>NC_060142.1:201450172-202700172 GCF_021461385.2 Schistocerca piceifrons | reverse complement strand
GAAGTTAAGTCCGGTAGTGCTCAGAGCCATTTGAACCATACTACATTTCTGGAAATCTGAGTGATATTAAGTGAGTTTGTGTTGCCTTTACGTACTTCCGTTGCTCATTAGGTTCAAGTGGCAGATGAAATTATTAAATTGCTCTTATTTTGACTGTAGCATGTCACCAAGTGGAAGCTAAGGATATGAGTCTCATATACGAGTACAGGAATGTTCATTACTACTTCCAGGGTTTCAGAAGATGACTGTGCGAAAACTGAAAGACATACTGAAGAGTGACACATATTAGTGGGTAGGACATCTCTCCAAGTTTCGGTTCATAACTTGTGCCATGTAATAGTTGCGCTAGGGAGCAGGAGTGTCAGAAAATGGAGACAAATTATCTGCTCCATATTCTCGCATCGAGTTAATTAGTGCCTGTGACTAGGCAGCCCCATGAACAGCTGTCGCACCTTCTCGATCAATTCGTGTCAGCGATCTCTTTGAATTCCACGCACTTACTTTGATACGACAATACAGAAATATCATGATTTGTCTAGATTCAGTTTGAAAGCAGACAACTTCTCAGCTAAGATCGCACTTTTACGATCTTTATTCATAATGACCGGTTTCGGTAAACAGAGTTACCATCATCTGATATGTGAATAGTGTACATAAAGCGTAAAACATGTTAGATTACGAAAAACAGCGTACAGTGTCATAAGTGTAGAATATAGATTGAATCATTGTTACGCTTACCTTGGTAAAGGTTAACAAGTGCAAGTGCCCCATGAGAGCTATAAATGTACACCGCATCTTTCTTAACCGGATAGTTTGAAACTTACCTGTTTAGTTTAGTTTTAGTGAAGGAAAGTGAATCTGAAAGTGAATCTGAATCTACAGGTAGGGAGCACACAGAATAACGTGGCCAGTAGATGCGCAGGCGGCAGGGCACGCGTGGAAATAGTGGTAGTGGCGGGTGTTACGGGCAGGTGTTGTAGGGGGAAATGCTGATAGCTGGAGGAACAGTACCTTTCCAAAATGAAGTCTACACACACATCTTTTGTCAACTCCCAGATTTACATGGTGACTATTCAAAAAGATCTTTTGCCTTTCCTTGGTTAGTATCTAATAAGAATTCCAATGAAAATGCAGCGATTTATTTTCAAATGGCTTGTTAACCACTTGTAACTTTCAGAGAAGGGTCATCAGTGGAGAATTCTGAGTAAAATCTACACATTTCTGTTGTTGCCATATTAAAATTTTCTTCTTTTGTCAAAATACCCCGTTGACATACTGTGAAGACGCAGTCGGGAGAGAATTCTGAAACAGTGGTTTGTTAAGTGGAGAATTGAGGAAAAATAAGGTCAATAGCTTATAGAAAAGCACGTCCTCGATACGCAATAAACGTGTAAAGTATTCACATACCATTTCTCGTTTCAACCAGTCATCGACGGCCCTTAAAAATTACATTCCTTCATCTAAAAAGTCAGTAGTTAGTGCAATAACACAGTAGATAATAACGTTTAATATAATAACAATAGTTATTCTCCTTTTTGCATGCTATCAATTGCCACTCGTTTTGGTATCTCAAACAGCTTATAAGGGTTGAGGAATATTGTAGATATTTCGCTCTGGCTTTGTTGTAGGTGCGGCTCGATCGCTACAATTAGGTCAATTTTCTCGAATAATGGAACAACACTCATTGGGATATTTTGCGATTTCTCAAAGAATTTTGACTGTGTGAATCATTAAATTCTTCTAGATAAGCTTAAGTTTCGTGGTATGAAAAGGACAGTGTACAATTCATATTTAACTGGAAGAATGCAGAAAGTTGAAATTAACAGTACAGATATTCTGCAAAAATCAGTGAAGTACCCTAACTGGGGAGGTATCAAGACTTGTGTCCCACAGGCTTCAGTCTGTGGTACCTTATTGTTCTTAATAGATATTAATGACTTGCTACTCTATAATCATGAAGATTCTAAGCTAGTTCTTTTTGCTGTTGATACAGGTATACTAATCACATCCAAAAAACAAGAATCATCTGAAGAAATTGCCAATTATGTCTTCCAGTAAATTATTAAGTGGTTCTCTACAAATGGACTCCCACTAAATTTTGAGAAAACGCAGCACATAAAATTCTCTACAGTAAATGGCATAGCACCACTGATAAATATAGACTTTGACCAGAAGTCTGTTGCTAAGGCAGAATATTCAAAATATCTGGGTGTGTGCATTGATGGAAAATTAAACATGAAGAAACACACTGATGCTCTGCTGAAACAGTAGGTTCAGCTGCTTATTCTGTTAGGGTTTTGCAAATTTTGGTGATAAACTTGTCAGTAAATTAGCCTACTATGACTATTTTCATTCACTGCTTTCATACGGCTTCATATTTCGGGGTAATTCATCGTTTAGAGAGAAAGGATTAATTGCACAAAAGTGTGTAATCAGAATAATAGATGGAGCCCACCAAAGATCACCTTGCAGACATTTATAAAGCAACTCAGGATATTCGCAGTACCTCCACAATACGTATATTCACTTATTAAATTTGTTATTAATAACCCATCCAAGTTAAAAAATAATAGCGAAATTCATAGGTACAACACTAGATAGAAAGATGGTCTTCATTATTCTGTGTTAAATCTTAATTTGGCACAGAAAGATATTAATTTTGCTACCACAAAAATCTTTGGCCAGTTGCCAAATAGCAATAAAAGTCTGACAGACAGCCAACCAATATTTAAAATACAAATTAAGAAAATTTCTGAATGACAACCCCTTTAATCTACGAATTTTTAGATACAAAGAAAACTTACGTTAAACTGACACGTTTCACATCATTACGAAATGTCGTATTCATGATCCATGGAACAAGTATTAATGTAATGTAATGGTCTGTCATTGCCGATTGGCCGAAAGGTGGCAAACACTGTCGGCCTTCCCTTCCAAAGGATGAACTCGCCCAGCGTTTTGGACGAAAATTGGTCACTGTGCACCGGTCACCATATCCTGCGAGAACTATAGCTTAACGCTAACTATTGGTGACAAAAATTCAACTGCCATAATGCACAGACAAACTGTGAAAATTTTAAGAAAAGCAGGCTCTGTCTGAAGCTTATTGCGCCAAGATATCTGACGATGAGCTTCCATGAAAGAATACTGATTACTTACGCCCTGTGAAATTCAACTAAAGAGAGAATCTTTTCTCTACACAGTTTGTCTTACCTGGATGCAAACTGCTCTTGTAGCCACAGGCACCGCGATAACACAGCTGCAAACTTAACTTCAGATATACTCAGAGGTGCAATGCGTAGTCTAAAAACATTGCTATCATTGTTGGATCATAATTTTTGATAATGATATTTAAATAATTGAAAATCAATTGGCTCTTTGGATGTGGACAATTACTCTGGCTTATTTGAACTCAATTCCAATTTCATCTCCTTACACTTAATAATATCTAATGAAATTTCAGCGACAGTTAAGATTTCTCTGAAGTCACGTAACAATAATCCAAGAATTACAAATATTGAAATTCACATGTGAAATCTCTCCTTAAATAAAATTCTAAATCTAATCCTTAAGTCCATTTCTCTCTCAATTAGCGATAAATCATAACAAAAAGTGAAAAATAAAAAGATTCCTGATCTGGATCTCTGACGAACCAAGAATGCTGCGTTATCAAACCTTTGCCGTAAATAGAAGCAAAGTTAATCATTACCTGTAATCCGTACGTCACAAATATTATCCTACCGTTGTGAGAATCAATTCTTTTTCTTTGCAGAATAAGTCTTCTACTGATTCAAAATATAATTCCAAAAATCTCCGTTGTTGTTCCTTGCTGCTACTAAATCAAAACTCAACTGTTTACATCTAGCACCAAAGCTCAACTGGCTGTCTCCACTCCTCACGATCGACAGATGAATCTGGCATTCATCTTTGCAGAGCAAAAATCATCTCTGGCTCATCTTTGCGTGACGCAGCATCTCTGTTGATACTGCGCCCATGACTAAGCAATTCAAACCTTACATGCACGATTTCAGACGTCCAAAACAAGAAAACTTCCAACAAACTTTTACGCTCACATATTTCAAGTTGACGTTAGATGCATTGGCATGACAAAATTAAAACCAGGATTGACAATATGTTTCGCCAAGAGGTCACAGAGTACATCATCGGTGCAGAATCGCCAGTGAACTGACGCATGGCGAGCTAGAGAACATGCAGGCATTTTGCGCCGCTGGAGGTCGCTTGTGCTTTCGTGTCATTGTCAGTTGCTAATCTACACATATAATTTTAATAAAATTGTAGTATCTGGTATAGAATTACATAGTTTAGTAACAATGAACTACAATATTCCCTGAAACAAAACGATCATGACATTATCAGTTGCAAATATAAATATGTTGAGAGATCGCAGGCCACTCTCACTGTGTCATGCTGCTTAATGTTCACAGGGAAGGTGACTTCATTCATATGATGAAATGATTGGCAGTAGTTAACGCTCTTGATTGTGTCCTCTAGAGAAGGCATAGCGGTAGGCTTTACTTGTGTTCGAAGGAAGAGAGTGCCGAGTTTACTGACAGCAGTAAAAGTGTACGGTGGCTGAGAGCCGAGGGCAGATTTTTTTCTGCGCCAAGGATTCGCTGCAGTTTTGACCCACACATTGTATGATCCGATGGCCAGCAATAAAGCAGAGTATGGGCCCTTTTTAGGTAGGAAGCGGATGATACGGCTGAGAGTTTTGTGATTTCCGTGGGACAGGGAAGTGACGCCCAAGTGTCCAGACTCTGCTACAAAACATATTTGTGAAGGCATGAGGCTTTCACCGAGCCTGTGGCCGTTCTTCAGAAAGTTCGAAATGGACGCAACAGAGGCGATAGCGATCTTTTTATTGAGGGCTGTGGTTCCATCCAAGTTAAATTTTTAGCAGACACATGGCGTAAACGTGTGGAAAAGAGGGTGCGAGCCTGAATCTTTTTTTCCTTTTTCTCCAAATTAATTTTTAAAGTCGCTGGTTGCAAATGTGTGTATGCAGAGGAGGTGTGCGGTCTCCCAGCTTCGAATGCAGAGTTCTAGCTCGTGATTGGCTTGTGCTGAAGTGGTTGTGGTCTAAGCATGCGTATGTGCTGCGCTACCGAGCCTCGGAGGAAAGCTGTAGAGAACAGAGAAGAACCCTCTGGTACTGGCGCTTTGCTGATAAAGATTGGCACGTCTTTACCTAGATAGTGAGACTTGTGTCCTTTTCTAGTGTGCCATTTATAGCACGTACCAGTCGCCATCTGAAGGGTCAGAGGTACTGCTTCTTGCATCATGCCCACAACGAGTTGTGCGTGGGTGTACTTATTTGTTTTGAGTTGGCCGACTAAACGTTTGACATATTCCGTCGCGCATAGTTGTGTCGCGGAGTCAAATTGGTTTGGCAAACCAGCAAATGGGTCGACCTGCACCCTGGAATCCACCGGGGTTTCAGAGGCTCATAGGGAAGTATCTGTGTTCCGAATCAGCCGAACGCGAGACCTTACACTTGCATATTTCCGGGCGCGCGCCGTTAATAACAGATTGTCGCTGTCCGTGACTGCACTCGGTGAACGCCTCATCCGCAGAAGGGTAAAGTATTCGCTACCACGTTGTAGAGCTCCAATAAATGCTTCTCAGCTCCACGTTCTTGGAAATCATATTTTTCCTTGTCCAATAGTCGAATTTAGATGCTTGACAATAGCGTGGTTTTTGGGCCGTTCCACAGATTCACGTTTGTGAAGTCAGATAAAGCGATTAGTTCTGGTTAGCATCGGTGCGTTGATCCCCAGCTGATCACTTTGGTAACCTTCGGCCGCATATTATTGAAAGCAATTGTGAAATAAAATGTTTGTGTGGCATTTTTTTAGCCATCATTTGATATAAAGAAACAATAAATTAGTTGTTATTTACACCACAACTCCTCCCAGTGTTCTGATTTACATTACCTTTGCTATTTCATTAAAGCCATCAATTTTTCAAAAATCAAGGTTCAATCATAATGAAATTAAATACACTCATTAACATTTTTTTATATTTTAATTAATATGCAAGAATTTTATTTTTATTCACAGTATTAATTTTCAATGACACCCTATAAGTCAGATCCTTTTCTTTTACACACCAAGCAGCAGCTTGCAATTGTTGACGAAAACAATTACCATCTTACAACTGGCAAACAACCACTAGCAGAATCTTACAATTGGCAACTACTGCTAGGCTCTTGCAATTGGTAAACCCTGGAATCTTACAACGTAATTTTATTAAAATGTGTTAACTTGTATACAATTATAAATTTTTTGTAGCAGGTAGAAGCTAAAATATTTTCTAGAACAGCAAGAGCATACATAAAGCAATAAGTCGAGAAAGACAACATGTTAAGACTGCAGCCTAAGTCAATTGCATGTATAAAAATGTAATTCAATAAAAAATCAATAAAAATGCGGTAAGTGGTATATAATCATTTTTAAGCAGGTAAAAGCTAAATATTTTCTGGACACAGACACATCTAGACGATGATGTGTAATAATAATTTATTGTATTGTATTTATAACAATGTCTGCAATATTTCATAATCTAACATGCATTACACTTAATGTACGTTGTCCACAGGTCAGATCTGTTTACCGAAACCGATCACTGCATTTACAAATGCGATCTTGGCTGAGACATTGTCTTCCTTTGAGCTGAATATTAATAGATCGCACCTTATCGCTCAGTATGTGTAATTGTTCTGATATGCCTACCTCAACTACATCACGGCGCATATTTTGAATCGGAAGTAGGCTAGATGCTTTGACCACTGATACAAGTCAGTCTTCTATATGTCTCGTAATTTTCGTGCTCTCATCTTCTGAATCACCAGGGGGCTCATGGGTGACCCTGTGTAGACATTTGCCACATCACAAAAGGTGCCCCTGTTGAGCACTTGTAAGGTGTGTTAAAACTTGGAGATATGTTCTGGCCACCGATATGTGTCTGTTTTATGTCTTGTAGTTATCTCGCATTTGTTGGTTGGTTGGTTGTTTCGGTGAAGGAGACCAGACAACGAGGTCATCGGTCTCATCGGATTAGGGAAGGACGGGGAAGGAAGTCGGCCGTGCCCTTTGAAAGGAACCATCCCGGCATTTGCCTGGAGCGATGTAGGGAAATCACGGAAAACCTAAATCAGGATGGCCGGACGCGGAATTGAACCGTCGTCCTCCCGTCGCGCACTAGTCTTCCAGAACCTCGGAGGTTCTTGTGAATAACCATAAAATTTCTCTGTAAGAAGTCTTATTAGCTCCGGTCGTGGGAAACCTACCAATCGACAGCCAGCCTGCAGAAGAAGATGCCTCTGAACTCGTGTGCGTAGCTGACGTTTAATTATAGTACAGAGTTGAAAAAAAGAAAAAAACAGAATAGCTAATTTCGACTAGGCGTCACTGCCAAGCACATTTGTAACATATGTATTTCATGTTATTTTCAAACCACTCTCAATTATAAGTAAAAAGGTGCCATACTCCGTCATTTTACGAAAGGATCCATACTACAGTGACACCTTTACAAATGTTTACGTTATTAAAACAAAACATTCGCTCTGTCACACCCTCTAATCTCACGGATGCTCTTCTACTCCTCCGTCATCAGATAAGCAACCAAATTCACTCAGATCGCGACTGAATGAACCAGTGTCAATTAAAATTAAGAAAAGCTTGAAATATTACTGTCTCTTTAAGTATTTTTGATTGCTGCTGAGCATAAAACCTTACTGTTAGTTGGCGTTTTTTGTATTCGGCTGTTACTTGCGAGATGCATATTATTATAAAATATGGCTGAGAATCGCACGAATACTTGATTCGGGCAGCATGCTGCCGGCGGTCAGCAGTTTGACGACCAGTACTGTACTATATTCTCGCCAAAAACCGAGATACGAACACAGGCTTCCTCACGGGTATGTGATCGTCACGCTAAAAGTGATTGACTAATAGAATCCAATACCTTGCCGTGAACAGTGAGTGTTAAACACAAACGAAAGTAACATCGGGTGTGTATTCTCAGTACACGTAGTCGCTCTTTTAGATAGGAGTACCAGCACTATCACACTGTTCGCAGACGGTGTTGTTACCTACGCGAAAGTATCGTCATTAAAAAAGTATAACGGAAAGCAGTAAAAATCACTTAGGGATGAAAGAAACAGGAAGTGCAAGGAAGCCAAAGCTAAAAGGCTGCAGGAAAAATGTAAAAAAATTGAGGAAGTAATGATCGTTGGCAGGACTCCCATAGTATACAGTAAAGTCGAAACAACCTTCGATGAAATTAAATGCAAGAGCGGCAACACTAAGAGCGCAACGGGAATTCCACCGTTAAACGTTGAAAATAGAGAGAATAGATGGAAAGTGTACATTGATAGCCGTCATGAGGGAGAGGAAGTGTGTGATGAAGTGATAAAAGAAGAAACTGCTGTCGGTATGGAAAAGACAGGGGATCCAGTATTAAAGAATTGAATAGGGCTTTGAAGACTTGACGTTAAATAAGGCAGAAAGGATAGAAAACATTCCATCGGAATTTCTGAAACCATCTGGGGAAGTGGCAACCAAACCAATATTCAAGTTGCACAAATATTCAAGTTGGTGTGACGAATCGGTGAGATTGCTGATATATCCTCAGACTCTCGGAAAAACATTACCCACATAATACCGAAGACAACAAGAGCAGAAAAATGCGAGGACCATCGCAGCATAACAGTTCGTACATACAAGTTGCTGACAAGAAAATTGCTCGAAGAATGGAAAAGAAAATTGAGTATCTGTTAGATGACGATCAGTTTGGCTTTGGGAAAGGTGAAGGCGCCAGAGGGGCAGTACTCACGTTGTCCTCGAAAATGGGAGGAAGATTAGAGAAAAATCAAGAGATTTCGACCTGCATAAAGCGTTCGATGTCAGATGGTGCAAGATGTTCGAAATTCTGGGAAAATAGGAGTAAGCTATAGGTAATGATAGGACATATGCAACAGGGACAAGAATCATGAGGGAATAATAAGACTCTAAGACCAAGAACGAGGTGCTCCGACTAAAAAGGGAGTTTGTCAGGGATGGAGTCTTTCGTCCCTATTCTTCAGCCTGTGCATCCAAGAAGCATTAACAGACATAAAAGAAAGGTTCATGGGTGGGATTAAAATTGGGATTGAAAGGTAATCAGTGATAAGGTTCACAGATGACATTGGTATCCTCAGTGAAAGTGAAGAAGAATTATAGGACCTGTTGAATAGAATGAACAGTCTACTGACTAGAGAGTATGGAGTGAGACTAAACCGAAGGAAGAGGAAAGTAATGAGAAATAGCGTACGTGGACTGATAAAGTAAGGTACGATTAGTTTCTCCGCAAAGTCGGTGAAGAAAGAAACAAATGAAAAAAAAAACTGACAAGAACAAGAGGCAGAGTAATAAATGTGTTAGGACGTGAAGGAATAACTTCCACGGTGCTAACGGGAGCTCTAGAGCGTAATAACTGCAGGGGGAGGCAGAGATTGCAATACATACAATAAATAATTGAGAACGTAGGCTGCTATTGCAAAATTTCCACTTGGTGTAATGGCGGCCGCTGTCTTTGAATGCGGATAAATGGAATATAATGCTCTTATTTTATCAAGACGCATGGCAGAATGTAATACAGGAACGTGCTGCGGCTAGCTGCGAGCATTGTCCGCAGTGGAACGGACGTTGGGGCGAGGGGCGGGGGGGGGGGGGGGGAGGGGGGAGGGGGGGCTGCTGTACTGCTGCTTCGGCGCTCCGTAAGAAGCTTACCAGCAAATCCTTCTCATCCACTGTACTCTACCTGGAAATCAATTTCCGGTCGAATTGAGAAAGGACGTCGGCGAGACAGTGCGGCCGGTATTAGATGTGCAAACTCGCCACGGGAGAAACATTCCGGGAGCCGATATTGCGAATCTGGAGTGCCGGCTTAGGCGCTGCGCGGTGTAGGGATTGGTGGCCCTGAATAAAAGGCAGCAGGAGGAGCCCCTCTCGGGAGACATTGCGGCCGTTTTATCGGTGGCCACTTCTCTCTCCTTTCCTTCATCCCTTTCGTCCGGAATTTAATACGGAACGGCGCTGAATACGCTCCGATAACCTTTGTCGTTTGCCACTGGCTGCCACTAGGTGGACAGAGAATTTTATTCTGGAAAAGAAACACCGTATGAAAGGAATAGATCTGGTGGTCACTCCTCTCCATGTTTGGCTGATGGCACGTACAGGATTAATGTCCTCCTTATTAGTTTCCTGTTAACATAGATGGATCGTTATGGGATCCTGCAAATGAATGTTACTATTAATTCATCCCCAAAATCAACAGTATAGGAGACTTTTATCTCCTATAGTTGATTAAAATAGGAAAAAGTTTCCACGCTTGTACTATCAAATTATACACTTGTGTTATAGGGCGGGCCGAGGACAGAAATGTGCCAGCCCAATAAGAAATACTCAATTACATTTATTAAGGGTATGTTACAAAACTTTGCTTAACTTGGTTAACCGTTTGATGAATAGCACTTTATGCCCGAAACATAACACAGGGTTTTTGTACATTTCTCATACAAAACTTAACTTAAGTTCTGAAAAAGGTAAATAACTTTTAGAAATGAATGCAATGTTCCTTCAAGATTTATTTACAAATGCTCATTGTGGTTACCTTTTGTAAAACGACAAATATCCCATCTGTAATCAGTTTCCTACCCCGTCCTATGAAGCAAATACTGATGTTCGCCACATTCCTACCGACATCTTCACGATGATAATGTGGTGGTGCACCATTTTGCTAGAAAATAAATTCTGTGCCCACATCCTGTTGTAATTGAGGCATTAGATAATGTTCATGCGTGTCCAGGAACGATATACCAATTGCAGTTGACCCGGCAAAAAAGAAAGAATCTTGTTATAACTTATAGGGCAAAAAAAAAATACATTAGGCGATTCCCGTACATGTTCGTTTGTGTGACATTGTTTCTGCTCATCACATATCCGAATATTATGCCCGTTCCTGCGTAACATCGAGCGCCGGTACGTCAGCCTGGAACGTTACAACAGAGAGGGCTGTGAGACGACGTCGGCCAATCGTACGCTGACTAGGACGACGCAAAGACAGGAGCGGCATCTAGGCCAAGGGAATATAAGCGCCGCTCCGCAGAGCCGCGCGCCATCTCCGGCGGTACTCCGCAAGGATACCGCCCTTCGATTGTGCCATTCCAGCACTAATCGAAGCGCTAGGTTTCAGGTGCCAGCCAGCCAGCCAGCCAGCCGTCCAGCCGAGCAGCAGCAACAGTCGTCCCGGCCAGCAGCAGCGGTCCCGGCCAGCAGCAGCGGTCCAGCCGGCAGCAGCCAGCCAGCCCTCCAGCAGCAGCAGCAGCAGCGGTCCAGCCAGCCCGCCCTCCAGCAGCAGCAGCAGCAGCGGCAGCGGCCCCGGCCCCGTCCGCGGCAGCAGCAGCAGCAGCTGCGGCATTCCTGCCACCCGTCGTCGAGTCAGCGCCAGCGCCAGCACCGTGGGACTCTGGTCTTCGTCCGTCTTCGTCTTCATCCGTCTTCGTCTTCGTCTGTCCCAGTTTTTGCCCTTTCTTTTTCGTTCTGTGCCTTTTTGTTTCTCCCTGTCGTCATGTCAGCCCCCACCACCACTACCACCACAGCCATAGTTTATACTTCACCCCCCGCCGCCACCACCACACATGGTGTGCCCTCACACCCCCCTCTTTCCATCCCGCCTCTTCTCACTCTCCCTTCGCCCTCGTTCTTTGTCGCCCCCTCTCCGGCTTCTTCCTCGCACTCCTCTCCCTCTGATCCTTTCCCCCCACTCCCCCAGCCTGTCACTGCAGCTCCAGCTAGGGTGGTGGCCCGTCAGGCCACTGCCCATGCCAAACTCTCCCCATCGCCTTCGCCATCACCACCACCACCGTCGCCGTCGCCGTCACCGTCACCGTCACCATCTCCGGCGCCGACTGCTGCGTCCATGCCGGGACCTGTCCCTTCCCACCACCTCCCTATAGCTCCCGTCCCTCATATCACCACCCGCCCTTCTGCCGCCGTTAAACGCCCTAGTGGCACCACCACCTCCTCCGCTCCCAAAAAGGCCCCACCCCGTCTTCCTTCCCCCCCTCCCAGGGTGCCATGGATGTCTCCCCACCTGACCCTGCTCCCTCTGCCTCCTCCTCCTCCTCCTCCCCCCCTCTTTATACAAATACCTCCTCTCCTGTCCTGATCCTTCCCTTCTCGAGGCCCAGAATCTCTCCCTCCTCCTCCGCCAACACTTCCCTGGTGCCCCCGTCTCTCTCCTCACTCACAGACGGGATTCCGTTCTCATCTCCTCCCCCAGCCCAACCCCCGCGTCGTCCGCCGACCCTCACCGCCGTGATCACTCGGCTCAGTTCGTCGATCACGGAGGAGGAAGTGTTGGCGGAGCTCAAGGCGCATCCCATGCTGGAGGTGCGGGTGGTCTGCCGCATTTTCAATTCGGTCGGCCCCACCCACCTTATGCAGGTTTTCTCCGAGGATGCCCCCTCCATTGACCGTCTCCTGAAGAAGGGTGCCCTCCTCTTCAACCAGCGATATAAGGTCGACCCCTCCCATTGCCCCCTCAATCCCTGCGCTGCCAGAGGTGTCTGCGCTATAACGCACACCCAACAGCCGAGTGCCGCAAGGCCCCCACCTGCCCGCATTGCAGGCAAGCACACATCCTCCGGCAGTGCCCCAACCTCCAGTCCCCTCCCTCCTGCAATACCTGCAATCTTCCCCATCCCACCTACTCCCAAAAGTGTAAAGCCCGACCCCCTCCAGCCACTCCTGAACTCACCATCCCTGTCTCTCCTCTGGACGCCCCCACCACTCCTGGCAATTCCCTTCGCTCACCCCCTACCGCTGAGTACGTCATCAGATTCCTCACCATCGTCCTTCAGAATGTTCATCCTTTTCAGCGCCCCCACACCCTCCAACAGATATCCGTCGCTGCCCGTTCCATTTTCCAACTCAAAATGTACACTACCTACTCCAACAACCAGGCCCATTTCACCTTCTCCCATCTTGACACCCTCGTCTAAATCCTTGTCATGGTGCGACAGCACCGTATCCTTTTCAACAATATCCGCTCCCTTCCCACCAACAAGAACCTCTTCCTGCACACCCTTGCCTCCCACTGCGTGGATGCCTTCCTCCTCAATGAAACCTTCCTCCAACCCCACCACACCATCCACACTTCGCCCTATTCCTCCACCGCTCCGGTAATCCCCTCCCAATTGCGCGTGGCGGAGTTGCCATTGGTCACCACCGCCAGATCCCCGTTCGGCTCCAACCTCTCCTTCCCAACCCCACCGAACACCTGATCCTTAGTCTCTGCTTCCCCGGCCTTACCGTTACCTGCGCCACCATCTATGTCCGCCCTAACGCCCCTATTCCCTTCGACTTCCTCTCCCACATTGACCGTACCTTCTCCTCCTACGTGATCGCTGCCGACCTCAACATCCATAGTCGTTCTGCCGCCCAGTTATGGCGGTGGCATCGGTTCCTCTCCTCCCTCCAAGGCGACCTCATACCCATCCCCCATCACACCTGTCCCGAATCCAACTCCATTCCCAATGTTATCCTCTCCTCCCCCAACCTCCTTGGCCGCATAACCGTGGATGTCCTGGAGTCTACTGGTAGCGACCATCTCCCTGTCCTCCTCACCGTTTCAGACGGTTGTCGCCCCCGCCCCGACCCTCGTAATGATGCTCCCACTAAGTACGTCCATGACTATTCCCATGCCAACTGGAATGCCTACTGGGATACCCTCTCCACCCAGGTCGATAGCCACCCCTTCACCTACCACCATCCTGACGATGTCACTCATGCCGCCTCCTTTCTTCAACAGACCTTGTCTGAGGCCGTGGAGGCCCACGTCCCTACTGTCGCCATCCACCCCCACCGTCCTACCTTACCCCCACAGGCCGTCCTCCTCCTCCGTGAATCCCGCCATCTCTATGGTGCCTTCCTCCGCACGCGTGACCCGCACACACTATGACGCCACTGGCAACTCCAGCGACACATTCGTAATTTGCTCACAGCTAAGAAACTCCGGGACTGGCGACAGACATGCACCCGTTTAAATGCTACCCTACCTATCAACTCGTCCAAGTTCTGGTCAGCCTTCCGTCACCTTACCGGAACTAAACTCTCCCCCTACTATCCTCTTCTCCACGATGATCACCCCTTCCCTGACACCCTTAGCAACGCCAATCACTTTGCCTCCTACCTCTCCAATGTATTTTCCATCCCCGATGATCCCCAGTTCGATTACTCCCTCTTCCTGGATTTCCGCAATCGAACTGACACCTCTGTCCCTCCCCTCACTCCTGGTTTCCAGTACTCGGACAACGTTGCACACACGGAACTCAATGCCTCTATCACTCCACAGGATCTTATTGCTACACTCCGCACAAAACGCAACACCGCTCCTGGTCACGATCATGTCACCTACTGTCACCTTCGTGAAGCTCCTGTCTCTTTCCTCTCCACCCTGGCCAGGCTCTACAATGTAGTCCTGTCCACCGGTTACTACCCCGACCTGTGGAAAACCTCCCATATCCTCATGTTCCTTAAACCTGGCAAACCGCCGTCCGCCATCTCCTCCTACCATCCCATCAGCCTTACCTCGGTCTTCAGCAAGGTTGTGGAATCTATCCTCACCCGATGCATCCACCAGCATCTCCGCCAGCACCGCCTCCTTCCCATTACCCAGTGTGGCTTTCGGCCGTCCTTCTCTTCCGACGACCTTCTCCTTCACCTCACTCATCTCCTTTCTGACCAACTTAATTCCCATCGCTCCGCAATCTTCCTCTCCCTGGACCTCGAACGAGCTTATGACCGTGTATGGCATTCCAGTCTCCTCTTCCAGCTCCAAACCTTCACCCTTCCCATTAACTACGTCCGTCTGATCGGCTCCTTTCTCTCCCATCGTCCTTCCTATGTCACCATCCATAACACAGATTCCTACACCTTTTTCCTCTCCGCCGGTGTGCTCCAAGGCTCCGTCCTCTCCCCCCTTCTGTACCTTTTGTACACGGCGGACATGCCACCGCCATCATCCCCTGTCCACCTTCTCCAGTTTGCCAATGACACCACCTTCCTTGCCCTTGCCCCCACCCTGCAGCGCTCCCAACACCTTCTCCAATCCCATCTTGACCGGTTCACCGCTTGGTGCAACCAGTGGTTGCTCAAGGTCAATCCCTCCAAAACCCAGGCGATCATTGTAGGCAAAACCACCCTTTCCTTCCGCCTCCTTGATTTCTATCTCACCATCTATGGCCGTCCTATCGCCCTTACTCCCACCCTTAAGTACCTTGGCGTCACGCTCGACTGTCGCCTCTCCTGGACTCCCCATCTCCAGACAATCCAAGCCAAGGCACGCTCCCGACTTCGTCTCCTCAAGCTATTTTCCGGCTGTACGTGGGGTCTGGACCCCTCCACCATCCTCCACACCTATAAATCCCTCATCCGCCCTATCCTTTGTCATGCCCATCCGGCCTGGATCTCCACCCCCCCTACCTTTTATAAATCCCTCCAAATCCTTGAACGCCATGCTCTCTGCCTCGCCTATTGCATCCGTCTCCCCTTCCCCACGCGGATCCTGTACGATCTCATCCCCTTCCCCCACCTCCTCCTTTTCCTTGAAAGGATACAGATCCTGTACACCACCCGCATACTCGATCCTCCTCAGCCGCTTGTCTCACCCATCCTCTCCCACCCTCGCCCGGTGCCGCGCCTGTATTCCCACGTCCCACCCGGTCTCCATCTCTCCACCCTCCTCACCCTCTCCCAAGGTGGCTTCCGCCAGCTCCCCCTCCCTGATGATGTCCTCCTCCCCTCCATCTACCCCTCCTATCAACTTTGATCCTTCCCCCCCCCACTTCCTGTGTCCTGTCCTCTAGGCACCCTCCCTCCCTTCCTTTTCCTTCTGCCCCGTCCCCTCCCTCCACCCCTCTTCCCCCGGGCTTCCCCTCCCCCTTCCTTCCTTCGCCCTGTCTCCCTGCCCATGGCATCTGCTCTCCCCTCTCCCTCTCCCACCCCCCCTCCTCCTCTCTTGGCAGGTCCCCGGTTAGTGAACATTCGCGCGCCGGAGATCAATGCCTCGTGTTCTGTGTGTGCCGTCATTTTGTTCTTAAGTGGTTCAGTGTTATTCGTTTTGTGCACCTACGTTCACGTGTGACAATTTTCGTTTCTGTCTGTGTCCAAGTGTCTGAACAATTTTATCTTGGACTTTACGCCCGTGAACGGCACCTTGTATTTTAAAAAGTGTTTGTCTCTGTTTATATGTCCACCATCTTTTTTCTCTAATTGTCTTCATTGTATCTTTGTGTTTCTCTGCGGCCAAAGAGCGGCGTAGTATGCTGCTGCAGGCCTGCCTGTATACAGGTTTCAAAATGACAATGAAGAAAAAAAAAAAAAAAAAAGAGCCGCGCGCACAGGAAGACCAGCCGTCATCCAAACGCCACAGCAGTGGCTTATGAACTGTTCTGTTTTGCTTGCATTATTTCTATGTCGCCATTTGCTTGCGACACTTCTTTGTGAATACGCCAAGTTAAGCATTGTCAATTTAACTTACTGTAATAAAGTCCATTACGATGATGTGCTTGAACTCTTGTTTAGCGATCGGAGAAAGAAGCTTCCTAGGCACCCTATATTAAACGAGTGGGCAGGATACTACAATGCTGATTCAACTTACCACAGATATCGAAGGTTGTTTCGTCACTGAACACAACTTTATTCAGAAAATCATCTTCAATCTGCATGGTCTTAAACATTTCTACACAAAACTGAGCCCGTTTTTCATTGTGACTTTCTATTTAAGGTTGCAATAGTCCAATTTGTAGGGTTTGAAAGGCAGCCGTTTCCGTAATACGCGCCACGCTGTAACACTGGACATATTCAATTCCAAGCTGGCACGTCTCGTTCATTTACCCAGGCTACGAATGTTAGTCTGCCGAAATGGTGCAATTGCTACGTCAGACACTGCTGACCGACCCTGACCCAGCGTCCTATGTGATACGGTGCCAGTTTCGGTGAGACGATTGTGTCAATTAATAACAGTTTCTCCCTGAGGTGTTGCTTAGCAATATTGTCACTGAACTGTAGTAGGCTATTTGTATTCATGGAAAGATACAACAGTGCGACGCTGAACAGAACTGGATGCCGACACTGAATGTCGCCTTTTCTGCCTGTCGCCGGGATGACCTGCATCTCTACCAGCGCAAGCAAAGTAGTCCACCGTTGACAGCGCACTCTGTGGTGGCCGGCAATACTGTCGACGGACGAATGCAACGCGCTGATGGACATTGGGCCCGAGGAGAAAGTAGTCAGGAATGGTTAGCGCCATCTGGAGGAGGGTGGTGCTTGGAACTCAAAGGCACCAAACGAGAAGTTGTGTGTGTGGTAGCGACCTCTCATAGCATTGCTGTGGTACCCCTCTCCTCTTGACCATGTAAGCAATAGATCGAATGAATTGATAAGTTTGGGAAAACACAGAAAATAAAACAACTGTAAGTGCCGTTGCTTTTGCACAGGTTGATCCGAAATTTCCGTTAAAAGCTCTTCGGACTTGTAGAAGGGAGTGGTATATAATATTTTGAATAGGAACTCATGTCCTAAGGTAGATAGGTTGGCATGTACTACAGCAGATGACCGAGCGAGGTGGCGCAGTGGTTAGCACACTGGACTCGCATTCAGGAGGACGACGGTTCAATGCCGCGTCCGACCATCATGATTTAGGTTTTCCGTGATTTCTCTAAATCGCTCCAGGCAAATGCCGGGATGGTCCATTTGAAAGGGCACGGCCGACATCCTTCCCTGTCCTTCCCTAATCCATGAGACCGATGACCTCGCTGTTTGGTCTCTTCCCCCCAAACAACCCCCATCTACAGCAGACGATCACCTGAATAATCCTAACGTGTAGGCTTTCACGGCCGGCTTCTTCATTAGTTAAAACTTCCGGGCTGAGAGGCCGTGGTCGACCTGCAAAACTTCTTCTTCCTGACGTTTCGTTGCCAACTGCGGGCAACATCTTCCGAGGTGAGTCAACGACTGTCTGCAGGGCAGTGGAGGTCCTGTTTACATAGAGCGCATCCGTTACGTTGGGCCGATTGTAAGTCTATCTTTGACTAACGTCATTATTATCAATTGAAGGTAATCGATTGTCACATCGTTGGTCCAAAGTCGACCGCCATATCTAGTCTAACTTTAAGCCTTCCTCTTTTCTGTTAAAATTGTTGGGGTGTTTCTGAATCTTTATACCTTCCCCATACATACGTCCACAATAATGCGAAGTTCTAACTAGCACGCTCGTCTCATTAAATTTTATTTCATGATCACAGTCTTTAAAAACATTTCCGCTAAGGCTGATTTGTCGGTATGTCCCAGTCGACAGTTCCTTTTGTGTTCGGTTAAGCGGGTATTGACACTTCTTTACGTTTCCGGAATGAGATTTTCACTCTGCAGCGGAGTGTGCGCTGATATGGAACTTCCTGGCAGATTAAAACTGTGTGCCCGACCGAGACTCGAACTCGGGACCTTTGCCTTTCGCAGGTAAGTGCTCTAGCAACTGAGCTACCGAAGCACGACTCACGCCCGGTACTCACAGCTTTACTTCTGCCAGTACCTCGTCTCCTACCTTCCAAACTTTACAGAAGCTCTCCTGCGAACCTTGCAGAACTAGCACTCCTGAAAGAAAGGATATTGCGGAGACATGGCTTAGCCACAGCCTGGGGGATGTTTCCAGAATGAGATTTTCACTCTGCAGCGGAGTGTGCGCTGATATGAAACTCGGGCACACAGTTTTAATCTGCCAGGAAGTTTCACTTCTTTACGTTGTTCCAACATAAACCTGCCCACAGCTACAAGGAACATTATACACCCCAGGAGTTGCTAAGGGGCGTCGTGCGTCTTTCACCGACCTTAAACACTCACTAACTTTCTTGGTGGGTCTAAAGATTGTTTCAACTTGAAACTTGGTCAGAACTTTCCCATCACGGTCCGTAATTTTGCGAATAAATGGAATAAAAACTTTTCCAGCTGTGAGTTGTTGTTGCTGAATGTTGTCAGGTAGTTTTCTTATGGGATGAGGTGCTCGATTTGTCTCGTTGTCAGCGTATCCATTTTTCTTAAAAGCTGTTCGCAAATGATTTAGTTCGTCTTGCAAAAACTGGCTGACAGATCTTATGAGTTCTGTCCACCAATGTTTTATTGACACCTCTGTTCTGCCTAAGATGATGGTTCGAATCCTTACGGAGATAACGGTCGGTATGTATCTTTTCTATACACTTTATGCCCTACACTCTCATATTCCCGTTTAATTACAGATACATCCAAAAAATTTAGTTGCGCATTGCTCTCTTTCTCCGTAGTAAACTGTATCTTTGGATTAATACTATTTAGGTGCATCAACAAACCATATAATTCCTCTTCACAGTGATCCCATACTACAAAAGTGTCACCAACATACAGATATCACTTCAAAGGGCTTTTACTGGCAGACTGCAGTGCCTGCTGTTCAAAAAATTCTATGAATAGATTAGCAACAGCTGGACTTAGAGGACTGCCTCCTTCGGGTTGTTCGTAAAACTCATTATCATATTGGAAAAAAGTCTTAGACAGGTAATGTCGAAACAGAGCTACTATATCAGTGGGAAACATATCAGCTATGTATGAAAGAGCTTCGTCAACAGAAACCATGGTAAACAGGTATACTACTTGAAAACTAACAAGGATATCACTTGGGCTGACAGTAATCTCCTTCAATTTTTCAATAAAGTGCGTAGAATTTTGAATGTGATAATCAGTATTACCAATATGCTGTTGTAGCAAGGAGGTGAGATGTCGAGACAACTCTTGGGTAGGCGATCCAACAGCACTCACTATCGGTCTCAATGGGACATTAGGCTTATGAAGCTTCGGTAGTCCATATAATCTAGGAGAGTAAGCTTCCGTTTTACATAGATAGTTTTTATCCTCTGTAGGAACGGAAGACTTTTTTATTAATCGGTTGGTAGGTCCTAACACTTTAGTTGTTGAATCCTTTTGAAGTCTTTTCTAAGTGTTAGAATCCGAAAGGTCAGTGATCTTCCAATGATATTTAATGAGACGAGCGTGCTAGCCAGAAATTCGCATTATTATGCACGCATGTAGAGGGAAGCATTAGAGATTAAGAAACACCACAATATTTTTAATAGAAAAGACGGAGGCTTAAAGTTAGACAAGATATGGCGGTCGACTTTGGACAACGATGTGACAATCGATCACCTTCAATCGAGAATAATGATTTTAGTCAGAGATAGACTTACAACTGGCCCCACGCGGCGGAGGGTGGTGCCCTCTATGCTCTGTATATAAACGGGACGTCCACGGCCTGGCAGCCAGTCGTTGACTCACCTCGGAAGATGTTGCCTGCAGGAAGAAGACGTTTCACAGATCGACTATGGCCTCTCGGCCCAGATGTTTTAACTTACATTGATCATCTGAATGTTAATTAAGAAATGTGATTTCAGCATCAGCGTGCAACACCTCACTTCTAACGTGCTATCGGAGACATCCCAAAAGACGATATGGCGCAAAATGGATAGGTCGAAGTTGTCCAACTGCATGGCCGCCGCGATCGTCGGATTTAACTCCTGTGGACTACTTCTTTCGGTGTCGTGTACAACATTTAATTTACAAGACTCCTGTAGAGACAGAGGAAGAGCTGCTGGTCCGAGTTCTAGCGGCTGCACTAGAAACTAAAGAGACATCAGGCAGCAGAGTGTGTACAATGTCTCTAACAACGTTGGTGCTCGCCACATCAAGCCGCTGTTGTAGTGCATCAGTACTGGTCTGTACCTACAGTAGGATTGGTTCTTTTTTGTTCTGGAATAATGTAAACACGTAATGTTTAAGTGTTAATATAAAGAAATGTGCTGAAGTGATAAATGGATTATTCTTTATTTTTCCTTACTCAGTAACTGTACTGCGAAACGCCAGATTTAATTCAAAAATGGTTCAAATGACTCTAAGCACTATGAGACTTAACATCTGTGGTCATCAGTTCCCTAGACTTAGAACTACTTAAACCTAACTAACCTAAGGACATCACACATATCCATGCCCGAGGCAGGATTCGAACCTGAGACCGTAGCAGCAGCGCGGTTCCGGACTGAAGGGCCTACCTGATTTAATTCCCTAAGCAGAAGTGGATGGGTTAAACATCTGAATTCAAACCGTCGTAGAACGGAAACGGTATGTTTCCGGACATTGATTCTAGTTCAAAATATTATGTACCCACTATTCTCTACAAGTCCTAAAAGTCTGCAACAGGAATTTCCGAACATCCTGTATATGTGGTACCTTAATATGTACGCACATCAGAGTTCAGTGCAGTGGTAGAGATGTCGTTTGTTCTCAGATGATTCATGTAAAAGTATATAGGAAGTGATTATGGCCGTACGATGGGAATTGACAGACTTTAAGCGCGGGACATTCCATTTCAGAAATCTTAGGGAATTCAATATTCCGAGAATGTCAACAGTACCCCAAGAACACCACACATCAAGCATTATCTCTCACCACGTTCGACGCAGTGGCCGACCGGCCTTTACTTAACGACCGAGAGCATCGGTGTTTTGCGTAGAGTTGTCAGTGCTAACAGACAAGAAACAGAGCGTGGAATAACCACAGAAATCAATACGGGACGTGCGACGAACGTATCCGTTAGGACGTATTGCGAAATTTGGCGTAAGCCGCCGATGGCAGCAGACGACCAACGCGAGTGCCTAAGCAAACAGCACGCATCGCCTGCAGCGCCTCTCCTGGACTCTTGACCATGTCGGTTGGACTCTAGACTGCTGGAAGACCGTGGACTGGTTAGATGCGCCCCGATTTCAGTTGGTAACATATGATGGTAGGATTCGAGTATGGCCCAGAACCCACGAAATCATGGACCCAAGATGTCTACAAGGCACTGTGCAAGCTGATGGTGGCTCCACAATGGTGTGGGCTGTGTTTACATGGAATGTACTGAGTCCTCTGAGCCAATTGAACCAAACAGTGACTGGAAATAGCTATGTTCGGCTCCTTGGAGATCATCTGCAGCCATTCATGGGCTTCATGTTCCCAAACAACGATGGGATTTTAATGGATGACAATGCGCCATGCCACTGGTTCACGATTGTTCGTGATTCGTTTGAAGAACATACTGGACAATTCGCGCGAACGATTTGGCCACCCATATCGCCCGACATGAACCCTATCGAACATTTATGCGACATAATCAAGGTCATTTCGTGCACAATACCCTGCACCGGCAACACTTCTGCAATTATGGACGAGTATAGAGACAGCATGGCTCAATAATTCTTCAGGGTACTTCAAAAGACTTGTTGAATACTTGCCAGGTTGAGGTGGTGCACTGTGCGGGGTGAAAAGAAATCCGACACGATATTAGGAGACATCCAACGATTTTTGTCAAGCCCCTTCTGTAACGCATGGCTCTAGAGTTTGATGAGTGTTTCCGTAACGCTCCCACAATTACTAAAGGAACCGTAATGAAACGGACCATTCTTTCTTGGAGCTTTTCGCTCCATTGACTCTACCTCTCAGGATCCAGGACAACACTCAATAATCAGTCAAACGAATGTTTTATAAGATACATTTTTCGTGGACGGAGTTCGCAGTACACTCAAGTGTTTTCCTTCTGGAATCACAAAACGTGGTCCCCATCGTCCGCTAAGTACTGGTTTGTACTCCTTAAGAAGTCTTCTAGCCACTCACGTATCTCGGCCCGTGTTCCGTATGCTCGAGCCTTTGTCAGTAGTCTGCAGTGGCCTCGTATCAAACGCTTTCCGGTAGATAGGAATATGGAATCTGCTTGTTACTGCTAATCTATCTGTTTGTCTGTCCAAATCTGGGTCCAGTAGATGATAACAATGATCACGTCTGGAATCTCTAGAGCTGGTCTTCTTGGTAGCCACTGTAGGCACGGTTCTAATGCTGTCTTTGGGTACTGTTAATAGCAAGTTGATATTTACTACTGAGAGGAGGAGGGAAGTGTAAAATTAGTCTTCCTAGTGCGCCCTCTGTTGCTTCCCTCAATCAGTGGCATACGAATACTAGGCAGCACGAGGCTCTTCTATGTGTGGCTTTGTTCCGTATCTTCCACAGCACAGTATCAGCAATTGATCTTGATTCTTCCATATTGTAGCAAAACGCACTGACAGTTCAACCATGGAAGAAGACCGATAGTAAGAACGAACTGCAAAATAAATTTTATGTTGACAAGAGCTGAATATTTTTTTAAAGTCATCCATCATTCGGCTGCTTTGATGCTGCCTTCCATCCAGGACTGTCACTTTCTTAGCTTGTCATCTGCGCCTAACTGTTAGACCTGACCGCTTTTACAATCTGAATATTGTTGCCTTGTCCTGGCCCTACTATTTTTCCTATCTACCCTTCCTTCCAGCTCCAGGTTAACTGTTTCTGGTAGCCATATTAGCTACCTCGTTACCCTGCCCTTCTTGTGGTAAGTGTATTCCATTGACTTTTATCCTCGGCTGTTGTTTAAGTACAGGGGCTCGAGAAAAGTGCATGGTTGAAGATAAATGTAGATACTAGCCAAGCCTGCTGGGAGCGCTGTTGTGTTTCACCACGAATGACACCTGTGCAATGCCCTCAATACGCTGTAAGTGTTAATCGTGGTCACAACAGTGTTTTGCGTAGTTGTGAGTGCATTATATCGGAGCTAAGTGAATTCGAATACGAGCAAATTGTTGGTGCTCGTACGGTGGGTACTTCAGTAACCGAAGTGTTTGGTGTTTCAAGCGGCACCGTATCGAAGATATACAGGGTGAAGCGAAATTCGTGCACTCGGTCTTCGCAGTGCGACTCCTCACATGCCAGTGGTAGAAAAATGTCTCTCACAAAATTTCGTCCAGCGAATATATCCGGCAGAAAAAGGAGGTTAAAGATTGGCAGTCTGGCAACAGTGTAACCACATGTACTTTAACTATCTCTGTGAGCATCTGCCCCTTGTATTGTACAGTCGGTGTAGTGGGTAGAGTTTTGGAATAGAATTCAGGAGGTCGATGGTTCGATCCTGGGTTGAGGCATATGTTTTTTTTTTCTCCTTCATTTGGAAAATGTAGTCAAGGTGGTACGGTATCTGGCATCTTAATCGTCAACAGCGATTGCAGCGGGTCCTCTAGACACCATTTGCACTTGCATACTACAATCATAGAGATGGAAGGTTGGTCAGCTATGAAAGAAGCCCTTTCCTCGTCGTGGGCATGAATTTATTTGAACTACTTCATCTACTAGATGTCCGCCCCCGGTAGCTGAGTGGATGCCGGCACGGTAGCTCAGCGTGTTCGGTCAGAGGGGTTAGCTGCCCTCTGTAACAAAACAAACTGAGTTAATGGATCAACGACGAACTGAAACGGGTGTCTTACGACGTCCGCCCCGAGCAGATACAACGAACGAAAACGAACAAAATGAGATTTAAAAAAAAGTGGGCAGCCCGACAGAATGTCAATCCTAAGAGCCCGGGTTCGATTCCCGGTTGGGTCGGAAATTTTCTCTGCTCAGGGACTGGGTGTTGTGTTGTCCTAATCACCATCATTTCATCCCCATCGACGCGCAAGTCGCCGAAGTGGCGTCAAATCGGAAGACTTGCACCCGGCGAACGGTCTACCCGAGAGGAGGCCCTTGTCACACGACATTATATTCATTATATTGGCTACTAGATGCGAAACCTGTTTTCATTGTACCCTCCTCCACTGGTCCCATAGATTAGTACCAACTATTATTCTTTCCTCGTTCAGGTCCATTACATTTCGTTAGGGCCTTACATTACCAGTAGGACTAGCAACGAGCTTTGCGAATAATGTCCAAACTCGGTTACTATTTGTATGTGTTATCACCATGGTCCCATTAATTATGTCTTTCACGTTGGTAACCGCATGCTGTTTAGTATTTATCTCAATGCATTGTTATTATTATTATTATTATATCGATGGGATTGTCGAAACATCATGTCTATTATAATTAGGGAAACAGTGTAATTTGGAACCGAACACATCACAGTTAGCGGTTACGGAATGAATCATGTAAAGGGGTAATGCGCGTTAGGTGGAGCAGTGCACAGGACTGACGTCGTGTTTTATACTGTATGCACTGTCCACCACACAGGGACTAGTTGCGAGCGGAGTAATGCGCCCGTGACAGACTCCAATGTACAAGCGTACATGTATCGAATTTTCTCATTGTAAACTTCTAAACCAGTGTGGCAGACTTACGGCATACACAGACGATGAATATGTGGATATGCTTCTGGTCCTTGGTGCATCTGATAACCTGGCTGGTGTTGCCGCTCTTGAATATGCTGCTAGATATCCTCGTCGACGCCATCCAGATCAAAATGTGTTTTGTCGTCTGGAGCTATGACTTCGGGAGTCAGGTTCTCTCCTTCCACCACTGTGTGACAGAGGTCGTCCACGGACTCCAGCTAGTGAGGAAGCTATTATGTAGCTCGTACACCAAGAACCTCAATGAAGTACACGTAGCATAGCAAGGCAGCTGCGTGTCTCGCAGTTAACAATCGGTAACATGCTGCACGAGCATGGGCTGCACCCGTATCATTATACTTTCACCCAACACCTGCATCCTGCAGATCGCCATCAGCGGATGCAATTCTGTGAATGGTTCCAACAACAGCAGGAAGCCAACGATGACTTCGTGAACACCATAATATGGTCGGATGAAGCAGCATTCACTTGTGATTGTGTCTTCGATATGCACAATGGCCACTATTGGTGTGAGGTTAACCTGCATGTCACCCGCAAACGTGAATATCAAGTTCGCTTAGGTATCAACATCTGGGCTGCAGTATTGGGCGACAGATGTTTGGGCCCCTACACGTTGCCTGACCGGTTGGCTGCACGAAGGTTTCAAGTATTCCTCTCAAACTATCTGCGTCATGCGCTGGAAGATGTTCCACTACATGTTCGGCGGAAGGTATGGTTCAAACATGATGGTGCACCTTCACACTCTGGAATTAATGCGCGACAGTATTTGGACAGAACATTTCCAGGGAACTGGCTCGAATGTGGTGGTCCAGTTGTGTGGCCACTGCATTCACCTGACCTAAATCCCGTGGATTTCTTCCTGTGGGGACACCTGAAGGAGTGTGTGTAGTCTACTCCGCCGACGAATGTGGAAGAATTGGTGGCGCGTGCTTATGCTGCAACTTGTTACTGTGGACGTAGTTTTGCTGCGAAGCGTACAGACCTGTATGATCCGGAGGATGGCGCAAAGTTTGGACGTGCAGGGAGATCGTTCTGAACATCTGTTGTTCTGAGGACAACGTATTCTATTATGGAGGTCATCCGGTCACTAATATGGACATTATTATTGTCACTGGTTGCTAATGTGCGATATCTGAGCCCGCATATTACATGTAGTATAAATGACAAGAAGATGTTGTGTTATCGTTCTGTGCTATCATCTTTAGGATCACGAAACTGATATTGTTTTTGTAGTTATTCTGCGCTATGACAGGTCATTTGTTTCAACTGTTATTTCCTATTTGTCTAACCACGTATTTGTTACGTTCAGAGTTACGAAATGTTGTAAATTTGGGATGCATGTGATCTATGAAACGGTGTATATTACAGTATGAAATGTAAGAATTAATAAGAAAAATGCGTCCTAACCCAGGATCGAACCCTCGACCTTCTGCATGCTAACCCAAAACTCTATCCACTGCAACAACTGTACAACAAGCATCAGATGTGCTCACAGAGATAGTTACCGTACATATGGTTACAGCGTTCCCAGACTGCCACTCTTTAACGTCCTTTTTCTGTCGGATATACTCTCCGGACGAAATTTTGTGAGAGAAATTTTTTTTATCGTTGGCATGTGAGGAGCCTCTATGCAAAGCCCGAGTGCGCGAATTTCGCTTCACCCTCTATACCGCATATAGGGAAAGCGGAATAACATCATCCGCTAATTCAAAACGCGCATGAAAGTCCGTGTTGAGTGATCGTGACAGACAATCATTGAAGAGGATTGTGATGCGAAATAGGATGCTTGACAAAAGTCAAGTATTAAAGTCAGAAACTCTGTATGCGTCTTGCGTTGACGTAACTCACAACCCGCAAATTGCTCAAACTTTATTCATCTAGTATTAGAGAATGAGAGAACATAGTGACATTCAGAAAACCTTTCGAATCCCTTTCTCGTTGTCACGACCATAAAATACTGGAAGGCAAGAAGTTTATTGCTTCCTGAATTTTAGCTGTGTGTATAGTAAAACGTTAGCATCAGGCACGACGTTTTAATTTATTACTTCTTTAGTATTATCATCTCTATTTGCAGCACATTTTTCATACAGTAGCCACATCCAGAGAGTTCGATTCTTTGACACGTTGACTCCCATGAAGCCACCGTCGTACACGGCAGAGGTTCGCGGCTAAGAAAAGACAACAAATTTTGAATATGCTGTACTTTAAACAAGACTGACTTATTGAGCATCGGCGTCAGCTCAGTCAAGAAATACAAACTGGTACACACCGTCCGCCCATTAGTTCAAATGATTCAAATGGCTCTAAGCACTATGAGAGTTAACATCTGAGGTCATCAGTCCCCTAGCCTTAGAACTACTTAAACCTAATTAATCTAAGGACACCACACACATCCATGCCCGAGGCAGGATTCGAACCTGCTACCGTAGCAGCAGCGCGGTTCCGGACTGAAACGCCTAGAACGGCTCCGCCACAGCGGCCGGCCCGCCCCTTTAGCTGAATGGTTTTCATGGCTTCCTTAGCCTCACATTTTGCTCTCTTCCTTTATACCCTTTGCTGCAACTATAATCATGTTTTCAGTTATGTGCGTCCCCAACTCGACGCAACGATTGCACTTACTAGTTTCAGTTACTTACTGTTAAAAAAAAAATTAAAATTAAAAACATTAATAAATAAATAAAATAACAAAAAACATTCAAACAATGCACCCATTACATCCTTCGTCCCACATCGACAGGATGGGAAGGAGGAGACTTCGTGGCCAGGCCTGGGGTTGCGACCCCTGCCCACCTTGCCTCTGCCACCCCACGACCTGATCCATTTCCCACAAAAAAAAAAAAGGGTGGTCAGCGCTTTGGACTGCCACGCACGGGGTCCCGGGTTCGATTTCAGGATGGGGAGGGAGATTTTCTCCCCTCAGAGACTGGGTGTTGTGCTGTCCTCATCATCATTTCATCCCCATTGTCGTCGTGCAGGTAGCCCAATGTGGCGTCGCACTCAATAAGACCTGCACTTGGCGGCTGAACTTCCCGGCTGGGAACTGCCAGCCACCGACGCCATACGATCTTTTTTTTTTCCAACTGGTATACGGTACTGAAGAACATACCGCAAATATACAAGGGTTTTGAACATAAATGCAGGCACTAACCAAGCCTGCTGGGTGCGTTAAAGTATTTGATCACGAACGTCACTTGTGCAATTTTCTCAAGAGGCACGGTATCGAGTATTTACAGCGCTGGCAGGGAAAGCAGGAAAACATTACGTCCTAAGCCACAACGGGGTCGATAATGTGTGTTGAGTGAGCGTTACGGATGGTCGTTGAAGAGTACTGTGACGGAAAATAAGGAAAAGTGATAAAGTGGTAAAAGTCACTGCGGAACTGAATGTCGTACTTGTGAACCCTTTCATCACCAAAACAACACGATGGGTGGTCCAGAAGAAGGGAACTGCAGGACGAGGTGGCATTCCAGAACTTCTTATCAGTAATGTATATGTCCGTAAGAGAAAAACGAGGTACTTAAGCCATAAAACCTGGCTACAGAGCAATGGAATAATGTCATTTCATCGAATGAGTTTCACACTGTTACCAACATGGCTGGGTTTAACTCCGAAGAGTGAAAGATGGCAGGGGTTCGGTGATGATAAGCGGGGTCATATCGTGGTACTGCATGGTTCCTCTGCAAGGTCATATGACTGACAAGAATTATATATCCAATTCAAAAAATGGTTCAAATGGCTCTGAGCACTATGGGACTTAACATCTGAGGTCATCAGTCCCCTAGAACTTAGAACTACTTAAACCTAACTAACCTAAGGACATCACACACATCCATACCCGAGGCAGGATTCGAACCTGCGACCGTAGTGGTAGCGCGGTTCCAGACTGAAGCGCCTAGAACCGCTCGGCCACGTCGGCCGGCTGGGCACAGAGCGTCAGACGTGAATGTCTGTTGCGCCTGCCGTAGCTCATCTTTGGAGCAAAGCTTCTTTCAATTATAGATAAGCTTCTTGCTGTTACAGTTTCATCATATGCCACAGCGGTTGCGGTCTTAGCAATGCGGTTGGTGCTCCCGGGCGCCGCGCGTGGCGGATCGCGCAGAGTGCGGCCCCGGCCACATCCCCCGGTAATTACTCGGGCAAATTTCTGTGCCCACCCCCGCACCCCGCAGCGGCTTTCGGAGCGTCGCCAGTCGGCGGGGCAACCTGCGGCTGAGCGCGCGCGTCGCAGACAGCTCAATGGCAAACACGCGGCCCCATATTGGCCGCTGCTAATCTCGGCGCACAGTGGGAGGCAAATAGTCAGCGGCAAACACCGGCTGACTCACCTCGCAACAGGTCCGCCCCGCCGCCGCCAACCGGGGGCCTTGTGCTGTGCTGTGCTGCGCTGTGCTCTGCTGGTTACTGCCATGTTAGCCCGCCAGATTGGCCCGATCCGGGGATCAAAGTCGTCTCCAGCGCCGACCTACCTGCGAGTCGACTTTCGCCGAATTTCTGATTCATCTAGCAGAGTGGTGCATTTTAGTGGCCAGCGGCACGATAGACGAGTAAAGGACCTCTCTGTATGACGTATCCTCTTCTGTGGACGACACGGGTCACTGCACTGGAAACGTAGCACCACCTCTCCCATCTCCAACGTAACGTTATCCATTTAATTCCGTGGTTTCAATGGAGCGTTATTCTTTCTTCTTCTTTTTCGTCAAGTGTTTCAGCGGAGCCTAAGCAAGACTCCCTAGTAATCGCAGAGTGGATTTTTATCCGAATTTTAACAGCCGAAGGAAAAGTGGGTTCATATTGAACAATGTGATGACTAGTTTTGGAAAAATAACTTTATTTGAAAGACATAAGGGTAATAAAGAGAAACTTTATTAGTGATTTGAGTGAAAATTGAAACATTTCTCAAAAACTGCTGCTAGCTATGCAAATAATGTGTCAAAAATATCAAATCATAGCATAAATTGAAACTTCTCTGTTTTTTCGGTCAATGTACCCTTAATAATAATACAATAAATATCGATAATTAAATACTCACCGAAGCGCCATACAAACTGATAGAGGCTTGTGTATTCAAATACTGAGATTTATGTAAACAGGCGCTGTGTTCGGCAACGCCTATATAAGACAACAAGTATCGGCGCATTTTTTAGGTTGGTTACTGCTGCGACAATGGCAGGTTACCAATATTTAAGGGAGTTTGAACGTGGTGTTATAGTCGGCACACGAACGATGGGACACAGCATCTCCGAGGTAGCGATGAAGTGGGGATTTTCCGGTACGACTATTTCACGAGTGTACCTTCAATATCAGGAATCCGGTAAAACGTCAAATATCCGACAACGCTGCTTTTGGAAAAAGATCCTGCAAGAACGGGACCAACGACGACTGAAGCGAATCGTTCAGCGCAACAAAAGGGCAACCCTTTCGCAAATTGCTGCAGGTTTCAATGCTCGGCCATCAACATGTGTCAGCGTGTGGACCATTCAATGAAACATCATCGATATGGGCACTCGTCTACCCTTGATGACTGTACGACACAAAGCTTTCGCCTCGCCTGGGCTCGTCAACATCGACATTGGACTGTTGATGACTGGAAACGTGTTGCCTGGTCGGACGAGTCTCGTTTCAAATTGTATCAAGTGGATGGACATGTACGGGTACGGAGACAACCTCATGAATACAAGGACCCTGCATGTCAACAGGGGACTGTTCAAGCTGGAGGATCTGTAATGATGTGGGGCATGTGCAGTTGGAGTAATGTGGGACCGCTGATACGTCTAGATACGACTCTGACAGGTGACACGTACATAAGAATCCTGTCTGATCACCTGCATCCACTCATGTCCAATGTGCATTCCGACAATGCCAGCAGGACAATGTGACACCCCACGCGTCCAGAATTGCTACATAGTGGCTCCAGGGACACTCTTCCGAGTTTAAACATTTCCGTTGGCCACGAAAGTCCCCAGACATGAACATTGTTGAGCTCATCTGGGATGTCTTGCAACGTGCTGCCTCGCACTCTCACGGATGTGTGGGACACTCCTGCAGGATTCATGGTGTCTGTTCCCTCCAGTATTACTTCAGACATTAGTCGAGTCCATGCTACGTCGTGTTGCGGCACTTCTGCGTGCTCGCAGGGGCCCTACATGTTATCAGGTAGGTGTACCAGTTTCTTTGGCTCTTCAGTATATTTCATACTTTGAGAACAAAACGTGAAAATTAAAAAAGATATTGAAGAACTTGTGCTTTGTGTAAACGTAAGGAATAAAACAGAGTACAGAAACATTAGATACCTCTTTGAATAACGCTCGAAATTATTTATAGGAAATGGTGTGCCGACCCAGAATTTAAAGTTCAATGTTTACCTTAGAATCTTAGAATTATAAAATGTTCTGATGGAATTTCACGTAGTGGTCTCCTTACATCACCAACATAGGATCATCATTCAAAGGAGTGCTAAAAGTTTTACTGATTTATTTTACTTCTTACTTTGAGACAACTCATTTCACGAAACATTTGATAGGTTGTTTCTGGAAAAACTTTTTTATCGTATTGGACATCTCAGGACCACGCTATTTCAATTGCACTTTTGCTTTTCCTTGCGCCTTCGGACTTAGCCCTCTACTCCCACATTTGTTTATTGTACTGCTCTTTTCTCACTTCAGTCCACGTTTTGCCAACTTTTACTTTTGGCTCTTCTTGCAAACAAAGCAGCTGTTGGAGTATAATCTTGAGTAAAATACGTTTATGGATATTCTTACCTCTTGTATATGTTTTTCTAACTCGACGAACCACCCGTCTTTGGTTTTCTTTTTGAGAAAGAGTAGCGGAAGATCCGATTGGTCTACCTTGTAGGACTCTTGCAGAGAATGTCGCCATTGAAAACCATCACCCTCCTACGAATGTTGTGTTCTGGTCTTTACCACATGTATACTGAGTTATGGTTGCCTCCTCTCCTCAATTTTCTTTGATCGGGTCAACGTTTTCTCTTATTTCTAATTTCTCGATCGGATCTTTCCTATTCGTACCAAGGCACTCTGCAGGGGTGTCCGGTTGTATTACTGTGCAGTAATGTCGCATATTGATATTAACTGGCGAATCTAAATTCCAAACGATCTAAGCCCCAGTACTTTTCACAAAATGGTTTCAGCACTGTTGCATTCTCAGTAGTCTGATACATTTCCTTAGACTTGTTTCAAGCGCCAAACCACGGAGCAAATGTTTAAACGTTCGTTACCAAATGACGCATGGTCTATGTGGCAAGCATTTTTTCCCTCTGGAGTGCCAAGTGCCATGTCTCAGTGTCTCCTATATTTAGTTAACGCACAATTTGTGTGGTAAGCAGAGCGCACTTAAGCACTTATTTGTATCAATAGAGAATTTTTGTAATGGAAGGAGATAATTTGAGTTTCAAAAATGGTAAATAAGTTGGAGAAGTGAACGGGCAGAACAATGTGAGTATGTAAAATGTTATAAAAATCATTTTTTCCTCAGCAGCAATGGGACTTGTACAGTAAACGATGCTAAATCAGATCTCAAAAATGGAGCAGTGTGAAATAGAAAAGTCAGTATTGAACGATTTCTTCTTGAATTTATTTTGTTATTCTCCTGTAAAAAATATAGAATATATGAGCAATGATTTTTGTTTTCTACTGAATACTGTTCAACTAGTTAAAACATTACTGCTACATTTCTATACTTCCATTGTCAAAAATAACACGTATCAGACATCAACGGAAATTGAAACAAAAACTTTCTTATTGGCACTTACAACTAGGCACTTTCATCGTGTGGAAACTTGAACATCCTTAATGACTCATTTATTGTCTGATTTTCTCGTCATTTTTCCAATGATGAGGAGAGTAGAGTCATTTTTGTGGCGTCAGAATACATTCTCAGTGTGTTGGATACAAGTAAGTCGTGTCCAAAAAGAGATAAATTGTTTTTTGATCACCTAACATTACCGCTGGTTATATTTCGTTTTTTGTTCACCTAACATTACCGCTGGATATATTTCGTAAACCACATCAAATACTGACGAATCGATTCCACAGACCGAAGGTGAGGAGAGGGACTAGTGTATTTGGTTAATACAAACCATAAAAAAATGCACGGAAGTATGTTTTATAACTCAAACCTACGTTTTTTTAAAAATGAAACCCCGTTAGTTTTGTTAGCACATCTGAACATATAAACAAATACGTAATCAGTGCCGTTTGTTGCATTGTAAAATGTTAATTACATCCGGAGATATTGTAACCTAAAGTTGACGTTTGAGTACCACTCCTCCGCTGTTCGATCGTGTGTATCGGAGAGCACCGAATTACGTAGGGATCCAAAGGGAACGGTGATGGACCGTAGGTACAGAAGAGACTGGAACAGCACATTACGTCCACATGCTAACACCTTTCTATTGGTCTTTTTCACTGACGCACATGTACATTACCATGAGGGGTGAGGTACACGTACACACGTGGTTTCCGTTTTCAATTGCGGAGTGGAATAGAGTGTGTCCCATTGGAAACGTCTCGACGTCTGTGGTATCAGCATGATGGTGCACCTGCACATTCCGCAATTAACACTAGGCTGACACTTGACAGGATGTTCGACGGGCGTTTCATAGGACGTGGAGGACGCATAAATTGGCCAGCCCGTTCGTAAGCACATTTAATTAATTAAGTCCCCAGCAACTATAAAACCTACGAAACCAATAAGCACAAGAGTAACTGTTCTGTGTGTGGGAGTGTGACTCAACGTACACATCTGGCACGGTTCTTCTTCAACAAGACAAGAATTTTAAATACCAATTATACTGACGTGATAAAAGAAAATTAGAAAAACTATAATTACGCAAGAAAACCAGAATTACACTCTAATACAAGAACACAAGCCAGATGCTTTGTTGACTGAACCTGTAATGATGCATTATTTGAGACACACAAATAATAAAAGAACATAGTGGTTTTTACCTTCATATATATTGACGAAATGCACTCTGATCATTACAATATCTTCATTAGAATAACATCTGCTATCTCTCCCATCAAATAACTGGATAAAACATGGAACAACCACTCCTTACTACAACATCTCGACAAGCCTTGCCCACTCGCACATCTCAACACCAACTGTCTTCTACGAGCTCTGCCCACGCACTCCCTCTACGAGCTCTCAACAAGCACTGTGGAGGCGGCTTAATAATACTCTTTGGCGCAATCTCTGGCGCAGTGGCTCAGTGTAGCCACCTTTCATATGCCCCTCCTCCACAGGCCAGAATTTGATGGTATTTTTGCCAGCATTGGTGGTGAAAATACCACCAAATTCGTCCAGAGAAATACAGACAAAAATAAAAGATAATATTAATACCTAAATATCACATAATTAGTTAAAATTTTGGCTTTGCACTGACCTTTCAATAACCTAATATATAAAATACAGTAGGCAATACAAATTCCTTTCATACATGTGGCTTTACATAATAGTTTGCACAATACACAAAAAATCTGTTTATACAAATGTTCACATAAAATGCTTTCAATGATTAGTTTATACAAAAAAAAGACACCAACAGGTGACATCTTTTCAGTAGAAGCAGCCCATCAGTTGCACCCAGTAAAGTTTAGCTGGTACACCCAGCAACAAGTCACATTAGTTCAGTAGAAGCAATCCATCAGAGGCACCCAGCAATGTTGAGCAGGTGCAGACACCGGCAAGTGACATCATTTCAGTAGAAGCAGTCCATCAGTTGCACCCAGCAACGTTGAGCAGGTGCTGACACCAACAAGTGACATCATTTCAATAGAAGCAGTCCATCAGTTGCACCCAGCAATGTTGAGCAGGTGCAGACACCAACAAGTGACATCATTTCAGTAGAAGCATTTCCATTAGTGGCACCCAGTAAAGTTTAGCAGGTACACCCAGCAACAAGTCACATTAGTTCAGTAGAAGCAATCCATCAGTGGCACCCAGCAATGTTGAGTAGGTGCAGACACCGGCAAGTGACATCATTTCCATAGAAGTAGCTTCATCTGTGCACCCAGTAATGTTGAGCAGGTGCAGACACCAACAAGTGACATCATTTCAGTAGAAGCAGTCCATCAGTTGCACCCAGCAATGTTGAGCAGGTGCAGACACCAACAAGTGACATCATTTCAGTAGAAGCAGTCCATTAGTTGCACCCAGCAATGTTGAGTAGGTGCAGACAGCAACAAGTGACATTATTTCAGTAGAAGCAATCCATCAGTGGCACCCAGCAATGTTGAGTAGGTGCAGACAGCAAGAAGTGACTTCATTTCCATACAAGTAGTCCATCAGTTGCACCTAGCAATGATGAGAAGGTCCAGAGAGCAGTCCATGATATTCACTATCACTGATCACACTGTTCATCAGCAGAAATTAAACATGTCCTAGTGGCACCAATAATGTAGAAAAAGTACAAGTAACAGTCCATAATATTCACTATCACTGATCACACAGTTCATCAGCAGAAATTAATCATTCCTAAATGTCACACATTACGTTGAAAAAGTGCAGGTAACAGTTCATAATATTTACCATCACTAATCAGACAGTTCAGGCATGAACAATAGCTTGAACACACATACAAATGCTTTTACAATGCTCTTACACTAAACATACAAATTCTAATAAACACACAAATGATATCAGATAATTGTCGTAGTAACTATTACAAATACACAAATATCAGTAAACCTATGATATTTATGGGTGTCAGTGCAAGCCACTACAAACAAATAAAATAATATTTACGAGATAGGTGGGTAGGATTAGGAAAGGAAAACACACAAAACACACTCATTCATCTTTCATCCACATTAAGTACTACTGTGTAATTGAATGGTGTTAACTGGGTAAATGTAATTCTGTCAAAATCTGATGTTCATCATGTGTATCAAGTAGTAGTGGCAGCAATGTATAACAGTCAATAATAGTTAGGTCAACGTCATAGTCATCATGTCAAGACCAATGTTTGCCAAGCCAGTTCAAATGTACTGTTGTTGAACAACTGTCAGTGAGCCAAGATATGCAAATACTTCCTCTCTTCAAAAAAATGTATATACTGCTTAGTGATTTAACAAAGTGTGTGTATAGACTATCTTCCTTCTACTTTAGTGTTCTAGTCTGCTATCTTCATCCTCCTTGTTCCATAAGACCAACAAAAAAAAATATGCACCTCACTTACTTCACCTCTTACACACCAAAACTCCAATAATCATCAACTTCACACAATCTCAATAATACCTCAATAATACCTCTTCAATACGTCGATACATGTAAACCTTATTACCAATATCACTTCACTTCCATAACAACTCTTTCGTCTAGTCAGTCTCCTCGAACAAGTACAGATAAAATCCTAATGCAAACCTCATCATCCTATACAATCCGAAGACACATTGTCAACACACAACCTCTGTGTAATCCGCCTGACCCAAATCTTCTACTCATTATGAATTATAAACAAAAGAAATGCATACATGACCTCTAACAGACTTAGTTCAAATAACTCTCAGTAATTAAATACGATTACGGAGTGTGAATGATCATAATATTTCACAGTGTGTACACCACTTCAAGAATTATGGCAAACAGAAGCAAACATGTGGAGTATTTCTTTGTGTCAAGTGTCACTTCCTATTTCAATTGCTCACGAAGAATGCAGTGTAATGACTGTCAATGGTCTAAACCTAGTTTTGGTATGTCATGTCGTTAGCTTCCTTCCTATTAGCATAAAGTTATACAGCTTCCATAAAACCTCAGCTCATGTGACTTCTAAAAGTTTCTTGTACTAATGTCGTTCGTCGAATTATAGCAGTTCATTTTCTTATCTTAAAAATATAAGGCACTGAGCATAAGCAAAACAAGCAATAGCGAGTAAATATACCAGTAGAGAACAGAATGTCAACAAGTGTATGCAGCACAATTCTTACAACGAGGCTCTGCCAAGCAAACAATCTATAATTAATACCATAGTGTGACCTAAACTCTATGTTTATACACAGTATATCAGCATTTCTATATACCAAATCAAAGAGTAGTTGTGACGACAAACAGAAATGTATAAATATGCAATCCATACGCAAAGCAGAAAACATCTCTTACGTAATAAACAGGTCATTAGCATCATATCAGCATAAGCAAATAAATGTTCATATGACATCTTAATAAGTAAACATGAAGGCGCAAGCAGGTAAATCACAAAGTATAACTTACATACATATCACAGTCAGCACAATTAATCAGGTTACAATTATAATTTAAATAAATAAGCACAGCAAACATATAATAAATAAACATGACATCAGTGAAAAAGCATAGCAGCCAAGCGATGCATAATATACACAAGTTACAACCCAGTTCATTAATAATCATTGTCAAAATCAGTTAACGTACGCAAGCACGTCGCTTCACAAGTAAATTCATAGAACATGAAAGTAGCACAAAGTATGAATCACGTAATCGCGAGCAGCAAATTACATCTAAAGTACGTACCTAAGTGGAAATATGTTACCTGAAAAATAAACTCAATTAATAGTTACCTTTTTAGTTTATTAGTTTCTTCTTCGAAATTACATTCTTCCTGAAAATTTCTCGATAACAAGTCGTCTTAACGTCGGACACGCACAGAATTTACCTGAAGGTCTTAAATACTTTATAGAACCGTATCCTGAAAAATACTGAATGTTAATAACATAATTCATCAAGTCACTATAGCTTTATACTGAATTTAGTCGGAGAAATTAGACCGTGTATTTGTTTACGGCTGTCAGTGCATTCGCACTGAGCGCTCGATCAGCTGTAGGCGCGTGACGTAGAAAGTAATTGTTTGCGGTCAACGACTGCCTTGTGCGGCGCGCAGACTTGACTGTTGCTTTGAGTATATGCCGCCGCCAAAACACAGCGCGGTATCCTTGTACTCTCCGCATGTTTACATGTAGCTGTTAGTTTCTCTAAAGTATGTCATTCCACAAAACTTTTTCAAAAGTATATCATTCCACAAAAATTTTGGAAACTACGAACCTCTCGTTTTGTGGTAGGAACAGCATAATTACGAATAGCGTCTAAATTTTTTTTTTGATCTGGAAGAATACCTTCTGTACAAATAATGTGACCGTGAAATTTCACCTGAGAACGACCAAATTCAGATTTTTCTAAGTTCACTGTAATGCTAACTCTTGCAAAAATACGTAATAATGTATCCAAAATTTTGTTATGCTCACTCCAAGAACGTTTAACAATAAGAATATCGGCAACATATGAAGTAATATTGTCACGAAGATAAACAGGTAAAATTTCATTTAAACTACGAATGAATGCTGCAGAAAATATAGCAAGTCCAAACGGTAAATTCCAAAGTCACTTTTGGGTAAAACAGTCATATCCGGTTAATGTTTACTTACTCACTAGATAGATTGATAGTCGAAGAGTCGGTTTGACAGATGCAAAGAATAGTAAAAGAGTAGGCAGAGGTGCGGAAAACTAAAAGAGAAACAGCACCACTACAGCTCGGGGCCCTATGCTCGCTACGGCACATATTCACTTAGAGTAGTGAATCCCCTGAGGACTCATATCCGGTTACTGTTTATCTACTGTCTAGATAGATTGATAGTCGAAGAGTTGTTTTGACAGATGCAAAGAATAGTAAAAGAGTAGGCAGTGGTACAGAAAACTAAAAGGGAAATAGCACCACTACAGCTCGAGGCCCTATGCTCGCTACGGCACATATTCACTTAGAGTAGTGAATCCCCTGAGGACTTTAATAGCCGCACATAATTTCCAGTTTGTGACTTAGTGGCAAATTTGGCGGAAGTGCGTACATAAATTGATCTAACCATGCACATGGATGTATGTCATTCTTAGAATTACGAAAGATCTTAAATTTCCGAACAGTCAAAAAGTGTTTAAAATCAAAGTTTTCGCCTCGTGGCGACAAAGACCTACCGCGTCTGTTCCAGTCCGAATGTCCATTATTGTCAAGTTCACGCGTCTGGCGCTGTCTTGTTTCATCTCGTAAATGAAACGAATTATTTTCTTCAAACCCCTCTGCTAAACTAAGACTTGTCAATTTATCTGAAATCTCCTCATCTCTTTCCAATAAGATTACGCCTTCCGTAAGTGTCGCAACTCGGGTTTCGGTATTGTCACATTTAGTAGTTGACTGTTCACACTGTTGCGTTAAGTTATTTATTCTGTCATTTGGTACGGATTCCTCGATTCTTTCAATTATTTCTTCCTTATCGTTTGCACGTTGTAAATTTAACTCTGAAAATTTCTGTACTATCACGCGATCTCTTTCTTCCTGTTCTCTATCCTGTTCCCTTTGTCTAATCTCTGTTGAAATTAAGCTATTATTGTGAGCCTTCAAAATCGGTTGTACTTCTTCTCTAATTTCTTTATTTGATTCATCTTTTATGTTTTTGAAACACATCCCTATTCGTGAGTCTAACCGTGTTGTCATTGCTTTCATTTCTGTTTTAATTTCCGATCGTAAAGTTCCCATCTCTGTTTTAATTGTTCCCATTAGTGAGTCTAACCGTGTTTTTAATTCTGATCCCAAATTTAATATAGCACTCATCAACTGCTCCATTGTAACTGGTTCGAAACTCTTTTCACCCCTAACATTTCCCGCAAAATCGACTTCTTTCGTCATAGCCATAAAGCTATCTGTGTTCGATACTATTTCAGAATCTTCTATCGTTGATCTCGTATTCTGTGAATTTTCTGATTGAGAAAAATTTTGAAATGGTTCCGGACTATTTTCCCGACTTATTACATTGTTTTCCCCTTCATTATCCATCATACTGTTTTCCTCTGACGGCGAGTTCGCCATGATAACAATTTCGTCACTCTCACTATTCATCATTTTTGCCTTTTTCATTGATCGCGTAATCATTTACAAAATATACCAAACTCGTCACTATATGAAAATTACACACAATGACTCTTTATCTCCAACAATACCATACACACGAGATGTTTCCCTCAAACACGATTAATCGAACAATTGAAATAATTGCACTAAATTGTCAAACGCGTATACAAGACAACAAATCAAATTCTGAGAGAAAAAAAATACCATTAGAAGAATGACAATTACCAAATCTACACATGCAAAATAGACTACAATTATTAACTACAAATTACTACAACAATACTACTGTCTACTACTTTTACAATCAGAAGATTCCAAGGGACGATCCGAAGCAGCGGTCGCCACGTGCATGGGGGCTTAATTAAATATGATTGAAAATACTTTTAGTTTTTTAGTAGCTGTAAGTCCGATTACGCAAGTCTCGTAAACGACTGGCCCTGACTAGTATTATTACGCAATCTGACTGCAACAAACAATAAAAGAAAATTTTCGTAAGCACAGTTAATTAATTAAGTCCCCAGCAACTATAAAACCTACGAAACCAATAAGCACAAGAGTAACTGTTCTGTGTGTGGGAGTGTGACTCAACGTACACATCTGGCACGGTTCTTCTTCAACAAGACAAGAATTTTAAATACCAATTATACTGATGTGATAAAAGAAAATTAGAAAAACTATAATTACGCAAGAAAACCAGAATTACACTCTAATACAAGAACACAAGCCAGATGCTTTGTTGACTGAACCTGTAATGATGCATTATTTGAGACACACAAATAATAAAAGAACATAGTGGTTTTTACCTTCATATATATTGACGAAATGCACTCTGATCATTACAATATCTTCATTAGAATAACATCTGCTATCTCTCCCATCAAATAACTGGATAAAACATGGAACAACCACTCCTTACTACAACATCTCGACAAGCCTTGCCCACTCGCACATCTCAACACCAACTGCCTTCTACGAGCTCTGCCCACGCACTCCCTCTACGAGCTCTCAACAAGCACTGTGGAGGCGGCTTAATAATACTCTTTGGCGCAATCTCTGGCGCAGTGGCTCAGTGTAGCCACCTTTCACCGTGCATTTTTTTATGGTTTGTATTAACCAATTACACTAGCCCCTCTCCTCACGTTTGGCCTGTGGAATCGATTCGTCAGTATTTAATGTGGTTTACGAAATATATCCAGCGGTAACGTTAGGTGACTCACCCTGTATACATACTCCACAAACCACATTATGGTGCAAGGCGGAGAATATCCTGTACCACTGCTAAGTATTTCCTTTTCTGCTCCGCTCGCAAATACAGAGATGGAGAAACCACTTCCTATATGCCTCTATACGGGTCCTAATCTCTCTAATCTTATGTAGAAGAAGGTGTAAGTAGATGAATGACGAACATTAACTTCACTTAACGAAGGTTTATTCAGCACTTGCACATACAAGAGCGCGGAGCGAACTGCCTCCGGCCAGAACACATACAGTATATATACAGCTACAAAACATTCCAGTATAATGATTCTTTACATTTGTGGATACTTCCAGAATGTACTCAAACCGAATATAGAAAATAAAATTCTACAGTCCAGGTGAGTTTTAAACTCACAACCCTCCGTGCAACAGTTTACTACCGTAACCACTACACCACGTCTCCACTCAGCTTCTTCTGCAACACTGCTCCCTCCTTAAGTGAATAGCGTCTCGGTGTTACGTCGTCCTAGTCCGGGAACGCGTCATCGGTCCTGCATACTCCGACTCCCGATGACTGATGCTTCTTCTGCAACAATAGTCTTTACTTGAAATAAACGTTGGCGGCAGTAGAAGCGTTCTGCAGTCAGCCTCAAATGCCGCTTCTCTAAATTTGCTCAGTAGTGCCCCTCGGAAAGAACGTCGCCTTCCCTCCAGACATTCCCATTTGAGTTCCTGAAGCATCTCCGCAATACTTGACAAATGTGAAATTTGCCAGTTACAAGTTTGACATTTTCACCCTTCATTGATATTAATTTCTTCTTATAGTGACTTTTGGTTAATTGCTATGCTATTTCCATTTTCTTATTCGTGATGCAAAGGCTTCTTTCTCAGAGTTGTTTGGATTTATGCGCTCTCGTATATATTTAAAACTTCTCCTTCCATTCGATTTCCCCTTCTTCTACCTCAATAACTCTGACTGGTGACTTGGTGTTTGTAATACGTTCATTTTTCTCGAAGAAGGTCTGGAGACCCGTCTCTGCTCCTTTTGTATTCAGTTTACTGATTTATTCTGCAGCAGAGCCTGGAGAATCAGAAAAATTGTGAGGTCGTCTGCAAAGGTCAGACAGTCAACTGTCGTAGTCATGTTACACTTGAATTCATTTTCAGCCCCTTTGTCACTAGCGTTATTCCTTACAACGTTTTAGTTCATACCTTTTAAAACTGATTAGGCGCATTACTTGTGCATTATATATTGTCGCTGCAGAGTTATTTTCACTTCTCAAAAATGAAGGAGGAAATAAAAAGTAAGAAAATCATTCTGTCTCTGTCTGCCTGTCTCTCAAACTGGGTGTTCCGCAGCTTAGTTGTGACATCACATTGCCTGTGCGCTTTCTAGTCAGTGCAATACTGCAGTAGTGTTAGGTTACTGCAAATGTTTTGTACCTGCTATCTCGGCATGTTTGCACATATATTAGCAACACATCAACTATACTTGTCTTAATCGGGTTCCTTCTCACTCAACAGTGCCGCAAGGTTGTTTCTTTTCTTTGACGTGTTCCAATCAACCTGCTGCGAATATAAATTTTAAGTTAGATAAGGAGGTGTAAAACTTCTTGGCCAGTTGTGCTACCTGGTCAAAGGTCTGTCGACTGAAGTTGCTTCAGTAGCCAAACTGTGTGTAAAATTTTTTTTAAATAAGTTCCACGTAAGATTAGTACCACTGTTGTTGAATCTTGTTGTGTTCAGCGCTACGTTCCTTGTACAACTGAACTGCAGTTGCATTCAAGGCTACCACACGACTCAGAGCTCAACCCTGTCCTACCACTCCCTCTAGTGGCAAAGCTGTAAAGATATTTGCATTGACAGCATTACTCAAAAGGTAAATTTTCATCAAACGGCGTTATATGTTAAAGACGAATAACAGAGGCCACCTCAGCAGCCCAGAAATTAAAGAAGAATGGATGGAACAGTGATTTTTATGATAGATGCATCAGCAATCAGTTACGAGTTACTTAGCTCTAGTAAACTTAATGTCTATACAAAGCGAATCACAAGCACAATGCATTCATTTAAGTGTACTAAATCTCTCTCCTGAACAGGAAAAAAATCGCTTGTAAAAATTATCCGGAAAGGCTTCTTTTGTGAGGTAGTATTGGAGGAATATTTTAGTCTATGTTACCCATAAAAGTAAATCTGAAGAACGACGTTTCTAGATATCGTTTCCTTTTTATTTCGCTTGCTTCACCTATAATATTTAGGAGGTTGTTCAGGGATATTTACTGAGTATACAGGGTGGTCCATTGATAGTGACCGGGCCAAATATTTCACGAAATAAGCATCAAACGAAAAAACTACAAAGAACGAAACTTGTCTAGCTTGAAGGGCGAAACCAGATGGCGCTATGGTAGGCCCGCTAGATGACGCTGCAATAGGTCAGGCGGATATCAACTGTGTTTTTTTTTTTTTTTAATAGGAACCCCCATTCTATTACATATTCGTGTAGTACGTAAAGAAATATGAGTGTTTTAGTTGGACCACTTTTTTCGCTTTGTGATAGATGGCGCTGTAATAGTCACAAACGTATAAGTACGTGGAATCACGTAACATATCGCCAGTGCGGACGGTATTTCCTTCGTGATACATTACCCGTGTTAAAATGGAACCTTTTACCAATTGCGGAAAAGGTCGATATCGTGTTGACGTATGGCTATTGTGTTCAAATGTCCAACGGGCGTGTGCTATGTATGCTGCTCGGTATCCTGGACGACATCATCCAAGTGGCCGGACCGTTCGCTGGATAGTTACGTTATTTAAGGAAACAGGAAGTGTTCAGCCACATGTGAAAAGTCAACCACGACCTGCAATAAATGATGATGCCCAAGTAGATGTTTTAGCTGCTGTCGCGGCTGATCCGCACATCAGTAGCACACAAATTGCGCGAAGATCGGGAATCTCAAAAACGTCGGTGTTGAGAATGCTACATCAACATCAATTGCACCCGTACCATATTTCTATGCATCAGGAATTGCATGGCGGCGACTTTGAACGTCGTGTACAGTTCTGTCACTGGGCAAAAGAGAAATTACGGGACGATGATAGATTTTTTTCACGCGTTCTATTTAGCGACGAAGCGTCATTCACCAACAGCGGTAACGTAAACAGGTATAATACGCACTATTGGGCAACGGAAAATCCACGATGGCTGCGACAAGTGGAACATCAGCGACCTTGGAGGGTTAGGGTATTGTGCGGCATTATGGGAGGAAGGATAATTTTCCCCCATTTTATCGATGGCAAACTAAATGGTGCAATGTATGCTGATTTCCTACGTAATGTTCTACCGATGTTACTACAAGATGTTTCACTGCATGACAGAATGGCGATGTACTTCCAACATGATGGATGTGCGGCACATAGCTCGCGTGCGGTTGAGGCGGTATTGAATAACCTATTTCATGACAGGTGGATTGGCGTCGAAGCACCATACCATAGCCCGCACGTTCACCGGATCTGACGTCCCCGGATTTCTTTCTGTGGGGAAAGTTGAAGGATATTTGCTATCGTGATCCACCGACAACGCCTGACAACATGCGTCAGCGCATTGTCAATTCATGTGCGAACATTACGGAAGGCCAACTACTCGCTGTTAAGAGGAATGTCGTTACACGTATTGCCAAATGCATTGAGGTTGACGGACATCATTTTGAGCATTAATTGCAATAATGTGGTATTTACAGTTAATCAGGCTGTAACAGCATGCGTTCTCAGAAATGTTAAGTTCACAAAGGTACATGTATCACATTGGAACAACCGAAATAAAATGTTCAAACGTACCTATGTTCTGTATTTTAATTTAAAAAACCTATGTGTTACCAACTGCTCGTCTAAAATTGTGAGCCATATGTTTGTGACTATTACAGCGATATCTATCACAAAGTGAAAAAAGTGGTCCAACTAAAACAATCATATTTCTTTACGTAATATACGAATATGTATTAAAAATGGGGGTTCCTATTTAAAAAACGCTGTTGATATCCGTTTGACCTATGGCAGCGGCATTTAGTGGGCCAACCATATCGCCATTGGTTTCCCCCTTCAAGCTATACAAGTTTCGTTCTTTGTAGTTTTTTCGTTTGACGCTTATTCCGTGAGATATTTGGCCCGGTCACTATCAATGGACCACCCTGTATAGCAATGAGGGATAGGTGCTCGTTGGTGACTCACTGCAGAACAATAGCGTAATTATCTTTTATTTTGTTTCTTTTACCAATTACCTTTGTTTCTGTGAAAATACCATCACAGGTGTGAAATATTGTGTAATATCTAATGAAAACGTACAACACAACATTAACGTAATGGGAAAACTGCAAGTGCAAAAGCACTGTGATGTGGTTGCCGTCGCTGCTAGAGGAACTCAGCTAGTGTCTTTATGCTGTTCTTCTATTGTGTTCTATGAACCTGTACAAGAGCTGCACACCAGCCAACTCTTCATCCGTAGACCTATCCATGTTACTTTGTATCACCGTTAGTGCATTAACGAACAACTAACTGTGTACAGAAACAAAACCGCGACAGAAATGGCCAGCACTGAACGCAAGCTCGAAAACGGGGAAGTGGGCATTATCGTTGTCAACAGCAAGTACTAAGAACAATTGCACACAGAATCATTCACCCGCAGTAAAGATGCAGAGATAAACGGGTGAAAGGAATCATATGAAAACAAATTACTCTTAAGCGAATTCCATGAGACCACGCGTTCATTGTACTAAAATATTCAGAAAATATCTCTGAACAGTCTCCGAAATTTTGACGATTGAGATCGGATTCAACTGGTATAGTTTACGTAGTAGCTGATAAGATCATATTAACACATAATATTAATAGGCCGAAAACACTAATCGTTTCAATTATTGAGTGGAAAATGGTACGGAAAAGCGTAAATAAATTACTTTATTTTGAAGCCATACTGTGACATTGTGTTCTGGTTATACATGGTGACTTATCTGCCCCTACCGATGTCGTTTTATGCGGCCTGTAATTTTATATCCGGCCCTCAAAAACCACATGCGTGATTTTCATATTCTCTCGCTCGCTACGCGCAAACTATTAGACCTATAGAAAAATTGGACAGGAAGTTTTCGTTGGAAATTTGATGTAGTTAAATGGTCTACTGGAATACGTTTTCTTTAGAGGACACGGATTTCGAGTTATTAAAAAAACATACGGAAATGATCTTCAAACCTACCTCCATCATACACTCATCTCTCACCAGTTATGACTAATAGTCGGCGCATAGGGAGTGGGAAAACACGAAAATCTCGCGCGTGGTTTTTGAAAGCCAGATATAACATTGCGGGTTGTATAAAACGACTTCGGTAGGGGCAGATGAATCTCCCTGTATGACAGCTTCCACACGGTACGGGTTACGCAGTACCTACTATAACACTGTCACCAGACACTCCATGTTGCAGTATAAAAGCTCTCCTTAATATCCGACAGTGATTCAGATTCCCCGCCCAATGCGAGCCTCGGTGTGTAGAAAGGTCAGAGCTTCTCGCACACCATACCACGACAGGCACACGTGTCACGTGGGCCTTTCCTCTGAGGTGACATAGTCCCTAAATGTAAGAGACTCATATTTGTCCGACAGGTCTCAAATGGTTCAAATGGCTCTGAGCACTATGGGACTTAACTTCTGCAGTCATCAGTCCCCTAGAACTTAGAACTACTTAAACCTAACTAACCTAAGGACATCACACACATTCATGCCCGAGGCAGGAATCGAACCTGCGACCGTAGCGGTCGCAGGTTATAAAGTGTAATAATATTAATTTAATATATTAAGATTTACTTCAGCACTTCAGCAACACTTTTTATTATTTTACAAACATTCCTTATACGTTTGGTAACGGGAACTGTGATAGAAACATTTTTATGACAATACATTTCTTTTTTTTACATTTTATGGTGGATATCATTATTATTTACTTCTATTACAAGTTTCTGCCTAGCATCCTCCTCCTGGACTCTACCGTCATCGATCACAGCAACTGCCCACTTGCTCTACCTACCTCTGCATCAACACAGGGGCAAGAGATCGTAAACTGTGTTCTACCTATGCCGAGCAGTATAGAAAACCATCCATGCAGCTACAATATATTGTATGTACAGGTAAATATTTCTTTCTATGTCCCTGTTGATTCTGTCAGTTCTTGTATCAGTGTTGGCCAATACAGTTTCACCGCCAGAAGGAATCCCCCCAAAAAGAAATTTCGCTTTTTACTCATATTCAGTGTGGATCATTTTGCACACTAGATCGTAATGACCTGGAACGCGTCATTTACAATTCACATCGCAAATTAATCTAAATGTGGCTACATGCAGAATATTTGTAGGTTTTTTTTTCGGATGAGAGTTAGTAATTCCTACTCACCGCCTCTTACGCGTTAAAATATCAGATATCCTTCTACGTAATAGAAAGAGTTGTCAAGGACAAACTGTAAGTAGGCTGTTTAGGTTTTTATATTGGTAACGCCACGTAGCGCTCTGTATGAAAATCACTGCCTGTGCTGTGTGCAGTCTGTGGCTGGTTTGCATTGTTGTTTGCTATTGTAGCGTTGGGCAGCTGGATGTTAACAACGCAGATGAGGGAGTTTTGAGAGCGGATGATCTGGACGTGTGTCCATCAGACACTGTAAATTTGTAAGACTGGATGTCTTGAACTGATATATATACTATGACTTTTGAACACTATTAAGGTAAATACATTGTTTGTTCTCTATCAAAATCTTTCATTTGCTAACTATGCCTATCAGTAGTTAGTGCCTTCAGTAGTTTGAATCTTTTATTTAGCTGGCAGTAGTGGCGCTCGCTGTATTGCAGTAGTTCGAGTAACGAAGATTTTTGTGAGGTAAGTGATTCGTGAAAGGTATAGGTTATTGTTAGTCAGGGCCATTCTTTTGTAGGGATTATTAAAAGTCAGATTCCGTTACGCTAAAAAAATATTGTGTGTCAGTTTAAGCACAGTCTTGTATAATTTTTCTAAGGGGACGTTTCATATGTCGACCCTTAGCCGAGGATACCTCACTGGAATCTTCTGATCTTTTCTTGTAGTTTGTGTAATTAGTGTATCTATTGTTTATTGCTAGTGCGTAATTATAGAGAGAATTTCCTTTGTAGTTGTAGTTTTTCATTGTTGTACAGTAAAACAGTTGTGGCATGCATGTAGATTTGCACCAAGTATTTCGCAGCAGCGCTTGCAATTACCGAGATATTATTTTCAATGCTATGTTAATGTGTTTTCTTATTTTTGCTCTTCAAATTGTGCTTTTCTGTGTTATCGTGTGAAATATTGTGACAATTATGGCGTGTGAAAAACGTAATACTAGGCTCCAAAGTAAACTGAGAGATGACAGTGAAAACGAAAGCAGTGTGTTAGCGCCACCGTTCAATGAATTAACTAATGTTCAACATAGCAATTTGGTAATTGTGCATAGGGAAATGGAGTGGGCGGCAAACAATGGTGTAGACAGTGAAATAATTAGTCAACAGGGAAGCATTATCGATCGATCGGTCGGCAGGAATCCGAAATGACAGGACACGATCTTGCAAATACTGTAGATTCAGGTTTTGCGTCCTCACCGTTTTCTCAGATAAGTCAAGACACATTTTCTGCTTTTCAAAATACAAATATTGCCGGTTCAAATGCACTGCCGAATAGCACTGAGGAACATGTTTCGGACACCAGTGCATTGTTATTACATTTAATGCAACAAATGGGACAAAGGCTACAAAAGTTAGACACAACGCTTGAACATAATCAGAAACAAATGGGACAAAATCTTCAAAAGTTAGACACGATGGAACAAAATCAGAGACAAACACAGCAACAGCTTCAAAAGTTAAACTCATTATAACAAACGCTTGAACAAACACGTGAAGGTTTAACTGCTGAGTTATTTAAAATCGAATTGAAATGTCAAAAAGTCTGTAATGACGTAAAATCACAAATTTGTGAGCATTTTCAATCTATTTTTTCACGTCATGAAAATGCATTACAGAATCACGAAGCAGCCATAAAAGAACTGCAAACTATTGTTCATAAAAATCACGACACCTTGCAAGCTAAAATTGACTCAGTTGCATCTACCGATTCGGTTACGCAACTTGCAAAAACTCAGGAAAACTTAAAGGACACAGTACATACGATTTCAACACAAATGGACACTCTGAAACGTGGTTCAGAAAAACACACTGAGGAAATCTGTTCACTATCGGAGAAAGTAGCCGAACTTTCGGATCAGTTCACTAACTTGTCTACAAAGTTAGATGATGATCTGAATGACACAAGACCTGTAGTCTTCACTGACACAGAAGAGTATGAAAAAATTAGAAAATTCAAACAAAATCAAAATCAAATCAATACACAGTACAAAAGAGAAATCCGGGAAGTACAAGATCAGTTGACGCAGGTAATACAAGAATTACATATTTCAGAGGACACTCGCGCTCCAATACGGGAAGAGGGACATAGAAATGCGGAACAACCACAAAATAATAACACGAGGCACTTCGGAAATTATGAAAGAAATTCGCAAGATACAACGAATTTTGAGATGGAACCGCGGAAACGACATTCATCCACAAGCGTGGCTTCATCAATTCTCTCATTGCTTTCCTCCCAACTGGTCATTAAAGCACAGATTAGAATTTATGTGTGGCTATTTAGAGAATGAACCAGCTGTAAGAATGCGATCGGTCATTCACGATTGTCACAGTGAAGGAGAATTTTATCATGCCTTCGTCTCAGCATATTGGTCTCAAGCTACTCAAGACCGAGTAAAACATAGCATCATAATGATGAAACATATCGAACAATCTGAATTTTCCAGTCTTGTCAAATATTTCGAAGACATGTTACATAAGAATCAGTATCTTTCCAACCCATACAGCCCCTCAGAACTCATCCGCATTTGCTTAATCAAATTGCCTGAACATTTACGACATATTATTTTAGCAGGACGTTGCTAAGACGACATTGAAGCTTCTCAGGGACTCTTACAAGAACTGGAAATTGACACTGACAATCGCGGGACGCGAAAACAGGAACACAACAATTACAGGTCACATCCGTCACAATTCCACGATGACAGAAATAATAACTGGACATGACAAGGCTATTCTTACAACGCAAATCGTGACCAAAACAGACACCACACGTATGACAACCGTTGGCAGAGTAATAGTTCCAGAGTAAGATCGCATTTCCGTAGTAATGAATATGACAGAGACAATCATAGAAACAGACAATATGGCAACCAGAACTATTATTACCACGGGAGACAGAATAACTTCAGACGCAACGGTCCAACGCGCAGTTACGACTCAAGGAGAAGTTCTCCACCACGTGACCGACAAGAAATTAATTACAGAAATTACTGACATGACGACAGACGATATAATCATAACAACAGAACTGAATTTCATCAGAACTGGCGAGATTCAAACAGGGCTGTGCCCTCTCGACAATGTGAATTTGTAGAAGTTAGGTCTCCTAATCGTAATAACGATGCGCGCCAACAAAGAGACAGACAATGACTCGCACCGCAGGCAGCGGGCTGGCTCAGAGAAAAATAACATAGACGCTAACATTGAGAAAAATTCCAGTATTCCTTACCGACATATACCACATGATAATTGCGTTGAAGTTGAAACTCTGTGTACTAGGAAGAGTAAAGGATTGCAGCACATTTCACATGTAAAACCGTTTATTGAGAGATAATCTGTTTTTTTTTAACTTAGTCTTTGCTATAAAATTTTTCACTTCACGTTACTAGTACTCTTAGTCACACTTAGAAACTGTTAATATGCAACTATGTTTTGAAATTAACTATCCAGTCTAAAACCTAGGGAACATATTTAGACAATAATTACGAATGCATTGTTATAGTGAACAGACGACACAGTGTTATTGTGTGTGTACATTCTTGCTTGTTTGTTGCACGATTACGTAACGACTATAAGGCTTACATACTTACAACATATACCAGTACTACTAATGCGATATTACTGCATCATTTTGGTTTACTTGAAAATACATTATGGATTTAAAGTGCTTTCTGAGAGATACCAGATGACACAGTGGTTAGTTATTTGACAGCTACACGACTGTATCACAACGGTACTAATGTGTGACACAATTTACATTGTTGCTTTTGCAGTGTATCCGTTTTATATCTGCACAGTTTTTCTGAATTCTTCTGGAAAGGAATACATGTTTTAGTAGTAACTTTTATGGTATAGCTACAATGAGACAGCCTTTTCTGTAGCACAACAATACGTTACAGTACAGTACTTACTTCATCACGGCAATAAGCGTAACAACTACGATATCTATACGCATAGCAATTCACTTTGTTTATTACGAGGTAAGTACACTGACTTCTACAGAACTTTGCTTACGGACGACGATAATTACGACACTTGGCACATTTTTTACCCTTAAGTAATGGCAGAGGTTCTCTTACAACAAGACGCACAGTTTAGCGCTACAGTACACGTATTTGAGTAATTGATTTTGTACTTAAAACATTTATGTTTAAAGATTTTTGAATTACAATGATACAAAGGTTTTTCGTGATACATTTCATTCCATTGCTGTAATCTGTAACACCTGAGGGTATAATAACAATTAATCCTCATGGGGGTACACGCCTACTTTGTGTACCATGTGTTTGGCAAGCACAAGGAGCCCCAGCTAATATGGTATTTGCTTATACAACTTTACACATCGGTACCACATTTCTCTAACACAGCTTTACACAGCTATCTGATTATTTAACAGAGAAACAAATATTTTTTTACTATGTCACTGACATGTTTACGCAATTACACAGTTGGATAACTTCATACTTATGAAATTGTATTTTGTCTGTACTTTGTGAACTCTTCATATTGTTTTGGAACCATTGTGATACTATGTGAGCTTTGAATGATGTATTTGGTATGGGATCATGATTTTTAAAGTACGTTTGAGGCAGATGACACTATTTAAATGAGCAGAGAATTTTTTAGGTTTTGAAATTATTGCAGAAAGCTACTAGTTTTTTTAGATTTGGCTGAGTTTTTATGATGTTATTATTATGATGACAATGTGTATTATGCTGTTGAGGTACGTTTATGATCAATAAGCTAATGCTATATGAGAAATTTGATTATGCTATGTATTTATTGTGATGAAATATTGAAGAAGTGTTGACAAATGTGTATATGTGTAATAAGGTAAGGAATAATGAGTAGTGGTTAGGGACACTGATTTGTGAAAAAGGATGTTGGAAACCAAGAATCGTACTTTAAGAGTTATGAAATGTGTGTAAATGTGTGAATGTATCACAATGCTGGCGAAAATTTTTTGGACACTGTTACATTTATAGGATTTTGTTTCTCCATGTTTGCAATGCAAATTCTCAACCTGTGGAATTTTTATATGAGACTGTCACTGTAGTGCAAACTGGTGTCGTAAATATTTCGGTAAGGAAGCTAAGTGACCTTGATGTAATGCGCTGTAGGCGCCAAGCTATGTGACAGTCGCCTGAAAAAAAAAGGAGAGGCCATTAACCTCGCTATTGACATTCCTTTCTAGAAAGCATCGCAAATACGACACGATCATTACTTGGGAAGATGCTTATATCTGCACACCTGATTATGACAAGCATCTTTCTATGAGAGTTGATTGAATTTCTACTAACTTATGAAATGCCACATGACTATTGAATGATATTATTATGCTTTACTTTGTACATAGTTGCTTATTTAATTTGATATCTGGTTTCCAGCTGCGTTGCAGCATTGGTTTTATAAAATAAAATTAAATGCATTTGCTAATGTGAACAATTTCTGTCAACAGATCTATTAAATAATAATTTTATGATCCACATTCTTCGAAAAAGGAGCACAGGGAAGGAAAGAACAATAAGAAGGGACTAATAACAGTAACTGCATACATAATTTTCTTTTCAAGTACTTGGTACTTTTTTTTGTAGAATACGTTTTTGTGGAGCACCACTTAAATGACATAGACACTAAGATGTGAATAGATGTTTCCCTTATCTGAATTGTTGTCTTTAGTGTACTATTTTTTCTGCTTGAGCTTTGTCATATTTAGGTATAAGTTATTGCATTTCCTGCTGCTGTTTGTCAGGCATAGTGCTACTGAATTTGACTTTGTATTATTCTGTTAAGCCAGTTTTACTACTGATTTATTTTTCTTATTTGCTGCACAGTGCCTTATATTAGTTGTAATATTGCAATTGCTTTGCTAATTTAGATTTACTGCTGCTAGCTTTGCCAATTGGAATTTTTGTGTCATTGCTGTTTGTGTTAATTTGTTGTGTGTTGCTGCATTGCCTCATCCCTTAATATATATATCTGAGCTCAGTAGATTTAAGTTAGCTTAAGTGGGGGTAGACTATATAAGAAACTAACTATGGACAATAGGGAAAGAATGCATTGAGAAGTTATATGAAAAGGATTTGGGCAAAAAATGAGTGTTGTACAATGAGAAATATTTATTTTAAAAGAGGGTGAATAGAATACAGAAAGCATGTTTAGATAGGACTTTTGGGAATAATGATGAACGAAGGGAGATCTCCACAAAAAGAAAGTTTTGCTTGCAAAATACTGCAGTAATACAAACCCTGTCCTTTCCTTTTGTATGTGTTTGTGTACCCTTGTGTATTTGTGTTTTTCCTTTCTTTATGTATTTAGCTAATAAGATTTATGTTCTAGAATTTTTCTAGTACTAAGCTACATTCACTATGATCAGGAATACTGTTATCCTCAAATATAATTTGCATTAATAATATGTTATTTACTCTGTAAATATGTTTAGACATTATTAATTCTGTTCTGTTTCAATGCTCATGTGTGAAATTAATGTTTCGAAAAATATTCTCATTATTTTATATATTTACTTATGTCATAATTCCTGTAACACTGATGTATATGTTTATTTCTATTCTTTTGTAAAGCCTGTGTTACTACAAATGTTATCTGTACTGTTATGTTCATTAATGATGTATTTTATAGCTTTGTAATTGTATTCTTATGTTTGAAATTTACAATTGTATAGACATCAGTTCTTCAAATTAAGTTTCATTTCACTGCACACGTTTCTGTTGGTCATAGTATACGAACAATATGTGAGTCCCCCCCCCCATGAACCATGGCCCTTGCCATTGGTGGGGAGGCTTGCATGCCTCAGCGATACAGATAGCCGTACCGTAGGTGCAACCACAACGGAGGGGTATCTGTAGAGAGACCAGACAAATTTGTGGTTCCTGAAGAGGGGCAGCAGCCTTTTTAGTAGTTGCAGGGGCAACAGTCCGGATGATTGACTGATCTAGCCTTGTAACACAAACTAAAACGGCCTTTGCTATGCTGGTACTGCGAATGGCTGAAAGCAAGGGGAAACTACAGCCGTAATTTTTCCCAAGGGCATGCAGCTTTACTGTATGGTTAAATGATGATGGCGTCCTCTTCGGTAAAATATTGCGGAGGTAAAATGGTCCCCCATTCGGATCTCCGGGCGGGGACTACTCAGGAGGACGTCGTTACCAGGACAAAGAAAACTGGCGTTCTACAGGTCGGAGAGTGGAATATCAGATCCCTTAATCGGGCACATAGGTTAGAAAATTTAAAAATGGAAATGGATAGGTTAAAGTTAGATATAGTGGGAATTAGTGAAGTTCGCTGGCAGGAGGAACAAGACTTTTGGTCAGGCGAATACAGGGTTATAAATACAAAATCAAATAGGGGTAATGCAGGAGTAGGTTTAATAATGAATAAAAAAATAGGAGTGGGGGTAAGCTACTACAAACAGCATAGTGAACACAATATTGTGGCCAAGATAGACACGAAGCCCACGCCTACTACAGTAGTACAAGTTTATATGCAAACTAGCTCTGCAGATGACGAAGAAATTGAAGAAATGTTTGATGAAATAAAAGAAATTATTCAGATAGTGAAGGGAGATGAAAATTTAATAGTCATGGGTGACTGGAATTCGAGAGTAGGAAAAGGGAGAGAAGGAAACGTAGTAGGTGAATATGGATTGGGGCTAAGAAATGAAAGAGGAAGCCGCCTGATAGAATTTTGCACAGAGCACAACTCAATCATGGCTAACACTTGGTTCAAGAAGCATCAAAGAAGGTTGTGTACATGGAAGAAGCCTGGAGACACTGACAAGTTTCAGATAGATCATATAATGGTAAGACAGAGATTTAGGAACCAGGTTTTAAATTGTAAGACATTTCCAGGGGCAGATGTGGACTCTGGCCACAATCTATTGGATATGAACTGTAGATTAAAACTGAAGAAACTGCAAAAAGGTGGGAATTTAAGGAGATGGGACCTGGATAAACTGACTAAACCAGAGGTTGTACAGAGTTTCAGGGAGAGCATAAGGGGACAATTGAGCATAAGGGAACAATTGACAGGAATGGGGGAAAGAAATACAGTAGAAGAGGAAGGGTAGCTTTGAGGAATGAAATAGTGAAGACAGCAGAGGATATAGTAGGTAAAAAGACGAGGGCTAGTAGAAATCCTTGGGTAACAGAAGAAATGTTGAACTTAATTGACGAAAGGAGAAAATATAAAAATGAAGTAAATGAAGCAATCAAAAAGGAATACAAACGTCTCACAAATGAGATCGACAGGAAGTGCAAAATGGCTAAGCAGGGATGGCTAGAGGACAAATGTAAGGATGTAGAGGTTTATCTCACTAGGGGTAAGATAGATACTGCCTACAGGAAAATTAAAGAGACCTTTGGAGAAAAGAGAACCACTTGTATGAATATCAAGAGCTCAGATGGAAACCTAGTTCTAAGCAAAGAAGGGAAAGCAGAAAGGTGGAAGGAGTATATAGAGGGTCTATACAAGGGCGATGTACTTGCGGACAGTATTGTGGAAATGGAAGAGGATGTAGATGAAGATGAAATGGGAGATACGATACTGCGTGAAGAGTTTGACAGAGCACTGAAAAACCTGAGTCGAAACAAGGCCCCGGGAGTAGGCAACTTTCCATTAGAACTACTGACGGCCTTGGAAGAGCCAGTCCTGAGAAAACTCTACCATCTGGTGAGCAAGATGTATGAGACGGCGAAATACCCTCAGACTTCAAGAAGAATATAATAATTCCAATCCCAAAGAAAGAAGGTGCTGACAGATATGAAAATTACCGAACTATCAGTTTAATAAGTCACAGCTGCAAAATACTAACACGAATTCTTTACAGACGAATGGAAAAACTGGTAGAAGCCGACCTCGGGGAAGATCAGTTTGGATTCCGTAGAAATATTGGAACACGTGAGGCAATACTGACCCTACGACTTATCTTAGAAGCTAGATTAAGGAAAGGCAAACCTACGTTTCTAGCATTTGTAGACTTAGAGAAAGCTTTTGACAATGTTGATTGGAATTCTGAAGGTAGCAGGGGTAAAATACAGGGAGGGAAAGGCTATTTACAATTTGTACAGAAACCAGATGGCAGTTATAAGAGTCGTTGGGCATGAAAGGACAGCAGTGATTGGGAAAGGAGTGAGACAGGGTTGTAGCCTATCCCCAATGTTATTGAATCTGTATATTGAGCAAGCAGTGAAGGAAACAAAAGAAAAATTCGGAGTAGGTATTAAAATTCATGGAGAAAAAATAAAAACTTTAAGGTTCGCCGATGACATTGTAATTCTGTCAGAGACAGCAAAGGACTTGGAAGTGCAGTTAAAAGGAATGGACAGTGTCATGAAAGGAGGGTATAAGATGAACATCAACAAAAGCAAAACGAGGATAATGGAATGTAGTCGAATTAAGTCGGATGATGCTGAGGGAATTAGATTAGGAAATGAGACACTTAAAGTAGTAAAGGAGTTTTGCTATTTGGGAAGCAAAATAACTGATGATGGTCGAAGTAGAGAGGATATCAAAAGTAGACTGGCAATGGCAAGGAAAGCGTTTCTGAAAAAGAGAAATTTGTTAACTTCGAGTATCGATTTAAGTGCCAGGAAGTCGTTTCTCAAAATATTTGTATGGAGCGTAGCCATGTATGGAAGTGAAACATGGACGATAACTAGTTTGTACAAGAAGAGGATAGAAGCTTTCGAAATGTGGTGCAACAGAAGAATGCTGGAGATTAGAATTGGTTAGATCATATAACTAATGAGGAGGTATTGAATAGGATTGCGGAGGAGAGAAGTTTGTGGCACAACTTGACTAGAAGAAGGGATCGGTTGATAGGACGTGTTCTGAGGCATCAAGGGATCACCAATTTGGTATTGGAGGGCAGCGTGGAGGGTAAAATTCGTAGAGGGAGACCAAGAGATGAATACACAAAACAGATTCAGAAGGATGTAGGTTGCAGTAGGTACTGGGAGATGAAGAAGCTTGTGCAGGATAGAGTAGCATGGAGAGCTGCATCAAACCAGTGTCAGGACTGAAGATCACAACAACAACAACATGTGAGAAGTTGGGACTGTTAGTGTTTACACGTGTGTTGATAATTCAGCAAGGGACTGATTAACAGCATTGCTGGTTCTAAGGAGAATTCCAAAAACTTTGTGAGTGCACAAGTGGTGGTTTATGGACTTGCGATGGTGATTGTGCACCTGCACAGTAGCAACAGATGGCGGTTGCCCGTCTCTACAAGGACTGAAGTGGTCTGCACCTTTGATGATCCACCAATAACATTATTTCTACAAGGACTGCAGTGGGGTCCACCCCTCTGGTGGCCCACCAATACCGTAATCTCTGCCAGGACTACAGTGGGTCTGCTCTGTGGTGACCTACCTACCGATATTCTTCAACTTCGACTGACTCAGCTGTGGGTTTGCTCTGTTGTGGCCCATTACCTGTCTGCATGTCAAGAGTCAATACTGTCTTTGCGTTGGAAGGACAACACTATTTCTTCAAGACTGCATGGAAATCCACTACTTCCATGTGCATATTCTTTTACTGCTCAGACTTTGAGGAAAAAAAACACTGCAATTTTACTGTGATGAATGATCAGGACTGTCTTTATGGACTGTGAGAAAATTTTAGCTTTTGACCAACATTGTATCAGTAAGTGTGTGCATTTGATTTCCTTGTTATTGTAATTATGAAAAAATTTTTCAAATCTGCATTGGCCACTGCCCAAAACAATTTGTAAAATTTTTTGTGGGGAGCATTGGGGCTATGTAAGTAGGCTGTTTAGGTTTTTATATTGGTAACGCCACGTAGCGCTCTGTATGAATATCACTGGCTGTGCTGTGTGCAGTCTGTGGCTGGTTTGCTATTGTAGCGTTGGGTAGCTGGATGTTAACAGCGCGTAGCGTTGCGCAGTTGGAGGTGAGCTGCCAGCAGTGGTGGATGTGGGGAGAGAGACGGCGGAGTTTTGAGAGCGGATGATCTGGACGTGTATCCATCAGACACAGTAAATTTGTAAGACTGGATGTCTTGAACTGATATATATATTATGACTTTTGAACACTATTAAGGTAAATACATTGTTTGTTCTCTATCAAAATCTTTCATTTGCTAACTATGCCTATCAGTAGTTAGTGCCTTCAGTAGTTTGAATCCTTTATTTAGCTGGCGGTAGTGGCGCTCGCTGTATTGCAGTAGTTCGAGTAACGAAGATTTTTCTAAGGTAAGTGATTCGTGAAAGGTATAGGTTATTGTTAGTCAGGGCCATTCTTTTGTAGGGATTATTAAAAGTCAGATTGCGTTGCGCTAAAAATATTGTGTGTCAGTTTAGTGTTGATCAGAATAGGTAAAGAGCGAAATGTCTGAGTACGTTCAGTTCTGCTCAGCTGTTCGAAAAGCAAATAATGTAAGAGGTTTAAAAGCAAATAATGTAAGAGGTTTATCGGCACAGTAATTCATTAATTTATCTAAGGGGACGTTTCAAAACATATTCAGTTTTTCTTCTTTCAAATATTATTTTGCTGCTTGTCAGACATTTTCAGATATTTTATATCACTGGGTATATCAAAAGTTTTTGTTGCACCATTGTGCGTTCGTTTTGTGCTAAACACAACCTTCATGTGGATTAATGAATGTCATTTTTCCCGCTCGTGTTGTAACTAACTTTATCACTGTTCCTTTTGAACTGCAATGGATTATTTGCAACAAATTTCGTGAGCGAATAAAAATACTGTGAAGCATTAATCAGAATGTCCAACTCCTTAAACAGATGTCTGCAAGATGATCGTAGGTGAGCACCACATATTTTTATTGCGGCACGTTTTAGAGCAATGAAGACTTTCTTTCTTAAAGACGAGTTTCCCCAGAACGTTATTCCATATAGCATTACTGATTAAAAATATGCAGAGTATGTCAAGTTACTGATCTGTCTCTCCTCAAGATAAGTAATAATGTAAGTGAAAAATTTCGGTGAACTAAGTTGTTTTAGGAGTTCTGAAATGTTCTTTTTCCAGTTTAATTTCTCTTTAATATGGTCACTTAAGAATTTTGAAGTTTCCACACTATTTATTGTTTCCTCACCACGTGTTACACTTATCACTGACGCACTCAGCTGAATATGTTGTGTCTTTTTAAAACCGTGGGTAAGATCATTTGCAGAAAACCAGACACTGTTTTAAGAACATTGTTTAACATTTGTTCTGTTTCTGTATGTAAGTTTGGATTCGTTTCAATGCTAGTGTCATCTGCTAAAAGAACTAATTTTGCTTGTCGCATGCTAGGCTGAAAATGATTTACATATATGTGAAACAATAGTGGACCTAAGACTGTGCTGTGGGGAACCCCATACGTGATTTCTCCCATATCACAGTTAGGTCCTGTGGTGTGGCGATTGCACACTCTAACCTTGTATAGCACTAACACAACCAGTTTCTAGTTGCAACACTTTTATTGATTACACATACACATGCATTCATCAGTAGTAATAATCAATCAACAACATTTACATATCAAGGCCCTCTCCACAATTAGTATTTACCACATTAACCGTCATACATGTGACAACGGCCCCTTTACGTGCCGGTAACAACAACCAAAATAATAGATGAAACAGATAAGCAAATGTTTACAATGTCGGCTATCGCCTTTTCCACTCAGTTTTGCACTTACTGAAAAGGTCAAATTAATTTGATGCTGTCTGACCTGAAGGGTATTATTAATTGGTCTGTTTACACTTAGCATTCCACAACACTCAACGTCCGGAAGATTCTAGACTTTATGCAAGCTTAAGGAAAAACGTCAGTTTCATGGACATGTGACGGACGCGATTTCACAAACACATGATCCAAAGGGTGAACTTATACTTAACTTTGGGCAGTAGGAAATCTTCTGCCTAAAACAAGCCTCTCGTGAATGGAACAGAGAAATTGCGAGTTATCGGGTCCGGACGGCCCTGAGTTCAAATCCTGAGATTACCGTCACACTGTAAGCTCGAGGGGCGAGGTTTGCTCGCGTCGACCACTATACACGTTTCTGAAAACAGGAAAACATGATCGACAGACACACTGTAATATAGAATTAAGGAGCTTAGTTTGCTTTGATCCAAAAAGAAAAAAAGAAATCTAGGTACTACGTGAAAAGATGTGTCAGTCCACACGCAATGACTTAAGGTCCACCTTACAAGATAATCTGTCTTTTCTGAATGGCTGACACCACATAAATCAAACGTGCAGTACCTAACGTGACAATCAATCTTCAGATGGGTATTTGAAATTGCAATAGAAAACTAATGTCACTTCAATAGGTCGCTAATGCAATAAGCACGGCCCCTATGGTCACACACCAAAATACACAGGGCCTCTACCCGGCCATAAAACACAATGTGACCTATATTTATCATGGCCACTTGCCTTCCATATACACAAGAAATTATTAAGAAACAACAACTACCACTAATTCGTAACACCAGAAAATTCTAAATCTATAAATTAAGAAATGACGTTCAAGTGAACCAGCTACCTTCAGCGTGCCACTAAGCACCAAATCCAAACTTACAAATGCGAGACGCTATTTCTAGTCACTTAAGTAACATAATTTCATAGCCGTTCCAGAACATAACTCACCTCGCCACCACTGCAGTGAATGTTTTGCTGGCCACTAGCACGAACAACTGCAACAGTCAACAGTCCTTAAGTACACAATAATATTCACTGTGTATAAAAGGAGAAACCCACCACGAAAGCTTGGCGATTAATTTTTTTTCCTTCATGTGAAATTCACACGACATCCACCCACATAGCTCTCGAGATATTAGCAAATCCTGGTCGCCACTGGCCAGCTGTGTCAATAAAACTTTAATACATTCCGGCAGCGGCCCATGCTTCTTTGTTGCTCCAACTCAACTGGTCCTCACGGCATACGGCTGTGCCACGTGACATGGTGTCGCCAACTCGCCACAACGACAACATCGAAAGCACGTTACGTCACAGACTGACTCGGCTCATGCGCGGACCCACTCTCCTCGACTTGCGCACGCACGGCACCATAAATAGCCTGCCTCAGAGACTCAAAGAGAACAAGGCACGGGGACAACGATCATAGATGGAAGTAAGAATCGATATCGCCTGGCGCCAGAAACCCAAAAATGTTCAAATGTGTGTGAAATCTTATGGGACGTAACTGCTAAGGTCATCAGTCCCGAAGCTTACACACTACTTAACCTAAAGTGTCCTAAGGACAAACACAAACACCCATGCCTGAGGGAGGACTCGAACCTCCGCCGGGACCAGCCGCACGCCAGATACTCACCGGCTCATCCTGGACTAAATTGGTTGAATTACGAAGTACAACTTTCTGCATTATTTTGTTCAGATATGGCAATATCCATTGGTTGGCTATACCATGAATCCCATAAAATTTCAGTTTGCTAGGAGAATATAGTGATTCAAGCAGTCAGAGTTCTTCAGCACACTCCACTGTTCTGGCAGCCTACGACAAACTACCGTTAAAGAGGGGCCTGTTTCTGTGCATATTCAATGTACACTGCTGGTCACTAAAACTTTTACACCCAGAAGCATACCAAATAATGAAATTTTACTTATTGTGCGTTTCCAGGACAAGACGTGATTAAATTTCTAGGTTACTTGGGGATATACAGGTTAGTGTACAGAATGCCACCTCTAGCAACAACAAAATCTAAGGCGGCTGGGCATCAAGTTGAATTGATACATCATTGCATGTCTCTTCAACTCAGTCAGACTTACTCTGATCGTTGCTGACGAGTGATGGCATGTGATTCCTTCGGAAAGAATGATGTTTTCAATGGATGACACAGCTAGATAATGTGCTGGCGAGGACAACAGTCAAGGTAGCTCGGTATCGAATGAGATGAGGACAGCATGGGCAACATGCGGCCTTGTGTTATCTTGTTGAAATAAATCCACAGCACTTCGAAGATAAGTCACATCTACTGGTCTTAACATTTCCGAAAAGTAACGGGTGCTGTACAAATTACTAGCTGTCGGAGACTCCTCCGACGTCTATTGTGATGCTGCACAAAGAAGCGGGATTTTTCTGAAAGGGCAGGTTAGTGTCGCTATCTCGTCCAGTGTTTTCGTTAATCGCACCACTAGCCGCGCGTCTTTCTCTGTTACCACGTCAAAGGAAGGAACAACAACGGTCGTCGCTACCTGGCACAATCCGTGTGGTTACTTCTCTTGTTGAAAACAACTGATTCGAGGTACGTGACGTGGCTATACAACCAATCACAGTTGTACAAAAAATATCTCTCTCCTCTCGGGCGCTAGTTGCACGGAGCCGATGAGATCTTGCCATGGCGTTGGATATGGCCCTCCCGAGACCATTGATTCCATACTTACTACCCATGCGGAGGAACCAACCGATTTGAGCAGCAAGATCAAAGAACAGGTCTTAATAGAACACAATCGCCGGCCGGAGTGACCGTGCTGTTCTAGGCGCTACAGTCTGGAACCGAGTGACCGCTACGGTCGCAGATTTGAATCCTGCCTCGGACATGGATGTGTGTGATGTCCTTAGGTTAGTTAGGTTTAATTAGTTCTAAGTTCTAGGCGACTGATGACCTCAGAAGTTAAGTCGCATAGTGCTCAAAGCCATTTGAACCAGCCATATAACCCGATCCTGCCGCTTTCGACTTCCGAAACGTGTTATCAGACGATCTTTTTTCCCACAAACAACCAATTTTCCACATAACTAATGAGGAGGTATTGAATAGAATTGGGGAGAAGAGGAGTTTGTGGCACAACTTGACAAGAAGAAGGGACCGGTTGGTAGGACATGTTCTGAGGCATCAGGGGATCACAGATTTAGCATTGGAGGGCAGCTTGGAGGCTAAAAATCGTAGAGGGAGACCAAAAGATGAATACACTAAGCAAATTCAGAAGGATGTAGGTTGCAGTAAGTACTGGGAGATGAAGAAGGTTGCACAGGATAGAGTAGCATGGAGAGCTGCATCAAACCAGTCTCAGGGCTGAAGACCACAACAACAAGCAATTTTCAAGTGTGTTTTCTGAAGGAGCAAACCTCTTTAAAATCGTTTCTCATATACAGAATAAAGCTGGCGTTACCCCTACCTATTTTGTGCAGTTGAGCTAATATGCTAATCAATGCGTATCCGAGCACCTCATGCCAACTTGTCATTTATTGCAAGGTGTCGCATATTTTAAAGGCTAGGACGGTATTATCTGATGCGAAGACACTGATGACTCTAGTGGGAAATTGATGATTAAACTCTCGTCAGTAAAAAATTAGAATTCATTGACTGCTTACTTTTTTATTTATACCGTGAGCAGATAGTGACGGATAAAGTCTACCAAATACACTGAGATGACAAAAGACATGGGAGACCTCCTAATACCGTGTCGGACCTCCTTATGCCCAGTGTAGCGCAGCAACTCGACGTGGCATAGATTCAGCTAATCGTTGGAAGTCCCCTGCTGAAATATTGAGCCATGCTGCCTCTAAAGTCGTCCATGACTGCGATACTACTGCCGGTGAAGGATTTTGTACGCGAACTGACATCTCGAGTACGTCCTGTAAATGTTATAGGGCGATCTGGGTGGCCAGAATGTTCTTCACACCAGTCGCGAACAATTGTGGCCCAGTAACATGGCGCATTGTCGTCCATGAAAATTCCACCGTTGTTTGGGAATAAGAAGTCCATGAATGGCTGCAAATGGCCTCCAAATATCCGAACATTTCCATTTCCAGTCAGTGATCGGTTAGGTTGGACCAGAGGACCCAGTCTGTTCCATGTAAACACAGCACACCACCTTGCACAGTGCTTTGTTTACAACTTGGGTTCATACTGAATTGCCGAAACTGATAGCGAAAATAAAATAAAATAACTTTTCAATTTGCATGGCTCTTTGCCGAATTATTTTTGTTAAACACTTGATTCCATGGCTTCGTGTATGCATCACACTCACACCCTACTATGAGCTCTTACCAACTCAAATCGGGATTTATCTGAATGGGCTACTGTTTTCCAGTCGTCTAGGATCCAAGTGGTATGTCCACGAGCCCAGGAGAGGCGCTGCAGGCAATGTCGTGCTTTTAGCAAAGGCACTCGCGTCGGTCGTCTGCTGCCATAGCACATTAACGCCAAATTTCGCAGCACTTTCCTAACGGATACGTTCGTCGTACGTCCCACATTGATTTCTGCGGCTATTACACGCAGTGTCGCTTGTCTGTTAGCACCGGCAAGTCTATCAAAACGCCACTGCTCTCGGTCGTTAAGTGAAGGCCGTCTGCCACTGCGTTGTCGGTGGTGAGAGGTAATGCATAAGATTTTGTATTGTCTGCACACTCTCGACACTGTGGATCCTGGAATATTAAAATTCCCAGCGATTTACGAAATGGAAATCCCCACGCATCCAGGTCCAACTATCATTCCGCAATCAAATAATGTTAATTCTTATCGTGGGCCATCACCACGTAGCAAAATTTTTCACATGAATCACCTGAGTACAAATGACAGCTCCATCAATACACTGCCCTTTTATACCATGTGTGCATAATACTACCGTCATCCGCATGTGTGCATATCACTATCCCATGACTTTTGTCATCTCAGTGTACGTATACGCGCAAACTTTGTTAATGGAAGAAAAGTATTAGCATATTCCAAATATGATTAAACATTAGCTGTGTAAAAGACAGAGAATTGTGAAATTATATTCCATGGTATACTGATGCAACTGCATTTTATCACAACCATAATTCATCATCGATTGACGTAACGCGGTCTTGGCGCAGTTGAGCAACCACCGGAGTGTCGAAGGATATGCTTGAATGTGTCTTACGCTGTTATTCCAAATCGTCTCTATTACCTACCTACATTCAGGATTTTGGAGATGGGTGCTATTGAGCTTCCAGGTGCCTCTACTGAGCCACATCCTCTGCTGGTGGAGGAAAATAGTGCAGATACAGGTTGTAGGCCATAGCTCAGCGTCAAATATGGCAGTTGCGAGTCCTTGGGGAAACATAGACACGGTCAAGACGACTCGCTGAATGGCAGATGACGTGCTGATCACCATGTATGCAGTCCCAAGTATCAGAAATGTTCAGTTCATGCACTAGCAGCTTGAGCTCCTGGCATGTGGTAAAATGAGCACGTTGTTCCCTCTGGGATAACACAACATTGAAGTCGCTCCAATAATAATATGGTCGCAACGCCCCACAAACAAAGGAGCGAGCTCCTCTGAACAGAATCGCGATCGTCCCCGTCGCTTTGCCGTGCCCAAGACGGTGTAAATTTCAAATGGTTCAAATAGCTCTGAGCACTATGGGACTTAACATCTGAGGTCATCAGTCCCCTAGAACGTAGAACTACTTAAACCTAACTAACCTAAGGACATCACACACATCCATGCCCGAGGCAGGATTCGAACCTGCGACCGTAGCAGCAGCACGGTTCCGGACTGAAGCGCCCAGAACCTCTCGGCCACAACGGCCGGCTGACAGTGTAAACGTTGATGATTTAGGTACTATGGAAGGCGACAGCAACACCCCACTCTTCACGTCAGTGGTCGTAATCTTGGTAAGCTGGGATGATCATTGTCTTGAGATTGCGTCCCGCAGGTGCCGGCTATCAAGACGTTTCCGACGTCTCTTCGACGATCGTTGCTTGTGCACTCGGTTTTCACTGTCCGAAGATGCCTGGAAGTCCCGACGGTAAGGCATATCCACAGTGTCGTGGTCCATCCCTTCCACATGAGATGGATCACCACAGCACAAGATAGAAGGAGTAGGTGGGGGTAAGAGCGTAGGTGTCTTCCGTCCGCAACTGTCTGAGGTACTACGGAGACGGCGATGGCTCAGTAGTAGAAGTCAGTCCAGATTGCGGTCGGAGATCTTTTTGGAGAACCTGGCGAACGTTAGTGGAGGTATGAAATGTCTGTATTACAAATTCAAATATGACGCAATAACATTGTCTCTCTCCATGCGGGAATAACATGAAAAGATGGCGAGCATAGGACGTGGGCATGTGGCATATGGAGCTTTGGGTCTGTCTGGGAGGTGAGCACGGGTAGTCGAAGTGAGAAATCTGGCTACTAGCCCTAGACCGTCACAAATTTTCATTCATGGATGTCCGAAGGACATTGCATAGTTCTATCTAGACACTAATACAGATACTGCATACAATTGAAGCGTGATCTCTCGTGACTATATCTAGACATCGACTTGCCTGGTTACTTATAAGTATGCAACTGGAGTGATATAGATATAGAGACAACAAGAAGAACTGCACCACAAGGTGATATAGTTCCTTGTTGGCTCAGAACACAGAGGTACCGAAATTTTAGTTTTTAGTAATCTTTTTTCAGCTCTAACTCTTCTGTCTTCAAATGAAACTACATGGTTCCAGAGACCTTTTCAAGTCTAAAATATATGCAGACTGAATCGACGAATGAAAATTTGTACCAATGACGGGATTCGGACCCGCGTCTCCTGCTCACATGGCAAATGCGTTAACCACTACGTCATTTTGGCACAGTGGCTTTGTACAAAGGCATGGACTAGCCTCACACATCTCCCTCCTCAATCCAAATTCCCACTCACGCCTCATCCTCCTAAAATTGAAGAGCATTGCAGAAGTTCTCCAAATCTATTGCAATAGTATTTCAACACAGGTATTTGAAATTTGGAAAGCTCTCTGGAACTATAAAGTTTCATTTGATTACAGCATCTGTACTGGATTTCAGGCAGGCTCTATGATGACCTGCTATTCGAATACAGCTGAAGAGCCTCTGCAATGGTGATCGAGTTTAGTGCAGTACCAAGTGAGTTGAGGTGAGAATGGGAATTTGGATAAAAGAGGGAGGCGTGCTAGAGTAGTCTGTGCAGTTGTGCAAAGCCGCTGTTTCTTTTTTTTCCTTTTTTGAGTCAGGAGTCCTCTGACTGGTCTGATGCGTCCCGCCCCGAATTCCTCTCCTGTGCCAACCTCTTCCTCTCGGAGTGGTGTCCTCAATTATTCGCTGAATGTATTCCAATCTCTGTCTTCCTCTACAATTTTTGCCCTGTGCAGCTTCCTCTAGTTCCATGGAAGTCATTCCCTGGCGACTTAACACATATACTATCATCCTGTTCCTTCTCCTTGTCAGTGTTTTCCACATACTCCTTTCCTCTCCCATTGTGAGCAGAACCTCATTCCTTACCTTATTAGTCCACCTAATTTTCAGCATTCATCTGTATCGCCACATCTCAAATGATTCGATTCTCTTCTGTTCTGATTTTCCCACAGTCCATGTTTCACTACCATACAATGCTGTGCTTCAAACGTACAGTCTCGGAAGAGACTTCCTCAAATATGGCCTATGTTTGATACTGGCAGACTTCTCTTGGGAAATAATTTTGCCAGTACTAGTCTGCTTTTTTGGTCCTCCTTGCTCCATCCGTCATTGGTTATTTTGCTGCCTAGGTAGCAGAATTCCTTAACTCCATCTAGTTTGTGACTATCAATCCTCACGTTAAGTTTCTCGCTGTTCTCATTTCTGCTACTTCTTATTACTTACGTCTTTCTTCGATTTACTGCCCATCTATACTCGGTACTCATTAGACTAATCATTCCATGCAAAGATCCTTCCACTCAGGATAGCAGGCCGGCGTGGCCGAGCGGTTCTAGGCGTGTCAGTCTGGAACCGCGCGACCGCTACGGTCGCAGGTTCGAATCCTGCCTCGGGCATGGATGTGTGTGATGTCCTTAGCTTAGTTAGGTTTAAGTAGTTCTAAGTTCTAGGGGACTGATGACCTCAGATGTTAAGTCCCATAATGCTCAGAGCTATTTGAACCACTCAGGATAGCAATGTGATCAGCTATCCTCCCATTGATAGCCTTTCACCCTGAATTTTAATTCCACTCCTGAACACTTATTTCCGTCATTTCTTCTTCGATTTATAGAATGAACAGTAGGGGCGAGAGACTACGTGCTTATCTTACACTCTTTTTAATCCGAGCACACCGTTCTTGGTCGTCCACTTTTATTATTCCTTCTTTTCTCTTTTACGTACCATTACCCGTCTCTCCTTGTAGCTTCCCCTTATTTATCTCAGAATGTCGAACATCATGCACCATTTTACACCGTCGAACGCTCTTTCCAGGTCGACAAATCCTATGAACAGGTCTTGATTTCTTTTAGTCTTGCTTCCGCAACGTCAGAATCCCCTCTTTGGTGACTTTACCTTTCGTAAAGCCAAACTGATCGTCATCTAACACATCCCTAATTTTCTTTTCCATTCTTCTGTATATTATTCTTGTAAGTAACTGCATGAGCAGTTGAACTGATTGTACGATAATTCTCCCACTTGGCAGTCCTTGCAGTCTTCGGAATTGTGTGGATGACGTTTTTTCCGAAAGTCAGATGGTATGTCGCCAGGCTCACACATTCTACACACCAACGTGAATAATCGTTTTTTTTTTTTTTTTTTTTTTGCCGCTTCCACCAAATCTCTCTTAAATTCTGGTTGTAATTCTAGACCCCCAATCTCTTCTAAATCGACTCCTGTTTCTTTTTCTATCATACCAGACAAATCTTGCCCCTCATAGAGGCCTTCAGTATACTCTTTCCACCTACCCCTCTCACCTCTACATTTAACAATGAAATTCCCATTGCACTCTTAATGTTACCTCCCTTGCTTTTAGCTTCATTGAAGGTTGTTTTGGCTTTTCTATATGCTGAGCCGCCTTCCGACAATCATTTCTTTTTCAATTTCTTCACGTTTTTCATGCAGCCATTTCGTCTTAGCTTTCCGGGACTTCCTATTTATTTTATTCCTCAGCGATTTGTATTTCTGCGTTGCTGAATTTCCCTGAACAGTCCTGTACTTTCTTCATTCATCGATGAGCTGAAGTATTGCTTTTGTTACCCGTGGTTTCTTCGAAGTTACCGTCTTTGTACCTGTGTTTTTCTATCTGGCTTCTGTGATTGCCATTTTTAGAAATGTCCATGCATCTTCAACTGTACTGCCTACTGAGCTATTCCTTATTGCTGTATCTGTTGCCTCAGAGAACTTCAAGTATGTCATCATTCTTTAGTACTTCCATATCCCACTTGCATATTGATTCTTCCTGACTAATCCCTTAAACTTCAGCCTACTCTTTCATCACTACTACATTGTGATCTGAATCTATATCTGCTCCTGGGTACGCATTACAATCCAGTATCTGATTTCGAAATCTCAGTCTGACCATGATGCAATCTAACTGAAATCGTCCCTTATCACCCGGCCTTTTCCAGATATACCACCTCCTCTTGTCATTCGTGAGCAGAGTGTTCGCTACTATTGGTTGAAATTTATTACAGAAGTCAATTAGTCTTTCTCCTCTCTCATTCCTTATACCAAGCCCATATTCTCCTGTAACCTTTTCTTCCACTCCTTTACCTACAACTGCATTCCAGTCTCCCATGATTATTAGATTTTCATCTCCCTATACATATTGTATTATCATTTCAATATCCTCATATACTTACTCTATCTCTACATCTGCTGCCTGCGACGTCGGCATGTATATCTGAACCTGTATACCTGTTGGATTGCTGTCGATTCTGATAAGAACAACCCAGTCACTGAACTGTTCAGAGTAATACACTCTCTCTCACACCTTCTTATTCATAACGAATCCTACTCCGTTATTCCATTTTCTGCTGCTGTTGGTATTGCCCTATACTCACCCGACCAGAAATCCATGTCGTCTTTACATTTCACTTCACTGACCTCTAATATGTTCAGATTGAGCCTTTTCGCTTCCCTTTTAAGATTTTCTAGTTTCCGTACTACGTTCAAGCTACTGCCATTCCTCACCCCGACTCGTAGAACGTTAGTGTTTCATTGGTACACAATCTTTTTCTCATGCTCACCTCCCCATTGACATTCCCCTCCCAGAGAGCTGAAAGGGGGACTATTCCGGAATCTTTTGCCATTGGAGAGATCACCATGACACGTTTTCAGCTACAGGCCACGTCCTGTGGATGCACGTTATACACTCCTGGAAATGGAAAAAAGTACACATTGACACCGGTGTGTCAGACCCACCATACTTGCTCCGGACACTGCGAGAGGGCTGTACAAGCAATGATCACTCGCACGGCACAGCGGACACACCAGGAACCGCGGTGTTGGCCGTCGAATGGCGCTAGCTGCGCAGCATTTGTGCACCGCCGCCGTCAGTGTCAGCCAGTTTGCCGTGGCATACGGAGCTCCATCGCAGTCTTTAACACTGGTAGCATGCCGCGACAGCGTGGACGTGAACCGTATGTGCAGTTGACGGACTTTGAGCGAGGGCGTATAGTGGGCATGCGGGAGGCCGGATGGACGTACCGCCGAATTGCTCAACACGTGGGGTGTGAGGTCTCCACAGTACATCGATGTTGTCGCCAGTGGTCGGCGGAAGGTGCACGTGCCCGTCGACCTGGGACCGGACCGCAGCGTCGCACGGATGCACGCCAAGACCGTAGGATCCTACGCAGTGCCGTAGGGGACCGCACCGCCACTTCCCAGCAAATTAGGGACACTGTTGCTCCTGGGGTATCGGCGAGGACCATTCGCAACCGTCTCCATGAAGCTGGGCTACGGTCCCGCACACCGTTAGGCCGTCTTCCGCTCACGCCCCAACATCGTGCAGCCCGCCTCCAGTGGTGTCGCGACAGGCGTGAATGGAGGGACGAATGGAGACGTGTCGTCTTCAGCGATGAGAGTCGCTTCTGCCTTGGTGCCAATGATGGTCGTATGCGTGTTTGGAGCCGTGCAGGTGAGCGCCACAATCAGGACTGCATACGACCGAGGCACACAGGGCCAACACCCGGCATCATGGTGTGGGGAGCGATCTCCTACACTGGCCGTACACCACTGGTGATCGTCGAGGGGACACTGAATAGTGCACGGTACATCCAGACCGTCATCGAACCCATCGTTCTACCATTCCTAGACCGGCAAGGGAACTTGCTGTTCCAACAGGACAATGCACGTCCGCATGTATCCCGTGCCACCCAACGTGCTCTAGAAGGTGTAAGTCAACTACCCTGGCCAGCAAGATCTCCGGATCTGTCCCCCATTGAGCATGTTTGGGACTGGATGAAGCGTCGTCTCACGCGGTCTGCACGTCCAGCACGAACGCTGGTCCAACTGAGGCGCCAGGTGGAAATGGCATGGCAAGCCGTTCCACAGGACTACATCCAGCATCTCTACGATCGTCTCCATGGGAGAATAGCAGCCTGCATTGCTGCGAAAGGTGGATATACACTGTACTAGTGCCGACATTGTGCATGCTCTGTTGCCTGTGTCTATGTGCCTGTGGTTCTGTCAGTGTGATCATGTGATGTATCTGACCCCAGGAATGTGTCAATAAAGTTTCCCCTTCCTGGGACAATGAATTCACGGTGTTCTTATTTCAATTTCCAGGAGTGTATGTCTTCAATGCAGTGGCTTCCACTATCATCCGCAGCATCATGCCGTTGATCATTGCTGATTCTTCGGCCTTTTGGGGCAGTTTCCCACTCCAAGGAAAAGAGAGTCCCCTGAACCTCTGACCGCTCTTCCATCCTCTTTGACAAGGCCGTTTGCAGATTGAAGGTGACTTCTTATGGTGGAAGTCTTCGGCATAAGCAGTATTGGGTTTCGAACCAGGGACGAGGATGTTTTGATTACTAACCAGAGACGCTATCCCCAGATCACGAATGTATGCCTGTGTACCAGCATGCGTAGTGGTTTGCGCATTTTCCTAGTGACCTGGAGGCCCAGGTTGAAACCCCGGCCTTGGTACAGATTTTCATTCGTCGGTTCTTCTTCCTTCTTCTTCTCCTACTGTCTGTCTACAGACATATGAAGTCCACCACCGCAGTCTCTGTCTGTATATTCAGACTAATATCAGGAATTACTCTGGGTATTTTAATACAGTTTTCACTAATACACACATCAAAAAAGTTTTGCATCACCCCGGTTCCCAGAATTCCTGAAGACAGACGTTGACTGTTGATATTGTATCACAGACACAGTCCCTTTGACTGTTCAGAGATGTCTCTAAACCCGCCAAAATATGTAAACAGCCACGCATCAGCAGCGCCTATTAGACGGAGGGTGTCCGAGAGCCGATCTGCTCCAGTCATTCGACCAGGAAGGAGATACACGGCTCGTGTTGTCTGTAGTTGAACCGTGTCTAGACGGTCAGTACCGCGATTCGATCGCGTCCGCATTGTTATTTTGCGCCAGGAAGGGCTCTCTATAAGGGAAGTGTCCAGGCGTCTCGGAGTGAACCAAAGCGATGTTGTTCGGACATGGAGGAGGTACAGAGAGACAAGAACTGTCGATGACATGCGTCGCTCAGGCCTCACAAGGGATGCAGTGGATCACGGTTACCTACGGATTATGGATCGGAGGAACCGTGACAGCAACGCCACCATGTTGAATAATGCTTTTCGTGCAGTCACAGGACGTCGTGTTACGACTCAAACTGTGCACAGTAGGCTTCATGATGCGCAACCTCACTCCCGACGTCCATGACGAGGTCCATCTTTGCAACCACGACACCATGCATCGCAGTTCAAAATGGTTCAAATGGCTCTGAGCACTATGGGACTCAACTGCTGAGGTCATTAGTCCCCTAGAACTTAGAATTAGTTAAACCTAACTAACCTAAGGACATCACAAACATCCATGCCCGAGGCAGGATTCGAACCTGCGACCGTACCGGTCTTGCGGTTCCAGACTGCAGCGCCTTTAACCGCACGGCCACTTCGGCCGGCTGCATCGCGGTACAGATGGGCCCACCAACAGGCTGAATGGACCGCTCAGGATTAGCACCAAGTTCGCTTCATCGATAAGTGTCGCATATGCTTTAAATCAGACAATCGTCGGAGACTTGTTTGGAGGCAACCCGGTCAGGCTGAACGCCTTAGATACACTGTCAGCGAGGTGGAGAATCCCTGCTGTTTTGGGCTGGCATTATGTGGGGCCGACGCACGCCGCTGGTGGTCATGGAAGGCGCCGTAACGGCTGTGCGACACGTGAATGCGATCCTCTGACCGATACCAACAGTACCTTGATGAACTTGTCGATAGTATGCCATGACGAATACTGGCATGCATCAGTACAAGAGGGCGTGCTACTGGGTATTAGAGGTACCGATGTGTACAGCAATCTGGACCACCACCTCTGTAGGTCTCGCTGTATGGTGGTACATCATGGAACCTGTGGTTCTCAAGAGGAATAAAAAGGACGGAAATGATGTTTATGTTGATCTCTATTCCAATTCTCTGTACAGGTTCCGGAACACTCGGAACCGAGTTGATGCAAAACTTTTTTTGGTGTGTGTAGATAGACTGATTCACGAGTCACATTTTTGTATACAATGTAAGAATATTCCCTGCAAATTGGGTGAAATACGATGAATTAAAATTCGCTACTATCGTGTAAGACGTCAATCCCAACTATTGACGAACGGTGCAACTATTTGAAATGGCGTACGGCGACTCGCCAACTCTGTCAGGAATGCTTATATATACGTTGTCTGGTCTCTCCGATTAAAGTAGCCCTTAGTCGAACATGTAAGTGCTTAGTTTCACAAGCTGCCAGACTGCTTTTGTTTTTCATTGCAAATCAAACTTTTGGAGATATTCTGCCAATATCCAGTATTAAAGTAATTCCTCCAATTTTTCTCCGCTGTGCAGTATTGCGTCGTTTATTTTTACAGGCATGAGGCATGTGAAGAACCTTATAAAGCTATTATAAAATTGCGAGTACTTCATCGAAAAGAATACACTGACAGCTTTTAGAGAAAACTGCATGAAGATCCAGTCAATTGTCTGCACCAAAATGTGCTGAAACGCTTCGATACGCGTGGTATGCCGCGAAATTATGTGATGACCGAGAACCGTTCATGAACGTAAACCAAGATTGTTTTGCACTAGATGAGCCGATTGAAACTAAGAGGTTGGTTGCTTTGAAGTAAGCCTTATCATTCTCATATTGCTTGCTAATCTGTTTCACCTTTAAGCACAGGTGTGCATCTTAACCCCGAACCTTTCGCCATACAGATTTTAAATTAAAAGTTAAGTCATCTGTTTTGAGTACTTGAATCACTCTTCTCATCAGTGGTGCTTATATACAGGGTTATTACAAATGGTTGAAGCGATTTCACAGCTCTACAATAACTTTATTATTTGAGATATTTTCACAATGCTTTGCACACACATACAAAAACTCAAAAAGTTTTTTTAGGCATTCACAAATGTTCGATATGTGCCCCTTTAGTGATTCGGCAGACATCAAGCCGATAATCAAGTTCCTCCCACACTCGGCGCAGCATGTCCCCATCAATGAGTTCGAAAGCATCGTTGATGCGAGCTCGCAGTTTCTTGGTAGAGGAGGTTTAACCACTGAATCTTTCACATAACCCCACAGAAAGAAATCGCATGGGGTTAAGTCGGGAGAGCGTGGAGGCCATGACATGAATTGTTGATCATGATCTCCACCACGACCGATCCATCGGTTTTCCAATCTCCTGTTTAAGAAATGCTTCTGCTTTAGCCTTTTCCGTAAGATTTTCCAAACCGTCGGCTGTAGTATGTTTAGCTCCCTGCTTGTTTTATTCGTCGACTTCCGCGGCTACGCGTGAAACTTGCCCGCACGCGTTCAACCGTTTCTTCGCTCACTGCAGGCCGACCCGTTGATTTCCCCTTACAGAGGCATCCAGAAGCTTTAAACTGCGCATACCATCGCCGAATGGAGTTAGCAGTTGGTGGATCTTTGTTGAACTTTGTCCTGAAGTGTCGTTGCACTGTTATGACTGACTGATGTGAGTGCATTTCAAGCACGACATACGCTTTCTCGGCTCCTGTCGCCATTTTGTCTCACTGCTCTTTCGAGCGCTCTGGCGGCAGAAACCTGAAGTGCGGCTTCAGCCGAACAAAACTTTATGAGTTTTTCTACGTATCTGTAGTGTGTCGTGACCATATGTCAATGAATGGAGCTACAGAGAATTTATGAAATCGCTTCAATCATTTGTAATAGCCCTGTACTTTCATTTGTTGCAGGAGGGCATTTAATAAGATAGAGTGTGTCCAGCGAGGTAGTAAATACCGCTGCTTCTACCGATCACGGGCGAGCTGCAGGTCCGACCGTCTTGTAATCACTGTCATGTTTTGCAATACAGCACTTCAGATTTCTTTGGCAAAGATTAAAAGCTTATTCAAGTTAAAGCGTAAGGTCAAAAGAATTTTGCAAATTTGTTCATTTTGTTAAAGATAATTTTATGCTTAAATGCATCGATTATCTGTAAAACACAGTTTATTCATTGTACAATAAACAGGTTGTGTGAAAAGAAAGTTACATTGGTGGGTCCTCCCTTCTATGTTTTCCTTAATTCCAGTCAGTACCACATATCAAGAGAGAAAACCATGCATCAGCGTTCACTACACATCCTGTATGTCGCTTTGATAACTGTTTTCCATGTTCCTGTGGTCAGTACCATGCTGAAAATTACTGGCAAAGTAACTCCGCATGCAGATCTGGAACTCGAACTAGGGAGCAAGAGCTAAACCAACATTTTTTTTTAAATTTTGTTAATTATTGTTCGGTGCAGCCTACCATCTGACCAAAACGTTGAGCTACTGTACCGGCTTTCCGCCAAAGCAAGACTCACTACCGTTCCCCACCGCTTTACTTCCGCCAGTATCTCATCTTGTACCTTCCAAATTTCACAGAAGCTCTACTGCGAAACTTAGAAGATAAGCACCCCTAGAAGAAAAGATATTGCAGAGGCACGGCTTAGTCACAGCCTGGGGAATGTTTCCAGGACGGAATTTTCACTCTTCAGCGGAGTGTGCGCCGATATGAAACTTCCTGACTGATTAGACTATGTGCTACACAGTGAGGTGAACCTGGGCCCTTTGCCTTTCGCGGGTAGAATCAATGTGTTTTCTTATGCTTATAACTAAATCTTTATTAATAATGATAATACAATGTTACGTCTCCAGTTAATCTAAATTCTCCTGTTGTACCATGTCGCTTCATGCAGAAGCTGCTGGACTAACTTTCCTCCCATTCCTGGTAAAAAAACATCAGTGAAGCATCTGGTTGATAAGAAGATTCGCCATAGTGCTTGTTGGTGAAGAGGCCAAGGTCCCGAGTTCGAGTCTCGTTTCGGCACGCCGTTCCCAGGAAGTTTCATGTCAGCGCACACTCGCTGCAGAGTGAAAATTTCATTTTGGAACCATCTCTCAGACTGTGTCTAAGTAATTTCTCTGCAGTATCCTTTCTTCCAGGGGCGGAAGCATTACAAGTTTCGCAGGAGAGTTTCTGTGAAGTTTGGGAGGCAGGAGATGAGGTACTGGCGGAAGAAAAGCTGTGAGTCTGTCTCCGACCGTACACGGTTTTGATCTGCCAGGACCTTTCATATCAGCACTCACACTGCTGCAGAGTGAAAATTTCATTCTGGAGTATCATGCTGATTCCTGCAGTGCATTTTATGTTACAGATTATACTTGTCACAAATGTAGATACGATAATATAAATTACATGGTTGTACTGGTGTGACTGTGTGTACCCTTTCTACATTTCCAATCTCCTTATGAATTTTTTTCTCCTTTTTCGGTATAAGGATTACGAAAATAATAAATAATTCATAAATATTGATAGTATGCAAACTCATAATAAATCTGTTGTTAGAATTACGTGGTAATTAAAAAAATACCAGCAAAGAGATTCAATCCAGAGATCTCGCGCTTATGAAATTAACTGCTTATTTGCTCATCTGCGACCTGTTTCAATGTTAGCAACCATACGAGTCATATAAATAAGCCTTAAACTTTCAGCATCAATTTTATCGAAAACGGTTGAGTGTTCCATCTGCCTATTTACATAATCTGAAGTCCTAGTAGTGCCCTGTACGCCTCATCACTATCAATGAGATCAGTGAGGAGGAAGTTCGTAAGGTCCCCTTGTTAGCCAGGGTGGATAGTTAATTCCACACTGCGTCTATTGTGCAGTGGTTAGATGCAAGACTGTGCAGAACTGGGGTTCCAGACCCTTGTCCAACAACCAGGTATAAGTTTTCGGTGATTTCTCTTCATTGCTTAAGGCGAATGCCGGGACGGATCAATTGAAATAACACAGTTTCCTTCCTCGTAATTGGCCTATTCGAGCTTCTTCTCCCGCTGTAATGACATCGTCGCCAACGTCACGCTGAAACATAATCTTCTTTCTGTCGTTCTGAATTTCACTTCTCATTCCCATAGAATCTAGTATACAGCGTTACCAAAATGAATTCGGTGAAACGAAATGTTTTTGCAGGTGGTTGCTAATTTACGAATGCATTTCAGTATTATGTATTTCACTTAATTTTGTCATTGTTAGAAAGCGACTGAGTGAGATCCAAGGCTTTCTTACGAAATACGTGCTGCTTGATCAGCTCGGACGACTGCTGTTGACACCACTATTGTTGTTGTTCTTCTTGATGTAGTCGTCTTTGTGGTCTGCACTCCGCAGTTCGAAAGCCGGTTTGATGCAGCTCTCCGCACTAACCAGTCCTCTGCATGCCCCTTCATATCTGCATAACCAATGTAACCTACATCGATTTGAACCTGTTTATTGTATTCAAGCCACGGTCTCCGTCTGCAGTTTTCACCACCACGGACAGACTCCCCATTAAATCCTGTTGTGCAATAAATTTCGTTTCGCTCCAATTTGAACCAATACTTCTTCACTGGTTATACGATTTACACATCTAATCCTCAACAGTGTTGTGTAGCACCTAATTTCAAAACCTCCTACACTCTTCTTTCTTTTTTTCTGAATTGTTTACCTTCCACTTTTCATTTCTGTTCTTGGCTACACTAAAAAAAAAAATCCTCCGAAAAGACAACTTAACACTTACATTTATAGTCAGTGTTAAAAAATTTCTATTTTTCTGAAATCATTTTCTTGATTATGCCCATCTCCATTTTATGTCCTCTACTTCAGGCACCTGTTGTCTAGGCGTAGCGTCTTTGATTCATAATCAGTCGCCTTTCGGCACGCTAGCGGCACGGACGTCTTGTTTACGTCCTCGCCGCGCAGCCCGCTCGCGGAGTTGTTTACGTGATTCTACCGTCTTAGCGCGCTATATTTCCTTCGATAGAGAATGGCTTATGCCCACAGAAAATCAATACTGAAGATTATCTTTGCACCTGAATTTGCCCGACAAAAAGCACTGGAAATCGAACAGTTTACCAGAGATGAAGTCAAGATTGATTGCAATGATCTTGTTGGCATCCACCTGTCTATAGTGTGCAGTGTGCTATACGTGAAATTGGTTAACGCAGTCGTATGTGACAAAATTCTCAGTGCAACTCCAAGTGGTCCTAAGTTCCGTCACTCTGATGGACACATCGGTGATGTAACTGAGGAACATGCGGAACTTGGACTGCGGACGATACGTGTATTTGAACTCCCTTTCAAGGTGCCTTCAGAGATAGTGGTATCTGCATTCCGCCCATATGGAAAGGTGATTAGTCATACTGCTGAAGAGTGGGTTTAGTTCACTACATACCCGATTCTCAATGGAGTACGACAGGTCCCCATAGAGCTAACCAAACATGTGCCGCCTTACTTATACAGGGTGAGCCACCTAACATTACCGCTGGATATATTTCGTAAACCACATCAAATACTGACGAATCGATTCCACAGACCGAACGTGAGCAGAGGGGCTAGTGTAATTGGTTAATACAAACCACAAAAAATGCACAGAAGTATGTTTTTTAACACAAACCTACGTTTTTTTAAAATGGAACCCCGTTAGTTTTGTTAGCACATCTGAACATATAAACAAATACGTAATCAGTGCCGTTTGTTGCATTGTAAAATGTTAATTACATCCGGAGATATTGTAGCCTAAAGTTGACGCTTGAGTACCACTCCTCCGCTGTTCGATCGTGTGTATCGGAGAGCACCGAATTACGTAGGGATCCTAAGGGAACGGTGATGGACCTTAGGTACAGAAGAGACTGGAACAGCACATTACGTCCACATGCTAACACCTTTTTATTGGTCTTTTTCACTGACGCACATGTACATTACCATGAGGGGTGAGGTACACGTACACACGTGGTTTCCGTTTTCAATTACGGAGTGGAATAGAGTGTGTCCCGACATGTCAGGCCAATAGATGATCAATGTGGTGGCCATCATTTGCTGCACACAATTGCAATCTCTGGCGTAATGAATGTCGTACACGCAGCAGTACATCTGGTGTAATGTCGCCGCAGGCTGCCACAATACGTTGTTTCATATCCTCTGGGGTTGTAGGCACATCACGGTACACATTCTCCTTTAACGTACCCCACAGAAAGAAGTCCAGAGGTGTAAGATCGGGAGAACGAGCTGACCAATTTATGCGTCCTCCACGTCCTATGAAACGCCCGTCGAACATCCTGTCAAGGGTCAGCCTAGTGTTAATTGCGGAATGTGCAGGTGCACCATCATGCTGATACCACATACGTCGACGCGTTTCCAGTGGGACATTTTAGAGCAACGTTGGCAGATCATTCTGTAGAAACGCGATGTATGTTGCAGCTGTTTGGGCCCCTGCAATGAAGTGAGGACCAATGAGGTGGTCGCCAATGATTCCGCACCATACATTTACAGTCCACGGTCGCTGTCGCTCTACCTGTCTGATCCAGCGAGGATTGTCCACGGACCAGTAATGCATGTTCCGTAGATTCACTGCTCCGTGGCTTGTGAAACCCGTTTCATCGGTAAACAGGTAGAACTGCAACGCATTCTCTGTTATGCCCATTGACAGAATTGCACTCGATGATTAAAGTCATCACCATGTAATTGCTGATGTAGTGACACATGAAACGGGTGAGAGCGGTGACGATGCAGTATGCCCATGACACTACTTTGACTCAGTCCACCGGCTCTCGCAATGTCCCGTGTACTCATGGCAACAGCAGCTAGCACACCAACTGCACCCGCTTCTCCTGTGACGGGTCTGTTACGGACCCGTTTCCGTGCTACGACCATACCTGTTGCATACAATTGGCGGTAGATGTTTTGCAATGTGCGGCACGTTGGATGCTCTCTGTCCGGGTACCGTTCTGCATACATCCTGCAGGCTTCAGCTGCATTTCGTCGACACTCGCCATAGACGAGTATCATCTCCACCTTTTCAGAGTTCGAATATACCATGGTCACAGTTCCTACAACACTACACTATCACAGACGTCTGGTAACACGGCGTACTACAGTTGGTCTGCGTGCGGAGACGAATGCAGAATAACAATAGCAGCAAGCGCTACATGCGGACACTGCGACAGCTAGACCAAACCACAACAGTGCACTACAGCCACACTCGTAAACACGGTCGTCATCGTAAACATGTCCCTGCAGATGCTGCTCGCCGACCGTGGCCCGTGTTTGTTACAATACGCAACTGAACGTCGGAGGTTTCAAGCGTCAACTTTGGGTTACAATATCTCCGGATGTAATTAACGTTTTACAATGCAACATACGGCACTGATTACGTACTTGTTTATATGTTCAGATGTGCTAACAAAACTAACGTGGTTCCATTTAAAAAAACGTAGGTTTGTGTTAAAAAACACTTCCGTGCATTTTTGTATGGTTTGTATTAAACAATTACATTAGCCCCTCTCCTCACGTTAGATCTGTGGAATCGGTTCGTCAGTATTTGATGTGGTTTACGAAATATATCCAGCGGTAACGTTCGGTGACTCACCTTGTATACTGGTGGATGCCGTGCAATTATTATTTATGATGGTCAGCAGAAGAGATGTGGAAAAGAAGGACATCTCTGTTCCAGCTGTCTGCAACGCGGAATCACACAGTGACCTGCAGGCCACGACCGATCCGACGACGCTACTGCTGACGTTTGAGGAAGTTCTCCATAACGACCCCCGACCGTGATCACCACTGGCTCCTACTACTGCCGCATCGTCGTCTCCGGTAATGCCTCAGGCTGTCGCGGAAGGACTGACGCCTTTGCCTCCTGCTCCCGACATGTGCATTGGTGAGCAATCTCTAGGACAGGAGACGGTCCTTGACTCCATTGTTGTGCTACCGATGCTTTTGTGCCCGAACATCCGGATCCCCTGGCGTCTTCGGACATTAAAGATCACGTGCGCAAGAGTCGCCGAAGAGACGCCGGAAATGGCGGATCGCCCCGTCTGACACCTGCAGGACGCGGTCTTAAGACGGCGAGGATCACACCTATCAAGATGTTGCCCTGATGGACGATTCCGTGGCGGATGCACCAGTCTGCACTCCGTCGGAAGTACAACCATCTTTGCATGCACCAGACGCTGTACCTATGGACGTTGAACAGCAGCTGAGCCAGCACCACTCTTCCACCGCCGACGTGGTGCCGCCTTCGGACTCCACAGGTACTCCGCCGGACGCACACCATCCACGAACCTTTGCGTGGTCTGACGATGTAGACGACGAAACACCCACCGTTGAGACAGCAGCGAATGCTGCTGCTCCAACCCACGACTGCTAATCGACAGGATTGCTTCATGGGGATGGTCAGCCTACTGGGACAACATTCGTGTTCGCTGTTGCTCTTCGTGCCTCCATGAGCATCCCAGTAGTCCAAATTCCACGACAAGCTTACAGGATTGCCTCCATCAATGTCAACACCATTGGCACCCCTGTCAAACTACAATTGCTTCGTGAAATGTTGAAGGCGTCGGACCTCGATGTTGCCCTTTTGCAGGAAGTTCGCTTGGCGACTTTTCCTAATATCTATGGCTATGTTTCCTACCACACGCCGTGTGCTGACGGAGGCAGTGGGACAGCTATTCTTTTAAAGGAAGGCATTGAGGTAGACGACGTGGTTTAACTACCATTGGCTAGGGGTCTTGCTGTGACTTTCCACGGTGTCCGAGTCATCAATGTTTACGCTCCCTCGGGCACGGCCAAGCGACGAGAACGGTCGCGATTCCGTTCAGAACAGGTCGCTCCTTTGTTTGTAGGCCGCTACGACCATATCATTCTTGGCGGCGACTTGAATTGTGTGCTATTCCAGAACGACCAACATCACCATTTAACCACACGCCAAGAACTCAAGCTGCTCGTGCGTGAACTGAACCTCACTGATACTTGGGACCACGTGCATGGTGATCGGCCTGGATATACGTACGTCAACTGCCATTCGGCAAGTCGTCTTGACCGTGTCTACGGTTCCCAAGGAATCGTAACTGCCACGCTTGACGCTGAGATATTGCCTACCGCCTTTTCCGACTATATCGCCTACATTTGCACTGTTTCGTTCCAGAGTCAGAAGGTGTGGCGCGGTCGAGGCCTGTGGAAGCTGAAAGTCGCCCATCTCAAGGATCCGGAATGCACGCAGGTCGTAGAAACGACGTGGAACAACTGTGTAAGACACCTTCCAGGGTATCCCTCAACACTCCGATGATGGCTTGACTGCAGCAAGCCTGCTTTACGTCGTTCGATGATGAACTACAGTCGCAAAAAGATGCTGTGGCAACGACATACCATGGACTACTATTTCACAATTCTCCGGGAACTCTCAAACCATGCCCCCTCTGTTCAACGACAGATTGAAACTCAATGTATTAAGGCGAAGATAATTTATCTTATGCCTCACCGCCTTGAAGGCACAATAGTACGCGCAAGATGTCACGATTGTGTACTGGGAGAGCCCCCGTCCATGCATCATATTATCCTCATATTATCCGAGAGAAGCTGCGGTGTCGGAGAAAGCTGGTCAACGCCCTCGACATGCCAGATGGTCGTCGATTGACGTCCCAGAATGACATCGTAAAAGCCTTTGTGGATCAGTACAACCAGTTCTATGCAGCAGAGGACCAGAACATAGCGATAGCGACTGATGCCCTCCGTTCCTTGACGGGTACCCTGGATGAGGCTGCTGCGGAGATTCTTACAGCGACAATTACTGCTGATGATGTCACCGATGTCCTTCATAAGGGTGCGAATAAAGCCCCAGGTCCAGATTGGTTCCCGCTGGAGTTTTACCGCACATTCCACGACATCATGGGCTAACGGTGGACTGCGATGTATGAAGAACTGATGAACCCTGACCTTCCCCTCCTATCCGAATTCGTAGAAGGCTTTCTTATCCCGGTCCCCGAGCCATCGGGAGGTCGGGGAGTTCGGCATTATGGGCCGTTGAACATGTTAAATTGTGACTTCAAGATTTTTAGCTCGATTCTTGCCGCTCGCCTTCGGCGCATCATTCCTCAAGTCATCTCTCTGGATCAAACGTACTTTGGTGGTGACAGTAACATTCAGACGGCATTCAGAGCCCTGGTCACGACCTGCCGCCGTCGCGGTGCCTTAGTGACAGTGGACTTCGACCACGCCTTTGATAGAGTGAGTCAAGCCTTTCTAGAAAACTTACTCCGACGGATGACCTTTCCCCACAGGTATATACACATCGTCTTGCGGCTCCTGCGAGGTGCCGAGTCGCGAGTGCCGTGTGGCGGGCCCTATTAATGACGTGCGGTCGGTCCGTCAAGGATGTCCACTGTCGATGCTGCTTTTTGCCATCGCCTTTGAGCCACTGTTACACGGTTTGAGGAGCCGCCTCACAGGGATAACAACGAGGGGGAATGCTTTCATCTGCCGCGCCTGTGCAGATGACGTGGTGTTCCTCGTTCTATCTGAGGATGATGTGTGAGAGGCACTGGCATGGATCAACCAGTACGGAACTGCTGCGGGCAGCCGTGTGAACCTAACGAAATCTAGTGCTATGTTCGTCGGTAGAGGTCTTTCAGCAGAGAGTGTGGCTCCACTGCCATTAGTGGACAAGGTCAAATGTTTGGGGATCACCTTCACACGTGATATAAAGCGAACTTTATTTTTTTTTTCTTTACTCCCAATCGGAGCGGGCTGGCAGCAGCATATGCACTGCTCTTCAGCCGAAAGACATGGAACATGTGGTGGTCAATCCACCCTATTCTTAAATAAAATACAAACAGATAAACCCCTTCGTGACAGATTTTCAAAACAGGTGACGTCACATAGGCACGGGCTAATTCAAGCAGCAGAATGGGGGGCCCACTGGACCCAGACCACAGGCTGCTAGACGCAGAACCCACAGCAAGCGAGCGAGTTGGACAGGGTGCCGCACACAGTACACTATAACACACAAATCTTTTATGAAATCCTTTACAGATCCAAATCAGGGCCGCACGACTCGATTCGGGTAATGTGGCCGAGTCCAGTTCCCACACTACAAGCCAGGTTCGGTCTTGCAAATGTGTCAAACACACCACAACCTCTGCGTCGTGCCCCGGCCTGCTCAACCACGCTCCCCCTGATTCCCCAGCGCCGCGCGGCTCTCCGGCTGTCCTCTAGCACCACACCCCCGTCGCGGCCAAAAGCCACGTCAAACGGCCGAGCCCAAAGATCACACCATGCCGACCCGATCGATCAATAGATACGAGCCGGCACGGCTCAGAACGTACAATAGAAGACATTTAAAAATAACATAGAGGCGAAAATGTGGTGTACATATATATAAGAAAGGGGGGAACATTATGGAAGACAAAGACAAAAAGGGGTGTCTGTAAAATGGAGATAAAACCGTAAAAAAGTAGCGCACACAGAAAACCACACACTGAGACAATTAAAAGAACACAAGGTGAAGTAAGACCGGAGCATAAAAGTATCGACGGACGGCGTAGCACATAACAATCACCATCAGTAACACTACGTACAAGTGCAGCACACAATTAAAATCACAGCTCTCGATGCACAGGAGAAAAGCACAAAACACAACACTGACGTAGCACAGTGATGACGATGAGTAAAACGGAGGATCTGCCAGGCGCAAGGAGATGAGGAGAAGGGAAGAAGGGAGGGTTCAGCGCACGATCTCATTTAACTATAAACCTCTGCTTCAAACTATCCGCACGAACGTTCGTGGCAACCTCCTGAGAGTAATGGACATGTTACGAAGGGTGGATTTAGTTAACACTCGTCTAGTCTCGCAACTACCCCATTTAGCACAGATTTTACCGATGCCAAAGGCACTGGCACATAGACTTCAGGCGGCGTTCGGCTACTCTGCAAGCGCAGGTCTTATCTTCAAAGTCTGCTACGACACGCTGACACTTCCGCCGGCCGCGGTGGTCTCGCGATTAAGGCTCTCCGTCCGGAACCGCGCGACTGCTACGGTCGCAGATTCGAATCCTGTCTCGGGCATGGATGTGTGTGATGTCCTTAGTTTAGTTAGGTTTAAGTAGTTCTAAGTTCTAGGGGACTGATGACCACAGAAGTTGAGTCCCATAGTGCTCAGAGCCATTTGAACCATTTGAACGCTGACACTTCCTCCTCCAGATGGAGGCCTCGGCCTTGCTAAGGTCCAAGCAACAGCAGCTGCCCTTTATGTAAGTACGATGGTTAAATCGTGGACCCGAAACCGAACCGGATTATCAAGAAGCCTGATTGACGTACTGGTCCCTCCCTCTCGAGTGGCACCTGTTGCAGTAGCCCATATTTCTTCCTCGCTCTGACATGTCAGGGCCTTTTCCATAGGATACAGTCATGTCCATGCCGACTTTCCTAGTGCCAGAAACCCTACCGCACGTAATGTTTACCGCCTAATGATGAGAAATCATACTCGGAATGTTGTGGAATGCCGACATCCTACGATCACATGGCCCGTGGTTTGGCGTTCTGTGCATCATATCCTCGACACGAGCGCTCGTGCGACCTGGTATCTGGTCGTTAATAGAAAATACATGACAACTGTACAGTTTACATTTTTTTAATTGTAGTTTTTCATATCAGAATTCGTAGGCATAGGAGGGTTCATAAGGTACGCAACTCAACAAGGCATATATGCCTAAGAAGATGGAGAAGCGGACAGAGGTACAGGGCACTCTGTTGTCCTAGGGGTTGGAAACATAAAGGCACAAGAATCAGCAATGAATGAGGATCCAGAAGGCAATGGAAACCACTGCATTAAAGATACATAACGTGTATCCACAAAGCATGCGACCTGTAATTGAAGAAGTATCATGACTATCTCTACGTTGGCAAAAGATTCCGGAATAGTCCCCCATTCGGATCTCTGGGAGGTAACTGCCAAGGGGGAGGTTACCAAGAGAAAAAGATTGAATAATCAACGGAACGATAACGTTCTATGAGACGGGGAGTGGAATGTCAGAAGGTTGAACGTGGCAGGGAAACTAGAAAATATGAAATGGGAAATGCAAAGGCTCAATCTAGATATAGTGGTGTCAGTGAAGTGAAGAGGAAAGAAGACAAGGATGTCTAGTCAGATAAGTGTAGGGTAATATCAACAGCAGCAGAAAATGGTATAACGGGAGTAGGATTCGTTACGAATAGGAAGGTAGGGCAGAGAGTGCGTTATTGTGAACAGTTCAGTGACAGGGTTGTTCTTATCAGAATCGACAGCAAACCAACACCGACAACGATAGTTCAGTTATACATGTCGACGTGGCAAGCTGAAGATGAAGAGATAGACGAAGTGTATGAGGATATTGAAAGGGTAATACAGTATGCAAACGGGGGTGAAAATCTAATAGTCATGGGAGACTATAATGCAGTTGTAGAGGAAGGAGTAGAAGAGAAGGATACAGGAGAATATGGGCTTGGGACGAGGAATGAGAGAGGAAAAAGACTAATTGAGTTCTGTAACACGTTTCAGCAAGTAACAGCAAATACCCTGTTCAAAAAGCACAAGAGGAGGAGATATACTTGGAAAAGACCGGATGACACGAGAAGATTTCAGTTAGATTACATCATGGTCAGATATAGATTCAGAAATTATATACTCGATTGTAAGGCGTACCCAGGAGCAGATATAAACTCAGATCATAATATAGTAGTGATGGAGAATAGGCTGAAGTTTAAGACATGAGTCAGGAAGAATCAATACGCAAAGAAGTGGGACACGGAAGTACTAAGGAATGATGAGGTACGCTTGAAGTTCTCTAAGGCTATAGATACAGCAATAAGGAATAGCTCAGTAAGCAGTACGGTTGAAGAGCAATGGACATCTCTAAAAAAGGCCATCACAAATGTAGGGAAGGAAAACATAGGTACAAAGAAGGTAACTGTGAAGAAACCATGGGTAACAGAAGAAATAGTTCAGTTGATTGATGAGAGGAGGAAGTACAAAAATGTTCCGGGAAACTCAGGAATCCAGAAATACAAGTCGCTGACGAATGAAATGAATAGGAAGTGCAGGGAAGCTAAGACAAAATAGCTACAGGAAAAATGTGAAGACATCGAAAAAGAAACGATTGTCGGAAGGATAGACTCAGCATACAGGAAAGTCAAAACTACCTTCGGTCACATTAAAAGCAAGGGTAGTAACATTAAGAGTGCAACGTGAATACCAGTGTTAAATGCAGGGAATAGAGCGGATAGGTAGAAAGAATACATTGAAAGCTCTAAGAGGGGGAAGTTTTGTCTGATGTGATAGAAGAAGAAACAGAAGTCAATTTAGAAGAGATAGGGGATCCAGTATTAGAATCAGAATGTTAAAGAGCTTTGGAGGACCTAAGGTCAAATAACACGGAAGGGATGGATAACATTACATCAGAAATTTCTAAAATCATTAGGTGAAGTGACAACAAAACTACTATTCACGTTGGTGTGTAGAATGTATGAGTCTGGCGATATACCATCTGACTTTCGGAAAAGCATCATCCACACAATTCTGAAGACGGCAAGAGCTGACAAGTGCGAGAATTATCGCACAATCAGCTTAACAGCTCATGCATCGAAGCTGCTTACAAGAATAATATACAGAAGAATGGAAAAGAAAATTGAGAATGCGCTAGGTGACGATCAGTTTGGCTTTAGGAAAAGTAAAGGGACGAGAGAGGCAATTCTGACGTTACGGCTAATAATGGAAGCAAGGCTAAAGAAAAATCAAGACGCTTTCATAGGATTTGTCGACCTGGAAAAAGCGTTCGACAATATAAAATGGTGCAAGCTGTTCGAGATTCTGAAAAAAAGTAGGGGTAAGCTATAGGGAGAGACGGGTCATATACAATATGTACAACAACCAAGAGGGAATAGTAAGAGTGGACGATCAAGAATGAAGTGCTCGTATTAAGAAGGGTGTAAGACAGGGCTGTAGCCTTTCGTCCCTACTCTTCAATCTGTACATCGAGGAAGCAATGATGGAAATAAAAGAAAGGTTCAGGAGCGGAATTAAAATTCAAGGTGAAAGGATATCAATAATATGATTCGCTGACGACATTGCTATCCTGAGTGAAAGTGAAGAAGAATTACATGGTCTGCTGAACGGAATGAACAGTCTAATGAGTATACAGTATGGACTGAGAGTAAATCGAAGAAAGACGAAGGTAATGAGAAGTAGTAGAAATGATAACAGCGAGAAACTTAACATCAGGATTGATGGTCAAGAAGTAGATGAAGTTAAGGAATTCTACTACCTTGGCAGTAAAATAACTAATGACGGACGGAGCAAGGAGGACATCAAAAGCAGACTCGCTATGACAAAAAAGGCATTCCTGGCGAAGAGAAGTCTACTAATATCAAATACCGGCCTTAATTTGAGGAAGAAATTTCTGAGAATGTACTTCTGGAGTACAGCATTGTATGATAGTAAAACATGGACTGTGGGAAAACCGGAACAGAAGAGAATCGAAGCAGATGTGATGCTGTAGATGAATGTTGAAAATTAGGTGGACTGATAAGGTAAGGAATGAGGTGGTTCTGCGCAGAATCGGAGAGGAAACGAATATGTGGAAAACACTGACAAGGAGAAGGGACAGGATGATAGGACATGTGTTAAGAAGCCAGGGACAGACTTCCATGGAACTAGAGGGAGCTGTAGAGGGAAAAAATTGTAGAGGAAGACAGAGATTGGAATACATCCAGCAAATAATTGAGGACACCGGTTGCATGTGCTACTCTGAGATGAAGATGTTGGCACAAGAGAGGAATTCGTGGCAGGTCGCATCAAACCAGACGAATAAGGACAAAAAAAAGAAAAAAAAAACTACTTCAGGAATCGTCAGTTATTTTGTTGCCCAAATAGCACATATCATTTCCAAATTTTAGTTCCTTAGACTATTTCCCTTTGCATCAGCTGATTTAATTCAACTACACAGCTTTATCCTTCTTTTACTTTAATTAATATTCACGTTATAACTTTTTTGAAGACAGGATCCATTCTGTGCAATTGCTCTACCATCTCCTTTGCTGTCTGTGACATAATTGCGGTATCCCAGCGTACGTCAAAGTCCTTATTTCTCTTCCCTGAATTTTAATTCCCTTTCTAAATTTCTCCTCGGTTTTCTTTATTGGTTGTTCATTCTTTAGTTTGAATAATATTGGGGATAACTTAGATCCTTTTGTCACTCCCTTTCAGCTACTGCTTTCATATCATGTATTGCGACTCCTGTAACTGCAGTTTGGGTTTGGTGCAAATCCCATATAGCCTTTCACTTCGTGTCTTTTGTCCTTGATACTTTATAATTTCAAAGAGTGTATTCCAGTCAACATTGCCAAATACCTTCTCTGAATTTACAAATGCTACATTCGTGGTTTTGCCCTTCTTCAGCCTACTCTCTGAAACAGGAGCGGTCAAGAATTTGGCTTGTGAGCCATGCTGCGGTGCAAGTGCGTAACGCTCAGCCTCGCTGCACATTTCCACCACCGCCAAGGCACTCTGTGTTACCACTTTGAGGGGGAGAGGTGGAAATTACCAACGCGCTACAATTAAATGGCAGTGGAGTGCCACTGCATACTACTTGTTCCTTTTTCTTTTTTTATCACATTTCCCAACGACACAGATCACAAACCAAACAAATTTTTTACATATAATATAATTTTTATCCGATACAAACTGTTGGCATGCGGACAGATGCGGGCAGTTTCGCAGATTATCGCGCTCAGTTTGCCATGCAATCGTGACTTATTTACTTTCATAGCTGAAAAAAATGGTTCAAATGACTCTGAGCACTATGGGATTTAACATCAGAGGTCATCAGTCCCCTAGACTTAGAACTACTTAAACCTAACTAACCTACGGACATCACAGACATCCATGCCCGAGGCAGTATTCGAACCTGCGACCGTAGCAGCAGCGCGGTTACAGGCTGAAGCGCTTAGAAACGCTCGGCTACAACGGCCGGCTTTCATAATCGAAAAAAGGTCCTTTTACACACATATGTTGATAGAAATATTGTACCACCTTTGCAGCGTCTTTATGGAATGTGTAAACCCCATCTGCAGAAAACAACATAGAGCTCCTAGACAGTTTTGACGTAAATGAACTTGTCTTTTCAACGGAAATCTCATTGCGGATGAATCAGATACATCCGTACATGGCAGCGGCTCTTTCAACTGATATGGCAAAGGGTCTCGAAAACATCTCGAAAACAAATATAAGATCGACAGTGTCCGGAAACGTTCAGGAAACTATCATAATAACTCTCTGAAGGCCACAATTGTTCAAACCTCGCCTTTTCTTTAACGCCAGTGGGCTTAGGGTACCGGACTGTGTTTTTCATAACGTCTACCTTCTAAAATGCAGTTTTCTTTTTAAATGCATCCCAGTCATATCAGAAAGAAGTTGTTTCTCACCATGCAATGTCGTACTGTGGGCGACGTGCAGTCTCGCCCACTTAAAATGTAAGTTCTGCAATATATTGTGGATGTTCTAATTTTTGTTCCTGTGCTATTATTCTTTCATAAATTCAACAACAGCTAGTTTGAAAATGAAAAATTGTTTCAGGCATCACACTTGTACTTTGCAGTAATATGTAAAGCCTGTATACTCTTCGTTTAGTATCACCGAAAACTGTTTTAACTGACAGCGGAACAATGCGTGGACTTCGGAAATTTTACTGTTCGTACCATCAGTTTCTTCAAGTACTGCGTGCCCAAAAATTTACTGCAAAATGCTCCTTATGTTCAGAGCAATGAATTCAATCTGTCGGTACCAGTAATTTTTTGCTATTTCATTAACTTAATCTTTAAATTCTTTCAGCATGGTATTGCAATGTCATTTCACAGCAAATCTGCAGTATCTGTCACTTACATGATAGCGTAATACGACTATAAGTTGAGAAATTCGGTCCCTCTCTTCTGTCATTCCCATTCATTTTTGAAGGCTTGCGACGATAGATCGCTAGACTGTCTTTTCATGTGCAAACAGCCCCTGGACCTGTAAATGTTCTTCCTCTGCATCTGTAAATGTTCCTCATACCAGGCACAAATACCGAGGGGTAAACAGCGCTGGCACCACAATTCCACCTAACTGGAAAAACAGTTGTGCCAGCCGAAAAATGCCACACCGCCGCTTTTCGGACAGACACCACACATCCATTGATTCCCCTCGATAGGCAACGAATCCACCACCTTCACTGTGAATGCACAATTACACTCGGGCTCTTGCAGGAATCTCACAGCAGCATGTACGGAGGACACAGACGTGGGCTGAGGATAGGTCCGTGTGTGGTGCTCGGTGGGAATGTCGATCGGCCGGCGAGCGTGACGAGGTAGCCGGCGGATTTGCGATTAACACTATGTCCAGGCGGCGCGGTAGTTAACGCAGCTCTGTCGTAAGCAGGAGATTCCCGGTTCGAGTCGCGGGCCGGCGCTCATTTTCAGCAGTCACCACTGATTCCGCATCAAGTCCCGATGAAGCCGATATTAGTTTATTCGTTTTCCTTTCCTTTCTCCCCCTTCCACCTTCAATTCATATAATACTTAATGAAATGTCGCACTTTACTGAGTGCTTCCGAGAAGGAAGGAGCAAAGCCGGGACAGTCCGAGGCTTGGCCAGCACGCGGCTCGAACACGTGGAAGATGGCACGCCATGGCCGGCCCTGTTCTACGACAATTCGCAGTGTCAGTAATGCCTCTCGTGTTACCAGGTTTCCTCAATTTTTCCGTAAATAATTGGTGTCAGTATTTTGTAACCATGATTTATCAAACTGATGGGCATCAACTATCAATTTACGATGACTTATTCCGATTGGAAGTCATCTTTCGCCACCTAATGTAAATTGCACAGATCGTATACCACACGAAATAATTTAATTATAGCATACATCCACCTGAAGACAGCATATGGTGCAGAAAGGTTTCGTGATAAATTATTACCGACCGGTGTGGCCGAGCGGTTCAAGGCGCTTTATTCCGGAACCACGCTGCTGCCACGGTCGCAGGTTCGAATCCAGCCTCGGGCATGGATGTGTGTGATGTCCTTAGGTTAGTTAGGTTTAAGTAGTTCTAAGTCCAGGGGACTTATGACCTCAGATGTTAAATCCCACAGTGCTTAGAGCCAGTTGAACCATTTTTTGATAAATTATTATTCCAAGCAAAAAGTTTCTTCAACATAAAACTTGTGAAGGTTTTTAAATTATTGTGTCTAAAGATCCAATGTCCTCATTAGCTGTTCCCATGTAATTTATATCTTACACTATTGCAGCTACCTGGCCTGTATAAACCTGGCACGCTTACCATGTTAGAATCCTCCACTCCGCACTGTTTACTGGCGCGCTGGATGGAGCACAGGATGTGGCAGCGGAAGTCATGACAAGAGTGACCTCGCACGCACAAGCAACATTTGCGATCCGTAATTCACGCCTCGCGACGCCGAGAGCCGCCGTGACATTAATGTTCCCACACTTCATCTTTGGCCGTGAGCCGCGGGCTGTGCTATTAACCGCAGAAGCAGGGGGTTCCCGAAACATTAATCCTCTCGCACAGGCTGAGTGCCGTTCATCTAAATATCATAAAATATTTATTACCGCGTTTATAAGTTTAAAACTACACCCATGCTCATAAATTAAGGATAATTGCAGAATGTGTTGCCACATAACGTGGCACTACACAAAACTGGCGCTCATAGCACAGGCACATAGGGAACACACACGACACAAATCTGTAAGTCTACGGTATTGGTGATAAGTTGAGAAAACCGTCCCGAAACACATGTGCTACAAAACGCCACTGTTTCCTGCGCAGGTACCCCGACATCAGTATGGGATATGATCACCATGCACACGTACACAGGTCGCACAATGGCTTGGCATACTCTGGATGAGGTGGTAGAGCAGCTGCGAGGCTATAGCCTCCCATTCTTACACCAGTGCCTGTCGGAGCTCCTGAAGTGTCCTAGGGGTTTGAAGACGTGCAGCGATACGTCGACCGAGAGCATTCCAGACGTGATAGATGGGGTTTAGGTCTAGAGGACAGGCAGGCCACTCCATACAGGTGATATCTTCTGTTTCAAGGTACTCCTCCATGATGGCAGCTCGGTGGGGCCGTGCGTTATCATACATCAGGAGGAAGGTGGGACTCACTGCACCTCCGAAAAGGCGGACATACTGGTGCAAAATGATGTCCCGATACACCAGACCTGTTACAGTTCCTCTGTCAAAGACATACAGGGATGTACGTGCACCAATCATAATCCTACCCCACACCATCAAACCACGATTCCATACAGATCCCTTTCAAGGACATTAAGGTGTTGGCATCTGGTTCCTGGTTCACCCCAAATGAAAACCCGGCGAGAATCACTGTTCAGACTATACCTGAACTCGTCCGTGAACATAACCTGGGACCACTGTGTGGTGTCACCGCCAGACACTACACTTGCTAGGTGGTAGCCTTTAAATCGGCCGCGGTCCGTTAGTATACGTCGGACCCGCGTGTCGCCACTATCAGAGATTGCAGAGCGCCGCCACATGGCAGGTCTAGAGAGACTTCCTAGCACTCGTCCCAGTTGTACAACCGACTTTGCTAGCGATGGTTCACTGATAAAATACGTTCTCATTTGCCGAGACGATAGTTAGCATAGCCTTCAGCTACGTCATTTGCTACGACCTAGCAAGGCGCCATTATCAGTTGCTATTGATATTGTAAAGAATGTACAGACAAGAGCTACGTTCAACATTGATGGATTAAAGTTAAGTATTCCACCAAGTACCACCTTTTTTCTGACGTCTGAATTCCTTGTCCTGTTCCAGACCTCACGCCAGCCTGCGTGAGCTTAAACGCGTGCCTTTCGGCTTCCTCCAAACTCCGTGGGTTGGCTCCTGCCAATCCACAACATACTGTTCCAGTGACCATGTACTGTGTTCTTGACACCAGGCTTTACGGGCTCTCGTGTGACCAGGGGTCAGTGGAAAGCAGCTTGCAGGTCTCCGGGCGAATAAAACATGTCTGTTCAGTCGTCTGTAGACAGTGCGTCTGGAGGCAACTGTTCCAGTGGCTGCGGTAAGGTCCCGAGCAGGGCTACCTGCAGTACTCCGTGCCCGTCTGCGGCCACTGATGGTAAGATATCGGCCTTCTTGTGGTGTTGTACACTATGGACGTCCCGTACTGTAGCGCCTGGACACTTTTCCTGTCTGCTGGAATCGTTGTCATAATCTTGAGATCACACTTTGTGGCACTCGGAGCGCCCGTGCTACGACCTGCTGTGTTTAACCAGCCTCCAGTCCCCCTAGTATTCTGTCCCTCATAACGTCATAAATATGTGTTCTTTGAGCCATTTTCAACTCACAGTCACCACTAGCACGTCTGAAAACGTCTGCACACTTACTCGCTGCACCGTACTCTGACATGCACCAACACTCCTCCGCGTATGTGGTCTGCTGCCAGCGCCAGTGTGAGACGACCGCAGGTCAAATGCACCGCATGGTCATACCCCGAGGTGATTCAAACGCGCAAACCGCCCTCCAATGCGTTGTTTCACAATGTATCAGCGTTATCCTTAATTTATGAGCATGAGTTTAGCAATACTGTAACAAGCAAATGAGCTTAGAGATCTTAGAAGTAGTATACACTGAGGTGACAAAAGTCATGGGATAGCAATATACACATATTCAGACGGCGGTAGTATCGCGTACACGAGGTATCAAAAGACAGTGCATTGGTGGAGCTGTCATTTGTACTCGGGTGACTCATGTAAAAACGTTTCCAACGTGAGCTTGGCCGCAAGACGGGAATTAACAGCCATTGAACGCGGAATGGAGATCATTGGGGATTTAGTATTACAAGATCCACAGCATTAACAGTGTGCCGAAAATACGAAATTTCAGGCATTACCTCTCACCATAACGCAGTGACTGACGACTAAAGACCGAGAGCAGCAATGTTTGGGTAGAGTTATTATTGCTAACAGACAAGCAACACTGCGTGAAATAACCGCAGAAATCAATGTGGGACGTACGACGAACGTATCCGTCATGACAGTGTGGGGAAATCTGCCGTTTAGGGGCTATGGTAGGAGACAATCGACGCGAGTACCTTTGCTAACAGCACGACATCGCCTGTAACGCCTCTGATGGACACGTCACTATATCAGCTGGACCATAGACGACTGGAAAACCGTGACCTGGTCAGATGAGTCCCGATTTCTTTTGGTAAACGCTGATGGCAGGATTAGAGCGTGGCGCAGACCCGACAAAGTCATGAACCCAAGCTGTCAGCAAGCCGCTGTGCCACCTGGTGCTGGCTCTTTAACGGTGTGGGCTGTGTTTACATGAAATGAACTGGTTTCTCTGGACGTTTGGCTATTTGGACACCACTTGCAGCCGTTCATGGGCTTCATGCTCTCAATCAACGATGGAATGTTTATGGAAGATAGTATGCCATGTCACCGGGATACAATTGTTCGCGATTGGTTTGCAGAACATTCAGGATATTTAGAGCAAATGATTTGGCCACACAGATCACCCAACATGAAACCAATCGAATATTTATGAGACATAATTGAGAGGTCAGTTCGTCCACAAAATTCTGCAGTGGTAACACTTTCGCAATTATGGATGGCTGTAGAGACAGAATAGCTCAGTATTGCTGCAGGCGACTTCCAACGGTTTGTTGAGTCTATGCCACATGGAATCCGACACGAGATGAGGAGTTATTGCATGACTTTTGTCACCTCAGTGTTCACGGCAGCAAGACCTGCTCCTATAGCTTAACATGCAGAGTTTCTGTTAGCGAGTCAGCGAGGTAAGCCAGATATTTGTCGAAAACGAGCGGTGGTTTAATCACGGTGGGTTGGTGTACCAATCAGAATGAGCGTGGTGTTTAGGCTGTTTCCCACGCTTCTTTATGTATAGAACATCTCCATCTTCCATCCCAGAGAATACTATACACTGGCAGTTAAAGTACGACAGCAAACGAACCGAAGTTTACCCCGTCAGTCCAAGAACTTCCGAGACTGTTTTAACAAAAAATATAGATAAGATCGTTGTTTTAATTCCTCAGCTTTCCTATGGATTCTATCCTCATTAGAGAGCAATGCACAGAGCGTTCGTACAGTTATGTGAAACAGTCAGAAAAGTCCGTTGAGGTGATGTTCAACTCGCGTATCGAATTGGCATGTGTGACCGTTATGACATGAAATCGTTCACTCACCATATGAATTTCTGCACTTTGTCGTCCGTATTGATAGCAACAAGTCCCGCCACCAGTGAAGATTTTTTTCCCAGAAAATAATTGTTTTGCATTTCAGTCAAGTCACATACGCGTCGGTGTTTATGTCAAAGAGTCAGGGTGTGAGGGACAAACTTTGCATTCACTTTTCTCTTGTTCAAAACATTCTGGAGAATGCCTTGAAGGTTTGATATTGACTATTTGGTCCACTGCGATTTGTGACACAACAACGTTGATACACTACGGATGCACTTCCACTACTGAACAATGTCTGCTAACAACTGTTTACAGTTGTTAGTTTCTTGTGGCCACCGTAGTTATAGCGCTGTAGTCCGTTATACGATAGAAATCAAATCAGTCTCGGATTTGTTTGGACGGACGGTGTACGCTGTTCAGACAAATGGGGCACGCGAGTTCCGTCCGTTACGTTACCTTGACGACTGTGGTGTTAGGAACGACAATGAGCCGTAAAGTTAAATAATAAAATAAAATTTGGCAAATCCCGAAAAAGCGGGCTCAATAGTACACGGAGTAAAAGCTAGGGAAAAGAAAAATGTTGGAAGCATTGGGATGAGGTAGTATTGTCTCCTCCGTCAGTGTCCTCGAAATCCGTTTCCCCACTGAATATCTGTATTCAAAGCAGGATTGTAAGAAATTCTAAGATGCGTGCTCACGGCTGGAAATTCTTCATTTGTTCCAATTGCACACGCTGGTTTCAGAACGGCTGAAGGAGTGAATATAGGCTTTATGGGGAAGCTAAATTTGTACATGCTTCACATTTTGGCCGGCAAATGGTAGGCCCAAATGGAAAGGTTTCCAGTGATTCTTATAGTGTAACCACTGGAATACATTATTGTCTTAAGGCAGAGGAGTAGCAGGTGATAAATATGTCAGCGTTTCAGGGTTCTTTCAGTCGAGAACATAAGAACTGCCGTTGATGCGTTCTCGTGGTTGCAATATTTGCAGAGCTGTTCTGTGCGGCAGACGTCCTAAGTCATCACAATTACCATCCAGTAAGCCGTAAAGGAAAACTTACAATCTGTATTTCCCCGGGTTAGAAATAAACCAGGTTCTCGAAACGTATAGCGAGTTTAGATTCGAGCCATCTATTGAATGAAACTGCTAGTGCAGTTTCTGTAGCCGGATCGCAGAGGAGCCAGGGAGATATTTTAGAATAGAATCAGACATCGCGGAAAGATATTTCCGATAGCAACTTCGGTGAGGCAACTCATACGTTGACTCGGCGTTACGTAGAATGCTCGGCATCATACGGCGGCGGTAGCGCCTACTAAAGTGCGCGTCATATATGTTGGCGGCCGAGTTTAGGTTTGTTCTGCGCATCTGACGTCACAAAACACAGTCAGCCAATGAACAGAGAACGACGTTGCTAGATCTCGACTGCAGAGCAGAGCACGGACGAGTGTCTTCAGTTTTAGGAACGTTCAGTCATAAATAAAGTAATAGAACAAAAGCAATGTCTTGATAGCAGATTTTCTTTTATAGAAAGTTTGGAAAAAGCATTCTTTATACCAATTGCTTCATATTCTATTAATTAATTAAACCAAACAAGCAATAAGTCTTCTAATTCAGGCGATAGCAAGGAAAGGTGTTTGTATCAATCTCACGAACCGCTTTTTCGCAATAAAGAACAGCGGTAATCGTTTATTTCCTATTGTACTTTGACGAAGTGTGAGTAATTCATAATCATACCAGAATTGTGTGTCAGTATTTTGCGTGACCTGTTAGATACATCGTGGTGTCATAATGGGAGACGAGTTGCGGTACCGTAACGGTTAAGGCATTGGTTTAGTAAGTGAAAGGTGTAGAGTTCAAACCTTGTGCGGTGCTTGTTATTTTCTTAATTTAAAAACAATATCGAAGGGTCTTACTTCACGAATTTTATTCGTTTGAATGCAATTTTTGAAATTTCTAGTGCTTTGTCTCTTCATTAACCCTTTCGCTGCTGCAGACACGTGCTCCCCGCATTCCGCGCTGTGCGCGATTTTGTCATCACTGCACTGCTCGCCTGTGCAGACACATGGTGTTCTCACTGCTTTGATACACTTATCAATCGATTTCACATAAACTATTTGGCCCAAAAATTTGATTTTTACACATCTTCTTGACTGATACATTCCCCCCATAAATGACTTAATTTTGTTTCGATGTTCAACCCAGTTATTGTGCAGCATTAAATATAGTAAACCATAGCACGAAATTTTGAAGAGTTTGCAGAGGTAAATGTCCATAGAGTATACTTTCCGTATGGTCGATTTTAGTTACCACAATGTTGGGAATGAAATGTGGACAAGATACCTAAATTTCATATAAAATTTACTGTGTAACAATATCTCATTTAATTTAAGTACCACATAGGTGTCGTATGTAATATTGAGAAATATTCCATCTTTTGCGACTGCAACAAAAGTGTGTCTGCACAGGCGAGCAGTGCAGTGACAAAATCGCGCACAGCGCGGAATACGGGGAGCACGTCTCTGTAGCAGCGAAAGGCTTAATGCGGCCGTGGTGGCATTACTTCAGGAACTGCACGCTCCCCCCTAAACGTAAGCTTGCAAACTATACTATACTATGGCGCTGCTTCTCTTGGCGCGTGCGTCGTGTGCAACTGGCAACGCAGCAATCTCGCGCGTCTGGGCAGGCATGCGCGAGCCGCCAAGATAAAAGAATTGAACTATAGTGACAGTTAAGAACGGAATAAGAAAATGAGGATTGCTCAGTTTGCCCGAATTGTGTGGACAAACATATCTCGGCTAATGTGGTTAACACAGTTACGCGTTGGTTTTCACATCCAGTATCTGAAAAAATATCCGGACACATCTTAGTGGACATTAGTGGCCAGTCGCGGTGGTCTAGCGGTTTTAGGCGCTCAGTCCGGAAACGCGCGACTGCTACGGTCGCAGGTTCGAATCCTGCCTCGGGCATGAGTGTGTGTGATGTCCTTAGGTTAGTTAGGTTTAAGTAGTTCTAAGTTCTAGGGGACTGATGACCACAAATGTTAAGTCCCATAGTGCTCACAGCCATTTGAATTTGGGCATTAGTGTGGGGTGTGAATGACACATTGAAGTCTGCTGGAAATACTTTCAATGACGTATCTTAATGTCCGCAGATGATAGTTCATTCTTTGTTAAAAGCCGACACCAGGGCAGCTAGTGATGTTGACCACTCTGGACTGGACCGAAGTCGGTCATTCTAACTCACCCCAAAGGTGTTGCATTGGTTTCAGATCGCAACTCTGGGCAGGCCAGTCTATTTCAGCAGTGTTATTGGCCACTTCACACTGCTGTTTATGACAGGATGCATTGTGATGCTGTTACATTCGCTATCTTAGAACTGTTTCCCTCCGGTAAGTTGTTCAAAATGTTGCAATATGTATTCATGTCCCTTGAAATTTAGAGTTTTCTTAAGTGCAATAGGGGTCATACCGTATGAGCACCTGCTCAGTATTTCACTGTCGGCACTGCACATGATGGCATTCGCCAAACCAAAGCTCTGTCATCAAATCGCCACAGGCTATAGCGTGATTCGTCTCTCCAAACCACTTGTTTCCAGTCATCCATTGTCCAGCGGCGTTCCTCTTTGCACCACCTCAAGCGTCGCTGCTTAACAATTGTACCCAAGCTCTTTAACTCCCTATGAACAGCCAATATCTATCAGGTTTTGGTCCCGAGTCAGCCAGTCCACGGCCGAGTTTCAGATGAGAAATCTGAGTTGGTTAGAACAACAACAATGCATCAGCTTAACTGTGAAATAAGTGTAACACAATTAGGCTGTGTGTTAAAACAATGACAGTGTCTGTTCAATACAAACCGTAATACTTGAAAGACTGTGAAATGTGTCGTTAGGTTTTTATTGCTCGTAGATGCACAACAGTAAACTATTGTAGCAGTATGTGGATGTTTGTCTGCAACCTATTAAAGAGGCTTATCGAAAGTTAAACAACAGTGCACTGGCAAAATAACTGTGTAGTATTGGGGGGTTGTGAACAGTGAAAGTAAAGAACTGTGAAACGCAGCTACGGTCGCAGCTTCGAATCCTGCCTCGGGCATGGATGTGTGTGATGTCCTTAGGTTAGTTAGGTTTAAGTAGATCTAAGTTCTAGGTGACTGATGACCTCAGATGTTAAGTCCCATAGTGCTCAGAGCCATTTGAACCATTTTTTTGAAACGCAGCTCTGCATCTGTCGGCTACATTATTTACAGTATTCAGTGCCGAAATTACACACCCCATTTTTCAGCCAGTGTAGCAACGCAGTGCGTCGATGCCGACGGCAATCAACAAAGAAATAAAGCAGGCGAACATCACAGCCTGGCTTGCTTGCGGCCATGTGCATGGCTCTCGAGCATTTCCTAGCTCGGCATGCTGTTTGTTTGCAGTCGCGCGTCCTGTCTGTATGTGCTCTAGCTGAGTACCTGATGTTATCTGACTTGCACTGTAAATTAAATTTTGCTGTCAGCCAAGAGGCCTTTGACTAACTGGTTTTGCACAGGGAATTTTCCTTTTAATATTGTTGTTCTGTGTAATACATATTGTAAACATGTTCTAAATTTTATCGTAAATTATTTGGTACATACCTTTTGGGTAAGCCGTAAAGGCGTTCGTAAATTATTTGGTATATACCTTTTGGGTAAGCCGTAAAGGCGAATTGCTATGTCTTGTTAACTAGTTAATATTTATCTTTTGGAGGTCTGCTTAATGTCTTGTATTTAAGCTCGTTTGAGGAAATTTATCTAGAACTCAGTTTAATTATTTTTATTGGCTAGATTATTTAATTTTTTTAATTTAAATTGTTTTAAAGGCCAATATTGTTAAAGTTTTCTTTTCTTGCATCTTGTTTGAGGCCATTATTATTGTAATTAAGTGATTGTCTCTTTCACCATTTTGAACGACTTGAAGTCTGTAAATTGAACATGGTAAATTCGAATTTGTTTACCTTTCTTTCTTACAGCGGACCTGTTGTTACAAAAAAAAATTATGTCAAACGGTTAAATGATGTTAGTTAAAGGGGGCTAGTGTAGTGTTACCTTTTATTATCTTCTCCTCATTAGCTATTGAAACAACATCGCTTTGTTATGTAATTTTAATTTTCACCAAAAGCACATTCAACACATCACGGAAAAATACACGTCTTTCGTATCAAGACAAGAGAGAGACCTCCATTAGTTCTTAAAAACAAAAAACTACGCAAAAGAAAAAAAAAAGAACAAAATTATTTATAAAATCGATCGCTGGCGCAGCGCTCTTCTGCATGCGCGATCGTAAATTATAACTTTGCGGAAGTCAAAGTACCATTACACTAGCCCTTCCATATGATTTGCCTGGCCGTGGTAAATCCCGATATCAATTACAGTACTGGTAAGAGCATTAGTAACATACAGAGATTAATTACCTATAAAGTATCCATTTCATAGAAAATTCAATAAAGTGAAGACACGAATAACGTAAGTACAAAGATTTATGTGTACAACAAAAACTGATTAAATACAGACAGGAAGGTAGAGAATAACAAAAGAAAAAACAAATAGCAAGATAATCCTCTTCATATTGTGTGGAGAGTTCAGTGGCGGTTTTGACTGCTCTTTTGGTAGCCACAGGAGGATCACCATTAGCACAGGTGTCTGGCAGTTACCTGCAGACTGGCAGAGGTTGTTGGTCCTGCAGGTCACCACGCAGGCAAATCGGGCAGCGATTACGGCACATGCCAACAGCTGGAAAATATCGATGGTGGGAAGGTGAAATGAGCCGCCACCGCTCAGTAATAATTTCATGCCCTAGACACACAAAGTAAATAAAGAAACAACCCCCCCCCCCCCCCCCTGCTATTTGGCTGAGAACTGGGTTCTGAAATGTGTACGACCGCGGACAGATCTCCCAGCAGGTCACTTCACCCTTCACGTTGGGTCGGTTAATTCAAATATCAGCCCAAGATTTAGAACTAGTAAAACGAAGATCAGTTTTAGTTGCAGTGAGATCTGTCCCTGAGCAGGGAGTAACTGCAACAGCAAGCAACCTTGCTGACTCTCACCACAACCCGCCCACGCCACGGCCAAGGGTGTACCCAGCGACGTCAGCTGCCCCCTCCTCCCACCCTCAGGAAGAGTCTCTGCACACTGGAGTCGTATGTTGCCCCACCAGACGATGTGTCATTTCAGTCTCACTTCGAAGAAATTCAGACCATGTGATAGATATTTACTCATAACACTCCTACAGACGCTTTGTTATGAAATTTCAAAACTATTTCATTCAGCGATAAACTAACATGAGGTATCTGCCTTGACCCTCACCAAGCTCAAATGCTGCTTACATTCTTACTCAGTAAACACATAAAAAATAGCCCGATGTGACTCCTGGGCCCCAGTTAAATGGGAGAATACGGCTGTCCATCATGTCTTACATCTTGAGTGGATTGGTACCAGACTTCTCGAACAACACTACCGTGTTGCTTAGGATCGGCGAGTATTGTTTATGGGGATCGTCCAAGCACAGGACTCAAAAGAGGTATGCCCCGAACCTAACTACTTGTTATTGAAATGGAGGAAAAATTAGGAAAATAAAAGAAAGTGGAAAAACGTATGAGCAGCATGAAAGCCCCCTACTTTCTATTTTAATACAAAATAAGTACATAACTGCTATGACTTCAGTATTTATGGCCTAAAAATATTCCCCTTCTTGAGCAAAATTTTGACTCATGGATGAACAACAACGCGATTTGTCTACTCGGCACAACGGCACAACAGACATTATTAGGGATCTTGCATGTGTATTAAAGTAAAGCAGAAACATACGTATATAAGCAAGACAAGACGTTCGGTCATTCTAAAGTGTGGATGCTTTCTCCCTTATACAGAGAAAGTGCCTAACACCAATCCGTAAAAAGCATGAACAATAAAAGCAACTCTCAACCTATTACGGTTGTTAGTACGTTTCTCGAAGTTCTCAGGAGCTCATACCTATCTTATGTATGCTATAGTATGCACACAATCAAATAAAAAAAAATCTGCCGATGATAGGTTATTGTAGCGGTGCAGCTGAAGGCAGAATGTATTCAGTGAACTGTGGCCGCATCAGTTATGAAAGTAGGCGAAGGAACAATTATAACATGCGATTGCAGTCTTTCTCGGCGTATTCCACTGATAAATTCTACTCGAGTTATCAGCCGAGTGGTGGCGTCGTGTTGTCACAATGTTTCGATGAGTTTCGTGCCCATCATCTTCGCCAGACGTTGCGACAAGACGACGCCACCACTTGGCTGATAACCCGAGAAGAATTCATCAATTATCACATGTTAAATGATTATGAAAAACTTAATAATTTTTTAGTGAGTTCCGGATGAAAAATAGTTAAAGAGCATTTGAAATAACGTCCGGGCATTACTCAGTAAACAAGCACCAAGATTCAGTAACAGGACTACATATGTCCTTCGAAGCCCAACAGCGTGATAAAAGGCCGCATATTACCAAAAACAAAACAACAAGTAATCCTATAAAATCACAAATCAGCGTGATTATATTAAATGAGCCATGACCTACATATACAGATTACTAAATGAAGGGTCGTTGGTCCTTCTACGTGGAAAAAAGATAAACCGAAATGAACAGGTTCACCTTTGGTCACAAAGTAAATACAACTGCAGACAGAAATCACATAACAGAATTTTACGCCAAAGCACACTAGCGAAAAATTTCTGACCATGAACTGCTGAGTGTTGCAACTTAGAAATTAGCCCCGCGACATTACGCAAGTAAAAGGCGTCTGAAAGAAGTAAACCATGAAGTGTGCGACTACGCTCAGCGATTTGTGGAAGATAGATGACACTTTGTCTTACTGTCCACATGACGAAGCGAACTCAAATCCTAACTGCCCAGTAGTAGCGAAGCAAAGTTCGTATGGCCCCACTTTGCACTGTTGCCATATTTATTAAAGATGGCGGATCCAAGATGGCAACATTGCAATGATGTCATGGTGGGAAGTTCAAATTTTCAGGGAAAATAGGTCAATTGGGCTACCTCCACTAAACTAGCCCCCACTCCTCCTCCTTCCTAGGTCACTTGGGGTATCTCCACTAACACAAGAAAATGGCGGAAAAACTTTGGCAAGAGGAAAGGTCACTTGAGCTATCTCCACTAACCTAAGTCGTCCAGCCACCACCTCTTCCTTGGAATTGGCGGGAAAAGGACTCAGTCTATGCTGGGTTGCTGGATAGCGTGGATGTAAGTCTTTATTTTGCTTGCAGTGTTCATTTAAACAATTTTAGTTGTCATAGGCAGTAGCTCCATCCAATGAGTTCACCATGAGGTCCGGAGTCCAACTGACCACTAGGCGCACAGTACTGCCAGCAGAGAGCACTGTCATCCCATGGTGGTCTGGGGAAAAATGTTGGGAAAAAGTCTCAGCCTGTGTCCAGCTGCTGGAGACGAAGGAGTGTATTTTATGTACTTTCAGTAGGAAGTTGGAGCAATTTATTTAGGGACAGATTTCACGTAGTTTATTTATTTATTACACTGATACAAAACACTCACCCTAGCGTGCTTTGGGTCGCAATCACAGTCTACAGACCAGTAAACTACTCGTAAATTACCGAAATAATGCAGTTAACTGATGTACAGACACGAAAACAACTCGAAAATTGTTACTGATGTCGGTGATACAACAGATTCCAAAATCATCCCTATAATTTACAAAGTCAACTAAGGTGCTTGTCATGCCTCGAGAACCATCAAACGTGTCTTCCACCAATCTTTCACCTACTAGATGCACTAAACACAATCCATGTCCTCTCAACTAAATATAGGCGGAAAATGTGCAGAAGCAGTCAACTGGACAATTTACATGAAAGAGAATAATGGTCAAGTGCAAACACACGACCATATTGAATCTTCTCAAATTTCCACAGAGAACATACGCGATCATGAAGGCTGTCCAACACATAGTGAGTATTGGTTCACTATTCAGCCATCTAGAGGGTAACATGATTAAGTCAGCTACATTCCTGTATCCCAACTGGTCTCTCCATTTGGATGGCGCCTGTCGTTAGCTGGAAACTTGGATCATTCCCGCCACAGGCCACCGCTGCCAAGCATCATTCTAGGAAGCCGGCTACATTTATTTTATCACTGTACTTACTAAATATTACCATCACGGTCTCAACTGGACGACATTCGACAAAGAACATGGTATCGGAAATATCCCCTGCTGACGGTAATGGCTCTGGAAATAGAAATTCTTATGGCTTGACATACTTTTCCAAGTAAAAAAAAAGCATCTTTCATTCCCTTTGCAACTATCACAGTTTTCCATGGCAAATCCGTATCTTCCATAAAACTGGACATAGTCGTTTTCTTTGCACATGTCGGAACACATACACACATACTTTATGAGGCTGATGCTCAGTTCGAACCTATCACGCATCCCCTACTGCTAACTACAGTACTTCGCCAATAACTGATTGCTGGCGATACGAAACAGCACTGAGCGAAAATCAGCGATGGGTGGACATGTCTCACAAGTTTTTCTTGTAAGTGGTACCACAGCGTCTCAGAAAGAGAAACGTAACCTTCTTACAAGCCGCCTGATGTTAAAAACACGATAGCAACGACTATGTCACTGTCACAAGCGGTCTTGGCTCTACACGTGCTCACAAGTATCGCTAACGATATCCATGTTAAAAACTATACAATCTTTTTAAATCGAGGTGTGGCATTATCTTCGAATGAAGTGGTTTTTCCAGACAAATACCGTGACACTGAATATAGACAGTGATCGCCGGAGTGCATATTAACAGACCAACAGTGCAGTTACACATCGCCAATGGTGTACGCTCGTAACAAAACCACCGAATTTAGAAAGTGATTCGGCTAAGGAATGTGGTATGAAGTCAGTATTTTCAATTCCCTCATGCTGCCACTAGATATTTCTCCAGTATTTGTGATGCATTCTGTTTCGATGCCATGTCAGAGGTTCTGCGATATATCCACTGGATTATAGGTGACGGTTGATCGAGAATAATCACATACAGTAGACGGTGTGCTGATTGAGGTCGTAAGAAATGTATGCTAGCTTTTCAGATCTCTAGTGCTACGCTTTCCAGTAGAAATGCTGTCTGTGATTTGGAATCAAGTCTTTCCATTCAACCACATACCTGTATTGAATCCTATGCATAAGCCTTTTAATGATCAGAGCCACTATTGAACCATATTTCTGGCACTCTCATACCTCAAAACGAGTCATCTTTTTCAAACCTGTGTGCTACAGTAAAATTCCAACGTGGTTTTAGATAGTTCCTATGAATCTTGCAACTGATCCTCAGACTCTGCACTGCCATCCCTGCACCTTGCACATGTGATCGTTCCAATTTAAGTTGGAACCGAGCAGAAGTCGGAGAGAGCTACATATACCACATTCTGCAACCTGTGTAGAAACAGTCTAAGCTGAGTTAGTGCGACAGGACCATGTTTTGACCATTCAATGGAAATGTGAACATGTTGTCGTAGCTCCACCAACCACGTACGATGTGCAAGGTTAGCGCCAAACGGAGCCCACTTCTGCAACATGAGGTAGTACAAAGACAGTATGAACAGTTACGGTGGTTTCTTAGTGGGAAAATTAGGAAGACTCAACATCGTACAGGTACTGCAGTCCAAAGCAGATCCGCATCCCTAAGGGTCCATTCACCTGGAATGCAACGCTGTTAATATTCTAATGTAAGAAATATATTTTCAGCACATGGCATACATCCTTCTTGCAGGTTGATCTGCAATAAACTACTGTAACAAACTGTAAAATAAAATAACTAGTTCCTTAAAACATCGATTCTGTTTGATACACGCACAATATAGCTTTCCAGAGATGTATAGCGTCCATTGTTCTCGTCCGATCGTGATTCAGAAACAATACTACGCTCCCATCAGTCCTTTACAAAATGATCGTTAGTAATCGAGAATGCCTCTTAGAAGGAAACAGATAAACGAATAGCAGAGGCGTTTGACGCGTGAAATTACACGTCATGCCACAATAACTCGGTAAACAGGACATCTGTCAAACAGATGTATATACGGGGATTGCAGTGCCTTACAAACACCTGTCACTAACATGGAATTATCTTAATTATGAAACTGAAGTCTCTATTTTATACCCAAGATCTTTATTTAAACAATTTGATGCAGTACAGCCACCTATTGTATTCGCCATGGGGTCCAGACTCCAAATAACCTACAGTACTGTCATCCGTTCTGTGATGTAATCCAGGATGGCAGTCTGGGGTGGGGTTGGAATGCTGGGAAACAGTGTGGTCACCATGGGGTCTAGAGTCCAACTGAAACAGTACACAGTACCACCACCAGAGGGCGCTGTCGTCCATTCCGTAACATAATCGAAGATGGCCACCATGACGTGAGCTGATGATGCAAGTACTTTTATCTTAGATGGTGGGAAACAGCGTGTCCACCATGAGGTCTGGGCCTAATACACAATACCACCAACAGAGAGTGCTGTCATCCATTCCATGACATAATCCAAAATGGTGGGGGGAAATGGCAGGTAACAGTGTGGTCGCCATGAGGTCTGGACCTAATACACAGTAATGTCACCAGCCGATAATGTCAACCGTTCAGTGACATAACCCAAGATGATTGTTGGGATGGGAAAATGATTCCACCTGTGCTGGGCTTCTGGAGAGAGGAAGGAGTGTACTTTATTTATTTTGGAACAATTTATTTGGGGATGGATTTGAGATAGTATATTTATCACACTGATACAAAACACATGCTCTGACATGTTTGGAATCACGCCACACAGCCGACAGTCCTATAAACTATTCCTAAATAACGCTCTGCAGACACGCAAACAACTCCTAAATTATCGAAATAATTTCAGTACAGAAATGCAAACTTCACCTAAATAATGCAGTAAACTGGTGTACAGACACAAAATCAACTTGTAAACTGTCCAAATAATGCATAAGAGAGCCTACAGACTTGCTAGCAAAATAATCCAATAGTCACGCAATCAACGTGCACAAGCACCGCCCCCCATTCCCTGTCCATTAGACCACCAAGGAGGCTACTGGCAGACCCCATGGAGGGGCGCAGCTGTCAGCTGTCAAACCACACATAGATGCCCTCAAGCATGAGCCGGCAACAGCCCTTCCATACTTGGTACCTGAAAAATTCCTCTCAAAATACGTGTTCACCTAAGCACCGTTGCTGACATGACCAGACAGGAGCGAAGACATATTTGTAGTGCTCGCCGACGCCGCCACAAGCCACCACCAAATGCAAGCCATTGTGAGACATCACTCTCACGCTGCTGCTTCCTACAGCGATGGGGTGAATGTTGGTCTAGTTTTGGGTATACAGATAGAGTTCTCCGAGTGTTATACTGACGTCATGAACTCCAAAGTGCACTCACACCAGTCTCAAGTGCGAGACACCTCTGGGCAGCACCTGTGTTTTACCATTGTTGATGTGATACCTGGGGATACTGACGTCACTGAATAGCACAGAGTGCATTTTTCCTAGTGCGACATGCGAGACACATCTAACTATGTTTAACTGCCCAGTGTGACTGATGCAATGCTGCAAAGTGCATGCACATAGCTACAGACCATCCCAAGTGCATCTAACAAGGTTCTCAATCTTATACTGATGTCACATGGCTATGTAAAATAAGAACTGAGTCGACCTCCCAGAAATTATATAGTGTCCCAGAAATAGTTAACACTCGTTTTCTTGATGTCTCAGTTTATATGCTCGGAAATTCTTGCCCTAACACAAACTGTTTACGAATATACCGCAGAATAACGTTGAATGCAGTCTTCCTCATGGTCCTAATGTGGTACCCCATCCATCACATATTACCCTCCATGCTTTCAACACACACAAACGTTGCCACTACTATGTAGAGACTCCTATTTCCCAGCACAAAAGGATTTCTTGTGAACGAATCTTGCATTATGATTGGCTCTTTTCGAATATACTCGTCGAATTACTGATGCCTCCAGTATCGAAGCACCATCTGCCTTTTCTTTTCCTTTTTTTTCTTTCTGCAGATGAGACATTCAGCGGGAAAAAACTATTTTACCCAGATCGCCATACTGCACTGACAATTAAACCCTGTAGAGTGCCCCTACATATCGTCAAATACGGAAATACTCTTACACAATGAAGACAGAAGCTTGAATATTAGAGCAAAAAACCGATCTCCAACCCAGCAGTATACCACTGCGTAATGTGTCAATGTAGTAAACATACAATTCCTATCCTGTCCATCATTCGTCATATACTGCGAAGATAGACAGCATCGTATATACCCCTCACAGCACTAGATACTTCCCTGTGAGGTTGGCGGTCTTCCACGCCCGTCGAGTGGCCAGAGCACCCTCAGTGGACTCAAGTCACTCTCAGAATTGTCCTACAAATTCGGGCTCACTCCCACTCAGCACAAATGCGTTACTGTTTCTGGTCCGGACCTGCTTGCTTGCTTTTCTACACCCATCTCTAGACTCTTGGCTTGCAAGAACACATGTATTTTCGCATGGTTAGCCATAATATTATACCTTTTACGCGGTACTTCTCCATATCAGGCACATATGAGTAGCCTACCGATCACTCGTGCAGCATAATTCCGAAGATATAGACTGGAAATTATTTCTCTGCAAACCTGAAACTTAAGCGCTCATTCTGTCTGTGAGGACCTTTGCATGTGAACTCGAAATAAATTTATATTTTATCACTATACTTACAATTAAATGTTACTATTGCAGTTTCAGTCGAATGACATTTGACAATGAGTGAAGTATTGGAAATAGATCCTGCCAATGGCTGTGCCTCTGGAAATAGAAATACCTGTACCATTCTTATGACTGAACATACTCTCCCCTCTGCTATCACAGTATTCCACAGTCATCTCCTTTGCACATGTCAGAACACAAACACATACTTTATAAGCCTGTTGCTGAAGGTGAACGTATCACACATCCCATACCACTACTAAGTATAATACTTCATCAATAATTGATTGCTTGTGATACGAAATAATACTGAGAGAAAATCAGCGATGGGTGGAATATCTCATAAGTTTTACCTGTGAGTGCTACCTCTGTGTCTTAGAAAGAGAGACGTAATCGACCAGACGATAAAAAACCCAGTCGCAACAACTGCTATATTTTACTGTTACAAGCGTTCTTAGTTCTACAGGTACACACAAGTATCCATGTTAAAAGCTATGCTGGCTTTATAAATCGAGGTACGACATGAATGAGGTGGTTTTTCCGGACAAATACCGAGACAGTGATCGTAGGAGTGTATATTATCAGACCAGCAGTGCGGTTACACGTAGCCCACGATGCAACCTCGTGATAAAATCGCTGAATTTTGAAAGTGATTCGGCTAAGGAACGTGGTATGTTATTGGTATTTGTGATCCTTCATGCCGCCCCAGCAAGATATTTCTATAGTACTTTTAACATATTCTGTCTCGATACCATATCAGAGGTTCTGCGATATATCCACTGAGTTATAGGTGATGACTGATTGAGATGGATCACAAACAGCATTAGATGATGTGCCGATTGTGGTCGTAAGAAAATGTACACTAGTTTTTCAGATCTTTAGTGTTATGCTATCTGCTAGAAATGATGTCTATGATTTGGAATAAGGTCTTTTCATTCAAGCACATACTTGCGTAGGATCCTATAGACAGGTCCTTTAATGATTACAACCGTTACTCAATCGTATTTCTGGCACTCTCATAACCCTAAATGAGTCACCTTTCTCGAACCTGTCTGCTACAGCAAAATTCCTACCTGATTTTAGTCTGCCCCCGCGCATCTTGCAACTGCTCTCATTTCTACAGATTTGCGCATGTGATTGTTCCAATTTAAGTCGGAACTGAGTATAAGTAGGAGAAAGCCATATCCACCACATTCTGCAACCCATGTAGAAACATAACGACCTGAGTTAGCGCAGCAGGACTGTGTTTTGACCATTCAGTGGAAAAACGTGCATTGTGGTGCATCTCCAAACCAGATACAGATACTACAGTCCAAAGCAGATCTGTGTCCATTCTCATCTATCAGCCCAACATGCTATCATCGTTATTCTGTAACATCCAACAGAGACACATTATGAACTATAAAAGCTCCACTAACTTCATCCGATATAGAACTCACCTAGGCACCGATGCTGGCACGATGACTCATAGCTATGGCAGGATCCGGCACAGAGAGAGAGAGATGTCAGAATGCTCCCCAGAATTGCCTAGGGTGCCTTCCTCCTAGCATTCCCAAAGGAACAGCTCGTCCTTCACTGAATTCAACCGTCAAACTGCTGCTCCTGCTGCCCATGTGGGACGATCCTATTAAATATATTCCATTGCAGAGACCAGTTTAAATTTCATCACCTGTACTGTAAGAGGATGATCATCCCACGGACTATACTGCAGATCACAAGAGACGCTCCCTGTGGCCATGTCTCATTGTAATTTTATTTTTTTTTTTTTTTTTTTTTTTTTTTTTTTTTTTTTTTGCTGTCGCATGTTTTTACTCCGCCATACATTTTATTTTTCTGCCACGACTTTGAGGTCGGAGTCAGGTTCTAAACTGACATTAAGACGTTCTGATACACAGCCTCTCACAGAAAACTAGACTTCACACAGTTCCAGAGGTTACCCCTCAGTCTGCAAGATCCGGGCAATTGCAGAGGGTGGGCTTACTGGTAGTTGGGAGCTCCAACGTCAGGCGCGTAATGGGGCCCCTTAGGGAAATGGCAGCAAGAGAGGGGAAGAAAACCAATGTGCACTCCGTGTGCATACCGTGGGGAGTCATTCCAGATGTGGAAAGGGTCCTTCCGGATGCCATGAAGGGTACAGGGTGCACCCATCTGCAGGTGGTCGCTCATGTCGGCACCAATGATGTGTGTCGCTATGGATCGGAGGAAATCCTCTCTGGCTTCCGGCGGCTATCTGATTTGGTGAAGACTGCCAGTCTCGCTAGCGGGATGAAAGCAGAGCTCACCATCTGCAGCATCGTCGACAGGACTGACTGCGGACCTTTGGTACAGAGCCGAGTGGAGGGTCTGAATCAGAGGCTGAGACGGTTCTGCGACCGTGTGGGCTGCAGATTCCTCGACTTGCGCCATAGGGTGGTGGGGTTTCGGGTTCCGCTGGATAGGTCAGGAGTCCACTACACGCAACAAGCGGCTACACGGGTAGCGGGGGTTGTGTGGCGTGGGCTGGGCGGTTTTTTAGGTTAGATGGCCTTGGGCAAGTACAGAAAGGGCAACAGCCTCAACGGGTGTGGGGCAAAGTCAGGACATGCGGGGACCAAGCAGCAATCGGTATTGTAATTGTCAACTGTCGAAGCTGCGTTGGTAAAGTACCGGAACTTCAAGCGCTGATAGAAAGCACCGAAGCTGAAATCGTTATAGGTACAGAAAGCTGGCTTAAGCCAGAGATAAATTCTGCCGAAATTTTTACAAAGGTACAGACGGTGTTTAGAAAGGACAGATTGCATGCAACCGGTGGTGGAGTGTTCGTCGCTGTTAGTAGTAGTTTATCCTGTAGTGAAGTAGAAGTGGATAGTTCCTGTGAATTATTATGGGTGGAGGTTACACTCAAAAACCGAGCTAGGTTAATAATTGGCTCCTTTTACCGACCTTCCGACTCAGCAGCATTAGTGGCAGAACAACTGAGAGAAAATTTGGAATACATTTCACATAAATTTTCTCAGCATGTTATAGTCTTAGGTGGAGATTTCAATTTACCAGATATAGACTGGGACACTCAGATGTTTAGGACGGGTGGTAGGGACAGAGCATCGAGTGACATTATACTGAGTGCACTATCCGAAAATTACCTCGAGCAATTAAACAGGGAACCGACTCGTGGGGATAACATCTTGGACCTACTGATAACAAACAGACCCGAACTTTTAGACTCTGTATGTACAGAACAGGGAATCAGTGATCATAAGGCCGTTGCAGCATCCCTGAATATGGAAGTTAATAGGAATATAAAAAAAGGGAGGAAGGTTTATCTGTTTAGCAAGAGTAATAGAAGGCAGATTTCAGACTACCTAACAGATCAAAACGAAAATTTCTGTTCCGACACTGACAATGTTGAGTGTTTATGGAAAAAGTTCAAGGCAATCGTAAAATGCGTTTTAGACAGGTACGTGCCGAGTAAAACTGTGAGGGACGGGAAAAACCCACCGTGGTACAACAACAAAGTTAGGAAACTACTGCGAAAGCAAAGAGAGCTCCACTCCAAGTTTAAACGCAGCCAAAACCTCTCAGACAAACAGAAGCTAAACGATGTCAAAGTTAGCGTAAGGAGGGCTATGCGTGAAGCGTTCATTGAATTCGAAAGTAAAATTCTATGTACCGACTTGACAGAAAATCCTAGGAAGTTCTGGTCTTACGTTAAATCAGTAAGTGGCTCGAAACAGCATATCCAGACACTACGGGATGATGATGGCATTGAAACAGAGGATGACACGCGTAAAGCTGAAATACTAAACACCTTTTTCCAAAGCTGTTTCACAGAGGAAGACCGCACCGCAGTTCCTTCTCTAAATCCTCGCACAAACGAAAAAATGGCTGACATCGAAATAAGTGTCCAAGGAATAGAAAAGCAACTGGAATCACTCAATAGAGGAAAGTCCACTGGACCTGATGGGATACCAATTCGATTCTACACAGAGTACGCGAAAGAACTTGCCCCCCTTCTAACAGCCGTGTACCGCAAGTCTCTAGAGGAACGGAGGGTTCCAAATGATTGGAAAAGAGCACAGGTAGTCCCAGTCTTCAAGAAGGGTCGTCGAGCAGATGCGCAAAACTATAGACCTATATCTCTGACATCGATCTCTTGTAGAATTTTAGAACATGTTTTTTGCTCGCGTATCATGTCATTTCTGGAAACCCAGAATCTACTATGTAGGAATCAACATGGATTCCGGAAACAGCGATCGTGTGAGACCCAACTCGCTTTATTTGTTCATGAGACCCAGAAAATATTAGATACAGGCTCCCAGGTAGATGCTATTTTTCTTAACTTCCGGAAGGCGTTCGATACAGTTCCGCACTGTCGCCTGATAAACAAAGTAAGAGCCTACGGAATATCAGACCAGCTGTGTGGCTGGATTGAAGAGTTTTTAGCAAACAGAACACAGCATGTTGTTATCAATGGAGAGACGTCTACAGACGTTAAAGTAACCTCTGGCGTGCCACAGGGGAGTGTTATGGGACCATTGCTTTTCACAATATATATAAATGACCTAGTAGATAGTGTCGGAAGTTCCATGCGGCTTTTCGCAGATGATGCTGTAGTATACAGAGAAGTTGCAGCATTAGAAAATTGTAGCGAAATGCAGGAAGATCTGCAGCGGATAGGCACTTGGTGCAGGGAGTGGCAACTGACCCTTAACATAGACAAATGTAATGTATTGCGAATACATAGAAAGAAGGATCCTTTATTGTATGATTATATGATAGCGGAACAAACACTGGTAGCAGTTACTTCTGTAAAATATCTGGGAGTATGCGTGCGTAACGATTTGAAGTGAAATGATCATATAAAATTAATTGTTGGTAAGGCGGGTACCAGGTTGAGATTCATTGGGAGAGTGCTTAGAAAATGTAGTCCATCAACAAAGGAGGTGGCTTACAAAACACTCGTTCGACCTATACTTGAGTATTGCTCATCAGTGTGGGATCCGTACCAGATCGGTCTGACGGAGGAGATAGAGAAGATCCAAAGAAGAGCGGCGCGTTTCGTCACAGGGTTATTTGGTAACCGTGATAGCGTTACGGAGATGTTTAGTAAACTCAAGTGGCAGACTCTGCAAGAGAGGCGCTCTGCATCGCGGTGTAGTTTGCTCGCCAGGTTTCGAGAGGGTGCGTTTCTGGATGAGGTATCGAATATATTGCTTCCCCATACTTATACCTCCCGAGGAGATCACGAATGTAAAATTAGACAGATTAGAGCGCGCACGGAGGCTTTCAGACAGTCGTTCTTCCCGCGAACCATACGCGACTGGAACAGGAAAGGGAGGTAATGACAGTGGCACGTAAAGTGCCCTCCGCCACACACCGTTGGGTGGCTTGCGGAGTATCAATGTAGATGTAGATGTAGATGTAGTGTAAATCATATAGTTACTGTGGTACCATAACACACCACACACACTGGATGATTTTAAATAAAAGACAGTTACAACATAATGAAACTGGAAGAGTTTGGCGGTGTTGTGGAGAGTTTCCAAACTACAGTCCGATGGTGATTCACGTGCTCTACATTTAAACTCATCTGTGATAGTGATGGAACAGCTGATGACTCTACGTTCTGTTTCGACGATTCATCGTATTGCAGTCATGTATGCGATCACTATTTCGGTGCTATCCACCCCAGAAGGTGTTGACCATCCACCGAAACTCTTTCTCTGACTCAAACAAGCGATGTCAGTCAATCATTACGTGGTAAGCAACAGTGTGCCAGTGGACAGATGGGATGGAAAAGACACCATCGGTGTACTCTAATAATAGGCATCACAGTTGATAGCATGAACAATTTTAGCAATTTTACAGTAATTTCAACACAGACCAATGATGCGACAGCATGTATCCCAATTTAAGCATCATAGCTAAACCACCCCTTCTCCACTTTGCAAGTATCATTGCAAACATGGATAGATGACTGTGCAGTATGTCCATTCATTGGTAATTCTGGAACACATACATCACCAAAGTATATCAGACAGTGCTCTACACATTTCTAACACCTTGAGCATAGTGCTTAATTTATGATATATCTCTCTGCGTATGGGAGTCACAGAGCATTCTCTCTGTCTTGGGGTAAAATTAGAGAGTGAAAGAGCCTCCTCATACTGTCATTGAAAAACCTGACCTGCAGCACCATTACCAACTTAATTTGCAATCAACCAGAAGCAGACCACTACACTCCACATCTCGTGAATGAATGAAGCTTTCCGAGTCCTCACCCATCCATGTGCACAAGATTTCTTGACAATCACCCATGTCGATGAGGTTGGCACTCCTTATCGATGTATAGTAACAGATTTCAGAGTGCCATGATGTAATAGCAGACGATTAAGAAGAACAAGAAACAAATGCTTTTTATGCGCAATGAGCTCCAGACGGATGGAGTTCGATGCATTTGTATGTAAATCAGCCAAGCTATCAACTCTAAAGTATTGTTGTAGAGTCTAGGATCGGTACCTGGAAGGTATTGGTAAACACTAGCACTCCTAAGGCTACAACATTCCGCACTTAAAACGGGCTTGCGTTTCCGACCTATCAGTCGTATGGAAAGTAGCGCTGTTAGTATTCCTTTGTGAGAAATATATTACAAGTGCATGACATACATCCTTCTTCTCGGTTTCTCTACGATAAACTATGTTATCGAATCGTAAAACGAAAAAACTGCTTCCTTAAAACATTGGCTCTGTGTGATATGAGTACAATATAGCTTTTTAGAGATGTATAGTGCCCACTGTTCACATCTGATCAAAGTTTGGAAATTATACTACGCCTTAATCAGCTCTATATAAAATGATCCTTAGTAACAGCGAATACCTCTCACAAGGAAACAGATAAACGCATGGCACCAGCGTCCGAAATGTGAAAATTACAAGTCATTCCGTCACTATCTCTGTAAGCAACACATCTGTTAGGCAAATGTATACATGGGGATTGCACCACCTCACAAGCACCTATCGCTAACATAGTTATGAAGGTGAAGTCTTGATTTTACACCCAAGATGCGACCGTGTGATGGAGTACATCGCATAAATCATAGTCCGTTTCGGGGAATGTGCCACATTTCATCACACATGAGGTGGAAGTTCTCTGATGACCGACAGGTTTACCGTTAACGATCGCAAGTAGAAGGTGCTTTAAACCACATACAGTACACATGGCTGTATACGAGTCGAACACAAGCTATCCTGACAGAATAGTGGAAAAATTTACCTGCAGCAAGTTCCCCCTCTCTAGAATGCATCATCAGTCTACCATTAAATCGTACTTAGTTACAGCTTCATCTCAATTGATCATCCTGTCCACTCTCTGTTATCCTTCAACAAAGATTCATGTAAGTTTAGAGGTGAATGGTTCTCTGTCTTCCTAAAAAGCGTCAAATACAGTAGTCAACTTGAGTATATTACTGGTACCTCAATAGACTTATAGTATAATGCTGCCTCGATGGAGAAAAATCGATTGCTTCCCTGATTCCCTTCACTTCCATGTTGATGTTTCCACAGATTCCTCTTTATGTCACATACTCGTCCCCATGTAAAAATTATTCTGCGCGAAAAAGAAGATACACAAGTACTTCCTCAATTTTCCCGCATTTTTGTGTATATTTGGACAATTTATATCTATTTCCCCATCATTTTTCGCAATGCTATCGATTTTTCTATGTCAGTTCTATCAATGCGCTCGTGGCATAACCTTTTGTTCTGTGTTCTAAAACTGCTTGTAAATGCAGCACAGCTGCCAACACCTAGCGCAAATGCACTGATTGGGAGGTGTAGTATAGCACTGTACCTGATTGTGCCCAGTCATCTCCACATTTGGAGAGAGTTTCCTCTGTTTTCTGTACGTCTGTGTATATGCATGTGTCGTGGAAGGTGCTTGTGGTAACTATATACCCGAAAACAGATCCAACTTTCACCCGGTCGCTGCAGGTAGCAGCAGTGTGAGAGCAATCGCTCGTGCTGGCTTGTGTCTTGCGGTGGCTTGCAGCAGTGTCAGCGCACTTTGCAAATAGGTCTTCACTCCCATCCGGTCGCGTCAGCAGTGGTGCTTAGGTGAACATGTATTTCGAGAGGAATTTCTTAGGTGCCAAGTATAAAAGGGATGTCGCCACCTCATGCTTGAGGGCACCTGTGCGTGGTTTGACAGCTGTCGGCCGTGTCACTTCTTGGGGGTTGCAAGTAGCCTCCTGTGTGGTCTAGTTTGTCAGGGGGTGGGGGGCAGTGCTTGCCCACGTTGATTGCGTGACTGTTGCAGTATTTTGGTAGCAGATCTGTAGGCTGTGTTATGCGTTATTTGGACAGTTAATTAGTTGATTTCGTGTCTTCACACCAGTGTACTGCATTATTTAGGTGGAGTTTGCATGTCTGTACCGAAATTATTTTGGTAATTTAGGAGTTGTTTGCATGTCTGCAGAGCATTATTTAGGAGTGGTTTACAGGTCTGTGGGCTGTGTGGTGTGACCCTGAACATGTCAGAGCATGTGTTTTGTATCAGTGTGATAAATATACTATCTCAAATCAACCCCCAAATAAATTGTTCCAAAATAAATAAAGTACACTCCTTCCACTCTCCAGCAACTCAGTGCAGGCTGAGTCATTTTCCCCTCCTGACAGCCATCTTCGGTTATGTCAATGAACGGAAGACAGCACCCTCTGGTGACATTGCTATGTATAGGTCCAGACCTTGTGGCGACCACACTGTTTCCTGCCATTTTCCCCCACCATCTTGGATTATGTCACCAAGTGGAGGACAGCGCTCTCTGGTGGTGCTACTGTGTACTAGCTCAGTTGGACTCCGGACCCCACGGTGACCAAACTGCGTCCCACCATTCCCCGCCCCCCTCCCACCACAGAACACCATCTTGGACTACATCACAGAAGAGATGACAGTGCCTTCTGGTGGCAGAACTGTGTACTAGGTTAGTTGGACTCCAGACTCCATGGCAACTACACTGGATGGCTGTACTGCATCAAATTGTTTAAATAAAGACTGGTCCATGCAAAATAAAGGCTTATGTCTAGCACTGTTCAAGTCCTTTTCCCACCAATCCCTAGGAATAGGTGGCGGTTGGGTGACTTAGGTTAGTGGAGGTAGTTGAGGTGACCCACTTTACTGCCTCTAATTGTTTAAATAAAGACTGAAAATAAAGACTTATGTCCAGCACAGGCCGAGTACTTTTCCCATCAATCCCTAGTAAGGGGTGGCAGTCGGATGACTTAGGTTAGTGGAGGTAGATCAATCGACCTATATTCCCACCATTTTCTTAGGTTAGTAGAGCTAACCATGGTGTGATGCATTATCCTGATAGAATTTGAACTTCCCGTCATTTTCTGCGGGAGGGGGTTACGTCAGTGGAGGTAGCCCAATTGACCTATTTCCCACCAAAATTCAAACTTCCCATCAAAATCCACCATCTTGAATGAAGTCACGGCTGCCATCTTGGATGATGTATTGCATTGTTGCCAAGTCTACATGCCCCCATCTTAGATTACGTCAATCCCACTATCTTGGATACTTGTGGTAACAATGCAGAGTGGGGTGGTACCCTCCTTGCCACAGTACTGAGGTATCAGGATTATTGTCATTTAACTATTTCATTTTGAACAACTTATCTTTACTAGTGTTTTGAATTTATTGCATTTTATTACTGTAATAACTCATATATCTGATAAGCCAACTGTAGATTACCTACCGTATTCTTCTTTTTAGTCTATATCATATGCTAATATAAAGCGACATGTAACGAGCTTACGCAGCAAATATGTTGTAGGTACTGTAGAGCAGTTTATTATGAACAGTATTTGTTAACAAGATGACTCTGTCAATACTGTGGCCTAGTAGGTGTCAAATTTTAAAGACGTGCGAGACTGCTAACCCGATTTTTGCGTTTATCTTCTGAAGATGCCACTATGGCTTCATTATATTAGGATATTTTTTAAAACAGGTATGCCTCCTCATGTTAAAAGCGCTTGTTTCCCACATTTATGTCAGTAATACTATTCATTATGGCGTATTTTATTGTTTTAAGATTAGAGAATCCATTAGTTGTTAATAGGTGACTGCAGAGAACATGGCTGAGGGAGTAGGAGGACCAGACCCATTTAACGACATAATATGACTATACCCTTCTTGCTTCCTTTATTTAACAAAACATAACAGCATGGCACTCTGGTATCAGCATAGACATTCAGACTACAATAACTGGTTGTTAGCTGATAAATTTTATTTAAATAAAATTTAACAATAAAATGAAAAACTAAAACTGACAATATAATGAATTTACAGTTCAGAGCCACCGTCTATTAGCACGTCAAATATAACATACAACAATTAAAAGTGCAAATTCTTAAGAGAAATAGAATATTTCTATATGATTGCGATTCCATAACAAAAATTTAATCATCAAACGTATAGAATCAATCCCTTGTCAAGGGGACTTTAAACATGACACACTTTCACGGCATTTAAACCAACTTGTCTTAGAGAAAAACAGAAAACACAAAATTCTTCTATTTTAGTTTGCCTATTCTGCAGGGCAGATGGACCCTGTAGAATCAGATCCGGCTACTTCCTCTCATTTAAAATAGCATGATTTACAACTACAGATTTTTCTTATGGATGGCGCTTTCTCATCAACATTGTTTCGTTGCACTACGGTCCCTTGAGAGGTCATAGGCCCCAATGTCTGCGCCCGACAGCAGGAACACATAAGGCAGCCTCGTACACGACACAGACGATCAAGTTGCACTCTGCAACATGTAGGAAACCCAATAAATTTGCAGCCAAGCTTTGTGATTCTTCTGAAGCCGTTAATCTTTTTCTCAGCACTAAGGCAGCAAACACTGATTTAACCGATCAGAGGAAACAATTGTTTCGGTAAATACCACACAACTCATATTATGATTAATGCAGACAAACTTTAAGACAAGGAGGTAACTCATTATGAGTAGTCTGCTTCTACCTTTCCAATTTACGTAACCACAGTGAAGATAACAGCATATTAGTATTTAATTACACAATTCAAGCTATAGAAGCTCTGGGCGATTAAGAACCCTAGCTAACCTAAGTAACACCGAACACCAGTAACGCGCAGCCAAACCGATTTTAAATATGCAGTGTTTATAATGGCACCTCCGAGACCGAATCTAAGAATCAGTAACAGAACTACGGGAGCTGAGCGTTTTTTCACTGGCTTCACGTTAAAACATTTTAAATGGTACGTGCCTGGCACGGCCACAGAAAACTCATTTTAAAGAGTCAAAAAACTGATTTAAATATGAATATTAGTATAGAAGGGACAGAACTCGCGCACTACTGAGTCAGAAAGTAGTGCAATCACAACATGGCACGGTTTCCGACAGAAAAATAACTGCCAAAAACTTGGTATTTCGCAGCATAGAACTTAAAATGGCTCACCCACTTGAAAGGACGCTGTCTGTAACAGAGGCATAAAGGTTGGAGATGCTGCGTGGTGCGACAGGACAGGACACTGCGACAGCCAGGCCTAACTGCCCAGAACAGCAACGGCTTCCACTGCGGACGCTGCTAACCCCAGTTGCGTTACAACAACGTGGCCACTCAGCGGTGTCTCTCCTCAGCATGACGCCAAACCAACAACGCCCCCGCACTGCTCCAGGTCTGACTGCCCTCTGCCACTGCCCCGTAACCGTATTACGCTCAGTACACGAGAGTATTGCCCTCACCCGAACGTGCTCGCAAACTCGCTCCAACCTACCTGTCAGCCCCTGTTAGCCCGCTCCTTTTAATCTTCACATGGTCAATCACTTCTATATTTTGCAGCAGACCTGAAGACGGTCATTGCTGATGGAAACCGGTAGTCTAAGCACCTAACAATTTTGTGATCATAGACTGAAATAAAGAAATTTATTCTACGAATACAGTGTCTTGAAAGGAGGGTATAAGATGAACATCAACAAAAGCAAAACGAGGATAATGTAATGTAGTCGAATTAAGTCGGGTGATGCTGAGGGAATTAGATTGGAAAATGAGACACTTAAAGTAGTAAAGGAGTTTTGCTATTTGGGGAGCACAATAACTGACGATGGTCGAAGTAGAGAGGATATAAAAGGTAGACTGGCAATGGCAAGGAAAGCGTTTCTGAAGAAGAGAAATTTGTTAACATCGAGTATAGATTTAAGTGTCAGGAAGTCGTTTCTGAAAGTATTTGTATGGAGTTTAGCCATGTATGGAAGTGAAACGTGGACGATAAATAGTTTAGACAAGAAGAGAATAGAAGCTTTCGAAATGTGGTGCTACAGAAGAATGCTGGAGATTAGATGGGTAGATCAGATAACTAATGAGGAGGTATTGACTAGAACTGGAGAGAAGAGGAGCTTGTGGCACAACTTGACTAGAAGAAGGGATCGGTTGGTGGGACATGTTCTGAGGCATCAAGGGATCACAAATTTACTACTGGAGGGCAGCGTGGGGGGGTAAAAATCGTAGAGGGAGACCAATAGATGAATACACTAAGCAGATTCAGAGGGATGCAGGCTGCAGTAGGTACTGGGAGATCAAGAAGCTTGCACAGGACAGAGTAGCATGGGAAGTTGCATCAAACCAGTCTCAGGACTGAAGACCACAACAACAACATTCTACTAATGTATATGAACACGGGCTGAAATCCTAGATACGGTTTTGATCATTGGACGGGTCGAAAAATCGTTAGCTGGTCTTCGTCTGCGCTGACTTCGTGGGTCCGAGTTAGATCATGGCCTTCTGCCATTGACCATCTTGATCAGACTGGTACGAAAAACAGGTAAAATTCTTCTGTGTTGCTGAAGATCAACGAGCACCGTTCATAGAGACCGCCTAAGTCTAGGCATGAAATGTGTGGAGAAGAAAAGCTCCACGCGCGACTACTTGTTATGCAGGTGAAGGAAGGGCAAGGAAAATAAAAAAAGGGAGAAAAATATGTGGACAGAGTTGGCGGGAGGATGCTTTTCATTCCTTTTTTTCCCTCCCATCCAGACAATTCTACTCGCGCACAGCCAGCGCGGCAGGAGACGGCGCCGACGGAATGCAGCGGCAGAGCGCATTGGGGTTCAAACCGCGTCCACCGCCGGCTCACGTCAAAGGAAATTAGGCCGTTTAAGTCGCGCGGCAGGAAGGACGTGTACTACGGAGGACTGGGGGTGGACGAGGCACTTTTCTGCCAGACGGCGCACAAATGAGCGTCGCATCGGGGCCGCCCGCCCCCACCGCCCCCCGTCTGGGCTCAATATAATAATGAAGGAAAGCCGGCTGCAATTATCCTCGCGGGGGTGGCCACCCTCCGCGCAGCTCCGCCGGCGCCACACCCTTTTTCTGTGCCCGTCCGTCTCTTTCCTCCGCCCGCCGGCTGCCTTTATGTGTCAATGGACAAGCTTAATGCTCCCCCAATACGACCAATTTGGCCTAAGTGTTGTCAATATATAGCGCGCACGTCGCTATAAAGGGAACACTTTTTTGGACGTGGCAAATTGCCCGGAACGCTAGTGGTGAGCGGCAGCGAGCGGTCGCTACTGCTGCCGGGGATGGTGAGGGACGGAGGGGGGAGGGGCGGGAGTGGTTGAGGGGCGGGGGGTTGGCGAAGGAGGGGGAGGAGAGCGGAGAAGGGGTTGCGCGGGCGCGCGGGGTGGGCGTGCCGCCGGAAGGAATCGGGAAAATGGGGTCTTTGGCAGCGCGGGCGCGCGCCTTTGGCGGGACAATTACAAGGCTTTGTGCGCGGTGCGCGCGCGCGCGTCCTCAATGCCTTCATTTCCTGCAGCGCTACGGCTGGTTGCGGGCGCGGATTCTTTTCTGCAGCAGCGCCTTTTGTTCTCGGAATATCGGGTCAGACGGCGGCCGGTTTGCGGGGTCGCCCTGCCAGCCCGCGGACCTCGCGTCGAGAGGCGCCGCAGAAAAAAGAGACGACGACTTGCAAAAGGCAGTAATTGCGATCGATGTTCCTGGAGAGCACGAAAATTTCGAGGCTCCCGACTTGGAATTGCGCGGCATTGTGTTTCGCGTTCTCCCCGTCTTGCTCGCTGGCCTTCTTGTGCTGCCTTCCTGATTGATTCGCATCCTTCTGTGATCGTAATGTATCAGTAAAATGCTAGATCGGCTAAAAGCTATTTAGTAAAAATTGCACTGTCCCTCACAATCGGATGTGAGGATAACGTGCTTGCAGTAGCATATACTTATTGTTTTGTTCTACTTTACAGCTTGAAAACTATAATGTTTCTCAGGCATGATTCAACTCCAAATGTATGTAGCGATTACCACTGGGGTCTATATAATCAATGGTTCAAATGGCTCTGAGCACTATGGGACTCAACTGCTGAGGTCATTAGTCCCCTAGAACTTAGAACTAGTTAAACCTAACTAATCTAAGGACAGCACACACATCCATGCCCGAGGCAGGATTCGAACCTGCGACCGTAGCGGTCTCGCGGTTCCAGACTGCAGCGCCAGAACCGCGCGGCCACTTCGGCCGGCCCTATATAATCCCATAAGAACATTGAAAGTATGTACCTCTCCTGTTTTTGAAGCTTTTGCTGTGAAAATATGATTTTCTGCCTCTGAATCAGTTGTTCTCAATGACGTTTTGTTCAGTTTCGTATTTACAGCGCATTAAAATCTATTGATAATTTTTGCTCTGAATTCTACTGGACCAATAAGATCCAAATGTAAATTACTTTTTGTTTCTTGAATGTAACATTTATGAAAATAGAATGACGACTACAATGTTGAAGTGCTGTAAGGTACGTTCTTGTGATAGTTCGTTAAAACACAGCCAATATTCTAGGCGCTTCAGTCTAGTACCGCGCGACTGCTACGGTCGCAGGTTCGAATCCTTCCTTGGGCATGAATGTGTGTGATGTCCCTAGGTTAGTTAGGTTTAAGTAGTTCTAAGTTCTAGGGGACTGATGACGTCAGCTGTTAAGTCCCATAGTGCTCAGAGCCATTTTGAACCACAGCCAACATATCTCGATAAATTACCTGGGTTTTTATGACTCCAGTAGTATTCAGTGAAACAAAAAAAATCTGCTAGTAGAAGGGATAAATAGTAAATATAAAGGAAATTTCAAAATCTCGACTGTTGCACAAGCGCAATGAGTCGGGTTTGGAGGTTCACACATTTTGAAATCGACGTATTCCAGACCACTGGAACATTCCACTCGAGATTATGACACTGTGTTTTTTCCTTCGGAAAATGCATTGTGTTAACTTTAAGTTGACCGATCAGTTCGATACTTCTTAACCGGTAGAAGTCGGCAGTAATCGGAAGGCCCCGCCAACTACTAGCGTTAGCTAGCTAAAAGTACTGTTTATCTGTTTGCTTTGTTACTTTATTATACTGTATTTCCTGCTGTTTCCATTTCTCGTGGCAAGCGTACATAACTGTTGCAGTTATGATCTTTATTAAATATGCCAATACTTAAGACGTATTCAGTATCGATGACTAACAACGTTTCAGCGATTTTCACCTGACTTCTACGTTCACGTGAATTCTACATTCGCGAAAACATGAAGCACTGTTCCGTGCACGTGTGACAGACAGCAGGACGCTTGGTTGTCGTCCCTCAGCCCCGGACGACTCCACACCCCATGGCGGTCCATTTGGCGGCCGAGCTTGCCCCCACAAGCGCCTCTGGCAGTGGCCAATTTACTGTACAAACACAGTATATCACTGGACCTAACACCGATGGATTTCTTTTTACGGGGTTATATGAAAGGCATATTGTGCTTCCTTTTTCGAAAACAGCCCCAGAATTTAAAGTGCTTATTTCTAAACGGTAGCGTCGGTCACTCCACATATACCATGTGTGGCCTGAAACGATTATCGCTTAGGATCAGGAAGTGATAGGTACCAGTCATGTTACAAGATTATGTTAGTCTGAAATGGGAATGCAGAATTTCTCGGAAAATTTCCTTGGTGAAACCTCCTGTTATCAGCCAAGTCGTGGCTTCGTCTTTTCGCAACGTCTCGATGAGTTTTCAACTCGTCATCTTCAGGCAAGTGTCGAGGTCACGTCCAGATCGTTCATTTACTGCTGCTGCATCGCAGCCCCATTGCCAAGAGCCCAATGAATGGGCTATCTCATAATCATGTGTTTTCGGAAAGGGTGAGGTGGCCAGAAGGGATGCTTGGGGGGGGGGAGGGGGGGGAGCAGGGGAGAATGCGTCCTAGCGTCGAGCCTTGGGGTTTTCTGTCTGTCTTGCCCACCGCCTCCGTCGCTTTCACGTCAGAGCGCGAGGCCCATGAAAAAGACGGTCTTTCTCGCGGGCCTCAGCCAGAGCGTTTCCGACGTTTCATTGCTAACGCCGCATCCCATTCACAGCTTCGTTGCAAACCGCTGTCCCGGCTGATAAGATCATCATTTTCTTTTATCCAAACTGCCTCTTTGATGACTGAATCTCAGAACCCGTTAGCGCAACATAGCATTTTTTTTATTCAAAAACAAACATGTTTTCTTCGTTGATGCTGCTCCCTGCAACCGCACACTCGTCGATCTGTACGACGGAAGTGTTCCTCACATGTTCTGAGCAGTGCTTCGAGATACATCATTGCGTCTGGCCAATACACTTCGCACAACACTCTTAACGAGTGTTATAGACGCCAGGTGCCCACAGCCCATATTGGTTTTTGACTGACTCATGCATGATTTTAACCGTTGAGCAGAAAATGGCTTTTAAGTCGTAGCAACATTGGTTTTAGTCAGCCTTGCGAACGTAAGGAAATCCATGAGCTTGGTTTTACTTCTAGATTCTTTTCTGTCTGCTTATTCTGTCTGCTGGAGGGCGCGTTTTATTTGCGTCTCCGAATAGCCGTTCTTGAGAAAGATTTCGTGCAGATGCTGTAACTCGGTACGCAGCCTTTTCATGTCGCCTGTAGCTCGCTCTCTACGTACCACAGTGGTGAGCACACAGTTTTGTGCTGCCCCTGGACGGTGGCAACTCTTTGAAGTCTAGGTACAGGCCCGACTGGCTTCTTCCTGCAGACAGTGTGTGTCAGCTTGCCATCAGGATTCTTCTTCCTCAGAATGTTTACGAAAAGTAGGCATCCGTTTTCTCCCAGTTCCATGGTGTGCCTGACGTTGTGTGTGTTGTAGATTTTATTCACTTTGCAGCCAATCCATAAAAATGCCGTTCACATATTTCTAGAACGGCTTTGGTTTCAGGCTCTCGGTTTCGAGAGATATTTCGTATGCAGGTTAGCGATGCCTGGCGCTAAAAGCGATGCCACGGCGACTCCATCTATCTGTTCACAGAACCTCCCACCACACTGGAAGAAGGTGGTGGTGACCTCGTGCCAAAAGAGTTGTCTTACTCTCACTGATTTTTAGATCTGTTTTCCGAGTTGCAGTCTTAAGTTTTTCCATTTGTTGTCGACGATTATCTTGACTTGAGACAAACAGTTCAATGTCATCAAAAAACTCAGAATAGGGAAATTTCCTGTAGACCTCTTGAGATTAGGTGAGGTACACATCTGCCCAAAATGTTTAGAAATCTCATTCGAGAACCGTTATTCTGTAAAAAAAAAAAAGTAAGTAATATGGGTATATTCTTAAGTCAACCTACACATATACTTTCAGTATTATTGTAACAATATTCTCGTCCTGATATTCTGCAGCTATACATTCTCCTCAAAATCAAAATTAACGAACCTAAGCAAGTGAATAATTATGTTGTTGTTGTCGTCTTCAGTCCTGAGACTGGTTTGATGCAGCTCTCCATGCTACTCTATCCTGTGCAAGCTTCTTCATCTCCCCGTACTTACTGCAACCTACATCCTTCTGAATCTGCTTAGTGTATTCATCTCTTGGTCTCCCTCTACGATTTTTACCCTCCACGCTGCCCTCCAATGCTAAATTTGTGATCCCTTGATGCCTCAGAACATGTCCTACCAACCGATACCTTCTTCTTGTCAAGTTGTGCCACAAACTCCTCTACTCCCCAATTCTATTCAATACCTCCTCATTAGTTACGTGATCTACCCATCTAATCTTCAGCATTCTTCTGTAGCACCACATTTTGAAAGCTTCTATTCTCTTCTTGTCCAAACTATTTATCGTCCATCTTTCACTTCCATACGTGGCTACACTCCATACAAATACTTTCAGAAACGACTTCCTGACACTTAAATCTATACTCGATGTTAACAAATTTCTCTTCTTCCGAAACGCTTTCCTTGCCATTGCCAGTCTACATTTTATATCCTCTCTACTTCGACCATTGTCAGTTATTGTGCTCCCCAAATAGCAAAACTCCTTTACTACTTTAAGTGTCTCATTTCCTAATCCAATTCCCTCAGCATCACCCGACTTAATTCGACCACATTTCATTATCCTCGTTTTGCTTTTGTTGATGTTCATCTTATATCCTCCTTTCAAGACACTGTCCATTCCGTTCAACAGCTCTTCCAAGTCCTTTGCTGTCTCTGACAGAACTACAATGTCATCGGCGAACCTCAACATTTTTATTTCTTCTCTGTGGACTTTAATATCTTCTCCCAATGTTTCTTTTGTTTCCTTTACTGCTTGCTCAATATACGGATTGAATAACATCGGGGACAGGCTACAACCCTGTCTCACTCCCTTCCCAACCGCCGCTTCCCTTTCATGCCCCTCGACTCTTAAAACTGCCATCTGGTTTCTGTACAAATTGTAAATAGCCTTTCGCTCCCTGTGTTTTAGCCCTGCCACCATAGAATTTGAGAGAGAGTATTCCAGTCAACATTGTCAAAAGCTTTCTCTAAGTCTACAAATGCTAGAAATGTAGGTTTGCCTTTCCTTAATCTATTTTCTAAGATAAGTCGTAGGGTCAGTATTGCCTCACGTGTTCCAACATTTCTGCGGAATCCAAACTGATCTTCCCCGAGGTCGGCTTCTACCAGTTTTTCCATTCGTCTGTAAGGAATTCGCGTTAGTATTTTGCAGCTGTGACTTATTAAACTGATAGTTCGGTAATTTTCACATCTGCCAACACCTGCTTTCTTTGGGATTGGAATTATTATATTCTTCTTCAAGTCTGAGGGTATTTCACCTGTCTCATACATCTTGCTCACCAGATGGTAGAGTTTTGTCAGGACTGGCTCTCCCAAGGCTATAAGTACTTCTAATGGAATGTTGTCTACTCCCGGGGCCTTGTTTCGACTCAGGTCTTTCAGTGCTCTGTCAAACTCTTCACGCAATATCTTATCTATCATTTCATCTTCATCTACATCCTCTTCCATTTCCATAATATTGTCCTCAAGTACATCGCCCTTGTATAGACCCTCTATACACTCCTTCCACCTTTCTGCTTTCCCTTCTTTGCTTAGAACTGGGTTTCCATCTGAGCTCTTGATATTCATACAAGTGGCTCGCTTTTCTCCAAAGGTCTCTTTAATTTTCCCGTAGGCAGTATCTATCTTACCCCTAGTGAGATAAGCCACTACGTCCTTACATTTGTCCTGTAGCCATCCCTGCTTAGCCATTTTGCACCTCCTGTCGATCACATTTTTGAGGCGTTTGTATTCCTTTTTGCCTGCTTCATTTACTGCGTTTTTATATTTTCTCCTTTCATCAATTAAATTCAATATTTCTTCTGTTACCCAAGGATTTCTACTAGCCCTCGTCTTTTTACCTACTTGATCCTCTGCTGCCTTCACTACTTCATCCCTCAGAGCTACCCATTCTTCTTGTACTGTATTTCTTTCCCCCATTCCTGTCAATTGTTCCCTTATGCTCTCCCTGAAACTCTGTACAACCTCTGGTTCTTTCAGTTTATCCAGGTCCCATCTCCTTAAATTCCCACCTTTTTGCAGTTTCTTCAGTTTTAATCTACAGTTCATAACCAATAGATTGTGGTCAGAGTCCACATCTGCCCCTGGAAATGCCTTACAATTTAAAACCTGGTTCCTAAATCTCTGTCTTACCATTATATAATCTATCTGATACCTTCTAGTATCTCCAGGATTCTTCCCTGTATACAACCTTCTCTTATGATTCTTGAACCAAGTGTTAGCTATGATTAAGTTATGCTCTGTGCAAAATTCTACCAGACGGCGTCCTCTTTCATTTCACTCCCCCACTCCATATTCACCCACTATGTTTCCTTTTCTCCCTTTTCCTACTCTTGAATCCCAGTCACCCATGACTATTACATTTTCGTCTCCCTTCAGTACCTGAATAATTTCTTTTATCTCATCATACATTTCATCAATTTCTTCATCATCTGCAGAGCTAGTTGGCATATAAACTTGTACTACTGTAGTAGGCATGGGCTTCGTGCCTAATGAAATAAAATTAATATTTTCAGTGTACAATTTAATTATTCTGATCTCGTTGAAGATTAACACCTACTGCAAACTAACTTCATTTTAACCGTGGCACCTAAAAAATAAAAAAAATCGACAACAGCGAAATTAACAGTTCGATAGCACTACGCTGCATCATTAATGATACACTTACTCATTTCACTCATTTACACTGCATTTGTGAACCGCAACATAAAAACGTTGGAAGTGAAGAGATCCCACAGTTACGAGATATAGGTTAAAAACTGCACACATTGACACAAAGAACAAAACGTGTTACCAATGTCAAAACATTAATCCACTCCACTACATAGTACTGAACTTCACGATTGGGCGTTAGGCGGCTGCTGTAGAGCGGAGCGAATGGCAAAACAACCGATACGCGCCGGACTTTAAAATTTGTACATTCAGAAGGTCTAAAACTGCGTACTTTCAGAACTATGTCCCAAATTTTCATGAGGGACCGATTTCTAGGGCAGATATTACATATGCGCCTTTTTCTCCTTAAAATATGAGGTCAAGTTGGTGATGGTTCCTTGTTCTTGTACTAACGAAAGTTGCCTTGTTTGTCAATGGCTGTAGGTGCAGATTTTGACGAAGCTGGGTCAAAATCTTCTTCAGTATCATTGAATCTCAGTGATATCGGAAATTTAGACATATTGGTGTGGCCTACAACTTCTTCGATGCTTCTAAGTGATGCACTGGGCTATTTCCCCTTCTACAACCAGCTTGTCCCTCTGTGTGATTCAAATTCAATTTTTTTTCTGTTCACTTAATGAGGAACCCAGGCACAAATGATGATTTCACAAAAGCTGGAGACGTGCTATGACCAACGTAGTGACCCGAAGTCCAGGCCACACTTTCTGTCAGCATAATCAATAAATAAGTGATGCGAAAAAAATGGTTCAAATGGCTTTGAGCACTATGGGACTTAACTTCTGAGGTCATCAGTCCCCTAGAACTTAGAACTACTTAACCCTAACTAGCCTAAGGACATCATACACATCCAAGCCCGAGGCAGGATGCGAACCTGCGACCGTAGCGGTCGCGCGGTTCCATTTTGTAGCACCGCTCGGCCACCCCGGCCGGCATGATATGAAACATCTATAACACTTTTTATAAGCAATTATAAACGGGAGGGAGTTTCCGTCCAGGATACAATCAGGAAGATATAGCCTCTCTCTCCTCTCTCTCTCTCTCTCTCTCTCTCTCTCTCTCTCTCTCTAGCACAGTGTGCCATATTGTTACCACCTTTTCAAACATACAATTCCATGTTCAACTCAATTTTTCGAAACGGGACAACCCTTGCAAACATAAACGAACTTTAGTATTCCGTGTGATACTTGCCAATTTGACGGACGACCCGACTGCATTCACCGCACAATGATACCAGAATCAGTAAGCACACCAGACTGCCTGTAGGCTGTATTTTCACGGAGTACATCTGGTAACTTTGTCCAAAGATTATCTCACCATAGCGTGGCTGTTTCACTTCAGAGAACTAACTGCATCAATGTCTGACGCGCTTAAGCCCAGAGAGATAGAGAAGCTGCCAAACTAAAATTAATATTTGTTGTGAAAGGAAATGAAAATCATGAAATGAGATGATATAGATTCCTTTCAGTATGATACCTGCTATTTCAGTTATCACTGACAAAGTTTACCACTTAAGAATCGTTCTTCAGTTGTTGTCCTACTTTTGTATTTGAATATTCCATTAGCATCTTTTGGTCGGACTTATTTTCGTTTATCTTTCTCTGTAACTTTGAAAAAGTGTTCTACCACTTCAACATAAAGTAAGCAATTTCATATATAGGCTAGAATGATTTCCTTTGCTTATATTATCTTCATTATTGAAACAAATAGCATCGCGCGATAGTCACGTGTTCTAGGGCGCCTTGTCACGGTTCGCGCGGCTCCTCCCGCAGGAAGTTCGAGTCCTCCCGCAGGCATGGGTGTGTGTGCCGTCCTTAGCGTAATTTAGTTTAAGTTACAAGCTTTGAGACTGATGAGCTCAGCGGTTTGGTCTCATAGACCTTAACACAACTTTTCAACTTTTTTTGAAAGAAATGTTACTGTTAAATCTGAGATTCCACCTGTACTGGGGAACGATCCCCGAGTTCCAATATCTGTAGTATTGTTTTGTTTGGTTTTGTGGTTTGCAGTGAACCCTACACGTGACTTAAATCATTCCTTTGTTTCTTTGCAATAAATGGTTTTTGTTCTGTGTAGTCCCTGTTTTTCCACCTTGGGTCTGACAACTCCGTTATAATCTATTTGGTGTTATTTTATTCGTCTTCCATCTGTAGTAGCCTATTTATGGATCCTAAAGCCCTTGTGCCGTGAATTAGCAATTTCGCGGCACACTTGTATTCCTTCCCCCCCCCCCCCCCCCAGCCCCCTCCCCGCCTAGCAGTTCCAGTAGTGCTTCTACTTCTTTCCTGGAGCTACAGAGGACGCGGATAGTGGCTACCTGCCGAGCACCGCACTTCACTGAGGCAAAAGGCGGTGTGTCGTCACAACAAACTGCAGCGCGGCGTACGGAACCGAACTTCAGTTCGAGCCAGCGCTAGCCACAGTATGCATCGGCTGATAAGTCTTCAGTGGGTCGCCAGGGCCACACATTTCGCCACTGCCGAACTTTTGCGGGTATCAGGGTGGCTGACCAGTACAAGCCAGTGTCAGTGCGGTTCCCTATAGACAGAGGATGGGTGATCACTGCCACCACCGGGGTCAGAAAGCCGCAGTGGAGCAGAATTCGAACTGGCCAGTGAAAGCAGAAACAGCCAGGAAGTAGAAGCTCCAGTGTGACCGCCTGCAGACTGAGCTTGAAGCGTGGTAGAGCACAATTTGCGGAGCAGGTCTGTATCTGGTTGAACTGCATTTTAGGGATAGGATTGTCTGTTACTCATGTGGCTTTTGTTTGTATAGGATCTACATTTGGTTAGTGTGTTACTAGAAACTCTGCCTGTCTGTTTCGGTTGCGTGTCTGGTATTTGCTTGCATCAAGCTGTAGAGTACACGGTATGGTGTATCATTAGACAACGCAATACCTCAGTCCGAGTGAAATACACAAGATCCACCCATCAACTGATGTCAGTGTTCGTAACGTTTCTTCATATAATCCTACACCAATTTAACAGTGAATTAAAAAATGAAATAAAATGCTGAATGATTAATCTTTTGCATGCTTCTTTTGCTACATTTTATTACATTTTTAAATGTTTTCATTCTGGTGTTGTTGGGTTTTGTAAAAGTACAAGATTTTGTAGCCTCCAGTAGTGCCATATCTCCTCAGGTACAAAGACAGCAGCTTGAATATGTACACTGAGAAGCCAAAGAAACTGGTACGCTTGCCTAATATCGTGTAGGGCCCCCGTGAGCACGAACAATTGCCACAACACGGCTAATGTCTTAAGTAGAGCTGGAGGGAACTGACACCATGAATCCTGCAGGCCTGTCCATAAGTCCGTAATAGTACAAGGGGAGCGGAGGCATCCTAGATATGCTCAATAACGTTCATGTCTGGGGAGTTTGGTGGCCAGTGGAAGTGTTTAAACTCAGAAGAGTGGTCCTGGAGCCCCTCTGTAGCAATTCTGGACGTGTGGGGTGTCGCATAGTCCTGCTGGAATTGTCCAAGTCCGTCGGAATGCACAATGGACATAAATGGATGTGGGTGATTAGACAGGATGCTTACGTACGTGTCTCCTGCCAGAGTCGTATCTAGACGTGTCAGGGGTCCCATATCACTCCAACTGCACTGGCACCGTTACAGAGCCTCCACCAGCTTGAACAATCCCCTGCTGACACTCAGGGTCCATCGATTTATGAGGTTGTCTCCATTCCCGTATGCGTCCATCCGCTTTATACAAATCGAAACGAGACTCGTCCAACCAGGCAACATGTCTCCAGTCATCAACAATTCAATGACGGTGTTGACGGCCCACTTCAGGCGTAAAGTTTTGTCTCGTGCTGTTATCAAAGGTACACGAGTGGGCCTTCGGCTCCAAAAGCCCATATCGATGATGTTTCGTTGAATGGTTCGCACGCTGACATTATTGATGGCCCAGCATTGATATCTGCTGAAATTTGCGGAAGAATGAGATTTTCATTCTGCAGCGGAGTGTGCGCTGATATGAAACTTCCTGGCAGATTAAAACTGTGCGCCCGACCGAGACTCGAACTCGGGACCTTTGCCTTTCGCGGGCAAGTGCTCTACCATCTGAGCTACCGAAGCACGACTCACGTCCGGTCCTCACAGCTTTACTTCTGCCAGTATCTCGTCTCCTACTTTCCAAACTTAACAGAAGCTCTCCTGTGAACCTTGCAGGCAAAGATCCCGAGTTCGAGTCTCGGTCGGGCACACAGTTTTAATCTGCCAGGAAGTTTCAATTTGCAGAAGGGTTGCACTTCTGACAAGTTAAATAATTCTCTTCAGTCGTCGTTGGTCCCGTTCTTGCACGGTCGTTTTCCGGCCGTAGCGATGTCGGAGATTTGATGTTTTACCATATTCCTGATGTTCACGGTACACTCGTGAAATGGTCGTTCGAGACAATCTCCACTTCATCGCTACCTCGGAAATGCTGTGTCCCATCGCTCGTGCACCATCTGTAGCACCACGTTCAGAATCACTTAAATCTTGATAATCTGCCACTGTAACGGCAGTAACCGATCTAGTAACTCCGCCAGAGACTTGTTGTCTTATATAGGCGTTACCGAACGCAGCGCCGAATTCTGCCTGTTTGCATATCTCTGTATTTCAATACGCATGCCTATACCAATTTCTTTGGCGCGTCAGCGTACTATGCAAGAACAAGTTTATCAATCTGGGGCAAGACTGACGTTAATATTTTTGAAATTTTGTTTTTATTATGTAGCTTTCCGTTGAGTAATTACCTAAGCGTGCAGTTGATCTTCGAAATACGTAGTTTTGTTTATTGTGCCTTCGAAAGTGTTCTTGTTCTTGATTCGTTCAGACGAACATTCGCAATTTTTGACAGTACCTAACTAACGGAATCGTTCAAAGTGGATGAATTTTTGTAAGGAATTCTTCCCTTCCAACTCTTCAGAGCTGACCCACAGAGCTAAACGTTTTCAGTGGCGCAAGTATGGGCACATTTAACACTTTTCGTAGCATAACCTTATAAACATATGTACTGCGACATTTGATTTCCACATATATGGAATACCTTTATCTTTTTTAAGAGTAATCTGGTTTTTGTGTGCAATGTATTCACAATGTGGAATATGTCACAAAGCTACCCCCCTGTCTCAGGACAAGACTGTGAAAGGAAGCATAAGACAGGGAAAGTCACGAAGATGGGATGACCTAGCGTTTCCTAATGAAGAGGTAGGAAAGAAGGAAGATTGAGTTTAACGTCCCGTCGACATCGTGGATAAGAGATAATGAACACAAGTACGGATTTGTCAAGGATGGAGAAGGAAATCGGCCGTGCTCTTTCAAAGGAACTGTAGCGGCGTTTGCCTGGAGCGATTTGGGGAAATTACGGAAAGCCTAAATCTGGATGGCCAAATGTAGGTTCGAATCGTTGCAATCCGGAATGAGAGTCAAGTGTGCTGAACACTACGCCATCTCGCTTGCTCTTTCTCTATGACTCACAGTCATAACTTTGTTAATGATCTGCACAATTTTATGAGTTTTGTTTCATCAAAACACAGAACAAGGTTTGTCACCAAGTTTGTCAAGTTTATTAAAATCAAAATAATTATAGGCCTATCTTTATAGGAACAAAATAAAAATGAAAAAAAGACTAAAGCAAAGGAATTATTTATCATCTATTCAGTTGAACTGCATGAGAAAAAACAGGTCACAACAGGTACATTCAATGCAGTATCCTGTAAACAATGTAATTAGTTCAATGTGTTTGGCACTTCCAGTTCCAGTGGTATGAGACAAACAAAGTCATCACACATTTAAAATAATGTTAAGAGCAACTGTATGTTATACTAAGAAAAAAAATTGTAATGCGAAATAAAATTCACAGGTATCCCTTGATTCATACAACTGCAATTGCCACGTATGTTTCTACAGGTATGTGTACTATCACAAAGTTACCCTTTAACTTACGGAAATGACAGTTTTCGCTTTCCAGTGGATGAAGAAAATTTTTATATCATTTAACTCTTATACAAAATGTCTGCACATAGAACTTACTCATGTAAACTTACCTTCAGTTCGTCAGCGGCAGCGGAAATAGTTTCCAAAAATCTGCAAACAATTTTTTCCACCTGCAAACAAATGGCTCTCTCATCAGCTCGTGTGTAAAGCGTGCACTCGTAGCTTCAATCACTAATGACAGCATAACGCAAGGGCATACTGCTGCAGAGCTATGTGTTGAATGTTGAGTCAAGTTACAGTATTTAAGAGTGAAAAACTACTGCGCGCTGAGAGTAATATCTCAGTCACAAAGTTGCACAGTTTCAGTATCACAAATGAAAATATCGAGATATTAGAAAAACTATAATTATTTAGCCACTTAGTAAAATTTTTATAGGGATCCATGCACTATCTGTGCCTATTTATATACTTCGCTATACTGCCCTAGTAAATTTAAGCGGAAATGATGAAAGATTGTATGAACAGGTAAATAAAATTTTAGAGGATCGTCTGGATGAACAGGTAAATAAAAAATTAGAGAATCGCCAGAGAAGTAAAAACATTGAACCTTATCTTACAGTTGGACACATTCCCACGCTTATACGAAGTAGGACTCAAGTGAGATGAAACTACATATTGGATGGAGCTGTGTCGCAATATGACAAAAATGTTCATGCTGTTTTATGTCTTTCGTAACTGCAGCTGGCGTAATATCAGCCAGAAACCATGTGCTTGCTGAGTTAGCCTGTAGAAATGAGTTGTCACATAAAAAAGAGGAAAAGCTTTCATATTTTATGCAAAAGCTCAGTGATTGTACTGGACAATGGATGGCTGAAGAGATATTGATGACGCCATAATAATTTTAGAGTCAAGATTTGTTTCGTTTTATGGAAAGACTAACTAATAGAAAGCTTTGTGGAAAATGAGTGCACGTTTGATGAATAATTACCAGGAACAGATGGAAAAATGTGTTTCTACGCCGTTTATGAGGTGTAAACAAGTTATACATGCGCTGTTTCACAACTGCGGATGAGATCGAGCCACTACTTGCAACCAGAAAAAGAACAGTAACGAAAGAACTAGATTCAAATCGGTAGCCTTGTGGCACAAGATGGAAGTCGGCATCATGTGCCAGAAATGTTACTGCAGTTGTTCTCTGACAAACAAAAGGCACTCTTGTATTGAAACACCGCATGATGACCTCAACGCTAGTCTGGATTGCCTGAATGAATATGGGTGATAGAAGGAGCGTATTACGACTAGGCAGGATTCAACACTTTTTATTGTGTGAATGGAACAGCTATATGTTCCTGCAACCCTCACAGGCACAACTTCCAATGAGAGTTTTGCTCCCTCATTTGCCTCTTCTGACTTAAATTCGATGACATTGCATATAATGACATGTATTTGATTATGAAGACCCTTCTCTGCACCCGTCATGTGTGAGGATTGCTGTGATATGTCGTGTAGTGAAGAGGTAGCAATGAGAATGCTCGCCGCGCGGGATTAACCGAGCGGTCTGAGTCGTTACAGTCATGGACTGTGCGGCTGGTCCCGGCGGAGGTTCGAGTCCTCCCTCGGGCATGGGCGTGTGTGTTTGTCCTTAGGATAATTTAGGTTAACTAGTGTGTAAGCTTGGGGACTGATGACCTCAGCAGTTAAGTCCCATAAGATTTCACACGCATTTGAGAATGCTCAAGGTGGGCAGACAAGTGAGGTGGTCACCCCTTCAGAATAACTAAGTGGGCTCGCCCAACGCTCAGGAGTTTCTGCTCAAGCTTCACCTTACGCTTTTATACAATCTCGTACGCAGTCTTGGAGTGTTGTCAGAGCAGTGCATCTCGTGTGAAAGTGTCTAAGTTGGAGGATTGATGTCATCTGCAGCTGGCTGCGTGGAGGTGCCCACGTACTGAACTGGTTTCTGTTGTTCAAAACCCACAAACGCCTTGGTCTGTGTTAGGATCACGTATAGGTAGGGCTTCAGAAGAGTCCCATATCAGTTTCTCCTACTGTAACCTTCTCGTACTTGGTAAATGTTATCCCTTTTATCACCATGTGGTAGTCTACAGTGTTGAGTGACGTAGTGGAGAACTGTTAAGTGTGATGGTTTGATGCGTAGTTGAATATAAGATGGGGCTCTAAGGTCATATCGTTCACAGAGTGAAGACTGTCCGCATCAACCCCTGTGAGATGCTGCTGGAACCTGGTTGCTACTACAGGATTGCACTACAGACTATTTCTTGTTGTGCTAATAACAGCTTCGCAAGGACTTACAGGCGTTTCATATCATTCTTCAATCATCAAGTTTGCTACCTCACGCATTTCAGATTTTCTGAATTGTAACTTTTTCTGTGCTTGTTTCATAGTGTGTCAATAAAAGCAGCGCATTGTGGTACCCAAGCATCAAAGAAGTGTTCACAAAATAGAGAAAATTGTTGCATTTGATAAAGTGTTTACGCACTGATGGTGTCGCATTGCAGATTGTTGATGAAGGTACGAGCATATGGTATAGGTTCATTGATACGTGAGCGGCTGGAAGACGTCGTAAGTAGTAGAACCCAGTATATTGTCTCCGACGGCGAGTGTTCCTCAGAGACAACCGTATCGTCAGAAGTGTCCCAAGGAAGTGTGATAGGACTGCTATTATTTTCTATATACGTAAAACGTACTGTCGACAGGGTGGCCAGCGATCTAACGTTGTTTGCTGATGATGCTATGGCATAAAGGAAGGTGTCGACTTGAGTGTTTGAGGATACAAGATGACTTAGACAAAATGTCCAGATGGTGTCATGAATGGCAGCTAGCTCTAAATCTAGAAAATGAGTATGAGTAAGAAAAGTAAACCTCTGATTTGCGGATACAGCATTAGTAGTGTCCTGCTTGACACAGTCACATCCTTTAAATATCTCGGCGTAACGTTCAAAGCGATCCGAAATGGATTGAGCATAAGAGGATTGTGATAGGGAAGGCAAATGGTCGACTTCGGTTTATTGGGAGAATTTTGAGGAAGTGTAGTTCATCTGTAAAGGAGAACGCGACCTATTCCAAAACGAATCTACTTCGGCCTACGTTTAAAAAAAAAATGGTTCAAGTGGCTCTGAGAACTATGGGACTTAACTTCTGAGGTCATCAGTCCCCTAGAACTTATAACTACTTAAACCTAACTAATCTAAGGTCATCACACACATTCGTGTCCGAGACTGGATTCCAACCTGCGACCGTAGTGGTCGCGCGGTTCCAGACTGTAGCTCCTAGAACCGCTCGACCACTCCGGCTGGCCGCCTACGTTTCGATTAAGGACCAAGAAGAAAAGATAAGAGAAATTATGCCTCATATGGACGCACATGTGCAGTCGTTTTATCGTCGCTCTATTTGCAAATGGAAAATAAATTATTAGCAGTGGTTCAGGGTACCCTCCGCCACGCACCGTACGGTGGCTTGCGGAGTATCGATGTAAATGTAGATGTAGACGAGGATTACCTTGGTACGGTCTCAGGCTACTTTAAGATGACTCTATTGGCGAATCTGAGGATGAGTTTGAGAGGTTCCCCACATTTATCTTGTCGTATATTGGGCATGATCTACACTTTATCCAACCAACCCAAAAAAGTATAGCCTCCAAAACATATTTTGTTCAGCGTAAGTTACGCCGATGATCACTAAAAGCCAGATATCATTAAAGTAACGCAATAATTAATTAACGTGAAGAAACGCGGAATTTTACAAGCAAACAAGGTGTTACACTGGCATAAAACTTGAATAAACCTTTTGTAAAATTTATTGTGTTCCTCCACTTCGTGGAATTGACGTCGTATTTTTGTTGGTGTCCAGTAAGATTTTCTCAACCATTTTGACTTTTTCCTATTTCAAATTTTTAATTTTTAGTTTCACTCAAACATTTTAAGAATGTGAATAAAGTATTATTGTGAATACTGTCTAGCATTAGTTCATAAACTATGCAAAATCCCGGATTCAGTCGTATGGTGATGTAATTTCAGATCATCGAATCAAAAACATGGAATCCTTATTCGCGTTAACAATATAAAAATATTTACTTTTGATATACTATCAAAATACGATTCGTATTTAGGAGCCCTCAGCGATACTGCATAAAGACATTACAGGAATGTAGCCACTGACATGGTTGCTGGGAGCTGCAGCCCGCCAAGAATTCTATATCTGTGCCATGGTCTTCATAGCTCTTGCAACCCACATCCCCAATTATTTTCTGGGTGCATTCCAATCTTTGTCTTTCTCTAGAGTTTTTACCGTCTATAGCTTCCTCTAGTACCCTAGGAGTTATTCCATGACGTCTTAACAGATGTTCCTCCGACGGAAGTTCGAGTCTTCCCTCAGGAATGAGTGTGTGTGTGTGTTGTCCTTAGCATAAGTTAGTTTACGTTACATTAATTAGTGTGTAAGCTAGGGATCGATGACCTCAGAGTTTGGTCCCTTACTAACTTACCAAACTTTCCAAATTTCTTAACAGATGTCCTACAATCCTGTCCCTATATCTCTTCAGAGTTTTCCATACATTCCTCTCCTCGCCGATTCTCCAGAGACTCTCACCATTCCTTACCTTATCAGTCCATCTAATTTTCAGCATTCTTCTCAAACAATTCCATTCTCTTCTCTTCGGGTTGTCCCACAGTCCATGTTTCACTACCATACAATGCTGTGCTTCAAACGTACGTTTTCAGAAATTGCTTCCTCTAATTAAGGTCTCTCTTTGATAGTAGTAGCCTTCTCTTGACCAGGAATGGTCTTCGTTGCTTTGACCGTCATGGATTATTTTGCTCCCTAGGTAGCAGAATTCCTGAGCTTCAGCTAGTTCGTGATCACAAATTCTGATGTTAAGTTTCTTGCTCTTTTCATTCCTGTTACTCCTCTTTACTTTTGGCTTTCTTCGATTTATTCTCAGTACATTTTCCGTACTCATTAGGCTGTTCATTCCGTTCAGGAGATCCTGTAATTCTTTTCCACTTTCACTGAAGATATCAACGTCATTTTAGATTCTTGTCATTTAAGTCCTTTCACCTCGAACTTTAATTCCAACCGTGATCTTTTCTTTTATTTCCGTAATTGCTTCTTTGATGTACCGATTGAACAGTAGAGGTGAAAGACTACATACCTGTCCTACACAATCCTTATACTATACTAGGCATGGCCTTCACCTCAACAGGAAAAGGAAGGGAAAACTGTCTGGGGTAATAGCAAATAACTTAAGGGGGAGCATCGTCACAAGTCGTAAAGTACCAGTGGTTACAAGTGACAGATCAGCAGTTTTTAGGGTAGGGAAGGCAGAAACAAAGATGTTCAGAGACAGGCTGAAAATGACATTTACATTGATAAAACAGGCAGTCAGAAAGAAAATTTTAACTGATTGAAACTAGTCATACTCAAAAATTGACGGGACAATTAGTTTCATCCAGTAGTAATTCAATCAGTGCACAAAATCAGATATCCTTACTGCATCAGAATATCTGAGTACTAAGGGGTAAGCGTAATGAGTTGCTTATTTGTTTTAAAGTATTAGAGCTGAGAAAACTAGTTGGTATAATCTGCCTCTCTGAACATCATGTGACCACTGATATAGATATGTGAAATGTTACAGGAATAAAGTTAGCTTCTTCCTTCTGTAGAAAAAATATGGAGATAGGAGGCATTGACACATTGTTAGAAACTTCTCTGATTTCAAAACACTGATATTAATAAATTTTGCTCAGAGCAGCACTTAGAAGCTTGTGCAACAGAAGTAGTATTTCATAATAAGCCGTTTGTAAAAGTAGGTATATACAGATCACCTTCAGAAATTTTTATCTCTTCATAAAAAATCTAGAAGCTCTGTTGTCCCATCTCATGGCATAAACGAGGAAAATGTCGTTGCTCGTGCTTTTAATGTGGGTTTATTGAAAATCTATGTCAGTGAACAATTATTGCAGTCAGTAACACTATCATTCAGTTTAGTTCCTACTGTGAACTTTGCAACTAGGATATGTAAATGCTCTGAGACTGCTATTGAAAATATCTCTATAGACAAATCTAGGGAAAAAGTCATGTCACAAGATCAAAAGTAAATGGGATATCTGATCATGACATGCAGCATCTTGTGTAAAATATTGAAACTTGTCAGGATAAAAAATGTATAAAATCTGAGTACAGGAGTGTAACAAATAAGTCAAAAATTGAGAAATTCAGGAAATTGCACAAAGACATGAACTGGATAGTTGTTTACAATACTTCTGACTCAAGTGGAAAATACTAAGCATTTATTAATAAAGTTTACACTTTTGAAAATCAACAATGCATTACACAAGGAATAAAGATATCATGTAGGACAAAAAGGAGACTGTATCTACTATCTAGGAACAGCTCTGATGTTGGAATTGTAATGCATTTCAAAGAATATTGCAAAATATTGAAGCAAGTAATCCAGATATCGAAGCTGGTTTATTATGAGAAAACGATAATTACATCAGGCAACAAAATAGAAACTGTATGGGATATAGTGAAGCCTGAGACAGGTGGGGCCAAGAAGGAAGAGGAACAGATAGCTCTAAAACTAAATGTGACTTTGGTAACAAGTCCATGTAGTGTAGCAAAGTCCATGTAGTGTAGCAAACTCTTAAACAAGTACTTCATTTCTGTTACTGATAGCTTGGGGTTATCAGGTTTGGTGAACAGTGCAATGGAGTACATGAGAACAGTCTTCAGTAGAATGGAAATGACACTCACATTTCCCAAAGAAGTTGCATCCATCACAAAATCCTTAAAATCTAAGTATTCCAGTGGGTATGACAACATATCAATGAAGTTAATCAAAGAGTGCTCATGTGAGTTGAGTTCTGTCTTAAGCTATTTATGTAATCAGTCTCTTATCAGCAAAACATTTCCGGACTGGCTAAAATATGCTGAAGTTAAGCCTCTTTACAAGAAGGAGAATAAAGAAATACCATCAAACTATTGACCAATTTCACTTTTGCCAGCTTTCTCAAAAATATTAGAGAAGGTTGTGATCAAGCATCTCCCTAAGCATCTGACTGCAAATATTATATTGCCCAAGTCACAGTTTGGATTTCTTAAGGGTTCTGAATAGAGAAAACTATTTATGCTTATGGTGAGGATGTACTTAATTCATTAGATAATAAATTAGAGGCTACTGGAATTTTCTGGGACCTGTCAAATGCCGTTGACTGTGTGAACGACAGCATTCTCTTAAGTAAATTAGAATATTATGGTGTCATCGGCAGTACTGTGAAATGGTTTCAGTCTTATCTATCTAACAGGAAACAAAGAGTGTTGTCGCAAAATAACTGTGCAGTAAGCAGCCAGTCTTGATCTGATTGGAAATTAATTACATGTGGTGTTGCTCAATGTTCCATTTTGGGTGCATTGCTTTTTCTTGCGTACATTAATGACCTCTTGTCTGTTACACTGCCAGATGCTACGTTTGTTTTGTTTGCAGATGATACAAACATTGAAATAAGTAGCAAGTCAAGTAAATATTTAGAAATAGCTGCTAATCAAATTTTCACCGATGTTAATAAATTGCTTAAAGCTAATTCACTGTCATTAATCTTTGAAAAGACCCACTACATGCACTTCAGAACCTGTAAGAGATTTCCTCCCAGCATGTGTTGTATAACATATGAAGACATGCAGATCAGAGGGATTGACAGTGCTTAATTTCTGCAGTTACAACTCGACAATAAATGCAGTTGGGAAGGGCATACTACAGAACTGCTTAAGCACCTAAACAAGTCTGTATTCACAGTGAGAATGATATCAGATCTAGGAGATATAAATATAAAAAACTTGTGTACTTTCCTTGCTTTCATTCTGTTATGTCTTATGGGATCATATTCCAGGGTAACTCATCAAACTGAGCAAAAGTATTTAGGGCGCAAAAGTGTGTGATAAGAATCATTTGTGGTGTAAATTCAAGAGCATCATATACAAACCTGTTCAAGGAACTTTGTATTGTAACCACTGCTTCTCAGTGTATTTATTCCTTAATGAAATTTGTTGGAAGTAATATACCTCTACTTCCAACCAGTAGCTCCATACATAGTATCAATATTAGGAATAAGAACAATCTACATAAAGATCTAAAATCACTTACCTTGTTCCAAAAAGGGATCCAATATTAAGCAACATACATTTTCAATAAACTGCCAGCGACTATTAAAAACTTGGTTTCAGAAAAGCATGGTTTAAACAGAGTTTGAAAGACTTTTGATAGGCAACTCCTTCTACTCTATATATGAATATTTTAACAAGACTGTTAAGCCAGCTAAAGTAAAAAAAATTCGGTTCTGACAGCACTTGGTCACAACAGTTAAGATTAGGTATTCCGTGTATGATAAATTTATTAATAGTGCATAACAATGTTTCATTCTGACTGTGTGTTAATTCTGTAAATATTAGCTGTTCTATTTTACCGCATTGTATTCATCTTTTTCGACAATCTCCTGACAAATGATCAGGGTAGTAAGTATTACTTACACTGGAAGTTTTATGTTTTTATGTTATACTTACTGACATGTTCCACATCCACGAGAATCATCTCATTTGTTGGGCCTATGGAACTAAAACTGAATATAATTTAATATAATCTAATCTTAATCCGGGCACTTTGTTCTCAGGCTACCACTCTTATTGTTCCCTCTTGTCTCTTGTACATTTTGTATATTATCCCTATTTGTCTAAAAATTTCGAACATCCTCCAACATTTTAAATTGTCATACACTTTTCCAGGTGGACGGATCCTATTAATGTGTCTCAAGTTTTCGTCAGTCTTGCTTCCATTATCAACAGCTATGTCACAATTGCTTCTCTAGTGCCTTTACATTTCCTAAAGCCAGACTGATCGTCAACTAACACATCTTCAATTTTCTTTTCCATTCTTCTGTATATTATGATCGTGTGATAATCTCCCCCTCGTAGAGGCTTTGAATGTATTCTTTCCACCTATCCACTCTCCATTCAATATTGGAATTCCCATTACACTGTTAATGCTACAACCCTTTACAGCCCTTTTATTTGACCGAAGGTTGTTTTGACTTTTCTGAATGCTGAGTCAGTTCTGCACTTCCTGTTTATATCATTCCTAAGTGACATGTGTTTTTATATTCCTCAATTTCCCTAAAAAATTTTGTACTTCCTTCTTTCGTCGATCTCTGTTGTGCATGGTTTCTTTGCTGTTATCTTCTTTATATCTTCTCTGTTTCTCTTGATAACTTCCGTGATTACCATTTCTAGAGGTGTCCATTCCTCTTCAACTGAACTGCATACTGAGTTACTCCTTACAGTATCTATACTATCAGAGAACCCCAAGTCATTCTCCTCATTCATTTGTACTTCCGTACCCCACTTGTCTGACAATTGATTTTTGCTGACTATTCTCTTAAACCTCAGCCCACTCATCATCACTACTGAATTGTGATCTGAGTCTACATCAGCTCCTGGGTACGTCTTACAACCAGACTATGAAGTAATCTAACTGAATTCTTCCTGTATCTTCTGGCCTTTTCCAAGTATACCTCATCCTCGCTATTATTATCTGAAATTTATTTCAGAGCTCAATTAGTTTTTCTTCTCACTCATTCGTACTACCAAGCCCGTATTCTCCTCTAACACTTTCTTCTACTCCTTCCCCTACAACAGCATTCAAATCACCCGTGACTATTCGACTTCATCTCCCTTTACATACAGGATGACCCGTGCAGTATCTTCATATACTTGCTCTATCTCTTCATTTTCTGCCTGTGATGCCGGCATGTATACCTGAACTATCGTTTTCAGTGTTGGTTTGCTGTCTATTCTGATTAGAACAACCCTATGATTGAACTGTTCACAGTAACTCACTGTCTGCCATATCTTCCTACTCGTAACAAATCCTACCCCCGTATACCATTTTCTGCTGTTGTTGATATTACCCTATATTCATTTGACCAGAAGCCCTTCTTTCCATTTCACTTTACTGGCCTCCCATTATATCTAGATTGAGCCTTAGCGTTTCCCTTTTCAAATTTTCCAGCTTCCGTACAACTTTCACACTTCTAACATTCTACGCCCCGTATCGTAGATTGTTATCCTTCTATTCGTTATTCAGGCTTTTTCTCATGGTCACCTCCCCCTTGGCAATTCCCTCATGGATATCTGCCTGGAGGACAAGCTTGCAATCTTTTGCCAATGGAGAGATCATCATAACACATTTTCAGTAGTAGGGCATATGCCTGTGGATGCACATTATGCGTCTTTAATGCAAAGGTTTCATTGCCTTCTGCATTCTTCCGCCTTTATGTGCAGTGTCACATCACAAGAGCTAAAGAGGACCTGAACCTCTGTCTGCTTCTCCGTCCCCTTTGACAAGGCCGTTGGCAGGATCTTCCACCGCCATTGCAGATTTTTATTCAGAATTTAAGCGGCGGCGGGATTCGAACAAGAGACCGAGGAAGTTTTGACTACTAGTCAAAGACGTTACACCTTGACCATGGGTACAGTAATGTACGGTCCTGATGTTCATGTGGCGCTACCGAGAGGAAAAACAATTGTCTTCAGCATATGGCTCTGGCCCATCGTATTGCATCTGCAGCAGCAATCTGTCGGCACCATAGTGGCACAACGAACTGTTACAAATCGGCTAGACTTGTAGCGAGCATTCCACTGAAGCCAAATCACCGCCATTTGCGACTTCAGTGGTGTCAAGCGAGAGCTCATTGGAAGGCAGGTTGGAGGTCTATAGTGTTTTCTGATGAAAGCTGTGTCTGTCTCTGTACCAGTTACAGCCGAGTGTTCGGTAGAAGGAGGCCAGTTCAGCTCTGCTGAGTCTGCAACCAACCTGTCTGTGTGCTACACACATTGGACCTACACCTGGAGCTATTGCCCGGGATGAGATTTCGTGCGACAACTCCAGCGTCAATCACAAACAGCATTAACGGTCCGTGTATTGAACGACCAGGTGCAACAGGCGTGGAATTCCATCCCACAAACTGACGTTCGACAACTGTACAACAAATTGCGTTCACGATTGCATGATTGCATTCGACTTTCTGTCGATTACACCGGTAACCAATGTACCACAATTTAACATTTGCAATGGTTTATGTCGCGCTTACATAAACCTGTGATTTTGCAATGTCAGTCGCTTAAATATTTTATCTAGACAAATGTATTCCCGAAATTCCATTAATCTAGATTAATTATTTTTGGTCCTGCGATTATTTTTCAGTCATAGGCACTGAAGTCAGCTAACAAATGACCGCAATTACCTTAACATTATACACACACACTAACTGTTATAAGGAATCAATTTAACAGTTGTCAACAGAGCGCGAAAGCAGAGTTCTGCATAAATGCAAAATAGATTAGCGCCAACATGAATGATTTGCCCTGGTAGTTTGATAAGAATTTTAATAAGTTAATGTTTATAACACGGCTGTTTGAGTAGCGCAGTATGGCAGCGGCGGTCTAAAGAAAGTTATGAGTTTGACTAGCTCTCGTCGTTCCGCTTTGAGATGCATAAAATATAAATCGTAGTTTATTATTCTGCAGTTTTGAACGTATAATAAAATAATACCTGTCTTCAAGTTATCTGAAAATGTATATTTCATATGTTTGAGACATGTAAATATTGTAAAATATGAGCTCATTGGAATGGTGGCCTCGTTCCAAGATTCTTACTTGACTGTGGCGGTAGGTCATGTGAGAGAAATTTTAAATAGTCGAGCAGAGTATGTTTCGGGGCGTTTTTGATGTTCTTGTCTGGATGGGTGATGCAGCTGGTAAGGTTTGCATGGCCAGTTAGTTACGTGAGCTAACTGATAGTTGGAGATTTTTTTTCTTTTTGCAGTTTATCAGATTAAGACTTAGAAAATATTTGAACAGTGAGTGCTAGTATAGCTATCAGTGGCTGACCTTTGCTATGGTGAATCGTTAATTCATATAGTCATTAATGAACTTCCTGAACGTTAGGAACTATATTCAGTTTATGTGATTTGGGTGCGTTGCATAATACCTTTGGCTGACATTACTCATTACCTCCAAAGGCTCTGACTGCTTTGTCATTTGAACGAACATGACACACCTTGAATCATTGAAAAGTTGTAGAAAGTAATCTGTTTCACTGATCCTTCACTTATATTATTTTGTAACATGCACCAACACAATGAACGATATCGACGCCATCCCTCAGTCAGAGTGACTATTTTCCTCCTTGGCCAGAAGTTTTGGTTAAGTTTGAAACAGTCAGGAAAAAATTTTCTATTTAAAACGCTCTTAAAAAGAAGACTTGGATGTACAGAAGAAACACAAGGTATCCTTTTTGCGCCAGCATATTTCTTATAAACTCTACTGTGTAATTTCTGATTGAGATATTTTTGGTTTCAAGAAATGTGAGTTCATCTCTGCTTTCAATTGAACAGCAGGAGGAAGCGTGGACTTCCGTTGCGTCTTAACAGGGTAGGGTTAGAGGATGAATGGGTGACTAGGGAACTGACAGAGCTGACCATTATATGGTGAAACACTGGCAATCACTCTATTGCCGGACGGTTGGTGTGGCACACTTGTTCGAGGCTGTACAAGAGGTACGTGTCGATGAGGAAGAACTGGCAGGATCCCACTGAACGATACAAAATCTTTTCCAGCAACCAGCTATATCACGTTAGTGGTAATGTCTTGCACCAATGTTTTGGTTAAATCTCATTGCTAGCAAAAACTTACACTGAGGTGACAAAAGTCATGGGATAGCGATATGCACATATTCCGATGGTGGAAGTATTGCGTACACAATGTATAAAATGGCTTTGTATTGGTGGAATTGTCATTTATATTCAGGTAATTCACGTGAGAAAGTTTCCGACGTGATCTCAGCCGCACGACGCGAACTAGTAGACTCTGAACGCGGAATGGTAGTTGGAGCTAGACGCACAGGGCATTTCACTTCGTAATTCGTTAGAGAATTCAATATTCCGAGATACATTGTGTGAAGAGGGTGCTGAGAATACCAGATCTCAGGTATTAACTCTCACCACGGACAACGCATTGACCGACGGTTTTTACTTAACGATCTAGAGCAATGGTGTTTGGATAGAGTTGTCAGTGCTAACAGACAAGCAACACTGAGTGGAATACCCGCAAAAATCAACGTGGGATGTACGATAACGTATCAGTTAGGACAGTGTGGTTAAATTTGACGTTAATGGGCCATGGCAGCAGACGACCGATGCGGGTGATCTTGGCCTGTAGTGCCTCTCAAGGGCTCGTGACCATATCGGCTGGACCACGAAACCACAGACCCAGGTCATGCAAGCCGTTGGTGGCTGCGTAATGCTGTGGGCTGTGTTTGCATGAAATGGACTTAGCAACTGACTGGAAATGGTTATTTTCGGCTAGGTGGAGACCATCTGCTGCCAGTCATGTACTTCGTGTTTCCAAACAACGTCGGAATTTTTATGGGTGACATTTCGCAATGCCAACGGGCCACAATTATTCGTGATTGATTTGAAGAACATTCTGGCAATTCTATCAAATGATTTGGCCAGCCAGTCTCCCGACATGATCCGAACAAACATTTAAGGGACATAATCGAGAGGTTAGTTCGTGCAGGAAGTCCTGGACTGGCAACGCTTTCTCAGTTACGGACAGCTATAAAGGCAGCATGCCTCAATATGCAGGGGACTTCCAACGATTTCTTGAATCCATGCCACGTCGGGTTGCCGCACTACGCCGGACAAAAGGAGGTCCGACACGATGTTAGGAGGTATCCCATGACGTTTGTCACCGCAGTGTATTTGCATACAAACAGATAAAAAGGAATACATCGACTTACAAATGAAACATTAGGTATCGTTTTTGGGCAAATATATTTCTTATATACTGGAGCTGTACAAGTTTTAGTGAATTACTATTGGTTTTAAGAACTGTAAAAATAATCTTGTCTGCTGTTTCTTTGAAGAGGTAGCTGCTACTACTCGAGTTCTTCGACGTCGTTCTCGTCGGACTCTGGAGGTGGTGGAGGAGGCCTGCCTCCCCCGCGGGGTCCTCCGCGGTGGTGTGGGGGCGGTGGCCCCCAGTGGCCCCCCATGGGGCCTGGGGGACCGTGGGGGCGGCTCGTCAGCATCTGCCGCCGCCGCATCCAGTCGCCGGGCTCTGACCCGTCCACCTCCACGAAGCTGGCGTAGCTCGCCATGTTACCCTGCGGCCAAGAGCAGAAACCTCCCAACGTCTGCAGAGTGACTGGGGTGGCTGCCGCCTTCCAGCATTCAAACACATATCTTCATCTACAGTAGCGACAATAAGTATTTTGACAAACACATTTTCGCTTGCGTCGTCCGCTTCCCTGCCCAGCCGGTCCGTCTTGGCTCATTGTACAGCTGCACACATCCATATAAACATATCCGACAGGAGTCAGTGCAGTGGCAGTAAGTACAACAGTGACAGTGTTGTTGTGGTCGGTCAAAAGGAATTTTTGACACTGGTTTCTTGTCGGAAAACGAATGCCTAGGCCAGTATTACGTCGAATACCTTTGGTTTACATTAGTTTTTGTTTTGTGTCTTCGCAGTTCGCAATGTGCCGAATGTCAAAGAGAATTCAGTAGACCTCAAAACTGCGGTAATCGATCCCCTACAGCGATGCAAGTCTCAGGCAGATTGTGAGTGTTTGGAATGAGGAGAAGCGGTTAACAGGTACCACAAATCATAAACGAATACCGGGTAGGTCCAGCACAGTCACACTCCGGACGAAGAATCTCATAAGGATGATGTCAAAGAGCGACTCAAAGAAGACTGCTGTTGATATAAACAGAGAACTGCGTGAATTCCGCAACGTGGAAATATCGAACAGTACGGTAAAACAAATCCTCCCATAATCTAATCTTCATGGCTGCCGCCCAAGCAAAAAGTCATTAATATTAGCAAATAACAGGAAAGCTTGACTTGAGTTTTCCAGAGCTCATAATGGCGACGGTACTCACGCCTCTAGAGAACACCGCACCAGAAGCGATAAGCCGCGGTCGGAACACTCGTAGCGCAGCCACTGTATGTGTTGGTAGTATGAACTATGCTGAGGTCCGCTAGGGGCCGTAGCCGCCAACCTACGGGCATAACACATGTGGATAGCGACTCGTCGATGCCTCGTTAAATACAGGAGCACTGAGCTACGGAGCACAATTCTCCTAGTGTGCCGTGTCGCGTACGGTCTCCATTTACCGCCGAGTCTGCAAGCTGCAATTTTCGTCCGTAGTCTCCAAGACTTAAGCTCTGTAGTTATCGTAGGCCAGCTCTGGACTCTGCGTTAGCATCATTTAAAAGCACAGTGATAGGAATTTAATATTTTAGAGGACCTGTAACAATTTGAAAGGTCTATATGTGCTGTACATTTCACAGGAAGAAGATTTGAGCTGAGTATTTCTTCATGTTTAACAAAAATCATTTTCTTACTGTTTGTTGGGAGTATTTCTGATTCAAGATAACGCACACCGTCCTCCAGCATTTCCAACACTGTACACATCTACAGTGGTCGCACGTGCGATGAACGTCTGATTCGTATTCTTCCGACGGGACCCGATATGTTCGAAGACCATCCGACGCAAGAAACGCTGTCCAGTACCAAGTAACCACTGTTAAGCATGGTGACGGGAACGCCGTGGTGTAGGGATACTTCTCCCATTCAGGTGTCGTCCTTCTGGTGCCTACTGAAGGCATTATGGATCGTTTCAATTGTTGTGAAATCTTGAATACACTGATGTTGTCCCATGCCAAAGATAAAATAGGACATGCCGGAAATTTCAGCACAACAATTATCCTAAGCACCTTTTGCTAATGTCAAAGACTTTTTGAAAAGGATAAGAGTAAACCATAGCCCAGATCTGTCGGGTTCGACATGTGTGGGAGGAAGTCGGTCGAACGCTAAGGCAACGAAAATTCTCCAGCCGAGACTAATTATTGTAATCTGAGCTTAAAGTATAGCAGAAAATCCCCCTGCATTGTTTGGCTGCTTTCATTGTCTCCATACCATTACGCTGAGCGGCTGTAATTATAGCGGAAGTTTATGCAGCCTGGTAGCAATGGCTGTGTACACTGATTTGAGTTCCACAAGTCTATTAAGCTGTAACATGAATTTTGTCAAACTACAGAAGTTTTGTGAGTCTGCCTGTGATATTTCCAGTTACGAAACACAATGTTCCATGTTTTGTTACATCAATGCAGTTAGCGTTGTAAATCAAGTGACATAACAGTTATAAAGATTTTTCTTTGAATAAGTTGTTTTCTCATGAAAAGTGTAATTGTAAAAATACTTACTGTCGCTACTTTATATCTACATTAGTACAGAGTATATGTAAAGTAAACATTTCGATCAGGTCCCCATTTAATTGGCTTCAGTTTTAATCATGGCTCTCTACCTTTACAAGAAAGAAAATACTACTGTGGCACATTACTGTACACTTGGATCCGCTGTAGGGGGCGCTCCTGGTGTCATTCTAACATTTGGATGCAATACCGTAAGTTATCTCTCCACTGAGGTATCACTTCTTTCATACACTGTGAGATCATCTCGTAAGCCTAGACAAGACCTTACAATTCAGTATAATTTTCTTTTCTTTCAGTCTACGATCACAGAACTTGGTCCTTAGAATACCGGTTTCGGTCAGAAATGTCCATCTTGATATCTGCACCAAAACACGTAAAACCCAAATACAAATAGTGGGCAGTCTATTTCTTAAAGCAATTAAATATGCCACAATGAAAAGTATTACTTTGAGAAATGTGGAAAAATGTGCTTAAATGTGAAGAGGTATACCTGTTTTAAAACATGTCCTAATACTATGGAGCCATAGTAGTATCATCAAAAAAATACACACAAAATCAGCTTAGCACAGTAGCATATATCTAAAATATGAGGTGAAGTAAGCCACTTTGCCAGAAGTCATATTATTCATAACAAAACACGTTTGTCATAAGTTCGTAAGCTGTCGTGTCTGTAGGCCTGCATGTATTCGTCAATTATAAAATTTTACAAATGCAGTGAAATGAAAGAGTACAATATGTAAAAACTGTACTGGGCTTGTAGGGTGTATAAGTAAATACAAGAAATTAAGAACACTAACAAATTCAAATTTTAAAATTATTAAAAACGGAATGGTTAAGTGACAATATGTGTTTATGAGACACCCTTGCAATTGCTGCATCTTTACAGTTTACGTAGCAGGTGCATTCAGTATATGCAGGATGGGGCATCGATACGTCTTGCTACTGATGTAAGACGACATGTAAAGCGTCAACATGGCCCCAGATGGATAGGTCGAACAGGTCCTGTACCTTGACCTCTGGATTTTTCTGTCCAGTGTCATCTCAAAAGTGAAGCACACTCATGGATAACTTTGAAGGATTGGAGCATTGAATTGTGTACTCTCAGAAGCTGCGATGTAATCGTAACATGTGCTCCAGGAAGTGTCGAATAAATTTCTTTTATTTCCGTATACGGTCAAAAAACTCTTTGGTCCTTACACTACCGCTCTCAGTCAGCGTTGACCACCCTGAGATCTGTAGCAAAGCATGGGAAAAAGAAATACAAGAAGTGGACAAACGAGTCCTAAAAGAATAAAATGTTCCATAACTGAAAAACTTACTTTAATATATGTGGAAAAATGAGGTTCAAATATGACATATACTTTTTGAAAACAAGTCCTAATATGAGAGCGTGCTGTGAAGAAATGCCTCCGAATTTTTAACGTGGTAGCTGTTAAAGCTTTTTAAACAAAACGAACTTTATTAACATTCGACATTTTTATGTACATGTGAGACGATCCTTAGTCTCAACAGTGTATGTTTTAGTAATAAACTTTCCCGAACAAAGAACTTTATGACGCCACTGCGCTCCACTTGACCCTTTTGAACAGAATATTCGCAAACTGAAGTAACGCACTCAATGGGGTCACACTTGCCGGGCGTAATTATGTAACATATACCAATGTAACACAAACAAAATTTGATTGATGTCAGTGCCATCTCTGTGCGAGGATGAGAACTCTCCTCATCACCGTCGCACACAGCCGTCGGAGTCTTTGGCAATCCAGGTGTTGGAGTGCTGGAGACCGTTACATGTTCCTGTTTTTCGAATGCATGGATAGCGAGAAGTAGTTGCTCATTGTGGAGCATATGTCACGCATCTTAGGTGGAAGTGGTTGTAGTCTGATATCAGGGGTACTTCTGGCAACAGACTTCCGCACGTAGTTCGTGGTACATCAGAGGTATGGAAATGGTGGTGCGCTTAATGGCACTTCTACGTGTAGCCTTAGTCCAGTAGTGTGCCAGCACACGAAAACAAATTGTGTAGACCATCATGGCTCTGGGGATGACTCGTCTGTCAACCCATATCGACGTCATAATTCGTGGTCACCTGTAGACATTAAGACACGTTTCATTGCCTTTAGTCCAAGTATGCCTCGGACGGAGTGGTATTACACCACACAGGAAATCAAACAGTGCTGTCAGTGGCATAATAATATTACACGAATCTGACCTTATGTCGCATTTCTCACAAACATTGTCTGTTTTCCCAACTATTGCTGGACTTGACGCAAACCAAATCGTTAATAATTCCACCAGCACTATGTGAGCAATGGAATCCGGACATAAAAATATTTAAAAATTGTTTTCAATTCAAGTGTGAAAAATGACATTTTTGTAGTCTATTTTTATGAGTTAACATACACAGAGCACTTAGTAAGTAATGCAACACATTTTGTTCTCGTTCAGTTTCGGTTGAAAAAAATGCAGAATTTCTTGTAGTGCATGGTGAAATTTTCCCGCTTCAGCCCCTATACTTTCATGAAGTTTCGATAGGTGATGACGCTATACGTAGCCTTCAAAATGGCATCGGTAACGGATGAGTGTTTCAAGCAGAGAGCTGTCATTGAGTTTCTTTTGGGGGAAAAACCAGAGCATCACAGATATTCACAGGCGCTTGCAGAATGTCTACGGAGACCTGGTAGTGAACAAAAGCACGGTGAGTCATTGGGCGAGGTGTCTGTCATCATTGTAACGAGGTCAAGCAGAGCTATCCGATCTCCCGCGTACCGGCAGGCCACACGTAGCTGTGATTCCCGCAATGTTCGAACGTGCGGCCACTGTCATTCGAGGTGATCGACGGGTAACAATCAAAAACCTCGCTGCTCAACTGAATATCTCTGTCGAAAGTGCTGACACACTCGTCCACCAGTTGAGTTACTCAAATGTGTATGAGGCCTGGGTTCCTCGCACCCTAACAGAAGACATAAGGAGCGACGAGGGACAATCTGTACGGGGCTGCTTGCGTGTTAAGAGGCTGATCGTGACAATTTTTTGTCTAACATCAGCAGAGGCGGTGAAACTTGGGTTCATCAGTTCGACCGCAATCTAAATGGCAGTCCTTGGAGTGGCAGATACAGTCATGGTGCCGGTCTTCTGGGACTCTATATGGGTTATTCTGTTTGATGTCGTCCATCGTGTCGCATCGATCAACTCTGAAGTGTATTGTGGTACCCTCAGGAAACTGAATAAACGGCTTCAGTGTGTTCGTCATCACAAAAATGCAAACGAATTCCACCTTTTCCATGGCAACGCAAGGCCTCACACAGATCTCACACCCGAGAGGAACTCACAAAACTTCATTGGACGGTTCTTCCTCATCCACTCTAGAGCCCCGATTTTGCGCCATCCGACTTCCATCTGTTTGGTCCAGGAAGAATGCGCTTCTCGGGAAGCAACACGAAAATGATTGGGAAGTTATTGATGTGTCAAGACGGTGGCTCTGACGTCGGCCAGTAGAGTGGGGATACCATGCGGGTATACTGACCTTCCCAGTAAGGGTGCATTGAACGTAGATTATATTGAAAAATATGGATTTGTAGCCAAAAGAGTGGAGAATCACATGGTGTGTTGGAATCCCGAATAAAACTAATCTGCTTTCAGAAAAAAATTTGTCGCATAGATATTGAACGCCCTTCGTATTCTGCACTATTTCATGTGTAGAACAGATGTAACGAGAGTAATTAAACACGAGCTATATAAAAAACAACAAAATTAAAATGCTAAATAAAAGCTTGTTACTTACGTTGGAAATTAAATCAGAGACGCACTTGAACTGGTTGTAGACTGTATCACAGTCAGGATTCTCTTCTGCAACAGAAATAAACATTAGTTTTAAGGAACATTTGAAATCATAACTGCTGACGGACATATGGTACCGCCTTTCCAAAAATTTTAGTTTATGTATCGTCAATTTTTTGTTGTTGTACATGCGTGCTGCGTCATATATTGTGTATTATGTCCAGCACACTAGTTAGGATGTTCACTTTGATGCATAGCTAATGATCCTGCCTTCGTATAAGAGTACGAAATCTGAAAAAATGGTTTAGTGTCGTTGTGTTCCCCTAATGCTGATTTATGACTTTGAGACATCAGTATTTAAAGAATTCATAACAGGATATTTCAAAGCAAGCCAGTGATCTTCCGAAAGAGTCACTTGTGCTGAGATTTACGCAAACAGAGTGAAAGAGGGCAGGGATCATACTGCCTTTTACATAGGTCTGTAGCATCCTGGATAGTAAGCTACATCAAATCTGCAGTAAGATGTCTAAGATTCCACGCGCAAAGTTGAAACGTGAACACAAGAGAAAGTTCTTATTATATCACTGAGACGAGGATTTTATATGAAACATACGTCAACCAAGTCAAGGACTTCAGACTTTTACTCACACCCAGAGATACAGGTACGCACACTACGTCTTCGTATTTTCGTATAGGATATGCTGACACAGAAACTAACGAAAAATATCGACAAGGTTACCCTTAGATGTATGGCGTATGCTGGAAATACACTGTTGGCCACCGTAAATGCAACACCCTGAAGGAAGCATCCGAATCAAGTGAAATTTACACCATGGGTTTGCAGCGATGAGATATGCAACTGATTAGAATTTCAGCGCAGACGCACATCACGCGCGCCTGTGGCGCCACCTCATAGCGCCATTTAAGGTGGCGATTTCGACTAGTGTACGTTCGGCACGTGTGTTTACCTTGTGGTTGTTTCACAAGACAATCAGTTATGCCTCGTAGACAACAGCGAACATCGTTTGATCAAGTATCCGAGTTCGACAGAGGAAGGATAGTGGCTTACCGAGATTGTGGATTATCATACAGAGAAATCGCTAGTCGTGTTGGACGAAACCAAACAACTGTAATGCGGATATGTGACCGTTGGATGCAGGAGGGTACGATGGACCGACGTGGTCGATCGCATTCACCTCGGTGCACCACTGCACGTGCTGATAGGCAAATTGTGCGCATGGCAGTGACGGATCGCTCAGTGACGTCCCGATCCATAGCACAGCACATTGCGTCTGTAACGCGTCATCCAGTGTCTGCGCGTACCATTCGACGGCGTTTACAGCAGAGTGGTCTGTCCGCAAGACGTCCATTGCTTCGTCTACCATTGATGCAGAACCACAGACGTCTCCGTCGCCAATGGTGTGATGACAGACGGATTTGCATGGCAGAATGGAATGACGTTGTCTTTACTGACGAGGCACGCATCTGTCTGCAGCACCACGATAGTCGGATTCGAGTGTGGAGACAACGTGGAGAGAGGATGCTGGACAGCTGCATTATGCACTGCCACACTGGTCTTGCACCGGGTATTGTGGTATGGGGCGGTATTGGATATTACTCTCGCACGTCTATAGTACGCATTGCCGGTACTTTAAATAACCGGCGCTACATATCCGAGGTGCTGGAGCCAGTTGTCCTTCCTTACCTTCAGGGCTCGGCCACAGCCATATTTCAACAGGATAATGCGCGACCACACGTGGCACGCATTGTCCAAAGGTTCTTCGTCAATAACCAGATTGAAGTGCTTCCCTGGCCGGCTCGCTCTCCGCTTCTTTCGCCGATAGAAAACATGTGGTCCATGGTTGCTCAACGAGTGACCCAGATTACATCCCCAGCTGCCACACCAGATGATCTTTGGCAACGTGTGGAAGCTGCTTGGGCTGCTGTACCCCAGGAACACATCCAACGTCTCTTTGACTCAATGCCGAGACGTGTGGCAGCGGTGATCTCCAACAATGGCGGCTACTCTGGCTACTGATTCTGGCAGGAACCACATGTCACAGACGTCTGTAAACGTAATCATTTGATACTTGGTCAACATGTTATCTACAAAATAAATTTTGTTGTGCTACCTCTTGTCTTTCTTGGTGTTGCATTTACGGTGACCAGCAGTGTAGTTCCATCTCCTCCCTCTCCCCCACAAACATTTCCAACTAATCACCCCACACAAACAGTGCTGCGACAAAAATGGTCACAGTTCTTGCAGTATGAATCTGAAGTTCTTGCCAGATAAGCAGTGTAATGTTTCACACCATTCAGGTAAAGAAAAGCGGAGTACGAAAATATGAAAACCCGAAGCTCTCTCTCTACGAATATGTGCTAAATTTTCGTGAATGGAGTGCACTCTCCAACCAATGACCAGATGAGAGGAAACGGTGATTTTGACAGGACAGACGTATAAGTAAAATGGTCCGCTGAAGATGTCTTTAACAGAATAGGTGAAACGTGTCTGAAACATAAGAATTAAATTGCAGCAATATAAAGGCGTATGAACTTATGAAACGACTCATTGGAACTAACAACGACATGATATACTTAATGATTGCTGTATAATGCATATATCAATTAAGAGAATAATATACTGGTGCCAACAATTCACAAACATGTGAGGTATCTGCTGATACTTTGAAGAAGCCCCACAGTGTTGTCAACTGGCGCGCGGAGTGCAGGCAAAGTAACATGGCCCACACCTTTGTAGACAGTATTGTATGGGGGTGGGGGGTGGGAGGGAGGCAACAGTAGTGCTGGGGACTCCATTGTAAACGACCGGCACAGAATAAGTGGGGTACAGTTTCGACAGTTGAATTTGATTCACAAAATTATGTCTTGAATGACTTGATAGCAGAGCTACCAGAACTGCAAGCGATCATATTAACAGGTTAAGTTAGTATACCAATAATTTGATGAATATAGATGTTTGAAATCAATAGTTTGCCACTACAGTACGTAAAAAGATTTAAAACATGTCTGCTTGGTTCAGCGACCGTTTCTAAAGTAGAATTGAAACAAATGAGCCCTCGGTCATAATTATTTAAGTCTTATTGATCAGGTTTCAACACTTCTAAGAGTGCCTTCATCAGAATTAAACAATTAAAATGGCCTATAACATAGTTACAAATTTATAGGAAAAGACGTTTTTTATGCAAAAAGTGTAAGCGCTGACTAACAATAAAAGACAGAAACACTACTTACATGTCACATATAGAATAATTAACAGACCAGAAGGGCTTTAGTCACAAAATATATAAAAAAGGAAAGCGCGAATGCGAGCCACTATGGGCTGCTAGTACCTGTACAGCCACAGGTTTTTTTTATATATTTTGCGACTAAAGCCCTTCTGATCTGTTAATTATTCTATAAGTGATATGTAAGTACTGTCTCTATCTTTCATTGTGTGTCAGTACTTACACTTTTTATAGATAAAAAATATCTTTTCCAATAAATTTGTAGCTATGTTATAGGCCATTCTAATTGTCTAATTGTGATGAAGGCACCCTTAGAAGTGCTGAAACCTGGTCAATAAGATTTAAATAATTGTGATCGAGGGCTCATTTGTTTCAATTCTACCTAAAAACAAATTTTGTTAATATTTGCATACATTTCTTCTGTTGCTACCTCACTTATGCTGTGTGTGCGTGCGTGTGTGTGTGTGTGTGTGTGTGTGTGTGTGTGTGTGTGTGTGTGTTCAGAATCCAGCACACAATACATGAAGACAATACGTTGATGAGACCAATTATCATTTTCAAGAGTGCTCCCACATATCATACTGCAAAGTTTGCACACAAATAACTCAACATTCCAAATTGGGGTACAACAGAAGTAACAGAAGTATAAAAATTTATTAGAATTAATGCAAAAGTAAAAGATGTATGTATCCTATCTACTGCAAAACTGATATCTTTCGGTGTGAAAGACACAAACGCTTGAGTCCTACCTGGTGACAACAACTAACATCAAAAGAGAAAAGATAGGAAACCCATAAATTTCAAAAATCTCCATAGTAGAACTGATAAAAATCGTAAAAATAATCACTGAGCAAATCGACTGACAATTTAAGAATTCATTATGTTTACAAATGGAGGAGCTCCCAATGAGCAGCTCAATCTCATACACGCTAGCAGATATCCTAATGAATCACTTTGAAACCGAAATTTTTGAAGAAATAATACAAACAGATATGTAGACAATATCATATGCCTCAAAGAGAAACCTCAAGAATATATAATCAATTAATACAGGCAGATAAATGACTTACACTACAACTTTCAGTTCACCAGAGAAGTAGAAACAGAAGAAACAGTACACTTCCTTGAACTCAAAATCGCAAAGTCTAACACTAGACACAGCTTAAAAATGTTTATTCACAGACAAGTAGTTTCGGACAAGTGATGACTTTAATGTCAGATTAACATTACAGCAATTCGGAGAAGGTTTCTTGAGTCAGTTACGTAGTTGCCTACAATCCGTAACATCTGCCACATACACACATGTCTGTTGCCTTAAGTATTCATAGTCAGCTCTCGAATAGATGTACCATTCCAGTGAAGAGCATCCTACCTGGTCAAAGTCGTACCACAAGCTCAATGTAGTGTTAATCTGTGACTTGAAAATGGTTTGTCTGTTAATAACTATTGATTACAGCAGTTTTTGTGGTTCTATAACGTCATTTCTTAAATGCATTGAAGCTTTGTACCACTTTTAATCCCACATTCCCTAGCCTGAGAGAACTGATTAAATGATGAATTATAGTGCAATGAAAACATAAAAGCCTTTGTGGCCAGGGGAAAAAAGGAACCAGACAATCTTTTACCATGAGTTTTTAAAACATTTAGGGTATAGTGGTGAAATGATCCAGTGTTCAGTTTTTGACAGGCTGTCCACTGGGCCCTCTTACCACTAAATCTGTGTGTGTGTATGTGGGGGGGATTGGTAGTTGCTACAATCATAAAAATGGTTCAAATGGCTCTGAGCACTATGGGACGTAACTTCTGAGGTCATCAGTCCCCTAGAACTTAGAACTACTTAAACCTAACTAACCTAGGGACATCACACACATCCATGCCCAAGGCAGGATTCGAACCTGCTACAATCATATAAATCCTCAACAAGACAAACCAATTGGAAACTCATTGACATCATTAATGGCCAAAACTTTTGAAAAATGATAACTGCAGAACTCAATTCCATCCTTGAATCTTGAAACTCAGGAAACCCTAGAAGAGGAGCAAGCAGGTTTCATAGATAACATGCCCACATCAAACTCAGTTCTGAAACTAATACAAAACGTCAAATCAGGATTCAATAAAAAGCAGAGCTCATTACAAGGATTTGTTGTTCCTCAAGTAGCACATTATGTCTTGTGGAACAGCAAGCTTACGGTCCCTGGTCAAATTAATGAGATCACATAAGATAATTCATGAAATGACGTAATATTATGTAATTTCAAAGGGAAAAAGATTTTTAGAAAGACTTTAAGTATTTTTTAAGACTATTTGCATGCTTTCAGAAGGATATTTCATGAAACAGTTGTTTGATTTTGTCGTTGTTGGATTGCTGATATCATTTGGTTTTCTAGAAAAAAATACATATACCCAACGCTTTCTGTTGTCACCTACAATTATCAAAAATTAAACAGTAAATTGGCTCTAAATAAATATTTTTATTCATGGCATGTACGAAAAGTAGTTTTAGTTTATTTGAACCCTTTCTGAGCACGATTGTTGTTTTTAAATTGTAAATTAATATTTGAGGAAACCTAATCCAATTATTGTATATGTTCAGACATGGGATTAGCTACAGACCTTTCATCAACAAAATAGGGACTTGCTAAATGGCTCTTGACTGAAACTAATGTCTCTCAACGAGAAATAATAAAAAAATGCAGAATTTCTAAAAATTGATTTGTTGATTATAATAATAAGTTGCATAGCATGCATAGCATGCGCCACTTGCAAAATATAGTATTGGAAGATAGCACGGCAACAAATAGCGCCATCAGAAAGAAACTTGAAGATGCAGAAGCTTCCATCTCTATCAGTACAGTTCACAGATTACTGTCTGACTTGACCTACAAGAGTTGCAGAACAGTTTGTAAACCTAGGTAAAACAGCAGGATGATGAATCAACGATTCGATGGACAAAGAAGTACAGGAACTTCATTGTGGATGTCTCGAGCTCAGTAAGTTTTTTTTTTTAATATTTTGTCTTTCTCTTATAAAAAAATATTCCATTTTCGTTTCACATCATAACAATTTGTCATACTGGTATGCTACAGTGACAAGACAAAGTCAACTAGGAGAAAGCCTTCAGAAAAGTACAGTGATAATTGTGTCCTAAAGAATACCGAGCATCCAATCTAAGTCACAATTTGGTCTGTAATTTGTAGTAAGGTACTGGGAGGGCTACATAGTTTAAGGAGCATTGAGACTGTAGCTGTACAACGTTCTACTAACGCGTCTGCTTCAGTTACTTCGAAACTGCTTCAACAAACAAGTAAAATCAGTATTCATGCAAGATGAGTTTCCTGAAGAGTAAAAATGCACCTCTACTGGACTGACCAGGAATTCTCCTGACTTGAACCTGACGGAGAAAATTTGGGATTTGCTAAAAAGGTAAGTGGCCAAAGACCACTGCACAACTAAAATAAATTTGATTAAAAGAGCCCTATTTCACTGGATTCACAGTCAACATTTGAAAGACACGTCCTTGCGATGCATAGATGGTGTGCTTTGCAGAGTGCACTCTGAGATTTGTGCAAAGGGTGGTTTGACTAAATGTTAATAAAAACCATAAAGGAGGATTATTCTTATTTTGGCATATGTCCTTGCATTAACCAAGTATATTTGGCATAATAAAAACCCATAAAAATTTATGCAAAGAATTATACATTATTTTCATAATTTTTTCATGTAGTCATATTAATTTGGCCAGGGAATATGAATAAATTGAAAATATATGGAAACATGCTAGGTAGAGTAAAAAGATTCCTGACTCAAAATTGGCCGAAGACACGATAGAATGAGGTACAAACGAGGTAAAAACCAAACAATACTGGAATACCATAGGGACAAGTCAGAAGCTGTAACTATTTAACATCTAATTAAATGGCCTGACTGGAGTGCTGATGAAGAGTGAAAATATAAATGTGAGCACTTTTGCATACGACATCGTAATATGGGCCACTGGCCAAAAAGCGCAAACTAGAAAAACGATTAATAAGGCATTTGATTCCTGCAATAATCATCTTTCGATAGTAAAATAATCATCAGCAAATCAAAAGCTGCTGAAGTGGAGTATTAGGTAATTCACCAACCATACAGACTTTATTAAGGAAAGAAAATTAAAAAAAAAATGAAAGTCCTTAAGGGACCATCTGTACCAAATTGAGGATGCACTCAGAACAGCATAAACAAAACATTCAATATATATAAATGAAATCTGTTATTAAATTTGGACGTGAAAATTTCATTCTACAGCACAAAAACTGATAGTCACATTAGAGAGAAACCAGGATCAAGTGTTTAGCCTCATAACGAAACGGTCAAAACTACACCCAACAAAAATAAAGAAGCAAGTCGTATGTACATTCATCAAAATGAAATCATCACACAAAGCAAACTGGACAGAAGTCTGCTTTCCTAGCTCCTTGAAAAACACAAATATCAACAACAGGAGCATGTGAAACGCTACTGAACAACCTAGACACAGATATAACTACAGAGAGTGCCAAATAACTTGTCAATCCTTTACATTAAAAGGGCATGGATACTCTATAGGCAATGGAGAACATTACTAAGAAGAAAACTGCAGATACGATATGAAAGGCAACGGTAAACAACAGTGCTAAATCAAAAATACGCATAATCAGAATGGCTTATAATGTATGCGAATGGATCAAAGATTTATGATACACTGGAGCCGAGGTGTACATCAAATTGTTTTCTGAGTACTCCGCTCTCGTGCAACGTATTAGGAGCTTTGACGGTGAAATTCGTGAACTCCATCTAGCAATTAACTTATAAACACAATCAACTTATTTACAGTAGCTGCTGTACTGGTTAATTCTAGAGCAGCCGTTGAGGCTATCTCAACAAACCACTCCACAGAAACAACACCCATAACTGAAATAAGGCACGCCTTAAAGTATGTCGCGGACAGAAATAAAGAAATAGTTTTTCAGTTGATACCTTCACATTTACAAATCGACGGAAATGAGACAACTGAAATAAGACACGCCTTAAAGTATATCATTGACAGAAATAAAGAAGTAGTATTTCAGTTGATACCTTCACATTTATCAATCGACTGAAACGAGACTGCTCACCGGCTGACCTCTTGGCCAGACAAGGAACACATCAACAAGCTAACAAACATCCCATTCCGCCTGACATACTTAAGAAATTAATTCACGAGACAGTTCTGAATCAAGCAAACTCAATAAATACACTACTGGCCATTAAAATTGCTACACCACGACGATGACGTACTACAGACGCGAAATTTAACCGACAGGAAGAAGATGCTGTGATATGCAAATGATTAGCTTTTCAGAGCTTTCACACAAGGTTGGCGCCGGTGGCGACACCTACAACGTGCTGACATGAGGAAAGTTTCCAACCGATTTCTCATACACAAACAGCAGTTGACCGGCGTTGCCTGGTGAAACGCTGTTGTGCTGCCTCGTGTCAGGAGGAGAAATGCGTACCATCACGTTTCCGACTTTGATAAAGGTCGGATTGTAGCCTATCGCGATTGCGGTTTTTCGTATCGCGACATTGCTGCTCGCGTTGGTCGAAATCCAATGACTGTTAGCAGAATATGGAATCGGTGGGTTCAGGAGGGTAGTACGGAACGCCGTGCTGGATCCCAACGGCCTCTTATCACTAGCAGTCGAGATGACAGGCATCTTATCCGCATGGCTGTAACGGGTCGTGCAGCCACGCCTCGATCCCTGACTTAACAGATGGAGACGTTTGCAAGACATCAACCATCTGCACGAACAGTTAGACCACGTTTGCAGCAGCATGGACTATCAGCTCAGAGACCATGGCTGCGGTTCCCCTTGACTCTGCATCACAGACAGGAGCGCCTGCGATGGTGTACTCAACGACGAACCCGGGTGCACGAATGGCAAAACGTCATTTTTTAGGATGAATCCAGGTTCTGTTTACAGCATCTTGATGGTCGACATCCGTGTTTGGCGACATCGCGGTGAACGCACATTGGAAGCGTGTATTCGTCATCGCCATACTGGCGTATTACCTGGCGTGATGGTATGTGGTGCCATTGGTTACACGTCTCGGTCACCTCATGTTCGTATTGACGGCACTTTGAACAGTGGACGTCACATTTCAGATGTGTCACGACCCGTGGCTCTACCCTTCATTCGATCCCTGTGAAACTCTACATTTCAGTAGGATAATGCACGACCGCATGTTGCAGGTCCTGCACGGGCCTTTCTGGATACAGAAAATGTTCTACTGCTGCCCTGGCCAGCACATTCTCCAGATCGCTTATCAATTGAAAACGTCTGGTCAATGGTGGCCTATCAACTGGCTCGTCACAATACGCCAGTCACTACTCTTGATAAACTGTGGTATCGTGTTGAAGCTGCATGGGCAGCTGTACCTGTACACTCAATGCTCAGGAGTATCAAGGCCGTTATTACGGCCAGAGGTGGTTTGTCTGGGTACTGATTTCTCAAGATCTATGCACTCAAATTACTTGAAAATGTAATCACATGTCAGTTGTAGTATAATATATTTGTCCAATAAATACCCGTTTATCATCTGCATTTCTTCTTGGTGTAGCAATTTTAATGGCCAGTAGTGTAAAAGAAAGCATTTGGGAAAGCATAGGAGACTGTTGGGAACTATTCGGGAATAAATGGAGGATGAAGTAGTGGGCAACTTTCAGCTAACAACCGGAGATGACTGCCTATCCCAGCATCTACACAGGACAGGAGTACTTCCAATGAATGAATGTCGATTCATAAAACCGGTATTAGGGATTCAGATCATCCACTAACATGCTCAGGTTTTGATGGAGAAGCAAGAAAGGAAACTAAGATGTGCATATTATACAGGGAACGCAGAAATTATATGTTTTAACTTTTCCAAACCTTTGCATCATTGTTACATTTTCTTCTCTAAGTCATTATGTACATGTAAATTTTACTGAAACGCCAGAAACTGCATGTTACAGTTTATCTGTAATTTACGTTGTATTATTACCCTTACTTTCAAAGTAACTGTGTACGAAGTTATTAAGACTTCCAGATTCAAATGAAGTCAAATGCCAAATGTATTACGAATTAATTTCCAAGAAAGACAAGTGTAACAACATCACAATCTCATTGCTCTCAAGATAAGAGAATTGACACATTGGAATTACGTTGACATCTGGGAATTACCGCATACGTATTACCGAAGCCTGAACGCAGCAGATAAGATAATCTTCGACTTTCCACAGCCATGTACAGTCAGTGAACAGAATCTGTCTAAGTCGCCCTCATTTTTTTTTTTTTTTTTTTTTTTTTGTGTTCACTTTCATAATGGTTCAAATGGGTCTGAGCACTATGGGACTTAACATCTGCGGTCATCAGTCCCCTAGAACTTGGAACTACTTAAACTAACTAACCTAAGGACATCGCGCGCATTCATGCCCGAGGCAGGATTCGAAGCTGCGACCGTAGCGGACGCGTGGTTCCAGACTGAAGTCCCTGGAACCTCTCGGCCACAACGGCCTGCTGTTCACTTTCCATATTCACATTTTCCTACGGTCATTTTGTGTGTTGTTCTTATTGACCGAACATTGTCTGCCAGTCCCTTAACTGATGGATAACTACAATAATGCACGTTTGCCTGTCATTCCCGTGTCTTCTAATTAATTTATTCTATTAGTCCAACTGGAAACTCAAAGACCTCTGGGAACAAGCTGTATGTTCAGTTGTGTCTGTAGCCGATTGTCACTTTATTTAGAGTTTCTCTATCATCTCCTTTTAACTACGTGTGATAAAATGTGGCGCCAAGACGAATTAAGCCTGCAGTAGGAGAAAAGTTCGACGCTTTCGGCAACATTCAGCAGAGTGAGCTGTGGTACGAGTATCCCTGAGTCACGTCGTCCAGTAGCGCAGGATCTATTTTCACACAGTGATATAGAAAATAGTTTAAAGGACTAAATACTACAAAGAACGCGAGAGGAAAGGACTCTATAGAGAATCTTTACTATAAGAAGGGAGATGTTAATGGGGCATTTGCTGCGGAACGGCACTGAAATGAGCAGTAGAGAAGGGAGAGGCAGATAAAGACTAGAATATGCAAAAAATTGATTACAGAGGATGTTGGATACAGTAGCTACCTAGGGGGTCAAAAGATTGGCGCAAGATAGGAAAAAATAGCTGCAGCATCTATGACAGACACGTGACTTTTAAAAAAGCGAACTTCGTGTGAGAGAGAGGTGCTGCGAAGGCTGAAACGTGTCACTAACCAGAGGTGACACAAGCTTCCACGTCGTTGGATAGCCGGTCCATGTCAAGGGTGATGTTCTGGCCGTAGACGGAGGCCATCCTGCCCGCAAAGTGCGCGTCCGCTTGAATATTCATCAGGATCTGCCTCGCGTCCAGTACACCATCTCGAACCTGTGACGAAACACACAAATTAGAACCACTTTGAGGTTAAAACAAGGCAGTCGGTTGATTATGAAAATACATACTTGACACATTCTAGAATATTTAAAAATAAAAACAGAGAAACCGCGAAATACATTGCAGAACTTATGTAAGGAAACTTTTCTATATGTGTTCAACCATTACCAAGAGAGAGATATACTGATCGATATATCTGACTGTGCAAGACAGTGCCCCATCGAAATGACGATTTCTCTGTCATCTGCGTTTCTGAAGATCCATCTCCCGCGACTTTCTGTGTGTCGCGCTCGTTGATCATGTGGTCCACCCAAGTAATTAAGGCTCTGGCCGTCCCCATCCCTTCACTTGCCACCATCTGCTGTTCGTTATTGTCACGTGACACATAGGGCCATATTGGGTCCACTCGTTTCGTGTGTATCGTGGGATGTGTTGCTTTACTTTCCACTGCTGTGCAGTTGCACTTTTAGAGACCACAATTTCGAATCAATGGAAGACACCACAACAGGGGAAGAAAATGTTTAAGAAACCAAAATATTGCTGTGCTTTAGAATACTGGTTTTGTTGTGTGTTACGAAAACGAAACAACAGAATTTAGAGCAATATTATGCCATTAAGTTTCGTGTTAAACTCAGGGAATCAGCGAGTGTGACATTTGAAAAGTTGAAAGAGGCTTACGTGAAACAATCCTTATCAAGAGCAGAAGTTTGTCGCTGGCAAAAATCATTTTTGGATCGCTGAGAACACACTGAAAATGAACCTCGTTCAGGGAGACCTTCCACTTCAATAACCGACGCAAACGTCGAACATGTGCGTGCTCTTGTGAGATTGTTCCTCCAGCACATGCTGTCAAATATTAAAGATGCCCTAGGAAGGCCCAGGAAAAGGATGAACCAAATGGCTCTGAGCACTATGGGACTTAACTTCTGAAGTCATCAGTCCCCTAGAACTTAGAACTGCTTAAACCTAACTAACCTAAAGACATCACACACATCCATGCCCGAGGCAGGATTCGAAGCTGCGACCGTAGCGGTCGCGCGGTTCCAGACTGTAGCTCCTAGAACCGCTCAGCCACACCGGCCGGCCCGCACTTCAGCCAAGTGGATGCTGTATCATGAGGAAGTCCAATGTCACACGACCACTTTCATCCCGGAATTCTCGACTTCAAGAGGCATTCCTGTTGTTCCATAGCCCCCCCCCCCCCCCCTCCCCATTCGCTTGATCTGACTTTTTTTTCCTGACATTGAAAAATGTCTCAAAAGGACGTCATTTTAGGACTCGAGAAAACATTCGAAGGAATGTAACCGTCACCTGAAAGGCGCTACCAGTTGATGCGTTTCAGCGCTGCTACCAAGAACAACGACTCCGACTTTGCAGGGACAAAATTATTGTTTGAAAAAAAAAAAAAAAAAAGAACTTTGGTAGATAAAAAAACTGTAATTACTTTCCTCACATAAATGGTTCAAATGGCTCCAAGCACTATGGTACTTAACATCTGAGGTCATCAGTCCCCTAGACTTAGAACTAAGTAAAGCTAACTAACCTAAGGACATCATACCGAGGCAGGATTCGAACCTGAGACCGTAGCAGCCGCATGTTTTCGGAATGAAGCGCCTAGAACCGCTCGGCCACAACAGCAGGCTTTCCTCACACATCTCGTGCTTTAGTGGCCTCTTAAACTATAAGGTCTACAGCTGCAGTCTAGGGCCTTGCAGCCATTCAACTGCCATCGCCTCTGCAGGTAAACTCCTTGCTCGTTGCCTCTACTTGTGTGGCCAGGCACTGTTGTCGTGTGCTCTCCCCTTCTGCACTGGGTCCACGCCACGGTACGCCTTGACCAATGCTGTTTGGCGTGGCTGTGGGGCGTCTTCCTGCTGGAGTTGGCGGTCTTGTCTTGACGTTGGCGCCATCGCTTTCTCGGCTGAACGACACTGCTGGCTGCCTGTGATCATGAGTCGCAAGCTGACCACAGCATCCTTCAGCGGCTGTGTACGGTTTACACTGAGCTGGAATAAGTAATTGGATACCTTCTAATAACGTGTTGGACATTCTTTTCTCCGGCGTAGTACGGCAACTCGACTTGCCATGGACTCAACAAGTCGTTGAAGTCCTCTGCAGAAACACTGAGCCATGCTGTCTCTATAGGTATCCATAATTGTGAGAGTGTGGCCGGTGCAGTATTTTGTGCACGAGCTGACCTCTAGATTATGTCCCATAAATACTGGATGGTATCCGCGTCGGGCGAGCTGTGTGGCCAAATCATTCACTCGAATTGTTCAGAATGGTCTTCAAACCTATCGCAAACTGCTGTGGCCCAGTGACATGACAGATGGTCATCCATAAAAATGCCGTCGTTGTTGCGGTACATGAAGTCCATGAATGGCTGGAAATGGTCTCCAAGTAGCCGAACACAGCCACTTCCAGTCAATGATCTGTTCAGATGGATCAGAAGATCCGGTCCATTCCTTGTAAATACAGCCCACACCACGGAACCACCACCAGCTTACACACTGCCTTGTTGACAACCTGGGTCCATAGCTTCGTGGGCTTTGTGCCACACTCGAACCCTACCATCAGCTCTTAGCAGCTGAAATCGAGACCCATTTGACCAGGCAAAGGTTTTCCAGTCTTGTAGAGGCCAACCTATATGGTCAAGGGCCGAGGAGAGGCGCTGCAGGCGATGTCTTGCTGCTAGCAACGGCACTTGCGTCGGTCGTCTGTTGCTGCAGCCCATTAACGCCAAACTTCACTGCCCTATACTAAGGGATAAGTTCGCCGTGTGCCCGACACTGATTTCTGCGGTTATTTCACGCAGTGTTGCTTCTCTGTTAGCACTGACAAATCTATGCAAATGCCACTGCTCTTGGTTGTTAAGGGAAGGCCGTCGGCCACTGCGTTGTCTGAAATTTGGGATTCTCGGCACACTATTGACACTATAGACTTCGTAATATTGAATTCGCTATTTCCGAAACGAAATGTCTCATGTGTCTAGCTCCAACAACCATTCCGCGTTCAAAGTCCGTTAATTCTCGTCGTGCAGCCGTAATCACGCCGGAAATCTTTTCACATGAATCACCCGAGTACAAATGACAGTTCTGCCAATCCACTGCCCTTCACACCATGTATGTCACCTCAGTGTATATACTGCAGGGGTTTGCTTCTCTCGGCATCGTCACGGCTATTGTACTTGATGTACGATAAACGAATGTTTTACCAATGACGTTTGTAAGACAAGGCGTTACATTGCCAGGAGACAACTCGCCGGCTCCACTGCTACCCAGCGCGTCGTGGTGGACTACTGGTATCCTGATCTCCAACTATCCCATTCCACCACCCACCATAGAGGCCTACCACCGTGGACTGTATAGATCTCTTCGTTTCCGTCATTCCCGTCAACACGCGACCCGTAGCGTATAGTTGCTTATACATGAAATGCATTCGCAGTTACGAGTATGAACGACCATCAGCTGCAGACCGGAATATCTACACTGAAAATTTATACCAGACCAGGACTCGAACCCGGAATTCCCGCTTATCGCGACCGGTCGCCTTACCATTTGGCTAACCGAGCACGACTCATAGCCAGAGTCAAACTTCCATATGCTGTAAACCATATCTCTATAACCTGTACTCGTACATCCATTATACAGGGTGGTCCGTTGATCATGACCGGGCCAAATATCTTACGAAATAGGCGACAAACGAAAAAACTAAAAAGAACGAAATTTGTCTAGCTTGAAGGGGGAAACCAGATGGCGCTATGGTTGGCCCGCTAGATGGCGCTGCCATAGTTCAAACGGATATCAACTGCGTTTTTTAAAATAGGAACCCCCATTTTTATTACATATTCGTGTAGCACGTAAAGAAATATGAATGTTTTAGTTGGACCACTTTTATCGCTTTGTGATAGTTGGCGCTGTAATAGTCACAAACATATGGCTCACAATTTTAGCCGAACAGTTGGTAACAGGTATGTTTTTTAAATTAAAATACAGAACCTAGTTACGTTTGAACATTTTATTTTGGTTGTGAACTTATCATTTCTGAGAACGCATACTGTTACAGCGTGATTACCTGTAAATACCACAATAATGCAATAAATGCTAAAAATTATATCCGTCAACCTCAATGCATTTGGCAACTCGTGTAACGACATTCCTCTCAACAGCGAGTAGTTGGCCTTCCGTAATGTTCGCACATGCATTGACAATGCGCTGACGCATGTTGTCAGGCGCTGTCGGTGGATCGCGATAGCAAATATCCTTCAACTTTCCCCACAGAAAGAAATCCGGGGACGTCAGATCCGGTGAACGTGAGGGCCATAGTATGCTATTCAATACCGCTTCAACCGCACGCGAGCTATGTGCCGGACATCCATCACGTTGGAAGTACATCGCCATTCTGTCATGCAGTGAAACATCTTGTAGTAACATCGGTAGAACATTACGTAGGAAATCAGCATACACTTCACCATTTAGATTGCAATCGATAAAATAGGGGCCAACTATCTTCCTCCCATAATGCCGCACCATACATTAACCCGCCAAGGTCGCTGATGTTCCACTTGTCGCAGCCATCGTGTATTTTCCGTTGGCCGATAGTGCATATTATGCCGGTTTACGTTACCGCTGTTGGTGAATGACGCTTCGTCGCTAAATAGAACGCGTGCAAAAAATCTGTCATCGTCCCTTAATTTCTCTACTGCCCAGTGGCAGAACTGTACACGACATTCAAAGTCATCGCCATGCAATTCCTGGTGCATAGAAATATGGTACGGGTGCAATCGATGTTGATGTAGCTTTCTCAACACCGACGTTTTTGAGATTCCCGATTCTCGCGCAATTTGTCTGCTACTGATGTGCGGATTAGCCGCGACGGCATCTGAAACACCTGCTTGGGCATCATCATTTGTTGCAGGTCGTGGTTGACGTTTCACATGTGGCTGAACACTTCCTGTTTCCTTAAATAACGTAACTATCCGGCGAACGGTCCGGATGATGTCGTTCAGGATACCGAGCAACATACATAGCACACCCCGTTGGGCATCTTGATCACAATAGCCATACATCAACACGATATCGACCTTTACCGCAATTGCTAAACGGTACGTTTTAACAAGGGTAATGTATCACGAAGCAAATACCGTCCTCACTGGCGGAATGTTACGTGATACCACGTACTTATACGTTTGTGACTACTACTCACTGGCGGAATGTTACGTGATACCACGTACTTATACGTTTGTGACTACCACAGCGCCATCTATCACAAATCGAAAAAATTGGTCTAACTGAAACATTCATATTTCTTTATGTACTACACGAATATGTAACAAAAAATGCGGGTTCCTTTTTTTAAAAAAAAAAACCTGCGTGATATCCGTTTGACCTATGGCAGCGCCATCTAGCGGGCCAACCATAGCGCCATCTGGTTTCCCCCTTCAAGCTAGACGAGTTCCGTTCTTTGTAGTTTTTTCGTTTGATGATTATTTCGTGAGATATTTGGCCCGTTCACTGTCAATGGACCACCCTGTATATATTCCCGTACAGAGGAGACATTTTATTTGAATGTCGCCTCTCCGGTGTCGGCGGATAAATACGATATTGCAGTGCCTGATTTATTCCGAATTACGATGCAATGTTTCATCGGACATGTATGCACGAATAAATATGGCTGCAAGCTGCCATTAATGATTTACATGTAGTGTCATAGTCTTCTTCAGATTTTTTGAAATGGCTGACATGTTTCATTTACCACTGATCAAAATATCTTTTCATTATATTATCACGCAGGTAAACACGTTAGTATCCCATCTTCAGTACGTTCTTATACAGTTTCTATCAAATCAACAGGAATGCCATCTGTCAGTCGCCGTAAATTCGAATTCCAATAAGACTATGTTAATTTAGACGTTCCACGCTTTTTCACCGAAAACCTAAATCAGTGTACGGAGGATGAGGTTTGTATCCTATTCCGTTCGTATATGTTGCTAACATTAACAGTAATGGACCCTCCCACTCGCTCGTTTATCACATGCCAAATGGAACCATATATCTAAAAGTGGTCTTGACGAAAAATGTGTGTTTGAAATAAGTTGTTAAGTACTTACCAATCGATTTGTCATTAAAGCGCAGCGGAGCATGCACTGCAAGAGAGAAAAGAATATATGAAACATTGTTTCATGCACGAAAACATTATACTTTTTCCCTGTGCGTAATATTAAGAAATGAAAAAATTACCTTTTGATCATCAGAGGTTTCATCGGGAACTTCAAAGTTTCTGACGATTTTCATCATAGTATCTGTAACAGAAGAAACTTTATTATACTCGTGCAAGTAATTCGATACCAAAACGAAGTTTCGTGCGAATAAACTTGCCATTTTTTTCTATTGTAATTTTAAAAAATCTCATCCACATAACAGTAGGAAAAGGAGATGCCATAAGACGGAAAGGATGTTCATTTTATCAACACAGTATCCGGTGTCGGTGGATAAATACGATATTGCAGTGCCTGATTTATTCCGAATTACGATGCAATGTTTCATCGGACATGTACGCACGAATAAATATGGCTGCAAGCTGCCATTAATGATTTACATGTAGTGTCATAGTCTTCTTCAGATTTTTTGAAATGGCTGATATGTTTCATTTACCACTGATCAAAATATCTTTTCATTATATTATCACGCAGGTATTCACAATTCAGGAAGTTTCAAAGATTTTCTGACACAGGCGAGCTAGTAATATTGTCAGCTCAGCGGTTAAAAGGAAAGTATGTTCGGATAGTGCAAACAAGTCTAGGAATGGTTGCCAAGGTATTTCTTCCATTTGCCTACCCTACCCGTAATTGACGAAATGACTCGCTAAAAGTGCTAAGAGAAATCAGTTGACTTTTGTCAGTTACTGTTTCTTATCATTTCTGCCTTGGAATCCACATCTCAGCGAAACTTATGCTAACTTACCGCGCGTCCTAAACAGCAGAGGACTAAATGGGACCTCAAGCAAACGGTGAGAGCAATTAAGGCAATTCTTATGAACGATATATGTGAAAGATCGTGAATTTCCTGCGGTACCCTTGCCTGTCTCATCAAAAGTAGCAGCAGCTACTTAGACAGTTAGCCTGTGCCAGCATAACGGTCCACATCTTGCTACAACTTCGTATAATATATTTTTCAGAGGATGAAATAATATATCATGGCTATGCGAAGTTCATTCATTCATGTTACATTTATAATTCATTGGTGTTGATATTCGTCATTTTTTGTCGTAGGTAATATAGTCGAATACAAGGTGCTGGTTTTATAGAAACAAGTAAAACAGCATTTTAAAAAAGGTTATTACTTAAAAGCATATACCTTTATTTGTCTGCAGTTCAACGCAATTTCCACCAATGCTGTAGTGCTCATCATAACGAACGGCCAACTGCTCATTCCAGTCTCATAAGATCCTAAGAACTAATTTGGGTGCCACTGCTGAACGGCTGTTTTGAAATCATCGTCACTGTCCGCTCAAATGTTTTTCGAGTGCTAAGCGCTGGATACTACATCACTGCTATACCGAGGGTAATCAAGTTGTCCTCAGCCAAACGTTGCGATTCATTAGGCCGTGTGTGGATGGATGGGCATTGTCATGAAGTTAAAATGATCCCTTTAATGAGCTCTCGAAAATGATTGTGTTACTCTGAAGCAAAAAAATCACGAGCAACATTGGAATAAGGAGGAAGAGATTAGTGTTCAACGTCCCGTCGACAACGACGTCATTACAGGCGGATCTGAAGGAAAGCGGCCGTGACCTTTCGAAGTAACCATCCCGGCAGTTTTCTTAAGCGATTTAGGGAAGTCACAGGAAATCTAAATCAGGATGGTCAGGCCTCCCGAATGCAAGTCCAGTGTGTTAACCACTGCACTGCCCCGTTCGGTACAAGCAACATATCCCACCTATCCCATTAACACAGTAAACATGAGCTTGTTTGCATCAAGTTAACTTTTTTTGATTATGAATGCCTCCATACCCTGGATTGTTGTTTCGTTTCGCGTGTAACTTACCGATCCATGATTCGTCATCATTGACGATTCTGCTTAAAAATTATTCATCTTTGTTACAGTATCGTTCAATGGTATTCAAAGCACTGGAAAGTCGATTGTTTGAAAACCTGATTTAAATTTTCCACGACTTCCTTATTAGTACCGGCAAATTCTCGGATAATTCCGACTATAAGGTCACGGCCGATTATCTGGCCATCCTTTTCATACTACACCTGCATATATCACTTACGTGTTTTTTTAACATCTATAACACGACAACATGCCCAATAATCTTGTAAGAGTGTAAAAATGATTCACGGATGACTGAAACAACTACTAGTTCCACTATTACTGCACATCAGCAGCGCTTTTGATTGGCAGCATAAACACACCTTCCAGTACTTTAAGAATTCTGAATGTATTTCATAACACCTCTTGAAATTTGAGAAAACCCATTAGATCAGATAGTCTCTTTTACTGAACTTTTTCAGCAACTTTCTGTAACAAGTCTTCAGTGATGACGATCCCGCCCACATAGCACTCCATCACGAACACCATACAATCGTCTATCATCCATTGTATCTCATATTCTATCCTTCATAGAGTTACTTCATGAGCTTCACTAATCTATCGATGAATTTTAACCGCTCCCACGTCTTTCGATAAAAAAAAAATAAGAAATCAGTGTCAGTATTCACACTCAATGGGATTATCAATTAATTAGGATATTTTAAACAAGCACAAACAAACGTAAGCACCGACGCGTACTTCCACTGCAATATCTGTGGTCAGACAATAAACGTACGTACTCCCCGTGTTTGCGTTGATCCCATACAGCAGTCTCAAGCGGTGACATTTAAAACCTGTATTTAACTTTAAAAACACGTCTGGTACACCCGATGGCTGGCGTAAGGCATAACACCACTTTTATTTCGTAAACGGTTATCAAATCGAGTATTTCGGTGAACAATTAGACGGACGTCTCATTTTGTTATGCGTTTGAGCACTCTTGCATCAATCGAGATTTCTGACAATAAAACGCAGGCTTTGGTTTGCCTTCCCCACAACATTTTCCAATTTAAATTGTTCGTAATTGTAATTCCTAGGTATTAGACCGTCCCATTCAGCAGATCACGTAATTCTTCTTCCCTATCACTCAGGACAGCAATGTCATGGGGGAACCGTATCATTAATATCCTTGAAATTTAATAACACTCCTGAACCTTTCTTTTATTTCCGTCATTGCTTCTTCGATGGACAGATTGAACAGTAGGAGCGAAAGACTACATTCTTGTCTTACACACTTTTTAGTCCGAACGCTTAGTCCGAAGTCAGTAGTATATCGCCACACACATATATTCTACACACCAACGTAAACAGTCGTCTTGTTGCCACTTCCCCCAATGATTTTAGAAATTATATCTATGTGTCATCTATACCTTCTGATTTATTTTACCTGAAGTCCCCCAAAGTTCTTTTAAAGGCTAATACTGGATTCTTCATTTCTTCTAAATCGACTCCTGTTTCTTCTTCTATCATATCAGACAAATCTTCTCCCGCATAGAGGCGTACGCTTTCCACCTATCTCCTCTCTCCTCTGCATTTAACAGTGAAATTGCTGTTGAATTCATAATGTTACCACCCTTGCTTTTAATTTTAATGATTCTGTATTATGAGTCAGTCCCTCCGATATTCATTTCTTTTTCGATGTCTTCACATTTTTCCTGCAGGCATCTCGTCTTAGCTTCCCTGCATTTCCTATTTATTTCATTCCTCAGTGACTCATATTTCTGTTTTCCAATCTTATTATTCCGTTTTGGATCTTTTACATAGTGTATATTACCTGTCTGTTGCTATATTTTACCCCTATTTTTCTCATAATTTCGAACATCTTGCACCTTTTACATTGTCGAATGCTTCTTCCAGGTCGACAAATCCTATGAACGTGTCTTGATTTTTCTTTAGTCTTGCTTCCATTATCAACCGCAACATCAGAATTGCCTGTCTGGTGTCTTTACCTTTCATAAAGCGAAACTGATCGTCGTCTAACACAAACTCAACTTTCTTTTCCATTCTTCTGTATATTAACATTGTCAGCAATTAGGATGCATGAGCTGTTAAGCTGATAGTGCGATAGGTCTCGCACTTGTCAGCTCTTGCAGTCTTCGGGATGATATTTTTCCGAAAGTCAGTAGTATATCGCCACACACATACATTCTACACACCAACGTAAACAGTCGTCTTGTTGCCACTTCCCCCAATGATTTTAGAAATTATATCTATGTGTCATCTATACCTTCTGATTTATTTTACCTGAAGTCCCCCAAAGTTCTTTTAAAGGCTAATACTGGATTCTTCATTTCTTCTAAATCGACTCCTGTTTCTTCTTCTATCATATCAGACAAATCTTCTCCCGCATAGAGGCGTACGCTTTCCACCTATCTCCTCTCTCCTCTGCATTTAACAGTGAAATTGCTGTTGAATTCATAATGTTACCACCCTTGCTTTTAATTTTAATGATTCTGTATTATGAGTCAGTCCCTCCGATATTCATTTCTTTTTCGATGTCTTCACATTTTTCCTACAGGCATCTCGTCTTAGCTTCCCTGCATTTCCTATTTATTTCATTCCTCAGTGACTCATATTTCTGTATTCCTCAATTTCCCTTAACATTTTTGTACTTTCTTCTTTCATCGATCAACTGAAATAGTTCTTCTGTTATTCATGGTTTCTTACCTATTACCTTGTTTATACCCATGTTTTTCTTTCGAAATTCTGGGAATACCATTTCTAGAGCTATCCATTCCTCTTCAACTGTACTGCCTCCTCTTCTGATTCTTGAACAGAGTATTGGCTTTTACGATCTGAAATTTATTGCAGAACTCAATTAGTCTTCCCCCTCTCTCATTCCTCGTACCATGCCCGTATTCTCCTGTAACCGTTTCTTCCATTTCTTTCTCGACAACTGCATTCCAGTCTCCCATAACTATTAGGTTTTCATCACCCTTTCAACATCCTCATATATATATATATATACTTTCTCTTCAGCTTCGGCTTGTGACGTCGGCATTTATACCTGAACTATCCTTGTCTGTGTTGTTTTACTGTCGACTCTAATATGAACAACACTATCATTGAACTGTTTACAGTACCACACTGTCTGCCCTACCTTCCTATTCTTAACAAATCCTACTTCCTTTATGTCATTTTCTGCTGCTGTTGATATTACCCTATATTCATCTGACCAGAGTTCCTTTTCTCTATTTCATTTCACTGACCTCTACTTTGTCTATATTGAGTCTTTGCATTTCCCTTTTCAGATTTTCTAGCTTCTCTACCACGTTCAAGCTTCTGACATTCCACGTCCCGGCTTGTAGAACGTTATCCTTTAGTTGATTATTGAAATTTTTTCTCAGCGTCACCTCCCCTTCGGCAGTCCCTTCTCAGACACTGGAATGGGGAACCATTCTGGAATCTTTTTCCGCTGGAGATGTCAACATGACACTTTTTCAATTACAGGTCATATGCCCTGTGGATACACATTAGGTGTCTTTAATGCTGTGGTTTCCATTACCTTCTGCATCCTCATGCCGTTGATCATTGCTGATTCTTCCACCTTTAGGGACAATAGAGTGCCTTGAACCTCCGTCCGCTCCTCCCTCCTCTGCCCTCTTTGAAAAGATCGTTGGCAGAATGACAGTGACTTCTTATACTGGAAATCTTTGACCGCCGGTGCTGATTATTAATCAAAATTTAACCGGTGATGGGTTTTGAATCCGGTACTAGGACGTTTTTGTACTAGCCAAAGACGCTCTCTCTAACCTTGTTTTTTTCCCATAGCAAATATCACTTATAAGCTAAAGATCTTTTGTTACGGCATACGCCAACGACCTTTTGTTATTGCTAAGTGAAAGTCCAACAAACCTACGTACACACATCCTGCAGGTAATTGCTGATTTACTTGCCTGAACAGAGTGGATGCAGAATTTAGATTTGAAACTTAACCCATTTGAAACGTAAGCAGTCGTAGTCACTCAAAAACTTATTAAATATCAGTACACAGAATCTCTTCCATTCTTAATTGTAAACGATATAGAAATAACTTTTCCTCTTGGACCGTCGCTTAGACTCGACTGAATACAAAATCCAGTCTGTAAGACTACGAAAATATAACAATATTCCCTTTCGAGCTGAAAAAGAAAGTCGTAGAGTCTCTAATACTCCCCATACTTGATTATGATGATCCTATTCTCAAAGAACTTCCGTACGACCACTTACGCCGGCTAGAACTGCCGATAAATGTTTGTGTAGAGCACATTTGTGACTTAGCTATTTCGACCATATCACTCCTGCCTACTAACAATACTCATGTCTACACTCATGTCTACACGCTGATAAGCATAGGTACTATCATACTCTAAGCTCCATAGTTTTCTCAGGCACTGAACTCCCTCTTATTTATTTTCAACTCTTACTATACTTTCAGAATAGCATAGCAGAAATACTTGTTCTCAAAAAGATAAAATCCTCTCTACAGCATTACATAACACTGCGAAATTCTCTAGATCATTTATTGTGTCATGAATTCATCTTTGGAGCAATCTTTCTCAGAATATCAGAAAAATTAAATTCCTTTCAAATTTCATAAAACAGCTAATGATTCATATTCTATCACAATAGCAAATTTCTCTCATATACTCACCCTCACAGCTCTATCTCCCTCCTGTGCATACAGTTCTCTATTTAAATTCTGTCCTTTCCTAACAGCAACTGTCACTGTCATTTCAATCCTCTCTTCTTCCTTCATCTCTTCCGCTTCTAATAATGCTAAGCGATGCTTCAAATGCTCTACACTAATCTATATGATTCTTAATGCCATTTATTGTTAATATTGGTAGTTGCGCCAATAATAATAATAATAATTTTGAGTGCTATATAATAATATGGTTTGTGTTGTTCCTGGCCAGACATAAGAGAGGACCTTAAAGCTCTAATCTGGTCAGGCTCAATAAGAATAAATAAAAGCGTAAAATTTGCTATGCACTACATATTTGTCTGCTTATGATAGCTTTTGTCTTTTAATGATAATGTATTTCAGTATTAAGGTCTGAAACACCCACAATGAAAAGGAACGATTCACTTTTAATGAACTTTAAATTAACATTAAATTCAAATAACAATTCTTGTTTAAATTACGAACTTTGTATTTTGTTTTACTAGTGTATTACATGCAATTTAAACCAGTTCAGTCTAATTCTGTATACCAAACAGAAGAACTGTCCAATTAGTTATATAAATTAATAACGAACGCACAATCTATAGTTTTCTACTTACCTCTATCTATATCACCCACCGACGAAGCACATCGGCCGAAAGGTCTAGGACCCTGCAGAAGAAACGTCAAAAATTGTTTCAAGTATTCATTATACTCTATACTACAAAAATTATTCTTAGTTTAATGTTTAACAGGTTTGCCTTTCCCAGAACATACATGTTGTCTTTGTTACTGTTCTTACGGCTAACAAATCAGTATTTACGTCCTTATTATTCTGAATAGTGTTTTTTCTTTTGTATTGGTAAAGTCAAGTGACATAAATAGCCCAATAACACAGACACTCTGAAAGGTGTACATCATGACTCTCTTTCGTCAAAAAAATGTAACATTAAAAATGCCATCAGCCGTGTGTATTTTGAATGTATTTTATTTATGGGAGCAGTTTTGTTGTTCCAGTACTCCGTCTTTTGATCCATAACTAACGTGTAGGAGGAATCCAACCTCATGTGCAGTCTAAATGGGGGTCAGCTTTAAGTAACTCTTACCCTTAAACTTTTGGTTTCAACAACGCTGTCGCTTCGTTCATCAACTAAATACTGCTAAAAAAACTATTTCCGTCATTACATCTTCAATGTACATGATGAACAGTAGGAAGAAAGAACTTCATCTCTACCATATGCTCTTTTTGACCTGAGACTGTTATTCCAGTCTTATTGTTTCCCTCTTGATTGTTATACACATTTCCTATTATCTGTCTGTCTCCCAAACATCTTGCACCATTTTACGTCATCTAAGACTTTTCCTAGGTTGACAAATCCTACAAAAGTGTCTTAACTTTTCTTATCTTGACCACGATATCAACTGCAAGTTAGGAATTCCCTCTCCGGTAATTTCTTAAATCAAACAAATCTCCATATTAGATACACGCACTTTTCCTTTTTAATTCTGTGTATATGCTTCTTCTTTGCTACTTGGATACGTGAACTATTAAGCTAACTGTGCGACTCGCGCATGTATCTCGTATTTGATTGTGTAGATGGCGTTCTTCCGATAGCCTGATTATATGTTCCAGAGTCATAGGTTCTACAGTCCAGTCTAAATTTTCGTTTGGTCATCATCTCCCCAATGATTTTAGAATTTCTAAGTCAATGTTATCTACGCCTCCTGCTTTATACTTGATCTCAGTCTTCAATAGATCTTTCACACACTGCCTCCAATACAGGAGCCCTTACGTTCAACTCGAATCCCTTTCTCCTTCTATCACTTAAAACAGTTTTTGCAACTCGCAGGGGCCCTCGACGTACCCTTTTACCAACCCGCTCTCTCATTTGCGTTTAACAGTGGAATTCTTTTTCAACTCTTAATACTGACTCCTTTGGTTTTAATTTTACCGAAGGATGTCTTGACGTTCCGATTACCAGTTCCTTCTGGATTTCTTCATGTATCGCCTGCAGTCATTTCGCAATAACTTCCTGCACTTCATATCAATTTCATCACTTTCCATTGCTCTGTCCCTTTCTTTTCATAAATTTTTCTGTATTTCATTCTTTCATCGATCAATTCAAATATTTATTCTGTCGCTCAGAGTTTCTTAGGTTACTTTCCTTCTACTCATCATGTCTGTCCAGGTTAGTAATTGCCTTCTGTGATATTCATCATCGAAATATCTACAACCTCAGAGAACCTAAAACGCTGATTATCTTTCCTCCGTTGTTCAGTATCCCATTTCCTTACACACATTCCTGACAGTTATCTAATCTTCAACATTACTAAACTGGGAACTGAGTCTGTATCTGCTCCTGGTCACATACTACAGTATCTCTTTTCAGAGTCTTTGTCTTATGATCACCTGATCCATCTGGCATCTTCCTCTAGGATTCAAGTGCTACTCTCAAACGAAGGCGTTGGCATAAGACAGGAATTCGTCACGTGACGTACCAGACAAGTCGGAAGACTGGAAAAATTATTCTCGTGTTTCTAGGCCTTTTCCAGATATACCTCTTTCTCCAGCGATTCTTGCACAGTGTATTTGCTATTAGTAGCGGACATTAATTGCAGTACTCAAGGAGTCCTCTTGCTCTCTCATTCCCATTGCCGAGTCCGTATTATTGCACAGAACTAACTTTTATTCACTCCACTTTTATAGCACTCCGGAGCTCCATGACTGTTATACTACTGGCCACTAAATTGCTACACCACGAAGATGACATGCTACAGACGCGAAATTTAACCGACAGGAAGAAGATGCTGTGATTGCAAATGATTAGCTTTTCAGAGCATTCACACAAGGTTGGTGCCGGTGGCGACACCTACAACGTGCTGACATGAGGGAAGTTTCCAACCGGTTTCTCATACACAAACAACAGTTGACCGGCGTTGCCTGGTGAAACGTTGTTTTGATGTCTCGTGTAAGGAGGAGAAATGCGTACCATCACGTTTCCGACTTTGATAAAGGTCAGATTGTAGCCTATCGCTATTGCGGGTTATCATATAGCGACACTGCTGCTCGCGTTGGTCGAGATCCAATGACTGTTAGCAGAATATGGAATCGGTGGGTTCAGGAGGGTAATACGGAACGCCGTGCTGGATCCCAAAGGCCTCGTATCACTAGCAGTCGAGATGACAGGCATCTTATCCGCATGGCTCTAACGGATCGTGCAGCCACGTCTCGATCCCTGAGTCAACAGATGGGGACGATTGCAACACGACAACCATCTGCACGAACAGTTCGACTTCGTTTGCAGCAGCATGGACTATCAGCTCGGAGACCATGGCTGCGGTTACCCTTGACGCTGCATCACAGACAGGAGCGCCTGCGATGGTGTACTCAACGACGAACCTGGTTGCACGAATGGCAAAACGTCATTTTTTCGGATGAATCCAGGTTCTGTTTACATCATTATGATGGTTGCATCCGTGTTTGGCGACATCGCGGTGAACACACATTGGAAGCGTGTATTCGTCATCGCCATACTGGCGTATCACCCGGCGTGATGGTATGGGGTGCCATTGGTTACACGCCTCGGTCACCTCTTGTTCGCATTGACGCCACTTTGAACAGTGGAGGCAACATTTCAGATGTGTTACGACGCGTGACTCTACCCTTCATTCGATCCCTGTGAAACCCTACATTTCAGCAGGATAATGCACGACCGCATGTTGCAGGTCCTGTACGGGACTTCGGGATACAGAAAATGCTCGACTGCTGCCCTGGCCAGCACATTCTCCAGATCTCTCACCAATTGAAAACGTCTAGTCAATGGTGGCCGATCAACTGGCTCGTCACAATACGCCAGTCACTACTCTTGATGAACTGTGGTATCGTGTTGAAGCTGCATGGGCAGCCGTACCTGTACACGCCATCCAAGCTCTGTTTGACTCAATGCCCAGGCGTACCAAGGCCGTTATTGCGGCTAAAGGTGGTTGTTCTGGGTACTGACTTCTCGGGATCTATGCACCCAAATTGAGTGACAATGTAATCACATGTCAGTTCTAGTATAATATCTTTGTCCAATGAATACCCGTCTGTCATCTGCATTTTTTCTTGGTGTAGCAATTTTAATGGCCAGTAGTGTATTTTAATCGCCCACTGCATTATGAGTTACTCGTTGAGTGCCATCGTACGCTCTCTCTCTTCATTTTCTGCTTGTGATGTCGATACATAAACATGAAAAATTGTTGTTGGCGTTGCTTTTCTGTCGATTCTGGCGAGAATAATGATCGATCAGTCTGCCTGTGGCAGCCATAGTGAGCGGACATGCGGTGTTGGTGTGCGCCGCGAGTGGGGCTGTTTATGTGTGCTAGAGTGCTCTCTGTTTCCTTTCACAGCGTGCTTCCGTCACGGTTCGGTAAAACTATCGCTTTTCAACTAAAACAAATGAAGTAAAACTGGATGATGAGGAATTCTCAGGCTTTCATATGTGTTAGTGTATTGAAAGGAGGAGGTAAGATGGACATCAACAAAAACAAAACAAGGATAATGGAATGTAGTCGAATTAAAATAGGTTCTGCAGAGGGAATTAGATTAGGAAACGAGACGCTTAAAGTAGTAGATCTACATCTACATCTACATGATTACTCTGCAATTCACATTTAAGTGCTTGGCAGAGGGTTCATCGAACCACAATCATACTATCTCCCTACCATTCCACTCCCGAACAGCGCGCGGGAAAAACGAACGCCTAAACCTTTCTGTTCGAGCTCTGATTTCTCTTATTTTATTTTGATGATCATTCCTACCTATGTAGGTTGGGCTCAATATAATACACTCCTGGAAATTGAAATAAGAACACCGTGAATTCATTGTCCCAGGAAGGGGAAACTTTATTGACACATTCCTGGGGTCAGATACATCACATGATCACACTGACAGAACCACAGGCACATAGACACAGGCAACAGAGCATGCACAATGTCGGCACTAGTACAGTGTATATCCACCTTTCGCAGCAATGCAGGCTGCTATTCTCCCATGGAGACGATCGTAGAGATGCTGGATGTAGTCCTGTGGAACGGCTTGCCATGCCATTTCCACCTGGCGCCTCAGTTGGACCAGCGTTCGTGCTGGACGTCCAGACCGCGTGAGACGACGCTTCATCCAGTCCCAAACATGCTCAATGGGGGACAGATCCGGAGATCTTGCTGGCCAGGGTAGTTGACTTACACCTTCTAGAGCACGTTGGGTGGCACGGGGTACATGCGGACGTGCATTGTCCTGTTGGAACAGCAAGTTCCCTTGCCGGTCTAGGAATGGTAGAACGATGGGTTCGATGACGGTTTGGATGTACCGTGCACTATTCAGTGTCCCCTCGACGATCACCAGTGGTGTACGGCCAGTGTAGGAGATCGCTCCCCACACCATGATGCCGGGTGTTGGCCCTGTGTGCCTCGGTCGTATGCAGTCCTGATTGTGGCGCTCACCTGCACGGCGAAAAACACGCATACGACCATCATTGGCACCAAGACAGAAGCGACTCTCATCGCTGAAGACGACACGTCTCCATTCGTCCCTCCATTCACGCCTGTCGCGACACCACTGGAGGCGGGCTGCACGATGTTGGGGCGTGAGCGGAAGACGGCCTAACGGTGTGCGGGACCGTAGCCCAGCTTCATGGAGACGGTTGCGAATGGTCCTCGCTGATACCCCAGGAGCAACAGTGTCCCTAATTTGCTGGGAAGTGGCGGTGCGGTCCCCTACGGCACTGCGTAGGATCCTACGGTCTTGGCGTGCATCCGTGCGTCGCTGCGGTCCGGTCCCAGGTCGATGGGCACGTGCACCTTCCGCCGACCACTGGCGACAACATCGATGTACTGTGGAGACCTCACGCCCCACGTGTTGAGCAATTCGGCGGTACGTCCACCCGGCCTCCCGCATGCCCACTATACGCCCTCGCTCAAAGTCCGTCAACTTCACATACGGTTCACGTCCACGCTGTCGCGGCATGCTACCAGTGTTAAAGACTGCGATGGAGCTCCGTACGCCACGGCAAACTGGCTGACACTGACGGCGGCGGTGCACAAATGCTGCGCAGCTAGCGCCATTCGACGGCCAACACCGCGGTTCCTGGTGTGTCCGCTGTGCCGTGCGTGTGATCATTGCTTGTACAGCCCTCTCGCAGTGTCCGGAGCAAGTATGGTGGGTCTGACACACCGGTGTCAATGTGTTCTTTTTTCCATTTCCAGGAGTGTATTTTCGCATTCGGAAGAGAAAGTTGGTGACTGAAATTTCGTAAATAGATCTGGCCGCGACGAAAAACGTCTTTGCTTTAATGACTTCCATCCCAACTCGCGTATCATATCTGCCACACTCTCTCCCCTATTACGCGATAATACAAAACGAGGTGCCCTTTCTTGCACCCTTTCGATGTCCTCGGTCAATCCCACCTGGTAAGGATCCCACACCGCGCAGCAATATTCTAACAGAGGACGAACGAGTGTAGTGTAAGCTGTCTCTTTAGTGTACTTGTTGCATCTTCTAAGTGTCCTGCCAATGAAACGCAGCCTTTGGCTCGCCTTCCCCACAATATTATCTATGTGGTCTTTCCAACTGAAGTTGTTTGTAATTTTTACACCCAGGTACTTAGTTGAATTGATAGCCTTGAGAATTGTACTATTTATCGAGTAATCGAATTCCAACGGATTTCTTTTGGAACTCATGTGGATCACCTCACACTTATCGTTATTTAGCGTCAACTGCCACCTGCTTCACCATACAGCAATCTTTTCTACATCGTTTTGCAACTGATACTGGTCTTCGGATGACCTTACTAGACGGTAAATTACAGCATCATCTGCGAACAACCTAAGAGAACTGCTCAGATTGTCACCCAGGTCATTTATATAGATCAGGAACAGCAGAGGTCCCAGGACGCTTACCTGGGGAACACCTGATATCACTTCAGTTTTACTCGATGATTTGCCGTCTATTACTACGAACTGCGACCTTCCTGACAGGAAATCACGAATCCAGTCGCACAACTGAGACGATACCCCATAGGCCCGCAGCTTGATTAGAAGTCGCTTGTGAGGAACGGTGTCAAAAGCTTTCCGGAAATCTAGAAATACGGAATCAACTTGAGATCCCCTGTCGATAGCGGCCATTACTTCGTGCGAATAAAGAGCTAGCTGCGTTGCACAAGAACGATGTTTTCTGAAACCATGCTGATTACGTATCAATAGATCGTTCCCCTCGAGGTGATTCATTATGTCTGAATACAGTACATGCTCAAAACCCTACTGCAAACCGACGTCAATAATATAGGTCTGTAGTTCGATGGATTACTCCTACTTCTTAAACACTGGTGCGACCTGCGCAATTTTCCAATCTGTAGGTACAGATCTATCGGTGACAGGAAATGTATATGATTGCTAAGTAGTGAGCTATTGTATCAGCGTAATCTGAAAGGAACCTAATCGGTATACAATCTGGACCTGAAGACTTGCCCGTATCAAGCGATTTGAGTTGCTTCGAAACCCCTAAGGCATCTACTTCTAAGAAACTCATGCTAGCAGCTGTTCGTGTTTCAAATTCTGGAATATTCCATTCGTCTTCCCTGGTGAAGGAATTTCCGAAAACTGCGTTCAATAACTCCGCTTTAGCGGCACAATCGTTGGTAACAGTACCATCGGCACTGCGCAGCGAAGGTATTGACTGCGTCTTGCCGCTTGTGTACTTTACATACGACCAGAATTTCTTCAGATTTTCTGCCAAATTTCGAGACAATGTTTCGTTGTGGAACCTATTAAAGGCATCTCGCATTGAAGTCCGTGCCAAATTTCGCGCGTCTGTAAATTTTAGCCAATCTTCGGGATTTCGCATTCTTCTGAACTTCGATGCTTTTTCCGTTGCCTCTGCAACACCGTTCGGACCTGTTTTGTGTACCATGGGGGATCAGTTCCATCTCTTACCAATTTATGAGGTATGAATCTCTCAATTGCTGTTGCTACTATATCTTTGCATTTGAGCCACATCTCGTCTATATTTGCATGGTCAGTTCGGAAGAAATGAAGATTCTCTCTTAGGAAAGCTTCTAGTGACACTTTATTCGCTTTGTTAAATAAAATTATTTTGCGTTTGTTTCTGGTGGATTTGGAAGAAACGGTATTGAGCCTAGCTACAACGACCTTGTGATCACTAATCCCTGTATCAGTCATGATGCTCTCTATTAGCTCTGGATTGTTTGTGGCTAAGAGGTCAAGTGTGTTTTCGCAACCATTTACAATTCGCGTGGGTTCGTGGACTAACTGCTCGAAATAATTTTCGGAGAAAGCATTTAGGACAATCTCGGAAAATGTTTTCTGCCTACCACCGGTTTTGAACAAGTATTTTTGCCATCATATCGAGGGAAGGTTGAAGTCCCCACCAACTATAACCGTATGAGTGGGGTATTTATTTGTTACGAGACTCAAATTTTCTCTGAACTGTTCAGTAACTATATCATCGGAGTCTGGGCGTCGGTAGAAGGAGCCAATTATTAACTTAGTTCGGCTGTTAAGTATAACCTCCACCCATACCAATTCACACGGAGTGTCTACTTCGACTTCACTACAAGATAAACCACTACTGACAGACACAAACACTCCACCACCAATTCTGCCTAATCTATCTTTCCTGAACACCGTCTGAGACTTCGTAAAAATTTCTGCAGAACTTATTTCAGGCTTTAGCCAGCTTTCTGTACCTATAACGATTTCAGATTCTGTGCTTTCTATTAGCGCTCGAAGCTCAGGGACTTTCCCAGCACAACTACAACAATTTACAGCTACAATTCCGACTGTTCCTTGATCCAAGGACATCCTGTATTTGCCATGCACCCTTTGAGATTGCAGCCCATCCCGTACTTTCCCGAGGCCTTCTAGCCTAAAAAACCGCCCAGTCCACGCCACACAGCCTCCGCTACCCGTGTAGCCGCCAGCTGAGTGTAGTGAACTCCTGACCTATTCAGCGGAACCCGAAACCCCACCACCCTATGGCGCAAGTCAAGGAATCTGCAGCCAACACGGTCGTAAAACCGTCTGAGCCTCTGATTCAAACCCTCCACCCGGCTCTGCAGCAAAGGTCCGCAGTCGGTTCTGTCAACGATGTTGCAGATGGTGAGCTCTGCCTTCATCTAGTAAGCAAGACCGGCAGCCTTCACCAAATCAGATAGCCGCTGGAATCCAGAGAGAATTTCCTCAGATCCAAAGCGACCCACTTCATTAGTGCCGACATGTGCCACCACCTGCAGCTGGCTGCACCCTGTGCTCTTCATGGCAACCGGAAGGACCCTTTCCACATCAGGAATGACTCCACCCGGAATGCACACGGAGTGCACACTGGATTTCTTCTCCTCCTTAGCCGCCATATCCCAAAGGGGCCCCATTACGCGCCTAACATTGGAGCTCCCAACTACCAATAAGCCCACCCTCTGCGATTGCCCGGACCTTGAAGGCTGAGAATCATCCTCTGAAACAGGGCAGGCAGCTGCATCTGGCTCAGCCAGAGACAGTACCTGAAACCTGTTTGTCAGACGCACCGGGGAGGCTTTCTGATCAGTCTCCGGGGACGTCTTTCGCTGCCTGCCACGCCTTGGAACGACCTCCCAATCAACCACAGGCGAGGGTTCAGCCCCACTGCGGGCAGCAACCGGGGCAACCACAGCGGCAGACCGATCTGGGAACAGACGGGACGAGGTTGACATCCCCGTGATACCCAAGTCCGGCTCCCCACAGTGGTGCCCATTGGCAACAGCCTCAAGCTGCGCGACCGAAGTCAGCGCCGCCTGCAACTGTGAGCGAAGGGATGCCAACTCAGCCCTCATCCGAACACAGCAATCACAGTTTTGATATTTAGGCAGAAAAATAAATGATGGCTGAAGCAGAGCGCATATAAAATGTAGACGGGCGATGGTAAAAATAGCGTTTCTGAAGAAGAGAAATTTGTTAAGATCGAGACTGATGACCTCAGAAGTTAAGTCCCATAGTGCTCAGAATCATTTGAACCATTTTGTTAAGATCTAATATTGATTTATGTGTTAGGAACGCCTTTCATCTAGTATTTGTATGGAGTGTAGCCATGTATCGAAGTGAAACATGGTCATTAGCAGTTTAGACAAGAAGAGAATAGAAGCCTTTGAAATGTTGAGCTACGGAAGAATGCTGATGGTTAGGTGCGTATATCATGTAACTACCGAGGAGGTACGGAATAGAACTGGGGTGGCACAATCTGACTAGAAGCAGAGATAGGTTGGAAGGACACATTCTGGGACACCAAGGGATCACTAGTTTGGTACTGGAGAGAAGTGTGGCAGGTAAAAATCTTAGAGGGAGACCAAAAGATAAATATAATAAGCAGATTCAGAAGAATGTAGGTTGCAGTAGTTATTCGCAGATAAAGATGCTTGCACAGGATAGAGTAGAATGGAGAGCTGCATCTAACCAGTCTGAAGACTGAAGACCACAACTACAGCAATAACAACATTAAAAGAGCGTATTTGTGAGACGCATAAAATTTAAGCACGATGGTAGTTTGGTAAGCACAGCTGCCATTACTTGTGCTGGTTTCGGTTTAAGAGCTGTAAGAATTTAAATCAGCACTTTAAAGTTCCACCTGGTAAAGTACGAAGTATTAACGATGGGTTGAAGAGGATACATTGTCAGATGGAGGTCTGCATGGTAAACTAAATGAAATTAGGTTAGCTAGAGTGGAGTTCCAGAAGCATATAGAGTTTTGTCTCTTTACCTGTAAGCACAAAGGATTTAACAAAAGAACATTACCCCTGTACTCAGCAGAACATTTTAATAATTCTTGTGATCGCAGAAGACCTTTTAAGAGACTTAGTGATAACTGCTACCACCGGATAAGTACACATGCAACTAGTTTGTCAAGGTGAAATTAAATCAGTGCATCTTACATCCCTTTAAGCGAATACATCTGAATGGGGTGAAGAAATGAAACTAATGCTCTGAAAACAAATGTAGTGCTAATACGTCAGAGTCAGCTATATCAAAAACAGACAGGAATAATATGGAGCAACAGCGTCCAGAAAATTCAAACGTACGGAAGCAAAAATAGGACGTATAGAAAACAACGAACTGAAGTAATTATTTCCAGGAATGACAGGTTCACTTGATTAAGAAGTAAGTGAGGCTCGAGTAATTGTGGAAAAGGTGGGAAAAGTTATGTAAAACACGAGTAAGAAACAAACGATCAACAGGTGAACAAATTACTGCGGAATTGGAGCAAACGGAGACCTGAATGTTACTCAGTATGAGGACTATGAAATTAAGGAGCGCAGTGTGGCTAATGATGTAGGAAACAATGCTGTGATGCAACCTAAAAGGCCGACATGATGTATCCCTAACAGAGAAAGGTCCAGGAGCAATTAACATCACAAAAGAAGGAAAGACGATGAGAAAGGCTACATACACTCCGTGTGTGGGCATGAAGAAAAGTTCTGTACCCACAAGAATGTAGGGACATTGGACTGGCAAGCGGTATACTGAAATACGGACCCTGGGCTGATGAACCTCTAGGCACACCGGGAGAATTTCAACTTTAGCTTCTTTTATTTGGCTCATATATGCTATAATTAAACGAGGCAGGCCTATAACACTGCAACAATTATGTAAGCAAACTCACGAGCAAATAGAAAATATCAGTAATTGCAGATTTTCTGTATCGCTTTTCTGTTGACGCAGCTGTTGTACAGTACGTTTCTTCAGAGGAAATCCATGTGACGTTCTACGAGTCTTATATGAATATCCGCAGGACTTGTTGATCAGGGAGGAATTCTGTTTTCGGAAATAAAACTCTCAGATTCGCGTCGTGAAATTTCTGGACTTCTTTTTGACAAACTAACACTGAAAATACCAATTGTTGGTCAGGTAACAAAACTGAGGGATCAAAATATTAAAGTAGTATGTGTATTTGCTGCATAAGAACACACAGATAATTACCTAAGGCAATGATTTCTACTGTATGTTACATATTACTGACCAACATCCAAATTTAACAGACTGAAGCCTTGGATTACATGACACTTGGAAACCAACACATGTATAGGTACCGACCTACACCTGTCTAATGAACGCAGCAGTAACAGGCTGGATAGTATTTCTGCAAAGGTCATCGAAAACGAATCTAATTAAGCCTGACATCGTTCCTCTCACCTTCTCTAATTATTACTGTTACATAACCTATATCGAGATACTACCACAGCAAAGATCAAGATTTTGAAGCACATCATTATGCGAAGGATTGGAATAATTTAACAGCGTATGGTGGCTTGTATAAGACAAGTACAGAAATATTCTAACGCTTTTGAATGCTGGGTAAAACTGGCAAACCGGCGGACTAAGAAGTTTCTAATACCCTTTTGAAGCTGCAAAAGAAGGGTACAAGAAGACATCTTCAATTTCGAATATTCATGTATCTGTAAATCTCGTAGCACACGTACAGACCTCGTGTGTGATATACAAAGTATTGATAAGGTTTATGTTAAAATTTAAGCTACCACATAGCAACAGCTGAAAGGTCTTAAAGAAAGAACCTAAGTGATAAACGAAGCCGAGGCATAGTAAAAGGTATGCAAACAGAGAAAGTAAGTGTAGTAAGAGAGCAGAAAGGTGTTCTAAAGAAATTCATACCAACATTCGAAACCTTTGTGGAGAGGATGTTACCGGTGATAAGAAAACTCACGATGTGACAAAAAAGCTCGGCACGAACAAAGACGAGTAGCAGAAGGGAAACCACCGGGTTTAGAATGAACACCAGCCGAGTCTTATGAGATTGTTGGGAGAGGATAAATCAGCAAATCACCAATATAATGAATTGTATACGATATTCTGCAACATTTTGATGAAGGAATAGCCGTACTAATCCCAATTTGATAACATTACGCAACAAAAGCGAGTGCAGACGCATTACCAGTTGTCTTCTTGAAAGCATTCGATAGAAGAAGCCGGAAGTTCCTTTACAGAATAATGACCGCGAAAGGGCTTAATCCCGAATTCATAAAACCACTAAGTCATATACAGCTTGTGAAGCTCGAGAATTGTGGTAAATGGACAAAGAACTAATAAAATAAACATAAATCGCTCAGTAAAACAAATATACCCCTTATCCATGACGGTGGTGCTGGATCTCCTTTGTCAATAACAGATCATGAAATTTCATTATTAAACGCCGTTGGTGTATTTTCTGCGTCTGTAGCAAATGTGGATGTTGTCGGAATAGCGCTAAAGAACCGAGAAGATATGACTAAAGTTTTGGGAATGTTGCACAAGTAAAGAGCAGCAGGAGATGCTAAAGTGAATAGCCACAAGGCCGAGATTATTATATTAGGAATGCGTATCAGAGTAACCAACAAACATGCGTTTCGAGAGACAGAGACACGAAAAATACTAGATGTAATCTACAGCTCTCAAAAAATAAGTAACTGGAGAAAGGTGTTACGAGTTTTTAGAGAGAAAATGAAAGACAAATACTGAAAGAGACTTTTCATTACTCCAAAATAGAGGCTGTTAACAATCTGTTTTGGCTAAAATACGGTATAAATCGTACCAGTGCCGAAACAAATCGTAATTTGGATAAAATCTGAAATACACTGGTGTATCTGGCAGCATAATATGCTCAAGGTTAAAATGTCAACTTTAACTTCATCGTAGCATAAGGAAGATTATAGTTGTGGGATGTTAAAAGGCAATGTGATGCCGTATTCTTGTAGGATATAAATTGTGGAAGGAAGTAAAAGAACTACGGAATGGTTTAACAGCTGTGATTTTGAAACATATACAACAACGAAGCGTTAACCTACCTAGCCAGTATATCTCAGTCATTTCTTGAACTGTACTGGGCCATATTACAAGGAATGCAGCTGTATAATCGATGCAATAAGATACAAAACCTTCAAAAAAAGCTGCAGTATATAAAGGTGCTCCATAAATCCGAAGTTAACAGTATTCTAAGGCAATAAACTGCCAGAGAACGAACGTCAGTATAGCAAATATATCCAAAGGACATTTAACTTTGTTTTGCGAACTTGATATCTGGGAGTAAATTAAACAGCAGCAGTAAATACAAAGCTTAGCTCGATTAAGCTACATGAAACAAACAACTGAAAATTTCGAAAAATTTCATATTACTGCCTTGAGGAGTTGGTCAAACTCTACACTTACACGATCAGTTTCAGTCGGCTGCCCATCATCAGGTTCGTAAAGGTATTCACAGCACCATGTCAGGCGAAATATAAAATCATTATGGCCAGATGATAAAATCATGAGTTATACACTGTTGTCATACCGCGATATAAATTACATTGCCAGTTTATAAATCCTGTGCTAGGTAGTGTTCTCACTCATGTTGTAAGTGCAATCGGCGTTAACACTGTGAACAGATTCATACCGCATGGAGAAGACCTCACAGACAAGACCATGTAGACAAGAAAGTGGTATGAGTATCAGAACAATGTATAATTCACGATTTTGTCACCTGACGATAAGGATTTTCACCTAGCATTGTACTACGAACACTGAAACTGCTTGTGTAAATAAAGAACTTTATCAGAAACTCAAGACGGTAATATGACATTGTTCAAACATATGAGCTGTGGAAACAACCTCCTGGAAACTTGTAACAGTCGTCTCTGCGGGGGGAAAACAGTCTCGGAAATTTCTGTCAATCAGATACGAGAAAAAGTACAAACTAAACTTAGTGTGTAGAACAAACTCAAGACGTATACTGACGACGAAATTCTTATAGAGAGGAGACAATGTCGACCAACAAAGCAAAATGCAAAATGCGAAAATATTGCAGCTGTGCTATGCCAGTCTATATGAGTTCTTTAGCCGTATAATCACTATGAACGAGTATTGTATAGCTATTATCAAGAGACAAAGGAAGCTTGCGGATACACCGCCACCATAAAGTGCATTACCCAACTGCCATCGGGGTAGGTGACATTCAATGTATTCTGGGACTGCCATGGTGCGATTCCAACAAGTTGTATTCGCAAGGGGCAAATCGCCTAAAGAAGCCACAGGACTGTTGAAGGAATCACGTTTCAGTCGGCTGTAGAATGATTGTTCTGAAGATAATTTACCATCTGTAACAATCACATTAATATCAAATAAAGTGTTTCAGCCGAAATCAGATACATTTACATCGTAACACATGACTTGGTTCATTCTCATTAATACAGAAACCACAATGTTCACCCATGCAGTCAATCCAGTGAGGTTTCTACAGTGATGGGAGTGAACCACGACAAGTATTTTATGATACGAGGATGGCCGATTCCAGTCGAAACTGGTCGTTTCGTTTGAAATTAGTGTGACTGTGGCGGAAAATAAATTATTTTCGAAACTTCTCGAGGCGTTGTGGGAAGTTGTCCAAGAGGGTGTTTTTGTTCCACAACAACGCCTCAGGTCATTCTGCACGGGACAGAGTGCCACACAAGTTGCTCCTTTGGGCTATCAAATTTTGCCTCACCTTCCTCAATTCTCCTGACATGGCGCGCAGTAGTTTTGTCACTGCGTGGCAAGGATTTCCGGGATGATGAGGAGGTTGGTGTTTCCTGAACAACCGATGCAACAAGGGTCTCACCCAGGTTATCCATCGTTTGAAAGAACGTAACTATCCCTACTATATGGTCACACACAATGAGGTGATAAAAATCATGGGATAGCAACATGTCCGTATACAGATGGCAGTAGCATTACGTACACAAGATCTAAAGAGCACTGTCGGAGCTGTCATTTGTGCTCAGGTGATTCATGTGAAAAGTTTTCCGACGTGTTTGTGGCCGCACGACGTGAATTAACAGACTTTGAACGCGCAATGGTAGCTGGAGCTAGACGCTTGGGACATTCCACCTAGTAAGTCATTAGGGAATTCAATATTCCGAGATCCATAGTGTGAGGAGTGTGCCGGGAATACTAAATTTCACTGCCGAGAATAATAGATTACAAAGAAGTGACCGTGCGCCTTCACTTAACGACCGAGAGCAGTGGCGTTTGCATAGAGTTGTCAGTGTTAACAGACGTGCAAGAATGTGTGAAATAACCGCAGAAATCAATTTGGTACGTACGACGAACGTATCCGTTAGCACAGTGTGGCGAAATTTGGCGTTAATGGGCTATAACAGCATACAACCGATGCGAGTGCCTTTACTAACAGCACGACATCGCCTGCAGCGCCTCTTCTGGGCTCGTGGCCATATCGGTTGGACCCTAGTCGACCGGAAAACTGAGTCCTAGTCATATGAGTCGCGATTTCCGTTGGCAAGAGCTGATGGTAAGGTTCGAGTGTGGCGCAGACCGCACGAAGCAATGGATCTAAGTGTGTTTACATGGAACGGATTGGGTCCCCTGGTCAAAATAATTTTCCGCTACTTGGAGACCATTTGTAGCCATTGATGGATTTCATGTTCTCAAACAACGATGGAATTTTTATGGATAACAATAAGCCACGTCACCTGGTCGCAGTTGTTCGTGACTGGATTGAAGAACGTTGTGGACACTTCGAGCAATGATTTGTCCACTCAGATCGCCCGACATGAACCCCGTCGAACATTTATGGGTCACGATCGAGAGATCAATTCAAGCATAACATCTTTCACCGGCAAAACTTTCGCAGTTATGGCTCGGGACTTGTTGAGTCCATGCCAAGTCGATTTGTTGCACGAAGCAGGGCAAAAGGAGGTCCGACATTACATTAGGAGGCGAAGGTAACACCATCTTCTGGTGGAGTATGGGACTACGGCTGTTCAACGTTCAATCAAAACAATACCAATCGCCGTTATATAGGTTTATTTCTAGGCAACCAGTTCCGATGTTACATTACGCCATCTTCAGACCAAAAATGTTCCAATCCAGTAACCTTCGTGTTACAAATATAGCAGCGCCTTTAACTGGTCTCGTAATAGCTATTAGGAGACCAGTTAAAGACACTGATATATTTGCAACACGAAGGTTACTGGATTGGAGCAGTCTTGGCCTGAAGATGACGTAGTGTAACGTCGAAACTGGTAGCCTAGAAATAAACCTATATAACGGCGATTGGTGTTGTTTTTATTGAACATTAGGAGGTATCCCATGACTTTTGGGACCGTAGTATATGAGATGTGAAAATGTCAAGCAGCCTGTTACAGTCAGTTCGCTAGCCCGTTGAATGGCAAGCAGACTTGCCACAGGAGCAGCAGCACTTACCCTGCGAGCGGTGACGCTACCAGCCACCAACAGCAGAGCCAGCAGCAGCGCTGCCGGAGAGAGCACGGTGGTCGCCATGGTGTGTGGCGGACGGCGGCCGGCGCGCCCGCTTTATACCGCGGTGGGCGGATGCCGCCGCTTCCGGCAGCCTCGGTGCGCCTCTCCACTTGCCGGGACTCTGCTCCGCTCTTCAGCCGAATCGCGGGTGACGCCACGCTCTGCAAAAAAGCCCGTGTCTGAGATAAGGCGCTGCGCGGCGTGGCGCGGCCGAGCTGTGTAAATAAGCTGATACTGTCGCTCCCTAGTTTGCGGGCAACGAAGGCTTCGCCGAAATGCCGCTCCCCACCAGTCGTTGCAAAGATGGAAGGCAGGTTAGGGTTGAACAGTGTTTCGTCATTCCACAAAACTTTAAGCAACCAGTATCTCCAACATCCTCAATGAAATTAATACAATTATACGAGAGTTCAAAAAGACAAACGCTCTTGTGGGGTTGATGGTATTTCAAACAGAATTCCGAAAAGTTCTCCCAAAATCATAAGTAATGTCCTTAGTGATATATACTCGTACAATGCATCATTGGCACACCGAATTTATCCAGACAGGTTTAAATATGTAGTTATTAAGCCACACCACCGCGCGGGATTAGCCGCGAGTTCTAGGGCGCTGCACTCATCGACTATTAAGCCACACCGTAAGAAAGGTGGCAAGAAAAACAATCATTCAGTTTCCTTACTGATACATTTTTCCAAAATATTCGAGAAAATAATATACTCAAGAACAGTTGCACAGCCGGCCGGAGTGGCCGTGCGGTTCTAGGCGCTACAGTCTGGAGCCGAGCGAACGCTACGGTCGCAGGTTCGAATCCTGCCTCGGGCATGGATGTGTGTGATGTCCTTAGGTTAGTTAGGTTTAATTAGTTCTAAGTTCTAGGCGACTGATGACCTCGGAAGTTAAGTCGCATAGTGCTCAAAGCCATTTGAACCATTTTTGAACTGTTGCACACTTAAAAGGAAACAATTTGCTTAGTATATTACAGTCTCAATTCCAGAGAGATTGCCCGACTGAGAATGCTATTTAAACAGTCACTTATCAAAGAGTACAAGCCTTAAATAATAATATATCTCCAACAGGTATTTTTTGCGATCTCTCCAAGGGCTCCGATTGTTTAGACCATTATACTCTCTCAGAAAAACTCAAAGTTTAGGGAATTGATTGTTTTACACACAGCTGGTTTGAATCATACTTGAGAAACAGAATGCAAGACATCGTGAGTTCAGACAACGTCGCAAAGGTAGAAAAAACTAGTGCCTGGGGTAAAATTAGAAAAGGAGTCTCTCAGGATTCAATTTTGAGTTCAAGTGGTTCAAATGGCCCTAAGCGCTATGGGACATAACATCTGAGGTCATCAGTCCCCTAGAGTTAGAACTACTTAAAACTAAGTAACCTAAGGACATCACATACATCCACGCCCGAGGCAGGGTTCGAATCTGCGACCCTAGCAGCAACGCGTTTCCAGACTGAAGCGCCTAGAACCGCTTGGCCACAACTGCCGGCGCAATTTAGGTCCAGTCCTGTTCTTTATACCGGTTTTAAAAAGGAGGTGTCGACTACTTTGAGAGGTGGTAGTGCTCATCGAAACAAGAAAAATAAGTCCAATAAACACGGGTCCGGATACACATACTTTCCGAGATAAACAGGTGTTTATAGGAGGGCCTGCGCGATGCTTGGTTGTGGATATTGGCACTGTCGGCAGGGCATCGTGATGTCTTACTCACAGTACTCTACCAACCACTAGGTGGTCTGCAGTCAGTTGTGTGGTTCGAGTCGTGTTGTAAGCTACGTTAGTTTTCGTCGTATTTGTGTGCCTTATTGTACTGCACTGTCAATCCAGGATACGTATGGGTGTTTTATCTTCTTCCAAAACCGGATTCACTTATGTGTTTACTATCATTGCACTGTTTATACGTACAGATGTTGTACATTTACATTTTCTCTCTCCCACCACTTGTTAGCAATGGAAGCCTACCATTCGACATGTGAAAGAGCGGATATGATATTTTGCTATGGTTTAGCAAATGGATGTAGTCTATAAGAGCGTATCCTCTACGATGAAAAATGTCCACAGCGCAGGGTGCCCTCTGAGAAGCTGTTCGGCAGTCTTTTCCAGCGTCTGAGGGACGCATGTATCCTTGCACCTTGCAAGAGCGACAGTGAAAGGCCCCGCACAGTCCGCACACCTGACATGGAGGAGAGAGTGCTACATTCCGTGGAATAAACCTCCGGGACCAGTGTGTGACCATTAGCAGCAGCAGAAGGCTTGGCTCACTCTCCGACCTGGGGTACTTCATGAACAACTGCTGTACCCATATCACCTACAGCGCGTTCAGGCCCTAAGACCACAGGATCATCATGGTAGACGGTGTTTCTGTCAGTGGCTGTTGCAGAAGTATGCCCCAGATCCACTGTTCACATCCTAGATTTTATTTACCGATGAGGCAGGTTCACATGAAATGTGTTGTGGATTTCCATAACCAGCATGTATGGACAGGTGTAAATTCCCAAGCAATTCAAGAAAGAAGACATCATCACCGATTCTCAATCAACGTATGGGCAGGTGTACTTCGCGATAGATTAGTAGGGCCAAACGTACTACCACAGAAATGCATTGCCGGCCGGTGTTGCCGTGAGGTTCTAGGCGCTTCAGTCTGGAGCCGCGTGACCGCTACGGTCGCAGGTTCGAATCCTGCCCCGGGCATGGATCTGTGTGATGTCCTTAGGTTAGTTAGGTTTAAGTAGTTCTAGGGGACTGATGACCACAGATGTTAAGTCCCATAGTGCTCAGAGCCATTTGAACCATTTCTGAACCAGAAATGCATTACTCATTAACGTATTGTGGCATTGCAACAACGAATACAATGTGGTTCATGCATGATGGCGCACCAGCTCACTTTCGTCACAATGTGCGCGAACATCTGACGCAGGTATTTCAGGACCGCTGGATTAGTCGGGGAAGTCCCACACCTTGGCCTGCTCGTTCCCCCGACCTCAATCCCCTAGACTTTTGCTTATTGGGACACTTGAAGGAATTGGTCTACGCCACTCCACTCAACGATGTGCGGACTCTACAGGGTCTCGTCTTCAATCCGTGCCAGCAGGTACAACAACTGGGTTTACGTCAAAGGGTGCGTCATGCCTTACGCCAGAAGGCAGAGAGTTGAATTGTCGCGAATGGGAGCCACGTTGAACACCTCCTTCAGACACATGTTTGTCGCAGAAAGTATGCATTTCCAGATCCATGGGACTTATTTTTCTTGTTTCGATGAGTTCTACAACCTCTCGAAGTATTCGACACTTTTTTTAAAAAAACTGTGAATGACTTTCCGTTTAACATTCGACAAGCAAACTCGGTAATTTTTGCAGATCCCTTTAGAGAGAAAACAACAGAAAATGGACTCACCCTGAAGTTTGAAAAAACACACTATATTCAGTTCTATACAACAAATTGTCATGCAAACTATTGATGTAGCACGTGAAGAGAAGTCTGTAAGTAGGGCAGAATGCTCTAAATTATTGCGTATACATACTGATTAAAACGTGAACTGGAAGATGCATATTACTGAGCTTCTCAGGCAGTTAAGTTCAGCTGTTTTTGCTCTTTGTATGATTGCTTATCTTGGAAACCAACGTATCAACCTACAGACAAATTTTGCACATTATATATATGTCGTACGGAATAATTGTTTGGGGTAGCTCATCACTTAGAAAGAAGGCATTGACTGCACAAAAGCGAGAAGTAAAAACAATATGTGGTGTGCACTCACGGATCTCATGTAGGTATCCTCAAGGAGTTGGGTATGTTAACTGCGCCAGCACAATAAATATTTTCGCTAATGAAATGCGTCAAATATAGTCCATCACAATTTGGGAAGAATAGTGTTGTAGATATCCACAACACTACACCGAAAATGACCTTTATCACCCATTGTTAAAGCTTTCAGTGGTTCAGAGAGGAGTTCAGCACGTACCAGTAAAATTTTTGATCATATGCGCAATAACCTAAAATTTCTGACAGGTAGCGAAGCGAGGTTTTAAATGTAATTTAAGATCATTTCTCCCGTGCAATTACTTTTATTCCACTGACGAATTTCTGTTCACATACTGGTATCCAGTAGAAAAGAAAAAAATTTAAGTGTAGTTTCATGAGTAGAAATAAAATGATAATGTGCTCATTAATGTTAACACTAATCAATAATACATATCGTTTGCAGTAACTCGTTCCATATCATTTCGATAAAAGAATTGTTCAAATCATCTATGGAACACGTAACTAACTAACTACCTAACCAACTAACTAGTTGTAATACGCCTCTTCACCGTTTGATATTCAGTTATCTGTTTTCGAACCAAACGTTGATCATTATTTTAAAGTAAGTCGCATCGAAACCTGCATCCACATCTAAAACTGTGTTATTTAGCTAATTATCTCGTTGCTCGTCTCGTTGGCTTTTGTAGGCACGATGCTGTTCGCGGACCCTATTCGCTTGCGGAGAAACATTAACTCATAAAAGGATTGTGATATTCAAGTGGTTTCCAAAGATTACTGAGTAAAATAAAGTTCTCGAACTTTAAAATAATTATATTCAGCAATATTTCACACTTATAACTACTGAATCAAAATTCATCTCCCTTTAGTAGTTCTACAAAAGCACATGAGCCCCATTTGAGCAAGTCTTTCGCCAAGACTGAAGGACTCAGGAACCGAGTAGCAAGACGCCCCTCCCTTCTCCCCCCCCCCCCCCCCCCCCCTACAAACTGCGATTCTGAGAGTGGCCTATTTAGACATATTCGTTACACTGTTTTCGCACTATAACCATACCAACATCATTTTTAAGAAAGAAAATGTGGGGGCAAGGCTGTCCGCTGTTGGCGATAATTATTTAATGTATTCAAGACCACGCTCTCACCAAGATAGTGCACGACGGACAAGAACAGAGATATAAACCAAACTGTTTCTGACGATAACAACCTCTGGTACATATTTAAAAAACATTAATAAAATGAGTTTACAGAATTTAAGTAAAATGCTTAAACATTGATTCAGATATGTAGAATATTAATATTTAAGTGTGAAATAAATGGTTTTTGTGAACATGTATTTATATGAAGTCTGGTAAAGTAGGATTGTGCTATTTCACTGGTAATTATGACATGGTACGTCACAGCTGGATTCGGATTTGGGAGAACGCTAGTTCAAATCCTCGTACAGTCATACAGAATTACAAACAATCCTGTTGGCAGAACATCCGCAACTGAGCATTATAGCAGAGGTTGAAAACACCGCTTCAGTTGTAAATTACTTTATTTTCACACGACCGGTTTCGGACTGTAATAAGCCCATCCTCAGGAGTCGTACTGGAAATAGCAAAAGACGGGAGATAATTTTCACAAGCCGCACCACACATAAAAACAAAAACAAAAAATTTCCCAAAAAGTTTTAAAAAACCTTTAAAAAACATTTCGAAACCGCGCTCATAGGCAGCACACCGCGCCTGGTACAAGCCGCTCTTGGGGACCACAGCACAGCGTTAAGTGTCGTAATATCATTTGTATATATTCCCTACCCAGGCAGTTGTCCGTAGTACTGTCTGATGCCAATTGCGCATTGACATGGGTTTCATAGCACCTAGCCCGACCGGTGGCTTCGAAATGTTTTTTAAAACTTTTTTAAAACTTTTTGGAAAAATTTGTTTTTTGTTTTTTTGTGTGTGTGTGTTGCGGCGTGCGAAAAGTATCTCCCTTCTTTGGCTATTTCCAGTAAGACAGCTGAGGATGGACTTATAACAGTCCGAAACCAGCCGTGTGAAAATAAAATAATTTACAACTGAAGCGGTATTTTCAACCTCTGCCATACAGATTTAGATTTTCAGTAATTTTATTAGATCACTTAAGGTGAATAGTGAGATGATTTCTTTAAAAAAGGCATGGAAGATTTCCTTTCTCAATCTGAGCTTGAGCTCCGTCTCTAATGCCCTCCCAGTCGACGGGACGATAAACTTTGTTCTTCCTAACTCTTCACATTTTTCAAGACTAACCACCCTAGCGTCAGCCTTAGCCGATTTACAAAAGTCACGCTAGCGTAATGTACCGGTCGCACAGAACACGGCTCGCCTTTTGCCCTTCATATTGGAAAACGTTCATCAGTGCCTAGCCAGGAAGAAGAGGGGAGGTGGTGGCGTAAGTTCCTGATTCAAGACTTCGCGCAAACATAATGGTTTTGACTCCTACCCTCTAAGCAGTCTCATGAAACTGATTAGTTGCTTAGATGTGTGGAAAGTTCGAGTTCGATAACATAAGCATCCTCACTAAAATAATTGTAGACTATTGTTGCTAAATTATTTAAAAGTAAGACCCAGAAGGTGAAATTTTAAATAGAACTCTTATTCCTTCTCACTCACTTGCACTCAGACTTCGACACAGAGGTACAAAAGGACTTCAGAAATTAATTACATATTGTTATGATAGTACAAGTAACTTTTATTGAATGCTACATTATATTTCAAAGTGACACAATTACATCACGCTGTTTTTCAACCGAATCAGCAAGTCTCTGTAAACTAAGATCGAAACGGTCCACCAATCGTTTAATTCTTTGATGGCAGAAATCTGCTTCTGATCACGGAGCCATTCGAGAACGGCTGTGTGAACATGCACATTGCTGCAAAATCTACGAAAGTCGTGAATCGTTTTTCGATCGTCTGGACCTTGTTGTCTGTGGCCGATGTCTATGGCTTTCACTCCCGTTCAGAATCATACATGTCTGTGTCAGATCAGTGGAATCATCACACTAAAACCAGATGCAACATTGCCTTTGTGCACAGACTATTAGATTTCACGGTGAATCTGAATGAGGTGTAGATATTTTTCCCACAAGAATCGTACTGTCCAGTGTATTACAACGTTGTAGTATGTTACCGGTTCCCGCGTTATTTCACTCCCTCACAGTGGTGCACGGGTTGGCCGTACCTCAGCAGAGCTGTCTCTGCAGGAAACTCAGAAGAGATACTCTCTTTTGACAATGTGCCAGCCGGCCGGTGTGGCCGTGCGGTTCTAGGCGCTTCAGTCTGGAACCGCGTGACCGCTCCGGTCGCAGGTTCGAATCCTGCCTCGGGCATGGATGTGTGTAATGTCCTTAGGTTAGTTAGGTTTAAGTAGTTCTAAGTTCTAGGGGACTGATGACCACAGATGTTAAGTCCCATAGTGCTCAGAGCCATTTGAACCATTTGACAATGTGCCACTCTTGGTGCGTAAATGGTCCTAGCGTGGACGGGAACGACATGTGCAACTTTCTTTTTGAAGTCTCATCGTACACAAGATTCAGTCTACAGCCGTTTTGTATAATTTTTTGTTAAAACCCACTCTTTAACACACAATACCTAAAATAACGTAATAGGGGATAGTGACAGCTTGACCACTTAGAAAAGAACAGCATCAACTAGCCACCCCGAAAAACAATAATTTTTCAGTAAAGTCTCGTTTCACCGCCTCGTGAAGCCAGGACATAAAACAAAGTCGATGGTAATCTGTTTGTTAGATGGGGACGTTAAACCTGCAGGTTCCGTCGGTGGTATTCGAGAGGAGTATGCTCTTCCTTTCCGTATTATAGTGTTGTAAAGTACAGTAGTTACACTACTTTTATAAAAAGCAGCTCCGCTTGCGGCGACCGTGAAACTAAGAGTAGCAGCAAGCACGTCACGTGAGGGTGGCCGGTGGTCCACTAAAGATAACACATCCCCCGCCCGATGACCGAATGGTTAGTTCGTATCTCGCCATTGATGCCTTCGTTACGCTATATCCACATCCACCCCTTTCATCACCTTTCTGGACCTAGGAATTTGATTTCTGACCTCTCATTAAGCGTATTCTTTGGTGGCTCTGGCTTTGTTCATCGGTACAGTTTTTGAGCTGATGATAGTTCCAGTTTTAACGTTCGCTCTCTACTGTGTTTTCGGCGATCCATTTTGCATTCATCTCAGTTTCCATGCGGTATGTGGTTCGTGCAGTTAGTTGGTTGGTTGATTTGAGGGAGGGGACCAAACAGCGGTCCCATCTGTTTAGGGAAGGATAGGGAGGGAAGTCGACCGTGCCCTTTCGAAGGAACCGTCCCGGCATTTCCCTGAAGCGATTTAGGAAAATCGCAGAAAACCTAAATCAGGATGAGCGGACGTGGGTGTGAATAGTCGTCCTCCCGAATGCGAGTCCAGTGTGCTAACCACCGCGCCATCTCGCTCGGTGTTCGTGCAGTTAACTGCCTGGTTTCTCTCATAGTACAACATTGGAACCATACTACTATGATAGTTAAAAGGGAAGGAACAAATGCTGTACTGACACTAACAGACCTTCGATGTATTTATTTCTACCATTATTAGTCCATACGACAAAATTGTTAGGCAGTACAGTATTCCATCTTACCCATTTTAAGGAAAAACCTGGCTAATTTCGTAGAAGAGTGAAACTAGAAGAGTGAAACTAGCTGGCTCATTAAGATTGTGTGCAAGACCAAGATTTGACCAGGGTGGATGAGAGGTGTTTGAAAACATGTTGACAGCCACCATTCCGAAACAACAGCGTATAAATCGGCAGATGTGTTTCACACCGGACATAGTCAATCAGTGATCAACATAATGCACAACAGGAGCACTCCAGCCTTAAGAATCTGATCAAAAGTATCCAGACTCCCCTTTGTAATGCGGAATTGAACATTAGATGTCACGAGAGGCTGACCCGCCAGTATAAAAAGAGGCGGGGAGTGTAGTGTTGTCACTTGAGAAACAGTAACAGCTGGAAAGGCCTGTCAGAAGAGCTCAGTGAATTCGGACGTGGGTTCTTCATTGGATGTCACCTGAGTAAAAATCCATAGGGACATTTCAACACTTCTAAAGGAGCTCAAGCCGACTGTTGGTATTGTGGCTCTGAAGTGAAAACGTGAAGGAACCATCACACCTGAACCAAGACCAGGAAAACCACTTAACTTCAGAAGAGGGACCGCTGAGCAATCCAGAGAGTGATTATAAAAAATCTCATGAAAGGAAATTGGGGAAGGAACCATTCGTAAGTTCCAAAGTGCAACGAGGAGTCCAACTAGCACTATGACTGAGTACAAGAAGCTGAAAAAATTGGAGTATAACGGTGGTGCAGCTCCTCATAAGTCACACATTTCTGTAGTCAAAGCTGAGAGGCTCTTGAGACAGTGGCGTCCCGACGCCGCGGGACCATAGATGGCTGGAAACGAGTGACTGGAATGATGCCCTGTTGCAATGTAGGGGTTTGGGTTTAAGAACGCGAATTGCCGTCACGTGTAGCGCCAAAGTGAAGTATACCTGAGGAGTTGTAAAGGAGGGGGGGGGGGTTCTCGGGTTCAGTGTATGGACCCATTATTGTGATTAAGGAAAAGCTAAATGCGGACGAATTTGGACTGATTTTACCTTAATGCGTACAACACGAGTAGAGGATCACTTTGGAGACGAGAACTCAGTGAAACACTTTTAGGATGGATTAGAAAGTCGACATCATTACCTCGTCTGACTTTGGCTCTTAATAACAAATGGGCTGGAATTGCTTCACAGACATTCACACATCTCATTAAGAGAGTGAGTGCCTAGCACAGCTCAAATCGTAATAAAGGCGAAGGGCATACACAACATATATTAATTTCCACTAATAGGTCTCCGGATGCTTTTTATCAGATAGTATATGAAGAGAAAGTCACCAACTTAACCGGTCGGAACACCTACAAACAAATAGACCCACGATATCTGAGCTTATACACTCAAGATAAATGGCGTAGCTACTATGCTGGAAAAGTGCGGCCCTGTCGTTACAGTCATTTTGTGACTTTGGTTATTAGTATCGCTTTGAGCGCCGTCTGAAAGACACCAGAATAGTTTTTGTTATCTTGCATATATTTTTGGGTACGTCGTAGTTTTAGTAGTGTAGATTTATGCCACCTGCAGTGTGCCACTTTGAATGTTTAGAGCAGCCAGTTGGTAGCCTCAGTACATTGTCTGCCTGTGTGCAGTGCAGTTGCGTTCAGTGAGTTAGTGTTTATATAGCAGCTTTCGGTAGGATCAGAGACGAACTGCTTGCCAAAAACAAACTTACATTAGCCACAGTATGTCGGAGGATGCTCGTCCTTGTAGATCGAAAATAGAAAACGTTAATATCTTATTAGTAAATTCCAGGGCATCCAAAGATATGTCCCAGAGCTAGTCGCGCTAATGCAAAGTTGTAATGCTCAGATAGTATTAGGAACAGAAAGTTGGTTGAAATCAGAAGTGAATAGTAACGAATTCCTAAGTTCAGATTGGAATATTCATCGTAAGAATAGGTTAGTCACCAATAGTGGTGGTGTATTTATTGCAGTAAAGAATCCAATAATATCTAGCGAGGTTGTCACGGGCCGGCCGGTGTGACCGAGCGGTTCTAGGCGCTTCAGTCCAGAACCGCGCGACTGCTACGGTCGCAGGTTCGAATCCTGCCTCGGGCATGGATGTGTGTGATGTCCTTAGGTTACTTAGGTTTAAGTAGTTCTAATTTCTAGGGAACTGATGACCTCAGATGTTAAGTCCCATAGTGCTCAGAGCCATTTGAACCATTTGTTTATCACGGATTCCGAATGTGAATAAATCTGGTAAAGTTAAGCATCAAAGATCGCTAAGAAATCGGATGCATTTATAGACGGCCTAGATCAGGAGCTGTAGAGATAGAGCGCTACCAAGAGCTCTTGCAGGAAATTGTTAGTAATTTCCCTGATCATTTAGTTCTAACAGGGGAGACTGCAACTCTTCAGGTGTATACTGGGAGAAGCTCTCAAAACTGATGCCAGGGACAAGGATTTGTTAGACATTAGTCTGAATGTCTTGTATGAAATTTAAGATTGTATAGCAAGTAGACTGTTCTCGTTCTACTGATTTTTGTTATTTGGCCTTAAATTTGGACTTTTTATATCAAGAAGTAACGGAAGAAACCTTAAACAAGTCTTGTCTGAAAATTACTTCGAGCAGATAAATAGAGAACCAACTGGCGAAGGTAACGTCCGAGACCTCCTAGCAAGAAACAGACCGGAACTTACCCAATCGGTTAACGGATAGACGGGTAGCAGAGATCATAAGGCTGTGATAGCATTCTTGACGACAGGTTTGACAAGGAACGTTAAGAGTCCCAGGAAGCTAACTAAAGAGTATCTGAGTTATGAGAATCAAATATTCAGTGCTGAGAACGAAGATGTGGTGCACAAACGGGAAAAATTTAAAAGCATCCTTCAATATGCTTTAGACAAGAACGTACGGAGCAAGGTCGTAAGGTATGGGAAAAACCCAGAGTGGTTCAATAACCGTGTTAGAAAACGTCTACGTAAAAAATGAGAGTTTCATTATAGATTCAAGAGAAGACAAATGATAGCCGACAAAAAAAAAATGGTTCAAATGGCTCTGATCACTTTGGGGCTTAACATCTGAGGTCATCAGTCCCCTAGAACTTAGAACTACTTAAACCTAACTAACATAAGGACATCACACACATCTATGCCCGAGTCAGGATTTGAACCTGCGACCGTACCGGTCGCGTGGTTCCAGACTGTAGCGCCTAGAACCGCTCGGCCACGCCGGTCAGCTAGCTGACAAACGAAACCTGAACATAGCGATAACGAGCATGAGGAGAGCAACGAGACAGTCGTTCAACGAGTTTGAAAGTAAAATTTCGCCTACCGATCCTAGTAAAAACAGTAAGATGTTTCTGTCTTAGTTAAGATCAGTAAGCGGTTCAAAATCCTGTATACATTCATTCAGTCAGCATACTGGCATCGAAACGGAAGATGACAGAGAGAAGACCGAATTACTGAATTCGTTCTTACGAAACTGTTTCACTACGGGTGATCATAACACTGTACCTCCCTTCAGTCATCACGTGAACGTCGAAATGGCAGATGTTGAAATAGCGGATGGCGGAATAGAAAAGCGACTGCAATCGCCTAGGAGTGCGAAGGCATCAGGACCGGACGAGATGCCTAGAAGATTCCACGAAGATTATGCGAAAGAACTGACTCCCCTTCTAGCCTCAGTTTGTCGTAGATTGCTGGAGCAACTAAGGGCACGTAGCGAATGGAAAAAAAATCGCAGTTCATTCCCGTTTCCAACAAGGGTCGCGTTACAAATGATCCTAATTATAGGCCATACCATTGATGTCAACCTGTTGTCGAACTATGGAGCATGTTTAATGCTCAAGAATTATGAAGCTTTTGGCGAACGAAATTAACGTGGATTCTGGAACTTACATGGCACTGTTCCTCCATGAGATCCATAGAGCTACTGACAACGGTTTTCAGATTGATGCAGTGTTCCTTGACTTCAGGACGTCGTTTGATACCGTCCCGCACTGCCGTTTAGTGAAACAAATACGACCTTACAGAGCATCGGACCAGATTCTAACTCTTCCTTGCAGATAGAACTCAACACATCGCTCTAACGGAACACAATCGACAGTTGTAAAGATAATTTCCAGAGTACCTCAAAGAAGTGTGATAGGCCCTTACTGTTATCAATATATATAAATTACATAGTAGGAAGCGTCGGAAGCTCTTTAAGACCGCAGATGATACGGTCGCCTATAAGAAAGTAGTAATACCAGAAGACAGTATCGATTTGCGAAATTGACTGCAGAGGATTTGTGATTGGTGCTGGGTCTGTTAGTTGACCCTGAACGTAAATACACGGAAGCGCCAAAGAAACTGGGATAGGCAGGCGTGTTCAACTATAGAGATATGGGTACAGGCAGAATATGGCGCTGCGGTCAGCAACATCTATATAAGACAACACCTATCTGGCCCAGTTTTTACATCAGTTACTGCTGCTACAGTGGCAGGTTATCAAGATTTAAGTGATTTGAACGTGGTGTTATAGTCGGCTCACAAGGGATGGGACACAGCATCTACGAAGTAGTGATGAAGTGGGGATCTTCCCGTAAGACCATTTCACAAGTGTACCGTGAATATCAAGAATCCGGTAAAACATCAAATCCCCGACACTGCTGCGCCCGGAAAAAGATCCGGGAAGAACGGGACCAACGACGTTCAACGTGACGGAAGTGCAACCCTTCCGCAAATTGCTGCAGATTTCAATGCCGGGCCATCAACAAGTGTCAGCGTGCGAACCATTCAACGTAACATCATCGATATGGGCTTTCGGAGCCGAAGACCCACTCGTGTGCCCTTGATGACTGCACGACACAAACCTTTATGCCTCGCCTGAGCCCTTCAGCTCCGACATTGGACTGTTCATGACTGGAAACATTTTGTCTGGTAGGACGAGTCTCGTTTCAGATTGTATCGAACGGATGGACGTGTACGGGTATGGAGACAACCTCATGAATCCATGGACTCTGAATGTCAGCAGGGGACTGTTCAAGCTGGTGGAGGCTCTGTAATGATGTGGGGCGCGTGCAATTAGAGTGATATGTGACCACTGATACGTCTGGATACGACTCTTACAGGTGACACGTACGTAATCATCGTGTCTGATCACCTGACCCCATCCATGTCCATTGTGCATTCCGACAGACTTGGGCAATTCCATCAGGACAGTGTGACACCCTACACGTCCAGAATTGCTACAGAGTGGCTCAAGGAACGGTCTTCTGAGTTTAAACACTTCTACTGGTCACCGAACTCCCCAAACATGAAGATTATTGAGCATATCTGGGATGGCTTGCAACGTGGTGTTCAGAGGAGATCTCCATGCCCTCATACTCTTACGGGCTTATGGACGGCCCTGCAGGATTCATTTCCTCCAGCACTACTTCAGACATTGGTCGAGTCCATGCCACGTCGTGTTGCGACACCTCTGCGTGCTCGTGGTAGCCCTACACAATATTATGCAGGTGTAAAAATTTCTTTGGCTCTTCAGTGTAAATGTAATATATTGCGCGTACATAGGAAAATAAATGCAGTACTGTACAGCTACACTACCTATCGTAGCCGCGTGGCATTAGACGAGCGGTCTTAGGCGCTGCAGTCATGGACTGTGCGGCTGATCCCGGCGGAGGTTCGAGTCCTCCCTCGGGCATGGGTGTGTGTGTTTGTCCTTAGGATAATTTAGGTTAAGTAGTGTGTAAGCTTAGGGACTGATGACCTTAGCACTTAAGTCCCATAAGATTTCACACACACACCTATCGTAAAATATCTAAGAGTAACTGTCTAGTACGACCGTAAGTGAAATAACCACATACAGCAAATAGTAGGAAAAGCAGATGCTTCTCTGTGATTCATAGGTAGAATCTTAAGGAAATGTAACTCCACAGAGGAAGTGGTTTACAAGGCGCTTGTTCGATCAATTCTAAATGTTTATCAATGTGAGATCGTTACCAGGTAGGACTGATAGAAGAGACAGAGAAGATACAAAGGACAGCGGCGCGTTTCGTCACAAGATCGTTTAGATGCTCAACAGACTCCAGTGGCAGACGCTACAAGAGAGGCGTTGTGCATCATGGAGATGTTTACCGTTGTGATTTCGACAGTTTATTTCCCGTGAAGAATCGGAGAACATACTACTTTCTCCCAAATACATTTCGCGAAATGATCACGATTAGATGCTCAACAGACTCCAGTGGCAGACGCTACAAGAGAGGCGTTGTGCATCATGGAGATGTTTACCGTTGTGATTTCGACAGTTTATTTCCCGTGAAGAATCGGAGAACATACTACTTTCTCCCAAATACATTTCGCGAAATGATCACGATTAGATGCTCAACAGACTCCAGTGGCAGACGCTACAAGAGAGGCGTTGTGCATCATGGAGATGTTTACCGTTGTGATTTCGACAGTTTATTTCCCGTGAAGAATCGGAGAACATACTACTTTCTCCCAAATACATTTCGCGAAATGATCACGATTAGAAAATTCGAGAAGGAGACTTACCGACAATTATTCTTCCTATGTGACATTCGCGAGTGGAACAGGGCAGGGCGGATCAGTTAGAAGTTCCAGAAGAGCCATCGCCAGGTGGCTTGCGGACTATGATGTAGATGTAGAAGTAAATGGAACAGTTCTGCGTTCATGTGACCGTTATACACAGTAGTCGGATCTTGAGACAACCAAGTGAAGGGGCACAAGGCGTGCGGTATCAGTGCGCTTGTTTGCGGCCAGAATATGACTGCTCGACTAGCGGGGCACTCCACCTCAGATGTCGTGCAAGCACTGAACTTTTTACAAACTACTGTGCCAATGATAACGCCCTCAGAATCAACATCCATCAACTAATGCGAATGTAACTCATTTTCCAATGTTTCAGAAAAGAGAATGGCTTTCTACGAGGTAACAAGGGTAAGAAGATGAACCTAGGGCCAACTATGCAGTGGGAAAATATTAAAATAAGGTATCCCAGTGTCACATACAGCTGCGATGATAGGTTTTAGGTTATTTACATTAAGGATATCGCGGCAAACCCAGATTCCATACCCACTGTAACAGACATATTCCAGTGTACTAAAAGGGTACAATGTGTTCACAAACTAGCGTCGCTCTCTGCAGTTCACGTAAACTTATCGATGTGTAGAAGTGAAACACATCTTTGCTTCTCTCACAATAGATCTCTGTTGAGATGGGATGTCTTTGGAGCCTGATATGAAACATGCCGCCCGCATTTCCTTTTCGGGATTGTGATGTCAGCTTCTGCTGACCGTCTTGCAATTACATTCTTTAGCGAACTAGACACCCCTTTGGTGGTCGCCACGCAGGAAGGGGCGTTAGATGGGGCGGAGTTGGTGACGAATAGTTTCACTATTTATTAAGCGTATTGTGGAAGGCCTTCAGCCTTCAGCCTACCCACATTTAGCAGGAGATTGTAAATATTACGTCTTCACGCGATACGAACTTGCAGCTACTAAAGACTTATTCTAGCCTCTTCCCGGCAGGCATATGAATCTACACTCCTGGAAATTGAAATAAGAACACCGTGAATTCATTGTCCCAGGAAGGGGAAACTTTATTGACACATTCCTGGGGTCAGATACATCACATGATCACACTGACAGAACCACAGGCACATAGACACAGGCAACAGAGCATGCACAATGTCGGCACTAGTACAGTGTATATCCACCTTTCGCAGCAATGCAGGCTGCTATTCTCCCATGGAGACGATCGTAGAGATGCTGGATGTAGTCCTGTGGAACGGCTTGCCATGCCATTTCCACCTGGCGCCTCAGTTGGACCAGCGTTCGTGCTGGACGTGCAGACCGCGTGAGACGACGCTTCATCCAGTCCCAAACATGCTCAATGGGGGACAGATCCGGAGATCTTGCTGGCCAGGGTAGTTGACTTACACCTTCTAGAGCACGTTGGGTGGCACGGGATACATGCGGACGTGCATTGTCCTGTTGGAACAGCAAGTTCCCTTGCCGGCCTAGGAATGGTAGAACGATGGGTTCGATGACGGTTTGGATGTACCGTGCACTATTCAGTGTCCCCTCGACGATCACCAGTGGTGTACGGCCAGTGTAGGAGATCGCTCCCCACACCATGATGCCGGGTGTTGGCCCTGTGTGCCTCGGTCGTATGCAGTCCTGATTGTGGCGCTCACCTGCACGGCGCCAAACACGCATACGACCATCATTGGCACCAAGGCAGAAGCGACTCTTATCGCTGAAGACGACACGTCTCCATTCGTCCTTCCATTCACGCCTGTCGCGACACCACTGGAGGCGGGCTGCACGATGTTGGGGCGTGAGCGGAAGACGGCCTAACGGTGTGCGGGACCGTAGCCCAGCTTCATGGAGACGGTTGCGAATGGTCCTCGCCGATACCCCAGGAGCAACAGTGTCTCTAATTTGCTGGGAAGTGGCGGTGCGGTCCCCTACGGCACTGCGTAGGATCCTACGGTCTTGGCGTGCATCCGTGCGTCGCTGCGGTCCGGTCCCAGGTCGACGGGCACGTGCACCTTCCGCCGACCACTGGCGACAACATCGATGTACTGTGGAGACCTCACGCCCCACGTGTTGAGCAATTCGGCGGTACGTCCACCCGGCCTCCCGCATGCCCACTATACGCCCTCGCTCAAAGTCCGTCAACTGCACATACTGTTCACGTCCACGCTGTCGTGGCATGCTACCAGTGTTAAAGACTGCGATGGAGCTCCGTATGCCACGGCAAACTGGCTGACACTGACGGCGGCGGTGCACAAATGCTGCGCAGCTAGCGCCATTCGACGGCCAACACCGCGGTTCCTGGTGTGTCCGCTGTGCCGTGCGTGTGATCATTGCTTGTACAGCCCTCTCGCAGTGTCCGGAGCAAGTATGGTGGGTCTGACACATCGGTGTCAATGTGTTCTTTTTTCCATTTCCAGGAGTGTATATTACGAAAGTAGTATTCCTATACGTTCCGTAACTACCCCTCTCTTGTGTTAGTTGTCAAAACAAATCAAGGCCGCAGTTTGAGATAACTATGGTTACAGGTTTGCAATTAATTGATGATCGCGTTTCCCTCACTCCGATCGAAATTTGTTTAACGGCTGACTGGTAGCTCAAAGCATGGACACCATTGAATCCCGTGTTCTTTCTTCCTGATACCTAATGTCTTCTGTCTCATTTCTATTTATTCAATACTGGTGTGCCTGTGTTATTCTGACTAAGATGCAAAGTTCCTTTCGATTTGCGTGCATGTCCAAAGGAACAGCCTTGCAGCGTCCACAGCCGTTACGAAACAAATCAAATGAATTCGCAATGACGGTCCGGTACATATTTTCATTTCCGTCATTCCATTCTACAGCTCATAGTAGTCCTTATTCGCAATTGCGAATTCATTTGATGTGCTTCTATTTATTGGTTTACTAGATGGAAAATCCGACATTTCCCGGGTATCTATTTCTATTAGACACAGGAACAATAAACTATGTTTGTAGCATAGTATAGAAAAATTTCATTTCCACGTATTCGTGAAAATACCTTTGAAATTAAACAGTCGTACAAAGAAGTTAGCATGATGTACCGTTTTATAAGAACAGTATCGAAATTAAGGAGCCGCGCGGGATTAGCCGAGCGGTCTTAGGCGCTACAGTCATGGACTGTGCGGCTGATCCCGACGGAGGTTCGAGTCCTCCCTCGGGCATGGGTGTGTGTGTTTGTCCTTAGGATAATTTAGGTTAATTAGTGTGTAAGCTTAGGGACTGATTACCTTAGCAGTTAAGTCCCATAAAATTTCACACATATTTGAACATTTTTGAAACTAAGGAACATGATCCTGGAGAGTTTCTGTTCGCTGGACTCAGCTGCTTCGCTTGTCTACAACGCGATTTTGTAAACGTCTCTATGACAATGCCTCTTCATAGCTCTATAGACGGTTACCGCCTACAGCCGTTTGCGCTTCGTAGTTGAAAACTGTCAAAAGCGCTGCCAGGTGTCAGAGATTTCCTCAAGTAGACTCGATTGTAGGAGTGTCCTATTAGTGAAGAATAAATGTATTAATACTTCATGCATGATGCAGAATTTTTTCACATATTCGAGTGTTTATGACGTCATATCTTTTTAATTATGTGTGGTACAATAATATATTCGTGTAGGTACATTCAGCAGCGTACGTTGATACTGTCGGCGAAATACGCTGCAAATATACTTAGTAGCAGAGAGGTAATAAATTTAAACGTCATGCATGATGCGACATTTCTCATGCATGTCAGTGTTTACAACATCATATCTCCTGAGCTATGTGTCATACGATGACATAATTTTGTAGGTGGTTTCAGCAGCATATGAGGGTACTGCCTACGAAATTGATTGCTAATACATTTAGCAGCACAGAAGTAATACATTTAAACACCATTTATGATGCGGCATTTTTTCACGCATCTTATTATTTACAACGTCATATCTCCTGAACTATGGTAGGCAGGTGGTTTTTACCTCCACAGCGTTTGTTGCCTGCCAGTAAGGCGTACGTGTATCAAGTTTGGTTGAAATCTCTCCAGTGGTTTATGAGCAGATGTGGAACATACCCACATACTTACATACATCCATTTTTATAATATGTATGAATGCATTTATTTCACCTGGCCCTCTCTTGCATCTAATTAGACTCTTTCAGCGAGTAAATGTTGCAATTTGTATGGTAAATGAGCAAGTATAACGACGATGCTAATAATGTTAGTAATAATGATGGTATGTATGGTAATGAATATGTGGAATTCAGGATATATGTCTCATTAACATTAAACAGTTTCCTCATCCTTGTACTCAAAAGGATGTCATCTTCAGGAGAAGCAAATAATGCGTTCTACGAATCCGAGCGTGGAGTACTAGATACCTTAGCCGAGTAGGTAGGTTAGATAATGTTAAAAGAGAAATAGATAGTTTGAAGTTAAATATAGTGAGAATCAGTGACTGGAAGTGCATGGGAGGATTTTTTAGTGGGCGGAAGAATGGGATTTCTCGTTATTTGAGTACAGATTTATGAACATAGATAAGGATAATTTAGGAGTAAGTCTAATAATGAATAAGAAAATAGGAACGCAGGTAAGCTACTGTGAACACATAGTAGCCATGATAGACACAATAGTACAAGCTTATTGTCTACATTGTTTCATGAATAAATGGTGAGAGGAAAGAAAATGCGCAGATCGTTAAGAGAGACGAAAATTAGTTGTGATAGGAGATTGAAATTCAGTAGGGAGGAATAGAAAGATATGTGGTATGAGAAAGTAAACTGGTGGAAAGGAGTGAGAGAGGAAGACGCCTGGTCTAATTTTACACCGAGCACGTTCGTGTCACTTTGTTCAAGAATCATGAGCGGAGATTATATACTTGGAAGAGATCTCGAGACACCTGTCGGTTTCAGATAGATCGTGTACTGGTAACACAAGAATTTCTTAACCAGATTATAAACTACAAAATATTCAAGGGCTAGATGTGAAATCTGAACGTAATTTACTGGTCATTAACAGAAGATTATAAATGAGAAAATGCAAAACGTAAAAAATTAAAAAGCTGGATAGTGGATAAATTGAAAGAAGCGTAAGTCTTCCTTACATTCAAAAGGAAACTATTGACTAACAAATGAGGAAGCAACTCAATAGAGACAAATGATAGGTTTTAGAGATGGAATACGGAAAGCAGAAGAGGATCACGTTAGCAAAAAGTCAAGAGTCAGAAGAAATTCTTGAACAACGCTCGAGTTATTGAATTTGATTGGCGCAAGAAGAAAATATAAAAACATGATAAGCGAGGTAGGCAAAAGGGAATATCGACGTCTATAAAATAAGACTGACATTTGAACATATGATTATTGTACACGATATGAATGTAACATACCCTTTAATAGAGTATAATGTTTAACGCTGACGCCAACAATGCCTTTCAGAAAGCACGTCAAACAATGAGGCCGAAGCACCATTTATTTGTGAGCGTAGTCTGCTTAAGAGATACAAATAACTTCTCTTTTTATTAATAATTTCACAGTGTAATTGTGGCAGACAGTAATAGTGAGGTTGTATTATTATATATGTGATAACGGGAAATTGCATTCCTCATTAAAATAATGTGTTTGACATGAAACTGTGTTAGATCATCTTGACCTGTCATTGCCCAGTACCTAAACAGATTACCAATCGGGAATGCAAAAACGAAATGAATGAACAGAGACAACGCAGAAGGTGCAAGTACAAGAGGAATAGATGTACTTACAACTGGAAACAATAACGGCTAGACTAGAAATACAAAACTGTGTACACATGCATGACTATAGGAACGATATAACACAAACAGGAAAACTACAAAATAGAAAGAAGAGGAGGAGAAGTAGATGAAAATGAGACGGAAGATATGCTACTGCGAAAAATTTGACATAACCCTGAAAGATCTGAAAAGGCACCTGAAGTAGACGACATCCCCGTCAGAGTTACTATGACAAAACCATTTCTCCTGGCAAGCAAGATATACAAGACGATTCCTTGATAATGTTACAAACTTTCATGGACTATAACGTGACAGAATCCGGTCTGGAAACGATCGAGTCAAAAGTTAAAAGCAAAATTCTTTCCGATACCTCTGACAGTGGAGAACATGTGCTGGTACTGTTGTTGCTAATACTGTAGGGTTGGTAACTTGCAGAGGTGGTAATATGGACAAAATAAGAAAAATCTTTCCGCAAATGTGGGCTCTATAATGCATACCTTAAGAGGTATGAGCACTATTCATCTTTGCTAGAAACACGTCTTTTATTTAAAAAGTGGCCATAGCTCTCAGTCTTAGCAGCATTACTACCAGTACACGTGTTCCACCGCTAGAGATATAAGAACGATTTTCGTCTTGTGACAGCCAGAGCGAGAGCACCAGCAGCAGCGAGTACTGTTTGTACAAAGCGTTTATTTTGCATTTTGTTTACGACCTTCCACTAAGGAAGGGATTCTATTTGTGTTTATCTGCTCTGCATAGTAACTAACAGTTCTTGATAAAACTTTACGTAGTTTTCGTGTTAGATTTCTTAGTGTTTTCTTGATCGTTTAGAACAGAAAGCGCCCTAAAACCGTCTTTTGTTTGTTTCGCGGCCGTTAGCCACTAGTCACTTGAATCAGCAGTTGTCTTCTGACAGCCAGAGCGAGAGCACCAGCAGCAGCGAGTGCTGTTTGTATAAAGCGTTTTTGTACTTATTTGCTTCGCTTAGCTTTTAAATAGTTTTTCTGGGAAAACCTAGCGTAGTTTTCGCGTCTCATATTTCAGTGAGTGTTTCTTGATTATCAGAGTAGCTCATCAGAAGATTATCTTGGGTATTTGTCACCGTATAGAGTAGGGTAAACATAGTCATGTGTAGGGACTGTGGTTGTTGTGAGCGGACGCAAGGAGAATTGGCCACTCTTCGGGGGCAGGTGGAGGCTTTGTCTGTTAGGCTCATCGAGCTCGAGGCGCAGGCGTCGGCTCGTAGTGGCGTTGGGGCAACTGTGGTGAGACCTATGCCTACTTCGGTGGCCTTGGAATCACATGGAACCCCTGATGTCGCTGCGTCTTCCGGCAGTGAGCATCTTACCGGTCAGCCATCACTCCAGGGTGAATGGCGGACAGTGGTGGGCTCGCGCGTGCCTGGCCGAAAGGCGAAGGTGGGATCTGGCTGCGTGGCAGCTGCCTTACCCCTTTCCAACAGGTACGGGGTGCTTCCTAGTGGTGATGACATCGTTTCCGAGCCACCACAGGATGCCTCGCCTGTTGGGCCAGTGGCCGATTCTCCGGCAAGGTCCCGACAGTCACAGAGGGCGGGCCTATTAGTTATAGGGAGCTCCAACGTTAGGCGGGTTATGGAGCCCCTCAGGAAAATAGCGGGTAGGTCGGGGAAGAATGCCAGTGTGCACTCGGTGTGCTTGCCGGGGGGTCTCGTCCGTAATGTGGAGGAGGCCCTTCCGGCAGCTATTGAACGCACTGGGTGTGACCGGCTGCAGATAGTAGCACATGTCGGAACGAATGACGCCTGCCGCTTGGGTTCTGAGGCCATCCTTGGTTCCTTCCGGCGGCTGGCTGATTTGGTGAAGACAACCAGCATCGCACGCGGAGTGCAAGCTGAGCTTAATATCTGCAGCATAGTGCCCAGAGTCGATCGCGGTCCTCTGGTTTGGAGCCGTGTGGAGGGTCTAAACCAGAGGCTCAGACGACTCTGCGACTATAATGGTTGCAAATTCATCGACCTCCGTTATTGGGTGGAGAACTGTAGGGCCCCCCTAGACAGGTCAGGCGTGCACTACACACCGGAAGCAGCTACTAGGGTAGCAGAGTACGTGTGGCGTGCACAAGGGGGTTTTTTAGGTTAGAGGGACCCCCCCTTGGGCGAAACGATAAAATACCTGACGGCTTACCAGAGAGGACATTATCATCGTTGATAAAGAACGTCCGTCCTCAGAGACCAAAAACAGGAAAAGTTAACATAATATTGGTAAACTGCAGGAGTATCCAGGGCAAGGTTCCTGAATTAGTATCTCTTATTGAAGGAAATAGTGCGCATATAGTATTAGGAACGGAAAGTTGGTTAAAACCGGAAGTGAACAGTAACGAAATCCTAGACACAGAATGGAATATATACCGCAAGGATAGGATAAACGCCAATGGTGGAGGAGTATTTATAGCAGTAAAGAATTCAATAATATCCAGTGAAGTTATTAGCGAATGCGAATGTGAAATAATCTGGGTTAAGTTAAGTATCAAAGGTGGGTCAGATATGATAGTCGGATGCTTCTATAGACCACCTGCATCAGCAACCGTAGTAGTTGAGCGCCTCAGAGAGAACCTGCAGAACGTCGTGAAGAAGTTTCGTGATCATACTATTGTAATAGGGGGAGACTTCAATCTACCAGGTATAGAATGGGATAGTCACACAATCAGAACTGGAGCCAGGGACAGAGACTCTTGTGACATTATCCTGACTGCCTTGTCCGAGAATTACTTCGAGCAGATAGTTAGAGAACCAACTCGTGAAGCTAACGTTTTAGATCTCATAGCAACAAATAGACCGAAACTTTTCGACTCCGTGAATGTAGAAGAGGGTATCAGTGATCATAAGTCAGTGGTTGCATCAATGACTACAAGTGTAATAAGAAATGCCAAGAAAGGAAGGAAAATATATTTGCTTAACAAGAGTGATAGGGCACAAATCGCAGAATATCTGAGTGACCACCATCAAACGTTCATTTCTGAGGAAGAGGATGTGGAACAAAAATGGAAAAAATTCAGAAACATCGTCCAGTACGCCTTAGATAAGTTCGTACCGACTAAGGTCCAAAGCGAGGGGAAAGATCCACCGTGGTATAACAATCATGTACGAAAGGTACTACGGAAACAAAGAAAGCTTCATCATAGGTTTAAGAGTAGTCGAATCATAGCTGATAAGGAAAAGCTGAACGAAGCGAAAAAGAGCGTAAAGAGAGCAATGAGAGAAGCATTCAACGAATTCGAACATAAAACATTGGCAAACAATCTAAACAAGAACCCTAAAAAGTTTTGGTCATATGTAAAATCGGTAAGCGGATCTAAATCCCCTATTCAGTCACTCGTTGACCACGATGGCACCGAAACAGAGGACGACCGAAGAAAGGCAGAAATACTGAATTCAGTGTTCCGAAACTGTTTCACTGCGGAAAATCGTAACACGGTCCCTGACTTCAGCCATCGCACGGACGCCAAAATGGAAAATATTGAAATAAACGATATCGGAATTGAAAAACAACTGCTATCACTTAGTAGCGGAAAAGCATCCGGACCAGACGAGATACCCTTAAGATTCTACAGTGATTATGCTAAAGAACTTGCCCCCTTTCTATCAGCAATTTATCGTAGATCGATGGAAGAACGTAAAGTACCTAGCGACTGGAAGAAAGCGCAGGTCGTTCCCATTTTCAAGAAGGGTCATAAATCAGATGCGAATAATTATAGGCCTATTTCGCTTACGTCAATCTGTTGTAGAATAATGGAACATGTTTTGTCTTCTCGTATTATGACGTTCTTAGATAATACAAATCTCCTTCATCATAACCAACATGGATTCCGCAAACAGAGATCATGTGAAACTCAGGTCGCCCTATTTGCCCAAGAAATTCACAGTGCCGTAGACACTGGCGAGCAGATTGATGCCGTATTCCTGGACTTCAGGAAGGCATTTGATACGGTTCCGCACTTACGTTTAGTGAAAAAAATACGAGCTTACGGAATATCGGACCAGGTTTGTGATTGGATTCAGGATTTCCTAGAAGAAAGAACACAACATGTCATTCTTAACGGTTCAAAATCTGCAGATGTAGAGGTAATTTCGGGAGTACCGCAGGGAAGCGTGATAGGACCTTTATTGTTTACAATATACATAAATGACTTAGTTGACAACATCGGTAGCTCCGTGAGGCTATTTGCAGATGACACGGTTGTCTACAAGAAAGTAGCAACATCAGAAGACTCGTACGTACTCCAGGAGGACCTGCAGAGGATTAATGCATGGTGCGACAGCTGGCAGCTTTCCCTAAACGTAGATAAATGTAATATAATGCGCATACATAGGGGCAGAAATCCATTCCAGTACGATTATGCCATAGGTGGTAAATCATTGGAAGCGGTAACGACCGTAAAATACTTAGGAGTTACTATCCGGAGCGATCTGAAGTGGAATGATCACATAAAACAAATAGTGGGAAAAGCAGGCGCCAGGTTGAGATTCATAGGAAGAATTCTAAGAAAATGTGACTCATCGACGAAAGAAGTAGCTTACAAAACGCTTGTTCGTCCGATTCTTGAGTATTGCTCATCAGTATGGGACCCTTTACAGGTTGGATTATTAGAAGAGATAGACATGATCCAGCGAAAAGCAGCGCGATTCGTCATGGGGACATTTAGTCAGCGCGAGAGCGTTACGGAGATGCTGAACAAGCTCCAGTGGCGGACACTTCAAGAAAGGCGTTACGCAATACGGAGAGGTTTATTATCGAAATTACGAGAGAGCACATTCCGGGAAGAGGTGGGCAACATATTACTACCGCCCACATATATCTCGCGTAATGATCACAACGAAAAGATCCGAGAAATTAGAGCAAATACGGAGACTTACAAGCAGTCGTTCTTCCCACGCACAATTCGTGAATGGAACAGGGAAGGGGGGATCAGATAGTGGTACAATAAGTACCCTCCGCCACACACCGTAAGGTGGCTCGCGGAGTATAGATGTAGATGTATATCGACTTTGTCGTTTCCGGAAAAAGGTCGCTTATTTCAGACATACATTTACCCTCCTCCAGCATCGCTGAAGTTGTGACGTCGTCACGAAATCAGCGTATGTGAAACAGGTGAAATCCCCTCACATTTCAAGAACGTAATAAATCCTGTTCCATAGAAAGCACATCCTAGCAGATGTGAATTTTACCGAATCACAGATTTAGTAAATCATGGTTACAAAATATTGACACGAATTATTAGCACAAGAATGGCAAGACCTAGTAACAGATCGCGAGGAATATGAGTTTTTGTTAGCTAGAAATAAAGTAACACTTGGGTATTTATACAATTTCTAGATTTAGAGGAATCTTTCGACAGAGTTCACTGAAATACCCTCTTAGTCACTGCTTGGACTGATTTGGGCTATACCAGTGAACCATCGATTTCTTAAAGAATCGAGCTCCTATGTATAAAACAGCTCCATACCTCTGTTTACTTTATAAACGAGTTACTGTGTTAAATATTTCCGTCAAGCACGATATAAGCGAAAAAAGGTTTAGAAAAGTTGGAAATTACGTGTAAAGTTCCCAGAATGATATTTTCGCTCTGCAGTGGAGTTTGCACTGATATGAAACTTCCTGGCAGCCTGGAAGATTAAAACTGTGTGCCGGACAGAGGCTCGAACTCGAGACCTATGCCTTTTGCGGGCCAGTGCTCTACCAACTTTTTTTTTTTTTTTAAATCTCATTTTGTTCGCTTTTGTTCGTCGCATCTGCTCGGCTCGGACGTCATAAGACACCCTTTTAAGTTCGTTGTTGATCGATTAACTCAGTTTTTTTTATTACAGAGGGCAGCTAACCCTCTGACCGAACACGCTGAACTACCGTGCCGGCATAAAAACTGTGTGCCGGACCGAGACTGATCTACACAAGAACGTCTTGCGAGCCGTCCCCGACCTTACAGATTTACTTCCACCAGGCTGTGGCTGAGCCACGTCTCCGCAATATGTTTCCAGAAGTGCTAGTCTTGCAATATTCGCAGGAGAGCTTCTGTGAAGTTAGGAAGGTAGGAAACGAGGCACTGGCGGAAGTAAAGCTGTGAGGACGCGTCCTGAGTCATGCCTGGGTGGTTCAGGTGGTAGAGCAATTACGTGCGAAAGGCAAAGTTCCTGAGTTCGACTCCCGGTTCTGCACACAGTTTTAATCTGCCAGGAAGTTTCACCTCTAAAAGTTTGTTGGAAGTCGCGAAGTGCTCTCATTATCGAACTCTGTATAACCATAATCTGGCTAATTTTCGATCCATTTTCAGCAAAAGCTAGTTTTCCAAATCTTAATATTTATGAGGCCATATCTCCTGAACAATGATATAATTTTGCTAGTTCATTCAGTGCCATAAGTGGATATTGTCTACAAAATGTGTTGCAAATACAGTTAGCAGTAACAAAGAAATAAATTAAAACGTCATGCCTGATGCGCACTTTTACTGCACAAACTGTGTCAATGTAGTGAGCGATGAACTTGATAAACTTCTTTCCTTTCATCGTTTTGTTAGGGGTGCCGGCGAGAAAACATTTCGCAAAACTCTGAAATTATGAGTAAAGTTTGTTGTCAGTCAGTAAGTATTCACATTCTCAAATATTGGATGAATATAGTTCGGGTATTTGCACTTAACGAGTTGCTCTTTCTCAAGAAATACATACAGTTTCTAACTGTAATAGGTGTCTTACTGTGCTGAATTCACTTAAGTGAACTGCCCTGGAGAGATCCGCAGCAAGTTGGTCGAAACGTCGGCAATTAGTTGCTTTAGTAGTTTACAATGACGCCGCCCAATAACCATAACTATTTTATTCAAAATTCAGCATTCATATAAGATTATATCTCTTAATGAAGATATTATGTCAACTTTTCCAATTTGGTTAATATCTGTATGAAATAATAAAAATCAATTTTTACTGCCACTGGAAGTCGTTAGTCAGGCAACCTGAGATATAGTCTGAGTTCTGTGCCCGGTATAGTTACTTAGTTATATAGATTACACGGAATACAGTTAAATAATTGACTTACTAAGATACAGAAATTTCATAAAAGCCGCGCATGCGTGCAAAGAAATGGTCCATAAACCGTTTCAAATCCTAACGAAGTATACAAGATATAAAATGAACAGCAATATTGACAAACATATCCAACGAACATTTGACTTAAATTTTAGTCAACTTGATATATGGTAGTAAATGAAACAACGGCAGTAAATTCATAGCTTAGCTCACTTAAACTACATGAAATTAGTAAGTGTTCAATGTGAGGTGGAAACCAGAAGAATAGATTTCTGTGAATCTAGAACAACCTAAGACGACGGCAGGTATAAAGTAAATGAGTGGAACACTCAAGATGCGTACAGATGATGGAAGTCGTGAAGAGACGAGACATTATCCACCAACCAAACGAAACGCTATACTGTGGCTGATGGAACAATTTGTCCACCACCTAATGAGAAAAAGGGGCAAAAGGGTTGTCGTTTTCTTAAACTTTTTGAGAAGAGAATGGCAGAGAATAACTGAAAAAATTACAAAGCGAAATATCAAATGTACTTAGAGGTTCTTCTACATTTAAAAAAGTACAAGCAAAGCTATTTTCGCGACTGAAGAGGTCATTTATTCCCTGTTACATGTACATTTTTTTAAATTAATTTTTAATTGAGGAGACTTTTCTATTCAGAACAAATCCTACTCCCGTCATATAATTTCTACTGCTTTTGATATAACTCTATATTCAACTAACCAGAAATCCTTAAATTATTTCCATTTACCTTTGTTTTTTCACTCAATACGCACGCTTTACATTTCCCTTTTCAGATTTTCTAACTTCCCTGACTTTCCACGTTCATGATCGTAAAGTTACCGTTTCGTTGGTTTTTCAATCCTTTTCTCATGCTCACCTTCCCTTGGTACCCCCTCAGGGATATCTCAGTGGGGGACTAATCTTGTATTGGTTGTCTGTAGAGAAATTACCGTAACACGTATCCAATTACTGGTCACATTTCCCCAGGACAAATGTTACGTGCCTTCAGTGTAGCTGTTTCCATTCTACAAAGGCATGCCTTTGATCACTGCTGCTTCTTCTGTCTTCCGAGACACTTTCCCACCTTCCCACTCCAATGCCCTTGATCTGTACCAGCTTCTCCGGCCTCTTTCGCAAGACCATTGACAGAATGAGGACGCCATTGCTAATTAGTTTTATTTAAAGTCTGTAACCGGGCCTCAGAACGTTAAGATTACTACTCGAACCCGATTCCCATAGACTACAGAGAGTTGGAAGTATACGATAATTATTCGGAGCTTCTGCCACTGCTAGTATGGAATGTAAGATGGGCCACCTCAACTGTTATTGATCCAAAGAAGACACCATTGTGATAAGAACGGCGAACTAATAGTGTCTTGTAAAGTTCAACGAGCCCGAAATTTAGTTTAAGGTAGCCAAGGGCCTGTTGGAGTTTGTTTGCTTTTGTCACCTGCCAATCTGCCAGCCAGTTCATTCAGCCATTATGGTGAAATCAAAATCATAAAGTGGAATTCTAACTGTAGTGTTGTTACTTTCCATAGACGCGAAGCATGGTAAGACGTATCTGTGTCAATAAAGAAAACAAAGACAAATGACACGAGAGGCGCTAAATGAACTTACAGTTCTTACAAAAAATCCTAACAGTGATCATACTATAAGCCTGACGTTACTGCGAGATCGGTTGTGGCATGTTTACATCATTTATTTAATGGAAATCCAAGTGTGTAAAAGCAAGGAACCAAAACATTTCGACGAGAAGAAGTGCCATATATCCCTTAGTGGAAGTCCAAGTTGAGGGGAAACGAAAATTCTCTTAGTTCATACAAAAAAATATTCGACTGATGATGCCTTTAACATAAAATACAACTGTTTGCTATTCGTTCTTTACTGAATAAGTATGATAAAGGTCCTCTCCACATAACATGGCTACTGACTAAAAGCTTCAGTTGTGTGTCATCAGAATGATAAGAAAACTTCCCTCATCTGCAACTGAAATTTATTCTTGAGTACCAGATATGTTGTACTTATTCATGTTAGGCATCGAATATACATCAAATTGTTTAATTATACTTATTTTTGAGCCGTGCTGCGGCTCGCATTGGTGTTGTTTGTAGGTTTCCGCTCTCTGTTGGAGGCCAGACTGTATCCTTTAGTTGGCATAGTTGCAGTTCTTTGTCTTCTTCTCGTCTTGACTGGCGCCACTCGTTTCGCAAGCGCTGCCTGTCCGCTAGTGGCAGCAGCGGCGGTTATCGGTATGTAGTAACTGTTGCCCTATCTTTGGGGCGACGTGGTTGTTTTTCCGTGTCGTGTGAGATTAGCAGTTCGGTTGGGGGCGCAGAAGGAGCCAGGTCCACGCTGTGCGAGAAAACACGCCGAGAACGCTGGCGGCATGTAAGGACTGCCGGGTGGAAGGGCTGTGGTCACGAGGGTGCACGACCTCGACGTAAACCACATCCTGCAGGCATTAAGATGAGAGCATTTCAATTCAAGTAGAGAAACCTCCACCATTGTGACATCTCGCGATTCTCCAGTGACTTGGGTTCGTGTTGCTGCTTGTAGTGTCGCCGAGGCGAAGAGCAGCGAGTGGAGTGCTTGGGGAAAGCGGATCTGATTAGCTTTCCTCGACTTCTTATTACTATTTACTGCGTTCAGCTTGTTACAATTTGTTAAGTTGAACCAGCGGTATTTTTCCTGCCTGGTGGTCGCTAACGCCCCAGTAACCTGCCCTGGGTGTTCAAAAATGGTTCAAATGGCTCTGAACACTATGGGACTTAACATCTGAGGTCATCAGTCCCCTAGAACTTAGAACTACTTAAACCTAAGGACATCACACACATCCATGCCAGAAACAGGATTCGAACCTGCGACCGTAGCGGTCGCGCGGTTCCAGACTGCAGCGTCTAGAACCGCTCGGCCACTCGGGCCGGCTGCCCTGGGGGTTTAGCGTATGTAACAGCAGTGTACGTTTCCTCGCCTTCCCACTGCTGCCTGGTAAGGCGTGTAGTTTTGACAGCTTTCATGACTGTAGGCCGTTTGTGATTCTTCTACTCTGATGATAGTGATTCCTTTCTCGTTCCGGGCGCTATAAGCACAGTGTTCTGGGGGTGTAGGTATTATTTATTACCATACCTTGTAATGCCTACATTAGAGGTTATGTATGTCTAGTTAATAGTTCTGGTCGCCTTCTGGAATAAATCTAGCAGTGTAAGGCTTGTGTTACACGGTTACCATCACCTTATTTCACCCATTTGGTGGTCAGTTGCTTGTTTCTTTTAATTAACCTTTGCTTATATTTGCTGTTTTACAGCAGGGTTCTAAATTTTTTATATAATTGCCGTTCCTACCTAGTAAAGCCTTCAGCTGTGATTGTGGTCATTTACTTTTTAAAAAAAACATAATTCGATATACGTATTTTAGCAGTGAGCCTTAAAGCCTTATTTACTGCCATTCCTGGCGTCTGATACCTTCTGCTGTGTTTGTGGCCACTTTTTAATATTTCAATACCAGTAAGTTGTAACTGCAGCGACTTCTTAAACATTCTTAATTTATTGCCATTCTTGGCGTGTAAGGCATTCAACCGTGATCACAGTGGTTTGTTTATCTTAAATATTATCAGTATCTGTATTTTATGGTGATTGAAAATACTATTATTCACACAGTTGTCTATTCCGTCATCAACAACGTGTGGTATTTTTTTATTTATTGTTGAGTCTGGAATTACTGTTTTAAAAATAAATGTGTGTAACTGTAAAAAGCAACCAATAGTAACGGATTACGACCCCGTCCACAATCGTAATCGAATCCTGCATTCCCTTGATCACCAGGTTTCAGGTTTGATGTGAGATTTGTAGTGATTTTTTGGCAGCTTATTTACATCTAATTATTTCTCTTTACAAGTATAAGTGTGTGTTTTTCACTTACAGTCATTTGTGTGTCCTATCGTGCACCCATCTGTTGTTTAATATGAGCTAAATGCAAACGGTGTAGGTTTCAGCCAGTAAATAATTCTTTGTACACAACCTATGCTGTAGAAAACTGCACATTTTTGCACTGCTCTTGGTCACATGCTTTGGAGCTCACTGAGGGATCATGGCAACTGACTGAGGGATGATGGGAGAGTGAAGTGGGGTGCTGGGCTTGTGATGGAGGAAGGATGGGTGGTGGGCACCGTGTGTGTATGTGTGTGTATGTGTGTGTGTGTGTGTGTGTGTGTGTGTGTGTGTGTGTATTCAGCAGGCGCATCATTCCTGCACCCATGCTGACCGCTGTTCATCGGCCAATACCGCAACTGTACGTGCACTGAGCGCCCACAGAGGGCCTTTTCAAATGAATCGCGTTTTATGATCCATTGAGCAGATGGCCGTTGGCCTGTACAGCATGAAACGTCTGAAAGCAAATACCAAGCAAGAGTCCAGGACATTGCCCATGTGACCTCATCATTCTGGAAGGCACAATGAATCAATACAAGTTGGCATCTAATCTGGGTACCATATCGACCCCTACAGGCAGTTTGGTTTTCCTTGGCACCATGGCACCTACCAATGGGCAGTGTAACGTGTCACACAGTTTGCAGTGTAAGTGCATAGCTCTAAGAGCATCAGGATGAGTTTAGTGAACTCCCCTGGCCACTATTCTCCCCGGATTTAAACCAAATCGAGAATCTGTGAGACCACCTCGATGAGGCTGTTCACACCATGGATATTCGAGCGAGGAACCTAGCACAGCTGGCCACAGCGGTGGAGTCGGCATAGCCCCGCATCCCAGTCGGTACCTTTCAGAATCTCAGTGACTCTCTTCCGTCACTTCTCGCAGTTTCCTGTGCTATAATGGGTGGTTATTCCCAGGTAGTCACATAAATGCAAGTAGACAGTGTATTTCGCACTGCTCTCCTTCTGTATGTTGCAAATGGCTCTGAGCACTATGGGACTTAACTTCTGAGGTCATCAGTCCCCTAGAACTTAGAACTACTTAAACCTAACTAACCCAAGGACATCACACACATCCATGCCCGAGGCAGGATTCGAACCTGCGACCGTAGCGGCCGGGCGGTTCCAGACTGTAGAACCGCTCGGCACCCCGGCCGGCTCTGTATATTGCAGTTTTATATACATCTGAATACAGGATTTTACCATCCCGAAACTGATCGTGGATTGAACAAATCGTTATTACAACTGAAGCGGATGCCATTTCATATTTGAGATGAGGAAATGTCAAGCAGAGCGCTACCGCCAGTTCGTTAGCTTGGCAGCGCAACAGGACTTGCCGTAGAGGTAGCGATACTTACCCGGAAAGTGGTGACGGCGCCAGCCACTAACAGCAGCTTCACTGCCAGAGTGAGCACGATGGTGCATGGGGGCTTAATTAAATATGATTGAAAATATTTTTAGTTTTCGTAGCTGTATGTCCGTTTACGCTGTGTCTCGTAAACGGTTGGCCCTGACTAGTTTTAGTACGCAATCTGACTGCTTAGAATGACAACAAAGAATGTAAGAAAATTTCTGTTAGCACAATTAATTAATTAAGTCCCCAGCAACTATAAAATCTACGAAACCAATAAGCACAAGAGTAACTGTTCTGTGTGTGGGAGTGTGACTCAACGTACACATCTGGCACGGTTCTTCTTCAACAAGACAAGAAATTTTAAATACCATTTATACTGAAGTAACTAAAGGAAATAAAAATACCATAATTACTCAAGAAAACCAGAATTACACTCTAATACAAGAACACAAGCCAGATGCTTGTTGACTGAACCTGTAATGACACATTATTTAAAACATGGAAATAATGAAAAAACACGCAATATTTTACCTTCATATATATTGACGAAATGCACTCTGATCATTACAATATCTTCATTAGAATAACATCTGCTATCTCTCCCATCAAATAACTGGATAAAACATGGAACAAGCACTCCTTACTACAACATCTCGACAAGCCTTGCCCACTCGCACATCTCAACACGAACTGTCTTCTACGAGCTCTGCCCACGCACTGACTTCTACGAGCTCTCGACAAGCACTGACTTCTACGAGTTCTTAACAGGCACAGACTACTACGAGCTCTCAACAAGCACTGACTTCTACGAGTTCTTAACAGGCACTCTGCTACTAGTTCTTGACAGGCACTCACTACTACGAGCTCTCAACAAGCACTGTGGAGGCGGCTTAATAATACTCTTTGGCGCAATCTCTGGCGCAGTGGCTCAGTGTAGCCACCTTTCAATAGTCGCCACGGTGTGTGACCGTCGCCTGCCGGCGCGCTCGCTTTATACCGCGGCTGACGGATACTGCCGCTTCCGTCAGCTTCGGATCAGTCAGTAGTCTGATCTGCCCTTTTGTCACATCGCACGTGGCATCATGCTCCGCTAAGTCCGCATCTGTCAGGTGAACCCTCAGACCCATTCATCACCGATTTTAATGAGTCTTAGGTATCTTGCAGAGCCTGCAGGGAGCGCCCCTGTGGGTGTGCATGATAGGTTTATAGGCAGCTCAGAACAAAGCAGAGACATGCTGTCACACTAGTCAAAAATTGAATGTTCTTATTACAGCTAGCGAGTGAATTGCTTTTAAACAGAAAAAAAAAGAAAAATCTTATACTGTTGGTGAGACCGATACCACACCACGGGCCTTAGACCAGCGGAACTGCAACTTTCTGTCTGACGCCAATAGCGGTCACACAGCATCTGGTGGACCCAATGGTGCACGTCCACTAGCCACACCTCTTGCAGCTCTGTACTTGGAGCGCCCTCTGCCGCCTCAATATGGGACAGCCGGCGCCATTGGCTCAGCCTCTCTCCTGGGGCCACATGACACCATGCAGGAGTCATCTAGTCTTCTACAATGAGTCTCATACTATTCGACACTGATCGCTGGACTCTGTTTCTTACTGAATTATTTGTAATATCTTCATTCGCTTGGAGAAATACAAGTTAAGTGAATCTTCTGTTTGCTGTATTACTTGTTCGTTAATCATTTCTGCTCCTGTCCAGCTTCCTTGCGACCATAGACGCTGCACCACTCTGTAGCCTATCTTTCCTTAACATTGTGTATGAAGTTCTACACAACAAAGCTCACCATTCCTAAAGCAACCAGATTTGTTTTTTGAGAAGATAGTGAAAAATTGACGTGATCCCTTATATAGCTACTGATGTAGCTCAACAGCGTCACTTGCCTCGCGTGTCGCTAAGCTCTTGCTGACACACGTTCTTCAGTCTATGCTCTGCATTCTTAACTCGGTATTACGCCTGCTGTGCTCTGTAGGAGTAAATAGTATTTCATTGGTTTTGTACACTGCCTGAAAATGTCTGAGAAAATAAGATTATAATGAAGAATATATTAAATATTGATTCATGTTAACTGAAAAAGAGAATTTCCAACTGTCATAGTGTGTTATGTGTCATAATGTCCTCAATAAGGATTCATTGTGGCCTGTGTGTCTCGAAAGTCATATAACGACAGCTCACTCAGAGTTGAAATATAAACCAAAAGAGTTTTCTGTTGTACGAAGAAATAATTTAAATCGCAACAAATTCGACTCTATTTGGATCTTTCAGCAGAAAAATCAGAAAGTTATTCAAGTTTCATATGGAATTTCTCAGCTATCACCAAAAAACAGAAAAATCGTATACACTGGTGAGGCGCTAATCAATCCTACCATTCTTAAAACCACCGGAATTGGTTTTGGAGAATATAGTCGGCAAAAATGAACTAATTGCCAGTTTCAAACAACAATGTGCAACGGAGCATCGAAGGAATGGCTGTGAATGTGAAAGAACAGCTGGTTAAAAGATTGCAATTTTCTCCATTTTTTGCTTTGCAGCTTCACGATCCTACTGTTATAGCTGAACAATGTCAATAACACACTGCAGATTTATGGATGAGAACAACTATTCTTTTCTAAAAACTTGGAAACAACACCATACGGTTCTGATGTATTTTCTGTCGTAAATGAATTTTTGGTGGAAAATTGTTTGTCTTGGGACAGTGTTATGGGAATTTGTACTGAGAGAGCACCAGGCATGTACGGTTCACGGCTGGCTTCCTAAGTATTGTCATAGAAAAAAACTCGTAATTTCATTGGCTCTCACTGTCTGATCCACAGACAAGCCTTAGCATCTAAAACTTTGCCTGGCTTCCGAAGCACGATATGCTTCGAACGGTGTATAAATTTAAATCAGAACTATTCCTTTTGAGTTTAGGAGAGCTTCATCATTCATTCACTGACGAAAGCTTTATACTGTGATGGATACAGATGATGTCATAAGGACCTTCCCGGAAAAGAAGCAGCTGTGGAAGCGACGCGCGGATGCTCCCATTATTAACGTCTCGTCATTCCCTTTATTGAGTGAACTTCTAGACAGGCAACACTGCGATGTCGATGTCAGCGACTGGAGTGAAATCATCAGCAAAAACCTGCAAAGGCTTCATGAAGAGTTCAAACTTTATTTTCCCCCTTTATCTTCAGAAGACTGGCAGTGCATATACTCCGTGATGGAATACAAGAGGATGCAATTGAGTTGAAAACTGATTCGAGTGCTAAAAAACAATTTCAGTAAACGGAATTGGAAGAATTTTGCGCCAAATTCCATGCTATTTTTCCAGGAGTAGCAAAGGAAGCCTTAAAAGTTCTCGTACAGTTCCTATCTACATATCCATGTGAGACAGGTTCTCGGCACTAGGCATCGTGAAAATAAAACACTGCAGCTGCCTGAAAGTGGACAGTGACCTTACGTGTACTTTAACTAATTTGAAACCACACATTCAGGAGATGCTTAAAGAAAAACAATTTCTGCCGTCTCACTGACGTTATCAATTATTCATGTGATTTTCATCACATAAAAAAATGTTGGATGCGAAACGTGCTATTCATGTGAAAACAATATCATTAGGTTTTTATGTAAGACATTAAGACATTTCTATTTCGGCTAGCAAGCCCTTTGGAAAACTATAGTTTTGTATTTCTCTACATTTGGTGACTCTCTTTTGCTAACATGTGGACTGTGGATTATTGTCAAGTGATGTTCTTCGAAAGAAGCAAGAAAATAAATAAATAAGATAAATAAATAAACAAAAGGGGCATGAGTTATTCTGCGGTTGCAAAGGAGGGCACCTTACATAAAAGGTTAGGAACCACTGTTGTGGAGGGATATGTCCTGAGAACATGGCTAGCAGCTTTTCATGCGATGGTATCTAGTTACGTCACCTATACCTGTAACGTTGGTTGGTCTAGCGCAGCGGCTAAGACTCAGCAACCACGATGGCTGTACACGTTCAAATCCAGCCCATGAATTCTTTTCGCTTTCTCTTTCTCTCTCTCCTGCCCTTATTTTTCAATCCATAACACTGAGCGAAAAGCGCCCCTGTGCAAAAAAAAGATTTGATCAAGTTTAGTCATTCCTTCACAGCTCTCAGTATACTACAACTGTGTCAGGAACGACATTTCCTTACGTTGTCTTATGTGTACAAGGACAACCCGAGAAGTATGGCCGCATTATTCAAAAATGAATTGGCGAGTTGACTTGCAAAGACAAAAAATTAGACACGCACGAATTCTCAAACTGGTCACAAACTGATATTCCCATAGGACTCGGCGGAAAATGTAAAACTGTAAACTTCTGCAGCCGACGAATGAAAGTCTGACGCTGCAGCGCAATTACACCACGCAGCTGTCAAGGATAGAAAACAGATGACACGTCGATACCAGAGTATAAAGTCTATGCATAATTCATTCCGTGTACTTAAACTACGTCTCGCCGACAGGCGCGTAAACAATTTACGCAGATGGCAGATGACACGTCCCACGTGTAGTTTGGTCCAAAGAAGTCCGTTGGAGTAATCGGTAAAACGCCCGACATTTGAGTAGGAGCGATGCCACTATTCGACGATGCGGCTCACGACGCCCCTTGCAGCGACTACCATTGATCTATGTGCACCTATTTGCAGTGATGTTGAACACATTTAACCTGGTATCTCAGTGGAGTAAACTGCCTTTAGTGACGATTTCCGCTTCCTGGGCTTAGATTTCAGCAAGATAATGCCCGCCCGCACAGGGTGCGAGTTTCTACCGCCTGTCTTCGTGCTTACCAAACGCTACTTTCACCAGCAAGGTGGCCGGATCTTTCCTCAATTGAGAACGTTTGGAACTTTGTGGTCAGAGCCTTCCCAACAACTCGGAGTATTGACGATCCAAACTGGATAGAATTAGGTGTGGTATCCCCCAGGAGGACATCCAACAACACCATCAATCAATGTGGAGCCGAACAATAGATTTCATTAGGGCCAGAGGTAGACCGCTGCGTTACTGACTAGCTCGATTTGTGAAATAGTCTATAACTACACCATTGCTGAAATAATGTAACAGAAAATTGCGGCTGGCCGGGGTGGCCGAGCGGTTCTAGGCGCTACAATCTGGAACCGCGCGACCGCTACGGTCGCAGGTTCGAAACCTGCCTCGGGCATGGATGTGTGTGATGTCCTTAGGTTAGTTAGGTTTAAGTGGTTCTAAGTTCTAGGGGACTGATGACCTCAGAAGTTAAGTCCCATAGTGCTCAGAGTCATTTTTGAGGGAATTGCGACAGGCTGATCAATGGCAAAAACTGTAATTAGACACCCTGAAAACACATACAAAATTCCGTACGCTACAGAGAAGCTTAAAATACGAAACACATTCGTTTCATAGTCCCGTCATGCCATTGTATATGACACCATTGATGGTAATCGGTCTTTCGGGTGGGAATATTAAGCCCACTCCAACGACCTTGCCGCAATGGGAATACCGGTTCCCACCGGATCACCGAAGTTGGGCGCTATCGAGCTGGGCCAGCACTCGGGTGGATGACCATCGGGTATGTCCAGGGCTGTCGGCAAGCGGGATGCACTCAACCCTTATGAGGCGAACTGTGGAGCTACTTGATTGACAAGTAACGGCTCTGGTTTCGTTAACTGACATATCCACGTTCAGTGATGCCTGTGGTCTGAGAATGACATGACGGCCGGTCGTTACCGTTGGGCGTTCGTGGCCTCTTCGGACGGATTTAGTATTTTTGTATTAAGCCCAGTCATTCCTTTGGTGCTATTCACGAGGAGTAGCCTACGTACTGCCGTCGTGTTTCTCTCTCTTTCTTCCCCCATGACGCTCCAACACAAACATTTCACCACACCACACACATCCATTACGTAAACGCAGCCGGCATTTGTTCGGCAAGCTGAAACACAATTGCCTTTTTTTAACGACGCCTCCTAGGATAAGATTGAATAAACCAGTTGATGTTTGTGTTTAGTGTTAATCTGTATCTGGCGTCCGCTGCTTAGCTGAGTGGTAAGTGCTACCATGCAGCGGGCCTGGATTAGATTCCCGGCCGAGTTCGAGATTTTCTCCGGTCGCGGACTGGGTGCTATGTTGTTCTCGTCATCATTTCATCCTCATCACCGGTAAGGAAGTCGCCCAGTGTGGCGTCGACTGAAATAAGACTCGCACCCGGCGACCGAACTTCCCAGGGCGGGCCTCCCGGCCAACATTGTCACTCGATCGTTTCATTTCATGCATCTGGAATATCCGGAGTACCTGATAAAAACGTCATAAATCCTCCATTTGTAATTTACATTTCTTTCTTAGAACTAATTTGCGTTTCTTAAATTTGTGTCGTTTTTTAAATACTTAATTTTCAATTTCTTTTAAATTTTATTTAGTGCAGTTGTTAAATATACAGGGTGATTCAAAAAGAATACCACAACTTTAAAAATGTGTATTTAATGAAAGAAACATAATATAACCTTCTGTTATACATCATTACAAAGAGTATTTAAAAAGGTTTTTTTTCACTCAAAAACAAGTTCAGAGATGTTCAATATGGCCCCCTCCAGACACTCGAGCAATATCAACCCGATACTCCAACTCGTTCCACACTCTCTGTAGCATATCAGGCGTAACAGTTTGGATAGCTGCTGTTATTTCTCGTTTCAAATCATCAATGGTGGCTGGGAGAGGTGGCCGAAACACCATATCCTTAACATACCCCCACAAGAAAAAATCGCAGGGGGTAAGATCAGGGCTTCTTGGAGACCAGTGATGAAGTGCTCTGTCACGGGCTGCCTGGCGGCCGATCCATCGCCTCGGGTAGTTGACGTTCAGGTAGTTACGGACAGATAAGTGCCAATATGGTGGCGCTCCATCCTGCTGAAATATGAATTGTTGTGCTTCTTGTTCGAGCTGAGGGAACAGCCAATTCTCTAACATCTCCAGATACTGTAGTCCAGTTACAGTAGCACCTTCGAAGAAAAAGGGACCAAAAACGTTATTGGCTGAAATGGCACAGAAAACGTTCACCTTAGGCGAATCACGTTCATACTGAGCTGTTTCCCGCGGATTCTCAGTGCCCCATATACAGACATTGTGACGGTTGACTTTCCCGTTAGTGTGGAAAGTTGCTTCATCACTAAACACAATCTTTGAAACGAAAGATTCATCTGTTTCCATTTGAGCAAGGATAAAATCACAGAAATCGATTCTTTTAATGTTATCAGCTGCAGACAGTGCTTGAACCAATTTCAGACGATAAGGTTTCATAACTAACCTTTTTCGCAGGACTCTCCATACAGTTGATTGTGGAATTTGCAGCTCTTTGCTAGCTCTGCGAGTCGATTTTCCTGGGCTGCGAACAAATGCTTGCTGGATGCGTGCTACATTTTCATCACTCGTTCTCGGCCGTCCAGAACTTTTCCCTTTGCACAAACACCCATTCTCTGTAAACTGTTTATACCAACGTTTAATACACCACCTATCAGGAGGTTTAACAATATACTTCGTTCGAAATGCACGCTGAACAACTGTCGTCGATTCACTTCTGCCGTACCTCAATAACACAAAAAGCTTTCTGTTGAGCGGTCGCCATCTTAGCATCAACTGACGCTGACGCCTAGTCAACAGCGCCTCAAGCGAACAAATGTACAACTAAATGAAACTTTATAGCTCCCTTAATTCGCCGACAGATAGTGCTTAGCTCTGCCTTTTGTCGTTGCAGAGTTTTAAATTCCTAAAGTTGTGGTATTCTTTTTGAATCACCCTGTACTTTCGTAGAATCAATTTATTAATTATGCTTCAGTACCAGTTTGTCGAACAACTTCTATCTGTCATTGTACACAAATTAAAATATTTGCTGCTCTTTCATTGAGTTAACGACAAGTTCAAAAACTAGCAGGCTCCGCTACACAAATCTGTGCTCCCTACCGTTTCGACAATATTGCCCAACAATAAACTCCAGCATTTGACAAACAAGTCACCAGGTTAATTCGTTGACACACATACAAACAAATATGATAAATCGCATAGCTACAGTATTGGAGAGAGAGGTCTGCCACCAAACGTGAGTGGTACAGTTCGGCGTGTGACGTGCCTGCGATACACAGTAGTTAGACCTTGTGACAATCAAGTGCAGGATGAACAAAGCGTGCGATATCACTTGACCGCCGCTAGAATGTGAGTGGTGTTCTCCGTTTTCTTGGATGTAAAAGCTCTGTGGTTTTCATCCACTACAATGCCAAAGGTATACTGGCGTCGGCAGAACCGATAGCCATCGGCTATCATTAACTACTCATTTAGGTTAAAATAGATTATAAACACAGGGTGACAATAATTGAAAAATTTGAGAAAAGAAACGTAAATCAGTTACAAACTACGGCTTGCACACACTTTATTCAGCATGTAAACGTCACTACAGATATTCGGATTTACGTTACGACATTTTCGATATGCCTGCCATCGTTAGTGACGTTTTAGCACAGACAAAAACGAAACTCTGCATGATCAGCTGGAGTGTCGGAATATCAATTTTGTCAATAACCTCCTGAGTGGCTGTTTTCAGCTCAGCAATGGTTTTGGGGTTATTACTGTACACCTTGTCCTTAATATAGCCCCACAAAAAGGAGACGCTTGTGTTCAGATCCGGAGAATATGGCGGTCAATCGAGGCCCATGCCAATGGCCTCTGGGTACCCCAGAGTCACAATTCGGTCCCCGAAGTGCTGCTCCAGGACACCTAACACTCTTCTGCTTCGATGGGGTCGAACTCTGTCTTGCATGAACCACATCTTGTCGAAATCAGAATCGCTTTGAATAATGGCTATGAAGTCATCTTCCAGATCCTGCACATGCCATTCGGTACTCACCATGCCATGAAGGACTATCGGACCGCTTATTCCATGACTGAACATTGCACACAACACAGTCACCAGTTGAGCGTGTAGAAACTTTTCGATAGCGAAATGTGGACTCTGTCCCCAGAACGCGCTGTACTTTGACATTTTCACGTGCAAATGGTCGACAACAACAAGGCACGTACACATGCACATAATAATTTCCATCATGCCCGTTGCCAACCATGCAGTTTGAGTGTCCTAACGAAAACCGTGCAGAAGTTATGACAATTTTATTTCATAAAGTTCAATAATTGTCACCGAGTACAAGTAATCTATCTTTAACACATTAAAAGACAATTATGAAGAAGAAATTCACCGCTCCACTCTGAATGGGGATAGGAATAGAAATATGGAATACTATGTGCTGAGAATTATTCTCATATTTCTATGATTAAAATCAAGGAAAAAATCGTTTGGTAAGTTTCCATTCCAGTCTTTCACTATTAAAAATGTGATGGATTACAGGATTCCGCCAAAACTGCAACAGAATTAATGATTTATTTTTGTGTGAATTGTTAACCATTTCTTAATTGAAGAAGAATCATCAATTAAGAGGAATGACTAATTTTCTCTTGTTCACAGGTTTAATTATGCTTTTTCCCAAACTACAGTATTAATTTCACAAACTCACCTTGCAATAGCTATTGCGACAGACTCTTGAAACAGAGTGTTTTATTAAACAAGAAACAAGGGTGGTCACTACCATATGGAAACCTCATTGTGTCAGTTTGCTATATTATAAAATAAGAAAGTTCGCATTCATTTTCATACTAGCAAATTCTCATTTCAATAGCTGTTGAAGATTCTTAAAAAAATTACACTACTGGATTGAAAAAAAATAAAAGCCATTGCTTCTACTATATTGCCATAGATAAGAATGTTCTGTATGTTAATCATATAACAAAATACCCTCCCCTTTGTGTGGTATAACTTGACAAAATCTCCTATCGATATCTCAAACGGTTTAGGGGATGTGTGATATGTTACGAATATTTCGTTCTCGTGAGTGTGTGGTCGGAAATTCCATTTTGTCGAGTTTGGAGGCAGATAGAGATCTCCTCCCAAGTCTAAAAAAATTCAATATCTTAGCTAAATTTCATTTGCAGCAACATATGGTGTAACATGCACCAAACACAAAATCATAGCGGCCCATATTTATCGCTGCAAACCTTTTAGAACTTAACGCAGCACCTTAATTAAATAATAATATCACAGTAAGCATGACCACTAACCAGATGATCGGCACTTTACCATATAGTTGACATACGAAGCTGAACATCGTGTGAGAAAGACTACAGAGCCAACAAAGCGTACTTGACGTTCTGCCTGTAATGGCATAGCGCATCTTGACCAGCGTCCTCTGTGTGCATCCACAGGCACGTTATACACTAGCTGCGCTGCTCAGCCTGGCAAGTCGGCAAGCAGACTACTAGCTTTCTTTCTGTTCAGACCCATACACTCCTCATACTTTGTCCTACTTCCAGTTTCCCGGTGAATCTTACCTGTGTAAAGTCATCCAAACATGGCCTCCGAGTGATGTACTGACGAACATCTCCACAGTACACCGTACTGCTCGCTAATTGACACACACTGTATTTTCACATTCCTTCAATAGCCTCATGCTGCGGGGTTAGCCCCAGTCGTCGCTATAATAATGCTAACCTCATGTCATGTGACATCGAGCTTTCTATGTGGGACTGAGGGACCTCTGGTAACATGCTTTCCCACTTCATTTCCGCCGAGTTGTTAATATGCTGTCTTACTTTACACATTTCATCCTTGCGTTTCGCAGGACACTGTTTATAAAATTAATCAGAGAGGTTAGTGAGCATTTCTGTGACATTTTATCTGAGTGCAATGTAAATTGTTGCCTTACGACTCCTTTAGATTGGAACAGCTGTCAAAAGAATATTTTGATTTACTTGTGCGCTTCTTAGTTTAAATTCTTAAACTTTTTGCGTGTTTGCGTATTTATAAGGCATAAATCCGCCTTTAATTCAAATATGGTACGAAGGGCTCTAAGCACTATGGGACTTAACATCTGAGGTCATCAGTCCCCTAGAAGTTAGAACTACTTAAACCTAACTAACCTAAGGACATCACACACATCCATGCCCGAGGCAGGGTTCGAACCTGCGACCGCAGCAGCATCGCGGTTCCCGACTGAATCCTCTAGAACCAGTCGGCCGCAGCGGCCGGCGACCAAGTGCAACAGGCGTGAAACTCCATCCCACAATCTCACATCCGGCACCTGTACAACAAAATGCATGCACATTTGTATGCTTGCATTCAACATCATGGAGGTGATACCGGTTATTACTGTACCAACATTTCACAATTGCAGTGGCGTATCTTTCACTTATGTCAAACTGTGATCTTGCAATGGTAATCTCTTAAATATGATACGTAGACAAATGCAGTCCCGAAATTTCAATACTGTACGTTACTTATTTTTTGGTGCTGCAATTTCTTTTCCGTCAGTGTAGTTGTTAGACATTTCACTTAGGAGGCAGCTTCCGTCCCTGCAGCAGCAGATCAGAGCACACCCTTTCGTTTGTGAATTGGTTACTTGTTTACCAGTTTCTAAGTAGAAGCAACTTGTTCTGATTTCCTGCGTGCTTCTCAGTTTATTTTATAAGTCGACTGGGAGGTCCATTCAGGGTGTGGCAGGCAGCAAAAGTCTTCCAAGGGGGCCGATTGATGGGCCTCCCTGTTCGTCTGTCGAACAGGTTTGAGGTGCTGTGTGAGTCCGATAAAGATCCTGAGCCAGATGCAATTGCTTGCCCTGCTTCAGAACAAGCCCCTTGGTCTGCAACATGGTAGCAGCCACAAAGGGTGAAACTGCTGTTGGTTGGGAGCTCCACTGTTAGGAGTGTAAGAAGGCCTCATAGGGATATGTCTGCCAAAGAGGGGAAGAAGTCCAGTGTTCACATGTGGAATGGTTGCTTCCTGATGTCATGAACAGCTCAGAATGCAGCCATGTTGGTACCAACAATGTATGTCACTTTGGACTGGAAGAGAATCTCTCTGGTTTCGGGTGGCTATCAGATGAGGTAAAGACTACCAGTATTGCTTGCGAGGTGAAGGCAGAGTTCACCATCTCTAGCATCGTCGACTGGGCAGACAGCGAACCTTTGGCACGGAGCAGAGTGGAAGTTTTGAATCAGAGGTTCACATGGTTTTGCGACCGTGTACGCTGCAAATTCCTCGGCTTGCGCCATAAGGTGATGTGTTTTCGGGTTCCACTTAATAGGTCAAGGTTCTATTACACATAGGAAGCGGCTACATGGGTAGCGTGGGCTGTGTAAAGTGGACTGGGTGGTTTTTTGGATCAGAGGGTCTCGGGAAGTTACAGAAAAGGCTTCAGACTCAGAGGGTGCATGTCAAACACAGGATTAGGGTAGATCTAGCAACAGTCGGTTTCGCAGTTGTAAATTGTCATACTTGTTTTGGGAAAGAACAAGAACTCTGAGTGTTAATAGTAAGCACCGGAGCTCAATCGACATAGGTATTGAAAGCTGGTTAAATTCAGCCGAAATTTTTGCTAAAGACCTAATGGTGTTCAGAAAGGCTAGATTAAATACTGTTGGTGCTGGAATATTAATTGCTGTTAGGAGAAGTTTACTTTACTGTGAAACTGAAATAGATGGTTCCTCTGAGTTAGTGTGCGTAGATGTTATGCTTGACAACTGGAATATATTGAGAATTGGTTCCTTTTTTGGTCAGCGTGTTCAAGCGTAAACCAGGTGTGGCACAATTCGAAAAAAGTATCGACGGAAATTGGGAGATGTACGCCAAATAAATTAATAACAGATTTTACTTAACACTCATGATACGCAAACGAAGCCTGAACGTTGTTGCAAAAGCAACGGAAAACGCAAATTTAAAAGTACACAATATTGCCAAGTTGTGTGCCGGTTTGCTGAAGCTCGAAATTTAATGCGAACTTCAGTGCGAGATGCTTTTAATAGTTTCCACAACTTAACTCTGTATCGAAATCTGGCAGAAAATTGAAAGAGAGTCTGGTCTTTCGTAAAGTACACCAGCAGCAAGACAAAATCAACACCTTCACTGCTTGATCACACGAAGCCAAAGTTACAAATTACGGTTTTCCGAAATTCCTTCACCAAGATTACGAAATAAATTTTCCTAAATTCGAATCACTAACAGCCCCTGAGAGAGTAACTTAGAAATAGATATGCTCGGTGTAGCGAAGCAACTTATATCACTTACTACTAGTAAGTCTTCCGATCCAGGCTGTATATCAGTTACATTCCTTTCAGTGTATGTTGATATAATAGCTCCATATTTAACTATCATATAAAACTGCTCGCTCAATGAAAGAGCCGTACCTAAGGATTGGAAAGTTACACAAGTCACACCATAACTCAGCAAAGGAAATCAGAGTAATCAGCTGAATTACAGTCCGATATCACTGACGCTTATTTGCAGTAGGATATTGTAGCATGTACTGTCTTCGGATGTTATGAATTCCTCGAAAAAATCATCCATTTCCACAAATTTAGCACAGATTCATAAAATATCGTACCTATGCCACACAATTCTCATGAAGTGGTGAGTGCTATCGACAGAGAAATGAAACTGATACCCTATTTTTAGATTTACAGAAGGCTTTTGACACCGTTCCTTACAAGCAGCTTCTAATCAAATTGTGTGCTAATGGGGTATCGCCTCAGTTGTGCGACTGCATTCGTAATTTCCTTTCAGAAAGGTCACAGCTCGTAGTAACTGATGGAAACTCATTGAGTAAAACAGAAGTGATTTCTGGCGTTCCACAAGGAAGTGTTACAGGCCCTCTTCTCTTCCTGAACTGCATAAACGATTTACAAAACAATCTTAAATTGTTTCCAGATTACGCTGTCATTTACTGTCTAGCAAAGTCATCAGAAGATCAAAACCAATTGCAAAATGATATACACAAGATATCCATACAGCACGAAAAGTGCCAGTGGACTCTACATAATAAAGAGTGTGAAGTCATCAACGTGAGTACTAAAAGGAACCCGCTAAATTTCATTTACACGAAAAATTACACAAATCTAAAGACTATCAATTCAACAGGGATACCAATCACGAATAACTCTAATTTAAACGGTCACATAGGTGATGCTGTAGGGAAAACATACCAAACACAGCGTTTTTTTGACAGATCACTTAGAAGATGCAACAGATCTATCAAAGAGACTGCCCACATTACACTTGTCCATCCTCCCTTGGAGTATTACTAAGCGGTGTGTGATCCCCGTCAGTTAAGACTGATGGAAGACATTGAACATGTACAAGGAGGGCAGCTCGCTTTGTATTATCGCGAAGTAGTGGAGAGAGTGTCACGGATATGGTACGCGAGTTGGGGTAGAAATCTTAAAACAAAGGCGTTTTTCGTTGCAGCAAGATATTTCCGCTAAATTTCAGTCACCAACTCTCTCTCCCCCGAACGTGAAAATATTTTGTTGGCGCCTAACTAAATAGGAGGAAATGATCATTGCACTAAAATAAGAGAAATTACAGCGCGCACGGAAAGATATATGAAATCGTTTCCCTCGCACGCTGTTCAAGAGTGGTATTACTGAGAATTAGCTTCAAGGTGGTACCAGAATCTCTCTGCCAGGCACTTATTTATGAATTGCAGAGTAGTCATGTAGATGTGGATATAGATGTAGATCCGTTGTGCGCAGTATCACAGGACAAGCATTCAAGTCGTTTCACTCGCAGATCATTGATTACAATCATTAATACAAATATACGTACGCTTCCGCAGCCAGTGTCAGTCTCATTAAAATCCTCGTGAAGGTTGTTGTTGTTGTTATGGTCTTCAGTCCTGAGACTGGTTTGATGCAGCTCTCCATGCTACTCTATCCTGTGCAAGCTTCTTCGTCTCCCAGTACCTACTGCAACCTACATCCTTCTGAATCTGCTTAGTGTATTCATCTCTTGGTCTCCCTCTACGATTGTTACCCTCCACGCTGCCCTCCAATGCTAAATTTGTGATCCCTTGATGCCTCAAACGTGTCCTACCAACCGATCCCTTCTTCTAGTCAAGTTGTGCCACAAACTTCAATACCTCCTCATTAGTTACGTGATCTACCCACCTTATCTTCAGCATTCTTCTGTAGCACCACATTTAGAAAGCTTCTATTCTCTTCTTGTCCAAACTAGTTATCGTCCATGTTTCACGTCCATACATGGCTACACTCCATACAAATACTTTCAGAAACGACTTCCTGACACTTAAATCTATACTCGATGTTAACAAATTTCTCTTCTTCAGAAACGCTTTCCTTGCCATTGCCAGTCTACATTTTATATCCTCTCTACTTCGACCATCATCAGTTATTTTGCTCCCTAAATAGCAAAACTCCTTTACTACTTTAAGTTTCTCATTTCCTAAACTAATTCCCTCAGCATCACCCGATTTAATTTGACTACATTCCATTATCCTCGTTTTGCTTTTGTTGATGTTCATCTTATATCCTCCTTTCAAGACACTGTCCATTCCCTTCAACTGCTCTTCCAAGTCCTTTGCTGTCCCTGACAGAATTACAATGTCATCGGCGAACCTCAAACTTTTTACTTCTTCTCCATGAATTTTAATACCTACTCCGAATTTTTCTTTTGTTTCCTTTACTGCTTGCTCAATATACAGATTGAATAACATCGGGGAGAGGCTACAACCCTGTCTCACTCCTTTCCCAACCACTGCTTCCCTTTCATGCCCCTCGACTCTTATAACTGCCATCTGGTTTCTGTACAAATAGCCTTTCGCTCCCTGTATTTTACCCCTGCCACCTTCAGAATTTGAAAGAGAGTATTCCAGTTAACATTGTCAAAAGCTTTCTCTAAGTCTACAAATGCTAGAAACGTAGGTTTGCCTTTTCTTAATCTTTCTTCTAAGATAAGTCATAAGGTTAGTATTGCCTCACGTGTTCCAACATTTCTACGGAATCCAAACTGATCTTCCCCGAGGTTCGCTTCTACCAGTTTTTCCATTCGTCTGTAAAGAATTCGCGTTAGTATTTTGCAGCTGTGACTTATTAAACTGATAGTTCGGTAATTTTCACATCTGTCAACACCTGCTTTCTTTGGGATTGGAATTATTATATTCTTCTTCAAGTCTGAGGGTATTTCGCCTGTCTCATACATCTTGCTCACCAGATGGTAGAGTTTTGTCATGACTGGCTCTCCCAAGGCTGTCAGTAGTTCTAATGGAATGTTGTCTACTCCCGGGGCCTTGTTTCGACTCAGGACTTTCAGTGCTCTGTCAAACTCTCCACGCAGTATCTTATCTCCCATTTCGTCTTCATCTACATCCTCTTCCATTTCCATAATATTGTCCTCAAGTACATCGCCCTTGTATAAACCCTCTATATACTCCTTCCACCTTTCTGTCTTCCCTTCTTTGCTTAGAACTGGGTTGCTATCTGAGTTCTTGATATTCATACAAGTGGTTCTCTTCTCTCCAAAGCTCTCTTTAATTTTCCTGTAGGCAGTATCTATCTTATCCCTAGTGAGACAAGCCTCTACATCCTTACAATTGTCCTCTACCCATCCCTGTTTAGCCATTTTGCACTTCCTGTCGATCTCATTTTTGGGACGTTTGTATTCCTTTTTGCCTGCTTCATTTACTGCGTTTTTGTATTTTCTCCTTTCATCAATTAAATTCAATATTTCTTCTGTTACCCAAGGATTTCTACTAGCCCTCGTCTTTTTACCTAGTTGATCGTCTGCTGCCTTCACTACTTCATCCCTCAGAGCTACCCATTCTTCTTGTACTGTATTTCTTTCCCCCATTCCTGTCAATTGTTCCCTTATGCTCTCCCTGAAACTCTGTACAACCTCTGGTTCTTTCAGTTTATCCAGGTCCCATCTCCTTAAATTCCCACCTTTTTGCAGCTTCTTCAGTTTCATTCTGCAGTTCATAACCAATAGATTGTGGTCATAATCCACATCTGCCCCTGGAAATGTCTTACAATTTAAAACCTGGTTCCTAAATCTCTGTCTTACCATTATGTAATCTATCTGATACCTTTTAGTATCTCCAGGATTCTTCCAGGTATACAACCTTCTTTCATGATTCTTGAACCAAGTGTTAGCTATGATTAAGTTATGCTCTGTGCAAAATTCTACAAGGCGGCTTCCTCTTTCATTTCTTCCTCCCAATCCATATTCACCTACTATGTTTCCTTCTCTCCCTTTTCCTACTGACGAATTCCAGTCACCCATGACTATTAAATTTTCGTCTCCCTTCAGTACCTGAATAATTTCTTTTATCTCGTCATACATTTCATCTATTTCTTCATCATCTGCAGAGCTAGCTGGCATATAAACTTGTACTACTGTAGTAGGCATGGGCTTTGTGTCTATCTTGGCCACAATAATGCGTTCACTATGCTGTTTGTAGTAGCTAACGCGCACTCCTATTTTTTTATTCATTATTAAACCTACTCCTGCATTACCCCTATTTGATTTTGTATTTATAACCCTGTAATCACCTGACCAAAAGTCGTGAAGGTAGTGTAGCAAAAATAACAGACATTTCGGCCGTGTTGCAGCGGCTTTCCTCAGGGCAAAGAGTTTTGTTGTATGAGATGACGCGGCAGTATACCCAAAAAGACTGTAGTGTAATTACAGACACTAGGTTTTTGTTACTTTTGTTGATTCCATTTAGATAACGGACAAAGATTTGATTATCTTCATATCACAGTTCATAGACCTTTTCAAGGAATTAGCACATTACAGTTACATAACTGTTAGTACAGCTCAGGGCAGAAACTAAGTCACATATACACTACTGACCATTAAAATTGCTACACCAAGAAGAAATGTAGATCATAAACGGGTATTCATTGGACAAATATATTATACTAGAACTGACAAGTGATTACATTTTCACGCAATTTGAGTGCATAGATCCTAAGAAATCAGTACCCAGAACAACCACCTCTGGCCGTAATAACGGCCTTAATACGCCTGGGCATTGAGTCAAACAGAGCTTGGATGGCGTGTACAGGTACAGCTGCCCATGCAGCTTCAACACGATACCACACTTCATCAAGAGTAGTGACTGGCATATTGTGACGCCCCAGTTGCTTGGCCACCATTGACCAGACGTTTTCAATTGGTGAGAGATCTGGAGAATGTGCTGGCCAGGGCAGCAGTCGAACATTTTCTGTGTCCAGAAAGGCCCGTACAGGACCTGCAACATGCGGTCCTGCATTATCCTACTGAAATGTAGCATTCTGCAGGGATCGAATTAAGGGTAGAGCCACGGGTCGTAACACATCTGAAATGTAACGTCCACTCTTCAAAGTGCCGTCAATGCGAACAAGAGGTGACCGAGACGTGTAACCAACGGCACCCTATACCATTAAGCCGCATAATACGCCAGTATGGCGATGACGAATACACGCTTCCAATGTGCGTTCACCGCGATGTCGCCAAACACGGATGTGACCATCATGATGATGTAAACAGAACCTGCATTCATCCGAAAAAATTACGTTTTGCCATTCGTGCACCCAGGTTCGTCGTTGAGCACACCGTCGCAGGCGCTCCTCTCTGTAATGCAGCATCAAGGATAACCGCAGCCATTGTCTGCGAGCTCATAGTCAATGCTGCTGCAAACGTCGTCGAACTGTTCGTGAAGATTGTTGTTGTCTTGCAAACGTCCCCATCTGTTGACTCAAGGATCGAGAGATCGAGACGTCGCTGCACGATCCGTTACAGCCTTGCGGATAAGATGCCTGTCATCTCGACTGCTAGTGATACGAGACCGTTGGGATCCAGCACGGCGTTCCGTATTACCCTCCCGAACCCACCGATTCCATATTCTGCTAACAGTCATTGGATCTCGGCCAACGCGAGCAGCAATGTCGCGATATGATAAACCGCAATCGCGATAGGCTACAATCCGAACTTGATCAAAGTCGGAAACGTAATGGTACTCATTTCTCCTCCTTGCACGAGGCATCACAACAACGTTTCACCAGGCAACGCCGGTCAACTGTTGTTTGTGTATGAGAAATTGGTTGGAAACGTTCCTCATGTCTGCACGTTGTAGGTGTCGCCACCGGCGCCAACCTTGTGTAAATGCTCTGAAAAGCTTATCATTTGAATATCACAGCATCTTCTTCCTGCCACTTAAATTTCGCGTCTGTAGCACGTCATCGTCGAGGTGTAGCAATTTGAAGGGCCAGTAGTGTAGAAAGCACTGTAGCTCAATCGTCATAGGTATTGAAAACTGTCTAAATTCAGCCGAAAGTTTTGCTTAAGACCTAACGGTGTACATAAAGGCTAGATTAAAAACAGTTGGTGTTGTAATATTAATTGCTGTTAGAAGGAGTTTACTTTAATTTGAAACTGAAATAGATGGTTCTTCTGAATTAGTGTGCGTAGATGTTATACTTGACAACTAGAATAAATTAAGAATTGGTTCCTTTTTTGGTCAGCGTGTTTAAGCGTAAACCAGGTGTGGCACAATTCGAAAAAAGTGTCGACGGCAATTGGGAGATGTACACCAAATAAATTAATAACAGATTTTACTGATCCCCCATGATACACAAAAGAAGTCTGAACGTTGTTGCAAAGGCAACGGAAAACGCAAATTTAAAGTGAACAATATTGCCAAGATGTGTGTCGTTTTGCTGAAGCTCGAAATTTAATGAGAACTTCAGTGCGAGATGCTTGTAATAGTTTCCACAACCTAACTCTGTATCAGAAACTGGCAGAAAATCGAAAGAGAGTCTGATCCTACGTAAAGCACACCAGCGGCAAAACACAATCGACACCTTCACTGCTTGATAACAATGATGATGTCACCGATAACAGTGCCACGTATTCGAAGTTGCTAAATACGGTTTTCCGAAACTCCTTCAGTAAGAAGACGAAATAAATTTTCCTGAATTCGAATCATGAACAGCTGCTGAGATGAGTAACTTAGAAATAGATATCCTCGGTGTAGCGAAGCAACTTATATCACTTATTACAAGCAAGTCTTCCGATCGAGACTATATATAAGTTAGATTCCTTTCAGAGTATGCTGATATAATAGTTCCATATCTAGCTATCATATAAATCCGCTCGCTCAATGAAAGAGCGGTACCTGAACACTGGAAAGTTGCACAAGTCACACCATAACACAAGAAACGAAATAAGAGTAATTAGCTGAATTATAGCCCGATATCACTGACGATTATTTGCAGTAGGATATTGGATTATGTACTGTATTAGAAAGTTATGAATCCATTTCCACACATTTAGCATAAAATATCGTACCTGTGACACACAACTCTCATGAAGTGATGAGTGCTGTCGACAGAGGATCTGAAACTGATACCTTATTTTTAGATTTTCAAAAGGCTTTTTGACACCGTTCCTTACAAGCGACCTCTAATCAAATTTTGTGATAATGGGGTATCGTCTCAGTTGTGCAACTACATTTGTAATTTCCTCTCAGAAAGGTCACAGTTCGTAGTAACTGGCGGAAAGTCATTGAGTCAAACAGAAGTGATTTCTGGCGCTCCTACATTACGCTTGTCCACCCTCTCTTCCTGATCTGCATAAACGAGTTAGAAGACAATCTGAGCAGCCACCTCAAATTGTGTGCTGATTATGCTGTCATTTATTGACCAGCAAAGTCATCAGAAGATCAAAACGAATTGCAAAATGATATACACAAGATATTCGTATAGTGCGAAAAGTGCCAATTGACTCTAAATAATGCAGTGTGAAGTCATGCACGTGAGTGCTAAAAGGCACCCGCTAAATTTCGTTCACACAATAAATCATGCAAATCTAAAGACTGTCAGTTCAACAGGGATAAAAATCACGAATAACTTGAACGATCACATAGGTGATGTAGGGAAAACGAACCAAGGTCTGCGTGTTATTGGCAGATCACTTAGAAGATGCAACAGGTCTATCAAAGAGACTGCCTGCATTGCACTTGTCCATCCTCTCCTGGAGTATTGCTGAGCGGCGTGGGACCCGCGTCAGATAAGACTGATGGAAGACATTGAAAATGTACAAGAAGGGCAGCTCGCTTTGTATTATCGCGAAGTAGTGGAGAGAGTGTCACGGATATGGTGCGCGAGTTGGGGTGGAAATCTTAAAACAAAGGCGTTTTCGTTGCAGCAAGATCTTTTCACGAAATTTCAATCACCAACTCTCTCTCATTCGAACGTGAAAATATTTTTTTGACGCCCAACTAAATAGGGGAAATGATCATTCACTAAAATAAGAGAAATTACAGCGCGCACGGGAAGATTTATGAAATTGTTTCCCTCGCGCGCTGTTCAAGAGTGGTATTGCAGAGAATTAGCTTTAAGGTGGTACCAGAAACTCTCTTCCAGGCACTTAATTATGAATTGCAGAGTAGTCATGTAGATGTGGATGTAGATGTGGATCCTTTCGGCACAGTACCACTGGACAAGCATGCGAGTCCTTTCACTCGCAGATCATTGTTGACAGTCAATGATACAAGTATACGTACGCTTCCGCAGCCAGTATCAACTCCGGTTACATCCTCGTGGAGGCAGTGAAGCGTCCTCTTATTAAATACTTGCAATGTTAATCCTTCGTGGAGGCAGTGTACCGTCCTTTCATTAAATACTTGGAATATTAAGTAAACATACATTTCGGCTGCGTTGCAGCGGCCTTCCTTCAGGGCAACCGAGCGAGGTGGCGCAGTGGTTAGCACACTGGACTCGCATTCGGGAGGACGACGGTTCAATCCCGTCTCCGGCCATCCTGATTTAGGTTTTCCATGATTTCCCTAAATCGTTTCAGGCAAATGCCGGGATGGTTCCTTTGAAAGGGCACGGCCGATTTCCTTCCCAATCCTTCCCTAACCCGAGCTTGCGCTCCGTCTCTAATGACCTCGTTGTCGACGAGACGTTAAACACTACCCACCATCACCACCTTCAGGGCAAAAACTTTTGTTATATAAGATGACGTGGCAGTGCACACAAAAAGACTTCAATGGGACTACAGACAGTAAGCTTCTGTTACTTCTGTTGATTCCATATATAAGAAGGGATTCATTTCAATTGCGCCATTAAAGGGGCGAAACGTGGGATGAAAGATTTTTTTTTAATATGGCCGTTTTGAAGCTAGATGTACGAAAATTGGTTTCTTGGTCGGAAATAAAGAAATAGGTGTTCGAGTATTTCTCGGAATTTAATCCCTGTGGGGCTAAAATGGTGGATGATGGTTACGAGCGGCGTTCGGTAAGTTAGGAAAAACATTTTTTCTGGGAGCGGGTTGTTTGTTTTCGGGATTCCAAAACACTATATTACATCCCACTCTTCTGGCTACTAAACTCTGTTTTTCAACATAATCTCCGTTCAACGCGACGGCCTTAGGCCACATTACTGGGAGGGGCATACCTCCTCATCATTCACGTACTGTTCCCAGTTGAATGCATCCTCCATTAGGCCAAACAGATGAAAGTCGGAAGGTGCGAGATCCGGTCCGTAAGGTGCATAGGGAGAACAGTCTAATTAAATTTTGTGAGCTCCTCTTGGGTGCGCAGACTTGTGTGAGGCCTTGCGTTGCCATGGAGTGGTAGAAGTTCGTTTGTGGCGACGAACACTCTCAAATCGTTCCAACATTGCAGGAGTCACAGCTGAGTGCGGCCGGCCGGCAAGCGGGAGGTCGGACAGGCTTGCGCCACCATGTGGCGATGACGATAGACGCATCGTCGAGCGACTCACCGTATTCACTACCAGGTCTCAATAGACAGTTTGCAAGCGCGAATGAATACCTACGATGCTCTGATTTTCCGCCAAGAGAAACTCGATGGCAGGTCTGCTTGGAAAACACCTCCGTTGCAGACGACACTTCGAGAGCTAGGTATAGCGCCGCCACCCGCCGGAACCGCATGAAACTACAGGGCTCAGGTGGGAATATTCCATGATGTCACGTAATGGAACGCTGGGCGCTGCAAAATAAGATAACAATCAGCCCGACGAAGACGGCAGCCGTTATGTTCACACGGAGGAAACCAGTTCTGAACGACAGGCTCCAAATAGCTGATCAATCTATCCCATGGTTGCCGGGAGTGAAGTACCCCGTTGTCTACCTTGACAAAAAATTGCTCTTTACGCAGCATATTGACGACAAGAACACGGCAGCCCAGAAAATGGCCAGGTCATTGATTCCGTTCCTGAAGAGTAAGGATCTCAACCCTAAGACTAAACTCCAACTGTATAAGGCAACGGTGGAACCCACAATGTTATATGGCTCCACCTCGTGGGGAACTACGTGCCTCTCCAACTACAACACTCCAAGCGTTGCAAAACATTTGCTATCGATGGATCACAGGAGCTCCATGGTGGACAAGAAACGTCGACAACCGCACCGCACTTCACGGGACCACTATAAAAGAGAAGGTCCATGACAAGGCTGTACGAGTTTTTGACAAAATCGATGCCCATAGGGACGAAGTTCGACAATTAGAATAGGTAGGAATGGTAAACTCTGCAAGATGGCACAAGTAAAAAAATGAAATGTCGTGTGACGAGGGCCTCCCGTCGGGTAGACCGCTCGCCTGGTGCAAGTCTTTCAATTTGACGCCACTTCGGCGACTTGCGCGTCGAAATGGCACAAGTAGCGAGTACCGAAGTTAGTAAAGTTTCACTCCCCAAAGGCGATCTGTCATAACACGAGGAAGCAGTCACATATAACAGCCTAGACACATCTCACCCTCCACAGGAGGTAGACATCACCAAAGACTGCAGGCTAAAGGACCCATTGAGTGCCCAAGCCTAACTGAACGTGTAGTAAATAAAGTGTTTTCCTTTTATCCTTATGTCCCACCCTCGAAGAATAAGTCATCAACCTTCAGTGCACACTACATACTTAAAACAAACTTCGCACCTTTTCAACCGAAAGAGGGCGAGGAAAAAAAGTGTTGCTTTACCTATTCAGCGCGACTCCTATTTCGAAAACAAATCATTATTTAAGAACTACAGAAATATTTTCAATGCTTCATATATGAACATTTGTATTTGACTTGTCGGTGACAAATAAAAAGAAAAAATGTTTCAGTGTTTTTGGAAATTCAACCTTTAAAGTGGTGAATTAAGGGATGAAATATTTTATGAAAATATTTCATTACCAACGCATTTTCAAAGCAAAATCTATGAAAGTTTGTATTTGTCCTCTCTGTTACAAATATAAAAGAAATACGCATTTCACTGTTTTTGGAAATTCAAGCCCGAAGGGAGTGAAATATTTTATGAAAATACTTCATTGTGTAAGCTAAATCTCTCAAAGTTGGTGTTTGGCTTCTCGATTAGAAATAAAAAAATAAGTGTTCCATTGTTTTTAAAAATTCAACCCCTAAGAGAGCGAAATAGGACCGGACTGATTTAATGATGCATCATCTCCCAGTCAGACCACTGAGGATAGAAACTTGAAATTTGGAGAGGGTGTGGATCTTATGCTGTAAACATCGTGTAAGAAGGGACTGTTAGGAATTCCACTCCTAAGTGGGTGATACATGGAATAAAAACCTTTTTGAAAATATGTCGCTGTTACGGTAATTTTGTAGCTAGAACTACGAAAACTGGTATTTGATTGCTCAGTTAGAAATAAACAAAAACATTGTTCAGCACTTTTGGAAATTCATCCAGTAAGGGGTCAAATAGTGGGTGAAAGTTCTTTTGAAAATAAATAATTATTAAAGACCTACTATAGCATTTTTAAAACTACATCTACGAACATTTGTATTTCTATTTCCTGTTACAAATTGAAAAAATACTTATTTCAGTGTTTTTGGAAATTCAAACCTCTAAGGGAGTGAAATAGGGGTTGAAAAGTTCCATGCAATAATTCCATTACGAAATCATTTTCAAAACTAAATCTTTGAATATTTGTTTTTGACTTCTCTGTTAGAAATAAAAACACTATTTTCGGAAATTCAAACCCTAAGAAAGTGAAATAGGGGATGAAAATTTTTAAACAAATATTCCGTTATATCAGAAAATTGTGATGCTACATCAGTGAAAACTGGTATTTTATTTCTCGGTTGCACAGACATGCGTTTGTAATATACATAAGAGTGCTATTCGGGAAGTAAGAAACGATCGATAGCGAAACGGAAACCACAGTGAGTATCCGATGTAGCTTTGGATAGATGAGCTGGGCGGTGTCTTTAGTATGGCCGTCGAGCGCGTCACGTCCCTCTTCTAAGTTCTGGGTGCAGTAAGCTGTGCAACCTCACATAATGTAACTGTCCCGCATATCCCTCTTCATGACAGTTCTCGGCCTCACACTGCAGGGCAATGAGGACGCTGCTGCAGCATTTTCGATGGGAAGATGGTCAGTTCTATGCTAAAATGTTCTCTTTTAAAGTAAAGTTAATTTATTTCAGGTTTATAAAGCTCATTTTTTAAACTTTGCTTCCCGTGAACCTAAGTCGACACGTATGTGATACTTTTTGCGGCTTAATCTGCAAGAGACGAACACGTGCTTTTGGACAAGGACAACAATACAAACCACAAGTACCGGAATCCACAAAATGTCTTAGGAATACAGCTAGAAAATAAGATAAAAGATTGCATCAGATGCAAAATGTATTTGTCCTAATTATTCGCTCCCGAAATCCTCATAAACCATCTTGTATTTTCAATCCTCGATAAAATAATAGCCCACTGATGACGATGCAAATGTACAGAAACACGTTTGAGCAATAAAGGTGACATAAGAACGTTGTGTGGCTTGCGCAAAAGGGTGGAACCCAATTCCCATAAACTGCTAATAAATTTTATGAGATTAAAGAACGATGAAAACGTGGGACACACTGAATCGGACAATATGATCTCCAATAGTCGTCACTGTTTTCGTCACGCGAAAAGTACTGCAGTCCACGTGAGTCTTCTGCAATGACATAAGGGAATCAATGGGCCTCGCGCCTTTTCACTCGCGTGACATGCATTCTGGACCTGGATCATGTGTGTTTGGCGAGCTAGCTTATCTGATGCTTTCGGTTTTTTCTAGCCTGTGACTCCCGCGGTAGAACGGTTTGCACGCCTCAACGATACAGGCTACCGTACCGTATGTACAATCATATACGTTTATCAAGAGGGGCAACAGTGTTGCAGGGACATCAAAGTGGATGACTGACTTTTCAGACCTTGTAACATTAGCCAATATGGCCTTCCTATGTAGGTACTGCGAACAATTGAAAGAAAGGGGAAACTACAGCCGTTGCATTTCCCGAGGGCATCCTTCACTACAGTATAGCTTAATCGTCTTGGTTATCTTATTCCAAAATTAATGTAGTCCCCCATTCTGATTTACAAGTAGAGGCTACTCAGAAGGATGCGTTCTTCGTGTTCGAACGTGGAATTTTACTTGATTCCTTAGTCAGGTAGGAAGATAAGAGAAATTTAAAAGAGGAATGGACAGCTCTGAGTCAGATAGAGTGGGAATCAGTGACGTGCAATGAATGGAAAAGCAGGATTTCTGGTCATGTGAATACACGGTTATCATTACGAATCAAGAAGGATAATGCAAGAGCTGGTCGAGAACGGAAACAAGTATGAGTGCGGGTAAGCTACTATGAACAGCATAGTAAACACATAATACCCAAGAGAGTCAAAAAGCCTACACCCATTGTAGTGGTACAAGTATGCCTATATTCTTTCAGGAACGTATGGCTAGATAAAATAAATTATTCAGATTGTTAAGGGAGGTGACTGTTTAATTGTGATGAGAGGCTGAAATTTGATAGTAGGAAAATGAATAGAAAGAAAAGTAGTATGAGAACGTAAAGTGGCGGAAAGGAATGATAGGGGAAGCCGCCTGGTATAATTTTACATTGAGTACATTTCTGACACATGGTTTAAGAATCGTGAAAGAAAATTATACCCGTGAAAGATATCTGGAGATCCGAGACGGTTTCAGATGCAGTATGTAACAGTAAGACAGAAATCTCGAAACCAGATTTTCAACTACAAAGTAATCCCAGGAATAAATATGGTCTCCAACCATAATTTGCTAGTTCTCAACTGCAAATTAAAAACTAAGAAATCGTAAAAGATTATCAATTAAGTAGATTAGTCATGGATAAGTTGAAAGAACGAGAGGTTTCTCAGTTTCAAAGAGAAAATATCGACTGAAAAAGGAGAACGCAGCACATTAGAAAACGAATATGGAGTTTGAGAGATAACATACTAAAAGCAGCAGATGATCACACTGACAAAAGTCAAGGATCAGTAGAAATCCTTGAACAACACGCGACGTATTAAATTAAATTGACAAAAGGAGAAAACAAAAACATGGTAAGCGAAGCAGGCAAGAGGGAATACCGAAGTCTAAAAAACTGGATTGGCAGTGTAAGGGTAGAGTACCTTTGAATATAATGATTATTCAGAAAATACAACAAACTAGGAGAGTCTCAGCCTGCTTAGAACATAAATGCAACTTTTTCTATTTTAACAGTTTCAGACTTGAATGGCTCTGAGCACTATGGGACTCAACTGCTGAGGTCATTAGTCCCCTAGAACTTAGAACTAGTTAAACCTAACTAACCTAAGGACATCACAAACATCCATGCCCGAGGCAGGATTCGAACCTGCGACCGTAGCGGTCTTGCGGCTCCAGACTGCAGCGCCTTTAACCGCACGGCCACTTCGGCCGGCAACAGTTTCAGATTGTAATTGTGACACACTAATAGTCAAGATGTTTTTTCATAAACGTGGTACTAGAAGTTGCAGTCTTCATTAATAAATAGTGTTTAATTTAAAATTTTGTTTCGTAATCTTGACATAGTCATTGTCCGATTCCAATGTTGATAGCCAAGCGGAAATGTAAAGGACAATTCAATACATAGTCACCGCAGAAGGTGTATCTATAAGACAAATAAGTACGCCCTCTACGCAAAAAAAGGATGGCTGGACGAGAAATGGCTTCCCGTGATTTCCCTAAATCACATATGGCAAATAATGGGATGGTTCCTTCGAAAAGGCACGGCCGATTTCCATCTCCGTCCTTCCCTAATACGATTTTGTGCTCCGTCTCTAATGACTTCGTTGTTGACAGGACGTTAACAATTAAACTCCTCGTCGTCCACCTGGCCGAGGAACATAAACCTGTAGATGCATGCATGACTACAGGAATAATACATGACAGATACAGGAAAATTAAGAAAACCTTGAAAAAAGAAAAACGCAAAGAAGGGAAGGAGCAAACGGAATGGTTCGAGGACGCCTCAAGTAACAGAATCGAGTACGTTGTCCTTGACGGCGAGTGTTCATTAGAGACAAGAATATCACCAGGAGTGCCCCAGGGAAGTGTAACAGAACAGCTATTAATCCTATATACACAAATGATCTGGCGGATAAGGCGAGCAGCGTTCTCCGACAATTTGCTAATGATGCTGTGAGGCCGGCCGGAGTGGCCGAGCGGTTCTAGGCGCTACAGTCTGGAACCGCGCGACTGCTACGGTCGCACGTTCGAATCCTGACTCGGGCTGGATGTGTGATGTCCTTAGGTTAGTTAGGTTTAAGTAGTTCTAAGTTCTAGGGAGTGATGACCTCAGAAATTAAGTCCCATAGTGCTCAGAGCCATTTGAACCATTTGACGAAGATAGGTCGATTAAATATCTGGGCGTAACGCTGCAAAGCGATATCAAATGGAACGAGCATATTGAGATTGTGTTAGGGAAGGCGAATGTTCGACTTCCATTTATTGAGGTAATTCTGGGAAAGTGTGGTTCATCTGTAATGGAGACAGCATGTAGGACGCTCGTGCGACTCATTGTTGAGTACTTTTTGAGCATTGGGATCCGCACCAAGTCGGAATAAAGGAAGACATCGAAGCAATTCAGAGGCGCGATCCTAGATTCGTTACCGGTAGATTCGATACCAACTCAGGTATTACAGAAATACTTTGGGAATTCAAATGGGAATCCCTGGAGGAAAGGTGACATTCTTCAAATGGTTCAAATGGCTCTGAGCATTATAGGACTTAACATTTGAGGTCATCAGTCCCCTATAACTTAGAACTACTTAAACCTAACTAACCTAAGGACAGCACACACATCCATGCCCGAGGCAGGATTCGAACCTGCGACCGGGGCGGTCACGCGGCTCCAGACTGAAATGCTTAGAACCGCTCGGCGACACTGGCCGGCGGTGACATTCTTTTCGAGGAATAATCTTGAGAAAATTTAGAGAACAGACATTTGAAGCTGACTGCAGAACGATTCTACTGGCGGCCCAGAGTGGCCGAGCGGTTCTAGGCACTTCAGTCTGGAACCGCCCGACCGCTATGGTCGCAGGTTCGAATCCTGCCTCGGGCATGGATGTGTGTGATGTCCTTAGGTTAGTTAGGTTTAAGTAGTTCTAAGTTCTAGGGGACTGATGACCTCAGATGTTAAGTCCCATAGTGCTCAGCGCAATTTGATTTTTTTTTTTTTTTCGATTCTACTGCTGCCAATGTACATCTCACAAAGGACCACGAAGATAAGATAATATTAACTAGGGCTCGTATTTCGAAGACTTCAAGAGCTGACAAGTGCGAGAATTACCGCACACCCAACTTAGCAGCTCATGCATCGAAATTGCTGACACGAAAAATATATAACCGAATGGAAAAGAAAATTGAGGACACATTAGAGGACGATCAGTTCGGCTTTAGGAAATGTAAAGGCGCCGGAGAGGCAATAGCAATTCTGACGTTGCGGCTGATAATCGAAGCAAGGCTAAAGAAAAATGAAGCCACGTTCATAGGATTCGTCGACTTGGAAAAATCGTTCGATAATGTAGAATGGTGCAAGATGTTCGAAATTCTGAGAAAAATAGGGGTAGGCTGTAGGGAGAGACGGGTAATATACAATACCTACAAGAGCCAAGAGGGAATAATAAGGGTGGACGACCAAGAACGAAGTGCTCGCATCAGAAAGGCTGTAAGACAGGAATGTAGTCTTTCGCCTCTACTGTAATGTAAAGGCGCCGGAGAGGCAATAGCAATTCTGACGTTGCGGCTGATAATCGAAGCAAGGCTAAAGAAAAATGAAGCCACGTTCATAGGATTCGTCGACTTGGAAAAATCGTTCGATAATGTAGAATGGTGCAAGATGTTCGAAATTCTGAGAAAAATAGGGGTAGGCTGTAGGGAGAGACGGGTAATATACAATACCTACAAGAGCCAAGAGGGAACAATAAGGGTGGACGACCAAGAACGAAGTGCTCGCATCAGAAAGGCTGTAAGACAGGAATGTAGTCTTTCGCCTCTACTGTTCAATCTGTACATCGAGGAAGCAATGATGGAAATAAAAGAAAGGTTCAGTAGTCGAATTAAAAATCAAGGTGAAAGGATATCAATGATACGATTCGTTGATGACATTGGTATCCTGAGTGAGAGTGAAGAAGGATTACAGGATCTTCCGAATGAAATGAACAGTCTAATCATTACAGAATATGGATTGAGAGTAAATCGAAGAAAGACGAAAGTAATGAGAAGTACCAGAAATGAGAACAGCGAGAAAATTAACCTCAGGATTGATGGTCACGAAGTAGATGAAGTTAAGGAATTCTACTACCTAGGCAACAAAATAACCAGTGACTGACAGAGCAAGGAGGACATCAAAAGCAGACTAGCACTGGCAAAAAGGGCGTTCCTGGACAAGACAAGTCCACTAGTATGAAACATAGGCTTTGATTTGAGAAAGAAGTTTCTGAGAATGTTCGTTTGAGCATAGCATTGTACAGATGTGGAACATGGACTGTTGGACAACCAGAACATAAGAGAATCGAAGCATTTGAGATGTGGTGCTATCAGGAGCATGTTGAAAATTAGGTTGAAGGATAAGGTAAGGAATGAGGAGGTTCTGTGCAGAATCGGAGAGGAAACGAATATGTAGAAAACACTGACACGGAGAAGGGACAGTATGATAAGAGATCTGTCAAGACATCGTGGAATAATTTCCATGGTACTAGAGGAGCTGTAGAGGGCAAAAACTGTAGAGGAGAGCAGAGCTTCGAATACATTCAGCAAGTAATTGAGGACATAGGTTGCAAGTGTTACTCTGAGATGAAAAGGTTGGCTCAGGAGAGAAATTTGTGGCGGACCGCATCAAACCAGTCAGAAGACTGATGATACACAAAAAAATGTAGGCATATGAAAAGTCGTTTTTCCCCTGCTTTATTTGCGAGAAGAACAGGAAACGAAATGAGTAGTAGTGGTACAGGGTACCCGCCGCCACGCACCTTACGGTTGCTTGCGGACTGTGTACGAGGGTCGTTCAATAAGTAACGCACCACATTTTTCTTCTGAAAGCAGGGTGCTTTTATATAGGGTTTCGATACACCATATCACTCCCACTCCTTTGGCTGCAAAAAAAACATTTTTCAACATGAACTACGTTCAATGTGACAGTGTTACGTACTTACACCGAGTAGAGTGGGGGAAGGCTGTATGCCAGGATGGTACCACTCTACGGTCGACGTCGGAGCCAACCTGTTATTGAATCAATAGTGCCTGCACATACTGCTTCGCGCGGATTGAATCCTTGATTTGGCCAAACAGATAGAAGTCGGATAGTGTGAGATCCTGGCTGTAGAGTGGATGAGGAAGAGCATCGAATGAAGTTCTGTGAGCTCTTCTCGGGGCGCAGACTTGTATGAAGTCTTGCGTTGTCATGGAGGAGGAAAAGTTCGTTTGCATTTTTGTGACGACGAACATGCTCAAGTCGATTCTTCAATTTCCTGAGGGTAGAACAATACACTTCACAGGTTATCGTTGCACGAAGTGGGAGGAAAGCAAACAGAATAACCCCTCCAGAGTCCACAAGTCCGGCGCCTTGACTTAACCGGTGCTTTGAACTTTTTCTTCGGAGGAGAGGTGGTGTGGCGCGATTATAAGGACTGCCGTTTTGTTCTGCTTCAAAGTGATAACCCAGGCATCATCACCTGTGGCGACGTGCGACAGCAAATTGTCACGAGCAGCCTCCTAACCCGCTCGCCTTGAGTCAGGAGGAACAAACCTCTGAGTACCACAACTGATGGGCGAGTGTGGCAACACTGTCAACAGAGACATAAAGTTGTGCAGCGATGTATTTGACCGTGATCCGTCGATCTCCTCGAATGAGAGTGTCCGTACGTTCTAACAACGCAGCTATGTAAGGCCTCGCCCAACAACTCACCGAACTTCCCTTCGCTGCAAGGTTTCCGTAGACATTCTGCAAGCGCCTGTGAATAGCTGTGATGTTCTGGTTTTCCGCCAAAAGAAACTCAGTGACAGCTCTCTGTTTAGAACGCACCTCCGTTACAGACTCCATTTTGAGGGACATGTACAGCGCCGCCACCTATCGGAACTGCATGAACTATAGGGGCTGAAGCAGGAATGTTCCTAGATGTCGCACAAAAAATTCCGCGTTTTTTCAACCAAAAAAGTGTTGCATTACTTAATGAACGCCTCTTGTAAGTAGATGTGGATATAGAAAGTTGTAATGGAAGAGAAGTAAATGAAAATCAGGTGGAAGTCAGAAAAAGGCTCATGGAGTAAGTTATATTCTGTCGACGTTATTTAAATCTGTATGATAAAAAATTTCCATCTTCCATACAAAATATAAGAGACAAGTGTAATACCCTCATCTCCGGCGGTACACCGCAAGGTTACCGCCCTTCGATAGTGCCATTTTCGCGCTAATCGAAGTGCTAGGGGTTCCAGGTGCCAGCCAGCCAGCCAGCCAGCCAGCAGCAGCAGTTCCCGGTCCCGGCCTGCAGCAGTGGTCCCGCAGCCAGCCGGCCAGCCAGCCGGCCAGCCAGCCAGCCAGCCAGCCAGTCAGGCAGCCCTCCGGTGGCAGCAGCAGTCCAGCCAGCAGCAGTCCAGCCAGCAGCAGCAGCAGCAGCAGCAGCAGCAGCCGCCGCCGCCGCCGCCGCCCCGGCCCCGTCCGCGGCAGCAGCGTCCCTGCCTCTCGCCGTCGCCGTCGCCGTCGCCGTCGCCGTCGCCGTCGCCGTCCCCGTCCGTCGTCTCCCAGTGTGTGTCCTGTCCTTTTAGTGCTGTGTTTTTTCTTTCTTCTTCTTGTCATCATGTCCGCCCCCACCACCACCGTCACTACTATCACCACCGCCATCGTGTATACGTCCCCTTCCGCCGCCTCCACCACTATCACTTGGTGTGCCCAGTCCCACCCCCCTCCTTCCATCCCTCCCCTCCTCTCTATCCCTTCGCCCTCGGTCTTTGTCGCCCCCTCTCCCGCATCTTCCTCTCGTTCTGATCCTTTCCCCCCACTCCCCCAGCCTGTCATTGCAGCTCCGGCTAGGGTGGTGGCCCGTCGGGCCACTGCCCACGCCCAGCTCTCCCCGTCGCCATCGCCATCGCCATCACCGCCGCCACTGCCACCGCCACCACCGTCATCATCGTCACCATCACCATCACTGCCACATTCGCCTGCACCGTCACAGTCACTATCTCCGGCGCCGACTGCTGCGTCCGTGCCGGGACCTGTCCCTTCCCACCACCTCCCCATCGTTCCCGTCCCTCATGTCACCACCCGCCCATCTGCCGCTGTCAAACGCCCTAGTGGCGCCTCCACTTCCTCTGCTCCTAAAAAGGCTCCACCCCGCCCCCCATCCCCACCCCAAAATGCCATGGACGTCTCCCCACCAGGCCCCGCTCCCTCCTCCTCCTCCTCCCCACCCGGTCTCTACAAATATCTCCTGTCCCGTCCCGATCCTTCCTTCCTCGAGGCCCGGAATCTCTCCCTCCTCCTCCGCCAACATTTCCCTGGCGCCCCCATCTCTCTCCTTACTCCCAGACGGGATTCTGTTCTTATCTCCTCCCCCAGCCCAACCCTCCATACTGACATCCTCTCCCGCCTCCCCATCACCCGTTTTGGTCCTCACGCCTCCCTCACCCCTGCTCCCTCCCCATCTCCTACCCGCCAACCCCAACCCCCGCGTCGCCCGCCGACCCTCACCGCCGTGATCACTCGGCTTAGCCCGTCAATCACGGAGGAGGAGGTGCTGGCGGAGCTGAAGGCCCATCCCACCCTGGAGGTGCGGGCAGTCCGCCGCATTTTCAACGCGACCGGTCCCACCCGCCTTATGCAGGTTTTCTCTGAGGACGCCCCCTCCATTGACCGTCTCCTGAAGGAGGGTGCCCTCCTCTTCAATCAGCGGTACAAGGTCGACCCCTCCCGTTCCCCCCCTCAATCCCTACGCTGCCAGAGATGTCTGCGCTACAATGCACATCCAACAGCAGAGTGCCGCGAGGCCCCCACCTGCCCGCATTGTCGGCAAGCGCACTTCCTCCGGCAGTGCCCCAACCTCCAATCCCCTCCCTCCTGTAATACCTGCAGCCTCCCCCACCCCACCTACTCCCAAAAGTGTAAAGCCCGACCCCCTCCCACCACTCCTGAACTCACCGTACCTGTCTGTCCCCTGGACGCCCCCACCCCTCCTGGCAATTCCCTTCGTCCCCCCCCCACTGCTGAGGACATCATCAGGTTCCTCACCATTGTCCTCCAAAACGTCCATCCCTTTCAGCGCCCCCACACCTTACAACAGATCTCCCTCGCCGCCCGTTCCATATTCCACCTTAAAATGTACGCCACCTTTTCCAATAACCAGGCCCATTTCACCTTCTCCCGCCTTGACACCCTCGTATAAGTCCTTATCATGGCGCGACAGCATCGTATCCTTTTCAACAATATCCGCTCCCTTCCCGCCAACAAGAACCTCTTCCTGACACCCTTGCTACCCACCGTGTGGATGCCTTCCTCCTCAATGAAACCTTCCTCCAACCCCACCACTCCATCCACACCTCCCCCTATCTCCTCCACCGCTCCGATAATCCCCTCCCAGTTGCGCGTGGCGGAGTTGCCATTGGCCACCACCGCCAGATCCCCGTTCGGCTCCAGCCTCTTCTTCCCGACCCCACCGAACACCTGATCCTTAGTCTCTTCTTCCCCGGCCTTACCATTACCTGTGCCACCATCTATGTCCGCCCCAACGCCCCTCTTCCTTTCGACTTCCTCTCCCACATCGACCGTACCTTCTCCTCCTATGTGATCGCCGCCGACCTCAACATCCATAGTCGCTCCGCTGCCCAGTTACAGCGGTGGCATCGGTTCCTCTCCTCCCTTCAAGGCGACCTCATCCCCATCCCCCAGCACACTCGTCCCGAATCCAACTCCATTCCCGATGTTATCCTCTTCTCCCCCAACCTCCTTGGTCGCCTTACGGTGGATGTCCTGGAGCCTATTGGTAGCGACCATCTCCCTGTCCTCCTCACCGTTTCAGACGGCCGTCGCCCCCGCCCCGACCCTCGTCATGACCCTCCCCCTAAGTACATCCATGACTATTCCCGTGCCAACTGGAATGCCTACCGGGATACCCTCTCCACTCAGGTCGATAGCCACCCTCTCACCTACCGCCGTCCCGATGATGTCACCCATGCCGCCTCCTTTCTCCAGCAGACCTTGTCTGAGGCCGTGGAGGCCCACGTCCCTACTGTTGCCATCCACCCCCACCGTCCTACCTTACCACCACAGGCCGTCCTCCTCCTCCGTGAATCCCGTCGTCTCTACCGTGCCTTCCTCCGCACGCGTGACCCGGACACCCTACGACGCCACCGGCAACTACAGCGACACATTCGAAATTTGCTCGCGGCCAAGAAACGCCGGGACTGGCGACAGACATGCACCCGTTTAAATGCTACCCTCCCTATAAACTCGTCCAAGTTCTGGACCGCCTTCCGTCGCCTTACCGGAACTAAACCCTCCCCCTACTATCCTCTTCTCCACGATGATCACCCCTTCCCTGACGCCCTTAGTAAGGCCAATCACTTTGCCTCCTACCTGTCCGATGTGTTTTCCATCCCTGATGATCCCCAGTTCGATTACTCCCTCTTCCCAGATATCCGCGATCGAACTGACACCTCTGTCCCTCCCCTCGCTCCTGGTTTCCAGTACTTGGACAACATTCCACACACGGACCTTAATGCCCCCATCACCACACAGAATCTCATCAATACACTCCGCACCAAACGCAACACCGCTCCTGGTCACGATCGTGTCACCTACCGTCACCTTCGTGAAGCTCCTGTCTCTTTTCTCTCCACCCTGGCCAGGCTCTACAATGTAGTCCTGTCCACCGGTTACTACCCCGACCTGTGGAAAACCTCCCGTATCCTCATGTTCCTCAAACCTGGCAAACCGCCGTCCGCCGTCTCCTCCTACCGTCCCATCAGCCTTACCTCGGTCTTCAGCAAGGTCCTGGAATCTATCCTCACCCGCCGCATCCACCAGCATCTCCGCCAGCACCGCCTCCTCCCCGTTACCCAGTGTGGCTTTCGGCCGTCCTTCTCTTCCGACGATCTTCTCCTTCACCTCACTCATCTCCTTTCCGAACAGCTCAATTCCCGTCGCTCCGCAATCTTCCTCTCTCTTGACCTCGAACGCGCATATGACCGCGTATGGCATTCCGGTCTCCTCTTCAAGCTCCAAACCTTCGCCCTTCCCATTAACTACGTTCGTCTGATCGGTTCCTTTCTCTCCCGCCGTCCTTCCCATGTCACCATCCATAACACCGATTCCTACACCTTTTTCCCCTCCGCCGGTGTGCCCCAAGGCTCCGTCCTCTCCCCCCTTCTGTACTTGTTGTACACGGCGGACATGCCGCCGCCGTCACCCCCCGTCCACCTTCTCCAGTTTGCCGATGACACCGCCTTCCTTGCCCTTGCCCCCACCCTGCGACGCTCCCAACACCTTCTCCAATCCCATCTTGACCGGTTCACCGCTTGGTGCAACCAGTGGTTGCTCAAGGTCAATCCTTCCAAAACCCAGGCGATCATTGTAGGCAAAACCACTCCCTCCTTCCGCCTCCTTGATTTCTATCTCACCATTTATGGCCGTCCCATCGCTCTCACCCCCACCCTTAAGTACCTTGGCGTCACCCTCGACCGTCGCCTCTCCTGGACTCCCCATCTCCAGACAATCCAAGCCAAGGCACGTTCCCGACTCCGTCTCCTCAAGCTCCTTTCCGGCCGAACGTGGGGTCTGGACCCCTCCACCATCCTCCACACCTATAAGTCCCTCATCCGCCCTATCCTCTGTTACGCCCATCCAGCCTGGATCTCCGCCCCCCCTTCCTTTTATAAATCCCTCCAAATCCTTGAACGCCATGCTCTCCGCCTTGCCTATCGCATCCGTCTCCCTTCCCCCACGCGGATCCTGTATGACCTTATCCCCTTCCCCCACCTCCTCCTCCTCCTCGAAAGGATATGAATCTTATACACCTCCCGTAAACTCGATCCTCCTCACCCGCTCGTCTCCCCGATCCTCTCCCACCCCCGCCCGCTGCCGCGCCTGTACTCCCATGTCCCACCCGGTCTCCATCTCTCCACCCTCCTTACCCTCTCCCAAGGTGGCTTCCGCCAGCTCCCCCTCCCTGATGATGCCCTCCTCCCCTCCATCTACCCCTCCTACCAACTTTGATCCTCCCGCCCTCCTCCTGTGCTTGCTCCTCAGGGCACCCTCCCTCCCTTCTCTCCCTTTTCCCTCCCTCCTCCTTTTCTCGTCCCTCGTCCCCCGGGCCCCCCCTCCCCTGTCCCTATCCTCCTGTCCCTGTCTCCTAAGCCATGGCATCCTCTTTTCCTCCCCTCTCCCCCTCCTCATCCCTGTTGCCCTCTTGGCAGGTCCCCGGACTCGCACACGCTCAGTGGACATTCGCGCGCCGGAGACCACCGCCATCAGTGTATCGTGTGTGCCGTCATGTTTAGTGTTCAGTTTCGCCGTCACGCTCCATTGTTCACCAGTGACATCGTCTTCTTCAGTGTTTGTGCGTCGGGTCTCCAGTTCATAGTGTGGATTGTCCTCAAGTGTGAACGGCTTCTTGTGCTTTTATATTCTTGTGTCTCCTGTTTTTTCCCGCCGTTTTTCTATGTAATGTCTCTTCTTTGTTTTATCTCCATGTACTCTCTTCGGCTGAAGAGCGGCGTATTGTGCTGCTGCCAGCCTACCTGGTTGTTCAGGTTTCAAAATTACAATAAAGAAAAAAAAAATGTAATACCCTCGCTGCAACAAGAATGTAGTAATTCAAGTTCCAAAAAAGCAGCTCCTGGTAGGCTTAAATATTATCGAAGCATCAGTTTAATAAGACATGCATACAAAATTAACGCAAGAACGGTAGGCCGTAGAAGCAGAGCGTGTGGAATATGTATTTTCGTTTGGAAGAAATATAGGATCACGCGGGGAAGTACTAATCATACAACTCGTCTTAGAAGATAGACTAAAGAAGCCGACGTTTATGTTTATAGCATTTGTAGGTTAATGAAAGTCTTCGACTGGAATAAGCTCTTTGAAATTCTGAATGTAGCAGGGATGAAATACAAGGAGCCAATTTTTTTCTGGTAGGTACTTGTTGACAGCGCTAAGTCTAGTTAGAACAACGGTCGAGATCGCAATAACACTCGTTTATTATTACCGGTTTCGGCTTACGATAAAGCCTTCCTCAGATTTGTTTGGCTAATCGAGGATAGGAACAGGAAAGTTACATACGGTACTACTACGTAAGCCGAAACCCGTAATAATAAATAAATTTTATCGACCGTCGTTTTAACTAAAGTATAGCACCAAATCGCTACGCTCCATAGACAACGTTGTCTAAGTTTATGACCACTAAGTCTAGCCACCTATGGCGATTTTTCCTGAAAAGAGTTGTCCACTTTTGGCATTTCAGTCAAGTCGCGTCAGCTGTCCACGTGACGTTGTTTTTGTCCAGTAGTAAAAGTGTTCGGAGCAGACTTTGCACATTCTCAAGAATGTGTCGAACATTTGATTTAAGGCTGTTGCTCCACTGAGATGTATGACACTAAAACGTTGACACACTACGGTCACACTTCCGCTATTAAACACTGGCCTGATCACAACTGACAAGTCGAATGCACGTCTGTTGTTTACATTGTTAGTCGAAGCTGCCACTTTAGTTGCTGAAATGGAAATGCCGTGTGGCTACGGTCGGGTAGACCATTCGCCTGGTGCAAGTCTTTCTAATTGACGTCACTTCAGCGACTTCCGTGTCGATGGGGATGAAATAATGATGATAAGGACAACACAACACCCAGTCCCTGAGCGGAGAAAATCGCCGATCCAGCCGGGAATCGAACCCTGACCGTTAGGTATGACATTCCGTTGCGCTGACCACTCAGCTACCAGGGGCGGACACCTTAATCGCTGTACTGACGTCATTTATACACGGAACGTTTTGGACGGACGGTATATATATAACTTTTGACACGCGTCGACTCATTTCACCTCTGAACAATCATTTCTCATTGACACTTCTGTGTACATCGAAACGTCCTCAGTATTATTTCTGTATTGATAAAGCTCCAAACTGTAAACAAAACTATGAAACATTTTGTACTACCAAAATATGCTGCTACGCCACGAATAAGTACAGGTGTGGATTTCGGGAATTTCTGAAAATTTCGCAGATCTACGGCTGGAAGGCAGTAGTTAAGAGACCGATGGTCACATTGGATGGCAAGCGTGGGCAATGTGGATATTTAGTAAATGATTCTGCGAGGCAGGTTTACGACACCACTCGCAGGCGAGAGGGCACGGCTCGGCCAGCACTGTTTACAAATGTGAAGTATTCAGGGCAGCGCAGGTCTGTGAAGAGCCCATACGTTGCAGTTACAACAGCGCGTAGTGATCTGTGGGTAGGGGCCGAAGCGGTATGAGGAAAGCTGACGTTGTAATTATTAAAGAGCACTCCACTTACCCCCTGCAGAGGATATACGTTAGAGACGTAGAGAAATGTCCGATAAATAAGCGAGACCAGAGGCTCAAATCGGGCATCGTGTCGCCATTCTGTCTGTGTCTAGAATGGCTTCACGACGACCTTATGATGACGGATATCGGCGGCCAACCGGCCCAGTAAAACCACCGTCAACCTCAGCTCACGGTTGCACAACTGGACCAACAATAAGAAGGCGCCGCTCTATCCCGTGACCGTGCAAACGGCGGACGGCGAGAGCGACATCTTCGGCTTGCGGAAGTTGCTGGGCTTCCCGGTTACGACAGAAGCTCTCCCGACCGCCATGGACACCCAGCCCTAGTGCTTGAGGTGCTAGGGCGAGGGCCATGTCTCGAAGTATTGCCGCAACGCGAGCACGACAGCCACGCCTGCGACCGCGGCAGTAACATTCTGCCGACTTGCGTCCGGTGTGGCGGCCCGCACGTCGCCAGCTGGCGCGGCTGCCCGGCTTTCTCAAGCCGCAACCGTGCCGAAGGCGGCGAGGTGACCGCGGCCGCGACCGCACCGACGCAGCGTAAGAAGCGAAGACGACGTCGGAAACGACGTAGGGCGCAGAACAGCCCGGCCCAGCTGAGGGACAGCGCAGAAGCAGCTCCAACTGCCAGGAATGGGGACGACCGCCCGGAAGCGGTCGGTCGGAATGCGGTTCGCGCCCCCGAGAAGAACTGTGGCCTCAAACTCGGCACCGCCGTGAAGGAGGCCACTGCAGCCCTCAAAGCCGCCATGGCGGCAGAGAGGGCTGCCTTCGCAGCCGCCGTGGCTGCGGGGAAGGAAGAGGCTTGAGGCAGCTGCGTGCAGTCCTAGCCTAAGGGGTTTGAAACACTGCGAACACTCCTGCTACCTCGCAGAAGGACGTTCGCGTGCCTGCCCCAGAGGCCGGCCCAGCAGCACCGCCCCAGCGGTATCGGCGACGACGCCGAGCGCCGTGGGGACGGCCCCCGCAAGGGACCGAGAAGCCGAAGAGGCAGCCTTCATCGCGCAAGCGCGAGCGATCAGCCTGCATTTCTCCGACGCTGAAGCGGCGCAGCTCACCGATCAAGCGGAGCTGCTCGAGGCTCAGGTGGGGAAGAGCTGCGCCATGCAGTAGAGGAGGACGCCGAAAGGCGGCGGGCTGCCGCTGTTCAGCACAAGCCTGATGAAGATGTGCCAAGTCACTGACGAGGGCGTAATAGCAACGCATGCGTTGCCGCACTGAATTCATTTGTTAAAGTGCGCTTACACTGCGATTTGTATCGGCACATGTATGAGATACATGTATATGCGACTTTGCGACATGTATTGCGACTTGTATGAGTTGACAAGTATCAACCTCATACATGTATGAGCGTGCGTTTACACTGGTTGATTTGTATCACTGTGCGATGGCTTCCGACGACGATTTGGAAGATTTCGCATTTTTATGTGCTGGTACACTTGCTCTTTTGAAAGATGATAGGAAGAAAAGGCGGATGAAGCGTAGATGGTGGCAGAGAGAGTTTCTTCACAAACGCGCTATTCACGGAGCTAGAGGATGGCGCATATTTTAGAAATTGCGTTAGGTTGAATATGGAGGATTTCCGCGGTTTGTTATCTCTTGTGGCTCCTCTTGTGACCAAAACAAACACAAACTTTCGGGAAGCGATTCCACCAGAGGATCAGTTGGCAGTAACACTCCGTTTTTTGGCCACTGGGGATTCCTTTCCGACGTTAATGTATCTGCGTAGATTATCATTATTCTTCATGTTTGCGAGGCCATTGTGCAAGTTTTATCCCAAGAAGTGAAAGTAAAAGTTTTATATATATATCAGAGTATGTAATACATTATACAATTTTTTCATGCATCTGGCACGTATATCAATTTTTTGCTATTATTCCGGCGGCTTCGCGTTATAATGTTGACAACGGATGCTAATGCCGACAATCGTGTGTGAGACGTTGGCATTAGCAATCGCGCGACAATGCAAATGTTTTGTCATGAAATCTTCGTTTTACGAGGGCATTTACTTTTAAGGAGCGGACGAGGGTACATACAAGTAACTGTCAACCAGGAACAGCAGCACAAATTTTCTACCGCGTCGTTGACGTTGCCAACATAACCACATGAGGCTGCTGGAATAGGAACTAAAATTTTAACGGCACATTTTGCACCATAAATTTCTCAAATTTTGCTGAAATGGGCTAGCTTTTAGTTCTTTGGAACGACTGACATGCTTCACTCAGTAATACAATATCACAATTTCTGAGGACAGTTTCTGCACAGTAAAGATACCCAACAACATTAATTTGTATTTCGTTTTATTAAGTAGTACTTGACAGCACATGACATGCATATTTCAACATTTACACATGTTTTTAAAGAATCCATAAATTATGTTGCATTTGCATCTATTAGTTCATCGTTTGCCTCCTGCAAACATCTGTATATTCCAGAATGAGATTTTCACTCTGCAGCGGAGTGTGCGCTGATGTGAAACTTCCTGGCAGATTAAAACTGTGTGCCGGACTGAGACTCGAACTCGGGACCTTTGCCTTTCGCGGGCAAGTGCTCTACTAACTGAGCTACCCAAGCACGACTCACGCCCCGTCCTTACAGCTTTACTTCTGCCAGTACCTCGTCTCCTACCTTCCAAACTTTACAAAAGCTCTCCTGTTTGGAAGGTAGGAGACGAGGTACTGGCAGAAGTATGGCTGTAAGGACGGGGCGTGAGTCGTGCTTTGGTAGCTCAGTTAGTAGAGCACTTGCCCGCGAAAGGCAAAGGTCCCGAGTTCGAGTCTCAGTCCGGCACACAGTTTTAATCTGCCAGGAAGTTTCATCTGTATATTCCGTTCTCAAGTTTTGCCATAATTCTAGTATGGCCATTTTCATAAAGAAATCTGAGCTTATTGGCGACCAAGTCACCCAAGTGGGTAAACTGGTCCCTTTTTCTGCCTGCTAAATTGTCGCCAACTTTTCTTAAGGTCTGTAAAAGACCTTCTCGGTCTTCATCCAGGTCTCTCCTGGCTCTCTTCAGTGCACTTGATCTACCACTTCCACTCTGACTTGGAGTGGTACAGGGTGACACGGTTGCAGATCCACTTTCATGTGGAGGCACAGAGATGATTGGAGTGGTTTCCACTTCCACAATGTCTTGTGGGGGCGTAGAAAATGTCACCTCCTCCATTTCCGTTACATCGAAAGGAAACTAATGCTTCCTTCTCCTTCTCCTTCACCATCTCCTTCTGCGGCTGGGGCTTCCATGACCTTTAAAATACATAACACATTTCTAAGGCAAGGTGAGCTATATGTTATACATACATTGTAATCAAAGTATCTTAATGACTTGAGAATTTTTTGAGTGTCCATGCGTAAATTAAATTAAAAAAGTAACATTTTTCTTTCCAGCTTCCTGCTACTGAAAAGGAATGGCTGAAAATCGACAAAGAATATGAAGAAAAATGGAATTTCCCAAGGTGTTTGGGAGCTATAGATGGAAGGCACATTGACATTGTGGCACCACCCAACAGTGGAACAGTTTATTTTAATTATAAAGAGCGCCTCAGCATTGTTTTGCTAGCAATTGCTGATGCTAATTATAGAATAATTTACGCTGATGTTGGCACACAGGGGAGCATTTCAGATGGTGGTGTCCTTAAAGACACCACATTTTACAAAATATTAGAAACAAAAACTCTAAATATACCACCATCAACGCCTCTTCCTAGTAGGAGCAAGCCTGTTCCATGTTTTCGTCGCTGACGATGCCTTTGACCTAGAGGAAAATATTGTGAAACCATTTCCAGGTCTGCATGAAAAAAATAGTTGGCAACGTATTTTTAACTATAGAGCATGCAGAGCAAGAAGAGTAATAGAAAATATGTTTAGGATTATAAGTGCTGTTTACAGAGTGTTGAGGAAGCAAATGCTTCTCAGGCTACAGTGGTGACGCTAGCATCTGTTTATTTACATAATTTTCTTCAAAACAGAAAATCTCAAAGGTATTGTCCAGCAGGAACATACGACAGAGAGGGAGATGATGGCAACGTAATACCTGGGTCCTGGAGGGACTCCCCTACTGTGCTAGAGCCACTGCCCAGAACTGGCCTAAGAACTTCATTGCTGAATGAGAACAGAAGAGAATATGCAGAATACTTCTGCAGTATTCAGGGCTCCATCCCATGGCAGTATGGAAAATAAGTTCCACATCATTGTTAAATGATGACATAAAGGAATATGCTCTATTCTTCCGCAGTATTCAGGACTTCAAACCGTAGCAGTATGGAGAATCATGTTTTTCAGTGAAATTGTTAATAATTGTAAATATTCACATTATTTAAAGCATTAGCACGAAAAAATGTTGCCAAATATATGATTAATAAAATAATGTAACAAATTTACTTACTGGTACTACTTCATGTGTGCTCCTATGAGATAGTGGTTTGTAATTGTCTCTTATGAACTGCATACTTTCAAAAGCATACCATGTAGAGTGGTACACATAGCTTGTAGCACTTCCAGTTCCTTTGCTGCTCTTCCTTTTCGCTAATTCGCGACTATATTGGCTTTTTAAATTATGCCACTTGTCCTCACATTCCTTCCTTGACACGTTAAATGCCTTAGCAATTTCCTCCCACTCGTCGTACCTTTTCTGGATGTACTTATAGTCTCCTAGTTTCACATCCCATATACAGGGATGCCTGCGCACTGCCTCTATAAAATGCAGAATATTTTGTTTTGACCAAGAAGTCATGGCAAAGTTTAAAGTATCAAACGACAGTCGGCACCTCCAAAACTCAAACAGCCGCCAAAGAGCCTGGTACTACGCATGCGCTAGTCGTCAAAATAAGCGGCAGGCGACAAGACGACAGGAAATGATAGTACTGCGCAAGCGCGAGTTCTTCAAATGTCGCTCATACATGTCGCGTATATGGCCAAAAAGCGATATACAAAATGTATACGCTACATGTATGAGCTAGAGGGTCCGCATACAAGTTCCGTGAATTTCTGTATGAGGTGATGTATCGCGACATGTCAAATTGACATGTCGCTCATACATGTCGCGATACATGTATCCCAGTGTAAACGTACCTTTACAGGGACGAAGCGGCTGCAGCAGGCCCAGGAGAATCCACACGATCCCAGCTGCAGCACCTGGACTGACCCAGCTATAGCGAACACGCAGCGACATAGGTAACGATGCACGATACCTCACACTAACTTTACCCCACGTTGCGTGCACTGGCGCAGCTAGCAAGCCGCTACTGCCCTTACTACCCGTCCTACTGTCGCAGAGGTTTTTTTTTTTCCTTGGCGCTTGCCTTGGCACTTTTTTTCCTCTGCCCTTACAACCGCTACCCTTCGATCGCTTTCGACCAATTTCTATCTCCTGATGGGCCATGTAAATGAGTAATCATACCCAGACGCATGGATAACATCACAGCCCGAATGCTGTGACTCCTGATTCAAAAACTAACATGTTATACGGAGGTGACAGTAGAACTTTTGGTTTGGTCATCAAGTTGGTATGGGCGTGGAGGGGCCCCATCCTTAGTTCACGGACCTTGGAGCTGCACCAGCGCGAGGAGCGAGAGGGCTGCTAGCCTCCGAAAGCAGGGGCCGGGGTGCAAACTCGCGGCCTCCCAGGTGCAGAGCTGTCTGCCCGCGCGGCAGCACTTCGCCGTGGCGTGAGTAGCGTCGCTAGGTCGGCAAGCCTGGGCAGCCAGACGCCGACGCAGCAGATTCTGGCATTGACGTTGGTGCTGAGCCATGCATGAACGCTGTGCAGCGCCATCACCGGGATCAGCGGAAGTCCTGCTTTGTACCTTTAATGCATAAAGTCAGTGACACACTTGCCGGTGTTCCTCTGCCCGCTTCGGCGTGATTCATCCCCCTCTCTCAAACCGCGCCCTTCTGTAGTTCTGACGTATTACAACCCCTGAAAATGAGCGGTTGTAACAATGCTTCCTATTTCCTTGTAATTCGATGTTAAGTACGGGGTGTTTATAAATGAATATCGGGGTTTTAACGCTTTATAATATTTATTATATTAAACATACAGTTATAAATGATATGCAAAATGAATGAGCAAGTCAAACAGTTTTACCAAGAACCTTATAAATGTTCAATGTGAGCACCATTTGTCACACGGCACACATCAAGTCTATAGCCGAGTTCTTCCCAAACGTTGATAAGTTAATACGCAACAGCTGCTTCAATCCGGTTTCTTAATTCAGGGAGGTCTGCTGGTAGCGGAGTCATGTACACACGATCCTTGATGAAGCCCCAATGGAAAAAATCGCATGGCGTTAGGTCGGGTGAACGTGGAGGCCATGCAAAACAAGCCCTGTCATTGGGCCCCTTGCGGCCTATCCAGCGCTTGGGTACAGTGAAGTTCAACCAATCGCATACTTCGCTATGTTTAATGTAATAAATATATAAAGCGTTAAAGCCCCGCTATTCATTTACAAACACCCTGTATTTTTGCTACTCGAAAGAACTCCGTAACGCATGTCAGTTTGGAAATAAATACATTGTCTTTCATTTTGGGTTGGGACGGCGAGCCAACTCCTCACTAAGAAAACGTTGAGTCATGAGCCTAGTCGAATCACTAGGTGCACTGCAGAGCAATTGGCTGGTTACTGTCAGTTTTGGTCATTGGTAACCCTGTGCGAATATCAAATAACATTATGCACACATTCCTTTCACAGGATATGGTTCACCGTACTTGAAAATCCTGGTGATACTGGTTATATAGGTGATAAATGCGAAAAGTAATACCTCCGAATTTCTTATGTGAAAGCTCTTAAAATTATAAACAGTCTACGTATTTATTCTTATTGTCTTCATATCTATTTCTCATAGTAGTCATTCTCTCGACGAACATATTTACCCCAACGAGAGAGAGTTTTTTCATACCGACACTGTAGAATGTTTGAGTTTCTTGACGGCAACCTTACCTCTGCGAGCACCGCTTAACCACTATCAAAGTGAAGTTCTCGAGGGTGTTCTTTAAGTTTTGGAAACACATGAAAATCGGATGGGACCAAGTCGGGACTGAATGGAGGTCGACTGATGACAGTGAACGCAAGGCATCGGATGGTTGCAGATGTCGCAGTACACGTGTATGTCCGAGCACATTTTTCTGAAGGAGAGGGTGCTCAATGTGTGGAATTCGAAACTCTATTACAGCTCGCTGTCTCTCACACGCCGACATAGTTACGTTACGCACCGATAGTAACGTTAATTTTATTTAAAAATACTTTGAGAGTTTTCACATAAAATTTGGAGGCAACGGTTTTCAGCACACCCTTGGATTAAGTGTCCAACGATATACTGGTAGTGATAACATAGATAATTTTTTTAAATACGAGGGTTATTCCAAAAGTAAGGTCCGATTGATTGCCAAATTGAAACCACAGTGAACATCAGAAATGTTTTACTTGTAACAATTAGCTACACCTTTCAGCTACTTCTCTACGTAGTCGCCGTTCTGACTTACACTTTTGTCATAGCGTTGTACCAACTTTTCAATAGCCTCATCATAGAAGGCAGCCGCCAGTGCTTTCCGCCAATTCTCCACGCTGGCCTACACCTCGTTGTCTGTGTCAAAATGTTGTCGTCAAAGACAGCGGTTCATGTGACCAGAGATGAAACTCAGGGGGAGACAATTGCGGACTGTATTGTGGGTAATCTAACATTTCTATTTGAAAACGATGCAGGAGCATCTTCATTGCCCCTGCAGAATGCGGCTGAGAATTGTCGTGAAGACGAAACAGCACGACAGTTATGTAATGTTGGCTGCATAGCTTCAGGCGAAATTTCTCACCAGGCCCTCGTACTTGGCGGCAGACACTATTTTTTAGACATCTTTACGCACTCACTGCGAGCTCAGAAATGAGAAGAGCGACGTGATGCTAACTGGGGTTATACTAGAGACACTACCCAACACATCTGTGCAAAGCTTTATCGGATTTTCATAGTCGTTTCCATTTCGCGACCGATCGAACCTTACTTTTGGAATAACCCTCGTAGTTCAGCCTCATAAGCGAATAATAATCGAACCCAGTTTGTTTTTACTTCTCTCAAAATTTCTCTTAGCCTCCAGGGCGTAATTACCCCGTGTTGGTGAACACTTGCGTAGTTGATTAGAACTTCCTCGGTTTTCCAGCCGCGTCAATTCGAATAAAATCCTCGAGCTTTCGATGGCCATCTCTGTTCACTGACTGCCGGGGTTGCTACGATTTCTCGCTTATATAGACATGATGACATCATCAGCAGCCAATCAGATCGATCTAATGTGGCGCGCGCGCGTAAGTCGACCCGGGCAGCTAGCAGAGCTATTGCCCGTGGCAGCACCGGTGACGTTAGGTGGCGCCAGGCGCAGGCGCCATGTTTGAAACTGCCGCTCCAGCGTCACGCATCTGTCTTTGCTTTCTTTCGGTGTCCAACGCCCGTCCCCATGCCCCGCTGAGTGTGTATCCCTGGTCTCTCTTAAAATTGTTCTTGTTCCTTTATAACGGAGTCCTAATATGTAGACGCATGAGCCAACACTTTTGTATTTTCGGATTGTATTTTATGTCCGTTTCCTAGGGAATGCTCCTCTATGGCCGACTTGTCAAGCTCCCTTTGTTTTATATGGTGCTTGTACTCAGTACAACGCTCAGCAACTGTGCCAATTGTTGGTCCAATATTCATGCTGCCACATTCACAGGGTACACCATACACACCGGACACTCGAAGAGCAATGTCGTCTTTAACAGGGCGCAACATATCTCGTATCTTGAGGGCGGGCCGGAACACTGGTCTTAGTCGATGTTTTTTCAGCAGACGTCGTAACTTACTGTTAGTTGCTCCACAGTATGGCAGGAATACAGTCCGTTTCGCCTCTTCTACTGATTCACCAGGTGTCTTTCGTCGGCGGCCCTTGAAAGCGTTTGCGATTTCTCGTTTGCTGTTTCCATTTTCCTGAAAACACGTTTTAAGTTCTGCAATTCAGACTGTAGAGATAATCATGGCTCTACGAACCATGAGGCCATATCAGGTCATCAACGTATCGTAGAAAGCAAGACGGCCGTAATGTCGCAGTTTGCAGAGCCTGCCCCTCAAAGTGCTCCATGAAGAAGTTTGCGACTGCTGGAGACTGTTGATCCCATGGCTGTGCCGTCCTTCATTCTAATTGACGCGGCTGGAAAACCGAGAACGTTTTATTCATGTATGCCGTCGCGAAAGACCTCCGAGGGCACTTGAGTAGTTGTTAGCGTTACTGCCAGCTGGCGCGAAGATCCACGGATTGAAAGAAGGTTCCACTCAGTCTCATGAAGCCAAAATATAATCTGCTCTATAAAATAAGATGCGAAACTGACATAGAAGCCGTCGAAGCTATGTCATCAAATCGAAAGATTGGAGGGAAGAAAATAGTACTAGCGAACGTTACCCATTTTACTCCACCCCCTGATATCCTGCAAATCACATATACGTGCCTGGCAGAGGGTTCATCGAACCACCTTCACAATAATTCACCATTATTCCACTCTCGAACAGCCCGCAGAAAAAACGAACATCTATAACTTTGAGTGCGAGCTCTGATTTCCCTTATTTTATTACGATGATCGTTTCTCCCTACGCAGGCCGGCGTCAACAAAACATTTTCGGATTCGGGTGAGAAAGTTGGTGACTGAATTTCGTGAGACGATTTCGCCGCAATGAGAAACTACTTTGTGTTAATTACGTCCATGTCAGTGACACTCCCTCCCCTATTTCTGAATAACACAAAACGTGTTGTTCTTCTTTGAACTTTCTCAGTGCACTACGTTAATCCTATCTGGCAAGGATCCCACACCGCTGAAAACTACTCCAAACGAAGACGGACAAGCTTAGTGTAGGCAGTCTCTTTAACAGAACTGTTGCATTTTCTAAGCATTCTGCAATTACTCGCAGTCTTTCGTTCGCCTTCCCCACAGCATTTTCTACGTGTTCTTTCCAATTTACGTTATTCCTAGGTATTTTGTTGAATTTACGGCCTTTTGATTTGACTGATTTATCGTATAACCGACGTTTAACGGATTCCTTTTAGCACTCATGTGGATGACCTCACACTTTTCATTATTTAAGGTCAATTGCCAATTTTCTACCATGTTCAATAATTTGCCTACTGGTGACAGACACGAAAGTAATGTTCATGTATAGGCACGACAGTCTTGTGTCTGGAATACTTCTGATTCATAACTTCTTCTACAGCTAGTGGAATGTGTTCTATTATTCAAAGAGTGTTGGCACTTCAGTTACATCCTGTTGGGTCTGTGGTTCTGACACATTGAGAGTAATAGGGAAAACTACATGCATGAAGTGTGTCGATGATCCTCGATATTACTGCTCTGTGATGTGTTTGAGGTCCAGGAACAAATCATTCATATCCAGGAATACATCGTTTATATTCTTCAACGCAAGCGTTTGCATTCCCATTTTCAATTGCCGTGACCGTAAACGTACAGATACAAGTACATCATGTTCGTAGACTATGCATATGTGAATGCCCGTAACACCGCAACGCGGAATATTAACTACAGTAGCAAATAATTGCGACCTTACAAGCCATAACGTGATCCATGTTTTCGTGTTGCATATCCCAATGCTATCCTCTCGAATGGCAGAAAGGTAAGAAAGCAAAACTTTACTGAATAAAAAAGTGCATGTAATGTATTTATTACTACATCTTCATCGAGGTGACTTTAAATTATGTACGCATGGCTGTTGTGGCGCAAACATTATAAGCCAAATACATATTCCAGGCACCGTTGTTAGTTATGGTATCCAACATTCAACTCTCATTGGGATTAGCTGAATACCACAGTCGAACCACCAAAACGATATTGCATCATATCTGTAATGAGAACTATGTATCATAATATCCTCAGTAACATAATATCACCATAATTGCCTGTTATTTATTGTAGTATCAACGTTCGATACCACACTTGTTGGGGGTTACAGATATCGACCGCGGCCCGTAATAGATATCGCTGGACCCGCGAGTCGCGACTAGCGCCACTCCGCGGCTTGTGACAAGTATCTAGCGAGCTCTCGTCCACTCTTCTTCGGTATGCCAACTAAGAATGTAGCATAGCCTTCAGCTGATAGGAAGCAACCTCTAACAAGACACTTAGTCTCGTAATGCCTCTCTAAATATATCTGTTTGTAATTATATCTATGCAGCATTGAGCACTCAGCCTCGTGATGCCAATTGAGGAGCTACTCGACCGAATAGTAGCGGCTCCGGTCACAGAAAACCACACGCCCCTCCTATCCGCATCCTCATCTGAGGATGACACGGCAGTCGGATGGTCCCGATGGGCCACTTGTGACCTGAAGACGGAGTGCTTTTCACCATATGAAGAAGCCTGTAACACAAGTTAAGTACAATATATATTATTTTTTACCCACGACTACTAATTATTTCAGTCGTTGCAGATACAGACTATGCAGCCAGCTCCTTAACGACTTCACTGCCAAACCTGCAATATATGTTTCTATTTAGCATTGGCCACCTGTCATCATAACAGCTAACGACGAGAATCATAATATTTATAATTCATACAGCTTTACTACACTGTGATGTTTGTTTCCTCTCCGTCTCTCCGAATTTTGTTCAGTATTTCATGTTCTACAAAATTTAGATCGGAAAAGCAAAAGCTTAAAAAGGAGAAGAATGTAAAGGAGAACGTGTCACAGCGAGCATCTGTCTGAGGCTGTTTGTTGATGAGATTTTGGTGTAGAGAAATGTGTTGTCGTTGATTGACTGTAGGAGAATACAAGATGGCTTACTGTTAGGCCGAATTTCTAGTTGGTGTGTTGAATGGCAGCTTGCTCTACATTTAGAAAAACATAAGTTAATGCAGATGAATAGGTAAAACAATCCTGTAATGTTCGGATACGGCATTAGTAGTGCGCTGTTTCATACAATCACGTCGATCAAATGTCTGGGCGTAATGTTGTAGAGCGCTATGAGATGGAACGAGCACCTAAGAAGGACGGTAGTAGAGTAGGTGAATCGTCGACTTTGATTTATTGGAAGAATTTTAGTAAAATATGATTCATTTGTAAAGAAGGCCGAGTAAACAGCACTAGATCAAGCCATTCTTGAGCACTGCTCGCGTGTTTGCGTTCCCCACGTGCCCGGATTAAAGGATGACATTGAAGAAATTCAGAGACTGGCTACTGTATTTGTTTCCGCTAGCAACACACAAGTATTACGTAGATGCTTCGTGAACTCCAATGGGATTCCCTAGAGACTGGAAGACGACGTTCTTTTCGCCGAACATTATTGAGAAAATTTAGAGATCCGGCATTTGAAGCTGACTGCAGAACATTTCTACTGCCACCAACATACATTTCGCCTAAGGACCACGAAGATGAGATAAATTAAGACTCGTAAGGAGACCTGTTGATAGTCGTTTTTCCTCGTTCTATTTGCGAGTGAACAGAGAAGGAAATAACTAGGTGTGCTACAAAGTACCCTTTGCCGTGCTCCATATGTGGCTTGCAGAGTATGTATTCAGAGTTACAACTTTTCTTTGATCTTATTCTTGGTCTTCAATAGTATATAACTCTTCAAACGAAATAAAAAACAAACTGAATTTCCAACTTTACTTCATATGGTATTTCTCTGGCTGCCCATGTTTCTACATATGAGGATCCGTAATTTGAGTTCTTTTCGCATCTATGCTTGATAGCTTACTTCATATTGGTTAATTCTACACAGTCACCAATGTCATATTTTGGACAGTGGTTAGAACAGTAATGGGTGCGTTGCAAGAGTTACATTTCAGTTCTGCTGATAAAGCTACGTTCTAAACCTAAAAATGAAGCTTTAAAAAAATATTTGGCAGACACATGTTTTACACGTATCGGTGGTTCCCACAATCGTGTTGTGGTTCAACGCCTTAGAAAAAGAGAAAGGCCAGTACTTAAATACTTTTAATTATTCCATATTTCCAGATATCTGTAGATCATCTTGCAGTTTATTTATCACAGAGTATTCTTTGACACATACACGAAGTCACACGACTTCAGAATGAAATACTGCGATTTCTTTAATTCATCATCATCATCTTGGACAGTTTTCAGCCACTGGCTGGGTCTGTCGGGAACACAAGCCTCTCCATCGTGTTCTGTCTTTCCACCATTCCCCCTCTTCCACCTTCGTCCAGTTCTCTCCTCTTCTCGTCACACATTCCTTCACTCCCTTCACCCATCTATCTCTTGGTCTTCCTCTGGGCCTCTTCCCCTCCAGTTGCAGATCAAACATCCTCTCTGGAATTCTTCTCTCATCCATTCTCTTCATGTGTCCATACGACTGCAGTCTTGATTTTTCTATCCTTTCTTTAATTAATGAATTCAAAAACAGGTTGCTCAATAGGAGTTGCCATTACGTTACAAACTTGAAGTTTACAGAGCCCAAAACATTAAGTCCACTACATTTATATCTCCATGGTTCTCCGAGGTTACGCTTCCCTGCAATGTCACTCTCACATGCACGTGCTAGTTTCCACTGTTGGCACCGAGCGAGGTGGCGCAGTGGTTAGCACACTGGACTCGCATTCGTGAAGATGACGGTTCAGACCCATGTCCGGCCATCCTGATGTAGGTGTTCCGTGATTTCCCTAAATCGCTTCGGGCAACTGGCTGGATGGCTCCTTTGAAAGGGCACGGCCGATTTGCTTCACCATTTTTCCCTAATCCGATCTACTGCTCCGCCTCTAATGACCTCGTTGTCGACGGGACGTTAAACACTAATCTCCTCCTCTTTCTCCTCGACTGCTGGAGATACCTATCGACTTCTGTAGTCGTATCCCATATAACACCTCGTGCTCACGTAAGCTGTCACAAGCACACTGGTCGGCGAAGATATAGCACGAAGATCGATAGGAGGCTCTGGATCAAACTCGCCTATCACGAAAGAGGCCAGAGACAGACTGACAAGCAACACGCTGTCAACGCCCTCTCGAAAGCAAGTATTTCAGCCGCCGTCACTGGCCGGAGGGCTCAGTCAGTGATTTACTCAGGCTACGACAGTGCATAGAAACCAGATCGAGGCTAGCAGCGAGGCTAAAGTTTGTAACAGCAAAATTACCGATATTGCCTGCAAGAGGATATTATGAATGAGCTTGTACCACAACGAATGGATTCTATTAAAGTTAAATAGCAGCTCTCTGTTCGATTAAATAAAGAACCGTGTTAATCCACGAGTGTGTTGTAGAAAGAGGATACCGGCCACCCATAATAACATCCTCATTCTTGCTTCTTACGGTAAAAGACTCTACAGTGGCGACGAGGATAATTCAGTGACGATGGAAGTTAATTAACTTGGTCCACGATTTTGCTTGCTTCTCTTGTGTTCTAGCTTGACCGTGTTCAAGTGTTTGCTAATTAGTTGTTGTGTTCTTGCATGTATTCCCGGAGGGGAGACGCAGAACTTATCAAATTTCTCTTTTCACAGGCTTTACTTGCTTTTTGCTATAACGTATTTGTGTAAACCATGAATTCCCCGGCCTCTCCACCCCCTCCCCCAGTGCCTGAGCTACAGACGGCCAATATGATGGATCTAACACAAGCTTTTCAGTTTCAGAACCAACAAATTGCTTCCCTAGTGATGACGGAACAGGAACTGCTGCCGCCTGCGGTAGCCGTGCGGTCTAGGCGCCTTGTCACGGTTCGCACGGCTCCCCCCGTCGGAGGTTCGAGTCCTCCCTCGGGCATAGATGTCTATGTTGTCCTTACCGTAAGTTAGTTTTAGTTAGATTAAGTATTGTGTAAACCTAAGGACCGATAACCTCTAGCAGTTTGGTCCCATAAGACCTTACCACAAATTTCCAACAACTACTGGTTGCACAAGCTGCGGCGTCGCACAACAGACTAACCAACCAGCCAGCCCAACAAGTGCCGCCGACCAGTACACCGACGTTCCGGTAATTGAAGGAATCAGAAGAAGAATGGGTCGAATACCTGACTCAGTTCCAAGCACACTGTCAAGTTCATCATGTTCAAGGTGATGTAAAGTTACAATACTTCCTTTCTATTGAGGGGTCCCCAATGTTCAGGTTAATACAAGAACTATTCCCAACTGCGTCTCCCAACGAACCCAACAAATACCAAGTAACAACTCAATACTATGGCCAGTAAGTCCAAGTAGATGTAGCTAGATATCAGTTTTTCCGTTTGCAGAAAAAGCCGGAACAGAAGTACCACTAGTGGTACACAGAAATAACGAGCATGACTAGGAAGTGAAAATTTAAGTGTAGTTATGGCAACTTTTACAGTGATCTCATGATATGGGATGCAATAACATTCAATGTCCCAGACAATAGATTTCAAGGAAGTACTCTGATCCATCACTTCCCCAAGTATTGCAAATCTTGGGGCAATATGATTCTGGAGCCATAGCGGCCGATAAGTTTGACCAGGCCCTGATCTGTCGAGTCTAGTCGCCCCTTGTTCGCAACCGCCCAAAGCAGCCACAACAACGAGCGCGGTCAGCCACGTAGACATGTAAACAGGTGTGCCCTAGATGTTTTGCTCGCCATAAAAGACAGGAGTGCCCATTACGTAACGCAACGTGTTACACGTATGGAAAAAAGGGCATGTCCAAGCAGTTCGTTTGCAACGGCATAAAAACGCCAATTTCGCCCACTCGCAGAAAACCAGGGTCGTGCACATGCAGTGAACGCTGTGTTTTCAAAATCTACAACAGTTTCTGGCAAAAGTAAGATTAAGGTTGTGCCTCCTTCTGGCCCTAGTGGTGTGCAACGACGTTCTAACAAACTACTTGTCTCATGACGAATTGCTGTCCGCCCCCGGTAGCTGAGTGCATAGCTCAGCGTGTTCGGTCAGAGAGCCGGTTGGCCTCTGTAATAAAAAACTGAGTGGAAGGATCAACCACCGAACTTGAACAGGATGTCTTGCGACGTCCGCAACGATCAAACACAACGATCAATAACGAAAAAAAAGTGGTCAGCGCGAGGAACTGTCAATCCTAAGGGCTCGGGTTCGATTCCCGGCTGGGTCGGAGATTTTCTCCGCTCAGGGACTGGGTGTTCTGTTGTCCTAATCATCATCATTTCATCCCCAGCGATGCGCAAGTCGCCGAAGTGGCGTCAAATCGAAAGACTTGCACCAGGCGAGCGGTCTACCCGACGGGAGGCCCTCGTCACATGACTTTTTTTTTTTTTTTTTTTTTATTACGAATTGCTGACCGCCGTGTGAACATTCAGTTAGACACAGATGCCTCAGTAACTTTGCTTCATCGTGTCACGTACGAACAGTTAGACTCACCACACCTTTCTTAATCTAGCAAGCACCTCACTGCTTACAACGGACAGGAAATTCCAGTGCTTGTAGAGCGTAGTTTACCAGACACTCACAAATCTCACACTAGGACAGTGAATTTTACTGTGTTGAAATCAAAAGACAGTGAGAACATATTCTTTTCAGATTCCTTTTATTTGTTTGGACTCAGCACCCAAGACAATGTGCTATCAGTGACTGTTTTTAATCCAGAAGACTGTAGCTAAGTTGCTTAAAGAATTTCCTATACCATTTTTAGAAGGAATGGGAAAAGCTAATACCTTTCTAGCGAATGTTACATTAAAAGACAATGCACAGCCTAAGTTTTTCCACGCCCGCCCCATTCCAATTGCTTTAAGAGACAAAGTAGCCAGTTAAGTAGAGGATTGCAAGGTAACGGTGTCATTGCTCTCATTCAAGCTAATCAATGGGCAAGTCCTGTCGTTATGTTGCCTAAGACTTCTGGTCGAACTCTGATTTGTGTTTGACTTCAAATATGCAGTCAACCCACAGACAGTTCAAATGGTTCAAATGGCTCTGAGCATTATGGGACTTAACATCTGAGGTCATCAGTCCCCTAGAACTTAGAACTACTTAGACCTAAGGACATTACACACATCCGTGCCCGAGGCAGGATTCGAACCTGCGACCGTAGCGCTCGCGCGGTTCCAGACTGAGGCGCCTAGAACCGCTCGGCCACAACGGCCGGCCCACAGACAGTAATTGAAACTCATCCGCTACCTCACCCAGAGGAACTCATGGACAGGCTTGGTGCTGGACGTTACTTTTCTAAGATAGATTTTCGTGATGTCTACTTGCAAATTCCATTATATGAAGAATCACAGAAAGTGTTTGTTGTAAATACACACTTAGGACTGTTCAAGTATTTGCGTTTGCCCTTCGGCAGTGCTTCCGCACCTGCCATTTTTCTACGTTACTTAGACTAGCTGACTGCAAAAGTGCCATTTTGTTCAAACTATCTTGACGATATTGTCATTTCAGGTCTTTTTTGAGTGTTGTTAGAAGCAGGACTCATGTGTCGTCTCGAAAAGTGTGACATTTTTCAAACTGAGCTACATTACTTACGTTATGTGATAAGCAGTCAGGGTGTGAACCCCCTACAATCTCATTTGTTTGTAATCCGTGACGTGCCTGTTCGTCGAAATGTGTCAGAACTGCAGCCAGTACTAGGCAATATGAGATACTACATTCGGTTCATACCGAATGCAGCTCAGATCGCGGCTCCATTACATCGCTTGCGTCGCAAAAATGTACCTATTGCGTGGACTAAAAGACTGTGAAGGCGCATTTCAGAAGCTAAAAAATGCCTTGCTCAGTGACAGAGGTTTAGTGCATTTTGACCCTGCCAAGCTGGTAGTTTTGAAAGTCGATGCTTCTTCCTACGAAATCGGCGCTTTGCCTTCGCACAGAGTTGGTGCACAAGACAGACCCATTGCTTTTGCCTCAAAGTTATTAACTCAAACTCAGTGTAGTTATTCTTAGATTGAAAAAGAAGCTCTCGCTGTTGTGTATCATGTGACAAAATTCCATCACTACTTGTATGGTCGCAAGTTCTTTTTAGTGGCAGTTCAACAGTCTTTGCAGTCTTTGTTTCATCCCACAAAGCCGGTTCCTATATGCCCTGCTCAAAAATTGCAACGTTGGGCTTTGTCGCTTTCGAAGTATCGGTATGAAATTATTTTCAGACCTACGATAAAACGTGGCAATGCAGACGCCCTATCTCATCTTCCCAACGGCCCAGACTCTGATTCTGATGCATCTGCCGCATCTTGTTGCCAATCGATGCCCAGGACTTTGGATTGCTGTAATATTTTCCCTTGCACTACAGAAATATTTCGCAGGCCACGAAAGCATATCTCAAGATTTTGTTGCATTACATTCGCATGACTTGGCCTCGGTCACTGAACAGTTTCCAGAACTCAGCTGTGCGCCGATACTTTGCACGTCGGCACAACCTTTCAGTTCAACAGGATGTGATTCTAGTTCAAAATGACAATGCACAATCGCGCGTGCTTATTCCCAAAGTATTGCAAAAGGATGGGTTGCGATTGCTCCATTGGGTAATGGTTCGCACTAAATAGTAAGCGAGACGGCACTGTACATGGCAGGGCATGGGCGCCCACATTGAACAAGTGACAGTGTCGCGCATGTGCTGAAAACCAATCCGCTCCGCCACAGATATGCTCAGCTTGGCCTAAGACTCAATCTCCGTGGCAACAAATGCACATTGACTTTACAGGACCATTTTGGAACACTCGTCGGCTCCTAGTGGTAGACTCTTTTAGCAAGTTTCCATTTGCGGTGGCTATGGCTTCTACCACAGCGCGTAGCACCATTCAAGCGTTGTCCTCCATATTTTGCATAGGTTTACCAGAAGTACTTGTGTCAGACAACGGACCACAGTTCACTCCACGTGATTTTGAACAGTTCTGCGTACTAAATGGCATTCATCATCTATCAAGTGCACGGTTTCACCTCCAGTGCAACGGAGAAGCAGAACACTTCGTACGCCGGCCGCGGTGGCCGTGCAGTTCTAGGCGCTTCAGTCCGGAACCGCAGGATTGCTACGGTCGCAGGTTCGAATCCTGCCTCGGGCATGGATGTGTGCGATGTCCTTAGGTTAGTTAGGTTTAAGTAGTTCTAAGTTCTAGGGGACTGATGACCTAAGATGTTAAGTCCCATAGTGCTCAGAGCCATTTGAACCATTTTTCAACACTTCGTACGCACTTTCAAACAGCAGATGGTCAAGCTTCGCACCACTCACACACGGGAACAGGAGCTGCAACTCTTTCTCGCCTCCTATCGCTCCCACCCCAGAGACGGACCATCGCCGGCGGAACTTCTGCTTGGACACCACTAACGGACGCTGCTACACTTGCTGCACCCACGACAGCATCTGACGCCGTCAATGGTTCACAAGTATCGCTTTGCGCCACGCGATCTTGTTCTTTTCAGGGTTTGTGGCAGCCGTAGGTTGGGAAAGAGGCGTGATACAGGAACGGATTGGCTCTTTTATGTACCTGATTGCAGATCCCGATGGTTTGCAGCGCCGCCACCAGAACCAAATTCGTGCTTGTCATTTGCCCCGTGCTTCTGCTGCTTTTCTTCCCCCAGATTTACGGCCTCACGGGGCCGCGAGGCTTCGCAGCCCCCAGGACACCCCAGGAGGAGCGAATGGACGATGCGCTCTCGCCTCCGCCGCCCCTGATATTTCATTCATAAGTGGAGCCGTAAAAGCAATATTTACTTTTTTACTTATGAATTATGGTTCGCTGTTAAGTTTTATTCTTTCCAGTGGGTTTCAGTACCTTCCGAAGCACAAATCCTCTCACATCCGAGCCACACCGTAACAATGGTGGCGTCCCCGCACAACACACATCCCTGCACGACAGAGAGCGACTTGATCGCGCTGATTGTTGGCACCCTAAATTCCTCCCGCCAATAATTATTCATTCTCCACATTATTCCCTAATGAAATTTGTTGTAAATAATCCACTGCACCTTTACAGGAACAGTCACGTATATAATTACAATACCAGAAGAAAAAATGACGTTCATTACGCCACATTTATGTTGTCTGTAATACAAACAGAGGTTCACACTACTGCAACGAAAAGTTTTGATCACTTAAGCAGCAGTATAAATTGCCCGACAGACAGCAAAATAAAATCTGAAACTAAACTGAAAAAGTTTCTCTTTGACAGCTCCTCCTGTTCCGCAAAAGACTATCTATTATTGTTCGTGTAAATGGTGATGGGTAGGAATTACTGACTATTATCTGCCTTTAATTAAAAAATAAAAGAAGCTAGTAAATGATCAGCATGGAAGCATATTTAGAAAAAAGTTGATGTTAATATAAAATGACTTGTTCCGCATCATTACGATTTAGCGTGGAAGTAATGCACGGAACACTAAACTAACTATTGGCACATCACAAAGCATAGTACTTTGAAAACCTCAAACTGAAATTCAAAAGTAAAATGAATTCCAGGTGTCATATGTTTGGTTATTCCCGAAAAACTGACAATCACGGCTAGAAATATTCCGGGAAAAGAAGCAAATAGGCTGCTGTTTTAAAGATAGGCCTATATACGCTACCGTTCTTTAAAAAATGATTTACATACAAGTTACAGAAAAATATCGATTTTACGGGGTCAAAGCGTTTGAGAATTATATTTATAGTATTGTACAATGCACAATTTACCCTGTAAATTGCTATAAATCGTGAAACACTGAATAACGCGTCATAGGTAAAATTTCAAAGTGAGAGGATGTGTAAACAACAGGAAAACTAATGCACTGACAATCTAATAAAACAAGAGCTCTATTCAGCATGTAGGTATACCTCTATGAAGTTCTGTTTCTCGGATATTCCAATAATCGTTCACTTTGTTGACGTGCACAAGATACGATAGCATGCCTTGATTCTTTCCCCGTTGCACACAAGTAAGTTCTTTGCAAATGTAAACATTAAAAATGTTGTGCATACGAGTTGAAGGCTGAAGATGTATCAACAAAAAACAAGTTACATTAACGAGGCCAAATGTATCGCATTACTAATGCAAATATGCATTCAGGAACAGAAACATTCGAAATTGCCTTCCTGATAGTGTGTTATTCTTGTAAGCAATGTAATTTTTAGTGTTTAAAATAGTTGTTGCGTGCACACGATGCAGATAATGAACAAGAACCAATAACTTGTAAGAAGTAGTATACTAAAATTTTGGGCTATTTAAGATGGGAGCAGACTCCGCCCACTATGGCTTCAAAACAACGTACTATACTCGCAAACTAAATTGTCACTCCGTGGCGGCTGATGACAGCGATTTTAAAAGCATTTCCCATTTACAGTCGCTCCCGTCAGCCACCTCGCTGATTGTCATCTTAGTTTGTGCGCATAGTACAGCGTAAGTCTACAGCGCCATCTTTCTTCTGTTTTTGTCTCCTTGGTTTTGGCAGTTAAAGTTATTCTTTGCCTTCTGCGGCAGAATCTCTGGCACTAACCTAAAAAATCACGAGTACAGCGCCAGCTTTGCCAGCGTCCGTCTTACGTAGTGCGGCTCCAAGCGTCACGGAATTTCGTCGGCATACATATTACAAAGATGGACGTCCGTTTCCGGGAAGACAGATCCATCACGTATGTACACAGTAAAATGGTGAGATTTACTACTGTATTATCTCCACACTCTCCACCAAGCGACCTTATGCACCTTCACTAGGCTAAACTTCATTGTTAGTAAAGTTGGTAACGGTAGCAACGGGCTGTGATAGCACCTCTGCCACGCAATGCACGAAATGGTTCGGAATCGTGGCAAATTTGCCAATTAGCACAAACTAGCACAGTTGATCCACAAACCATAAGTGTTTGTCTCGCTGCAAGCCGGTATTCGAGAGCGGACAGTGATAGAACACGATACTACGATGTGTATTTTGTTTCAAGTTAGTAATTGTCACCTAATTTTGACAGTTCTTTGTTAGGTCAGGACATGATAGCACATCTAAATTGCTGAGAGGTAATAAAGGAACAGTGTCATTTACAGTCGTGAATTGTCACCTATTTTTGTGGCTGTCTACGAATGTGTCACGATTTACGAGGCAATGGTTATGATCGATCCTGATTACTATGAATCAAACTAACAGCAATTATATTTACAGTCGTAATTTTAAACTATTTTGCGCTCCATGAGAAATGTCGCGATTTCCGAAATGGTGGTCAGGTAGGACCCTGACAGTACAGCTATAATTGTTAGGGGTGATACCACTGTCATGTCAGTGTGAGCCACCATATTTACAGTTTTACTGATATTCGAATGATTGCTAAAAGTTCTTGTATTTAGTTAGAAAATTACACTGAACTGCACGTTCCGCTCAATATCATGCCCTACATAATTACATATCATGACGTCTCCGCGTGGATTACCAACTTTTCTTTTTACGACTCTGCCGTATTTATGTATCGTCTAAGGCATTATTTTCTTATTATCATACAGAAAACGTTACCGAACACAATACCACTGATTCTGTTATCAAATAGCAATCAGTCAACTTCACTCATTGCCAACTGCTAACCCATAGTTCCTAAAAAAAAATGTATGGCAATTATTATGATTTTACATAATAGATATACTTCCTGTCTATATTTTAGTGCCACATGTACATGTATTTGCATCATTTTCGTTTTAGAACTTCTGCTTAAACTTTACTTTCCAAGTATCACATAAAAAGTCTCGTCGCTAAAAACGACTTCCATTTGTGCCCATGTCTGCTTTCTACAAAGTCATAGAAATGTTTGAAATTACTAATAATTATTTTGCTAGACCATCTTGCATGAAACTACATTCCTCGACGTCTGTTGTATTATCTGTTGATAAGCGTTATATATTTCCCTACATCTTGCGCCATGGTTATATTTAACAACTGACGTGCGTTATAAGTACATAAATATTCACAGACCAGAAATATCTACGGAGGAAGCATAGCTTATTGCGCATGTAGCCAACATCAAGCTGCAATAACATGTGACTTTTGTATAAGAATGTTACATCTGTTTGCTCTGTTTTCACACAATTACTTATTAGTAACAGCAATGGCAAATTACATTTTTTGCTGCAGAAGCAAATCACAATACGTCAAAGGAGGCATAGTTACTTTACATTAATAAGTGCCTCGGAGGCCTAAATATAATTATCATGCAACCAAGAAGCGATTTTCTTGTTGAAAGATATCGAGACCCAGAGAAATACAGTAATGAGTGAATATAGAAGGGCAAATTTATGAAAAGTCTTGTCTGGATCAAAATAACAGAGCTACTGACATTTGAGGGTGGAAAAGGGGATGATGATGTTGTCAGTACGCCGTTAAAGCACACCGTACGTCATCAAGCAATTTGTCAAACTTCACTAGGTTTGTTAAACCCTGTACTGCATTTGTCAAACAGAGCATGTTTGAAAGAAATTTTGATTGACGGGGTATTTATCAAAGTATCGTTAGCGAAAAAGAGATTTATTATAAATTATGTCATTGCATCCTGAGTTTCCATAACTATGGAAATTGTGCTCAAGAATAAAAACAAAACAGCACTGGCAATTACCAATATGGTAGAAGAGTTGCATCTTTCTCCAGTCATACATTACGCAGGAAGAGTTTAAGAATGGAATCGATGGTCTACGCACAACATGCAAACGGGCAAGCAATAAAATAAAAAAAATCTAAAGTTATCCGGTTCTCCAACGGACATTATACACTGAGGTGACAGAAATCATGGGATAGCGATAAGCACATATACAGATGGCAGTAGTATCGCGTGAACGAGGTGTAAAAGGGCAGTGCAATGACGGAGCTGCCATTTGCAGTCAAATGATTCATTTGAAAAGGTTTCCCACGTGATTAAGGCCGTACGACGGCAATTAACGGTCTTTGAACGCGGAATGGTAGTTCGGAAATCGTTGGGGGATTCAATATTCTGAGATCCGCAGTGTAAAGAGCATACTGAGAATACCAAATTTCAGATATTACCTCCCACCACGGACAACGCAGTGGCCGTCGACCTTCACTTAGCGACTGAGAGCAGAGGTTTTTGTTTAGGCCTGCAGTTGTCAGTTCCAATTGACAAAGAACACTGCGTGAAACAACCACGGAAGTTAATGTGGAAAGTACGACGAGCGTATCCGTTAGTACAGTGTGGCGAAATTTGGCGTTAATGAGTAATGCCAGCGACGACCGACGCAAGTGCCGTCACTAACACCACAGCATCGCCTGTAGCCTCTCATAGGCTCATGACTATATCGGTTGGTCCCTAGACGACTGGAAAAACGTGCCTGGTCAGTCGAGTCCTGATTTCAGTTAGTAAAAGCTGATGGTAGGGTTCGAGTGTCTCGCAGACCCTGCAAAGCCATGGACCCACCTTGTCCACAAGGCATTATGCAAGCTGCCATGTATTTACATGGAATGGACCGTGTCCTCTGGTTCCAACTGAACCGATCATTGATTAGAAATGGTTATGCTCTCTTTCTTGGAGACCATTTATACCCATTAATAGACTTCAGTTATGGATGACAATGCGCCATGCCACCGGGCCACAATTGTTCATGATTGGTTTGAAGAACATTATGGATAGTTGGAGCAAATGATTTGGCCACCCAGATAACCCAACGTGAATCACATCGAACACTTATAGGACAAAATCGAGAGGCCAGTTCGTCCACAAAATTCCGCACTGACAACGCTTTCGAAATGACGGATGGGCACATCTACGTGATTACTCTGCTATTCACAATAAAGTGCCTGGCAGAGGATTCAAATAGTTCAAATGGCTCTGAGCACTATGGGACTTAACATCTCAGGTGATCAGTCCCCTAGAACTTAGAACTACTTAAACCTAACTAACCTAAGGACATCACACACATCCATGCCCGAGGCAGGATTCGAACCTGCGACCGTCAGAGGGTTCAATGAACCACCTTCAAGCTGTCTCTCTGCCGTTCCATTCTCGAACGGCGCGCGGGAAAAACGAGCACTTAAATTTTGGTGTGCGAGCCCTGATTTCTCTTATTTTATCGTGATGATCATTTCTCCCTATGTAAGTGGGTGCCAACAGAATGTTTTCGCAATCGGACGAGAAAACTGGTGATTGAAATTTCATGAGAATATCCTGTCGCAATGAAAAATGCCTTTGTTTTAATGACAGACACTACAATTCATGTATTATGTCTGTGGCACTATCTCCCCTACTTCACGGTAATACAGAACGAGGTGCCATTTTTTGTACTTTTTCGATATCATCCGTCAGTCCCATCTGATACGAAACCCACACCGCACAGCAGTACACCAGAATATGTTGGACAAGCGTGGTGTAAGCAGTATCTTTAGTAGACCTGTTGCACGTTCTAAGTGTTCTGCCAATGAATCGCAATCTTTGGTTGGCTCTACCCACAACATTATCTGTGTGATCATTCCAATTTAGGGTATTTGTAATTGTAATCCCTAAGTATTTAGTTGAATTTACAGCCTTCAGAGAGGCAGCATGGCTCAACGTTCCTGCAAGGGACTTCCAATGATTTGTTGAGATCACACTACGTCCAGTTGCTGCACTAGGCCGCAAAAAGGAGGTCCGACACCATATTAGGAGGTATCCCTTGATTTTTGTCACCTCGGTGTCTATGTTTCCACGTTGTGGTATCCTAGTCTGCTGTCAGTAAAGGACGAAGTAGAAGAGAATACATTTTCGCTGCTTGTGTCTGCTTTTTTATGTGAGCGCGAAATAACTGAGTTATTAAAAGTTGGACTGCGCACTGGAAGAATGCTGGTGTAATAATCAGTATTTGGGTGTAACATTTCTTCTAGCAGGTCTTCATTGATATATTTCTATCTCAGTTTAAGTATTTCCTGAACCAGCCTCTTCATACACGATGCTAAAGTCAGTCCAAGAAACGCTTTGTCCGCATTGGTAGCCATTCCCTGTAGTGTCAAAATACTTAACGATATGAAGAGCATCTGCTTCAAAAGAGACGTTAAATTGTCAAACATCGTAGCTAAGTTTACGGGCTCGATTGATAAATCCGGGAATAGAAAAGAGTGAATTTCGCAAATTAGTTGGATCGTGCACTTGCTGCTTTACGTGAAGTGCAATATAGCTCTGTTAGCAGGAACTGTTAGATTCTGTCCTGAGTGCTTTCATACATCCCCAATTAATGTGCAGTACTGAGCTCGTTTTGCAGGATCGTAATACACATATTAAAAAAAAGTTTTTCATGACCTCGGTTCCGAGAGCTCCGGAATCTGCACAGAAAATTGTGATAGAGATCAACATAAACATCATTTCCGTTCTTTTTTTTTGCTCATGAAAACCACACGTTGCATGTTGTATCACCATACAGCGGGACCTTCAGCGGTCGAGGTCCAGATTGCTGTACACACATGTACCTCTATACCCACTAGCACGTCCTCTTGCATTGATGCATACCTGTATTCTTCGTGGCATACTATCCGCATGTTCATCAAGGCACTGCTGGTCCAGATTGTCCCACTCCTCGACGGCGATTCGATGTAGATCCCTCAGAGTGTTTGATGGGTCACGTCGTCATTAAAGACCTTTTCAATCTATTTCAGGCATGTTCCATAGGGTTTATGGCTGTAGAACATGCTGACCACTCTAGTCGAGCGATGTCGTTATCCTGAAGGAAATTCACAAGATGTGTACGATGGGGGCGCGAATTGCCGTCCATGAAGACAAATGCCTTGCCAATATGCTGCTGATATGGTCACACTATCGGTCGGAGGATGGTATTGACGTGTCGTACAGCTGTTACGGTGCCTTTCATGACCACTAGCAGCATTCTTCGGCCCCACATAATGCCAACCCAAAACAGCAGGGAACCTCCACGTTACTGCACTCGCTGAACAGTGTGTCTAAGGCGTTCAGCCTGACCGGGTTGTCTCCAAATACTTCTACGACGATCGTCTGGTTGAAGGAATATGCGACACTCACCGGTGAAGAGAACGTGATGTCAACCCTGAGCGGTCCATTCGGCATGTTGTTGCGCCCATCTGCACCGGGCTGCAAGGCGTTGTGGTTGCAAAGATGGACCTCGTCAAGGACGTCGCGAGTGAAGTTGCGCACCGTGCAGCCTATTGCGCACAGTTTGAGTCGTAACACGACGTCCTGTGGCTGCGCCAGAATCATTATTCAATATGGTGGCGTTGCTATTAGGGTTCCTCCGAGCCATAATTCAAAGGTAGCGGCCATCCACTGCAGTAGTAGCCTTTGTGCGGCTTGAGCGAGGCATGTCATCGAGAGTTCCTGTCTCTCTGTATCTCCTCCATGTCCGAACAACGTCGCTTTGGTTCACTCAGAGAGACCTGGACACTTCCCTTGTTGAGAGCCCTTTCTGGCACAAATTAACAATGCAGACGTGATCGAACCGCAGTATTGGCTATCTAGGCATTGTTGAACTATAGGCAACACGAGCTGTGTACCTCCGTCCTGGTGGAATGACTGGAGCTGATCGGCTGTTGGACCCCCTCCGCCTAATAGGCGCTGCTAATGCTTGGTTGTTTACACCTTTGGTCGGGTTTAGTGACATCTCTGAACAGTCAAATGGCCTGTGGTACAAAATCCACAGTCAACGTCTATCTTCAGGAGTTCTGGGAACCGAGGTGATGCAAAAATTTTTTTGATGTGTGTAGGTTCAACACATTCCGAAGAAATTTTCCTGTTATCTTCATATATTCCCTAAAAAACATACGTCACAGAGAAGCAAACGATGCAAGAACAAACCAAAACAATTAACTGGATATCGTAGTTGTCATCCGCAGATGACGGGTAACCGGCAGTCGAACTAGCGGAGCGATGTGACAGCTATGCACAAGATGGAAGGTGTGGTCAGACCCGTGCTCTGATTGATTTTCAGTCATTTGTTGATGTGGTTCAAGTATAAATAAATTTCGGAGTATGTTGCCAGTCCACCGATGACTGTGTATATATCTTTCACAACTTTCACTTGCAGATGAGATTTATACACTGAAGAGGCAAAGAAACAGTACATCTGCCTAATGTCGTGTAGGGCCCCCGCGAACACGCAGAAGTGCCGCAACACGACGCGGCATGGACTCGACTAATGTCTGCAGTAGTGCTGGAGGAAACTGACACCATGAACCCCGCAGGGCTGTACATAGATCCGTAAGAGTACGAGTGGTTGGAGATCTCTTCTAAACAGCACTTTGCAAGGCATCCCAGATAATGTTCGTGTCTGGGGAGTTTGGTGGCCAGCTGAAGTGGAATCGCCCAAGTCCGTTGGAATGGACATTGGACGTGAATGGATGGAGGTGATCATGTAACCTGTCAGAGTCGTATCTAGACGTATCAGTGGCCCCATATCACTCCAATTGCACACGCCCCACACCATTACAGAGCCTCCACCAGCTTGAACGGTCCCCTGCTGACATGCAGGGTCCATGGCATCATGAGGTTGTCTCCATACCTGTACACGCCCATCCGCTCGATACAATTTTAAACGAGACTCGTCCGACCAGGTAACATGTTTCCAGACATCAACAGGCTGCACCAAAAAATAAAAATGGGATAATTTCGTCCCTGAAAAATCTTTCAGTCTTGCACGTCATCGCTCCAAATCCAGTGTTTTTCGGGACACTTTCACTTTTGCAGAATAGGAAAACAGTTCGAAATGCCACTGCAGGAATCACAGATACAATCAAGTGTTGTACAAAACCTAAAAAATAGCGGTGGCTGTCCCTTCTAGTCCTATATGAAACAAGACAGTGACATCTGAGCTGTTACGCTTGCCGTAAATAGATAAATGTTTATCTCCTCAAAGCTTTAAGCCAATTCATTCCACAATGCAAAATTCGTTTCTTTTGGATCCATTAATCCCGAGATGACTCTTTACCCTTTATTTACTAATACATAGATCTATTATTCGACTTAATTACTCAGGATTACTTCCTGTCACACTACAAACCAGGTAACACATAACTGATGCACAGGTAATTCTGCTTTCGTTCAGCCTTTTGCTTGCAAGTTATGCATATCGCACAAGTATTACCCAGAATTGCTACAGCACTGGTAGCTGAAATGCTTATATTCATAACAGTAATATGCTGCTTCTCTCAGTACTACTGAATGTGCTAGATGTGCTGTTCTGCGGATATCTGCCCCTTCTGTGATGCTATAAATTTTTCTAACAAGTGAATGATATCCGGGTTTAAGGCATCATTCGAAAAGGTCAAGTTCTGAACTGGCAGTATCCCCAAGGGCTTCTCTGACCAGAACAGCCAGGGGTTCGTCAGTTCGATCATTCTGGAAGGCGAAAGGTTGTTCTGGCTTTTTCACAAAGCATATCATTTATTAGGGTGCCACTGTCGCTCAGTTCCATCTTAATCATACCATGATGCCTTCCTTTCTCGTAACAATTCGGAATTATAACCTTTGGAGTGATCACTGAATAAATGCAGTGTACGCTCATTATCTGAAAATGCGGATAGGGGCTTAGCACTTCCTCTGACCGTCTCTTGCTTCAGATTTCTCGAGGAACTTTCCCAAGAAACAATTGCATCACACATGCTTGTGTGTCAGTCTTGACCACATTGGTTGGACAGGCCGTGATACTCTCTTGTTGGCAAGTGCCTACAATAAAACGCTGGGCGTTCAAGACTACTCCTGGAAAACATACTGACTCTTGCAGCGTTGCACCATCTACATTGGCGCCAACTACTGACGTGTGACGAAACAACGCCAAACTGCTTTCAGTTGCTTCCATTATATGCCGTAGCTGTTATAAAGTCCTTTCGTCCTCCCCACAGTCTGGCTAGCAACAGATGCAGCGGCAATAGTGAGGAACTCAGATCCCTGTGTATGTCACGCCACATGAGGGAAAGGAATTTCCCATCACTTCCCCCATCTCACTCGAAAAATGCGACTGCATAAGAAAATCACTACCGAATAATATAATAATACCAGCTCATAAATTACCCATCACAAAATAAGAGGCAACCCCCAAAACACATTAGTATGAATCCCAATGGCTCAGAAACTACAAGACATAAGTACACATCGAGACAAAAGAAACTAAATACTGTTTACTTGAAAGTGATCTTGTAGCATACAATGTGCTGTATGTATCCTTATTATTCTTACCTACAGGCACTTTTTCCTGTACCACCTGCGGTGATTGAATCTGCAGCAAAACATCTACCACTCCACTGAAGGGTTAACTCATGTGACGTGAATAATAGTAGTCTTATTTGTAAGCTGCACCTTCACATTTACTGGTGATTTCATCTCTTTCACTTGGTTTGGAGCCTCATACTTGTATTACGTTGTATTGTATGGAACCGGGGACCTAGAAACGACGGAGATGCTTCGTCACCGCCGTAGCCCTCAGAGGTTCACAACCCCACAACAGCCTACAGCAGTCCACTCACCCCACCACCGCCCTACACAGAACCCAGGGTTACTGTGCAGTTTGGCCCGCAGTGGACAGCCCCCCCCCCCCCCCCCCCGCCCCCCGCGGGGGAATGTCTCACACCAGACGAGTGTAAACCCAATGTTTGTGTGGTATAGTAATATAGTAATTATGGTGTACGTGTATGTGGAGAAAGTGTTTGCGCAGCGACTGGCCGGCACACCGGACCTCTACACTAATCTGCCGGCCGGATTCGTGCCGGCAACCGGCACGCCTTCCCCTCAAAAAGCAGTGCGTTAGACTCCACAGCTAACCGGGCGGATGATCCTCGCGCTTAGTTAAAAACTACTTTCTTCTACCCTTCAGTGTGTAAGGGTTTGTCACTAAAACCACCTCCTTGTAGGGAACATCCGTCGTATATGTTCAAGAGTAACATACATATAGTGTAGCTTCATCATGTTATAATCACATGCTTGCAGCAAGATCAAGTCGTATAACTTCCGACAACATATAAACCATGTCTCTCAAAAAAAAAAAAAAAAAATTGCCGTGATGCAGCTGCTCAGAATTGCCTGCCCAACGATATAAGTATATAACAAATCAATTAGTTACATCGTACAACAGGAAGAGAAGTGTAGATAATGATAGATTCGGGACGAAACTTCTACTAACAAAACTCACATCATCTACTTCTACGTTTATATCTTTACTTTGAAAACCACGGGGAAATCTGCGGCAGAGTATATTTCCCCTTGTGTCATATATTAGTGTTTCTTCCTGTTCTATTCGCTTACGGAACATGGGGAGAATGATTGCTTAAATGTCTCTGCACATGCTGTTTTAGTCTAATCTTGTTTGCCGAATCCCTGTGGCATCGATATGTAGGAGGTTCTAATATATTTCTAGATTCAGACCCTAAAGTTGCTTCTAAAAACTTCCTAAGTAGGTCTTCAAGGCATTGCTGATGTCTACCTCCCAGTGTCAGCCAGTCCGGGTTTTTTAGCGTTTCCGTGACGCGTTCCCGTGCGTCATACAAGCCTGTGAGAATTTCTTCTGCCCTTTTATTGTATATGTTCAGATTGCTCTTAGCCCTATTTGGTACTGGTCTCACATAATTTAGCAGTACTCTAGGATAGGTCGCACGAGTGTTTTGTAAGCAATCTCTTTTGTAGACTGACTGCATTTTCCTAGTAGCCTGCAAATGAACAGAAGTCTTCCATCTTCTTTCCCTACGACTAACAAGGACGGGTCTTCAGGAATGGGATCGACGTTCTGAAACCATCTACTCGATAATGTAGATTAGGGTCCAGGGTGCGACACCCTGCAGCCAGCCACCTTGGTGGGCCCTCGTTTGTTAAAAATCGACGAAAGAACAAAATTGGAATTTCCTGTGACATTGTAAAGTATTAAAAACGGTGACAGACAATTGGTAATGCTTGGGCATGGTAGTTAAGGTACGTTCCTGATGAAGTGAATGTTGTGGCATCGATTTCGATAGTTCATTTAGAAATCCTTATGTAAATGGCATTGATAATTATTTTTATTCATGTAATTGGTTTAAATGTATTTTCTTCTTAAATTTTTGATCCTTTATCATATCATTTTAATCGTCGTGTTTCTTTATCCCTTATTTTGTCTTCCAGACATTCATTTTTCATTTAGAATATTTGTGTACGTGGTTTCAACTATTTTGTCAATTAAATTGATAGTAGTTTCTTCCGTTTTATCATTTTATCTAAATTATTATTTTTTCCTCCCGTTGCTGCAACTTCTTTTTATATTTACTACCCCCTCTTTCGTTTAAATGTTCATATTGCGTTACTTTGTCCGTGACGCAACAAGAATTTGTGTTTTGAATGTTTGTAGGACCATTAACTAATTGTATGGCAATTATCATCCAAAAATGTACAGTTTCTAACAAAAGTACATTCTTAACATCATTGCACGAACAATATAAATAGATTACATCGTCTTTTATTTTTTAACTGATAGATCAGCATTTTCAAATTTCAAAAACTATGACAGACAAATCAGAATAATTCAAATCATATGCACAAAGATTCCCGTCATTCTTTCTTCAAGACAAAATAAGAGCAAACTAAATAATTAATTTGATGATTGAAATGATCTGATAAAGAATTAGAAAGTCAAAAAATTTGTTTAAATTAGTTGATGAGATTAGAATAATTATCAAAGTCATTTCGATAAAATTTAGAAAATAAAAAGTTTCAAAGCCTTCTGCATGTTAGGTATGTACTTCCACCACTATGCCTCAACGTCACTCTGTCCAGTGTTATCGTTTTTAAGACTCCAGAATATCACCCAAAATTCCAATTTTTTTTCGTCGATTACTTGCAAATGACGGCCACCAGGGTGAGTGGCTGCAGCGTGTGATACCTGGGACATTAACCTACATCACCATATCGATGGCTCCAAAAAAGTGATTCGACCCATCTCCTTTTGAGCTTATCTCATCATTCCATTTCTAATTTCCACAAATAATTAAATACTGATTCTAGTTGTAAATCACTGACATTATAGTTATAGGAAACTACCTTTTTTGCATTTCCATAAGTTCGCAGTTTTGCATTTCTCAACATTTAAAACAAGTTACCAGTATTTGTGCCACTTTGAAACCTTATCAAGATCTAACTGTTTTTAGATAGTACTGTATTATAGATAACCTCACTTTCTGCAGAAGTCTGAAATTGCTATTAGGTATATTATTGTCTGCCTAATCGTTAATAAACAACAACTTAGCTTCTTCCCTACACATTTCGGGACACGCCTTGAGTTATTTCTAAATCTGTCGATGGCCCTTCATCAAAGATAATGTGCTTCATCCTCCTTGTCGAGAAACTTTCAGTCTGGCCACAAATTTCCTTTGATCCCCATACGATCGTACATACTTTAATAAGCGTCGGTGTAGTACTGAATAATCTATACCAGGACACTGTGTGCTAGAAACTTTGAAATAAACAATGCTTAGTAGATCCTCATAGCTGAAGAGGTCGACAATTCGTCCATTCCCTAGTCCTTGATTTTTGGAGTTGGGTTAACAAAAGAAGACCAGAATAAGTTGTGACTGTGAAAAGCATACTGTGTAAGGTATTCACGTACAGAAAGTAGCAACAAAAAAGTTTGCCTCCTATTCTACAACAGTTGATGTTGATTGTCTTAAAAATTGCATCACGTCAGGCAATGTACTCGACGAATATCTAATCCACACTGAATTAAGGGCAGGGGCGTCATTGTGCATGTTTTTAGTGCTTCATCGTGTAAAGAGTTAGTATTTATGAATGGCAATGGTATCTAGAAGTACAGACTTAACCTAAGTGATGAATCTTCTTCTCCCACTTGTCAGTTTTTCCCAATGTCTCCTGCATAGCTTCATCCTCAATGAATGCCTATGTCCAATCTGCCGCTGGTGTTCGTCGTTGCGCGCTGCAACATCTCTCGACTCTGAGGGATCTACGCCGAATCGCCGTCGAGGAGTGGGACAATCTGGAACAACAGTGCCTTGATCAACTTGTGGATAGTATGCCACGAAAAATACAGGCATGCATCAATGCAAGAGGACGTGCTATTGGGTATTAGAGGTACCGGTGTGTACAGCAATCTGGACCACCACCTCTGAAGGTCTCGCTGTATGGTGGGACAACATGCAATGTGTGGTTTTCATGAGCAATAAAAAGGGCGAAAATGGTGTTTATGTTGATCTCTATTGCAATGTTCTGTACAGGTTCCGGAACTCTCGGAACCGAGGTGATGCAAAACTTTTTTTGATGTGTGTATGTAACCAGAATATTAATCGCAACCGGATATCATTCTCCTCCATTTCTTTCGAGACATACAGCTCGTATGACTGAAACATTAAATTAGCATAGACTCTTCCGAGAGTGTACATTCCAAAAAGTGTCTGGCAACATATTACTTCCTCCCACACATGTCCCGCGAAAACATAACGACAAGAACATCAAAAGCAATTAGCGCTCACACAGAGCTTTATCGTCGTGCTTGCCACGCATTATTCGCGATGGTACAGTCAGAAGAAAATTTTATCGGTACGAGAACAAACCACTTTCACACATCGTAATGTCGTTTGCGAGGTAAAGATGTAGAGATGTAGACAGAATTTCTTTCTTTAATTCCAGTTAATGCTCAAATACCAATTATTGGAAGACTGTCGATTTCAGTCCACAGTGCCCATCTTCAGATCTGTCAAGTCTGTACTTCGGGGACCACCGTTTTTATTTGCAATTATGTCGCAGCTTGTAAAAAAAATCGATGTAAATTGCAATGAGCGCTCTTTTGGGACAATCTCACGCAGATCGCTCATACAAATCGAAAACCGTTGCCTACGTAGGGGCGACAACTACAGCATTCACCTTTCGTATATCTTGTCTATTTTTTACATAACCGATACAGTCTCTTCAGAATTGGTAATCTACGTTTCTACTGCGTGTTTCTAAAGTACCTGACCATGTGCTCTATCCGTAAAAGCCGTCGAAATACTCTCTGTGAAACTCCCAAAGTACCGTGGTTTTGTCCGACATTTTTATGACAATGACGGGGTCTTACTCGTGCTAGTCGTCCAAGATTATTAAATTGGGAGGCTGCTTTTCAATCGCGGTATGCTAATCACACAACCATGTATGACACGGGCATTTCCAAAGGAGTAAATTTCTTGCGTCTCTCTAAACGCCTCAGAATCGTGTCGGAATTAGTTTGGATCAATTTCTGAAGAGTCTGTAGCTCGACTGGATAATTGGACACCTTGCGTAATAAAGTACATGAATAAACTACTCCAGCAGTCACAATCTATCGGTAATGTCGCACATGGAAAATCGATCTCTGTAGAAAATAAACTCAAGACTCCTGTTATTCAATATAAACTGAGCAGCAGCCTTCTGAATAGTTGCATAGTGTATATTACCGGATCTAGGCCTATTGGTAACTAAATTTTTGGAGGCAGTTTTTAGTCACAGCTTATTCATTGTTATTTGCAGCGAGAGGTTTTAGTAAGTATTGTATACACCGTCCATCCAAAATGTTCCGAGACGGGTTTTAGTCTTGTCATATAAGCGACGTCAGCATAGTAACTACAGTGGCAGCTTCAGCTAACAGATGTGCATTCGAACAGTCAGTTGTGAGCAGGCAGTGTTAAGGCGGTTAGGTGAATTGGGAGGAGGTACTAAACAGCGAGGTCATTGGTCCCATCGGATTAGGGAAGGATGGGGAAGGAAGTCGGCCGTGCCGTTCAAAGGAATCATCCTGGCATTTTCCTGAAGGGATTAAAGGAAATCACCGAAAACCTAAATCAGAATGGCCGGGCGTGTGTTTGAATCGTCGTCCTCCCGAATGCGAGTCCAGGATGCTAACCGTTGCGCCAACTCGCTCGGTGCAGGCTGGAAATGCGACCTTAGTGTTTCAACGCTGTGTCACAGGTTGCAATGGAGCAACGAACTGATCATTTCTAAATAAAGTGTTTAAGACATTCTCCAGAATGTTTTGAAGAAAAGTGTGTGCAAAGTTCGTCCTGGTCACAGTGACACCCGAACAAAAACAGACACCGGCTGCTACTTAACTGAAATAAAAAACGCGACAGTCCTTTTCTGGAAAAAATGATCATGATACTTGATGTTCTCAATAAGAACCCCCCCCCCCCCCCCCAGGGAAAGTTTAGAATGTGTCTTTGATGCTTCGCCAAGACCGAATAATCTGCGAACGTGACGCACGAGTTGAACAATATCCCAAAGAAAGGGATACGACCGTTCTGTGTGTTGTACTCAAGTGGAGGAGACTTCGTAGAATAGCTGAAACATTGAAATCACTGTCTTAACTGTCCTCCATTTCCTTTATTGCTCCAATCATGAAACGTTTTGGACTGATGGGATACAGATCGTAATTCATTCATGATGGGATTATATATTTTCATATCTATCTTAACTCGCTCTCCCAAGTGGAGAAAATCACCCACCCGTCCAGGAAATGAAGCTGAGAGTGAGGAACTCCAACCACAGAGAATGAGCTTCTGACAACAGGGAGCAACAAGGGCATGAGAAATTTTGTCTGCTCACACATGAAGGATCTTGGAATATCAGTCTGAGAGCGCCATCTGATATCTGCATATAGTAATCTTTTCTACAAAATGTGTATTTACCTTAGGGGCACACTTTGTAATTCCTGGGTGGTTGGTTTGGAGAGCAAAGGGACCAAACTACAGGTCCATCAGTCTTGTAATTTCTGACTGAATCTATTTTTTTATTCCTTTTGCCCAAATGAACCAGTGAACATTTATGTTTGGCTCTAGAGCAGAGGATCTGGTTACTTATATACACTGGTGTGCAAAACTTGAGGACGAAATTGCTGATATTTGTTTTATGGGCTTAGGGCTGTGGTCCAGGACATTGTTATCAGCCTAATGTTTCGTCTTCTAATGCTGGAGACATCATCAGAGACTAACAGTTCAGAAAGCAGTAAGGCTACATACTAAATGAGCGTCAGAAGCGACTGGTAGCACGCAACGGTTCAAGACATCGAAAAGTGATTTTTTTGTAATGAAGGCATGCAAAGAAGTCGTGTTTTGTCATATGATTAACACTCGAAATGTTTTGGTCAAATGTTTGAGCAGAGCAAAAAAGACTCCCTATAAATTACACAATGGGTCCTTATCCGATTTTTCATGGGCAAATGAATAGTGAGAAATGGACAAAATGGGTATCAAATTGACCACTGTGAAGTCTAGTTTTGCAAGCAAATACTTGATTACTTGAAAATAACTGGAGTAATTAAGATAAACTTTGTGACTTGCGGGAAAATCGAAATATTTCACGAGAAGCTGCTGTTAGCTATGTAAATGAAGTATCAAATAGTTCATCTCTGTAAGATCTAGCTATTTTGCGCACAAAAAGATATATTGTTTTGATATTTAAATGTCAAAAAATTTGCTTTTGAATCAAGAGCAAAATTTACCACGTTTGAAGAATATAGCACATTAGGAAGTCAAATGAAGTGTCAGCAAGTACATGCTTTCTGAGTAAAATATTAAAATAAAAAAATGGAAAAATAAATAAGTTGTATCTTCTGTGGAATGATATGTGTGTGAAGAAATAAAATAGATTAGAGAAGCATCTGACGTGCCTTTGGGTGATCCTCAAACCACATGCAGCAAATGAGGTGCATCAAGTATTTCTCTAATCTATTTTATTTCTTACTTTCAAACAAATAATTTCACAAAACATTTGACCTTTTTTTCAAATATATTATGTGTTTCATTTATGAAGACTACCTAGATTAATTGAATTTTTGATGAATTACGTTCCCAACAGTGAAACGTCACCAAAATTTCGTGGTTGTTCAATGTGTTCTATTAGGAATTTACCGTGAGTACTTTGCCAAGAACTTTAAAACATACGTTGAATTGCAGTGTGATGAGTATAGACAAAACTTAATACACAGAACAGGTGATAGGATTGTAGCTGAATCAGTTAAGATACAAACAAGTAGTTGGGTCCGAAACATTGATCCACGACGATTCAGAATACCAGCCAAAGCTACTTCCGCTACACTATGGACAGGCAAAAAAGGTACTACTAGGCCAGGAGCACATTGCGGGTGAAGTCACTCATTTCTCTTTGCTTAAGTTAGTCACTCGTTCATTCTTCCACTCTTATCGACTTGTTTTTTAATTCATTGATTAGATAGTCGAATGTATTTCTGCTTATCCGCGTATATTCGAAGAATTTGGTGAAATTCGCAGATGATAATATAAATTGTGAAATTCTCCATGAAGATTCCTCCCGTTGTAAATTTCATGTACTGCTCTCCTTTATCGCCTTATTTTCCGAAGTAAAGCAAATTTTTTTGATTTACTCTCGAGTTACAATATTCTTCGATTTATGGGCGCCGTTTTATAGAAATACCTGGACAGTTCTATGATGGGGTTTGATGACTCTGATAAATTCCCATGAAAGAATGGAAGGTCAATGTTGCATCGTCAAGGTTGGTAAGTTTGATTATTCTAAGGACCATGTAAAGTATTTCAATAACGCACAGCATACAGTTCATTGTTGACATCTGTGTGAATTGGTCAGTGTGTCAAGTGCGATTAAAAATGGAGAAAACCAAGTTTCGTGCTGTTATTAAACATTTTCATTCGAAGAGTTGAACTGCCACTCAAATCAAAACAGAATTTCGGCTCTCGTAGTAGCTATCTTGTAGCGGGAGATGCTCGCTCGCATGTAGGACACCCGAGCATATTGCCCGATGCTGCCACTTGTAACTGGAGTATCGCGTACCCCTAAGTCGCGCGCTGTCGGTCGCTTCTGTCCCTTAGGAAGGACGCAGCCTTACAGTCTTAAACAAGCTCAGCAACAGACTTTCGCGAGGGTGCATACAAACAGTCCGACTTGCTGAGCCTGTTTGAGACTGTAACTGCTTTCTAAATTGTTATATCCTCTGATAATGTCTCCATAATTAGAAGACGAAATGTTAGGCAGAGTATTATGCCTGGGACCACGGCCTTATGTCCACAAAACAAACATAAGCAATAAAGCAAATACTGGCCTTGAAAGTCTGCATTCTACGAAGGTGGTTTGAAATGTTCTCGGAATCATCACGAGAGGTCAGTGCTAGCGCAGCGAGTTGTTAACGTGATTTTCATTGGACTGTTGCCTGTAAACTAGTGCCACGTTAGTGCTCTTGGAAGAGAGCAGTGGCGGTGACGTGGCTCTGTTGTTGTTCCCGGATGGTGATTTGCAAAAATGGAAAAAATCGAGATTCGAACAGTGATTAAGTATTTCGTAAGGAAATATATGAAAGCAAAAGATATTCATGGCGATTTCCAGAATACACTAGGGGACTCTGCTCCTTCATATTCAACTGTTGCCGAGTAGACAAATGAATTTAAATTTGGTCGGGAGAGCTTAGATGATGATCCGCGCAGTGGTCGGCCAAGATGTGTCACTACTTCAGAAATCATTGCGAAAGTGCACAAAATGGTCATGGAAGATCGCCGATTGCAAGTGCGTGAAATTGCTCACGCTTTCCAGATGTCATCTGAAAGAGTATATCACATTTTAACTGAAGAATTAGAAATGAAAAAAATGTCTGCAAGGTGGGTGCCGCGACTCTTGACGCTGGATCAATAACATGTGCCGTCGCTATGGCAAAATTACACGAACTGAGGTATGAATTGTTGCCACACCCGCCTTATTGGTTCAAATGGCTCTGAGCACTATGGGACTTTACTGCTGAGGTCATCAGTCCCCTAGAACTTAGAACTGCTTAAACCTAAGTAACCTAAGGACATCACACATATCCATGCCCGAGGCAGGATTCGAACCTGCGACCGTAGCAGTCGCGCGGTTCGAGACTGTAGCGCCTAAAACCGCTCGGCCACCTTGGCCGGCCCCGCCTTATTCACCTGATATGGCTCCGTCAGACTTCCATCTCTTCAAAAACTGAAAATTTTTCTTGGTGGACAAAGATTCACTTCAACGAAGAATTGATAGCCGGAGTTGACAAGTATTTTACAGGACTGGAGGAAACTCATTTTCGAAATGGGATCAAGGCACTGGAGCATCGTTGGACCAAGTGCATTAATCTACAAGGAGATTACATTGAAAAAGAAAAGAAGTTTCAGTGATGTAAGTACTTTTTTTCTATTCCGTTATGAGAACTTTTCAAACTTTGCTCGTACGATTAAGAACGAAAGTAACTTTCACATGGTGTGTCACTGCCAAGTGTCAAAGCTCGATGAAACTTGGACCATACAAAGAAAGAACTGCAACGGTATAGTACAGAAGATAATTGAAAGATCTGCGCAATGAGACGAACAGGAACAACACTTTCATTCAGGGGGAATAATTACACTGAAGTCATCGTGATGACCCATGGTCATCATTAAACCGTGGTATTCAGCAATGTTCCAGAGTACATTACGTGTTCTCACCGTACGAGGATAAGTCCAGTATCCCCAAAAATGATTGTTTTGGTGGTCCAGGTGTTATCATATGGCGGGGGGGGGGGGGGTGGGGGCGGCTGACAGTGCATGGGCGTACTGATCAGCAAAACTCGAGCACATTACACTCAATGGTCAAGGTTATTGTGGCACTGTACCCCTTCCCCATGTGCCTCCTTTCAGGGATGCATTCGGCATTGACTTCATTTTTATGGATGACAATGCATGACGGCATAGAGCAATACAGTTGGAGGAGCTCTTGGAACAAGTCGACATTCGGTGAATGGACGGGCCTGCCCACTCCCCCAACTTGAATCTCATCGAGTCCGTTTGCAGTGCTTTGCGGAGGCGTATTTCAGCACATCCACTTGCACCAACGACCATCCAGCCGCACTTGTGGAGGGGTGGAACGTCCTACCACAAGAACTCCTTGCCAGCCCCATGGTGAGAATGGGAGCACCTTGCAGAGTATGCATTGGCGTCCACAGTGATCACACACCATCTTCCGCCTTTTGTATAATGTCCAGGGGCCTATCGTCAATTGCAGTGACGTCAGTGCAATTATTGCGTTCGAATTAACTTGTCATTTCTATTCGTCTCATTGCGTATTTCTTTCAGTTATCTTCTGTACTATATTGTAGCATTTTTTTCTATGCCTGGTCCAAGTTTCATCGAGCTTTGTTACTTGGCAGTGACACGTCATACCAAAGTTATTTTCGCCCTACGTTTTGCACACCAGTGTATTACTTCCTACGCCACACATAAAAAAAGTAAGTCGTACAGAGTCCATCGTATGGTTTGTGAGACTCTAAAAGTAAACGTTTTTACAGAGAAAACAACAGAACTGGATACACACGCACGAAATCACAAATACATATACACATGCTCGCACTCAGGCGCACACACACACACACAGAGGGAGAGAGAATAGCCAGTACGAGTAGAATTGAGTTTTGAAGCCAGTGATAAACAGTTGTCGAGTGGCGTTTCTAAAGAGCACGTGAGCAGCTTTGTTACGTGTCCATCTTTACTTGATCAACATGTACATGATGACAAGAAAGTCGGAATAAATTACAAGTACTCATGAATTATTTTCGCGCAGCATTACAGTGAAAAAATTATTTTCGATAACTTTCTGAATACCTCCATAGAAATATGATGTTGCTGCAAAAGACAAAATATACAACATTTGGTGAAGATTCTACAAAATCTGACTAGCAACTAAGTTAAAAAATTTTATGCCTCATTTCTGGCCGCGAACGTTATCATAAAACACGTCGTATTTATAGTCAGACAATAACCGACCGATAATAGTACAAGTGTGTTGAAGCATGTTTCAGCAACAAACCTAAGATAGGGAGAAATTGTGCTTTGAAAAAGATCTGTAGTTCATGATAATGCTATAAAATTCCCGTGAAAATAGGACACCCGTTTCATCCAGTTATTTCGATACGAATTATAAAAATATGTTTGTATAAACCCACGATAACTGTTTCTCGTATTATGCTAATTCTCTCAACATCATTTCTCGTCTATGTTTTAATGTAAAGCAAGTTCCCGTATAAAGCGTATAAAGCGTGCTGACGCAAAAGTAAAAAGTTTATTACTGAGAACGTTTTATTCACTGTACAGATGAATGTCAAACACAAAGGGAATGACTTGACCAATGCAGACTCGTCGCTCTGTGGTTACGCAACAACAGTTATGAGATGTCCGATTAAACTGAATAATTATAGAATTACGTAACTATCGCAACGTCATGCCAGCACGCGCGAGAACGAAAAGCTCATTTCCTGCAGCAGAAATTGCTGAGTCTTGAGTATTAATAAAAAGCGTGAGACATCTCGTGTGAAAAGGGCAACACTGCTACAAAACACGCTAAATAAGTGTACTTAAACGACACTTCAAACTTTTGGTGGTTCCCCACTAACACCGTGTAACAGAAAATTACAAACTGTTGTTGTTTTCAGATAATGTGACACTTCTGATGCAGAGAGTTGGGTGAGCAACGTGTGTCCGCTGATACGAAAATCAGTGCAGCAACGATATCATGCCTTTCTGTGAGCTGCTTAATTTGTGATAGAACAGCCTTCTTTAAAGGAGAAGCTTCCCCGACTAAGGAGCTTCAGTGGCCTTGTGTCGTACAGATATAGACTGATACGCCAAAAGATTATGACCTCTGCCCACTGAGACGTTGGACGCAGCCTGGACGCGTTGCGGGCACGTGACGTGGTAATACAAGTATGTAAGCGCAGCCGACACGGACGGTGGATCACCCTAGCGAAGACATGGCCTGCAAATAGGGAAATCCATTGAGATAATCGACTTTGACAAAGAGCAGACTATAATTACGAAGAGCCTGTAAATGAGTATCTCGAAAACGGCGAAGCTGGTCGAATGTTCACGTGCTACTGTTGTGAGCATCTATAGAAAGTGGTAGAACAGAGGAACTACCACCAAGCACTAAACGGGTGGACGTGCACGTCTCTTGACAGACTCTTCACAGCTTCGGAAGCTTGTCTGCTCTGTGAAGTAGGACAGATGGTGATCTGTGACGTCCCTGCCGAAAGAGCACCATGCTGGTGCGCGCGCAAGTGTTTTGGAGCACATCGCTGGTCATACATTGTTGAACATGGAGCCCCGCAACAGTCCACCCCTAAGTGTTCACCTGTTGACTCAACGACATGGTCAGTTATGATTGGAGTGTGCACGAGACCATCAGGATTCGACCGTCGATCAATGGAAACGTGTCGGCTCTTCGGGGGAACCACATTGTTGCCACTCTAGGTGGTCGTCTCCAAAAATGCCCTCTTCGAGATGAACGGTGGCTCGAAACGTGCAGCGCGCCACGGACACGGGCTGGTGGGAAGAGTACTATGCTATGGGAACACATTCTCCTGCTCTTGCCTGGGATCTGTGGTAGTAACCGAAGACATGCTGACAGCTGCAAACCACGTGTAACCCTTCATGCTTGACGTCTTCCCCAAGGGCGATGTCATCTTTTAGTAGTATAATTTTCCGTGTCTCGGAGTCAGATCCGTGCTACAGTAGTTTGAGAAGCATTATAGTGAACTTATGTTGATATCTCGGAGACGAAATTCACCTGCTGTAAAACCTACGAAACCCATCTGGATCGCTATTGGGTGCCATGCAAATCAGAGGCCCATTATTTAAGCGAATTACATGAGCTGTGCGTAGACATCTAATGCCATATAGCTCCACAAACCCACCAACCAACTTTCGGATCTCTGATAAGCAGAATCAGTGATGTACTTCGTTCCAAGGAAGGACAAACAAGCTATTAAACAGGTGGTTATCAGGTGGCTCATAAGTGGGGTGAGATTGACGATCAGCCCCCATAGAGCTATCTGAATGTGGATGACTTCTTCCTCTATTACAGCTGCGCATGTAAGTGCAGTGCCGAAAGTCAGCTCTAGTGAGCTATCTGAAAGATGCAAGACTGAGTGGAGTACATGACTTCCAATAATATCCATCAGAAATGGGAGTTATGCACTTCCGCATGCTCAAGACAGTCCATCCTTACCCTGAGCTCTCTATAGCCAGCCATTTACTGTAATTAGTTGAAACAGAGTTTCTAGGAAACTTCTCCTAGACAGCAAACTGACATGGCCACCAGATGTACGCCAACTCCATAATGAGGTCTATCGTACTCCAGTCGTCAGTAGCACAAACTGACCAGGTGATCGCACGGTTCTCTTACGTTTATCCAAGTCATCAATGCTTTCCTGCTTGGACTAGGGCTGCATCGCACAAGTATTTCTCACAAAACCTAAGGAAACTATGATCACGTGTAAAAGTTGTTAGCGGTACAAGATTTAGTGCCCAGACTTTCATGGACGAGAAAGAACTGAAATTGTGGGTAGCAAAGAAAAAGCAGAAATACTTCACTCCATTTTCCTTTACAAAGGAAAACGCAGGAGTATTGTTCCTTTTTAATACTCGTACCACTTAAAAGATGAGTGAAACAGATATTCGTGTTTGTGGTGTTGAGAAACAGCTGAAATCACTAAAATTGAACAAATCTCAAGGGCCTGTCGGATTCCCTATCAGATTCCATACCAAATGTTCGGTTGAGTTAGCCCCGTAGATTTCTCGAGCAAAATACCATGCCCAGTAGTTGAAAGGAAGCATAGGTCCCACCCACCTACGACAAGGGTAGCACAAGTGATTCACAAAACTATCCTCCAATATCCTTGACATCCATTTGCAGTAGAATCTTAGAACAACCTCCGTCCTCTAACGTAATAAGGTATAAGGTCCGAAAACAACGACCATGTGAAATCCATCTCGCACTTATCTCACATGACATCCTGAAAGCCAAGGGTCAAGACAGTCGGGTAGATGCAGTATTTTCCGATTTTCGAAAAGCATTTGAGTGAGTGTCAGATTGTCAAAAGTACGATCTTGTGGAGTATCATGCGAAATTTGAATTTTTTAGTATGGAGGACTCAGTATGCTATCTTGGATGGAGAGTGATTGATAGATATAGAAGTAAATTAGGGTGTACTCCAGGGAAGTGTGGGGGTCCTTCCTGTTCATGTTGTATATTAACGTCCTAGCCGGCATCTCATCGGTGGGCTCACTGGCTGGGGGTGCTGCGGCTATTACCAGAACAGTCAAGAATGCACAAAGCTCTCAGGAGCAACTACAGGAGGCATGAAGACATAGCCGTATGATGGAGGCAGCAGCCATCGGAAAAGAGCTATATTTGAAACCATACAAGAAAGGACTAGTTCTGTTCACGACAAAAAAAAGCCTCCTAACAGTACTACCAGAGTGGGCGCTTGCAAATACAGATCTGATTAAGTTCGTTACGAGGAAATTCAGCATTCCGAGGTGTGTTTATGCGGAATACATTACCGAAGACTATGTGGAAATCAGGAGAATGCGGAATTGTGAATCTGGATGTAGCAGGAGGACCTTGAACTCACTGGGTAGCATACGTTAAAAAAAGAAATACAAATTCTACTATTTAGACTCATTCGGCGACCCGAAACCCCCAGAAGAATTACTACGATTCTTCACAGGCAGAAGGTAGGTGTTCTATAGTTTTCGACTTACCAAGACTTAATACATTCCTGTATGGTCATCTATGCGTCATGTTGCTCCTGACGCTTGCGAATGATATACAATGACGGGTATTTAGCATCCACACACCAGTCGATGTTTAGATGTAATGTCGTACACTCTGACATAAAAAAAAACAATCGTCTGCACTATGAGCGAATTACTTCCAACCGACTGATTTAAGTCTTGGAGATGTGAGCACCGCTCTGCTTGTACTGGAGAACATAAAACACCATCCCAAATATCACAGAAGCTAACAATAAACTGCATCTGAAAATTAAGGGTAAAAACGAAATTGTGGAAATTGAACCTTAATAACGATTTAAATGAAGATTTAGAACAGTCTGGAGAAGTGATTGAGCTCCGTGCAAACATCAGTACACTTAAATCTGAAATAAGGACTGAATACACCGATTGACTTTAAGCAGAAAAATTCAATAGGCCCACTACTGAGTTTCACAAAGGCACAGGTTTTGAAGATAGATCCCAGTAAATTTTACAAATCTGATCAGACAGTGGATATTCACCTTGTCAGTACATTCCGTGTTGAGTGTAACATTGCAACGATATATTGGTTCATTAAATTTACGGATTGTTGCCATCAGTTGAAACAGGGTATAAGATTGTTGTCCGCCTGCTTAACTAGATAGTACCGTGCTCGCCTCCCATGAAAGCGGGCCCGGGTTCGATTCCCGGTCGGGTTGGAGATTTTCTCCACTCGGGGACTGGGTGCTGTGTTGTCATTATTATTTCATCCTCATCACCGGCGCGCAAGTCGCCCAGTGTGGCGTCGAATGAAATAAGACTTGCACTTGGCGGCCGAACTTCCCCGAATAGGGGCCTCCCGGCCAACGATGCCGTACGCTCGTTTCATTTCCATAAGATTGTTGAGACTTCCAGTGACATTTCAGACATTGGACTATCTAGAGATGCGTATTGTGGATCAGTATAACGAACTTGTTGATTTTCGTGGTGAAGAAATCATTGTATGACTACATCTAAGACTATATGGGCATAAGGTATAAAACCAGCACACACCGCGCACAGCACAGCACAGAACTTCGCAGCAGAACCGCAAGGTGATAACACGTGCGAACTACGAGCTTCTTAAATCAGTAGGCTTGAAACCTCGCAATGACGTCGTCGACCAATACTCCATCCGTCTCATCTTTCATTAAGCCGATAACATTCTTGTTATGACTAGCAATACCGTAAGGATTATCGGGTGCACATCCCAATGTGTCGAATTCATTTCTGTGACACCTAATTACTTCGTATGGATCGCAGTTCTTCACCAAATAAATGACGCTATCTGTATCCATATAAAGTAACTTTGGCTCCACAATATGAGTTTTAGCAAACTCATAGTGGAAATGGTACACGTGGAGTTTGGAGAGGTCCAAAATACACATACCCAAATAGATCGCTATCGTAAACTCGACTGAAACCTTTGACATCTCCACAGCAATGAAGTTCTCAGTGAGAATAGTGACCCGCTTAAAATTTGGTCCGTCGATGCACTTCCTTATGCCCCACAGCCCATCCCATTCGGTTCTAATCAAAATATCGCGTTCATTACTTACATTCTGCATAGTTTCATCGAAAATGGAATTATCCATCAACGTGCAAAAATCTTTTTCGTAATCACTAGTCGCGCCAACCCTCTTTATGGTATTTAATTCAATATATCTTCAACCAGGGGAACCGATTAAAGGAGATAGCCCATGTTATTCCACCTAGCTCCATCCCTAAGCTGAGACACTGCTGGAGATCACAATAATGAATTACATACCTCTGCTTGTGTCCAACAGTGACCATCAGTTCAGGGATAGTGTTTCCTCGAGGAGCTTGTTCCTCTGGACATAACAACAAGTCGCTCGTCATTCCATGCAAATTAACAGTGTATATGAGCTCTGCCCACATCAGAATCAGCCGCCAGACCCAATATTTTTCCACTTAATTACTCTAATTCGTTTTCGGGCATCCATTGAAACCCACCAACCGGCAGTGGCTGGATCATGCCATGCCCATATAAGTTATTCACATCCAAATATACAATATAACTTGAATCAAGGGATGCGTTGAACCTCGCACCCATATGTGGATTATTTGCCTTGGTGTGTCTATGGACACACTAGCAAAGTCCTCCATGGATCCCGCGTTCAAAGAAAAGAAGCATATCAGCATCAGTTAAAAGTTCGATGCTGCGATTCGTTTTCTTAAGCATTGTGCCCCAGGACAACCCAGGTGCCGTGTAATAAAAGGCAGGGTCCAGAGAGTACGTGGCCATGCATACACCCCGGAACTTTTCAAAAACATCCGAAAGCAAGCGCATGTCGGTGTACATATATTGTGTTGAGTATTCACCCAAATTTGGAATGTTGAATTCCTGCCAGACATTGACGGCATGCTCATAATTTGTACAAGTTATGGCATCGTCTGTGAAAATACAAGTGAATGTAGATATTTCGGGTAGCCCGGTTTCGTTGAGTTTTCCCTTACTATCCAGATATTCATAAGGGAAAACTCCTTTCCTAGTCACAAGCTGGATATTTTCCTCATTGGAGTATGCAGATCGGGTGAGATACATATCCTCTCGAGGTAGAGTTTCAGCGAGTAGCGTGTCAAGGAAACGGAGAGTAATTTTTGGCGTCATTCGTTAGGAGAATGAAACATATTTCTCAACACTTTTAGGCAGGCCACTCCAAACCGAAATTAACCAACTGCTCAGCCAGAAAGTGAGTGTCATATCCGCTTAAAATATGAAAGAAAACGTGTATGTGTCGTCGTAACTGATACTTCAAATTGCATGCGTTGTGAGCTGCACCGTGCAACTTCCCCATAAGATGACAGTGATCTCTACAGGGAGTTTCAGCTTCTCTATATAACGGCAGTTTGAACATATGACAGTTAACCGCATCATTGTATAATTTTTTATGCTCCTCCGTTACGGTCATGGGGAATTTGGTGCTGTAAAGCCTATCAACATCCCATGAGAGTTTTTCAAGCTCAGTGAGCAGCCAAACCGCAGGATATCCCCGACATAAGATTTACAGCGGTTAAAACTTGAATCATATGAACATGCAATTTGGTACGCTGCAGCATATGGTACGTGTTTTTGTGTGAAGGTGGCATGTGAGACTAAGGTGTTCCCTTCACAGCGGGTGATAGGGCAAGGAGGCATTTGAAGTCTGTGTATACAACAAACACACATCGTTCCTGATGGTGAGCATGCTTGAATTTAATGAACTTGTTTTTTTCTTTAGGCATAACAACACGAACCGGTTCCTTGGAATCACAGTCCTCCAGATGCCTTTTTAAATACTTTTCTTCTGAAAAGGTATTTAGACTCCTGAAGTAAATGTGTTTTCTATGTTCATGCTTTGACAATTGGCTGTAAAGGAGACGGAACATGTCTTTGATCCACACGTAATGCTGATTATCACCTTCAGAGAAGAGCAGCACATTTACATGAAGATCACACTCACCCGCATGTTTCGAAAAATGGAGTGGTCCAATCCTTGCCCTGCTCATTTCACATGCTTTTCTGCTTCTTTTTAGGGCCATAAACGCGAACCGATTTTCCGAGATTTTGTGCCTCAAATTTTGTTATGTCCTGAATCTTTACAGGGAAGTTGATACCATCAAAGTTACAACATCCATGAATTTTAAGGCCTATGCCATATCGAGATGTGCACTTCTGATTCTGTTTGATTTTTCTTTTACAAGCCAGGATTGAGCATGCAAAACAAGCGTTATCCTTTTCATTTTGAATGTTAATGCAAGCCTGCTTCTTCTTAATATTCTCAGGGAATTTGATATAACTGGACCATCCATTTAACGGATCATAGACATGAATATGGATGTAGAGGTGTGTCATTTGATGGAGAGCTTTAGCTTATGTTCTTACTTCCATCTCAGAAAACCGGGCCAGTATAGCACCCAAGGTGGATTCATGATACCACGCAGCGATTGATGCACACCGAGATATAGCGCCATCACACCCCAGATGTAGTTCAGGCTTTTCTCCTCAGCAGCGCCCTGCTGTATGGGGACGGGGGGGGGGAGGAGGGGGGAGGTGAGTCAACTTGCAGCAGAGTATTGCGTTACATTTAATGGCGTTATATCTCGGATCATCTAGGGCTTTTAGAAGCTCTGTCTCCAGCAATGGGAGGCATGCTTCTAGAAACCTGACTGGATCGCAGTACCCCTCACCGGATTGTCAATTCTAGTAAAGGACGTACTCCCCTCAAGGGCCCTAGCAACCGCCAAGTATTCTAAAGGAGTCATGACACCGCTAATCTGATGTCCTTCGCTATCAGGATGGGACAGAGCACCGCTGGCCACGGGTTCACTATCATTAATACTACTTGTACAACTAGGAGACAACTGCATCCACCCTTGGATGAGGGCGCTGGGAAGGAGGGTCTTCACAGGGAGGAGTACGTGCCGAGGCACACATACCTTTCATTGTCAGCGAAGGTGGACAGCCAAAGTCAGAGTAGGAGCATGTGACGGTGGTGAGCTCCTGGGAGCGCCCAGGCTCTGGAGAGAGCGCTCATTGATGCTGCTGCATACTGGGAAGCCTTCACCATCGCTAGCTAGGAAGGTGGGAGATGGTTGCTCTGACTGAACCACCCACAGACGCCAGAGGGTATGCGGTGTTGCTGTGGCCGCCTCTCGCACCCCCTCATCCCCCCCCCCTCCCTCCAACAAGCAACGAGTGGAGCTTTGCACAGCAGTGCACACCACTCAGGTGCGTGTTTGATGCCTATGCCCACATCCACCGCTCTAGGTGCACATGACACAGCTGTCGTCGTGGCGGAGTTGGTGGTACTTCTGTAGCATACGAATAACAGAAAAAAATTGAAGTACAATGCTTAAGATTTTTTAAATATATGCTGTAAACAAACGGTGACAATGAAGTACATCAGTATTCCAGAATAATAATTATATACTTTAAAGTTGAAGGTCACATTATAATCACTTTTTATACTCTGGGTCCCAGGATTGAGCAGTCCAGTCGACCTTTCTGGTAGATTTCCCAACCTGTCAAATATCTTCACCTCCTCTTCCGAAAGTGAGAGGTCGCACTGCCTCTCAGCAGCCACTATCGGACGCTCCCACTCTGGTATTTCACCCTCGCCGGAATTATTGTTGTTGTGGAGCCACTGATCCATCTCACGAACTTGTCTACAACAAGAGATTGATTATAAGAAACCACAGCAACAGCAAAAATTTGTACTAAATTTGCCTACAGCGAGATATTGATTACACATAACTATGAAAAAAAAATTCTTACCAGATGGAAGCTATGATTCCTAGTCGTCATTCTCGATGCATACCCCTACTAGAATCTCATTCTCCTCTTGATCTGTAGCAACATCTACAACAGTGAATAATATATGCATCACACAACTGTATACAATGAAAAAAGTATAATGGCAATATAGTACAACTGTACTTACGTTCTCACTGCACATCGGCCTCCAACAGCAGCTCAGTGTCCACCAGCTGCTGCTCTAAAGCTGCAACAGCGAGATTAAAAGTTGTATAAACACATGTTACGATCTGAATACATCAAGAGTTGTTTTCTGAACATGTAAACTATCACACAGAATTTGGAGATGGACTTACATGATGGTAGCACAAGCTCTTCCGCTTGCTGGTGACTTTCATTTTCCAGCTGCTGCTGCCCTAATGCTAGAACAACAGTAGAAATGTTATAAGCACTTGTTGCGATTTGAATACTTTAAGAGATGTTTTCTGAATATGTAAACTATCACAAACAGAATTTTGATGCGTACTTACAAGATGGTAGCACAAGCTCTTCGGTTTGCTGCCGACTTTCAGCTTCCAAATGGCGCTCTAGTTCTGCCAACATTTGGGGAATGAATGCTGAAATAGCAAGTAAAAAGAACTTTTATAACCACTTGTTAGAAAATGTATCACAATCTCGAAAAAGGGAATACTTTGCTATGAAATTTTATAGCTTTCGCAATTTGAACTCATAATTTTTTTATAAACACTTATATGTGAATTGCCCCAAGTCAGGCCATTTCCCAGTGCTGCGTAATCTATGTAAGACGCAGCCAGGAAAAAAGTACCACAGGGGCAAAGATGCGAGCTGGTGATAGTGCCATAGAGGCTCACCACTTGTATGAGTTCCGCCAGCGCCACAGGCGGCGCTGAGAATGAAGATATCAACTTCACCTCGGCCAACTGACGGCCGAGTACAATCTGCCAATGATTGGACGACAATGGACAGAAGCCTGCTCGGAAGATAGAAGAGCACCTCTCACCCACTTGGTTATGGATCATCGTCCAAGGCTGACTTAGACACGGAACATCATTTAGTGAACTCTTAGAAGTGGTCAGACAGTTGTAAATTGTGTTTGCTATGCACTGTGAAATTTACCTATGATTATTTGTACTTAGCCATTGAGGGCCTTTTTTTGTTATATTACAAACAGTACTTGCAGACTTCATTGCTCAACAAGTCACAAACATAAGTAAATCTTTTCACTCATTTGTGCGATTTTGTTACTAATTTGTTCATTTTCCTATCCTGTTACCTGATCCTGGGACTTAGCTGTGTAATAGTCGCAAGGAGAAATTGTCTTAGTGGTGTACTGCACCAGAAGCCGTTTCATAAACTCGGAGACTCGGCCTACTCTAACTAAAGTGGCAACTCGTCCTCCGCAGCAGTAGCGAGAAGGGTTTACAAAACCCACCACCACTACTGCTGTCATCACTGCTGGCTGACCGTTTCATATTGCAAGAATCACTCTGACCCAACTAGACTCATGATGACTGTGGTGGGGGTTGGGCTTCACATACCTTCAGAGTCCACCCTCTACTTTGCAGACCAATGGGAACTCAGAATGCCATACCAGCAAGTTATAACTTGCCTTCTTTTCTCTTCAAGAAGGCTTGGTGCAGATGTTTGAGGAAAATATCACATCTGTGGAGGAGAAAAAAAAAATTCCGAGACGAAAATCCTTTGTTTGCTGGTAAGAGGCTGTAAAATTGGATGCAGCTGCTACCTTTAAAAAACACTTTTTTTCATTCTGAAGCAAAGAGATAGCTTGATATTTCTGACATCATCTGCATTCTTCGAAATACATGTTTTTGTTAGTTGGGGTATAGCTGTGAGGCGAGGACACTAACCTCGTCTTCTTTTTCTTCTTCAAGCTGGCTTGGTGCAGGTGGTTGCTGTGGATGACAAAAGATGCTGTGAGACAGGTAGAGGTCCCTTCTGAAAACATCCTTTGTTTACCAGCAAGTGGATGGAAAATTGGACACATTTGCTATCTTTAGAAAAACATCCTTTGCTCATTCTGAGACATACTGATAGTCTGACATGCCCAAAGCCGGCTGCATCCCTCGAAATATATGTTGCTGTTTTCGTTATGACAGAGCTACTTGGGGAGACGATAACCTTCGAAAACAAATCTATTGTTCATGGTAGACACCCAACGACGCTCGCCTTGAGAGTGGCATTTTACATTACAATCTTCTACTGATTTCCAACTGCTGGCTGCTGCCCCCCTGTGGCATGGTAGTCGAGGGCTGGGAGACTGTTAGGGACGTAAGCAAGTGGTCAACGGTAGACCACTGGACACCTTAGCCAAGCAGCGCATGTGGCGTGGTTGTGTCATCTAAGGCCGCCTGAGAGTAACGATGCCTTTTCCTCTCAAACTGTCTGCAGCAGGCTAGCGCAAGACTCAAGTTTCACACGGAATTTGCAGTCTCCCCTCCACAACCGCCAAAGGCCGGTCACGTGATTCAACCTCCACGAGACGGGTCGTACTGCCAGTGCTCTTGGTTTTACTTGAGTGTACTATGTTGAGTACACCATCGCAGGCGCTCCTGTCTGTGATGCATCGTCAAGGGTAACGTCGTCGAACTGTTCGTGCAGATGGTTGTACTAACTTGTATAGGCGTATACTACACTTCGAAAATGTATTGTTGAAAGGCAGTGGCAAGAATTCGTGCTTCAAAGACCACATTCTTTTGGGCTAGTTGCTTTGTTAAATGTATGCCGTCCAGAAGAAATTAGTTATTAAAGCGCATTTCCGTATTTCGCTATTTGAATTTCACGTAGTGTCCACCAATATTTTTCGTTTCTTTAGATAAATATAAGTGTGTACTAGAAACCATACCTTCTGTGCAATGTTATTCAAAAGAACAAGTTTCCGAAACTAATAACACACACATATTTGGATATGCAATAGATACATAAGGTAATTCATAATAATGGCAACAGAGTTTGTGATGGCAGCAAATATATGTGGTTACTGTACAAAGCTTTAAAACCATTCAGCAGTTAGCTGAGGACGACTGTACGGAAAATATTGACAGTTCAATAATTATTGTATCCTATTTGAGCAGCAAATAGACAAAATGGAAACTCATTCTTCAGCCGACTGTAAAACTCTGAAAAGTCATATCCCACTTATTGCCAAACTACGAGGTGTGGCTAGAAAAAAACCGGACTAGTACTGGTGAAACAATAAAACGAATGCAATAAGGCTGAAAGTCGCGTGGCCTGTCACGTGACTCTCGCTCCGCCTACTGCTCGAGTTTCATCTGCCTCCTGCACTCAGTCTGCCCGTGGCGTCTGTTTTAAGTAGTTGACGTTTTGTCTGTGCGTCGGAAAATGTTGAGTGTACAGAAAGAACAGCGTGTTAACATCAAATTTTGTTCCAAACTAGGAAAATCTGCAAGTGAAACGCTTGTAATGTTACAACAAGTGTACGGCGATGATTGTTTATCGCGAACACAAGTGTTTGAGTGGTTTAAACGATTTAAAGATGGCCGCGAAGACACCAGTGATGACACTCGCACTGGCAGACCATTGTCAGCAAAAACTGATGCAAACATTGAAAAAATCGGTAAACTTGTTCGACAAGATCGCCGTTTAACAATCAGAGCAGTGTCTGAGTTAACAGGAGTTGACAAGGAAAGTGTTAGGCAGATTCTTCATGAAAGTTTCAACATGAACAAAGTGTGTTCAAAAATGGTTCCAAAGTGTCTCACAATTGAACAGAAGGAACGCCAAAGAATGATTTGGTCTGACATCCTGGAAAACATTGAAAGTGATCCCACATTCTTACAAAATGTTATTACTTGCGATGAATCGTGGTTTTTTACTTACGATCACGAAACTAAACGCCAATCGATGCATTGGAAAACTCCTGGTTCTCCACGACAAAAAAAAAGCACGAATGTCAAAATCGAAATTCAAGGCAATGATGATTGTTTTTTTTTTTTTTGACATCAAAGGGATTGTGCACATTGATTGGGTACCAGAGGGACAAACAGTGAATCAGCATTACTACATTATCGTCCTGGCTACCCTACGTGAGCGAGTACGGAGAAAACGGAACGATTTGTGGAGAAAAAAGTCATGGATCCTTCACCAAGACAATGCCCCAGCTCACAGTGCGTTGTCAGTGAAGACGTTTTTGGCAAAACACAACATTCCCATCTTAGATCATCCACCCTACTCACCTGATTTGGCCCCCTGTGACTTTTTTCTTTTCCCTAAAGTCAAGTCAGCTTTGAAAGGAACTAGATTTGAGACTGTTGAAGCAGTAAAAGAAAAAGCGACGGAAGTAATGTATGGACTTACCGAAAATGATCTGCAGCATTGCTATGAACAGTGGAAAATTCGTATGGAGCGGTGTAGAGACCGAGGAGGAGAGTACATTGAAGGAGATAACATGAAATTGTAAATAATTGTAAATAAATGTTTTTTCCAGCATCAGTCCGGTTTTTTTCTAGCCGCACCTCGTATGCATTAAATGTTATATCAGCCTAAGACACGGATATATTATGAACATAACGCTTGAAGTATGCGGAGTAAAATCTCACAAGAACACCAGCAGAGAGCAACTTTCATAAAGAAACGAAACGAACAATGAACTGTTTGCATCTGCTAAATGTTTATGTACAAAGAAATAGCCAACTCGTTACAGCACCTTAAAGTGGAAATTTCACGAACATAAGCCTTTTTAATTGCCGTACACGAAATTAAAGCCGACTCCTTCGGCAATTTTGTCACAGACATTTTATTTTGAACAATAAAAACATCGCAGTAGAAACTCATGTTCGCTACACACGAAAGTTAATAAGAAAAATATTTATTTTGAGGCAACATGGTACACTCAAGTAAAACCAGGAGCGCTAGCAGTCACGCCCCGCCTCGTGGAGGTGGAATCACGTGACCGGCCTGTGGCCGTTGTGGAGGGGAGACTGCAAATTCCGTGTGAAACTTCAGTCTTGCGCAGGCTAACACATGGGGATAAGCGTTCGGGCAGTGTCCTGCGAGGTGACCGTCATGAATGTGGCCCGGCTAGGGACGGACTGAGCTGACAAGGTCATGCAAGGGACCTGCTACCTGATGTGAGGAAAAGAGGGAGGGCTGGCAGAGCTGAGCCGGCCACACCAGTATTGCAGTCTCATCCAGCAGCGTGCCACAGAGCGTCTTAAAAACTTTTCAATCGCACTACACGAAATGATCAGCGATCGGAAGTTAAACAAGAGAGCCCATAATTCACCGGTTTCTTTTTCTTCCAATTGTTTTGTTCAATTTACACCACCTATTTCGGTTTTATAAACAATTTCCATCAACAATTTCTGTTAATATTACGTCCTCTGAATTGACCATTAAATTGTACACCGAAAATTTGGAATTGGTGCCGAAATTAGAAATTTCCACCCATAGTGTAGGTTGGGGGAGGGGGAGGGTTGGTAAGGGGCTGGACCCACTTGCAGGCTGACGAAAACCGATGACGTCATCCATGGGTGGGGATCAGCGTGGTTGGTGGGGGTAATTAATTGATCAGTTTAATTATTTTGAATATCAATTTGATATCAGAATTGCACCTGTGCCACCATCTCTCTACTACTGCTGGCGGATGCTGAGCTAGCCACATTTCGATGTTCTTTGAAACGCACGTAAAAACCTCATCCAGTTTGCCCTGTACATTTGTTTTCAAAGTCGTTGGAAGAGACTGTATACACACCTGTGTCTCTGTACTTGCGAGAAAGTGAATATCCTATGTCTATACTTAGCCCCTAAAGTTTTCAGAATGAAATATGCTGGCCTAATACCTTTCTTTTGAAGTTAACCTCAGAATCGTTCTTACATTTTTCCAAACTAGGGGGTGGCAACTTATATTTTTGTTATTCATATTTACCAGTAGCAGAGTAGTGAAGAAACCGTTAGATTTTATTGTAGATGAGTTCTTCTTCCACAGTAATTCACTGCTAATCCTACTGACAAATTATTTAATCTAGAACACAAAATTATACAACTTATTGCTTGGTGTAAGAGATACGATCCAAATTCTGTCAACAGGACCAATAGTGAGTTCTGAGAAAGAAGAGCTCCTTTTCAGTAAAATCTAACGTCTTCTTCACTACCCTGCCATCACGTTTTCGTCCTGGAATCTCGCTGACTGAAGTAGAATTGCCTTCACGCATATGGCGAGAGTTTATATTGCTTGTCTTAGTGCTTAGCAAATCCTACTTTGGCCAGCAATGTCACCAATTCTCTCTTCATTTGAGATCGTTTGAAGTGTTGTAGGCAGCAACCATGGTCTAGGGGTAGTGTTTCCGATTATTAATCAAAAAGCCGTTCGTGCCGAGTTCAAATCCCGTCCCCGCTTCAATTTTGAATAAAAATGATCGGCAATGGCGGTCGAAGACTTCCAGCATAAGACGCCACCCTCATTCAGCCAACGGCCTTGTCAAAGAGGGTGGAGGAGCGGATAGAGGTTCAGGGCACTCTCTTACCCTGGGAGTGGGAAACTCCCACTAAACGCTGACGAGTAAGCAATGATCAACGGCATGAGGATGCAGAAGGCAATGGAAATTACTGCATTAAAGACACAATGAGTATCCACAACACATGTGGCCTGTAATTGAAAAAGTATCATGATGATTTCTCCACTGGGAAAAGATTCAGAATAGTCCCAAATCTGGATCTTCGAGGAGAAGGAGAACATGAGTAACCAAAGAAAGGATAACGTTCTACGAGTTGGGGTGAGAAATATCAGGAGCTTGCCCGTGGTAGGGAAGGTACAAAATCTGAAAACGTAAATCCTAAGGCTCAATCTAGATATAGTGGACGACACTGAAGTAAAATTGAAGGAAGACAAGGATTTCTGGTCAGACGAATATAGGGACATATCAACAGCTGCAGAAAATAGTGTAACGGGAGTATGATACGTTAAGAATAGGAAGGCAGGAGAGAGAGAAAGAGAGAGTTACTGTGAACACTTCAGTGATAGAGTCGTTCTCATCAGAATCGACAGCAAACCAACGCCGACAACGATAGTTCAGGTGTACATGCCGATGCCGCAAGCCGAAGATGAAGAGACAGAGAAAGTATATGAGGATAATCAACGGGTAATTCAGTATGTAAAGGGAGATGGAAGTCTAATATAGGGGGGACTGGAATGCAGATGCAGAGGAGTAGTGGTGGAAAGGGATACGGGAGAAAATGGACTTGATAGTAGAAACGAAAGAGGAGAAAGACTGAGTTCTGCAATAAATATCAGTTAGTAATAGAGAATACTCTGTTCAGTATTCACTAAAGGAGGCCGTATATTTGGAAAAGGCCGAGAGATACGGAAGATTTCAATTAGATTACGTCACGGTCAAGTAGGGCTTCCGAAATGGGGTATTAGATTATAAGACGTACTCAGGAGCAGATATAGACTCAGATTACAATTTAGTAATGATGAAGAGTAGGCTGAAGTGTAAGAGACTAGTCAGGATGAATCAATCCGCAAAGAAGCAGGATATGGAAGTACTAGGAAATGAAGGGACAACGTGTGAAGTTCTCTGAGGCTATAGACACTGCAATACTGAATAGCTCAGAAAGCAGTACAGTTGAAGATGAACGGACATCGCTAAACAGGGCAATCATGGAAGTTGGAAAGAAAATCGTATGTACAAGGAAGACAACTGCGAAGAAACCATGGATAACAGATGAAATACTTCAGCTGATCGATGAAAGGAGGAAGCACAAAAATTTTTAGGAAAATTCAGGAATACACAAATATAAGTCACTTAGGACCGAAATAAGTAGGAACATATGGAAAACACTGACGAGAAGACGAAACAGAGTAATGCATCTGTTAAGGCGTCAGGGATTAACTTCCATCGTACCAGAGGGAGTTGTAGAGGGTAAAAACTGTAGAGGAAGACAGGGATATATCCAGCAAATAACTGAGGCTGTAGGGTGCATTTACTGCTGTGAGATGAAAAATTTGGCACAGGAGAGGAAAGACTGATGACTTAAGAAGAAGGAAAAAAAAAAGCTGCGCCCTCCTACCATCTCGGGATTCTGGCGAGCTAACGCCACAACTGGACACAATTTGGCACGATATCCCTCAGGAGGACATCCGGCAATTGTGCCAATCAAAGCCTAGCCCAATAACTGCTTGCATAAGGGCCATAGTTCGACCAGCGCGTTATTTACTTGCTCAATTTGTGAAGCTCGTCCTTTTGAATACATGATCCAATTTTTCCGAAATTGTAACAATTTGTTTTTTTGTACTTGTACATCACATCTATCGATTTAGACAATTCGTTTGTTCGTTCGTGGTACACCTTTTTTTTTTTTATTTGGTATAAAACATAGAAAACACAGTTGCAGGAAGCCTTAGTGTTGTAGAATGGAGGTTTTGATTTAGAAAAAACACTTTAATTTATCAAAGAGCTAATAATATTTGCTTAGTAAAAGAGAGAACGACCAGCCTCAAATCGTTTAGTCCTTGGTTGCCAGCGACCACTGAGCATTAGTTCGCAACAGCACTGGGCGTATGTATGTTTGTGTGTGTCTGCGCGAGCGCGTGTGTATGTGTGTGTGTGTGTGTGTGTGTGTGTGTGTGTGTGTGTGTGTGTGCAAAAAGTTAAAGGCATGTTAAGATTAATGCAAAAGACAGCAATGTAAATTTAATTTTATCTGCTTGATATGGATTTGGATTCTGCAGTAAACTTGTTAGCAGAACCTCGTTATCTAACCTCTCTGGCAAGCGGAACAATCAAAATATCTCACCTGCTGATATATAGGTGTTATATTTTCATTGCGAAGATTGCATTGATGTAGCTCTCGTTACTAGTCTATCCTGCACAAGCTTCGTTACCTGTGTATTCATGCACAATAATGTATAATTAAGTACGCTGCCGAAAAGCGTCGTGCCAAATTGAACACTGGCATTAAAGATGGTATTCATATATCAGCAATAAATGCCGCTGTAGGTGCAAAGGTGTTTTTGTAGGAGTCCTGTAAATGGTCAAAATCTCGCTACAATAAAATGAAATAATCGTCAGGCGTAAGTTTTTCCATTTGACGCCACTTCGGCGAATTACGAGTCGGTGATGATGAGATTAAGCGATTAGGACAACAGAAATACCCAGTCTTCGAACGAAGAAAATTCCGATCCGGCGGGGAATCAAACCCAAGGTCCCGTGATCTAGAGGCAGTGACGCTGGGCACTAGACCACGAGCTGTGGACAACGCCTTATCGTTGTTTTCATTGACAAAATGAATCACACTTGTAAACGAACGGAAACGTTTCGAGACATAGCTGGAGATCAGAAGTGTGACCCATAGAACACGCCAATAACTAAATAAACAGTGCTCTGCAGATGACCTTCATGGCTAAAAGCCGTGCGTAGTAACAAGCTCACACGTAGTGCGTACGAACTGATCGCTGCGTTTCTTGACAAAACACCGCCTGACGTTTGTTATCTTTAGGGAAGCCGTGTGGTAAGCGTAAATTCCATTGAGTCGTAAAGCGTGCTGTTTCGGAGAATAAAAGTGGCGTGAGCCCGTTTAGTCATTGCCACGCCTCTCTTCAATGTTCCCGTCTGACGAGTTTTCTTCAGAAATATTAACTGCGCAGGACCACTGCCGTGAATGCTGAAGGAGCGGAGCTATCTAAACAACCGGTGAGATGCTAGCGTAAAGCCTGTGATGTAAACACTTACGAGGTGTGAAGAAAACGTAACTGGAATTTTCGTTTTGCTTAAAGAATCTTTAATTACTCATCAACATCAACTTTGTCCTCTTCAAAGTAATCCCCCTCAGACATAATACACTTGTGCCTGCGCTTTTTCCAGTCTTGGAATCACTTCTGAAACTCACTTTTCGTTATGGTGTTCAGCTCATTCAGCGACTCTGTTTTTATCTCATCAGTGGTTTCAAAACGATGGTAGTGTTCCTTATTGACCGTACTACCGTAAGGCAGAAACTTGTGATGCACTATCACATTGTAATCGAAGAAAACAGTGAGAAGAACCTTTATATGTGATCGAACTTGTCGAATTTTTTGCCGTCTAGGTTCTTCAGACAGGGGACGGTTGGGGCTTGGTTTCGACATCATATCCTATACCCAATTTTTGTCACCTGTTATAACCTTCTTTCGAAGTTCTGGATCGTTGTCAGCTTCATTCAGCAATTCCTGAGCCATGGCTATGCGACGTCGTTTTTGGCCAAAATTCAACAATTCGGGGACAAACTCCACTGTGGACATTTCATGGCCAAAACATACGAAGAAATTGCCTCGCATGAGCCAAAGGATCCGACATCATCAGCAACTTCTCTGGTGGTGATTTGATGATTTTACAGAACCACTTTCCTTACTTCTTCCACATCGCCATCAGTAATTGATGTGCTAGGGCGAGCAGGGCCGTCATCTTCTTCAGCTTTCTCTCGACCCTTTTTGGCACTTTGATACCACACGTAAACTCTTGTCTTAGTCATAGTTGATTTGCCAAAAGCCACAGTCAACATTCCGTATGCGGTGCTGCACTGTATTTCATTTTCGATAAAGATTTAAGGTAAATTCTTTGGTCCATATTTTTAGAAAGTAAAAATTGACCGAGCACTCTAAAACACGTATAACCTTTTCGACTTTCAACGATAAACGAAATATTCAAATCTGTTGAAAATTCCAACTTATATCAGGAACACGTGTACCAAGGAGATAAAAACATTCAAAATAGGATGTATAAATCCCGCGAAATTAAAAAATGCCCGTTACTTTTAGATCACATCTCTTATGCTCACGACATAACGGGAATACATGGTGATGATAGTGCTAAATGGCACGATGCGACTTTGTGTCACTGCAGAGAAGGAAGCCAGTGTCCCGTACTCTCGGTCGGGTATCACGTACTTTCACTTCAGGTTAACCGGGTGAAGAAGACCTCTGTGCTGCTTGACTACACCGCTGACGTGGACAGAGAGAGGTGGCTCAGTGGTTAGCACACTGGACTCGAATTTGGGAGGACGACGGTTCAGACCCGCGTCCGGCCATCCTGACTTAGGTTTTCCGTGATTTCCCTAAATTGCTTCAGGCAAATGCCAGGATAATTCCTTTGAAAGGGCACGGCCGACTTCCTTCCCCATTCTTACCTAATCCGATGGGACCTATAACCTCGCTGTTTGGTTCCCTTTCCCCAAATCAACCAACCAACTGGCGAGCAATAACTAGTAAGAGTCACAACCGTCTAATGTCTAGGAGTAAACATCCGAAGCACTTTAAGACAGGGCGTCCGTATAAAACTAGCTGTAGTGAAGGCCGATACCGTACTGAAATTGACTGAGAAAATTTAATCCAGCCCCTAAGAAAGTAACGTACGGAACGCTCGTTTGAGGGTATTTCTCATTAGTGTCGAATTATTGCCAGGTAACAGAGGAGTTCAGGAGCTGAGCTTTCCGCCAAATATTCGTTTACTTCCCACGAGAGCGTCGCTGAGACCCTCATTACTTACTATTCCTATCACATTTTTGAGAGCGCACGTTCCAAGAAGAGACGGTACCTGCTACTTCGCTACAGTCCGGAACCGCGGGACCGCTACGGTCGCAGGTTCGAATCCTGCCTCGGGCATGGATGTGTGTGATGTCCTTAGGTTAGTTAGGTTTAAGTAGTTCTAAGTTCTAGGGGACTGATGACCTCAGAAGTTAAGTCCCATAGTGCTCAAAGCCATGTGAACCATTTTCGAACCTGCTACTTCCTGAGACGTGAATCTCACTCAGTAGCCATAACATTAAAATCAGGAAAATTCGAGCTTACGCAGACGCTCTGCGAACTGTATTGAACTGTATAACTGTAGAACGAAGCGAACAGTGAAGAATCGAGGCGGGCGGAAGGGGAGGGGGAGAGGGGAAGGCGGATAAAGCGATGATAGTATAGTTGTACCCTTTGTTACAGACTGTAAGATGACTTTCGCTATATAAATACACTGATACACAGACAGAAAGAAAATCGCAATACCAAGATGGAATTGAGCGAGATAAATGAAAGTTGGGAGACGTGTTTCTACTTCCGGAAGATGATGGCTATTAAAATTGTGTGTCATTCGGATAAGACTGGCGCTAGTGGCGCCACTAGGAGTATGAAAATCGGATTAGCTATAAATACACACTGTAATGGCCGTGAGCGTTAGTTACCTTTCAGATTTGACGTGGTGAGTTGACGTTAGTCAAGAATACCTTTAAAACGACAAAGACACTATTATCAACAGCTTACTGACTTGAACGAGATCGTATAATAGGGCTACGAGAAGCTGGATGTTCCTTCCGAGATATTGCAAAAAGACTTTGCAGGAACATAGCCACTGTACATGATAGCTGCCAGCGTTGATCAGGGGAAGGTACAGTAGCAAAACCAGGCTCCGGACTGCCACATGGCGCTACCGAGAGGGAAGACGTCTTGTTCGGCGCATGGCCATTGCACATCGTATTGCGTCTGCAGCAGCAATGTGAGCAGCAGCTGACACCACAGGGACACAACGAACTGTAAAACATCGGTTACTTCAAGGACAGCACCATGCCAGATGCCCTGTAGCGTGCATTCCACTGACATCAAACCATCACAACTTGCGACTTGAGTGGTCTCAAGCGACAACTAATTGGAGGTTTGAGTGGAGTTCTGTCATGTTTCCTAATGAAAGACGATTCTGCTTCGTTGCCAGTGATGGCCGTGTGTTGGTTAGAAGGAGGCCAGATGAGTACCTGCAACCATCCTGTCTACTTGCTCGACGCACTTGACCTACACCTTGAATCATGGTCCGAGGTGCGATTTCGTATGACAACAGGAGCACTCTCGCGGTTGTTCCACGCCTCTTAACTCCAAATTTCTACGTCAGTCTGATTATTCAACTTGGTTTGCTCCCATTCATGAGTATCATTACAGGGGGTGTCTTCCAACAGGATAACGCCCACCCACATACCACTGTTGTAACCCAATGTGCTCTACAGAGTGTCGTCAAGTTCCCTGGGCCTGCTCGATCAGCAGCTATGGCTGTAATCGAGCACGTATACGACATCATTGGACGACAACTCCAGCATTATCCACAACCAGCATTAACTCTCCCTGTATTGACCGACCAAGTGCAACAGGCATGGAATTCCATCCTACTAACACATCCGGCAGCTGTACGACACAATGGATGCACGGTTGAAAGCTTGCGTTCAACATTTTGGCAGGCATACCGGTTATTAATGCACCAGCATTTCTCATATCCAATGGCTTATCTCGAGCTTGCACTTACTTTTGATCTTGCAACTCTAATCACTTATACATGTTACCTAGCTAAATGTATTCCCGGAATTTAATTAAATTACTTGCTTCTTGGTGTTGTGAATTTTTCCTTTTTTTCGTCAGTGTGTAAAAGTACGCAAAGTCTCCATCTTCTTAATTTCCAAGGAACTCCAAGTTCCCGTCCTTCCATTTTAGTGAAACTACATGTTTCTGATCCATAGGTTAGGACTTGTCTGACGCTTGAGTTATATAGCTTAATTTTAGTTCTCCTCGTCAGTAGTTTAGACACTAGAAGTTTTTGTATGGAGTAGTGGGCTTTGTTACCATTTTGCACTTCTACTTGTCTGCGATTTTGTTCGTCTAATATTGTGCCCACCAGAAATTTAAACTGTTCAACGCTAAAACTAAACGATCAGGACTCGGGAGGATCGACGGTCCTGACCGACAGCCGTGTCATCCTCAGTCTATAGGCGTCACTAGATGCGGATATGACCGTCGTCAGTTTACGAGACCGGAGTCGCTGCTTCACAGTGGAGTATCTCATCAATATGCGTCACAAGGGCTGAGTGCATCACGCTCGCCATACAGTGCTCGGCAGGCGGAAATGTGACCCATCCACGTGCGAGCCAAGCCCGATAGCGCTTCCGTTTGGCGATCTGTCGGGAACAAGTTTCATCACAGCGGTAAGGCCGTTGGTACTGTAGGTTCTAGCACCAACACAGACCAAATATGGTCGATGACAGAAGTTATCTATAGTCTACATCTACATGGATACTCTTCAAATCACATTCAAGTGCATGGCAGAGGGTTCATCGAACCACCTTCACAATTCTCTAATATTCCAATCTCGTTTAGCGCACGGAAAGAACGAACACCTATATCTTTCCTTACGAGCTCTGATTTCCCTTATTTTATCATGGTGATCGTTTCTCCCTATGTAGGTCGCCGTCAACAAAATATTTTGCATTCGGAGGAGAAATTTGGTGATTGCAATTTCGCGAGAAGATACCGCCGTAACGAGAAACGCCTTTGTTTTAATTATGTCCACCCCAAAGCCTGTATCATTTCAGTGACACTCTCTCCCTTACTTTGCGATAAAACAAAACGTGCTCCCCATCTCTGAACTTTTTTGATTGTCGATTCTATCTGGTAAGGATCCCACACCGCGCAGCGGTATTCTAAGAGGACGGACAAGCGTAGTGTAGGCAGTCTCCTTAGTAGCTTTGTTACATTTTCTAAGTGTCCTGCCAATAAAACGCAGTCTTTAATTAGCCTTCCCCACAACATTTTCTATGTGTTCCTTACAATTTAAGTTCTCCGTAACTATAATTCCTACGTATTTAGTTGAATTTACGGCCTTTAAATTTGACTGATTTATCGTGCAACCAAAGTTTAACGGATTCCTTTTAACACTCATGTGGATGACCTCACACTTTTCGTTATTTAGGGTCAATTGGCCATTTTCGCACCACACAAATATATTTTCTAAATCGTTTTGTAATTTGTTTTGATCTTCTGATAAGTTTATTAGTCGATAAACGACAGCGTCATTTGCAAACAATCTAAGACGACTGCTCAGATTGTCTCCCAAATCGTTTATAGATAAGGTACAGCAAAGGGCCTATGACACTATCGTGGGCAATGCCATAAATCACTTCTGTTTTACACGACGACTTTCCCTCGATTACTACGAACTGTGAGCTCTTTGACAGGAAATCGCGAATCCAATCACATAACGGAGACGACATTCCATAAGCACGCAATTTGACTACAAGCCGCTTGTGTGATGCAATGTGAAAAGCCTTCCGGGAATCCATAAATACGGAATTATTCTTAAATCCCTTGAAAATAGCACTCAGCACTTCATGCAAGTAAAGCGCTAGTTGTGTTTCACAAGAACGATGTTTCCTAAATCCATGTTCCAAAATGCTGCTGAAGTCAGTAATCAAAGGGTGAGGTACCGTAAACTCTATTCCTCTGTTTTTTGATAAGGGAGGGGTTCTAACATGTCCTTCCATCTATTGGGATAGTATTATTAAGAAGCAGTTAAAATTAAGATAGCAAGTGACTTTAAAATAAGAGATGGTGGTTGTTGTTTGGATTTCTCGTAGAATCCTGGTCTCTTCCTTGTCAAAAAGTAGAAGGACACAGTTAGTCCTACCTCATACGTTGCTTATTAATTTCGCTGTGAATAACTTGTGACGTCGGTCGTATTTGGTTTGTGATGCTGCTAGTGTTTATAGTGTGTGTGTGTTATCTTTCCGGAGTTTCTCTGAAAACAGGTTCTAAATACCCTTGCTCAGCGCCTACTTGCTGCAGTTTTGCAGAGTGTGCTCGTGTCGAAATATCGGCGGTTGTAGATGACGCCACCCGGCTGCATTGCCGTACGTTATTTGAATATGACAGGAGTGATAAGCACATGTTGTTACCAGCCGATGAAAGGTTTGTCAACAATGTGGCTGTTGCGTGAAATCCATGCTGCAGCAGCTGCGAACGGTGGCGCAGAGGTTGTGGACAGTGCGTTTCTTTTAGCTAATACCCAGCGCTGTCCTTACCTAGACGTCTGCGGGCTATTACTCTAATTGGCAGTCATTGCAGGCGAAATAAATGTATTGAGCGACACCTGATTTGTAGCGAAGTATCTCTGTTGAAGTCTCCTGGGAAAATCTTCTACTAGGTCTCTCTCTCTCCCTTCGTGTTCTGCTAAGTATCCAGTGGACTTGCCCGTGCAGTAGATTGGCCAGCTTAGGATCTTCATCACGAAAATTAACTGGTTTAACAGCAACTTTCATAGATTTTGCGCTACACTTTCTACACACGGGCTAAAAGATACACACCAAGAAATTTTCCTCAGAAAGCATTCCAAGATCATCATTTTACTTTGCCTGGCGCCTATAAGCACCTTTTTCGGTGGATCTATCCATTTATCAGATCAGCCTCCGATAAGCGTCTTTATTCTACAAGGTATCCGCATGCCAATTGCTGGCCAAAATACAGGCTGAGTGTGTGCCCATGCCTTCTGGTCAGGCAATGAGAACCGTAAACCGTCATGTGGCATCTTTCACGACTTCCAGTTCCAAGCTCCAGATGGTTCCTGGCCAACAGAGCGCCCTTTCTCCAGCTTGTCATAAGGTGGTTAGGCATCCTGTGAGTAGATACATTAAAACTTTTTTCTTAACATTGACGTAGTTAATTTATATGTTAAGGTAACGAAGATCGTTTCAGGGGATCAAAGAATGGACAAAGGTGAAGGTTTGATGAAACGGGCGGGAAGAAAGTGGTGTAGTATGAGAATGCAGAATAATAGTGATAAGCTATTGAACTTGCAGCTACAGGATCAAGCTGTATGGAGAAGTTGTCAGCAATGGAACCAGAAAACAGAAGCTTATTGTCACTATTAGTTACTTGTAAGTTACGACACATCATTTACTTTGTCTCTTTTATGTGTTTGTGAAGCAAGAAAGAGCTGTCGAGTGAGAGAGAGAGAGATAATTGAGTTAGGGAGACAGACAAGGAGTGGGGCTGAAAGAGATATGTAAAAGAAAAACAAATGACCGTTAAAATGAGAGTGTCATTAAATGAGAGAGTGCAACAGTAATTGCGAAACCTAATTTAGTAGAACCATTCCTGCAAGAAACGTTAGTTCTAGAGTTGTAATTTTAGCATAATCTGTGACATTTTCAAATTTAATGAAATGAGTCAGGTAAATACGCACACTGAGCCGTTGGGGAGGAAAGTAGTAGTTGTTGAATATTGAAATGAGGCTGCTGTATTCCCTTTAGTTCTGATCACTGAGAATATTTGTGGGATTTAACAGATGTTATGTGTCTCCGGCAACTGGACTATAATGAGTATCACAGTCTTAATGACAAGTCTTGAGCATTATAGGTTAATGGAACAAAGCGAGAAGCCTTCAAACATATGAATCACGATACAGCACCGCATAAACATATTTCAAGAGCACACTACTAAAATACTATTGCCGGTCGGAGCGGCCGTGCGGTTCTAGGCGCTACAGTCTGGAACCGAGCGACCGCTACGCTCGCAGGTTCGAATCCTGCCTCGGGAATGGATGTGTGTGACGTCCTTAGGTTAGTTAGGTTTAATTAGTTCTAAGTTCTAGGCGACTGATGACCTCAGAAGTTAAGTCGCATAGTGCTCAGAGCCATTTGAGCAATACTATTAACTTGAATGCAACAATATGTGAGCAATATTAGCCTTAAATTAAATATGTCTAACTAGCTGATGACTACGGGTCAATTTTGCTCATATACAGGGTGAATCAGAACTCCACCGACAATCCTTCAAACGTTTTTCAGGAATAACTTCTATATTTTGGTATAAGGGACGCATGGTCTCCAGCAACTTGTTAGAGAGCTATTGCATTTCTTTCGGTTTCTTACCCAGTTAGCTTTGTTTTTGTTTTGGAGTGGAAATAGTGCACAACAGTATAACTGACGATGATACGCGCTGTGCGTCTAGCTTCCATTCGCTCGTGGTACCTGCTGTTGAAGACGGTAATGTCCTGCTTACCTCGATGCCCTCAACTTTGTAATCAATACTGCACAGTTCTTTCTAGGGTTTAGTTTTCCAGCAGTGTTAATTGTGCGTTAACAAAAATGGTGCAAATGGCTCTGAGCACTATGCGACTTAACTTCTGAGGTCGTCAGTCGCCTAGAACTTAGGACTAATTAAACCTAACTAACCTAAGGATATCACACACATCCATGCCCGAAGCAGGATTCGAACCTGCGACCGGAGCGGTCGCTCGGCTCCAGACTGTAGCGCCTAGAACCGCGGGGCCACTCTGGCCGGCTGTGCGTTAACAGTAAAACACAGCAGTGCTACAGACAAGATTATTGATGAAGAGTTGGCCGACATGCACCTCGATATGGGTTCATTGAATGCAACAGTACGACGACGCTATATTGAGATGTTCCTGCAACGACGGCAACCACATCACACTACATTTCCATCTGTACACAGGCGGTGCCTACGAGAAACTGGACCCTTCCGTGTTAGAATGGCTTGATACTGGCTATGTGAGATATGCTCGAACACGCGTTATGGAAGTGAGTGCGTTACACGCTATTGGTGTTAGTCCAGCCTCTAGCAGTCTGCGCGTTGCACGAGCTCTGAACACACACCCCAATCGACTGTTTTGTGAGTCTCTCATGAGCAACAATTGCTCTCGTATCACCTACAGATAGTGCAATAACTCCAGCCGCTGACTTCCCATTTCCAATGTCGTTTGAAAATAAGTTATCATAGCAATGTCCAGAAAACCCAAATTTTCCTTCTTTCGTGTTTTTTACACTCGAATCCATGTTTACAAAAGAGGACATTTTCAATAGTAGGAACAGCGATGTTTGGGGTGACAAAACTCCACACTCTTCGTATGTGGATGCTATCAGAGGAACTTTTCTGTAAATGTACAGACTGGTATTGTCAACGATTTTGTGAATGGACCTTACCTACTTCGTCATGCAATCAACGGAGTTGTGTACAAAACGTTCCTTCAATATGCCCTCCAACAGCTCCTACAAAATCTGCCGCCGAGAATTCGGAGAATTGTCAGCTTATGCGTTTTCGTAACGTTGGCATGACACAAATGCACTTCCTGTTCTGCGGTGCCCATTTCACGAGGCTCCGGTCGACACTCACACAGACATGGTTGCTGACGAGGGAAACACCTCATCTCACCAACCTCAGATTTAGTGGTAAGAGGGCCCAGTGGACAGCATGTCAAAAGCAGAACAAAGATCAAGCTTGAAAGCAGGAAGAAGGTGTACTAAACTGTGAAAAAAAATCGAAAGAGAACAGAAAGTAGAATGTAGAGCTGTAGTGAAGAAAAACTTCGTCATGGCTGAGTGGATACGGTGTTGGAGTGCCGAGCGAGCGACCCGTCTTCAAACCTCCCTCGTACGAATTTTTTTTTTTTTTTCAAAAATGGCTCTGAGCACTATGCGACTTAACTTTGAGGTCATCAGTCGCCTAGAACTTAGAACTAATTAAACCTAACCTAAGGACATCACACACATCCATGCCCGAAGCAGGATTCGAACCGGCGACCGTAGCGGACGCTCGGCTCCAGACTGTAGCGCCTAGAACCGCACGGCCATTCCGGCTGGCTCTTTTTTTTCTTTTTTTCGCTTTATTTAAATTTGTGTCTGTATCGTGGTGTAACGTCCGTTTGCAACAGCGAGGTGTAAGGCAGGGACCTATAATGACAATCGATTCTGCACAACTACTCTTTTAGCAGCCGAAAGGAAGTGGCTTTCGAATGGGAACCGCAAACATTTGATGACAAGGCGAAAAGTCAACCGAATTCTCCACCGAAAACCGCGTATGGTGTGTCAGTCATGGCATTAGTGACAGTATGTGTGTCGTACGTATGATGAGAATGCCTTACCGACGCAATTAATGTGTACGACTGGTAAGTGAGTGAGATATTCCTCCTTGCTCGATATAGGTGTTCGTATGAATGTGTGATCTCTCCCAAGGAAATGATGAAAACAATAGTTTTTCACATAATCTGCAACAAATGAACGCAACGGTTACACAATCACACAGTTTCTCTGTGCCCTGTCAAAACATACGTTTTTGACGTTTTTGAAGTTCCGTTTTGGAAGTCTAGACTCCAGTTGCTTTGTTGCAACATAGACCACACACGTTTATTTGTTGTTTTCATTTCTGTGAGCCGTTTATGTGCTACCTCGCCTGTCCTTACTATTCATCACATTTACTTGCAAAGGTACCTTTTTTTTATCACATGACTAATATTCTACAATAGTGTGACAACTGCCATGACCACAGAAACAGAAGAAACATCTCAGTGACCGGACGGACAGTCATACTGCTAGTTTAGTTTGCTCTTTATTGTACTTCTTGTTCTTGGACCGATCACTTTTTTTTTCACAGTTCAGTTCACCTTCTTCCTGTTTTCGCGCTTGATCTGTGTTCAGTTTTTGTCTGGCTATCCACTGAGCCATCTTACCACTAAATCTGAGGGTTGTGCGATGGGGAGTTTACCCTGTAAGATTATCACAGTCACGGAAGTGGAACACCGACCTCCTGGAATTCTAGAGGATCTAAGACAGTCAATAGGGCGTCGCTGCATACTCGGCCGTGATCATAGTGGTCGAAATATTTAACACCTGTGACGGAACCGTGCTGTACTGTTGTAACGTACCTACAACAAATAAAGCCTAAGGTCGTCTGTGAAAATGGACTCGATGAGCAACGTGAGCTATCAGTAATCGGAATCTAACCTGAATAACACTGTGTGCGCGTTCTATTAGTGTCAATTTCACTGTCATTTAAGCCCTCAACAGATCGTTACATGCAAAACTTAAAACTAATATTTGGATAAGCTGTCTGACTGCGTATTTGAATATAAAAAACTACAGGAGAAAATGAACCTGTAACAATGAATACCTAAGCTATCTGACTGCGTATTTGAATAAGAATTTACGGATGATAACAGAATCTGGATTGTGCAACGGAATTTACTGGATTAGCGTATATGACATATTGTGATGTGTCAGTGTGTCTGTTTTGGCCCTGAATTTTGCTCTCACCTCTTTAAATGACTGCCTTTTTCCAAGTGGTTTACACTACTCGCAGCAGCATGTACCAGCAGCGGCTAAAGCTTATTGTTACTAAGAATGAATTTAACAAAGAGGAGTTTGCTTGGGTCCGGTTAACTACTAAACAACTTTTATGAAGGTATTTCATAAATTAAGTCTATTTAAAAACTTCAGAAATCATCATGACCAATAATAGTTAGACAAGTATTCATAATGGTGAAATGCCTGACAATGACCTTATAAGTATCAATAATGGCTGAATGCCAGATTAACAAATTATTTCAATTTCAAAGTTACATTAACATTTAATAACCTCAGCATATTTATAAATTAGATGTGGAGAATTATTTGGAGGATAAGGAGTCGTCTTTAACTGACAAGCATAACATGGGATTATTGCAGACTCGGACTAACAATCACGAGCCTACCGATGCAATTTCGCTTTACGCTATGCTTGCGAATTTTACCTTGAATTCCATCTTCAAGCGTAGTTAAGCCATCTAAAACTCTCCTGGCCATATAAATGAAATCAGGCCTTGAGTATGGTAAGATCTGCCATCACCGACGTGAGGGCAGCAAGACACGTCTTCTGTCTCCGAAGTCTCGACCAACAGTACTGAAATTTTACTCTCGCAGACAGACCTCGTCTCACAACAATGGTTAGAATCGTGTTCCCAGTTTTCGCCCTCAGAATGTTGCTATAAATATCTGAGTACTTATTTATTTCCATAGAGAATCGCAGAATCTTACACAATGCCAAGAATAGCCTTAAGTTGGCTATATTGTTTTAGACACTCAGTGTAATATTTAATCAATGTAATGGAGAGTTCTGACACAATCCTTACACTGTACACTGACAGAACGGATTGCACACACTGTGATAAAAGTGGACGTGTTTCGTGTGAGAATTGTTTCATTACTCTGTGTTATCTGTTGTACAGTTTGGTTCTTGCATATTACAGGCTTCTTCACTGTTGATAAGTTATTTCCACAACTGCAAGGGTGAATCCGGTAACAAAACGAAAAAATCATATTCTAACTCTTCAAGAGCCACCGGAAATCATAGGTGCCTTATACCAACAGCTCAATAATATTCATGTCTGGGGAGTTTTGGTGATCAGCGGAAGTGTTTAAACTCAAAAGAGTGTTCCTGGAACTACTCTGTAGCATTTCTCGACATGTGGATGTCGCATTCTCCTGCTGGAATTGTCTAAGTCCGTCGGAATGCACAATGGACATGAAGGAATTCAGATGATCAGACAGGATGCTTACGTAGGTGTCACCTGTCAGTTTCGTATCTGGACGTATCAAGTGTCCCATATCACTCCAACTGCACACGCCCCACACCATTATAGAGCCTCCACCAGCTTGAACAGTCCCCTGCTGACAAGCAGCGTTCATGGATTCATGAGGCTGTCTCCACACCCCGCCGGCTGGAGTGGCCGAGCGGTTCTAGGCTCTACAGTCTGGAACCGCGCGACCGCTACGGTCGCAGGTTCGAATCCTGCCTCGGGCATGGATGTGTGTGATGTCCTTAGGTTAGTTAGGTTTAATTATTTCTAAATTCTAGGGGACTGATGACCTCAGAAGTTAAGTCCCATTGTGCTCAGAGCCATTTGAACCATTTTTTTCTCCGCACCCATACACGTCCATCCGCTCGACACAATTTGAAACGAGACTCGTCCGACCAGGCAACATGTTTCAAGTCACCAATAGTACAATGTCGGTGTTGACGGGCCCGGGCAAAGCATAAAGCTTTGTGTCGTACAGTCATCAAGGGTACACGAGTGGGCCTTCGGTTCCGATAGGCCGTATCGATGATGTTTCGTTGAATGGTTCGCACGCTGACACTTTTTGATAGCCCGGCATTGAAATCTGCAGTAATGTGCGGAAGGGTTGCACTTCTGTCACGTTGAACGATTCTCTTCAGTCGTCGTTGGTCCCGTTCTTGCAGAATCGTTTTCCGGACGCAGTGATGTCGGAGGTCTGATGTTATGTCGGATATTCACGGTACTCTCGTGAAATGGTCGCACGGGAAAATCCCCACTTCATCGCTACCTCGGAGATGCTGTGTCCCATCGCCCGCGCGCCGATTATAACACCACGTTCAAACTCACGTAAATCTTGATAACCTACCATTGTAGCAGCAGTAATCGATCTAACAACTGCGCCAGACACTTGTGTCTTATATATGCGTTGCCGACCGCAGCGCCATATTTTGCCTGTTTACATGTATCTGTATTTGAATACGCATGCCTATATCAATTTCTTTGGCGCTTCAGTGTATATAGTTACTGAACGTTCAGCAAAAGCAGTGAGGCAGCATGTAGGTATCCACTTCATCGCCTGTGTTTGTCTGGCCAGGGAAGGAGAAATGGTAACGTAAACTCCTTATCAACAGACTCTACCAAAGTGGCCCGCGTTAAATCCAAAACCTCTCCGCAATGTCTGATGGACTGACGTCATGTAACACTGTTATAGAAATGGAAATGGGCTTAGGGGGGTCCTTGGTGCTTTTCAGGGGGGGGGGGGGGGGGGTTGGGAATGAATATAACGGCATTAGGTTTCATTCTCGCCCATTTTTCACCTTTAAACAACCAAACACACCACTACACTTCATACACAGTCATCATATTCATCTATACGAGCCAGTTACATTTATGCTACCTGTCAAGCAGGCCGCTAAAGTAGTGTCAATTTAGAAAATGGTAGTGTCAGACAGCGAGCTACACGATTTCATCCATTTTCAGTAAGGGCGTAACATTGAGATCAACTTATACATTTTTCGAGCCCCAAATCCATTACTCTCATAGATATACGCATCTTCTGGTTGTTGTTTAGTCTAGCATCGCAAGTCCACGGCTTCACGTGATGTCTGAGGTGATCTTAAAGGTAGCAAACAGGATTATTACTTAAGATTTGTTTATTACTATTATTATTATTATTATTATTATTATTATTATTATTATTATTATTACTCTCTAACACATAAAAATTGCGTGCCTCTTGCCCTTCGGTACGGCGGCCATCAGTGGTGCGACCGTACTATTACTGATAAATGAATGTATACAGTGTCATCTGAACCTGTCGCTCCCGTCACTCCGCTAGCAACGAGAGAAAAACCGTCCACCATCAACTGAGGCAGCTTTTTTTATTGTGATGGTTTGTGGTGTAATGTTTATGAAGACAACAGAAAAAATGTGAAAATTGCGAAGTGTCTTTTGAATCAAACTATCGCTTACACAATTTCAAATCACAGTGAACGACGATTTTCAGCTACAATCAGTGGATTAAAATAGAATTCGGGTCCCCTCAGGTTTACATGCAAATCGTGTTTGCACATATTGACTGAATTGGGGCGGCATGGGGATAGGAGGGCTAAAAACTTATTAGATTGGCGCATAAGTTAGTAGCTTTTTTGTTTTGTATGTTGGTATTAGAGTCGCTATGAATTTATTTATCGATTGTCTTTTTTATTTGTAGTTCACTGTTGGAGATAGTGAGTGGAGCTATGGACGCTAGAAAATGGAGTGTCAAGGGGAGACGTCGTAATATTTCCGACATATTCTTCTGTTTGAGTTCAATAGAGGGATGACAGATGGGGATAATGCCATTGCCGGCCGGAGTGGCCGAGCGGTTAAAGGCGCTACAGTCTGGAACCGCACGACCGCTACGGTCGCAGGTTCGAATCCTGCCTCGGGCATGGATGTGTGTGATGTACTTAGGTTAGTTAGGTTTAAGTAGTTCTAAGTTCTAGGGGACTTATGACCACAGCAGTTGAGTCCCATAGTGCTCAGAGCCATTTGAACCATTTTTTTGATAATGCCATTCGACAGAGCGCAACAAGAAATGTTGTTCTCGTTTTAAGGACGATCTTTTTGACATTAGTCTCTCTTCACGTTCAGGAATACTTTCATGGTTTGCTGAAGATCGTTTAATCGCATTAATCCACAAATATCCACGTCAGTGTAATAGAGAATACATCTTTGTCCATCAACAAAGTCAAACATTCTACAGTGATAGCGTCCACAAACTGGCCTTTCGTTGGGAGAAATGTGTTAGTTGCCAGGGTGACTACGCTGAGAAATAAATACGTAGACATGAAGAATAACGATGAAGAATGTCAAAAACGTTTGTTTCATTAAAAGCTTTAAGAGCTTTCACATAAAAACTCGAAGGTATTACTTTTTAGCGCACTCTCGTAGTTTTGCATCGACAATGCCTCATCCAGTCTCGTGGACAAAGAGGAGATGTCTGTTAATCTGAACACATGGAAGAAACAGCAAATTAAGCGCTTTTTTGCTCCTTCATTGTGTAGGCACGTTACCGCGCTGTCGAAGTTTCTCTCTAACAGTATCGTTCAAAGTAGTCGTTTCTCTATCCACTAAATTACTGGACACATATTAACATTTACCTGCGCTGCGTAGCAACGAAAATTTTCCTCTTTCGAGAGTCTTCCACCTGGAATAACTTTTGTATATGGATGATGTAGCTTGACTAGCAATTAGATGCAAATATTAAATTCACAGCTTAGAATTTGCTGACAGTTTTGATGTGCACTGAAAACCTCTACACATTCGTTATAACTTTATAACTTCATTTCGGATCACTTTACAGTTCATCCATAAAGTACGCTCCTCCGCTGCAAAGAGTGGAGCTCTGGGAGCCGCCTACCGGCCGTTGTGACCGAGCGGCTCTAGGTGCTTAGTCCGGAGCCGCGCTGCTGCTGCGGTCGCAGGTTCGAATCCTGCCTCGGGCATAGATGTGTGTAATGTCCTTAGTTTAGCTAGGTTTAAGTAGTTCTAAGTGTAGGGGACTGCTGACCTCAGATGTTAACTCCCATAGTGCTTACAGCCATTTGAACCATTTTTGGGGGACGCTGAAGAATCCAGAAAACGAGTAAGGAATGTGCTGGTTCTACTGTATGTTCGTCTAGTATCTGAAAGTTCTGTTTATCTCAATAAACGTCATATTTTTCATTGCTTCCCCTGCCAGACCTAAGACTGTGCAGTGACCAACCCGAGTTGAACCAAGTGTTTGGACTACATAACTAGAGAATGACAGGCAACGTGGGACGAGGTACAGTTATCATTTCCACGTAGTGTGTATTGTTAATGCTGAGAATCGGTGTCGTGTCCGCTGTTATCGCCTCAACTCCTCAGTTTACAATTCCGCCAGATGCCTTGTAGATGAAGATAACTCACGTTTACAATTCCGGTTGTGAAAGCATACAGGAAAAGATTCACATTCTTCTTGAACTGCCACTGTGAAATGTACGGGGAAATTATACTATCATCTCTACACAGTAAATCCTTTTTTTTTCGGTAACTTGGTGTGCCTATTTGAGTTTCCAGGTATCAGATAGTACGTCTACGATCACTTCGTTTCTATGTTGGTAAGAGAGGCCAGTGTTGTGGAGCGGGGCTGAGATGTCTCTTTTCTGAATGAAATCTAAGAGGTCTTCTAGCATGTCTAGTTAAAGTACGACTTTCTATTTACTTTTTTTTTCTTTCCCTTTAAGGCGTTTGCCAAGCTGTAAAATGTGGATTTGCCTGGAACTTGGAGAAGAGCGCTTAACTACATGTTACGGAAGATTAAGGGAAGATCCCATTTGTTCAGTCCAAATGTGCACGGTGTGTATGTTTAAATAAGCGCCCTCATGGGCCGCTTTATGAGCAACAAATGTGGAAGAACTGCTTCTAATAATTTCCGGGTATGCAGCTGGATCCCGTCGCCATCCTGCCACGATATTTCCGCCCAGAGACGTCCGGCCATCATCAGGTGAGTACACAACTACTGAGAAACCCAGGTGCGACTGCACCTGGGTTCCTCAGTAGTTGTGTACTCACCTGATGATGGCCGGACGTCTCTGGGCCGAAATATCGTGGCAGGATGATGACGGGATCCAGCTGCATACCTGGAAATTATTAGAAGAAGAAATACGCCGGGAAAATTTCAGAATTCACATGGAAGAACTGCTCATCAACCTAGGCGTCAGTCAGTGTAGTGTGTCAATATCTGTGACCCTCCAGTCAAGTCCTAAGAGTGTTACAAGTCACGCACGGAGTGATTTTATCGACCTGAGAGCTCTGCTGGCACGTGATCGGCAGTATAATTGGACCTATTGTTAGTCACGTCATGTTCTGAAATTTAGAATCACTCGGGACTGCGATGAGACCGTTGTGAGCAAATTTTTCCTGATGTGAGTCCCAAACGTTGTACAGGTATATCGCATCCGAGTTAAGCCTCTGGCCGAGAATTTGATCGCGTATTTCCACCAAACTGCGAGGATGCTGATGTCAGCGTTTTACCTACAGTTTCAACATGAGCCACAGATTTTCTATGAGCTTCCAGTCAGATGATTTTGCAGGCCACTCGAGATGTAATAGGGTGAAATACTGTTCAGATATCCGTTCATAAATCCTACCGGCAAGACGAACTTTTCTATTGCTGTCTTTATGTGGCTGTGTGAGTAATGCCGTCGTGAGGTGATCGGTTCGTAATGTTCATGTATGTAGTTCCCGTAGGAATGTTATCTCACTAAATAGGTGGGGATAGACCTCCACTCACTGACTGCGGCAATTCTCCTCGGATTTGAAAGCGATTTTGATTCACAAATCGTGAAATGCGTCTGCCGTTCCTCTCAGTCAGGATCGTTTTCAGTTCACAATTCTGACGTCGTATTTCGTGGGCATTAACGTTACACCACTGCATGTAGATACATTGAATAGTCTGCCGTGAAATACCAACAAATCCGACAGCTTCACACACCGTATGGCCATGGACACGGCCAGACACGACTGAAACTTTTTGCCGCTCTGTCACGACCTTACATTCACCCACGTTTACGCACAATATCCGGTTGAAACATAAATGACTCATTGAGCGCTACTTCCTTATGCTCACGTAGAGGCAGCGCGTGCGCGATTGAGCACGTAACGCTGTGCCATCTTCAGAGGCTTAACAATTCATCTGTGCGTTAGCACTATGTTCAAATGTGAGTGAATTCTTAAGGGACCAAACTGATGAGGTCATCGGTCATTAGACGTACACACTACTTAAACTAACCTATTCTAAGAACAACACACACACCCATGCCCAAGGGAGGACTCGAACCTCCGGCGGGAGGGGCTGCGCAATCCGTGACATGACGCCTCTAACAGCACTGCCACTCCGCGCGCCAGCACTGGAGTGACTAATTTTTTATCTGGTGGGCTTAATAGCTCCCAACACATTAGCGCAAACTTTAAAAGGATAAAACTCATGTAAAGAAATCACATAGGAGCTGCAGAGACCACATACTTCTTTTGATATATGATCGATCTCTGCAGTATGTTGTTGTTGTTGTGGTCTTCAGTTCGGGGACTGGTTTGATGCAGCTCTCCGTGCTACTCTATTCTGTGCAAGCCTCTTCGTCTCCGAATAAATACTGCAACTTATATCCTTCTGAATCTGCTTAGCGTATTCATCTCTTGGTCTTCCTCTACGATGTTTACCCTCCAAGCATCCTTCCAGTACTAAATTGGTGATTCCTTGATGCCTCAGAACGTGTGCTACCAACCGATCCCTTCTTCCTTTCATGTTGTGCCACAAATTCCTCTTCTCCCTATTTCAGTTCAGTACCTCCTCATTAGTTACGTGACCTACCCATCTAATCTTCAGCATTCTTCTATAGCACCACATTTCGAAAGCTTCTATACTCTTCTTGTCTAAACTGTTTACCGTCCATGTTTCACTTCCATACATGGTTACACTCCATACAAATACTTTCATAAAAGACTTCCTGCACTTAAATCTATACTCGAAGTTACGAATTTCTCTTCGTCAGAAACGCTTTTCTTGCCATAGCCAGTCTACATTTTATATCCTCTCTGCTCCGACCACATCAGTTATATCGCTCCCCAAATAAAAAAAACTGATTTACTACTTTCAGTGTCTCATTTCCTAATCTAATACCCTCAGCATCACCTGATTTAATTCGACTACGTTCCATTATCCTCGTTCTGCTTTTGTTGATGTTTGTCTAATATCATTCTTTCAAGACACTGTCCATTCCGTTTAGCTGCTCTTTCAGGTCCTTTGCTGTCTCTGACAGAATTGCAATGTCATTGGCGAACATCGAAGTTTTTATTTCTTCTCCATGGTTTTTAATTCCTCCTCCAAATTTTTCTTTTGTTTTCTTTACTGCTTGCTCAATATACAGATTGAATAACATCGGAGATAGGCTACAACCCAGTTTCACTCTATTCTCAATCACTGCTTCTCTTTCATGCCCCTCGACTCTTATGACTACCATCTGGTATCTGTACAAATTTTAAACAGCCTTCCCCTCACTCTGTTTTACCCCTGCCACCTTCAAACACTGAAAGAGAGTATTCCAGTCAACGCTGTCAAAAGCTTTCTCTAAGTCTACAAATGCTAGAAACGTAGGTTTGCATTTCCTTAACCTATCTCCTATGAGAAGCCGTATAGTCAGTATTGCCTCGGGTGTTCCAACATTTCTCCGGAATCCAAACTGATCTTGCCCGAGGTCGGCTTCTACCAGTTTTTCCATACGTCTGTAAAGAGTACGTGTCAGTATTTTGCAACCGTGACTTATTAAACTGGTAGTTCGGTAATTTTCACACGTGTCAACACCTGCTTTCTTTAGGATTGGAATTATTATATTCTTCTTGGAGTCTGAGGGTATTTCGCCCGTCTCTTACATCTTGCTCACCAGATGGTAGAGTTCTGTAAGGGATGGCTCTCCCAAGACTATCAGTAGTTCTAATGGAATGTTGTCTTCTTCCAGGGCCTTGTTACGACTTAGGTCTTACAGTGCTCTGTCAAATTCCTCACGCAGTATCATATCTCCCATTTCATCTTCATCTACATCTTCCTCCATTTCCATAATGTTTCCCTCAAGTACATCGCCCCTGTATAGACCATCTATATACTTCCTGCTTTCCCTTTTGGCTTAGGACGGGTTTTTCATCTGAGCTCTTTTCTCCAAAGGTCTCTATAATTTTTTTGTAGGCTGTATCTATTTTACCTCTAGTGATACATGCTTCTACATCCTTACATTTGTCCTCTAGCCATCCCAAATTAGTTATTTTACACGTCCTGTCGTTCTCATTTGTAAGACGTTTGTATTCCTTTTCGTCTGCTTCATGTACTGCATTTATATATTTTCTGCATTCATCAATTATATTCAGTATCTCTTCTGTTACCGAAGGATTTCTACTAGCCCTCTTCTCTTTACCTACTTGATCCTCTGCTGCCTTCATTATTTCATCTCTTAAAGCTACCCATTCTTCTTCTACTGTATTTCTTTTCCCTGTTCTTGTTAACCGTTCCCTAATACTTTCTCTGAAACTCTCCATAACCTCCGGTTTTTCAGTTGATCCAGCTCACATCTCCTTAAATTCTTACCTTCTCCTGTTTCAATCTACAGTTTACAACCAATAAATTGTGGTCAGAGTCCATATTTGCCCCTGGAAATGTCTTACAGTTTAAAACCTGTTCCTAAACCTCTGTCTTACCATTACATAAACCATCTGTAATCTTCCAATGTCTCCAGGCCTCTTCCACGTATAGAACCTTCTTTCATGATTCTTAAACCAAGTGTCAGCTGTGATTAAGCTATGCTCTGTGCTTCCTCTTTCATTCCATTCCCCCATTATTATTAACCTCTACTTACACAATTTGATCAGTATGACCACCGGAATCTCAGCAGTGTCTTCCTGTATACTGGCTTTCACATCAGACAGAGGCCGAACATGTCCCTGGCAACCGCATTCTCTTAGATAAACCCAGAGCCAGAAGCTACATGGATTCATTTCAGGTGGTACTGCAGGCCTTGCATCTGGAAAACCTCCGGAGATAACACGTTCGTGGAGCTTTGTATTAAGCATATCTTTCACTAGACTAGTGAAATTATGTGTTCCCCATATTGCTTGAAAACAATGGTTTCCTCAAAATGGTTCAAATGGCTCTGAGCACTATGGGACTTAACTTCTGAGGTCATCAGTCCCCTAGAACTTAGAACTACTTAAAGCTAACTAACCTAAGGACATCACACACATCCGTGCCCGAGGCAGGATTCGAACCTGCAACCATAGCGGTCACGCGGTTCCAGACTGTAGCGCCTAGAACTGCCTGGCCACCCCGGCCGGCTGGTTTCCGCAGAACTGCGCTCTTTCAAAGCAGGAATTGTTGTGACTTGGCAAGACAGTCAAGCCACTATGAGAGGAAGCCGAAAGGCACGCGTTTAAGCTCACGCAGGCTGGCGTGAGGTCTGGAAAATGACAAGGAATTGAGACTAGCAAAAAAGGTACGTAAGCTTCTGGAATACTTAACTTTAATCCATAATTGGTGAACATCAGTCTGACGGTACATGCATCACAAGATAAATAGCAAATGATAATGGCGCCTTGCTAGGTCGTAGCAAATGACGTAGCTGAAGGCTATGCTAACTATCGTCTCGGCAAATGAGAGCGTAATTTGTCAGTGAACCACCGCTAGCAAAGTCGGCTGTACAACTGGGGCGAGTGCTAGGACGTCTCTCTATACCTACCGTGTGGCGGCGCTCAGTCTGCAATCACTGATAGTGGCGACACGCGGGTCCGACGTATACTAACGGACCGCGGCCGATTTAAAGGCTACCACCCAGCAAGTGTGGTGTCTGGCGGTGACACCACATTCCTCCCCCGCATATCGGCGGGCGGTTGTGGTATAAGGCTTCCGCCCGCCGCGGGGAGGGCCCCATGTTGACGTATGCGACGAGGTGGGGAGCCTAACAACAGGCGAGGCTGTGCCACCCGCAACCTGCCATTCGGTCCGAGGGGAGCTAGGAAACGCCTGAAAACCTAGTCCAGGGTGCACGCCAACATGCGGTGTATGCGCCCGTAAAGAGACAGGAGGGACCGAAGGGTCGACCTCCATCGGGTCGGGGCACCCGACGGGCGAAGACGTCCTATGGTCCGGAGCGGGCAAGAAGTCCATGGCGAAGGACAACGGGTCACGGGAAGCGATCGGCGGCGCGTGACCCAGGGAGGCGCCCGGCGGTTGCAGCGACGCGTCCACTGCGGGCGTCGCCGGCGGGAGAACAGGCGGCGGCGCGTCGCCATGGGGCAAAATGGAAGGCAACGTCGGTAACACCTGGGGCTGAGGCGAGCCAGTAGATGGGTCCCCAGGGCGCTGACCGGACGGCACCGTCGCTGAAAGCAGACGGGGAGCGGCAGATCCCGTGCGACGACAGAGGCGCAGCTGATTGAGATGCCGACGCACCTCACCAGAGGCCCCCAAAACCAGATACATAGCGCGGCCGAGGCAGCGAAGAATGCGCCCTTCGAGCCAACGCCGTGAACCTCGATAGTTGCGGTAGTAGACAAAGATCGCCTGGGGCGAAAGCGGGTGTCTGCCGCTGCACAGGAACCTGATGCGGCGGATGTAGCAAAGACATCAAAGTTCGATGAGGGCGACCGTGAAGCAACTCAGCCGGCGAACGACCATCTCGGGGCTGAGAGCGATGCGAGGACAAAAAAAGCAATAACGCGTCCTCCCGAGAATGCGACTCTTTCAACTTCAACATCTGTGACTTGAAAGTCCTGACCAAACGTTCAGCGGCACCGTTTGACTGTGGCGAAAACGGCGCGGACGTCAGATGTTGAATACCATTGGCCTTGCAGAATGACTGAAATTCTGCGGACATGAATTGTGGGCCATTGTCGGAAACAATAGTCTGTGGAAGACCTTCAATGCAAAAGATAGCGGATAACGCTTGGATGGTGGCAGAAGACGTCGTGGAAGACATCCGGACAACAAAAGGAAAATTACTGAATGAATCGACCAGAACCAACCATCGAGCATTCCAGAATGGACCAGCAAAATCGATGTGTAAGCGTTGCCAAGGGGAAGTGGCTTTTGGCCATGCAAAGAATTTCCGCGGTGGTGCGGATTGTTGTTCGGCACACGCCATGCAAGAAGAGCACATATTCGTAATCGCGGCATCGATTCCGAACCAAGTACAGTGCTGACGAGCAAGTTGCTTCGTTCGCACTATACCCCAATGTCCTTGGTGGAGAAGCCGTAAGACAGAACTCTGTAACGAAAGTGGCACCACGACCCTGGACTGATCATTATCAGAACGCAACAGCAAAACACCACGTCGTACAAAAAGTCTCTCCCTGTGAGCAAAAAATCGGCGAACCAACGGATCCTCGATCCGTGACTTTGACAAGGGCCATTTCGTAGCAACAAAACGCAGAACGGTAGCAAGGACAGGGTCAGCAGCTGTGGCTGTAGCTACACGACGAAAATCAATCAGAAACGATTCGACCACGTCATCGGTTTCCGCATCAATGAACATGCAAGCAAGTTCGGAAGAATCGAATGCTCTATCCTCAGCAACAGGCAAACGGGACAACGCATCGGCGTTTCCGTGCTGAGCAGTGGACCGATACAAGATATCGTAGCGGTACTGCGAGAGGAAAATAGACCAGCGAATGAATTTCTGCGCTGTACGTGGAGGTACAGGCTTGTTCGGATGGAAAAGCGATGTCAAAGGTTTGTGGTCTGTGATGATGGTAAAGTGACGACCATACAAGAAATCGTGAAACTTAGTAACACCAAATACGAGAGCCAATGCTTCTTTCTCGATCTGTGAATAATTTCTTTGCGCAGACGAGAGCAATTTGGACGCAAAGGCAATAGGGCGATCGTGCGAACCATCTCTGTGCGCAAGCACAGCATCGATCCCGAAATCCGATGCATCCACCATCAACAAAAGGGGCTTCCGGGGATCGAATGGCGTAAGGCAAGTCTTGGAAAGCAGCGCCGATTTCAACTGGCGAAAGGCGCGTTCGCATTCCGTCGTCCAGACGAACGGAACACCTTTACGGCGTAAGCGATGAAGCGGAGCTGAAATGGAAGAGGCGTGGTGCACATAGCGATGATAATAATTGATTTTTCCCAGCACACTCTGTAGCTGATTCAAATTCTGCGGCGAAGGCAAGTCTTGCATGGCACGGAGGTGCTCTAGACTGGGATATATGCCTTGGGCATTGAGTACATGTCCTAGATAGGGTAAGTCACGAGCAAAAAACACACATTTGTCCTTCCGCAAACGAAGACCATTTTGTCGCAAGACCTGAAATAATGTTCAGAGATTGGCTAAATGTTCTTCTTCCATCTTTCTGGAGATCACAATATCGTCCAGATAGTTTGCTGCAGTAGGGACCGACGCACAAACTGTTTTGAAACAATGCAGGGGCGGATGCACACCCGAATGGCAGTCGTTTGAAGCGATACAAACCAAGATGCGTGTTAACCACCAAAACGCGCTGGGATTCTTCATCCACCGGTATTTGCAAGTACGCATCTGCTAGGTCCAACTTCGAAAAATATTTACCCGGGCACAGTTTGTCAAAAAGATCTTCCGGGTGGGTAAAGGAAAAGTTGCAGTCACTAGTTGGGGATTCACTGTTGCCTTGAAGTCCACACAAAGTCTCAATTTTCCGGAAGGGATTTTGCAAAATTACTAAGGGTGATGCCCAGAGAGAAGCCTGCACACGTTCAATTACACCTTGTGATTCCAAATCGTGTAATGTTCTTGTGACCTCATCACGCAATGCGTGGGGAACATTGCGCGCTCTGAAAAATTTCGGTTGCGAGTTTACTTTCAGTTGCAAATGTGCTTTATAGTTCTTAGTGCAACCAAGGCCGGTGCAAAAATGTCTGAAAACTCTTCACATAGACGAGAAACACTGTCTGAAGGCACAGTCTGGTTCACTGATAGGACCTGATTGACTATACACAAGTTAAACAACTGAAATAAATCTAAACCAAACAAGTTCACTGCAGAAGAAGAACGAAGGACGTACAATGACACAAGTTTTGTTTGTTCCGTGTATGTTGCAAGAAGGCTGCACTGTCCTAACACAGGGATTGCTTGTCCTGAACAACTACTGAGCTTAACATTTGCGGCACACAATGGAGGTGTGCCCAGCTGTTTGTACGTGTCTTGATTGATCAAGGAAACTGCAGCTCGGTTATCGAGCTGGAATGGTATCACGTTGCCATTAATGTCCAAGTCTACAAAAAGTTTATTGTCCTGATGACGACAAGAGCGACTGTCTCGTGCAACGTGAACCGACACTGGTACAGAATCACTTGCGACGTGACGGGATTTCCGTCGATGTCGACGCACACCATTCATGGGACGAACACAGTCACCATTAGAGAGAGTGGCACTGGGCGGATTGGAATGAACTACATGAATTTCCATGGGTGAAGGTTCACGAGCCGGAGTATCCTTGGTTCGATTCCGATTCTGGCGCGAAGCAAAGTGCCTGGAATGGTTGTGAGTGTCCGATCTGAGCTTTTTCTGGCGAACACTCTGAACATGTCCTTTTTTATTACAGATAAAGCAAATAGCTTGGCGTGACGGGCAATTCTCACGCGAGTGTCTAGTAGCACACCGCGGGCATGATTTTAGCACTGCATTTGCGTGCTTGCGCGGCACACTTAGCGGAGAGCTTGGCGGCAGCTGTGCGGACGTGCGTGAGGGCTGTTTACTGGTCCGTGCAGCTCGCCCGGCGGGCCCGTTAACCTGACACACAGGTGGCGAAGTTTCAAATGATTCCTGAGCAAAGTCAAGTGTCTTGCCGATCGAATATGTCTATCACTTGTTGAAGGGAGGGATTGACTAGTTTCAAAATCTGTTCCCATATACGAACATCAGAAACGTTCTGTGCAATTGCATCACGTACCATAGTATCTGAATAAGGGAGTCCACATTCACACTCAAAAGCACAATCCCTAGTAAGGCCTTGCAAGGTTGCAACCCACTCTCTATTAGTCTGACCGGCCGTACGTTTCGTACGAAAGGAGGTATACCTTTTCGCAACTACATTGGCTGATTCTTTGAAATATGCATCTAATGCAGACAAAATTTCGTCATAGGACAGAGTTCCTACGTCGCGTCGGGGAAATAATTTCAGTATCACACGGTACGTGGACACTCTGACGCAAGAAAGGAGAAAGAGCTGCCACTCATTACCTTGAATTCTGTAGGCGACGAGAAGGAATCCAAATTGGCGTGACCACTCCGTCCAGCTTTCCAGTGCAGCATCAAAAGGACGAAAAGGTGGTGCAACTGCGTGTTGTGTCTGCGGTAGCGGTGGAGCGGCGGCCGCCGCATCGTTTTGCATTGCACGTTGACCCTGGATGAGCTGTCCAAGGGCATCCAGTAAGGCCTGCGTCTGCTGATTCTGTAAGCGATAAAATTCGGACAGTACATCTGGAGATGGTGGCGAAGCCATTACACAAGTAAATCAGGGCAGAATTGGTACAAACGCGATTTAGCTCGTCGCCAAACTGTTGTGACTTGGCACGACAGCCAAGCCACTGTGAGAGGAAGCCGAAAGGCACGCGTTTAAGCTCACGCATGCTGGCTTGAGGTCTGGAAAATGGCAAGGAATTGAGACTAGCAAAAAAGGTACGTAAGCTTCTAGAATACTTAACTTTAATCCATAATTGGTGAACATCGGTCTGACGGTACATGCATCACAAGATAAATAGCAAATGATAATGGCGCCTTGCTAGGTCGTAGCAAATGACGTACTGAAGGCTATGCTAACTATCGTCTCGGCAAATGAGAGCGTAATTTGTCAGTGAACCACCGCTAGCAAAGTCGGCTGTACAACTGGGGCGAGTGCTAGGACGTCTCTCTATACCTGCCGTGTGGCGGCGCTCGGTCTGCAATCACTGATAGTGGCGACACGCGGGTCCGACGTATACTAACGGACCGCGGCCGATTTAAAGGCTACCACCTAGCAAGTGTGGTGTCTGGCGGTGACACCACAGGAATCATGTGCCACACAACGTGGTCTCGGTAACATGCAGACGTCACGGTATCCTGATAGACTCTATGGGTGTTGTTGTTGTTGTGGTCTTCAGTCCTGAGATTGGTTTGATGCAGCTCTCCATGCTACTCTATCCTGTGCAAGCTTTTTCATCTCCCAGTACCTACTGCAACCTACATCCTTCTGAATCTGCTTAGTGTATTCATCTCTTGGTCTCCCTCTACGATTTTTACCCTCCTTGATGCCTCAGAACATGTCCTACCAACCGATCCTTTCTTCTGGTCAAGTTGTGCCACAAACTTCTCTTCTCCCCAATCCTATTCAATACTTCCTCATTAGTTATGTGATCTATCCATCTAATCTTCAGCATTCTTCTGTAGCACCCCATTTCGAAAGCTTCTATTCTCTTCTTGTCCAAACTATTTATCGTCCATGTTTCACTTCCATACATGGCTACACTCCATACGAATACTTTCAGAAATGACTTCCTGACACTTAAATCAATACTGGATGTTAACAAATTTCTCTTCTTCAGAAACGCTTTCCTTGCCATTGCCAGCCTACATTTTATATCCTCTCTACTTCGACCATCATCAGTTATTTTGCTCCCTAAATAGCAAAACTCCTTTACTACTTTAAGTGCCTCATTTACTAATCTAATTCCCTCAGCATTACCCGACTTAATTAGACTACATTCCATTATCCTTGTTTTGCTTTTGTTGATGTTCATCTTATATCCTCCTTTCAAGACACTGTCCATTCCATTCAACTGCTCTTCCAAGTCCTTTGCTGTCTCTGACAGAATTACAATGTCATCGGCGAACTTCAAAGTTTTTATTTCTTCTCCATGAATTTTAATACCTACTCCGAATTTTTCTTTTGTTTCCTTTACTGCTTGCTCAATATACAGATTAAACAACATCGGGGAGAGGCTACCACCCTGTCTTACTCCCTTCCCAACCACTGCTTCTCTTTCATGCCCCTCGACTCTTATAACTGCCATCTGGTTTCTGTACAAATTGTAAATAGCCTTTCGCTCCCTGTATTTTACCCCTGTCACCTTTAGAATTTGAAAGAGAGTATTCCAGTCAACATTGTCAAAAGCTTTCTCTAAGTCTACAAATGCTAGAAACGTAGGTTTGCCTTTCCTTAATCTTTCTTCTAAGATAAGTCGTAAGGTCAGTATTGCCTCATGTGTTCCAGTGTTTCTACGGAATCCAAACTGATCTTCCCCGAGGTTCGCTTCTACTAGTTTTTCCATTCGTCTGTAAAGAATTCGTGTTAGTATTTTGCAGCTGTGACTTATTAAACTGATTGTTCGGTAATTTTCACATCTGTCAACACCTGCTTTCTTTGGGATTGGAATTATTATATTCTTCTTGAAGTCTGAGGGTATTTCGCCTGTTTCATACATCTTGCTCACCAGATGGTAGAGTTTTGTCAGGACTGGCTCTCCCAAGGCCGTCAGTAGTTCCAATGGAATGTTGTCTACTCCGGAGGCCTTGTTTCGACTCAGGTCTTTCAGTGCTCTGTCAAACTCTTCACGCAGTATCGTATCTCCCATTTCATCTTCATCTACATCCTCTTCCATTTCCATAATATTGTCCTCAAGCACATCGCCCTTGTATAGACCCTCTATATACTCCTTCCACCTTTCTGCTTTCCCTTCTTTGCTTAGAACTGGGTTTCCATCTGAGCTCTTGATATTCATACAAGTCGTTCTCTTATCTCCAAAGGTCTCTTTAATTTTCCTGTAGGCGGTATCTATCTTACCCCTAGTGAGAGAGGCCTCTACATCCTTACATTTGTGCTCTAGCCATCCCTGCTTAGCCATTTTGCACTTCCTGTCGATCTCATTTTTGAGACGTTTGTATTCCTTTTTGCCTGCTTCATTTACTACATTTTTATATTTTCTCCTTTCATCTATTAAATTCAATATTTCTTCTGTTGCCCAAGGATTTCTACTAGCCCTCGTCTTTTTACCTACTTGATCCTCTGCTGCCTTCGCTACTTCATCCTTCAAAGCTACCCATTCTTCTTCTACTGTATTTCTTTCCCCCATTCCTGTCAATTGTTCCCTTATGCTCTCCCTGAAACTCTGTACAACCTCTGGTTCTTTCAGTTTATCCAGGTCCCATCTCCTTAAATTCCCACCTTTTTGCAGTTTCTTCAGTTTTAATCTACAGGTCATAACCAATGGATTGTGGTCAGAGTCCACATCTGCCCCTTGAAATGTCTTACAATTAAAACCTGGTTCCTAAATCTCTGTCTTACCATTATATAATCTATCTGATACCTTTTAGTATCTCCAGGGTTCTTCCATGTATACAACCTTCTTTCATGATTCTTAAACCAAGTGTTAGTTATGATAATGTTGTGCTCTGTGCAAAATTCTACTAGGCGGCTTCCTCTTTCATTTCTTAGCCCAATCCATATTCACCTCTTATGTTTCCTTCTCTCCCTTTTCCTACACTCGAATTCCAGTCACCCATGACTATTAAATTTTCGTCTCCCTTCACAATCTGAATAATTTCTTTTATTTCATCATACATTTCTTCAATTTCTTCGTCATCTGCAGAGCTAGTTGGCATATAAACTTGTACTACTGTAGTAGGTGTGGGCTTCGTATCTATCTATGGGTGTATTCTCTTCAAAGAAGAGCAGACCACAAATAAAGGTAAGAGTGAATCCACGCCACATAGACACATACGGCGAGTGCAGTGGGTATTCGTGCGTAACACGTAGTTTAACAGTACCCTAAATTCGGCAGTTCTGTATATTCACTGCACCCTGTAGCGTAAAATGTGCCTCGTCGAGCCAGAGGATATTGCTGGGCCACATGTTATCAACTTCGATTCATGTCATAAACCGAAGAGCAAATTCAGAATATTAATGCGAATCATTAGGTTTCAGTTACTGCGCTGTACGGATCATATACCAGTGGCAGTGTGAAAAAGACCACAAAACTTTCCGTACTGTTGACCATCGGATGGACTATTCTCGTGACACTGCACTACCCGGTGCACAAGGTCAGTCACAGCAACACCAACCTCGTCAATACCTTCCACCGGAATAGGACGCCTTTATCTTCCAGGTGCTACACCAAGCACACACTCATGTTTTCGAATTCCATGATCATCTTCTTTAATCCATTTAGAGACATTGTTCCTCTACCCAGACCTTCCAGACGGCGATACTGTCTCAATGCAGCACTATATTACTGCTGTTCGCATAAAACAGTTTCACTGACAGTGCACGGTCTCACTTTTCGATAGTCAAACAGTTCACTCACGTTGTGGCTTACCAAATAACAGCGTGGATATCATACCGTCATGCAAACAATGTACAGCGACAGATTTGCACCTGGTGACCAAAATTTGGATTAATTATTTTTTCCACTGTAAATAGGTTACACATTAACACATTAGTATATCTGCAAAGTTTTGCTGCCATATGACAATTAACAGTCCACGCTGTGTCTCCGTGAGTAGCTGCACATTAATTATAACCACCCAGTAGACAGAGGGCACTGTACCACTATAACAGAGCCCAACAGGCAAAGACAGATTTAACTTAAGAGTTCAGTAATCAAGACTTAGCGTAGAACACCATTCACATTATTTGTGACAAAAATGCTGTTTACCAGTGGGATATACCTGCTAACGAAATTGATAATGTTTCACAATTGCTAAATATGTATTACTCGGATTGGATATAAGGCCTAATCTGGAGTACACTGGGATTTGTCAGGACCCACATTTCGGCTCCTGATATGGACGTCGCTTACTGTAATGGTATGGAACTCTAAATTATAATAAATCATATAGAATGTGAATGAAAACATTCATTAGTTTTAATTTTTTGTTTTTATTGTTTTTAAGGTTTTTCAGAATATGTTGTACATAAAAAAATTACGAAACTTCAGAATATACAAAATGATTCAACTGCCCCTACCTGTGGGTGTTATGCAACCTGCAAGGCCTTTGAATATCGTGCAAAATTTTCACATTCTCTCGCTCGCTACATGCAAACCATTAGTTCTACAGAAAAAATGAACAGAACCTTTTCGTAGGAAATTTAATGTAATTAAATTTTGCACAGGGAAACGTTTTTGCTAGACGAAGTAGTTCTCGAATTATTCAAGAATACATACAAAAGTGACCTTCAAACCCGTTTTACTCGAATAACTCGAAAACTGTGGCCTCCAGCGAAAACGTATCCCAGTACAAAATTTCACTACATTAAATTTCCTACAGAAAGGTCCTGTTCATATTTTCTAACACCTACAGTTTCCGGGTAACGAGCAAGAGAGCATGAAAACTTCGCACATGGTTTTTGAAGGCCTTGTGGGTTCCATAAAACCCATAGATATGGGCAGGTGACTCACCCTGTATAAAATTTTTGTTTTTTTTGTATACTATGTTGTAAGAGTATTAACTAGTTTTCTGAACTACCAGTTCGTGAAAGGGGACCATATAACTGTCAGTCTGAAAAATCTGTATGAAACAAAATAGCACTTTTTCACAGTACATTATAGGGTATGTCGGAGTGTGTTGAGTATAGTACGTTGTATATTTTGAGTAAACGCCGGTAACAAAACATAGCTGCGCAAGAAGCTGTGACAGTAATCCAAAAGAACCTTAGGAAACGAAAGAAACCTGCATGCACAGAGACTGTTGAATTCATGGAACTCCTCCAGCTAAGCCTAAGTTACGACTGTTTTACGTTTAAAGGTAACATTTACGAGCAGCCAGAGGGTCTATCTGCGGGACCATGTATATAAGGTACTAGAGCTGAAATACACATAAATCATTTGGAACAAAAATTGTTTAACTGCCAAGAATCCTGCCTAAAGAAAACTGTTTTTCGTAGGATATATGTGGATCAAAGGGGATGCCAAAGACATAAGAGACATTATAGATTGTTTCAAAAGTCTACAGGAGGAAATTACATTTACAGTGGAACATGAGCAAAACCTACATATAACAAGTCATAACAGCACAAATCTAATCAGAATTTATGGAAAAACACAATGACCAGCACCACACCACAGAAGAAAAAGATAAAAACAAAGTTATCTCTTCCATCCCACACGTTGGTAATGTATCACAGAATACTGCAATTGTTTTCAAAAACCACGAAGTAAAAGTAGGGTTTTCTACTTCTAATAACCTACAACAAAAACTGATACATAACATAAAACATAATCATGAGCTACACTCAGACTCTAGAATATACAAAGTAATAGGCCAGTAATGCTCCATGTTCCACCTAGGACAAACAGGCCGAAATTTCAACACCGTGTATAGAGAGTACATTAAAGTCTACAAACACAACAGACACTCATCAGTAATAGCCACACACATACACATTACAGTACAACCATTTGGAAAAGTAGAGTAAAATGTTAAAATACTCCACTGACTAAATAGTGGACATAAAATAGTTGTGTTAGAAGCACTGAGGATATATTCACATTACAAAAATTTTGAGATAAAATGTTGAACGAAAACTTGAAAGTTAGTTGGCGAATTCCTTCACATGCTTCGACAGTACTACTAAAATAGTACGATGTAGATACAAGCAACATTGTTAATCATATAAGTAATTTATGATCCATACTGCTACGTTAAATACCCTCTGTACAGAAGTACACTCCTGGAAATGGAAAAAAGAACACATTGACACCGGTGTGTCAGACCCACCATACTTGCTCCGGACACTGCGAGAGGGCTGTACAAGCAATGATCACACGCACGGTACAGCGGACACACCAGGAACCGCGGTGTTGGCCGTCGAATGGCGCTAGCTGCGCAGCATTTGTGCACCGCCGCCGTCAGTGTCAGCCAGTTTGCCGTGGCATACGGAGCTCCATCGCAGTCTTTAACACTGGTAGCATGCCGCGACACCGTGAACGTGAACCGTATGTGCAGTTGACGGACTTTGAGCGAGGGCGTATAGTGGGCATGCGGGAGGCCGGGTGGACGTACCGCCGAATTGCTCAACACGTGGGGCGTGAGGTCTCCACAGTACATCGATGTTGTCGACAGTGGTCGGCGGAAGGTGCACGTGCCCGTCGACCTGGGACTGGACCGCAGCGACGCACGGATGCACGCCAAGACCGTAGGATCCTACGCAGTGCCGTAGGGGACCGCACCGCCGCTTCCCAGCAAATTAGGGACACTGTTGCTCCTGGGGTATCGGCGAGGACCATTCGCAACCGTCTCCATGAAGCTGGGCTACGGTCCCGCACACCGTTAGGCCGTCTTCCGCTCACGCCCCAACATCGTGCAGCCCGCCTCCAGTGGTGTCGCGACAGGCGTGAATGGAGGGACGAATGGAGACGTGTCGTCTTCAGCGATGAGAGTCGCTTCTGCCTTGGTGCCAATGATGGTCGTATGCGTGTTTGGCGCCGTGCAGGTGAGCGCCACAATCAGGACTGCATACGACCGAGGCACACAGGGCCAACACCCGGCATCATGGTGTGGGGAGCGATCTCCTACACTGGCCGTACACCGCTGGTGATCGTCGAGGGGACACTGAATAGTGCACGGTACATCCAAACCGTCATCGAACCCATCGTTCTACCATTCCTAGACCGGCAAGGGAACTTGCTGTTCCAACAGGACAATGCACGTCCGCATGTATCCCGTGCCACCCAACGTCCTCTAGAAGGTGTAAGTCAACTACCCTGGCCAGCAAGATCTCCGGATCTGTCCCCCATTGAGCATGTTTGGGACTGGATGAAGCGTCGTCTCACGCGGTCTGTACGTCCAGCACGAACGCTGGTCCAACTGAGGCGCCAGGTGGAAATGGCATGGCAAGCCGTTCCACAGGACTACATCCAGCATCTCTACGATCGTCTCCATGGGAGAATAGCAGCCTGCATTGCTGCGAAAGGTGGATATACACTGTACTAGTGCCGACATTGTGCATGCTCTGTTGCCTGTGTCTATGTGCCTGTGGTTCTGTCAGTGTGATCATGTGATGTATCTGACCCCAGGAATGTGTCAATAAAGTTTCCCCTTCCTGGGACAATGAATTCACGGTGTTCTTATTTCAATTTCCAGAAGTGTATATCATACTCTGTGGAAGACTTGTAGTATAATATATGTTGACATCTAAAAACATCTTTGTAACTGTTCGTTATTCTCGGTGCATACAGTTCACAGAAAAGTGAGAGTGATGTTTTACATGTATGAGACTGTACAAATGGACCACAAAAATCTGTAAGTACACGTTATTCCAAATTTTGCCACTAACCACATATAAAGATCGGTTATCAACTAAAAACTGTGCGTTTTTTAGATTGCAGTAAAGTCAAAAAAATGCAGAACATCAAAAAACGTTCTTCACAATGGGAACCATTTCCCGAATTTCTCGTGTAAAATGTAAATATAAGAAAATCGTGACTGGTAGCAGGAAAGTGATTTATAAACAGACTCAGTACATTTCTTGGTGAAACGATACAAAAGCAAACAAAATTAAATGCTAAAACATGGAAACAGCATACCAATTTAACCAAACTATCTCAGGTAGAATTCCGACTGTTTTTATATTGGACTTCGTCGTAATAGCAGACTTATGTTACTCGTACAACTCATGAAGATATCTGTTCTGGGCAGCCATCTTAGCCTGTGGCGTCATAGTGGACGCCGCCTTGCACCAACATCTTTGCCTTCCACCATAATCCATTATCCCACACCTTATCTAGGTAATACGTAGGTTGGAACTTAAATAGTGGCAACACTGCTGTAGAGACACTATGCAATGGAATCTACTATTGTTACTGATAGCACACGTTGTTGACATACCTACCTTACCTGCGAGCAAATGGACTCGCCCGTCTCACGTCACCGGCGTGCGCACAGTCGAGGGAAACACAGTCACTTGTGAGCGAGCGGTCTAATGTAACGGTGTCACTACGTTTTCGAAACAGGAACAACGGAGTTGGATGAAGATTGAATGTGCCAGATTTCGTACAGCACGACAGTGTCATCAAGGTCTTCAAGAGGCATGCGGGGAATCGGCATTGCTTTACAGAACAGTGGCACGTTGGGTGAATGTCTTCAACCAAGGTCGGCAAACTGTGGCAGACATGAATAGGGCAGGTCGTCGTAGCGTCTGAAGAAGTGCACGCTGCTGCGTTAGTGGACAGTGAGCGAAGCCATACGATTCGTGAGCTCGCTCACGAAACCGGATTAGCCCATACGGCTGTGCTTCGCATCCTGAAGGAACGCCTGGGCATGTGGAAAATTGTATCACGATGGGTTCCACATGACTTGACGGAAATGCAGAAACGGATGCGTTACGACGGTGCTCAGACGCACTTGGAACGCTATGAGCGCGAAGGAGAGGCTTTCTTACGCCGCATCGTAACACTAAATGAGACATGGATCGTACGAGCCAAAACGCCAACCCAACGAATGGCGTCATTGTGGATCGCCGCGAAAGTCGAAAGTGAGTCAGAACTCCAGTATGGTAAAAGTTATGGTGATTCTCGTGTACGACTGTAATGGTGTTATCCTAAAGCACCACGTTCGCCCACGGCAGACCGTCAGCGCACAGTATTACTGTTCGTTTTTGGAGCTGCGACCAGCTTTGAGAAAGAAGCGCCGACACTTTCTGCGCAACCCATCCGTCATTTTGCACGACAATGCGCAGGCGCATACAGCGAAAGCTGTGGCTGCTCTGTTCGGTTGATGGGACTGGGAAGTCCTTGTGACTTTGATTTGATTCCGAAGATGAAGGAACCACTTCGTGGCATTCGTTTCAGAACTGTTCCAGAGATTCGACAGGCAGTAGCCCGCTCCATTCGCACCATCAACAGAACAGGCCCTGCTAACGGTATACTACGCCTTCCACAACGATGCAAAGGGTTCTAGCCAGCCGGTGTGGCCGAGCGGTTCTAGGCGCTTCAGTCTGGAACCGCGCGACCACTACGGTCGCAGGTTCAAATCCTGCCTCGGGCATGGATGTGTGTGACGTCCTTAGGTTAGTTAGGTTTAAGTAGTTCTAAGTTCTAGGGGACTAATGACCTCAGATGTTAAGTCCCATAGTGCTCAGAGCCATTTTGAAAGGGTTCTACACAACTCTGGTGACTACCTTGAAGAACAGTAACAGTTGCAAACATGTAACGCTTTTGTATCGGTTTTCAATAAATAGTTGCCACTATTTAAGTTCCAACCCTCGTACTTTGATCTTCCGCTGTCTGGCAACCATGCATACTGTGTCAAAACCCGCGCAAAGTACGGTAACTACACTTGAATTTCCCACCAATAGAACAAGTGGCATATCAAGAGGGTAGGGGGGGGGGGGGGGGAGAGGGGTGTGGCATTACATAAATCGTTGATAAGCGTATGAGGTAGGGGAGATCTGAAAATAATACAGTGTTGAAACTGTCTAAACATTCGCAAATATTAGGTCCAAAGTATTTGATAGGTACATTCTTAACACCACTGCATCAGATCTGACCATAATGTCATCCTCTTCATGTCGAAGACTGTTCATTCATTTAATATAATTGGGCGCGTTCTTAGTACAGTGTGCACAGTAACCCCAAGGTAGAGCGAGGAAATTCGTCAGGTACTTTGCCAGATTATACATCGGCGAACCAATGGTGGAGATGAGTCCTCTAGCTGTCACACATTATACTATTATACGGATGCGTGGTACGGAATCCGCAGCTGTGATACATGCTATATAAACTGAAGTTGGAGGAGGAAGGAAGGAAAGTGACTATTGATATCAGCTGCATTGCCCATCGAGGCGAATTAGTTACGTGGCAATGAATCCACTACCTTCAGCGCAGATGCATAATTACGTTCGACCTCCTGCGCGAATCTCGAAGAAGCGAGCGTGGAGGACAAGGGCAGGGACTGCGGATAGGTGGAAATGTGGGGCAGCCGGCAGGCTTGCCGACACAGTCCGGGCAATTGCGATAAACAGTGTGTCCTGGTGACGCAGTCATTAACGCAACTGCCTCGTTAGTAGGACATCTCTGGTTTGCATCCTGGTCTGGCGCACATTTTCGCTCGTCGCCACTGACTGCGCATAAAGTCGTGAAGCAGCTGATGTCAAGAGCCCATTCCCTTTCCTTTCTCCCACTCCACCTTCAATTTACATAATACGAGGCGTGTTTTTTTAAGGAAGTACCGTTTTCAAATTAAAAAAAGACCTCCTAAGATGTCTCAATAATTTTATTTTTACATGAAAGCCTGTACCTTAATCTACGCACTGACGCCATTACAGTCTGATTCTTCCTTGTTTATGTTGTGTACTGAGTGTTTAAGATGCCTCCGATAATTGTGAGTCCTGCCTACTGTGAAGTACGGGCTGTTATAAGATTTCTTAGTGCTAAAGGCCTAAAAGCGATCGACATTCACCGTGAGATCTGTGCAGTTTACGGAGGAAACATTATGAGTGATGGAATGGTAAGAAAGTGGGTGAGAGCATTTAAAGATGCCCGCACAAATGTGCATGATGAACAATGGAGTGGGCGTCCTTCGGTCGTTAAGGAAAGTTTGGTGCAGGAAGTGGACAATAAGGTGACAGAAAACAGACGCTTTACGATTTCCTCCTTGCGGGATGACTTTCCTAATGTTTCTCGTAGTGTTTTGTATGGCATTGTGACCGAGCTCTTGAATTACCGAAAATTGTGCGCACGTTGGGTACCGAAAATGTGGACGGATGTGCACAAAACCAAACGTTTAGACAGTACATTGACTTTCCTTGAGCGGTACCACAACGACGGTGATGATTTCTCAAGCCAAATTGTTACGGGCGATTAAACATAGGTGGCCTACGTCACACCAGAATCAAAGCAACAGTCCATGCAAGTTGAGCAAGGGCATCGTTTTCTACAAGACAATGCCCGTCCGCATGTGTCGAATCAGATCAAAGATCTTATCACATCTTTTCGATGGGAAACTCTAGATCATCCTCCGTACAGCTCCGATCTTGCGCCCAGTGACTACCATCTGTTCCTGCACTTGAAGAAATACCTGGGCGGTCAGCGTCTTCAAAACTATGACAAAGTCAAAACAGTGGTGATGCAGTGGTTAATAAGTCAGACGGCAGACTTCTATGAGGAGGGTATTAAAAAACTGGTACAACGCTATGACAAGTGCCTCAATATTGACGGAAATTATGTAGAAAAGTAGCTTAAGGTACAGGCTTTCATGTAAAAATAAAATTATTGAGATATCTTAGCACGTCTTTTTTTAATTTCAAAACGGTACTTACTTAAAAAAACACGCCTCGGATTATACTTTTCTTTGATTGTGAGTTCAAATGGTACGTTCAAGAGCAATTTTCATAGTTAATAAATATAAACAACATAATTCAGCATATGAAAGTGGATAGTGGGAGAAATGTATCATCACATGAATTAGGTTCCCCAAATGCCAAAAACGGAAGAAATATCACAAGAGAATTTTCAGTTATTAATTCGACAGTGACGTATGTCTGGTGACAATTGTTTTATACAACCCATTATCCAAAACTGATCCTTTCCTGCGGCTGAAACTTTCTGATCAAATGCAATAAATTGAAAGATAGTACGAAAAAGTCATAAATAGATGGGAAACCAAAATAACTACTCCAATAATAAAGTACCAACAGCCGTTATTTTGGTTGCACTTGTTAGGCAACCAGTTCCGGCATTACATTATTAATCTTCAGGCCTGCATATATCGAGTAACCCTCGTGTAGAAACCAATGGAGCACTGTCAACTGGTATCGTGAGGATTTTTTTCCCGCGGGCATGTGCACTCCTTGGACAGCTGTCAGCAACTCTGAGTTGCCAGTGGGAAAAAAGTCGTCACGATACCAGTTGACAGTGCTGCACTGGTTTCTAACAGGAGGGTTGTCTGATATATGCAGGGCTGAAGATGACGTAATGTAATGCCGAAACTGGTTACCTAACAAATAAAACCAAAATAACGGCTGTTGCTATTTTATTATTGGAAATCGACCAGCCGAAGTCCCGCACTCCGGACATAGGATGGAGTTTCATATATTTTTCTAAATGACTACCAGTCTTACGAAAAGTATATTTCACAGGTCCATTGGTATCAGCTGGGGCTACCAAGCGCCGCTAGAAGACGAGGTGGAGAGAGCCAGAAGAATATGGGAGAACACCTATCTGGAGATAGGAAAGCATCCAGCAGTGGAGACGCAGACAGAGGAAGTGGCAGATGAGGAAGAGGACGAAGAGCTGCTGGCGTCGAAGGGTGTGGCTGCCAAGTCGGAAGATGAAGTTCTGTCCTCATTTGCTGTCAAAATGATCCTTACAGCCGACATGCTGTACTTCACTGAACGACTCCAGGTGGAACAGATAAACCAATTTGTATTAGCCAAAATAATTTGAATATTAGTAATGTTCTTTGGAAAGTTCCTGTGGAGAATGCGGTGCCTGAAATCGCTTTGTGCATAGTTTCTCATTTATCAATTCGTTATCAGCGACTGCAACGCAAACTAATGCTACATCTTGAAGTGTTTCCTACGTCTGAAAAACACTGAGGTGACAAAAGTCATGGGATACCTTCTAATATCGGTCGGATCTCCTTAGTGCAACAACTCGACAAGGCAATTTACTCAACTAGCCGTTGGAAGTCACCTGCACAAATATTGAACCACGCTGTTATCTCTGTAGCTATCCATAATTACTAAAGTTTTGCCCATGCCGGATATTGTGCAGGAACTCACCTCTCGGTTACGTCTCATAAGTGTTCGATGGCATTCATGCCAGACGGTCTGGGTGGCCAAATAATTTTCTCGAACTGACCAGAATGTTATTCAAACCAATTGCGAATAATTGTGGCCCAGTGACATGGCGCATTGTTATCCACAAAAATTCCATTGTTGTTTGGGAACACGATATCCATTAATGGGTGCAAATGGCCCCTAAGTTGCAGAACATAACCATTTCCAGTCAATGACCGGTTCAGTTAGACCAGAGGACCGAGCCCATTCCATCTAAATTCAGCCCACACAATTACGGAGCCACCACCAGCTTGCACAGTGCCTTGTTGGCAGCCAACGTACATGGCTTCGTTGGGTCTGGGCCACACTCGTACCCTACCATCAGCTATTACCACTGGATCCGGGACTCATCTGATGCCACGGTTTTCCAGTCGTCTAGGGTCCAATCGATATGGCCACGAGCCCAGTAGATTTGCTACAGGCGATGTCGTGCTGTTAGCAACGGCACTCGCATCGGTCGTCTGTTGCCATAGCCCATAAACAACAAATTTCGCCTCATTGTCCTTACAGACACGTTCGTCATATGCCCCACATTGATTTCTGCAGTTATTTCACGCAATGTTGCTTCTCTATTAGCGCTGAAAACTCCATGGAAACGCCTCTGTCCTCGATTGTTAAATGAAGGCGGGCGGCCACTGCGTTGTCCTGGTGAGAGGTTATGCATTAAATTTGGTATTCTTGGCACACTCTTGAAACAGTGGAGCTCGGAATATTAAATTCCCTAACGGTTTCTGAAATGGAGTGATAAATGCGTCCCGCTCCACATTTCATACCGCGCTCAAAGTCTGTTAATTGCCGTCGTGCGGTCTTAATCACGTCGGAAACCTTTTCATGTGAATCAATTGAGTACAAATGACAACTCCACCAATGCATTGCCTTTTATACCTTATGTACGCGATACTACTGCCATCTGTGTACGTGCATATGGCTGTCGCATAACTTTTGCCACCTCAGTGTAGTGTAGTGTGTACATGTTCAGATTTCGAACGCCGTTAGTCTCTAATTCTGAACTTATACATTGTGAAATACTACTCAGACAAACTGTGTAGTTATTGATAATACGGACCTCTTCAGCTGTTCTTACGCTGGAATCTGGACTCTTTAATAAATTCTGTCCTCCCTACTAAATCATAGAAAGCGTATAAAATGTTCAATTAATTTACGGGCATTTAGTCGGATAACGCCGTCGACAACCGCCGATACTTTGACGGGGGCACACTCTGTTACTTTCATAAGTAATTAATTAAAGGAATCTGCCACGACGTCGCATCAGGTATCTATTGCCCTCTTCTTCCTGACCCCTGCAGTAGCGACAGACTCCTTGCGTCAAAAGTTAATGATGTTGGAAATACTCCAATTATCTAATGTAAAAGTAAAGATAAATTTTGATGAACATTTAGACAAGGAACTCTGAAAAGAATATAAGGTAAATTGATTGGAAATACCAAGAATCTAAATGTTCTGCATGAAAAAGGTAGGTAAAATTCCAAGATGGTGGAAATAAACCAATAATACTGTATAAAAAATGGCTGTGAATGGAGGAAAAAATTTGTCAGTTTTGTGAAGATAAAACTGGGCAAAATCCGAGCAGCCCAGTTATCCAAAGTTCCGTTTGTGTCGTAGCCTGACACAAACTAATCAGTTCAGTGTCGTGAGCCACATTGTGTGTGAAAACCAAGATAGATAGCCGAAAACGTAGTTGAGTTTGATGACTTTGAAAAGAATCCAGCTGATGTTGTTTGTTCATTTGCTATTAAGGATGAGACATGAGTGCTACGTTTCCAATCAGAAAGGAATCAGCAGTCAGAGTGGCGGCTGGAAACTGATGGCCCAGCAGAAAAAATGACGAAACTTGATTTGGATGCTAGACAGTTAATGAGCTGTATTTTCTGGAATGAGAAAAAGATGCTTGTTATTGATCTGGGAAAGAAAAAAGAAGAACGTGATTTCTGTTTAAGTCTTCTGTATTAGATAAATAACACGCGAGAAAAGCCCCAGGATTGCAAAACGAATGTATTGTTTTTGTTCCCAGAACGAATCTTTCACTCTGCCACGCAGTGACCACTGCTTTGAAACTGATTCGCTGATTGAAACAGTGGCCAAACTGGGAGTCGAACACAGAGCCTTGCCCATTCTGGGTCTTACAGACAGTCAGCAAGAACACTGCATATTAATGGCAAGGTTCCTGGTTCAAGCCTCCCAAGAGGCTTCATATAACCTTTGATATGGGTTATACACCTACCTCCAAAGATAATTTTTCAACAGATAAGTGAGATTGAATGTTGGTACAGATTGTTGGAACAATCACGTATTCACCAGATTAGCAGCCTTTTGACTTCCGCAAATCTAAAAATATTTGTGAGCAGCAATCATTTTGAACCTAATGAACATATTAAGGCAGTCGCTGAGAAATACTGTCAGACCACCCAGAATTTCAGCTCAGAGCTGGAATATACTCACAGGAAAACTTTAAACAAATTGTATTGCCGAGTAAGGGTGCTGCATCAAATATAAGACCGTATTCGACCGGTGGAAGGATCCCTATTAGCTAAAGACCATAAAGCTGAGGAAGAACTTGCCTTCCCCTGCTGTAAATACATCGACAAACACCTATAATCTTATATGCTGATTTTTAGCAGTGTTTTTTTGAATACTGGTGGTGTACAATCGAAAGGGGAATGGCCAATGATTTGGGCGTTCTAATGTATATGGAACTAAGGAAAACTGTACGAAACGAAATTATATTTTTTTTTGTAAGGCAAAAATGCCGTTTGAATTTAGGTTGCTATTGGGCAAGAGAACCAGTCAATCGAAAGTCTACTGAACCTTCGTTCACACGAAAAAATATTAGTCACCCATTAAAAGAGCACACGCGTCGCTTTGGAGCGTTGTAGGTGACTATTCTTTCGCACATGTCCGAAAGAACAGACATCTTATGCCATCCAGTAGCCAAACAAATATTTATTTAAAGTTTTCAATGAAGTTAGCCACAATTGGGCATTGAAATGAATCAATGGTGACAGGTGAAAATTTGTGCCTGACAGGGGCTCAAACCGGGATCTCACACTTAATTCGAGCAGTAGCCTTAACCGCTTCGTCAAATTATTGATTCAAGTGTATTTATGTGCGTGGTTTCTGTTCTTTCGGACATGTCCTAAAGAACAGATATATACATTGGTCAGCCAGCACATTGTGACCACCGACCTACTATCGATATAAACCCGTCCAGCAGATAGCAGCATTACCTGGCGAGGACTGACTGCTAGTCAGACATACGCACGGTACATGTAGTACAGGGTTATTACAAATGATTGAAGCGATTTCACAGCTTTACAATAACTTTATTATTTGAGATATTTTCACAATGCTTTGCACACACATTCACAAATGTTCGATGTGTCCCCCTTTAGTGATTCGGCAGACGTCAAGCCGATAATCAAGTTCCTCCCACACTCGGCGCAGCATGTCCCCATCAATGAGTTCGAAAGCATCGTTGATGCGAGCTCGCAGTTCTGGCACGTTTCTTGGTAGAGGAGGTTTAAACACTGAGTCTTCCACATTAACCCCACAGAAAGAAATCGCATGGGGTTAAGTCGGGAGAGCGTGGAGGCCATGACATGAATTGCTGATCATGATCTCCACCACGACCGATCCATCGGTTTTCCAATCTCCTGTTTAAGAAATGCCGAACATCATGATGGAAGTGCGGTGGAGCACCATCCTGTTGAAAGATGAAGTCGGCGCTGTCGGTCTCCAGTTGTGGCATGAGCCAATTTTCCAGCATGTCCAGATACACGTGTCCTGTAACGTTTTTTTCGCAGAAGAAAAAGGGGCCGTAAACTTTAAACCGTGAGATTGCACAAAACACGTTAACTTTTGGTGAATTGCGAATATGCTGCACGAATGCGTGAGGATTCTCTACCGCCCAGATTCGCACATTGTGTCTGTTCACTTCACCATTAAGAAAAAATGTTGCTTCATCACTGAAAACAAGTTTCGCACTGAACGCATCCTCTTCCATGAGCTGTTGCAACCGCGCCGAAAATTCAAAGCGTTTGACTTTTGTCATCGGGTGTCAGGGCTTATATTGTAAACGGTAAGGCTTCTGCTTTAGCCTTTTCCGTAAGATTTTCCAAACCGTCGGCTGTGGTACGTTTAGCTCCCTCCTTGCTTTATTCGTCGACTTCCGCGGGCTACGCGTGAAACTTTCTCGGCTCCTGTCGCCATTTTGTCTCACTGCGCTCTCGAGCGCTCTGGCGGCAGAAACCTGAAGTGCGGCTTCAGCCGAACAAAACTTTATGAGTTTTTCTACGTATCTGTAGTGTGTTGTGACCATATGTCAATGAATGGAGCTACAGTGAATTTATGAAATCGCTTCAATCATTTGTAATAGTCCTGTATTGGTGAGCATACTCTCCGTGCGTAGAATGGGGAAGGCCCGCGATCTATCGGAGTCTGACCAAGGGCAGATTATGGTGGCCCGGAGGCTCGGCACGAGCATTTCGGGAACTGCACTGCATGTTGGGTATTCATGGAGTGCAATGACGAGCGTCTTCAACACGTGGCGAAACCAAAGTGAAACCATGTCCAGACGTTGTGGGACTGGGCAGCCACCTCTCATTAGAGATGTCAGTCGTCGTAGGCTGGGCATACTGGTAAACAGGACAGTAACTAACATCAGAACGTAATTCTGAGCCGAGTATAAGTGTGCCTGAACACAAAGTTTATCAGATACTCTTAACAATAGACCTCCACAGCCAAAGACGCATGCTCGTTCCAATGTTAACACCACAACATGAGGAACTATTGCTAAAATGGGCACGTGACCATCGGTTCTGGACGTTGGCTCAGTGGCAGAGCATTGCATGGTCTGATAAATCCGAATACATTCTTCATCAATTGATGGAAGGGCGTGAATCTGTCGTCTTCCAGGCGAACAACTCCTGGAGCTCATGCGAAGCACCGTGACGCCCAAGGAGTATTGTACACTAGTTGCGGACCGCATACGCCCCTTCGTGACGATCTTGTTTCCCGATGGCCGTGGCATTTTTCAAGACGATAATGCGCCACCTCACAAGGCCAGGAATGTGCTGGAGTGGCTTAAAGGAACTCAGTGGTAAGTTCTAATTCATGTGCTGGCCCCCCCAACACGTCAGATCTGAACCCAACTGAACACATCTGAGATGTGATTGAATAAGGTGTCGGAGTTCATCGCCCCCTCCCCAGTATGTATGGGAGTTAGGCACCTTGTATGTACAGATGTGATGCCAACTCCCTTCACCGTCCTACCACCGTCTCATTGCTTCCATGCCACGACGCATCACTGCTGTTATCCATCCCAAAGATACCAGCAATTAGGTAGGTGGTCATATTGTTCTGGAATTTAAAGGGATAGCTGTTTTAACCTTTTACGTCTATTCAAAAATATTTAAATGCTGTCGTCACTTCTCGAATTAAGAAAAATATTTTTTTTAAAAAAAATATATAATTTTCTTATCGAACCTAAGGCGTAAAATGAAGAATTGGGGTGGGGGGGGGGGGTGGGGGGAGGAAGTTGACGAATATATAACTGTTCACATTAACAGAGAGAAACAATGTATTAAAGTTAAAGATGAAACACTAAAAATACAATAAGAAATTGTTTCTAATAAAACTCAAATCTCAGTTGTGAAATTAATCACAACAAAAATTTAGGAAGACAATAAACTTTATACACAAAAATCACACTTCCAGAGTGTCTTTCGCTTCACCATCATCCCAACCAGAACATGCAGCATATGCACAAGATTTCCACCTGAAGCACTGATACCACAACTCTTCCTTTCGATGTTCTCCGCAAATAACGCAGTCTTCTTCGTCTTCTCCTAACACTTTTTGAATATCAGTGTTGTCGTCCTCCGTATAAGGAATCTCTTACGATGACTCATAAGATGCTGAGTAGTCCAGTTGATACTTTTTAGTTTTCTTTACTTTACTAGGTGTTTTCGATCCTTTGGATCACTTGGATTTCTTTGAAGCTAATTTTTCAGATTTTCTTTTCAATCTTTCCTGTTTTTTCACTTCTAGCAATTCTTCAGTAACTCGTTTCACAGGACTTCCAGGAATGTGGTAAGAAGGCAGTTTCTTCCTTGGTTTCCTGGCTGTTATTTTAATGGCCATCGGAAGTGAAGGCAGAGTTAAGCAAGTGGGGAGCTGTGGAGAAATTTCATGGTTGTGGAGGAACAGCTGAGGAAATGGTAGACTTTGGAGGTGGAGTTCCTGACATCATGGGGTCTAGAGGAAGGTCTGAGGGAATGACTGCTGACCAGCGGCAGGAGCAGCCTGTCGATTGTTTTCAACAAGGTAAGTGGTGTATGAGGCTTGAAAATCTTCATCTGTAAAAGTGCTGCAGTCTAGAGGCTCAGTTCCAGTAGCTCTGATCCATTCACAGCAGTCACAGCAGTCGGGATAGTACTCGCTCTGAGGTATTCTTTGCCGAATATTTTGGCTATCTCTCGGATTGTAATCACGGCTCCTGGGTTAGATACTAAATAATCTTCGCAGCTTGACAATAGGCAGTCTTCAGTGGACCACAAAAAGACAGGTCGAGTGCCTGCAACCTGTGACTTTAATGAGCTGGAAATGCTAGTAGTCATGCCCCATTATTCCTTCAAGAGTCAATCGACTCCAGTGTGACATGTGATGCGTGATTGTCCTTTATAATTAGGACTAGATTTCGTTTGCTTGGGTGAGCATCACTAGTAATGTGTTCTAAGACCTTTAGAAAATTTTGATCAGTCATCCACCCTGATTCATGAGCCACTCCAAATCTGCCTGCCCCATTTTAAAAATCAGGATTCAACTTTACCCTGGGAAAGACGAGGAAAGGTGAAATGTAAGTGCCAGTAGCACTCATACCGCATAAAGCGGTGACTGCTACTCCTCGTTCACCAGAAGAAACTTTAATCACACAGTGGGAACCAATGCAGATACCACTTTAGGAGTTTTCTTTCACACTGTGGAAAACCCCGTTTCATCGATGTTGAGGATATTCTGGGTTTTGAACAAATACTTCAGTCAAAGTTCTTTAAATGTTTTACAAAATTTAGCTATATTAACTCGATTGAAGGCCATGAGTCGAACTACTAAAGTTACCTCTGGCATTTTCAGAATTAGTTTTCAGATGTTTCGAAAATACTTTAAACGAAGTCTTTTCCAGCGGCCTTCTTGAACAAATGGTTCACTCCTAGTCCTTCTGCATACGAAAAACACATTTTCCCAAACTATTTATTCGTTATCCCAAAGGCACTTTTGTCCAAATCAGTCACATGTCGTCTCAGCTCTTTTATTTGATGGTTGGTAAATGTGTGTTTAAAACCTCCTAAAATTCGAGGACAGTCCTAAAACAGATAAAAGTTCTATACATAAATTTAAAAACGCAATATTTTTAGGCATTTCTTTAACAAATTTTTACTACAATAGTCCACTTACGACTGCCCCAATGAGGCCACATCTCTGTATCAAATATCATCCTAGTATCGACTCTGGCATGTTATGTTTCTTTGCTGCTGCATTTACACTATAGTTTTTATCTCTTACTTCATCAATAGCTCCATTCGTTGCCACTTTCTCCCAGTTTCCCCTGTCACTTTTCGTGGTATAATGTCTTTGCATTATGTTTATAAAATCTGTTGGACAGCCATACATTAGGAATTAAATTTTTTTAAAAATGCATTTAAAACTCAGTTCCGAAATCAATTATTCAATACGACAAAAGCGTTGATAAAAATAGTTTCTCCAAAATATTTCAGGTAAGATGACGAACTAAGGAACTTCTCATTATCTTACCCACCCTGCCATTCGTCATCTTACCCACGCCGTCATTTCAGTTTTGAACTCAATTATTATTACCTTAGTTTATCGTCGACTACTTAAATCACACACTGCTCTTTAAATTATGAACTGTATTTTGAGAATCTACATCTATATGGATGCTCTGAAAATCACATTAAGTGCGTGGCAGAGTGTTCATCGAACCACCTTCACAATAATTCTCTATTATTCCAATCTCGTACAGCGCGCAGAAAATACGAAGACGTATATCTTTCGGTGCGAGTTCTGATTTCCGCTATTTTATTACGGTGATCGTTCCTCCCTATGTAGGTCGGTGTCAACAATATATCTTCGCATTGGGAGGAGAAAGTTGGTGATTGAAATTTTGTGAGAACGTTCCACCGCAACGAAAAAGACTTTGTTTTAATGATCTCCTCCCTATTTCAGGATAATACAAAACGTACTGCCCTTCTTTGAACTATCTCGATGTACTCCGTCAATTCTATCCGGCAAGGATCCCACACTGCGAAATAGTATTCTAAAATAGGACGGACAAGCGTAGTGTAGGCAGTTTCTTTAGTACATCTGTTACATTTTCTAAGCGTACTGCCAATAAAACGCAGTCTTTCGTTCGCCTTCCCCACAACATTTTCTGTGTGTTCCTCCCAATTTAAATTGTTCGTAATTGTAATTCCACCTAGGAATTTACGGTCTTTAGAATTGACTGATTTATCGTGTAACCGAAGTTTAACGGATTCGTATTGTCACTCATGTGGATGACGTCACACTTTTCGTTATTTAGGGTCAATTGTCAATTTTCGCACCATACAGGTAACTTTTCTAAATCGTTTTGGAATTTGTTTTGATCTTGATGACTTTACTAGTCGATAAACGGCATCGTCATCTGCAAACAACCTAAGACGGCTGCTCAGATTGTCTCCTAAATCGTTTTTATAGATGAGAAACAGCAAAAGGCCTATAACACTACCCTGGGGAACGTCAAAAATAACTTCTGTTTCACTAGATGACCTTCCGTCAGTTACTACGAACTGTGGCCTCTTTGACAGAAAATCGGGAATCCAGTCACATACCTGAGACGATATTCTATAAGTACGCAATTTCACTACAAGTCGCTTGCGTGGCAGAGTGTCAAAAGCCTTCTGGAAATCTAGAAACACGGAATTAATTTGCAATCCCTTCGTGTGAGTAAAGAGCTAGTTGTGTTTCACAAGAACGGTGTTTTCTAAATCCATGTTGACTGTGTGTTAATAGACCGTTTTCTTCGAGGTAGTTCATAATGTACATGTTCATTCACAATACATGTTCCAAAATCCTTCTGCATATCGACGTTAATGTTATGGGACTGCAATTTAGTGGATTACTCCTACTACCTTTTTTGATTACTGGCGTGACCTGTGCGACTTTTCAGTCTTTGGGTACGGATCTTTCGTCTTTGTATATGATTGTTAAGTATGGAGCTAATGCATCAGCGTACTCTGAAAGGAGGCTGACTGGTATACTGTCTGCACTGGAATACTTGCTTTTGTTGAGTGATTTACGTTGCTTCACTACTCCGAGAATATCTACTTCTATGTTAATCATGTTCAGAGCTGTTCTTGATTCGAATTCTGGAATATTTACTACGTCTTCTTTGGTGAAGGAATTTCAGAAGGCTGTGTTTAGTAACTCTGCTTTGGCAGCACTGTCTCCAATAGTTTTCCATTGCTATCGGGCAAAGAAGGCATTGACTGTATTTCGCCGTTAGCATACGTCACATACGACCAGAATCTCTTTGGATTTTCTGCCAGGTTTCGAGACAAATTTTCTTTGTGGAAACTATTATAAGCAACTCGCATTGAAGTGCGCGCCAAATTTTGAGCTTCTGTAAAAGATCGCCATTCTTGGAGATTTCCAGTTCGTTTAAATTTGGCATGTTTTTTTTCGTTTTTTTCTGCAACAGTTTATGGAAGAGTGTAAACAGCATAGCACACTCGAGTAATTCCTCACTCTGCGAAGTCCAAACATTACAAAGTCACATAAACAAAACACAGCTTTCTTGCTATTGCTTGCTAAACAATCAGTTCCACAACATCCTTCGGCGAACTTCGTAACTCATCGCCCGACTCTCAGAAACTACATTTAGAGGTGGTGCTATGTGTGAAGACATTCAAATATCTCGAAAACTGCACATCGGACTAAAAAAAAGTTTTAATTATAATTTGTTTTTCCTGAAGGAGGAGATCCAACGATACCACACTCGACCTGCCACCCCATGCTGTGCGTGGCGGGACTGGGGGGGGGGGGGGCATCCTTGGTTTTTATTGCAGATTATGATTCTACGAGCAATCTACGTATGTTTTGTCTGAAGAATTTTCTTTGTTTTGCCATAGATGGCGCAGTAATCGGGGGGAATGTAAATGGGTACACAATCGTAATTTACGACATTTCGAACGTGGGACTACCCGGCGCGCCACCGTGGCCGTAAAGCGAACTACGACGTTTCAGAACAGACAGTACACTGCGACCAGAGCTTACGTATCGTGTAGACGTAGAACAGGTAACAGCTCTTAAACATTACAATACTTGTGCAGTATTTATTGCCTGCACACCTACCTGTCATTTGGAAAACAGATGTGCAAGTGGACGATGAATTTTGCAATCACAGAGGAAAAAATTCAAACGATTCTGATTTATGGAGGATGTAGGAGAAATTTTGAGACTGCTGTTGCCTTGTATGCCGAGCAGTTTGTTCACTTGAGCACTAAGTTCGCATAAACCTACTTAATTCCCTGGATACCCAATCTGTGGGTTTCACCTCTGGATCATGGCTTGATATGAGCATTTGTTTAATGCCATATACCTGTAAAAATTGCTTCCATTTCCTGTTACTGAAATATGAAATTTTATGCACTATTTGTCAAAATGGACTTTTTCTAAAGATTTCTTGATGCCTTCAGTGCTATTCTCTTTATTTTATGTACGATTCTACAACTTCGCCCTTAGGCCATTTTCAAGTATCTAAAACTGAAGTATTAAACATCGGATACGTTAGTGACACCTGTGACTTTGATGTAGGAACAAGTCGTATCTGTTGATATACTAGGCGCATTGTAACTTACTTTTTACGGGTTAAGTAGCAAATTTCTGTAAAATAAATATAATCTTCCTAGTGTTCAGTACGTTAAAACATGGGCCTTATATGTAAGAGCTTTGCAACAATTGCTCGAAAGTAACGTGCTCCTAAATCAGCGTGTACATCTCGGATTTATTTTATGAGCAAACATGGAGTCATAGGTGCAGCGACATACATGACATAATTTACTGTTATAAAATCATTCATAAAGTAAGTTATAATGCGCCTAGTATATCTACAGATATGACATGTTCCTACATAAAAATCACAAGTGTTACTAATGTATTCAGCGTATAATACTTCCGTTTTGGATATCTGAAAACGGCTGAAGGCTGAAATTGTGCAATCGTACATGAAATAAAGAGAATGGCAGCTGATGGAATCAAGAAATCTTTCAAAAAATTCATCGCAGCTGCGGACCCTATCACATTGAAAATTATAAAATGGCCTTCAGTTTGCAGATTTGAGGAATGTAATTTTCTATAAATCGGCATATTGCTGGGGCACTGGGTGCTTTCTATAAGGTTTATAATTTGTTTCGAAAACAAGCCATATATTGCAATTCTGTGTTGGCTACCAGAACATGCAATCGGAAAGGGTTGTCAGATGTCTGTCGCAGAGATGTATAGAGGTTTATCAACAATTATCGGGTCGGCCTCAACAAAATATTTTCGCATTCAGAAGAGAAAGTTACTAATTGCAATTTCGTGAGAAGGTTCCGCCGCAACGATAAACGCTTTTGTTTTAATGATCTCCATCCCAAACCCTGTATCATTTCTGTGACACTCTCTCCCCTATTTCGCGATAATACAAAACGTGCTGCCCTTCTTTGAACTTTCTCGATGTATTCCGCCAATCCTATCTGGTAAGGATCCCACAATGCGCAACAGTATTCCAAATGAGGACGGACAAGCGTAGTGTAGGCAGTTTCTTTTGTACATCTGTTACATTTTCTAAGCGTTCTGCCAATAAAACGCAGTCTTTTGTTAGCCTTCCCCACAACATTTTCTATGTGTTCCTCCCAATTTAAATTGTTCGTAATTGTAATTCCACCAAGGAATTTACGGCCTTTAGAATTGGCTGATTTATCGTGTAACCGAAGTTTAACGGATTCCTATTGTCATTCATGTGGATGACGTCACACTTTTCGTTATTTAGGGTAAACTGCCAATTTTCACACCATACATACATCTTTTCTAAACCGTTTTGCGATTTGTTTTGATCTTCTAATGACTTTACTAGTCGATAAACGACAGCGTCATCCGCAAACAACCTAAGACGGCTGCTCAGATTGTCTCCCAAATTCTTTATATAGATAAGAAACGGATAAGGGCCACAACACTACCTTGGGAAACGCCAGAAATCACTTCTGTTTTACTCGATGACTTTCCTTCAGTTACTACGAACTCTAACCTTTCTGACAGGAAATCACGAATCCAGTCACATAACCGAGACGATATTCCATAAGCACGCAATTTCACTACAAGCCGCTTGTGTGGTATAGTGTCAAAAGCCATCCGGAAATCCAGAAACACGGAATCAATTTGAAGTCCCTTGCCAGTAGCACTCAACACTTCATGAGAGTAAAGAGCTAGTTGTGTTTCATAAGAACGATGTTTTCTAAATCTGTGTTGACTGTGTGCTAATAGACCGTTTTCTTCGAGGTAATTCATAATGTTCGAACATATGTTCCAAAATCCTGCTGCATATCGACGTTAATGATATGAGTCCGTAATTTAGTGGATTACTCCTATTCCTTTCTTGAATATTGGTGTGACCTGTGAAACTTTCCAGTTTTTGGGTATGGATCTTTCGGCGAGCGTACTGTTGCATATGATAGTTAAGTATGGAGCTGTAGCATCAGCATACTCTTAAAGGAACCTAATTGGTATACAGTCTGGAGTAGAAGACTTGCTTTTATTAAATGATTTAAGTTGTTTCACTACTCCGAGAATATCTACCTCTAAGTTACTCATAGTGGCAGCTGTTCTTGATTCGAATTCTGAATATTTACTTCGTCTGTTGTGAAGACATTTCGGAAGGCTTTGTTTAGTAACTCTACTTTGGCAGCGCTGTCTTCGATAGTATATTCATTGCTATCGCTTAGAGAAGGCATTGATTGTGTCTTCCCGCTAGCGTATTTAACATACGACCAGAATACCATAAGCATTAACTGTTTTGCAATATATTACATGCAATTCCTACATCAAAATGTTTTCAGTAATGACCTCGTCTGTAATGTGATACATATTGTGTTTCACTTCCATCTGACCACTACATCCTGACATACATTTACATTTTACAATTATTTTTGTTTTTGAAGTGTTCGTTAAATTCCACGATAGGGATAAAATGATTTTAACGAAATTTGTCACTATCAATATTGTTTAGCTCATATTTGACGGCATTTCCTGTGATTAATGGTTCGTTTGTACGAAACCGAACTGGCAAAACTGATGTTCTACCACACAATTTATTACGAATCCTGGCCTGAAAAACAAAAACGTTTGAATGTAGCACATAGCACTCAGAGATTCTCTCAGTGTTTTACTCAGTTATACACAGTTTTGACGTTACCGAACTTAAAATTTCCTTAGTGACTTCAGTAATTACAAAGATTGTTTCTCCTGTTCTGCATGAATACTTGTTTACCGCGGATGAGACTGGTTGACTGTTCTACATTGACTTACCAGCACTGCGTACGTAATGTGGTACTTACTTCTGCCAGGTTTCGAGACAAAGTTTCTTTGTGGGTTCTATTACAAGCATCTAGCATTGAAATCCAATCAAAATTTCGCGCTTCTGTAAAATATTTCCAGCCTTGGAGGTTTTGCGTCTGTTTAAGTCTGACATTTTTTTTTTTTCGTTGTTTCTGTAACAGAGTTCTGACCTGTTTTGTGTACCAAGGAGGATCAGCTCCATCGTTTGTTAATTTATTTTGTACAAATCTCTCAGTTGCTGCCGATAATATTTCTTTGAATTCAAGCCATCTCTGGTCTAGATTTATATTTTAATTTGTAAGGGGTGGAGATTGTCTCTCAAGAAGATGTCATGTAAATTTTTATTTGCTTGTTTGAAAAGGTATATTTTTCTTTTAGTTTTGGGGGCTACAATATTCAATCGCGCTGCAACAACCCTGTTTTCACTAATCCCTGTATCCGATTTGATACTCATTATTAACTTAGGATTATTTGTTGTTAGGGGATCAAATCTGTTTTCACAACCGTTTACTATTCGTGTGGGCTCATGAACTAACTGCTCGGAGTAATTTTTAGGGAATGTCTTTACCACAATTTCGGATGATGTTTTATTCGTACCTCCGGAATTAAACGTGTATTTTCGCCAACATATCGAGGGTAAATTAAAGTCACCACCAACTATAATCGTATGAGTCGGGTACGTGTTTGAAATCAAACTCAAGTTTTCTTTGAACCTTTCAGCAACTGTATCATCTGAATTGAGAGGTCTGTAAAATCATTCAATTATTATTTTATTCCGGTTGCCAAGAATGACCTCTGCCCACACTAACTCACAGGAAATATCTACTTCAATTTCGAGACAAGGTAAACTACTTCCAATAGCAAAAAACACGCCACCTCCAATCGCGTTTAGCCCATCGTTTCGGAACACCAATAGGTTCTTCGCAAAAATTTCTGCTGAGCTTATCTACGGCTTTAGCCAGTATTCAGTGCCTATAACGATATGAGCATCAGTGCTTTCTCTTAGCACTTGGAGCTCTGGTACTTTCACAACACAGCTACGACAATTTACAACTGTTATACCGATGGTTCCTGTATCTTCGTTCTTCTCATATTCGTCCTGCATCGTTTGTGACTGAACCCCTTTTTGTGTTTTCCCGAGATCCTCTAGCCCAAAAAACCGTCCAGTCCACATCACACAGCCCCTGATACCTGTGTGGCCGCCTCTTGCGAATAGTGGACTCCTGACCTATTCAGCGGAACCCGAAACCCAACCACCCTATGTCGCAAGCAGAGGAATGTGCAGGCTACACGGTCGCAGAACCGTCAGAACTTCTGATTCAGACCACCTACCTGGCTCTGTACCAGAAGTCCGCAATCGGTCCTGTCGACTATGCTGCAAATGGTCAGCTCTAATCTCATCTCACAAAGAAGACTGGCAGCCTTTACCACTTCTGTTAGCTGCTCGAAACCAGAGAGATTCTCCTCTGATCCAAAGTGACACACATCATTGGTATCGACATGAGCCACCATCTGCAGATGGCTGCACCCTGTGCTCTTCATGGCATCCAGAAAGACCTGTTCCATGTCTGGAATGACTCCACCCAGTATGCACATGGAGTGCACATTGGCTTTCTTCCTCTTCTTGGTAGCCATGTCCCTAAGGGTCCCCTTAACGCGCCTAACGTTGGAGCTCCCAACTATCAATAATCCCTCCCTCTATGAATGCCCAGACCTCGCAGGCTGAGAGGTTTCCTCTGAAACAGGACAGGCGACGGAATCTGTCTTAGTGACAGTGTCAGCCACAGACAGCATCTGAAACCTGGAGAGGCCTTATGTGGAGCCCCATGGGAAATCTTTTGCTGCCTGCTATGCCCAGAGGCAACTTCCCACTCGACCACAGGTGAGGGATCAACCTCAGTGCGAGTAGTAACTTGGCTGGCCACTGGTGAGGACCGATCGGAGGACTCGGACATGCTGGACATCTATGGGGTCCCCACAGCCAGCCTATAATTGTTGTACTCATCCGCTGCAGCTTCAAGCTGTGTAACTGTGTAAGGTGTCAGGCAAATGCAACACCTTCCATGAAAACCCTGACATGATAGAAAATCCGGCAATATGTCACATAGCTCTGAATAAATCCTGACATTAAATTAACCAAAGTAACGAGTGAGCAAATGGAATACTACAGACTAACACAAGAACGTCTAAATGCATGTCATACCTTGCCACCGTGAAACAGATGCAGTTCCAAGGGGAGAAACGAGAACAGGAGCCAAGAACAGAGCCGTGTAGGCTAGAAGGCCCTACGATAAGAGTGGGACAATGGGACACCCGCAACGCCGGGCGACCGCCAGGAGGTCCATCCCTCAGCCCATGTTAAAAAATAGAGCCCTCAAGAAGAACAATATTGATCTTATAATAACTCTAAAAGGGCCACACCAGCTGCAAGTTTTAGTATGAGACTATACGCGTCTCTGTTACGTAGCAATCATTAAAAACATTGCCCACCACAAGAAGTATAACGTTTCTCATTGGATAGACAGAATTTTTGTAGGTGGAGCTTAAGGTTAACACTGAGACACTGATTGGTTAGTTGAAAACACAGCCAGATACCTTTTTCTTAAACCAGCTTCGGTAAACAGTAGTAAGGATAAGTTCGAGAGAGTTGCTACCGAGATGTCGAGGTGTGTGGAGCTGCGCCGCCAGCCTCCCCTGATGCTGCCTAATCACCAACAAGGTAAAGAACACATGCGGTGCTGCATAAGAGTGCATAAGGCTTCACTCAGAACTGCAGAAGTCTCATCTGTTATGTAATACTAGTGTCGATCGTCAATTAAACTTCGTGGCATTCGCATTTGCTACTTGAAGTTAAAAGCTGAAACGCGATGATTTTTCTGTTATGTAATTATTGAGAAGCCACATCACCCACTGTAATTTACAACAAGTTAAATAAGTAATTAAAGATAATTGAGGGTCACTGTAGACCATTTTTGATAGTTTTCTCTTTTATGAAACTTAATTTAAACCTAGATTATACATGTGATATGGCATAAGCCATCCTTCGATCCATTATAGATCTTGGAAACCCATTCAGGGAATATTCGTTCACATTTTTGTTGAACGCAGTTGGTTTTTATCATCCTATATTAAAATATTTCCTTTTATCAATAGTACATTTTATAAACAATGTTTTGTGAGTAGAATAAAAATTCCAGTGGTAAACTTAAGTGCTTTTTCGACGTTATTTTACCAGCTAACTAAAAATAGGAAAGCCTTGAACCACTTCCACTAGATTTAGTTAGTATTAAGATTCTTTTACAGGGAGTGCAGTGGAGCTGATGCTGAAATCAGTAAGTATTTGATAACATCATCGCTAGTCCTACGGAACTCTACATGTCATGTGTTGTCTGGCGTCTCCTTACCAGCAACAGGTCCCAGGTTCAAACCAGTCAATTCCCAAAAAAAATACGCTCAGTGCGTCCTTGCGCGAAAGTGGTAGGGAGACACGAATTAGAACAAACAGACACCAATCAGAATGTTAGAACTGAAGTGATCACAGCCTGGAGCTGAGAGCGAAGCATCACCATCTCGGCTCACATCCACAGGCAACAATCACAGTCCCTATCCACACTAAGGATGGTGGAAAACTGAACTACTCAGATAAATGGACTATTGGCACATGCTGCAAAACTCTACTGTAGACGCTGACGAAAACACAGGAACTGTGTCTAATAAATTAGAGTGATATGCAGAGATTCAAACTACCAAAGCATTCAGGAGAACTAATATTTCTCCCATGTTTAGCAATGTGTAATATGTCACAAAAACTGTCTACTCCCCGACGCAAACGAAAACGAGAGCACTGTGGCTATTAGATATTAAATTATCATAGAAACCCAAGAAACTCAACTATTAAGGCATACCAATGATATTATAAAATTCGCTCCTGGTTAGGAACTTGTAAAAGTCACAAAACCGGTTACTTCCCTGTTGCTGTGTCTGTCTTGGCTGGATGATGCTGCCTGACTGGCTGACTCACTTGCCACATCATTTGCGATGATGTTACTGTTATTATTTTGACAAAATGTTTCTGTCCGGTAAACACTGAACTGTTGCTGCCATGGCTGACTGTTGTTCCTTTTGTCATGGCCATGGTCATATCAGTAGTTCTTTCCTCTGATTATGCCTATCAAATTAAATGTAACCCTGGTTACTACTACAATTATTATTATTCTTATTACTTCTTTCCGTTCTCAGACGTTATGTCTGGTTAAAAATGGAAAGTGACGCAGACCTTGATCAAGCATGACTTCCTTTTAACTGTACGGTATATGTTACATTGCATTTAGGAACTTTCGGGTAATTGAACATGTATCAATAATTACAGATTTCTGTAGATGTATATATACGTTTGGATGTAGCTGTATTGGGTTGATGTACTGGTGGATATTGTGTGGTATCATTCCTGTAGTTGATAGTATAATTGGTATAATGTCAGCTTTATCCTGATGCCACATGTCCTTGACTTCCTCAGCCAGTTGGATGTATTTTTCAATTTTTTCTCCTGTTTTCTTCTGTATATTTGTCGTATTGGGTATGGATATTTCGATTAGTTGTGTTAATTTCTTCTTTTTATTGGTGAGTATGATGTCAGGTTTGTTACGTGGTGTTGTTTTATCTGTTATAATGGTTCTGTTCCAGTATAATTTGTATTCATCATTCTCCAGTACATTTTGTGGTGCATACTTGTATGTGGGAACATGTTGTTTTATCAGTTTATGTTGTATGGCGAGTTGTTGGTGTATTATTTTTGCTACATTGCCATGTCTTGTGGGGTATTCTTATTTGCTAGTATTGTACATCCGCTTGTGATGTGATCTACTGTTTCTATTTGTTGTTTGCAAAGTCTGCATTTATCTGTTGTGGTATTGGGATCTTTAATAATATGCTTGCTGTAATATCTGGTGTTTATTGTTTGATCCTGTATTGCAATCATGAATCCTTCCGTCTCACTGTGTATATTGCCTTTTCTTAGCCATGTATTGGATGCGTCTTGATCAATGTGTGGCTGTGTTAGATGATACGGGTGCTTGCCATGTAGTGTTTTCGTTTTTCAATTTACTTTCTTCATATCTGTTGATGTTATGTGATCTAAAGGGTTGTAGAAGAGGTTATGAAATTGCTATGGTGTTGCCGATGTATTTATATGAGTGATTGCTTTGTCTATTTTGCTAGTTTCTGCTCGTTCTATAAAGAATTTTCTTAAATTGTCTACCTGTCCATAATGTAGGTTTTTTATGTCGATAAATCCCCTTCCTCCTTCCTTTCTGCTTAATGTGAATCTTTCTGTTGCTGAATGTATGTGATGTATTCTATATTTGTGGCATTGTGATCGTGTAAGTGTATTGAGTGCTTCTAGGTCTGTGTTGCTCCATTTCGCTACTCCAAATGAGTAGGTCAATATTAGTATAACATAAGTATTTATAGCTTTTGTCTTGTTTCTTGCTGTCAATTCTGTTTTCAGTATTTTTGTTAGTCTTTGTCTATATTCTTCTTTTAGTTCTTCTTTAATATTTGTATTATCTATTCGTATTTTTTTGTCTGTATCCTAGATATTTATAGGCATCTGTTTTTACATCGCTTCTATGCAGTCGCTGTGGGTATCCAGTATGTAATCTTCTTGTTTAGTGTGTTTTCCCTTGACTATGCTATTTTTCTTACATTTGTCTGTTCTAAAAGCCATATTTCTGTCATTGCTGAACACTTCTGTTATCTTTAGTAATTGGTTGAGTTGTTGATTTGTTGCTGCCAGTAGTTTTAGATCATCCATGTATAGCAAATGTGTGATTTTGTGTGGGTATGTTCCAGTAATATTGTATCCATAATTTGTATTGTTTAGCATGTTGGATAGTGGGTTCAGAGCAAGGCAGAACCAGAAAGGACTTAATGAGTCTCCTTGGTATATTCCACGCTTAATCTGTATTGGCTGTGATGTGATATTATTTGAATTTGTTTGGATATTAAGTGTGGTTTTCCAATTTTTCATTACTATGTTTAGGAACTCTATCAGTTTAGAATCTACTTTGTATATTTCCATTATTTGTAGTAACCATGAGTGGGGTACACTATCAAAAGCTTTTTGGTAATCAATGTATGCATAGTGTAGCGACCTTTGTTTAGTTTTAGCTTGATATGTCACCTCTGCATCTATTATCATTTGCTCTTTACATCCTTGTGCTCCTTTGCAGCATATTTAGTGTAGTAAGTGCTCCTATATAAACCAGTAGTTGTAACTCTTCCATAGTTTTATTTTCATTTATTTTGTTGTGTATGATTGTGTTGATAATTGTTATTGTTGTTTCGAATTGTGGGTTGTTTGTTGGTCTATGCAAGAATGGTCTAATGTCTGTATTTGAGTCTTTGTATTCTATATATGTCAGCTGAGATTTTTCTTCTATATCTAACATGTGTGTCACTTCATGTTCTATTTGTGCTTGTTCTGGTGGCTGTCTTAAGATTTCGTTTTCCTCTGATTGTTTAATTGACGCATTTTGTTCTTTGTTTGTTTGCTCTGGGATGTTTGAGTCCATTACTGTATTTTCTTCTTCTTCTGACTACACAATATTTTGTTCCAGTATTTGTTGTACTTGTTGTTTGATGTTTCCTAATTCTGACTGGGGTATCCTGTTATTTTTGGTTATTACACGGATCAGCTAGCCATTGTTCTGTTAAAAATTTTAATTCTGGGTATCTGGTAATAAATGTTGTGTATACTTGTGATCTGTATCCATTTGTGTTGGTTCCTAAACTTGTTGCTTGGTAATAACAGAACATGAGGTATCAGTTAGCTTCATCTGACCATCTCATCCTCTGTCTTTGTTTTCCTTCTAGGGTGGTTGCAGGAAGCATATCCTGCAAAACACCTCTATTTGGATTTAAATCATTTTCCTTGTGGCTAGCAGTATTATTATTATTATTATTATTCCCATTAATATCCTCTTTATTGCAGTTACCTTAATTGCAGTAATTATCTGCACAATTTCTGTAACATACATTGTGATTAGGATAAGTATTATTTTTAAGATTTTTTTAAAAATATCATGTCGTCTTCATTGTTCCTGTCAGTGTAATCTAATATTGACATTCTGACACCATAATTAATTCTTCTCGAATATATATCGGCAATTTGGTCTTCAATGTATGTATAAAATCTCGTTTTGAGATGGAATTGTCCCAATATTTTCTCTTGTTCAGGTTCACGGTTAAAACCCTCTTACCTTAATCTTTCCTGAACAGCATCTTACTAATACGTAGCAAGAAACACACATTCAAAATCATCATAACTATTAAAATGCTCAGCAACACTAGCTGCCCATAATGATCGTTCTCTGTGGATGTATTTAGTGACAAAAGCAATTTTTGTGCATCGGTCCATGAACTAGGCATTGCTCCTGTAAAAGCTTTAATGAATACAATGGGATGCATACCTTTCTTTTCAGGTACAAAAAATTTGAAACTGGCGCTACCAAATCAAATTTTCTTCCGTCATAACATTTGCAAAATATGGCGCTGCACCTGTGTTACATGTCGTATCATGTGATTATTACATTATCTGATGGATTTGTATTTGCTCTAACTTTCACTGCAGCGCTTCAGACACAAAATTCACACCCGAACCTGCCCTAAAGATATCATCTATGACTATATTCTTAGTTTAAATTTCTCCTTACTTCGCCCAAATGTCCGTCAATTGCTTCCCACAAAAGCAACAGCTCTTGGCTTAGTTTATCATTTAATATCTGAGCTACGTAATCTATTGGAGTTTCCAGTCTGGGTTTGTAACTCAACCAGCTCTGCAGAAATCTGTCCTAAGTCTTCTTGAATGTTGATATCAGCTAGCTGCGCAATCTGTGTTTCCTTAGCTCCTGACCAAGTATTAAATTCATCGGACAAGATTTTACATTGGGTTTTTAGCTGTTCAGTGATAATTTTATCTTGATCAATAGTTATTTGTTCTACCTTTTGGCTTAACTGTTTAATAATTTCGGATAAATGATTTTGATCTCCCCTAAGACTATTAACATCTAACATAAGTTTCTCCACTGATTCTGGAAAATCAGTATATGCTTGCTTTAGTGTAGTTATTTCTTCCCTTAACTCTTTTATGATAGCATCGTGTATCACATCAAGCTGTGGGATTCCAGATGCGATAGCATCTGGCTGTTTTTTAGCCAAATCAGATGTAATAGCATTGTGCTTTCGAACTAACTCAAAAGCAATACCATTCTATCTTTGTACTAAATCAGGAGCAACTGCATCTTGTGCTTTAACTAAATCCTCTTGTTTTTTAAAAAAATAGCATAGAATTAATACCATTTTGTTTTTTAACTAAATCAGGAGCAGTAACTTCTTGTCTTTTAGCTATGTCACATCTATATGCGTTCACAAAAAACAATCTTGTAGCGCTTCTGTAATTCTTGCGCTACGGAATGCATCGCTAAAACTGAATTACACTGCAACTGCGACATATCCTATTGCTTGACACAAGTAGGTCTACACACTGTTAAAGAATATAAATATACTTGCGTGACAGAGCTGCTCCACCAACTCAGACCCCTTGTTGGCTCTCTGTGGTTTCCCTTTTAGTCAAAAGTTCTCCAGTTCGGGTTTTCACACATTCAGTGACATGAAACAAAGTGAATTTGTATTAATACACGAGAATAAGCGACATAGCATGCTCTGAGCGTCCTCGAGGAGGTGCCAAATTAAAGTACGTCACTATTATTTTACGAACAGAACATGTAAATGCAACATTCCTTCCGTCTCGTCTGGTGCAGGCAGCAATGTATTATGTATCTCAGTCTTCAATGATACAATGATCGTGACTATCGGACTAAAATTCTAACAAATCGAAGTACAGGCTATAAGTATGCCTCTAATTGTTATAAACAATGGAGTTCATTACTAAAAGTTCACACTGGATAAGACAATAACCAGTAACTACTTTAGTAATTACGTTCCACAGAGAAATATGTAGTTAAGTATTTCATGGATTCAAAAGTGAGAAGTGCTGTAGTTCATAAATAACTGATAGGTTATGATAATATCCAAGGAGGTTTTATGGTATACTCGAATGAAAGTGGTAAAAGAGTATTATGATATGTATTACGACATAACATTACATCATAACTTTTTTCAGGAAAACCAGAAAAAGATTAAGTCTTTTTCAAACAGATCATGATACAATATCTCGCAAGATTCAATCTATTACAAACAGTTAACATAAAACCATAGCTACACATTCCATGAGTATTCCATGTACATGGCAAAGCTTATGTTTATGGTGCACAGAGCTTCAAGGTAGTAAAACATAAGTAATATTTTTATAACATGAAAGAGACATTAAAAAAGGATAATTTCTTGCTGTGATACATCAGAGTGAACTTTTTCTAAAATGAGCAGAGGGAAGGAAGACAATAAAAGTAAACAAAACTTGTGTCAGTCTACATGTACCTCAATACTGAGAAAAATGACAGGTAAGTCTGATTTTATTTATGGGCGAAATAAAAAGATTGGAGATTGAAAATAACTGTCTGAACAAATTATATTTCTTTCAAATTAATTTTTTTAGGATAGTCTGGAGACAGACGGAGGCATATTGCCAAAAGATTTCAGCTGGAGAGTGTATTACTTAGGAGAATCGACGTGGACAAGCTCACAAGCTACAGAAAAGGACGAGGAGCACAGGCACTTCGTTAAGAAGAATACACTTAAGTGTAAATGCGTATCTTCTCCTTACTGTAGAAATAAAGTTGAGGTGTGATGAAATATTTAAAAAATACGCGACAAGTACAGTGCTTCTCGAGTTACACATGTGTTACTGGACTGCTCTCTTTCAAAGTATATAAAGGTATTCTAAAATGATTTCGACCTGGTCTTTGGAAACCTCACACTGACAGTAGCGCAGCTTGTTCTCGCTGTGCTGTAGAGCTAAAGACAGCTCAAGATTGCAATTAAAAAACAATCTAAGAACACAAGCCGGGAAAGAGAAGTCCTTCAGTAATGTCTGAATCGCCTCAACTTCCATCACTGAATCGCAAAGCAAAAATAAAGCTAATGAGATGAAAAAGTTGATATCTTACTTTGAAAACGATTCAGGGGAAAGTAAAGAGTTCTATTTAAATGTCGGCATCTTCAATTGGTTCTTTAATTCTACAACATGCAGAAATGACATAGTTATAAAACATTGTGAACATTATTATATGGGTACTGTGCTATTTCTGCACGTTGTAGAATTAGAGAACCCATTGAAGATGCTGACATTGGTCACTGAAACCAGTTTGTGGAATTAATTCATAAATAAATAACAACAGTGTTTTGCATCAAGGCACACCCATAATTCCAACACTGCTGTTTTTGTGTGCAAACACAGACCAACAGAAGAGTTCCAAGATAAAATTATTATATTTATATATTCACTATTGCTTTATTTGTCATGTAAACATACAACCAGGAGTTTCATAATAGGTTTAAGATGGGAGAAACAGATTTTTGTTAATGTGAAAACTTTTCTCCATATATTAACTTACAAGAAAAATGTAAATCTACTAATACATTGTTAGCTTCTTATTCTGATATTCTCTACAAAAGTAATATATTTAAGAGCTCGTTGGGTTTTAATACTTAGAATGTGTATTTGTGTACCTAACTTAATAAAATAAAGAAGAACATGCATGAAAACGCGCATGTTTTGAGTTCTGTAAGCGTTTATGATCTGTAAGACTTGTTTCTCAATAAAAGCCATTCCTTCTTCGATCCCTGTCAACAAGGAGTACCATTACTATATTTTGGAATTTTTTTGAATCAATGATATTAAATATAACTACAAAATACCTCTCCTGTAAAATTTTGTAAATGGCATTTGTTGAGTTTTGTTAAAACGATCCTAAATTGTGTGAGGAAAAAAACTGTCATCAGGAAGCCCAATACAAATGTAATAAACATTGACCAGCTGTTATGACCATGTGTAGTGATATCACACATAGCAAATGATACTTTGTCACAAATGACAATGTTTTCAATATTTTGCATAGACCATGTATCGCTATGTGTACACCATCACTTAAATATATTTGTTAATTTGGAGGTTCTTTTTTCTTGAGATAGAATACGGACAAGAGAGAATAAAGAGATCATCTTAAAATTTTGTATTTAGGTCATCATAGTATAGTTTTTGATTGCTTCCTTGATTGGACAACCAGTGATAGTGTTTAATGTAGCTCTGAGATAAGTAAACTAGAATCTCATACAATAAATTAATAAAATAACGGAAAGTTTGTTGTTGTTTTGGACAACTTTACAAAGGTCAAAAACTATACATGTAAATATAAATGTAATTAGGTATTTTTTCACATAACAGTGTGAAGATATGTTAAGTCATCAATGTTAACAAGCTTTATATATCAGTTCGTTGACACACTGACACAGTTCAGTGTCTGCAAATGTTTTAAAGTTTGACTTTTAACCTTTCATTCTTCTGGTGATTGCTTGTAAAGTCTATTACGTCAACATTCCTTTCAATAGTTAGCCACATACTAACCATAATGGAGGCAGATGAGGCATTGCTGTTGCTGAGCGTTCTTGGTTTAGAACTGATACTGATTGCAGCAATTGATGATGAATTAATTCATAAAGCTGTGTATATTTCACACTTTTATATATATACAGGGTGTTACAAAAAGGTACAGCCAAACTTTCAGGAAACATTCCTCACACACAAAGAAAGAAAATATGTTATATGAACATGTGTCCGGAAACGCTTACTTTCCATGTTAGAGCTTATTTTATTACTTCAAATCACATTAATCATGGAATGGAAACACACAGCAACAGAACGTACCAGCGTGACTTCAAACACTTTGTTACAGGAAATGTTCAAAATGTCCACCGCTAGCGAGGATACATGCATCCACCCTCCGTCGCATGGAATCCCTGATGCGCTGATGCAGCCCTGGAGAGTGGCTTATTGTATCACAGCCGTCCACAATACGAGCACGAAGAGTCTCTACATTTGGTACCGGGGTTGCGTAGACAAGAGCTTTCAAATGCCCCCATAAATGAAAGTCAAGAGGGTTCACGTCAGGAGAACGTGGAAGCCATGGACACTTGGTCTGCCTCTACCAAACCATCGGTCACCGAATCTGTTGTTGAGATGCGTACGAACACTTCTTCGACTGAAATGTGCAGGAGCTCCATCGTGCATTAACCAAATGTTGTGTCGTACCTGTAAAGCCACATGTTCTAGCAGCACAGGTAGAGTATCCCGTATGAAATCATGATAACGTGCTCCATTGAGCGTAGGTGGAAGAACATGAGGCCCAATCAAGACATCACCAACAATGCCTGCCCAAACGCTCACAGAAAATCTGTGTTGATGACGTGATTGCACAATTGCGTGCGGATTCTCGTCAGCCCTCACATGTTGATTGTGAAAATTTACAATTTGATCACGTTGGAATGAAGCCTCATCCGTAAAGAGAACATTAGCACTGAAATGAGGATTGACACATTGTTGGATGAACCATTCGCAGAAGTGTATCCGTGGAGGCAAATCAGCTGCTGATAGTGCCTGCACACGCTGTACATGGTACGGAAACGACTGGTTCTCCCGTAGCACTCTCCATACAGTGACGTGGTCAACGTTACCTTGTACAGCAACAACTTCTCTGACGCTGACATTAGGGTTATCGTCAACTGCACGAAGAACTGCCTCGTCCATTGCAGGTTCCCTCGTCGCTCTAGGTCTTCCCCAGTCGCGAGTCATAGGCTGGAATGTTCCGTGCTCCCTAAGACGCCGATCAATTGCTTCGAACGTCTTCCTGTCGGGACACCTTCGTTCTGGAAATCTGTCTCGATACAAACGTACCGCGCCACGGCTATCGCCCCGTGCTAATCCATACATCAAATGGGCATCTGCCAACTCCGCATTTGTAAACATTGCAGTGACTGCAAAACCACGTTCGTGATGAACACTAACCATTTGATGCTACGTACTGATGTGCTTGATGCTAGTACTGTAGAGCAATGAGTCGCATGTCAACACAAGCACCGAAGTCAACATTACCTTCCTTCAATTGGGCCAACTGGCGGCGAATCGAGGAAGTGTATATATATATATATATATATATATATATATATATATATATATATATATATATATATATATATAAAGTATGGCTTCATCTTAACATCCAAATCATTAGGCTTGCACCACTTCCACCCTTTGAATTAGGACAATGCGAATGACCATCACAAAAAGGTAGCAAAGGAGGATCATGAAACTACACTTTTTCTTTTCAGTCATGATTCTAAGACGATTTCAATGATAGTAATGTGTGTGCTACAAATAATCGCAGTTATATTTTCCTAATAAACATGTACATCTTCTTACAAATTTTTAGAATGATTCATTTTCCTTTTACAAAATTTTTTTCACCTTCTAAGTAACACAACACTTGAACTTCGCGCTATCATTCGAAGATAATATTTTCCACTTTAATATAATTCGTACTTATTTTCAGGCAAATGAACTTAAGTAGTTTTCATTTATGTTCCAGCAGTAGCATTCGATATTATGTAAAGCACTTATCATGTAGTTTAGATATGTGTCGTCAGTGTATTTCAAAACCGATGGCATCGTTGTATTAAGTGCCTTTTTGTACTGCTCACAACATAAATATATGAATACAGTTGATCAAACTTTCATAAAGACACTTTATGAAAATAAATTTCTTCATACAAGCGTTGGAGCTTAAATAGTGGCAACTATTCATTCAAAACCGATAAAAAAAGAGTTACATATTTTCACCTATTGCTGTTCTTTAAAGTAGTCACCAGCCCTGTGTAGAGCCCTTTGCTAGAGATGTGGAAGGCGTTGTATACCGTTAGCAGGGCCTGTTCTGTTGATGGTGTGAATGGAGCTGTCTACTGCCTGTCGAATCTGTGGAAGTGTTCTGAAGCGAATGCCACGAAGTGGTTTCTTCGTTTTCGGAATCAAATCAAAGTCACAAGCACTTAAGTCCGGGGAGTACGGTGGATGGTGCAGACTTCCCAGTCCCATCGACCGAACAAAGCAGCTACAGCTTGTGCTGTATGCGCCCGCGCATTGTCGTGCAAAATTGTGGGTGGGTTGCGCAGAAAGTGTCGCTGCTTCTTTCGCAAAGCCGGTCGCAGGTGATGCTCCAAAAACGAACAGTAATACTGTCCACTGGCGGTCTGCCGTGGGGGAACGTAATGCGTTGGGATAATACCATCACAGTCGTACACGAGAATCACCATAACTTTAGACCGCTCCATTCGCACCATCAACAGAACAGGCTCTGCTAACGGTATACTACGCCTTCCACATCGCTGGCAACGAGCCCTACACAACGCTAGTGACTACTTTGAAGGACAGTAACAGGTGCAAACATGTAATTCTTTTGTGTCGATTGTGAATAAATAGTTGCCACTATTTAAGTTCTAACCCTCGTATATGAATGAAGAAGTATGTAAAACCCAGTTGCTGCTTTTTTACTCAAATTACGGCAGCTTCGTTCATTAACATGAAAGAATATATCACAGTGCCATGTATTCAAAAACTTCAAGTAATGTGCGTACATGTATGTGAATTGTACTGTGTCTGGAACATAGAACTAACTGATAACAATATTAACAGCAGAATTACCAATTTTCTAATTCAATTTTATTTCATTGTTTGGTAATTATTGTCGCTGGAGATATGGAATGGCTTCGGCTGTCATGCTGGACGACCGTCGACCTGGTGAAGATTTAATCTGGTGACGTGAAATTCGCAACTCGTCCAAAGTACAGCCGCCAGCTCTGTCCTGATCTTTATGTCACTCATGCGGCAAATAAAGCACAAAATAAACACTTTGTAGCTTTATATTAAATAGCTGTTATTATAAGAATTGTTAACATTCTTGTACAGTACCACATAATTATTATATAGAGTACTTTGCTGTATATCCATACTAGAGAACCCACAGTCTGTATCACTGCATATACTGAAAATTTTTCCATAAAGCTGAATAGCTTGTCCATCAATTAATGTTCTGTCTCATCAGCTCAGGGGCACTGATATACAGGAATTGAGCGACATTTTCCACTGAAGTCTCAGATCTCATTGAGGAGTCACACATGGACCATCAGTGCACACTTACGTAGTGTTATTCTTGAGACCGAATGAGAACTGTAAATGGCCATGAAAAGTTTGCACTCAAGCCAGTATCGCAATCACTTGATGGAATGAGGCAGGAAGATAATGTGAAGTTACAAAGAAAACAGATTTGAAATGTAGACTTGTTTTGACAGACTATATGAGAGTGTGATAGACACAAACTATTGTTTGGTGTAACTTCAAATTTATTAAGGAGAAAATGATGTTTTTTCTGCATATTTCAGAAGATTCTACAGCTTATAAATATAAATGATGAATAACTTCCATTTGCTATTCTGCAGGGCATGTGAAAATCATATTGTGAGATCAAAAATAGTTTAGCCATATTCCATATTGAGAATGGACGTGGAAAATATTAATGTATGAGCATATTTTGTTGCATAGTTTAGAATAAGTGTTCATTGTTGGCAACCAGCCATTGTGATCGTGTTTGCACATCACAACATCAGTACTTATGTAGGAACTGAACCAGTTATACCGGGTTTAATTCACCGATAAGATAAGATACGACTTCCTAGGTGTCATGCGTACATTCAAGGTCAGAAGGACCCACATATTTTCTATGATTGTAAAAGGATGAGGAGGGACAGCTTGATTTTTGTTGGGCCAGGGGGGAGGAGGGGAAGGGAAAGGAGGACATGTGGGCCTTCAGGGGGAGAGGAGGGTGGGAGGGGAGCTTGGACAGGACAGAGGTTCCTGCAGGTGGAATGGGTGGGGGTGACTTTGAATAAAAATCAGGTGTCTCATGATATACCTGAAGCCTTGTGTTATCAGTGGATTAAACTTACTGTAACCAGTTATAAGTGTTTCGGTCCCTGTACACTCACTGCATAATTACTAACAGCTTTAATTTTTTGCACTCTTCCTATTCTCTATTGCTCTTGTTACGAAACTAACCTGTCTCAGGAGTAGCTTACAGGATAAAAATTCTACTAACGTCGTGAATCTCAGTTACATGTCACATACATAAACGCATCAGATCAAACGATAGTTGTTAAATATTTTTAAGAAGAGAGTAACGTACCTTAGACATGATAATATTGCTGACATCACTAAGAAAACTGTTATCACTTTCTGTCTTTATTTAAAAGGGAGACCTTATATCTTGCAAATTATCCACACATTTATAAAGTAAAAAAATATTACCAGTGCAAGAACAAAAGCGATTTTCTTCTCAACTACAACATTACCCAAACCTGACAGAAATAAATACGACTGTTTCAGGTAGTGCGAGATGGTGAAGTGTGTGGTACTGTTACCCTGTCAACAGAAAAAATCCAAAACCTCCCTGGTAACGAAGAGATGGTAAGCATCTTGCTTATAGCAACACGCAAATCTTAAGCTAACAGTTGTGAATAACATTATGTATGATACTGTCGCACTTATTCATCTTTAACGTTTGGCAAATGTCTCTGTCGCATTTAAAATGATCACATCTGCAGTATTACCTAATACTGATCAAAATCACCGGGATCCTTCAGAACGATTGAAAGTACCGGAACTACGCTGGCATGCACCAGCGTAGAATCAAAATCTTAGACTACCTGGCACAGAATTCAGAATTCGTAAGTGAAAATTACATGGAGCTAAAACGTTATTGTAATCCAATAAAGAGTTTAAATACTTCAAATGGAAATATCAAGGCAGCTTTTCACTCAAAATATCAAATACATTTATACGTGTTCAATTTCAGCGCACTTCAAATGTGACACCGTGATTTCTTTCAGAGCCAAAGGAAACACTCCTTTATCTCGCAGTGCAATATTATGCAGCAGTTTCATTATTATCCGTGAATGCCTAACAGATTTTAGATTTTTGTGAACACACAGCAGTTTCAAGCTCATACATGCTAATGCAAAAGGAACAACACTGAGAAACCTGAATTTTGCACTTGACTGACTCAGAACACTGTGAGAAAAAGCTTTCAAACTTCGGATAGAAGTTTCATGCAAAGGTGCAGCTTGACTGGTGCATGAAAGTCATCAGAAAAAGATCATTTTGTTTGCTGCAATTTATAAAATGTGAACCATTGACTAAGAAACAACATGTATTTTGTTCTCAGTCAATGAGCGGCAACGTCGTCACAAATCAGTTTTTGACTGAGACTGAAAAGCTGTCGAAAATTCATCCGTATTCAAACGGTAAAATACGGTTCGTCCACAAATATCGTATGAATATTTCGAGCGGTTCCTAGCCAAGTTCAAAGGGGGTCATTAAAATCCATATAACGCGGACAGATAATGAATGCAGCATTCCTTAACCGACTGAGCAGTGCTCTGAAGTGTATACAGATATCATATTGTGATAAACACAATATAAGATTCAAATTTAACATCACATTCCTTGAACATAAACAAGAGGACAATTTTTCTGAACAACTAATCCTCTGAGATGAATCGAACATTTTTATAAGAATTTTTTGCCACCGAGATACTATTGCTTAAACATGCTGGAACACTGGCTGTTTGTCGAACTATGAAATCATGTTAATGGCTTCTGTTAAATGCAGAATAGTGCTCTGCATCACTTAACATTGTGATCCTACGTAATCTTAACAACACCCTCTTGATAGTTCGTTGCATCAACACCTGCACTCGTCACGATCTGAAAACATCGAATTGTTGAGGTTGTCAAATAACTGGGAACCAGCTCATATACTCGTCGTCACCAATTTCGTCTAAATTTATGGTATATGCAGGACTTGGCCAGAACTGAAAGTGAAAGAAGTGGGAACTCCAGATCGCCAAGCGTTTGGGAAGAAGAGCATTTTCCGCACGGATCGGGAGAGACATGAGCAATTTCTTTTAGCGTAGTTTCGAAGCAGCGGTTGACGTAGCAGAAAGAGTACCGGTTGGTAACATGAGGGTCGTGGGATCGAGTCCCTATGCGGAAAATTTATATTTTTAATTTTTACATTACTTACACTGCAAATGAACCTAAGTAATGCTCAATGTATTGCATTTATTAACGTCTTAATAAAAACACGAAGAGACACAAGAACACTTGGGGTTGCAAATAATTTCCAAGAATTCCTGTTAGTTTCATTTTCACCTTCGTGTTGTCCTCGGCAGCTGCAAGGGAACACTAAGTTCTTCTGTTTTTATGTTAAATATTTCCCCAAACCCGTGTAACTCATCAACTATGAAATAATGAAAGAATCTAATTCCCTTTGCCTTTCCTTTTCACGACTTTTATGAAAAAAATAACAAGTGCAATTTAACGAACATTATTTTGGCTTATTTACAAGTAACGTAAGAAAAGGAACCCCCCCCCCCCCCCCCGATCAGGCCCTGAAGACCACTCAATAGTTGACCGGATCCGGGTCATACCCAGTCGTTCCTCATCGGATGTGGTATGGAGGGGAATGATGCCAGCAAACCACATTCCCGGACATTGTCGATATTTCGACTTTGGAGCCAATACCTCCCAATCGACTAGTTTGTTAGCTGGTATCACCAGGCTGAGTGCATCACAGTCCAGTCTTCCCACCAAGGAAAAATCCCTGGCTGTACTGGGAATCGACCCCGGGTCCATCACTTGACGGTCAGTCACATTGACAACTCGTCCACAGAGGCAGACATAAGTAACGTAAAAATAGAAAAGAAAAAAAATTCCGCAGAGGAGCTCCACCCCAAGACCCACGGATTACAGGTTTATACTGTTTCCTCTGCGCCAATCGCTGCCTGTGAGCTAGGACTCGTTGACTGTGTGAAGCAAGAAGTCCGATTGTACTGGGAGGGTAGTGGTGTGAACGGAATAACAAGATGTCCGATGTGAAGAAAGAGCACACACGTTTCGTTAAAAAAACAATTTTTAACGCAACTAGTGTGCTTTTTCTTCACATCGGCGTTCTTCAAAAACAGTTGCATAAAATTACGAATGAAAGTCTAAATGACATGCCTGATCTTTGCGGTGGGCGGAGGAGTGTGAGGGGAATGCTGACACAATCGGCGCTCGGCGCTAACACAAACTGCAACATTTAACTTCACCACGCAATTTTGACACTACAACTGCTAGGTCGTTGGCGATTGCAGAAATGAAAAAAACAGGGAAGTCGACGTGAAGTGTTCCGGGTATGTCTGATACGTGACGAAACCGAACAACGGACCCATTGGACAGGGGTGGCAGGAAGGAGGACAGCGGATAGGTGGAAATGTGGGGCAGCCGGCAGGCTTGCCGACACAGTCCGGGCAATTGCGATAAACAGTGTGTCCTGGTGACGCAGTCATTAACGCAACTGCCTCGTTAGTAGGACATCTCTGGTTTGCATCCTGGTCTGGCGCACATTTTCGCTCGTCGCCACTTACATGCAGTTACCATTGTCAGCAAACTGGTTATCGCCAACCGTGAACATGCATAGTTTTCCTTTCAGTTCTTGCTCTAAGGGGGATAACCAGGCTGCTAGCTTATTGTACAGAATGTCTAATAAATTAATATTAAACAAACAACTCTAAAACTGGCAGTATATTTACTATGTTCAGCCAGTATTTTTGTAGGTCAGTATGTCGATATTTTTTCCGTCTGTATATCGTTTTATCTATACTGTGTTTCGAAATGCGGAGGACAGATAACATAAAAAACTATCGATATATCAGATTCCCGATATTTTTAAAAATAACAACAGTCCTACAGTAAGCTACACTGACATAAGAGGCTCATGTATCGCCTGGTCCACACCAAAAATGCTGTTTTTCCTAAATGCTCACATATCTGGAGCTCCCACTTCTGATCACTTTGACTACAGATTGTAAGGTGGCAGAATAAATGGTCAGATTTGCACCTTACATGAGACCTTTACAAATCGCAATGAGAAGGTGAAGATGACACCTAACATAAATCGACCATTATGAGAACATTTGCCTATCAATATGCAATGCAAAAAGAGATGACAGTCAATAGACGGTAATTAACTCATCATTCCTATACAATGCATATCTTTGAGCAGAACGTAGAACAGGGAACGTGAGTCAAGTAGTTTTTAATTTTGAAAAGCCAGCTTCACAACAGTGTAGTGAAGCCGCGCTGCGGGAGTTACACCGGAAACCACTTAAAGGGGTGGCAGGAAGGAGGACAGCGACCCCAGACCAGGTGATTTAAGCTGGAGGACCGCCTGTAGTGGGGGGCATCGGCTCAAGGGCAGAGAAGAAGCTTTAGAAAACTGCGTTTCGGAATTTCAATGGGATACAAACAAAAGAGTGAGGCATTTTCGTCCAGCGAGTGTGACACACAGAAAAGCCATTGTACTTTAGGCGTCTAGAATGGGCATAAAACGTCCGATTGGCGGAAACGCACTAGGAAGGAGAAAAATACTGAAGTTTCGATGCAGTTTGATAGAAAGGACCTTGCAATTGGTAGAGGGTGTTTCTACAAAATAAGAGGAACGCTCCTATTGACTGAAAAAAGGTGCGACATGAAAAAGAAACAAAAGTGGAGGGAGGCAGTTCTGCCATGAGTAGGTCAAGAGAGAAATTTTGTGTGGACTCTTCTCTGAACTGGCGTCAGTTGCAGGACTTAACACTCTGTATGACGCCGAGAATAAATTGGTGTGGACATTGCGTTCACGGCGGCTGCACCCCAGCTAAATTAGCTGTAGCAACATTTAGCTCCAACTGTGGAGAAACGAACCAGCCAAATTAGTAAATTGTTCTTGCAAGAACTGAGACAGCACTATAATATGCACGCTGCTCCAACCATGCGTGTGTATATCGCCACATAATAAGACTAGGGCTGGGTACATGTTTTCTCGCGTAACAAGAAACATAGCGAAAGTTAATGCTGGAAAGTTCAGCAAAGGCTAGATTAGTTTTGTAGGAATTTCAGTGGGAGAGAGCGGCTTTGCAGACTACAGCACGTCGCAGCTTACGGTAAATACCGCGTGCAGAGGCGTAAACTTCGTTGGTTCACCAGCTTGCGTCCAATGTAAACTTGAGCAGCCTTGGGTAATCTTGCGCTCAAATTTGTCACTTGACTAACCATCCACCGTAGGCTTGATTGACATCATAAACAGTACCGAACTTTGAACCGGAATCGGACGATTTTCGTAGTACTGACCAACATCATAATATATGTGTAGGAGCGATTTTGTAAAGAAACATCCAATTAAACTTTCATGTTATTGTGCTTAGGATTAATGTAAAGAAACTTCCAGTTAAACTTTCATAATATTGTGTTTAGGATTAATGTGCTTTCAGAGACTTAATATTTAACATTGTTGTGTATAAACTTATTTCACTTTTTGATGTTAGCAAGATGCATTATCCATTGCGCTGTTTTTATGTTGGCGAGTTGAAAACTGTGTGAAAAGCTGTAGTTTGGTGAGAAATATTGCGACATTAAACTTGTCATTTCACCTCACACACTTTTAATTCTAGAATAAGCAAAAACAAACCACACGCCGTTACAAGATCAAGTCCTGCATATACTACAAACTTGGACGAAATTGGTGATGACGAGCAAGCAAGGTCCCCTTGTTAGTCTAGTGTACGTATGTATGTACGCATATAGTAAACTGGGGACCTAGAAACGATGGAAAGACTACATCCCACCATAGCCCTCAGTGGTTCACAAGCCCACGACAGGCCACACAGTCCACCCACCCCACCGCTGCCCCACACTGAAACCAGGGTTATTATGCGGTTCGGCCCCCAGTGGACCCCCCCCCCCCCCCCCTCCCCGGGAATGTCTCGTACCGAACGAGTGTAACCCCAAATGTTTGCGTGGTAGAGTAATGATGGTGTACACTTACATGGAAATGGTGTTTGCGCAGCAATCACCGGCACAGTGTAACTGAAGCAGAATAAGGGGAACCAGCCCACATTCGCCGAAGTAGATGGAAAACCACTTTAAAAACTATCCACAGGCTTGGCTGGCACACTGGACCTCGACACTAATCCACCGGGTGGATTTGTGCCGGGGACTGGGAAGCAGCACGTTAGACTGATCGACTAGCCAGGCGGGCTAGTCTAGTGTACACAGAATGTCTCGTGTGGCATGCACTTTGCTCGCCATGCTTCTGCCAGGTGGCAAAATGGTCATATGAGCGTAATTTCCAGATTTGCCTGTAACAGCAGACACCTTGCACCACAATTTGGACACAACTCGGCATCCTGATGATGTTCTAACGAATGAAATCAGTCGTGATACAATAAATGTGTATCACTGCAGTTCTGGTGGTTCTCAATAATCATTAATACTCAGTGAGCAAACTACGGCGAAACCTGCGGTGGGATTCAATCCTCGTGGTTTTTACTTTAAAATAACCGATCCCGGCTGCATTGCTTTTAGCTTAGCCCATTTCTAGGATATTTATGTGATAAATTTCAACACTGACATTAAAAAGCGGTCTATCATTGTACTCCTGTTTTCGAGATGATTGAAACGCCGTTTCAAAAAATAAATCACTCCATATAAAAGATGGAACGCCGTCAACAAATTTTGGCTGCCGCCACTGTGGACGCAGAACAGCCGCAAGCGCTTAGGAAGTCATAACGACATTGCAACAGCCGCCGGCCCGATACTTGCTAAATTGAGGCCAGGCACACACCTACATCGCTGACGAATCAGCTAAACTACGAGCTGGTCTCTGCAATAGTAACCTCTTTGCCACGCCCGTGGGCCGCCGTCGTGTTTTGAGTACATGGCGGAAAACGGCACTTCTGCACAGCAAGTGGGTTACAGTTAAGTGTAATTGCCCTCCCATTCTAGCGGTAGGAAGATCAGTCCAGCAGTACCCACCAGGACTTGAAGGCTACACGGGACGCCGGGTCGACATGGAGCATGCGCTGGTTGGTTTTAATTAAACTGCAGCTATTCACAGAGGTCTAGTGTTGTGACTTGGCAAGACAGCCAAGTCACTATGAGGTAGCCGAAAGGCACGCGTTTAAGCTCACGCAGGCTGGCGTGAGGTCTGGAACAGTTAAAGGAGTTGAGTCAAGTAAAAAAGTACGTAGCTTCTGGAATACTTAACCTTAATCCATAATTGGTAAACATCGGTCTGACGGTACATGCATCACAAGATAAATAGCAAATGATAATGGCGCCTTGCTAGGTCGTAGCAAATGACGTAGCTGAAGGCTATGCTAACTATCGTCTCGGCAAATGAGAGCGTAATTTGTCAGTGAACCATCGCTAGCTAAGTCGGCTGTCTAACTGGGGCGAGTGCTAGGAAGTCTCTCTAGACCTGCCGTGTGGCGGCGCTCGGTCTGCAATCACTGATAGTGGCGACACGCGGGTCCGACGTATACTAACGGACCGCGGCCGATTTAAAGGCTACCACCTAGCAAGTGTGGTGTCTGGCGGTGACACCACATCTAGTGCGGCCTGTAATTATTGTACGGCAGCGAGACTTGGTAGATATGCTAATGCGTTAATGCGGAACCAAAAATTTATGCTGGAAAAAATTAATTTCAATTTTGGACAACACATGCAAATCTGGTGCTGTACAACATCTCATCGAAGTCGCCAGTGCTCATATTGAACAAACTGTGAAAACGACAGTTCGTAATAAAATCAACGTTATGCCTTTCTCACTTGGTTGACCTTTTCTGCCTGCGTCCCGTTCCCATTCCGTCATATATGGAAATATTTCTATATATCTTTCTTGCATTCACAGCGCCACATTTACACTTGCTGGTCAAGATTCCTATCAACGCACACTCCGCTGCAGAGTGAAAATTCTCATTCCGGAAAGATTGAAACTAATTTCTTTTGCAGCGTAAATCGATTCCGCACTAACGCATTGGAATGTCTACCCACTTTCGCTGCCATAGACAATTCCAGCCCACACTGGACCTCTGGGAGTAGCTGCAGTTTAATCATAAACACCCAGTAAGCTGCTGCGGGCAGCAGCCACCGCCAGACTATCTCCGAGTCCTGAATCCGCCTTCCTGGACAGTTCTCACCGCTGATGGGCCTCCTCCAGCATCACACGGCTGCCTCCAGGTACCTTCCCTGGAGGGTAGCAGCTAGGGGTACGGAGGTTCAGGCGCCCACTCCACTGTGTTCCTGTCGATGCCTAGCTCGAAAGTTGCCACTTGCAGGGCGAGTTCTTCCGCCAGAGACTGGCATCCACTAAAAAAAAGGTCCAGTCTCTTCCCGTGCGCACTGCTGGCTCCTCACGCAGACAGCCGTAAAGTGGAAAGTGTTGTGTCTCTTGATACTGGATCAGCAGTGCTGGGCGTGTTGCCGCAGCTGAGGACAGGCTCGCAAGAGCAAGCAATCATCACGATCCTCCCAGCCACGCTGAGAGGGGCGTGGCTATCGAGCAGGTACGCCGCAATTGTAGTTCTGTGAGTTATAATAAAATGTATTACACTACTGGCTATTAAAATTGCTACACCAAGAAGAAATGCAGATTATAAACGGGTATTCATTGGACAATTATATTAAACTAGATGTGATATGTGATTACATTTTCACGCAGTTTGGGTGCATAGATCCTGAGAAATCAGCCTTGATACACCTGGGCATTAAGTCAAACAGAGCTTGGATGGCGTGTACAAGTACAGCTGCCCATGCAGCTTCAACACGATACCACAGCTCATCAAGATTAGTGACTGGCGTATTGTGACGAGCCAGTTGCTCGGCCACCATTGAACAGACGTTTTCAGTTGGTGAGAGATCTGGAGAATGTGCTGGCCAGGGCAGCAGTCGAACAACATTTTCTGTATCCAGAAAGGCCCGTACAGGACCTGCAACATGCTGTCGTGCCTTATCCTGCTGCAATGTAGGGTTTCGCAGGGATCGAATGAAGGGTAGAGCCACGGGTGGAATATTCGCTTCCAATGTGCGTTCACCGCGATGTCGCCAAACACGGATGCGACAATCACGATGCTGTAAACAACCTAGATTCTTTCGAAAAAATGACGTTTTGCCATTCGTGCACCCCGGTTCGTCGTTGAGTAGACCATCGCAAGCGCTCCTGTCTGTGATGCAGCGTCAAGGGTAACCGCAGCCATGGTCTCCGAGCTGAAAGTCCGTGCTGCTGCAAACATCGTCGAACTGTTCGTGCAGATAGTTACGTCCCCATCTGTTGACTCAGGGATCGAGACGTGGCTGCACGATCCGTTACAGCCATGCGGATAAGATGCCTGTCATCTCGATTCCAAGTGATACGAGGCCGTTGGGGTCCAGCACGGCGTTTCGTATTACCCCCCTGAACCCACCGATTCCATATTCTGCTAACAGTCATTGGATCTCGACCAACGCGAGCAGCAATGTCGCGATACGATAAACCGCAATCGCGATAGGCTACAATCCGACCTTTATCAAAGTCGGAAACGTGATGGTACGCATTTCTCCTCCTTACACGAGACATCACAACAACGTTTCACCAGGCAATGCCGGTCAATTACTGTTGTGTGTATGAGAAATCGGTTGGAAACTTTCCTCATGTCAGCACATTGTAGGTGTCGCCACCGGTGCCAATCTTGTGTGAATGCTCTGAAAAGCTAATCATTTGCATATCACAGCATCTTCTCCTTTCGCGTGTGTAGCCCGTCATCTTCGTGATGTAGCAATTTTAATGGCCTTCAGTGTAGTATGTATGAGTCTTCGAATTTGTTTATTTGAGCTGCCAACGGCTGGCCACCTCATCACACCCACCGCTGCTACCCAGTTCCGCTCTGAAGTAGTCATTGCGCCTGCGGTCCACTTCACTACAATATCTCAGTTGGCACTAGAGTTACCCACGAAAAAAGGGAGGGACGGGGAAGGAAAAAATTACGTGGAGTTTTTGGCTATCAGTTCACGAAAACTGCGTTTCGGTGCCTTGAACAGTTAACCAAATAAAAGTGGTGCATTCTTAGGTAATCCACCCTGTTAATTATTTCTTATTACGAGCTGTAGCGACCTTTTCTAACACAGCACATCACACTTCGTTTTCATAATGGAAACTGACCTGCCATACAATCTGTTTCTGCTTTGTTGGACAGTATTCGTGTCACGTGACTGGTCCCGACTATTCAGTAATGGCGCTGGTGTCAGCATGGTCGTTGCAGACGTCGTCGGAACGACGGCACGGGCCCGGCGAAGGTTCCACCTTCATAACGATCTGCGATGGAAGCCTGCACGTGGTCGTCAGGCAAGTCTCGCTGCTCTGGCACTGAACAGTAATTCTTCATGTAGCTGCTGTTGCTGTATACAGCCGTCATTCTAAGCCTGACTACACACGTCTAAGCTGTATTTCAGAAACCACTGTAATCTTTGTTGACTGATGTTTAAGATGCAGTGTAGAAAGGAGGACTCTTCTATAAATTGAAGCCCGTCATCTCCTGTCGAGCAACATTGAGTCTAATCAGTAAACTACTCTCAGACAGGTACTTAAGAGTGGTCCAAGGTAATCTCATAAGCAAAGAAAGGAAACTAAATAATGGACTACCTCAGGTGTTAGTAATTTCCCCCACACCTTTCAAATGATCTCAAAAAAGTACATAAATATTTCACCATGTGGAGAAGACTCAAACCTAGTCTTTCTAAACCGAAGTCAGCGGTTTCCACTTAAACTACTGAGCAGCTGTTGCTTTCGAAGGGATGAATAAAACATCATTTTTTTCCTGTTATCTACTTTCTGGATAGTCCTCGTTCTTATGAGCTGATCTTGGGTAAGGAGTTTGTTACCCGACGGAAAACGTAGTGAGCCTCGGCTGTGTACAGGATGTGACGTTACACGGCACTAGTTAGCTCGTGGTCTTGCGGTAGCGTTCTCGCTTCCTGCGCACGGGGTCCCGGGTTCGATTCCCGGCGGAGTCAGGGATTTTCTCTGCCTCGTGATGACTGGGTGTTGTGTGTTCATCATCATTTCATCACCATTGACTTGCAAGTCGCCGAAGTGGCGTCAACTAAAAAGGACTTGCAATACGGCGGCCGAACTTCCCCGCATGGGGCCTCCCGGCCAACAATGCCATACGATCATTTCATTTTTTATGGAACACATTCTACAAATTGATATTGTAATTATTATTAATAAGTAATACGATTCATGTGTTACCATGACGGGTAACAGGGTATATAGAGACGTACCGTGTAATCCAGATTACAGTAATAACAGCTGAAGATGTATGTGTAGTAACGAACTGATGACATCTATAAAGATACCCAGTAGTGTGGTCCGATGGAAGCCAGTGAATCGGAGATTCATTAACTTTTTCACGCACTGTGTTCCATCAATATCTTCTCTTCGTGAAAGAGAGCTTTTATGGAAGTAGAATGAGTCAATTTACGTATTAGCAGCTGACAGCAGCCACCGCTGGGTACTCCTGTAAAGTATACTAATAGCAAATTCTGACTAGCGCTAATCTACTCTCACTGATATTATTTATTGTTACTACTTTTATATTCATCAACTGCTTTGAAAAGAGTCACCATTTTTTTGCTACACTACTCAGCTGCTTCAAAACCAGAATTTTTACAAACTCCACAATCAGCTGTCAATACAGGGTGTCCCAAAAGAAATAGTCAATATTCTGGGCTAACACTTTTATATTTATCAACTACTTTGAAAAAAGTCACCATTTTTTTTTGCTACACTACTCAGCTGCTTCAAATCCAGAAGTTTCACACACTCCAACAATCAGCTGTCAACACAGGGTGTCCCAAAAGGAATAGTCAATATTCTGGGCTATGACAGGAACGAACGTTCGAAGCATAAAAGTAAGTAAACATGGGCTCTAAAAGGCACGCTTTAAGACTTGTGAGCACTTCTTCATCTGAAACAAATTTCTTCTCCTGCAAGCTCTTTGCTTTCCATATTTTGGGAGAAGGAAATAGAAATTACCAGTAAACATTGGCTTTAAACTGCATATCTTAAGAGCTATGAGCATATCCTGATCTTCACTAATACGAGACACATCTTTTCTACACTGAAGAGCCAAAGAAACTGGTACACTTGCCTCATATCGCGTAGGGCCCCCGTGAGCACACAGAAGTGCCGCAGCACGACATGGCATGGACTCGCCTATTGTCTGAAGTAGTGCTACAGGGAATTGACACCACGAATCCTGCAGAGCTGTCCATTAACCCGTAAGAGTACGAGGAAGTACAGATCTCTTCCAAACAGCACGTTGCAAGGCATCCCAGATATGCTCAATCGCGTTCCTGTCTGGGGAGTTTGGTGGCCAGCGGAAGTGGTTAAACTCGGAAGAGTGTTCCTGGAACCACTCTGTAGCAATTCTGGACGTGTGGCGTGTCGCATTGTCCTCCTGGAATTGCCCAAGTCCGTCGGAATGCACAATGGACACTAGTGGATGCAGATGATCAGATAGGGTGCTTACGTACGTGTCACCTGTCAGAATCGTATCTAGATGTATCATGAGTCCCACATCGCTCCAACTGCGAACGCCCCACACCATTACAGAGCCTCCAGTAGCTTGAACAATCCTCTGTTGACAAGCAGCGTCCAGCGATTCATGATGTTGTCTCCACACGTTCATCGTCTCGATACGATTTGACACGAGTTGTCCGACCAGGCGACATGTTTCCAGTCATCAACAGTCCAGTGGCGGTGTTGACTGTCCCAGGCAAGGCGCAGAGCTTTGTGTCGTGCAGTCATCAAGGGTACACGAGTGGGCCTTCGGCTACGAAAGCACATAACGATGATGGTTCGTTGAATGGTGCGCACGCTAACATTTGTTGATGGTCCAGCTTTGAAAACTGCAGCAATTTGCGGAAGGGTTTCACTTCTGTCACGTTGAACGATTCTCTTCAGTCGTCGTTGGTCCCGTTCTTACAGAAACTTTTTCCGGACACGGCGATGTCGGAGATTTGATATTTTGCCGGATTTTTTATATTCACGGTACAATCATGAAATGGTCGTACGGAAAAATCCCCACTCCATCGCTACCTCGGAGACGCTGTGTCCCATCGCTCGTGCGCCGACTATAACACCACGTTCAAACTCACTTAAATCTTGATAACCTGCCATTGTAGCAACAGTAACCTATCTGACATCTGCACCAGACACTTGTTGTCTCCGCGTGACCACTACGGTCGCAGGTTCGAATCCTGCCTCGGGCATGGATGTGTGTGATGTCCTTAGGTTAGTTAGGTTTAAGTATTTCTAAGTTCTAGGGGACTGATGACCACAGATGTTAAGTCCCATAGTGCTCAGAGCCATTTGAACCATTTTTGAACTTGTTGTCTTATATAAGGGTTTGCCGACTGCAGCGCCGTATTCTGCATGTTTACATATATCTGTATCTGAACATGCATACATATTCCAATTTCTTTGGCGCTTTTAGTATATTAAATCTTTTCTGATGCTTATTCTCGTCGAAGGTCAGAAACTGCGATCCTACATGCTCCAGAAGCGTGTACCGCAGACTTCCTCTATCGATGCGACATTTCTTGTTTATAATTACCTCCACGGATTTTGTATGGCGGGATCTGTGCTATTCACTTGTAGTAGTGTAACGTCAGTACAGGGGTCCTCACAGTTTCTAGTTGAGCTTACCAGGTTGTGGCTGTCAATTTACGAACGTGATTATTTCTGGGAGCCACTTTCAGTTTTATGTTTGAAAGGCAATGTGCTGTCGACTTTAGTTTGGAGTGACACAATGTCCCAGTGTTATACCTTTCCAGGTGAGGTTTGAATTCATTTTTGCCCTTTTGCTCAAAATGAAAGCATGTCTCAAGAATGAATTAACGCTCTGGAGCGGATTATACGCTAATATGAAACTTCCTGAAGACTGAAACTATCTACCGGACCGCGACTCGAACCTAAGACCTTTTCCTTTCGCGGCCAAGTGCTCTACCGACTTAGTCCTGCAAGTGTGTTTCATCTAGTAGAGTACCTGCCAGCGAATTGAGTCGTATATGATTGCATCTACATCCTTTTCTCCACAGTTAAATGACCTCCTTTCTAGTTGTGCCTATCGCTAGTAAAATGGTAAGTTAAGTTCCGTTAATCGCAATTATCCTGCCATTCTCAAACCTAGGAAATAATGTAGTTAACAGACAGGTTATGAAGCAGGGGAAAAAAGAATAAAAGTAACATTTACCGGTATAGCAGATATCAGAATTTCATGTTGGTTCCTGAAGGACCGCAATTGATATTCACTAATAAAAAATTATGTTCTGGTTGCAGATCCAGTAAAGACGCGGAACCTACAAAGTGGAACATTTCCAGGAAGGTCTCTGCCAATCTCGTGGGAGAAGGAGCCAGCCTTATGCTCATCAGGTATTATTCGTCAACACAAATGAGTTGTAATGAGCCAATAAAAGTTTACATCACAATGCCTTCTATATGTGAAGCTCTGCAGCTTGCAAATATTGACACTGTGAGTATCACATCTAACTGCGGAACCTGGCACACGCGAAAGTATATCATATTAGAATCTAATGACTTACTGATTTCAAGAGCTGAAAATGCTTCCGTAATCTACTCATTAAGAGGTATAATCTTACATGAAAGATGTAATATTCTAAGACATGTATTACAGATAGAAACTATATATTTGTTCTGAGCCAGCGTAACTTACAGCGCGCATATTGCCCAGACTATTTTCATTCAAGATTTTAAGAATGAGAGCACTTAACGACTTCTCCTAAATTTTTTCTCGCTTACAGCCCCTCAAAATAGCTTTCCAGAAAAATTATAACTGTTCTCAAATTCGGTTGTATAAATTCTTATAGAATTAAAAAGCTTTGTTTGTAGTCTTCCTCATGTAACTCTACCACAAAGATTTACGTGGTTAACTTAAATATTTAACAAATTAGTTTATTTGAAGGAACCAGACGTTTGAAGCTGTTTAATACAGGGGAGTCAGATTCTTTAAAGAATCGAGGTGGGCGTGAGGGTTACTCGTATTGCCTCGTTAATAGAAATGAATTTGAAATGTAAATTTTTGGTTTCAGTCCGCGTTTTCTTGGCGTAAGCCCTCGTGCACCTCATGGGTCACCACATCAGCAATGCTTCTGGCTTAGCATGTGGTTAGCAATATAAGGCGATTGTCTGTCTGCCGTACATTCATCCAAGGAAAAGTGATGAACGAGGGTACCTTCGGTCTCTGTAGCGAAACCATCCAGGATTGCTTGAGGATTTTTCCCCGTTGCGCAACGTTGGGGAATGTGGTGCATACGACATGGGGTAGCCGCACATGCATAAAACACAACGCTCGTACGACCGTGTGCACATTGTCGACGGATGTGGTGTATACCAATGTATTCAAATATCCCGGTAACTATAAATCCAAGAGCTTAAGCTTCGGTGCACTGGAAGGCCATGGTATAGGACCTCCTTGACCAATCCATCGCTCGTTAAGAGATTGTGATGGGTATTCTTGTACGAGGCATAAAAAATTTAGTGGTGTCTCGTCAAGCTTAACCCAATTATCGTTTCGCAAAGGTAAAGTTTTTCTACTGCGTGGTAATTTTGTGGCGCAGAAATGAGTAATAAGCAGCACTTGTTAACTTGCCTGGTGAAATGTATGGCACTAATGAGTTTGTCTCCCACAGTTCGTGCCCATTCTTTGATACTAAAGCGAAACTGGTGCCTTGCTCCCATGCGCTCTGGAGGATACACTAAGGTATATTGTTACCCCATTCTGTGTAGATTCCACCTCATGCGAAAATCAAATGCAAGCTATAAAAAACCTTAAACCCGTCAGTGGAACGCGCAGGGTATTGAAACTTCCTGGCAGATTACAACTGTGTAGCGTATCGGCACACGAATCCAGAACCTTACCCTTGCGGGCACTGCTCCTGGTGACTGAGTTAGCGAGGTATAACTGACGACCCGCCCCAACAGCTTTACTTCATAGACGTTCTCCTGCTTACACTATCTGATCAGAAGTATCCAGACATCTATCAGTGGATATTAATATGGGCTGTGCCCACCCTTTGTCTTTATAATGGATTGCACTCTCCTGCGGACATCTTCAGTGAGGTGTCTGAATGTGTGTGGAGTTACGGCAGCCCATTCTTCCTCAAGAGCCAAAACCAGAGAAGGTAGCGATGTAGAACGCTGGGGCCTAGAGTGAAGTCGACGTTGTAACTTCGCTCGAAGACATTCCATTGGCTTCAGGTGAGGACTCTAGGCAGGCCAGTCGATTTAGGAATGTCTGTGGCCACAGACCACTGACTCATAGATGATGCTTTACGAAGGTTGCGCTGTCATGCTGATATACACTACCGGGCATTAAAATTGCTACACCAAGAAGAAATGTATTCATTGGGCAAATATATTATACTAGAACTGACATGTTATTACATTTTCACGCAATTTAGGGGCACTGATCCTGAGAAATCAGTACCCCGAACAACCTCCTCTGGCCGTAATAACGGCCTTGATACGCCTGGGCATTGAGTCAAACAGACCTTGGATGGCGTGTACGGGTACAGCTGCCCATGCAGCTTCAACACGATACCACAGTCCATCAAGAGTAGTGACTGGCGTATTGTGACGAGCCAGTTGCTCGGCCACCATTGACCAGACGTTTTCAATTGGTGAGAGATCTGGAGAATGTGCTGGCCAGGGCAGCAGTCGAACATTTTCTGTATCCAGAAAGGCCAGTACAGGACCTGCAACATGCGGTCGTGCATTATCCTGCTGAAACGTAGGGTTTCGCAGGGATCGAATGAAGGGTAGAGCCACAGGTCGTAACACATCTGAAACGTAACGTCCACTGTTCAAAGTGGCGTCAATGCGAACAAGAGGTGACCGAGACGTGTAACCAATGGCACCCCATACCATCACGACGGGTGATACGCCAGTATGGCGATGACGAATACACGCTTCGAATGTGCGTTCACCACGATTTCGCCAAACACGGATGCGACCATCATGATGATGTAAACGGAACCTGGATTCATCCGGAAAATTGACGTTTTGCCATTCGTGCACCCAGGTTCGTCGTTGAGTACACCATCACAAGCGCTCCTGTCTGTGATACAGCGTGAAGGGTAACCGCAGCCATGGTCTCCGAGCTGATAGTCCGTGCTGCTGCAAACGACGTCGAACTGTTCGTGCAGATTGTTGTTGTCTTCCAAACGTCCCTATCTGTTGACTCAGGGATCGAGACGTGGCTGCACGATCCGTTACAGCCATGCGGATAAGATGCCTGTCATCTCGACTGCTAGTGATACGAGGCCGTTGGGATCCAGCACGGCGTTCCGTATTACCCTCCTGAACCCACCGATTCCATATTCTGCTAATAGTCATTGGATCTCGACCAACGCGATACGATAAACCGCAAACGCGAAAGGCTACAATGCGACCTTTATCAAAGTCGGAAACGTGATGGTACGCATTTCTCCTCCTTACACGAGGCATCACAACAACATTTGACCTGGCAACGCCGGTCAAATGCTGTTTGTGTATGAGAAATCGGTTGGAAATTTTCCTCATATCAGCACGTTGTAGGTGTTGCCACCGGTTCCATCCTTGTGTGAATGCTCTGAAAAGCTAATCATTTGCGTATCACAGCATCTTCTTCCTGTAGGTTAAATTTCGCGTCTGTAGCACGTTATCTTCGTGGTGTAGGAATTTTAATGGCCAGTAGTGTAGTAATCGTCTCCCAGCTGTGCCTCTACTGTAGGCAGTACACTGTGTTGTATGTTCGCATTCTTCCATTTTTAGCGTCTTCTTAAGGCAACAAGGGGTCTACAACCTAACCATGAAACACCCCACCCCTCCACCTCGCACAACGACCACCTCTGTACTTCACTGCTGGCACTACATATGACAGCAGGTAACGTTCTCCAGGCATTTGCCAAACAAATTCCATCGATTGCAAGAAGTTATAACGTAATGCAGCACTCGTTTCCAGTCGTGCACTCCTTAGTAGCGTCCCTCTCTACACTGCCTCAAGTATCACTTAGTACTGACTAAGATGTGTGTGGCTTATGGGGAGCTGCTCGAACAATGTACGCCATTCTTTTCAACTCCATATGCACAGCCATTGTACTTGTAACACTTAGGAACTCGTGTGTGATACCTTCTGCTGATTTCATGCGATTTTTTACAGCCACCCTCCGCAAAGCTCGACGGTCCCGTTCCTCAGTACATGAGGTCTACCTGGCCTTGGTTTACCCGTGGTTGTTCTACATCTACATCTACATTTATACTCCGCAAGCCACACAATGGTGTGTGGCGGAGGGCACTTTACGTGCCACTGTCATTACCTCCCTTTCCTGTTCCAGTAGCGTATGGTTCGCGGGCAGAACGACTGTCGGAAAGCCTCCGTGCGCACTCGAATCCCTCTAATTTTACATTTGTGATCTCCTCGGGAGGTACAAGTAGGGGGAAGCAATATATTCGACACCTCATCCAGATACGCACCCTCTCGAAACCTGGACAGCAAGCTACACCGCGATGCAGAGCGCCTCTCTTGCAGAGTCTGCCACTTGAGTTTGCTAAACATCTTCGTAACGCTATCACGCTTACCAAATAACCCTGTGACGAAACGCGCCGCTCGTCTTTGGAACTTCTCTATCTCCTCAGTCAACGCGACTTGGTACGGATCCCACACTGATGAGCAATACTCAAGTATAGGTCGAACGAGTGTTTTGTAAGCCACCTCCTTTGTTGATGGACCACATTTTCTAAGGACTCTGCAAAGGAATCTCAAACTGGCACCCGCCTTACCAACAATTAATTTCATTGATTGGCGACTCCATGGAGTGTTCTGTGCACCACGACCAGATAATGGATATAATTGGAAGGAGAAACAGCATTGGTCGCATTTTTTTTTATTTTTTATTATCCGCAAAATCGATTTTCGGTCACCAATGCTGTTTCTCCTTCCAATAAATTTTATATGATCATTCCATTTCAAATCGTTCCGTACCCATACTCCCAGATATTTAACAGAAGTAACTGCTACCAGTGTTTGTTCCGCTATCATATAATCATACAAAAAAGGATCCTTCTTTCTATGTATTCGCAATACATTACATTTGTCTATGTTAAGGGTCAGTTGCCACTCCCTGCACCAAGTGCCTATCCGCTGCAGATCTTCCTACATTTCGCTGCAATTTTCTAATGCTGCAACTTCTCACGTTTACTTCACAATCACATCATCAACAGTGACCTGAGAAGTTGAAAAGCGTTATGTGTAATGTTATCGCATGGGAATCGTGACTGATGCGTGACGGGGATATCTGTGCCCAGTGTCAGCCGGACGAATACTATTTAGGATCGCACTCTCCAGACTCGTCAAGGCGGCATGCTAACGCGTGCGACTGTCCGGAAGTGTTAAACAAAGTAGCCTAATGGTGATCTCTTCAGTGGATGTATGGGACAGTCTTTTTCTCTCACCAATATCTTTTAAGTTTGTCTTTAAATGTGGAGCTGAATTCGCGCTATCCATCCGCTCGTGACACTTCTGTTTCTTGCAGTTTTGTCATATAATGATATGGTTGGAGACCGTGGCTGTTATTTGAAGACAAATGTTGATGGTGTTGAGACAGTAACCAGCCACAAATTTATTTTCAGTTCCTATATTCAAAGGGCACCGTTACCGGTTTCGAATCTTTGTGATTTATCTTCAGACGGTTTTCATTCTTTCATTACAACGTTTTTTTACAGATTAATTGTCCTAAAATATAAATAATACATAATTATAAGCACGCCACACAGATGGTTGCGTTACAATTTTTCATTGGATGTGACTTACGTGACATGTCGGTTTGGAGTGTTTGTTTTCATTACATTCGTACAACACATGTGAAAACATTCCCACTGCAACGAGACAAAGTTACGTGTGCAACAATAAGAATGCAGTGGGAATGTATTCACATCTGTTGGACGAATGTAACGAAACGCAGCTTGTGGTCGTGCGGTAGCGTTCTCGCTTCCCACGCCCGGGTTTCCGGGTTCGACTCCCGGCGGGGTCAGGGATTTTCTCTGCCTCGTGATGGCTGGTTGTTGTGTGATGTCCTTAGGTTAGTTAGGTTTAAGTAGTTGTAAGTTATAGGGGACTGATGACCATAGATGTTAAGTCCCATAGTGCTCAGAGCCATTTGAACCATTTTTTTTTAATGTAATGAAAACAAACACCCCAAACCGACATTTCATTTAAGTCACATTCAATGAAAATCTGTAACGCAACCATCTGTGTGGCGTGCTTATAATTATGTATTATTTATATTTTAGGACAATTAATCTGTAAAAAACGTTGTAATGAAAGCATGAAAACCGTCTGAAGATGAATCACAACGATTCGGAACTGGTAACGGTACCCTTTGAATAAAGGAACTGAAAATAAATTTGTGGCTGGTTGCTGTCTCAACACCATCAACATTTGACCTCGGTTTCTTTTAGTTATTGAATATCCTAGCCGTGCGGTCTAACACACTGCTTTCCGGGAGGGAAGGCGGGCCGGTCCCCGGCACGAATCCACCCGGCGGGTTAGTGTTGATGTCCCGTGTGTCGGCCAGTCTGTGGATGGTTTTTAACGTGGTTTTCCATCTGCCTCGGCGAATGTGGGCTGGTTTCCCTTACTCCGCCTCAGTTACACTATGTCGCCGACTGCCGCACAGGCCGGCCAGAGTGGCCGAGCGTTTCTAGGCGCTACAGTCTGGAACCGCGCGACCGCTACGGTCGCAGGTTCGAATCCTGCCGCGGGCATGGATGTGTGTGAGGTCCTTAGGTTAGTTAGGTTTAAGTAGTTCTAAGTTCTAGGGGACTGATGATCTCAGCAGTTAAGTCCCATAGTACTCAGAGCCATTTGAACCATTTGAACCGCACAAACACTTTCTCCACGTACGCGTACACCATGATTACTCTACCACGCAAACGTTGGGGTTACACTCGTCTGGTATGAGACGTTCCCAAAGGGGTCCCTGGATTCGGTGTGGGGCGGCGGAGGGGTGAGTGGACTGCGGTAGCCTGTTGTGGGGTTGTGTAACCACTGAGGGCTACGGCGAGGACGAAGCCTCTCCGTCGTTTCTGGGTCCCCAGTCCAATACAATACAATACTGAATATGCACACCTCTTGGTCTGCCTTAAGTTGCCTGAATCCTGCACACTTGATGGCCTGGTCGTAGCAAATGTTCTAGCAATCATGACTGCCTATTTCTGGGCCTCAAAACCTATTTGACTTGTATAAAATCCTGTGTATGTATTGTAGATGTGTCTAATTTTGTAAATAATTTTATTGTTTTGTCATGGATATGAAAACAATAATAATAATAGTTACTGAGTATAAGGAACACCTTTCATTGAAAAATTATTCTTATTTGTTATGTTAGAGCACATATTTTCCTACCCCACCTTGCCGTGGTGGGGTGCCTTGCATGGCTCATCATTACAGGTGCAATCACAATGAAGGGGTATGTGCTGAGAGATCAGACAAACGTGTGATTCCTGAAGAGGGGCAGCAACCTTATCAGTGGTTGTTACCTTATCATTGGTTGTTACCTAGACAAATGCAAACCCCAAATTTCATTACTCTGCACTAATTATTTTTTGGTGTTGTGATTTTTTTCCGTCAGTGTACAAAGAAACTGACGATAATACTGTAGAGAGAGACGAGGAAGTAGGCGAAGATGAGAGTGGAGATATGAAACTGCAAGAAGAATCTTAAAGAGCATTGAAACACCGAAGTGGAAACAGAGCCCCTACAGTAGAGAATATTCTCTCTGAATTCTTGATCCTTTGAAGACTCAATCATGGCAAAATTATTCCGTATGATGGGTAAAATGTATCAGATGGGCAAACTACCTTCCAATTTCAAGAAGAATACATTAATTCCAAATCCACAGAAGGCAGGTGTGGACAGGTGTAAATACTAACGAGCCATCAGTTTCATAAATCATAGTTGCAAAATACTGACACGAATTTCTGTAGAAGAATGGAAAAACTAGTCGAAGCTGATGACAAGAAGCAATGCAGAGACACGCAAGACAATACTGAATCAACAACTTATCTTAGAAGATAGGTTAAAAGAAGGCAAACCTCCTCTTATAGCATTTGTATTTTTAGAGAAAGCTTTTGAAATTGTTGATTGGAATAAACAATTCAAAAATTTGGGCATAGGGATAAAATAGAGGGGGTCAAATGTTATTTACAACTTTCACAGAAATCAGACCAGACGTGATATTCATTCGTACATTGAGCAGGAGTAAAGGAAACCAAGAAGGAAATTGGAATGGGAGCTATAGTTCAGGATGAAGAAATAAAATCTTTGAGGTTTGCCGATGACATATTAATTCTGTCAGAGACAGCAAAGGGCTGAACGGTTAGCGTCTTGAAAAGGTGACATAATTGAACAACAGACGTAAAACAAAGGTAATGGGATGTAGTCGAATTAAATCAGGGAATCGTCAGGAAATTAGATAAGGAAATGAAACACTAGATGAAGTAGACGAGCTTTTTTTTTGTTTTGTTACAAATAACTGATGACGGACGAAGCAAACACGATTTAAAATGCAAAGTGGATAAATCAAGGAAAAAATTTCTGAAAAAGCGGAATTTGTTAGCATCTAATGTGTAAGGGAGTCTTTTTTTTTTTAAGTGTCTGGAGCGTAGTATTGCACAGGTATGAAATGTAGATAAACAGTTCAGATAGGAAAACAATGTAGAAACGTTATAAATATGATGCTACAAAAGAACTCTGAAGTTTAGATGTACAGATCAAATAACTAATGAGGAGATGCTGAATAGAGGTGGGAAATTATATCACAATTTCATAAAAGAAAGAAATCAGTTGATAGGACAGAAGTAAACTTCAGTTTGTTACTGGAGTGAACTGTGGGATGTAAAAACTGCAAATATGACCATGGCATCAATACAGTAAGCAAATTGGAACTGATGTAAGTTGCAGTAGTTATTCAGAGACGAAAAGCCTTGCACTGGCTAGATTAGCGTGGAGAGCTTCATCAAACAAGTCTTCAGTCTGAATACACAACAGCAGCATATTGCTATTGGGAATACTGTGTGAGTTAACAAAGGGTTTTGATTGCGTGGACCACAAAAAAATGGTTCTAATGGCTCTGAGCACTATGGGACTTAACATCTGTGGTCATCAGTCCCCTAGAACTTAGAACTACTTAAACCTAACTAACCTAAGGACAGCACACACATCCATGCCCGAGGCAGTATTCGAGCCTGCGAACGTAGCGTTCACGCGGTTCCAGACTGAAGCGCCTAGAACCGCATGGCCACACCGGCCGGCGCGTGGACCATATTTTCATGCAAAAATTAAAAGTTTTGGATTACTAAACACAGTAGCTTCATGGTTTTTTAATCTTATCTCAAGTGACAGAAAACAATCGACGTAAACTGAAGACGTTAGGCAACCATAAAAAGTTCCTCACAGAGATTGGTCTAGTGACATAATTTTCGACGTTTATCACAGAGACAGATGACAACAACAAATTTAAAAACGAAATATTTAGCATGTTACGGATTTAATACAGCTAGCGCCTTGAAATAATTATTTAGTTCTATTGTAAAAAAGTGGTTTATAATATTTAGTGGTCATTGTTGAATTACCGAATATTTTAATCCGTTTAATTCCTTAATACTATCTTTTGTGCACAGTACGACCGAAAAGTTCCCAGAATACTTTAAGCTGCAACGAACATCGTTTACCTACATCATCGTAGAATCTTCGTCACTGACGCCGAGCTCCGGCAAAATGAAATCTGTGTTTACCATCATAATATGTTGGAGAACGATGGAGGGTTTAGCAATCAAAATTTCGCTTTAAATGAAGAAAAAAACGTCTGGAACATTCTAAGTAGCAGAGCACGCTGACATGTACACAGATGTTCACGAGAGGTACAACCACCGACTTCTCAAAAGACTCGTTAGCTGCAATGACTAGGGTTCTTACGTCCTTCAATGAGGATCACGGACAACCATATGCAAGCATGTGGGATATTCTTCTGCGTCTGTCATGTTGAATGACAGAAGGTACTGAACACATTATTTTACGTGAAGATCGTGCGAAATTAGGGCGACACTTGTTCACCCAAGAATAGGAAGACAGTGGGTGAAAGTGGATAAAAATTTCATCGAACATTCAGAGATTTAATCCCACGTCATTGCTGATGACACAACGTCGTGATTAACCCAGCCAATGGCAGAAGAGGTGACAGCTGCTAAATCCCAGAATAAAACTGCTCCTCAGGCTCTTTGAGTGTGACTGTGCCCTCTAAACGGAATTCGGGGCTGAAGAGTGGATAAGGTGCGTCTTCTACTGACATTGAAGTAGCAATGACAGACCACCAAAATGCATCCCAGACGTAGATGTCGCTCATGTTTTAGAAGGCTTCTCAAACTCAGTAAATGTGTGAATGTGTGAGATTAATTGTATTTCATCGTCTTATATTCATTCACTAACCAGAGAACTTTTCACTCTGACTGTATGTGATGTACTTTAATTCCTCTAACTGAAATATTTGGTGTATAAAATTACAAGGGTAGTTCCAAAAGAAAAGAACGTCTTTATTTACATCTACATATATAAACATATACAGGGTGGTCCATTGATAATGACCGGGCCAAATATCTCAAAAAAATAAGCATCAAACGAAAAAACTACAAAGAACGAAACTCGTCTAGCTTGAAGGGGAAAACCAGTTGGCGCTATAGTTGGTCCGCTAGATGGCGCTGCCATAGGTCAAACGGATATCAACTGCGTTTTTTTAAATAGGAACCCCCATTTTTTTATTATATATTCGTGTAGTACGTAAAGATATATGAGCGCTAACCCCCTCAGCGATACAGATAGCCGTAACGTAGACGCAACCACAATGGAGGGTATCTGTGGTTCCTGAAGAGGGACAGCAGCTTTTTCAGTAGTTGCAGGGACAACAGTCTGGATGATCGACTGATCTGGGCTTGTAACACTAACCAAAATGGCCTTGCTGTGCTGATAACTGCGAACGGCTGAAAACAAGGGAAAACTGCAGCCGTAACTGTTCCCGAGGGTATGCCTCTACTGTATGGTTCAATCATGACTGCATCCTCTTGGACAAAATATTCTGGAGGCGAAATAGTCCCCCGTTCGGATCTCGGGGCGGGAACTACTCAGGAGGATGTCGTTATCAGGAAAAACAAGACAGGTGTTCTACGGATCGGAGCGTGGAATGTCAGTTCCCTTAATCGGGCAGGTTGGTTGGAAAATTTAAAAAGGGAAACGATAGTTTAGAGTTAGATATACTGGGAATTAGCGAAGTTCGGTTGCAGGAGGAACATGACTTCTGGTCCGGTGAACACAGGGTTATAAATAAAAAATCAAATAGGTGTAAGGCAGGAAATAGATTTAATAATGAATAAGAAAATGGGAATGCGGGTAAGCCACAATGAACAACATAGTGAAAACAAATTGTGGCAAGATAGACAAGAATCCCACACCCACCACAGTATTACAATTTTATGTACCAATTAGCTCCGCAGATGATGAGACTGAAGAACTGTCTGATGGGATAAGAGAAATTATTCAGATAGTTAAGGGAGTCGAAAATTTAAATGTCATGGGGACTGGAATTCGATGTTAGGAAAAGGAAGAGAAAGGAAAATAGTAGGTAGATATGGACTGAGGGAAAGGAATGAAAGAGGAAACCGCGTGATAGAATTCTGCACGAAGCATAATTTAATCATCAGTAATACTTGGTTTAAGAAGCGTGAAAGAAAGTTGTATACGTGGAAAAGACCTGGAGACACCGGGAAGTTTCAGGCTGATTATATAATGGTAAACAGAGATTTCGGACCAGATTTTTAAATTGTAAGACATTTCCGTAGGCAAGTTTGAAATCTGACCACAATTTATTGGTTATGAACCGTAGATTAAAACTTAGGAAAGTGTAAAAAGGTAGAAAATTAAAGAGATGGAACCTGGATAAACTAAAAGAACCAGAGGTTGTTGAGAGTTTCAGGGGGAGCAGTAGGGAACGTTTGACAAGAAAAAGGAAGAGGGATACAGTAGAAGAAGAATGTGTAGCTTTGAGAGATGAAATAGTGAAGTCAGCAGAGAATCAAATACGAAAAAAGACGAGGCCTAGTAAAAATCTTTAGGTAACACAGGAGATATTGAGTTTAATTGACGAAAGGAGAAAATATAAAAATGCAGTAAATGAAGGGGAAAGGGAACACAAACACCTAAAAAATGAGGCTAAGAGGAAGTGCAAAATGGTTAAGCAGGAATGGCTAGTGGACAAATGTAAGGATTTAGAAGCATATATCACTAGGGGAAAGATAGATACTTCCTACAGAAAAACTAAAGACGCTTTTGGAGAAAAGAGAGGCATCTGTATGAATATCAAGAGCTCAGATGAAAAACCGATCTTGAGCGAAGAAGGAAGAGATGAAATGTGCAAGGAGTATATACAGGGTCTATACAAGGGAGATGCACTTCAGGGCAATATTATTTAGAAGCGGAAGATGCCGTAGGTGAAGGTGAGATGGTAGATATGATTCTTCGAGAAGAATCTGACAGAACATTGAAAGACCTGAGTCGAAACAAGGCCTCAGGAGTAAATAACATTCGGTTAGAACTACTGATAGCCTTCGGACAGCAAGCCATGACAAAAGTCCTCCGTCGGGTAAGCAAGGTGTATGAGACAGGCGAAATACCATCAGACTTCAGGAAGAATATAATAATTCCAATTCCAAAGAAAGCAGGAACCGACAGGTGTGAATATTACGGCATTATCAGTTTAATTAAGTCATGTTTTCAAAATACTAACACGAATTCTTTACTGAAGAATGGAAAAACTGGTAGAAGCCGAACTAAGGCAAGACAGGTTTGAATTACGGAGAAATGTAAGAACACGGGAGGCAATACTCACAGTACGATTTCTCTTACAAGATAGGTTAGGAAAAGGCATTTATAGTATTTGTAGACTTAGAGATAGCTTTTGACAATGTTGACTGGAATACCCTCTTTGAAATTCTGAAGGCAGCAGTGTTAAAATACGGGGAGCGAAAGGCTGTTTACAAGTTGTACAGAAACCAGTAGGCTGTTGTAAGAGTCGATGGGCATGAAAGGGTAGCAATGGTTGAGAAGTGAGTGAGACAGGGTTGTCGCCTATCCCGTATGTTATTCAAGCAATAAAGGAAACAAAAGAAAAATTTGGAGTAGGAATTAATATTCAGGCATTGTAATTCTGTCAGAAACAGCAATTGACTTGGAACAGCAGTTGAAAGGTGTGGACAGTGTCTTGAAAGGAGAATGTAAAATGAAAATCAACAAAAGCAGCCGGCCGAGGTGACCGAGCGGTTCTAGGCGCTTCAGTCTGGAACCGCACGACAGATACGGTCGCAGGTTCGAATCCTGCCTTGGGCATGGATGTGTGTGATGTCCTTAGGTTAGTTATGTTTAAGTAGTTCTAAGTTATAGGGGACTGATGTCCTCAGCTGCTAAGTCCCATAGTGCTCAGAGCCATTTGAACCATTTTTGAACAAAATCAAAACGAAGAAAATCGAATGTAGTGATGCTGAGAGAATTAGATTAGGAAACGAGAGAGTTAAAGTAGTAGATGATGTTTGCTATTTGGGCAGAAAAATAACTGATGATGGCCGAAATAGAGAGGATATAAAATATAGACTGGCAATGGCAAGAAAACGAAGAAGAGAAATTTGGTGTCTAATACTGATTTAAGTGTCAGGATGTCTTTTCTGGACGTGCTTGGATGAAGTGTACCCATGTATGTAAGTGAAACATGGACGATAAACAATTTGGACAAGAAGAGAATGGAAGTTTTTTAAATGCGATACTACAGAATAATGCTGAAGATTAGATAGGTAGATCATGTAAGTAATGTGGAGGTACTCAATAGAGTTTGTGAGCAAAGCTCAGCTGGCGGCTACACGGGTAGCGGAGGCTGTGTGGCGTGGACTGGGCGGTTTTTTAGGCTAGAAGGCCTCGGGAAAGTACGGGGTGGGCTGCAATCTCAAAGGGTGCATGGCAAATACAGGACGTGCTTGGATCAAGGAACAGTCGGAATTGTAGTTGTAAATTGTTGTAGTTGTGCTGGGAAAGTCCCTGAGGTTCAAGCGCTAATAGAAAGCGCAGAAGCTGAAATCGTTATAGGTACAGAAAGCTGGCTAAAGCCTGAAATAAGTTCTGCAGAAATTTCTACGAAGTCTCAGGCGGTGTTCAGGAAAGATAGATTAGGCAGAATTGGTGGTGGAGTGTTTGTGTCTGTCAGTAGTGGTTTATCTTGTAGCGAAGTCGAAGTAGATACTCCGTGAGAATTGGTATGGGTGGAGGTTATGCTTAACAGCCGAACTAAGTTAATAATTGGCTCCTTCTACCAGACTCCGATGATATAGTTGCTGAACAGTTCAGAGAAAATTTGAGTCTCGTAATAAATAAATACCCCACTCATACGATTATAGTTGGTGGGGACTTCAACCTTCCCTCGATATGTTGGCAAAAATACTTGTTCAAAACCGGTGGTAGGCAGAAAACATCTTCCGAGATTGTCCTAAATGCTTTCTCCGAAAATTATTTCGAGCATTTAGTCCACGAACCCACGCGAATTGTAAATGTTTGCGAAAACACTCTTGACCTCTTAGCCACAAACAATCCAGAGCTAATAGACAGCATCATGACAGATACAGGGATTAGTGATCATAAGGTCTTTGTAGCCAGGCTCAATACCGTTTCTTCCAAATCCACCAGAAACAAACGCAAAATAATTGTATTTAAAAAAGCGGATAAAGTGTCACTAGAAGCCTTCCTAAGAGACAATCTCCATTCCTTCCGAACTGACTATGCAAATGTAGACGAGATGTGGCTCAAATTCAAAGATATAGTAGCAAGAGCAATTGAGATATTCATACCTTATAAATTGGTAAGAGATGGAACTGATCCCCCGTGGTACACAAAACAGGTCCGAACGCTGTTGCAGAGGCAACGGAAAAAGCATGCGAAGTTCAGAAGAACGCGAAATCCCGAAGATTGGCTAAAATTTACAGAAGCGCGAAATTTGGCACGGACTTCAATGCGAGATGCCTTTAATAGGTTCCACAACGATACATTGTCTCGAAATTTGGTAGAAAATCCGAAGAAATTCTGGTCGTATGTAAAGTACACAAGCGGCAAGACGCAGTCAATACCTTCGCTGCGCAATGCCGATGGTACTGTTACCGACGACTGTGCCGCTAAAGCGGAGTTATTGAACGCAGTTTTCCGAAATTCCTTCACCAGGGAAGACGAATGGAATACTCCAGAATTTGAAACACGAACAGCTGCTAGCATGAGTTTCTTAGAAGTAGATACCTTAGGGGTTGCGAAACAACTCAAAACACTTGATACGGGCAAGTCTTCAGGTCCAGATTGTATACCGATTAGGTTCCTTTCAGATTACGCTGATACAATAGCTCCCTACTTAGCAATCATATACAACCGCTCGCTCACCGATAGATCTGTACCTACAGATCGGAAAATTGCGCAGGTCGCACCAGTGTTTGAGAAGGGTATTAGGGGGAATCCATCGAACTACAGACCTATATCATTGACGTCGGTTTGCAGTAGGGTTTTGGAGCATATACTGTATTCAAACATTATGAATCACCTCGAAGGGAACGATCTATTGATACGTAATCAGCATGGCTTCAGAAAACATCGTTCTTGTGCAACACAGCTAGCTCTTTATTCGCACGAAGTAATGGCCGCTATCGACAGGGGATCTCAAGTTGATTCCGTATTTCTAGATTTCCGGAAAGCTTTTGACACCGTTTCTCACAAGCGACTTCTAATCAAGCTGCGGGCCTATGGGGTATCGTCTCAGTTGTGCGACTGGATTCGTGATTTCCTGTGAGGAAGGTCGCAGTTCCTAGTAATAGACGGCAAATCATCGTGTAAAACTGAAGTGATATCAGGTGTTCCCCAGGGAAGTGTCCTGGGACCTCTGCTGTTCCTGATCTATATAAATGACCTGGGTGACAATCTGAGTAGTTCTCTTAGGTTGTTCGCAGATGATGCTGTAATTTACCGTCTAGTAAGGTCATCCGAAGACCAGTACCAGTTGCAAAGCGATTTAGAAAAGATTGCTGTATAGTGTGGCAGGTGGCAGTTGACGCTAAATAACGAAAAGTGTGAGGTGATCCACATGAGTTCCAAAAGAAATCCGTTGGAATTCGATTACTCGATAAATAGTACAATTCTCAAGGCTATCAATTCAACTAAGTACCTGTGTGTTGAAATTACGAACAATTTCAGTTGGAAAGACCACATAGATAATGTTGTGGGGAAGGCGAGCCAAAGGTTGCGTTTCATTGGCAGGACACTTAGAAGATGCAACAAGTCTACTAAAGAGACAGCTTACACTACACTCGTTCGTCCTCTGTTAGAATATTGCTGCGCGGTGTGGGATCCTTACCAGGTGGGATTGACGGAGGACTTCGAAAGGGTGCAAAAAAGGGCAGTTCGTTTGTATTATCACGTAGTAGGGGAGAGTGTGGCAGATATGATACGCGAATTGGGATGGAAGTCATTACAGCAAAGACGTTTTTCGTCGCGGCGAGATCTATTTACGAAATTTCAGTCACCAACTTTCTCTTCCGAATGCGAAAATATTTTGTTGAGCCCAACCTACATAGGTAGGAATGATCATCAAAATAAAATAAGAGAAATCAGAGCTCGAACAGAAAGGTTTAGGTGTTCGTTTTTCCCGGGCGCTGTTCGGGAGTGGAATGGTAGAGAGATAGTATGATTGTGGTTCGATGAATCCTCTGCCAAGCACTTAAATGTGAATTGCAGAGTAGTCATGTAGATGTAGATGTGGCACAACCTGACTAGAAGAACGGATCAGTTGGCAGGGGACATTCTGAGACATCATGGAATCACCAATTTAGTACTGTAGGGAAGTGTGGGGGTTAAATTCATAGGGGCAGACCATGAGATGAAAACAGTAATCAGATTCAGAAGAACGTAGGTTGCAGTAGTTACCCGGAGATGAAGAGACTTTCACAGGACAGAGTAGCATGGAGAGCTGCATCTAACCGGTCTTGGGACTAAAAACCACAACGCAATGAGCCCAAATTTCTAGTATCTTATCGTCGTGGTCCTTACGCGAAATGTATATTGGCCGCATTAGGATCTTTCTGCAGTCAGTTTCAAATGTTAGTTCTCTAAATTTAATCAATAGTGTCCCTCGAAAAGAACGTCACCTTCCCTCCAGGGATTCCCTTGTTGTTCAAACCTACCGGTAACAAATCTAGCAGCCTGTTTCTGAATTGCTTCGACGTCTTCCTTCAGTCGTACCTGGTGCAGATCCATAACACTCGAGCAGTACTCAATATTACGTCGCTCTAGCGTCCTATATGCGATCTGCTTTACAGACGAACCACACTTTTCTAAAATTCTGCCAATAAACCGAAGTCTACCATTCGCCTTCCCTACCACAATCTTCATATACGCATTCCATTTCAAATCTCTTTGCAACGTTACGCCCAGACATTTGAATGACGTGACTGTGTCAACAGGACGCTACTAATGCTGTATCTGAACATAACGGGTTGGTTTTTCCTACTCATCCGCATTAACTTACATTTTTCTGCATTTAGAGCTGTCTACCATTCATCACACCAACTAGAAAGTTTGTCTAAGTCATCTTGTAGCTTACTACAGTCATTCAACGACGGAATCTTGTCGTACACTACTGCATCATCATTAAACAACAGCAAACTGCTGCCCGCCCTGTCCGCCAGATCATTTATGTGTACAGAAAATAAGACGAGGCATCCAGTTTGAAGACGAAAATCGTTTGCTTCAACATGACACTACAGCCTGTCATAAAGCAACATCTGTAGGGCAATGGTCTGTGGACATAACGTTTCTAAACTGTAGTGACCTGTCCAATGTCTCCACCTGGACCCATCGGATTAGTTTTGGGATGGGCGTGCGCCACGTTTTATTGGACTGCGTTTTATTGGATTGCGTTTTATTTTCTGACCAGCGGGTCGCGGCTGACTTGCCAGCGGACTTGCCGTCTCTTTTAGGCAACACTCGGACGAATGTGGTTAAAGTTTTACAGTTCTGTGCCCTGTCAAATGTTTTTACAAAGATTTTATGGAGAGGATTTTAATTTGCTCACTGTGTGACAAGCACACCCATATTTTATGTAAGTGGCCAGCCAATAACAATTTCCTGTGACATTCTTGTTGCTATGTTTCCCCTTTCCTTAGGTTTTACTTTCTTATGCAGCATTTTCATTCTTTTCCTGCTTTCTTTGAGTGTGTGCTTTAGTTTTCTTAGGTCTGTCCACATTCGTTCCTTTTAATGTGTGTCAGGGCGCTGATGACCTCGATGTTGAGCGCCCATAAGCCCCAACACACCACCACCACCACTTGGAATGTTGACTTCGCGCTAGACGGCAGCATACAACATCACTACCTTCTGTAGTTTTGGCTCTTGAGGAAGAATGGGATACCGTTCGTCAACACACTTTCAGACATCTTACTCAAAGTGTCCCCAGCAGATTTCAAGCCTCCATTAACGCGAAGGGTAGACACATGGTGTATAAATGTCTACTAATAGGTGTACGGATACTTTTAATCACACAGTGTATGTAGAAGGCATAGGGCAGGTGTGGAACACGATGACAAATATTTAATTTTGGACGGCATCTACATGGAAAAATGGAGAAGATACTGAAATGTGTTCTAAATTTATTAGGTTGGTGCAAAAGTTCGTAGCTTTATAGATCTTCGTGTTGGTATTCAGCTTGCTATGGGTTTGTTTATTGAGTGTTATTTTTTATTTGCAGTTCACTGTTGCTATTTGAGTTTAAATATTGTCTATTTGCCATTTGAAGATAAAGAGTGGAGCTATGGACGCTAGAAAATGGAGTGCCAAGTTCAGAAATCGGAACTTTTCCTACATATTCTTCTGTTTGAGTTCAGTAGGTGGGTGACAGCAGCGAAGGCAGCCAGAAACATTTGCGCCAAGTATGGGAGTAATGCCATTGGACAGAGCACGGCAAGAAAATGGTTTTCTCGTTTTAGGTAGTATCGAATGGTTCAAATGGCTCTGAGCACTATGGGACTTAACTTCTGAGGTCATCAGTCCCCTAGAACTTAGAACTACGAAAACCTAACTAACCTAAGGACATCACAGACACACATGCCCGAGGCAGGATTCGAACCTGCGACCGTAGCGACTGTAGCGCCTAGAACCGCTCGGCCACCCCGGCCGGCTTCACGGATTTGTTCAGTGACTCTCCGAGTTTAGCAAGACTTTCGGGGCTTGATGAACATCGTTTAAACACATTAATCCACAATGATCCACGTCAGTGCACTTGAGAATTGGCAAATGTGATGAACTGTGATCGTTCCATAATCGTGCGACACTTGTATGCGGTTCAAAAATCGGGTGCATGGATACTGCATGCTCTAAGTCAAAATCACAAAAAACAGTGAGGTGGAGAGAAATTGTGTCTTAATGCTAACATAAGTAAATGAAAGGATTGGTTGAGCCCAAACAAAGTAGAAACTCCAGTATAAAGACCCGCGCGCATCCACAGAGAATAATGCTATGCATCTTGTGGAGCAGCGACCGTGTGGTGTATGATTGTTTTCCTTAGGTGTAGCCACCACTGCTGACATTTACTGTCAACAACTGAGACGTCTTGCAGACGCAATCCTAGAACAACAACCAGAAAGAGTGCCTGAAGTGATGCTACTCCAAGATAACATCCGCCCGCATTCTGCTAGATTGACAATAAATGCTATACAATAGTTGGGTTAGAAAGTCATTCCGCACCCACCGTTTTCATCTGATCTTGCACCCTCAGATTTTCACCTTTACCACTCTATCGAACAACCTCGAAGGAACTTCCTTTCAGGATGAAAATGAGCTCCGAACATGGCTCGATGAGTTCTTCGCTTCAAAACAACGTAATTTCTACAGTTGCTGAATCTAAAAAATACCCCAGCGTTGGCAGACTGTTGCAAATAGTGAAGGAGAATATATTACTGATGATTAAAGCCTCTGTTATGAGTATCTGTTTTATTTATTAAACTTACGGAAAAATGCTACGAACTTTTGCACCAACCTAGTTTTCTTTCATTATCTGGAATAACAATGTCAGGAGACACTAACCCACTTTACTTTTAGAATGATCCTCGTATACTCGAAATAAGAGAAAGACTATAAAGCGGTCTTGAATTTTCTACTGCCTTAGGCCTGTTTCACACGTACGACGGTTCGGTTCCTTTTTGGTTGCAACCGAAAACGAATGAAACCTTTTCACACATACATGTTTCTCACTCGATTCATCTTAGATTTTGTGTTTTCTTCCGTACACAAGCTCAGTAGTTGAATTATTAGTTCATAACTCATAACTAACGTGGCTTCCGTGAATTGGCAATTTTCTAAAGTCTTATATACCTTAATATTTATCACAGAAAACGGTGTACTGTGTTATAATTTGATACCTTTATTAAATAAATGTCATTTTTTATTTTCTTAATTTTTAAATCATTTCCTTTTAAATTTCCTCAAAAAAGGCAGTGATTTTATCAGCTATCCTAATATACTAAGTCTCTTTTTCGACATAAATGAATTTTTCAATATTTACCAATTCCATTTTTTTAGTGACGTCAGATTCATCAAAGTCATCGAAAATTTCAACACAAACGTTTTTCCATGCTTCCCGCCCCTTACATTTATCCTTATATTTTTCACAAGTTTTGTGTTACAGCACTGGTTTAGATTGCACTGCAAAATGCAACCGATTCACATCAACATCTGGTAAACCGCTCATTTTATCGGAAAAACTGCGACAAAAACTTTCAAAAAATTATAACAGAGATAATTTTTAAAGAGATTTACTTTCTATCAGATTAAAGCAGAAACGGAACCATGTGTTTGTGAACGCCTTCATTTCTTTCTGTTTCCTGGACACGAGATCGCACCTTATAGTACCCTGATGAAACGTGTTCGTGTTGAGGGAGTATTCGGTGCTGTATTGTTTCTATTAGGTACCGAACAGAAACCGAAAACGAACACAGCCGAATGGGACCGCATACGTGTGAAACAGGCCGTAGAGACTCTTTCGACTTAGATTCAGTGCCTGGCCTCTGTCGCAGACACCTGGGCATGTCCCGTTTCGTCGGCTCCGTATCACTCTTCGCGCTGCTGGACGGCGATGGCGGACTGGCGCTGCTGACGCTGACGGCGTCGCGCGGCAGCAGCGAGGATACCACCCAGGTGGTCCGCCGTGTGCGTCCCATGCGCCGAGACCTGCCGGAGTTCAGCGTGGAGTGCGAGGTGACGCGCGCCGGAGAGCTGCTGTGGTACACACGCAGTCCGGGGTGAGCGTGCCTTGACAGCGTAAAATGCTCCTATTGGAGCACACAAAATGCGAATATGCTCCTATTTTAAAGGCTCTGACTCAAAAGTGGTGCACCAGTAGTCTCATTCTACCTCCCTCAGCATCTTTAACAATTTACTCAAAAATTTTGACATGCGAATATACTCGCACTCTTTTTAACTTACAGCTCACCTCTCACTCCCACCAGCTCCCCTAACTGTAACTCGCACACACACACACACACACACACACACACACACACACACACACACACTAGTCCATTGCTGCAAGTAGCTGATACCCATCCACCGCCACTTGTCCATTCTCACTCACTCATTCAGCTCACCTCATTGTACACTACGGCCATTAAAATTGCTACACCACAAAGATGTGCTACAGACGCGAAACTTAACCGACAGGAAGAAGTTGCTGTGATATGCAAATGATTAGCTTTTCAAAGCATTCACACAAGGTTGGCGCTGGTGGCGATACCTACAACGTTCTGACATGAGGAACGTTTCCGACCGATTTCTCATACACAAACAGCAGTTGACCGGCGCTGCCTGGTGAAACGTTGTTGTGATGCCTCGTGTAAGGAGGAGAAATGCGTACCATCACGCTTCCGACTTTGATACAGGTCGGATTGTAGCCTATCGCGATTGAGGTTTATCGTATCGCGACATTGCTCTCGCGTTGGTCGACATCCGATGACTGTTAGCAGAATATGCAATCGGTTGGTTCAGGGGGGTAATACGAAGCGCCGTGGTGCATCCCAACGGCCTTGTATCACTAGCAGTCGAGATGACAAGCATCTTATCCGCATGGCTGTAACGGATCGTGCAGCCACGTCTCGATCCCTGAGTCAACAGATCGGAACGTTTGCAAGACAATGACCATCTGCACGAACAGTTCGACGACGTTTGTAGTAGCACGGACTTTCAGCTCGGAGATCATGGCTGCGGTTACCTTTGACGCTGCATCACAGACAGGAGCGCTTGCGATGGTGTACTCAACGACGAACCTGGGTGCACGAATGGCAAAACGTCATTTTTTCGGATGAATCCAGGTTCTGTTCACAGCATCGTTATGGTCGCATCTGTGTTTGGCGACATCGCGGTGAACGCACGTTGGAAGCGTGTATTCATCATCGCCATACTGCCGTATCACCCAGCGTGATGGTATGGGGTGCCATTGGTTACACATCTCGGTCACCTGTGGTTCACATTGACGACACTTTGGACAGTGGACACATTTCAGATGTGTTACGACCCGTGGCTCTACCCTTCATTCTATCCCTGCGAAACCCTACATTTCAGCAGGATAACGCACGACCGCATGTTGCAGGTCCTGTACGGGCCTTTCTGGTTACAGAAAATGTTCGACTGCTGCCCTGGCCAGCACATTCTCTAGATCTTTCACCAACTGGAAACGTCTGGTCAATGGTGGCCGAGCAACTGGCTCGTCACAATACGCTAGTCACTATTCTTGATGAACTGTGGTATCGTGTTGAAGCTGCATGGGCAGCTGTACCTGTACACGCCATCCAAGCTCTGTTTGACTCAATGCCCAGGAGTATCAAGGCCGCTATTACGGCCAGAGGTGGTTGTTCTGGGTACTGATTTCTCAGGATCTATGTACCCAAATTGCGTGAAAATGTAATAACATGTCAGTTCTAGTATAATATATTTGTCCAATGAATACCCGTTTATCATCGGCATTTCTTCTAGGTGTAGCAATTTTAATGGCCAGTAGTGTAATTATGTCTCTGCGTCTCACTGTCACTGTCTCCCTCTTGCCTCTCCTATTGCTTCTATCTCATTCTTTCCTTCCTACTGCTGCTGTCTGTCTCCTCCCTCGTTACCTCTGTCTTCCTCGTTGACGTAGACTTTCTCTCGTTATCACTGGGTCTCACAAACGTCCACATTCTCCTTCTCTTTATTCCGCTCCCAGTGGCACTGTCTTCTTCACTCTTTTCCTAGCACTGTTCCGTCACTGTCAGTTATGTTCCACTGCCACTGTCTCTCTCTCTTTCTCTCACACTGCCCTTGTCTCCTTCACTCTTTCTATACCACAACCACTGTCTGCGATCTTCCAGTATTTATTACTTCCACTTCATTTTCCCAGTGCCGGTGCCTCCTTCTCGCCCCGAATAGAAAAGTACGAATATGTTCGCATGTCAAAATTTTTAAAGGTTCTGGGGAAGGTAGAATGAGACAGCTGGTACTCACTTTCAAATGGGGGCATATTCACCTTTTCGGTGTTCTGATACGAACGTTTTTCCTCTGGTTACCTTTTTTCGCTGCTACATTAGGGCATGTCACTCACATGAAAAGAATTTTATGGGTCAGTAAAATTTTGATACTTTACCTATAATGTAATTTAAATAATGCGAAACTAACTTAACACCTCAGACGGGATTTTCCTTGCACAAAACTTTTGCATGTGCTACACTAATACAACTCGGTTTTCCCATAACCCTTCTGATGATAACGGAGACATTTGACATAAGACTTCCCGGATTACTTCACTTTACAAACTAAGTTTTCGTCTGACACCGGATTTACATATTTTACGTGTGCAGTTAGAGTAGCTTTGAACCTCTGTATTTTCGCGGCTGTTCGAGATGGGGATCTTAGGAATATATCGCAAAATTTCAGCCATTTGCTGTGCGAAGGCATTCTGTAATCCACTGACCAGTTTTGGTACCGAAAAACCGTGTTTTGAGGTGTTTCTAGATAATGGATAAAGATTTTCCTCAAACCACTGTAGCACGACTCTGACCTTGTGATACCAACAGTTTTCCTGCTGGAAAATGCCATCGCCGTGGGGGAAGACGTCATGTATGTAGGGATGTACCGGATCATCAAAAAGTCAGTATAAGTTTGAAAACTTACTAAACCACGGAATAATGTAGATAGAGAGGTAAAAATTGACACACATGCTTGGAATGACATGGAGTTTTATTAGAACCAAAACAAAAACCATATACCTAGACGCGTGAAAGATCTCTTGCGCGCGTCGTTAAGTGATGATCGTGTGCTCAGCCGCCACTTTCGTCATGCTTGGCCTCCCAGGTCCCCAGACCTCAGTCCGTGCGATTATTGGCTTTGGGGTTACCTGAAGTCGCAAGTGTATCGTGATCGACCGACATCTCTAGGGATGCTGAAAGACAACATCCGACGCCAATGCCTCACCATAACTCCGGACATGCTTTACAGTTCTGTTCACAACATTATTTCTCGACTACAGGTATTGTTGAGGAATGATGGTGGACATATTGAGCATTTCCTGTAAAGAACATCATCTTTGCTTTGTCTTACTTTGTTATACTAATTATTGCTATTCTGATCAGATGAAGCGCCATCTGTCGGACATTGTTTGAACTTTTGTATTTGTTTGGTTCTAATAAAACCTCATGTCGTTCCAAGCATGTGTGTCAATTTGTACCTCTCTATCTACATTATTCCGTGATTTATTCAGTTTTCAAATTTATACTGACTTTTTGATCACCCGATATATGTTCCTCACTAATGTTTACGTAGTCCACACTTGTCGAGATGCCTTCAGTTACTACCATTTGCCCCATAGAAACCCAGGTAAATAAATGTCCCACACATTATAAAACTGCCCCTACCAATCTGCGCCTGTGGTGCGCTGCGTGTTTCGAGCAGCTCTTGGTCTGAATGACATTTTATCTAGGCACGACCAGTCGACCTTGTATAACAGGCAACTTGATTCATCCGACTGGGCGACGTATTTCCGCTGATCCATCGTCCATGCTCAATAATCCTGTACCCTCTGCAGTTGTAATTCACGATGTCGTTGTGTCAAGGTGGGAACACACAGGTGTCGTCTCCTACATACCCTCATGTTCAACAATTCATACAGCTGCTCGTTGTCCATATTTTCATCTACGAATACATTTGATGTATCTCATAACAGCTGTAGTCGCTACAGTGTTTGTTCCTTCAGACATGCATACTTGTCAGAAGGAACAACAGATCGTACTTATGACCAACACAGGTACTGAAATATCATATTTATCCAGTGACCCCGAGCAAGCGACTTTCAATTAAAATATGCCTCCTGCACAGCAATATACATAGTGGATGTACGACTGCGTGTCCGCCCCTGGTAACTGAGTGGTCAGCGCGACGGAATGTCACACCTAACGGCCCGGCTGGGTCGGAGATTTTCTCCGCTCAGGGACAGGGTGTTGTGTTGTCCCTATCATCAGCATTTCATCCCCATCGACACGCTAGTCGCCGAAGTGGCGTCAACTCGAAAGACTTGCACTAGGCGAACGATCTACCCCACGGAAGGCCCTAGCCACACCGCATTTCCATTTACGAGACGTGTTGTAGACACATGACTGACGACGTATGGAAGTTTGGACCTGGCTGTGAAGCACGCTCGGACAACTTAATGGTAAGGCGAACACTCACGATAAATGGGAAATCTGGGTTAGAATCCGATCCAGCACAAATATTCATTGTCATCACTCCATTATATGGCTGATAGTAGTCTAGTCCATATTCGCAATTGCGAATACATTTCAAGTCTTTCATAGTGGCTGTAGATGCCGCAGTGCCTGTTCCTTCGGAAATGCATGCATGTACTGAAGAGTCTGCCGTATATTCAAGTGTTTGCCTGTGACGGTTCAGGACACCTCCTAACCGTACAAGATGGCCGGAAGTATTATGGCACGCCAAATAATCAGTTATGTATTGTCTGATATGGTGTCATTCTCTGAGAGCGAGTCCAATTGATAACACAAGCCTTATTGGACGCAACAGCTAATGTGTGACCTACAAATCAGTCTGTTGTCAGTCGTCAGACCAAGATATTTGACAGACTCACTCCCAGTCCAGTTGTGTCACCTGTTGTGAGATGGTGGTTGACGAGCTTGAGCTGGGTTGTTGTTGTTGTTGTTGTTGTGATCTTCAGTCCTCAGACTGGTTTGATGCAGCTCTCCATGCTACTCTATCCTGTGCAAGCTTCTTCATCTCCCATTACCTACTGCAACCTACATCCTTTTGAATCTGCTTAGTGTATTCATCTCTTGGTCTCCCTCTACGATTTTTACCCTCCATACTGCCCTCCAATACTAAATTGGTGATCCCTCAGAACATGTCCTACCAACCGATCCCTTCTTCTAGCCAAGTTGAGCCACGAACTCCTCTTCTCCCCAATCCTATTCAATACCTCCACATTAGTTATGTGATCTACCCATCTAATGTTCAGCATTCTTCTGTAGCACCACATTTCGAAAGCTTCTATTCTCTTCTTGTCTAAACTATTTATCGTTCACGTTTCACTTACATACATGGCTACACGCTATAAAAATACTTTCAGAAACGACTTCCTGACACTTAAATCAATACTCAATGTTAACAAATTTCATTTCTTCAGAAACGCTTTCCTTCCCATTGCCAGTCTACATTTTATATCTTCCCTACTTCGACCATCATCAGTTATTTTGTTCCCCAAATAGCAAAACTCATTTACTACTTTAAATGTCTCATTTCCTAATCTAATTGCCCCAGCATCACCCGACTTAATTCGACTACATTCCATTATCCTCGTTTTGCTTTTGTTGATGTTCATCTTATACCCTCCTCTCAAGACACTGTCCATTCCGTTCAACTTCTCTTCCAAGTCCTTTGCTGTCTCTGACAGAATTACAATGTCATCAGCGAATCTCAAAGTTTTTATTTCTTGTCCATGGATTTTAATGCCTACTCCGAACTTTTCTTTTGTTTCCTTTATTGCTTGCTCAATACACAGATTGAATAGCATCCGGCAGAGGCTACAACCCTGTCTCACTCCCTTCCCAACCACTGCTTCCCTTTCATACCCCTCGACTCTTATAACTGTCATCTGGTTTCGGTTCAAATTGTAAATAGCCTTTCGCTCCCTGTATTTTATCCCTGCCACCTTTAGAATTTGAAAGAGAGTATTCCAGTCAACATTGCCAAAAGCTTTCTCTAAGTCTACAAATGCTAGAAACGTAGGTTTGCCTTTGCTTATTCTTTCTTCTAAGATAAGTCGTAGGGTCAGTAATTCCTCACGTGTTCCAACATTCCTACGGAATCCAAACTGATCTTCCCCGAGATCGGCTTCTACCAGTTTTTCCATTCGTCTGTAAAGAATTCGCGTTAGTATTTTGCAGCTGTGACTTATTAAACTGATAGTTCGGTAATTTTCACACCTGCCAACACCTGCTTTCTTTGGGATTGGAATTATTATATTCTTCTTGAAGTCTGAGGGTATATCCCCTGTTTCATACATCTTGCTCACCAGACGGTAGAGTTTCGTCAGGGCTGGTTCTCCCAAGGCTATCATTAGTTCTAATGGAATTTTGTCTACTCCAAGGGCCTTGTTTCGACTCAGATCTTTCAGTGCTCTGTCAAACTCTTCACGCAGTATCATATCTCCCATTTCATCTTCATCTACACCCTCTTCCATTTCCATAATATTGTCCTCAAGAACATTGCCCCTGTATAAACCCTCTATATACTCCTGCCACCTTTCTGCTTTCCCTTCTTTGCTTAGAACTGGGTTGCCATCTGAGCTCTTGATATTCATACAAGTGGTTCTCTTTTCTCCAAAGGTCTCTTTAATTTTCCTGTGGGCAGTATCGATCTTACCCTTAGTGAGATAAGTCTCTACATCCTTAAATTTGTTCTCTAGCCATCCCTGCATAGCCATTTTGCACTTCCTGTCGATCTCATTTTTGAGACGTTTGTATTCCTTTTTGCCTGCTTCATTTACTGCATTTTTGTATCTTCTCCTTCCATCAATTAAATTCAGTATCTCTTCTGTTACCCAAGGATTTCTACTAGCCCTAATGTTTTTACCTACTTGATCCTCTGCTGTCTTCACTATTTCATCCCTCAAAGCTACCCATTCTTTTTCTACTGTATTTCTTTCCCCCATTCCTGTCAATTGTTCCCTTATGCTCTCCCTGAAACTCTGTACAACCTCTGGTTGTTTCAGTTTATCCAGGTCCCATCTCCTTAAATTCCCACCTTTTTGCAGTTTCTTCGGTTTTAATCTACAGTTCATAACCAATAGATTGTGGTCAGAGTCCACATCTGCTCCTGGAAATGTCTTACAAATTAAAACCTGGTTCCTAAATCTCTATCTTACCATTATATAATCTATCTGAAACCTTCTAGTGTCTCCAGGGTTCTTCCATGTATACAACCTTCTTTCATGATTCTTGAGTCAAGTGTTAGGTATGATTAAGTTATGCTCTATGCAAAATTCTACCAGGCGGCTTTCTCTTTCATTTCTTAGCCCTAATCCATATTCACCTACTATGTTTCCTTCTCTTCCTTTTCCTACTGTTGAATTCCAGTCACCCATGACTATTAAATTTTCGTCTCCTTTCACTACCTGAATAATTTCTTTTATCTCATCATACATTTCATCAATTTCTACTACTGTAGTAGGCGTGGGCCTCGTGTCTATCTTGGCCACAATAATGCATTCACTATGCTGTTGGTAGTAGCTTACCCGCACTCCTATTTTTTTTATTCATTATTAAACCTACTCCTGCCTTACCCCTATTTGATTTTGTATTTATAACCCTGTATTCACCTGACCAGAAGTCTTGTTCCTCCTGCAACCGAACTTCACTAATTCCCACTGTATCTAACTTTATCCTATCCATTTCCCTTTTTAAATTTTCTAACCTACCTGCCCGATTAAGGGATCTGACATTCCACGCTCCGATCCGTAGAACGCCAGTTTTCTTTTTCCTGATAACGACGTCCTCTTGAGTAGTCCCCGCCCGGAGATCCGAATGGGGGACTATTTTACCTCCGGAATATTTCACCTAAGAGGATGCCATCATCATTTAACCATACAGTAAAGCTGCATGCCCTTGGAAAAAATGACGGCTGTAGTTCCCCTTGCTTTCAGCCATTCGCAGTACCACAACAGCAAGGCCGTTTCGGTTAGTGTTAAAAGGCCAGATCAGTCAATCATCCAGACTGTTTCCCCCGCAACTACTGAAAAGGCTGCTGCCCCTCTTCAGAAACTACACGTTTGTCTGGCCTCTCAACACATACCCCTTCATTGTGGTTGCACCTACGGTACGGCTATCTGTATCGTAGAGACACGCAAGCCTCGCCACCAACGGCATGGTCCTTGGTTCATGGGGGCGGGGGGTTGAGCTGGGTGGTGAACAGAATTGCTTGGCTTGGCTCTTGGTAAGACTGATTTTCACCTTCTAAATAGTGTACCGTTCATTAATTTGTCCATCTGTCTCTATAGTTGTCTAACAATTACATTTAGGTTATGTTGGCATTTAAATAGCGCAATGTCATCAGCATACAAGACGATATGTCCTTACTAGGTATGTCGCTGGCGTAGCAGCACCGCTGCAATTATTGCTATTCCTGGTGAAAAACTTCCTCTCCTCCCAGGAACGAATCAATTATCTTGAATGTATGTTCTGAAAAGCTCATGAAATCTATTCCATATATTAAGCCATAATGCCAGACGCACTCAAAAGCTTTTTCTGTGTCAAGGAATATACCCGCAATGCTCTCTCCTTGACTCTTCGCTGTACGAATTCACGCTGCCAAGAGAAGGAACTGATGGATAGTGGCTTGCTCGCCACGGAACCCAAACTTTTCAGCGAGGAGTATGTCGCAAACAGTAAAGTATTTCTGAAGCGATTACAGTACGCCCTAGAATTTTACTTACGAAATGAAGGAGGGAGATAGGTTTATAGTTTTCGGGAAGGAGTGGGTCTTCCTGACGCATGCAGAGGATAATGACTTCAACCATCTTCCACGCCGAGGTGAAACAGGACAAGAAAAGATGTGGTTGTAGAGAGGGTGAGGCAGGTGATAGATCGGAGAGGAAAATGTTTGAGGAAACGAGTCCGAATACGATCGGGATCAGGAACTTTGTGGTATCCCTTGAGTTTGACAAGAGTACGCACAGTGTCCTCATCCACGTGTCAAATGGTCCATCCGGCCATTCCGCCGTCAGTTGAGTTACACGCCCAAGACTCCCGGTTGGCCGTTCTGTCTAACGCACGGCTTTCCGGGCGGGAAGGTGCACCTGGTCCCCGGCACGAATCCGTCCGGCGGATTTGTGTCGAGGTCCAGTGAACCGGTCAGTCTATGGATGGTTTTTAGGTGGCTTTCCATCTGCCTCGGCGAATGCGGTCTGGTTCCCCTTATTCCGCCACAGTTACACTATGTCGGCGATTGCTGCGCAAACAAGTTCTCTACGTACGCGTACACCACCATTACTCTACCACGCAAACATAGGGGTTACACTCGTCTGGCGTGAGACGTTCCCTGGGGGGTGCAGCGGGGGCTGAACCGCACAATAACCCTGGGTTCGGTGTGGGGCGTCGGAGGGGTGACGTGGACTGCGGCAGTCGTCGTGGGGTTGTGGACCACTGCGGCTGCGGCGGGGACGGAGCCTCTCCGTCGTTTCTAGGCTCCCGGTTAACATACAATACAAATGCAATACACGCCCAAGAACTATTGTATCCTGCTGCTCACTTACGTCACCATGGACGATTTGTTTTCGGAATTGTAACTCCAGCGACGTGGCCATAATTTCCGACTTGTATTCGTCGAAATAGCCTTATTATTTGGGGACTTCTTCCACTGCTTCATCACTTCCCAAAATTTCAGAAGTCTTTCGTCAGCTTCTGCGGATAAAAGCATGTCTCATTACAATGGATTCTGTTTTCGCGCCTTGCATCTTGACACAGACTTCAAGCTACCTCAGCACTCTTCAGCATTGCATTTGGCAACGATGAAGCTTTTGATTTCTGTGGGCAGGTCCCTAGTGCCATAGTCAATGGTTGTTTCAGCCAGCTCGGCGCCAAGGCTGATTGACTGCATAGGTTGAAACACACCCAATACCAAGTTACCTTGCAGGATGGTCAGTCTGTCAGCGCTGGTCAGATATATCTCAGAAGGGTACACCACGTCAATGTCGTTGTGCTCCAGGAAGTGCTCCAACTCAGATTTTTTTATCGGGTGTACCAGTAGCGTTCCAATTCAAGATAAGGAATGATCTCAGCCGAATCTGCTCCATACTGAAGGAGGACATAACAACTTCGGCTGTGATCGTGATTTTCGAGAATTTGTTTGTTCAAACACTTAATTTCATGGTAGTTATTTCCCAACCATCATTAAGAGGAATTAGCATTAGGGTAGGACGCCAGAGTGGGCTCATTGTGGAAGCAGTTTGGGCATAAATCCGTCTGCGGACTCGTTCCAGCAGCTGCTGTAGACCGCTGACAATTCGGCACTCTCGAGGGTGGGAGTTACCAGTTGGGCGTGCGACAGCGGCGGGAATGTGTCTACAGCGAAGGGCGGTACCAGTCCGCATTCGACTTCCCAACACTTCAATATAATAGTGGCTTCAGTGGTATTTCGCCAGATATATTTTTCCTCAGGGCACGCAGTTGGTCAGGGTATTCTTCGGCTTTGTGCACTCATTAGGTACGTCTCTTCCAGCGCACCTGACGCACGTGCAACTTCTGTGCAGCATTATAAAATCTCTGACACTGATAACACTGCATGAGACCTTGAGGTGTATCGTATTTTCTGGCTGACACCTTGAGTTGTAGCAGGTTGGTCAATAGGTATATCGACAACTTCTTGTTGTTGCTTGGTAAAGTTGTGAGAAACAGCGATTGCTTAAACAGCGACTGCTTAACCCTGCCTTCATCTGGAGGTCGGGGTTGGAAGCTTTAGTCACAAGCCTCACGTTATCCAGCGTCAAGTTCCTGCTCAATAATGCCTCTATGACCTTCTATTCAATTGTATCGGGTAGGATGTCACAAATGACCACCTGAATCTTGAATTTCTGTCTCTTTGGATAAGTATAAAATTTCGCTTCATAAATTGATGTAAAAGGAGTTTGTAACCTTTCAAGTTGCCAGCCTGAACTCGAATAGTTTTAGGACGTGCACGCAACGTCACCAGGAAACATTCATTCTCACGGTAGACGGTGGTCATAATATTTCGCCTCATCATTGTAACTTCCTTTCTCTACTCAAATCAGCCAACTGGTTTATGCATTTTGGATATTTCCCGACATATATCCATGAGCTTGTACGAATTATAATCGATAAGTGGTATTTCAAACAAAACTAGTGCAAATATAATATAAAGACAAAAAAACGACCCATCACGAAGGAGTTATACAAACTGTTCACAAAATTATGTTCATACAGTTATCGACGGAAAATTCAGAACTGAAACTTAGGCGACCAATGGATAAACGTGTGACGCTACAGCACAATTTCCCCGCGCAGTTGGCAAGGATAGTGAACGCGGCACATGTCGATACAATGGTATAAAGTCTTTGCAAATTTCATTCCCTGTACTCAGCTGGACAGTAACTATGTCTCGTAGACAGCCGCGTGAACAATATAGCAGATGTCAGCATTTGAGAGATGACGTGTAGTTGACCTCAAAGAAGTCGGTGAATCGCCCGACATTTGAGTAACACCGATGCCATTATTCGACGATGTTGGCAAGAATAGATGAACCATGTCTGAAGGCTGCGTCAAGCTACATAGCTCACTGACGCATCTGCCTCTATTGATGACACATCAGGAGGGTAGCAAGCTGCATATCTAGAATTCTGTCTGCTTGTATTGTTTACTTCTTCCGCTAGTCTTACTAGGATGGTTAGGATGTGTTCACACTGTGTGCGGTCGCAGGAGGACCTGGCCGAAGTTCGCAAACAGCTGAATGCGCATTTGGTTATGGTCAATCACCTTCGGGCTGCTGCCTCGGGGTGGCGGAGAATCTGGCGCGTCGCATGGGACACTTGAGGGTGTCGCTTGTTTTGCCCACGGGCTCTGCTTCCGAGGCACTTCCTAGTGCATCCGCGCGGTGGACCGCTCCTCACAGCAGGGTGAGTGGTGGGCGATAACGCGTTCGCGTCTCTCGAGGCGGAGGGCCAATGTGCAGACTGGCCGCTTGGCCTCGCCCGTTCACCCTCTGTGTGGACAGGTTGTTATATCCTAGCCAGTAATGCCACCCGAGCCCGCTGCCAAAAGGTTGGCAGCATCAAAGTCCGGACGCCGTCCGCATAAGCAGCGCCAGCGATACAGGAAATCGCCGCAAGTCTGCGCGCGCCACCACTGGCTTCTGGCTTCTTAAGCGCTGGAGTCGCGAGCGCTAGGACAGTTCTGTATTCGCCGCTCAGTTGTATACTCGCCACCGCATTGTGTACTTGCTAGTCAGTTGTGTGTTCATCGCAGCAGAGTTGTTGTTTGTCGTCAGCCGACGCTGACCTAGCCGCTCCGACTCGAACTAGACAGATCTCTGTAGACACGGAGTTCACTATTGTGTTTCTGTATCTTCATCAATAAAGGTAAGTACCGACTTTTATTTAATCAGAGTGTTTGGGTTTTCATCTTTCTGTTCACTGTTCCAGCGGACCGGTCGGCCCGCTATTAAAAGTGTGGCGGTGACTTCGTAAGCCGTTTCTACAGCGAATTGTTTGTCGCTACGAACGCCGCCACAAAACAGGTGGCCGCTCCTTCAGGAGGGTCCGAGCAGGCACACGGGGGTAGTGGTTTACTAGTTATGGGGAGCTCCAGTGTTAGGCGCCTTACGGAGTCCCTTAGCGAGATAATGTTCAGGGCTGCAAAGTAAGCCAATACAGAGCGCACCTCTGTTTGTCTGACAGGGGGCGTCATCCGAGATGTAGGCAAGGCCTGCGGCTATTGACCGTGCAGGGTGCAGTCGACTGCAAATTGTAGCTCACGTCGGCACGAACGACGCCTTTCGCATTTGTTTTGAGGCGATCGTCAGTTCGTACAGGGTACTGGGAGAGGTGGTGAAGACTGCTGGCCTCGCGACGAGGTGCAAGCAGAGCTCACAAACTGCAACACTGTTCCCAGAGTTTATCGGGATCCTTTGGTTTGGAGTGGAGTGGAGGGTTTCAGCCATAGGCTTTGTCGACTCTGTGGCAGTGTTGTCTGCAGATTTCTAGACCCTCGTTACGTGAGTGGTGCATTACACCAAGGAAACAGCTACTCGGCTAGCAGAGTACTTGCGAACTGCACAGGAGGGTTTTTTAGGCTGGGCAGTAGTTTGAGGTACTCTTATGAACACTCGCTAGCCGATAGTCGGCAAGGGAAGTCTAACGGCGTTCAGAATAAAGACAATTCGACTGTCATTATTTTACCAGTAAGTTGTCGAAGTATTCATAATAAAGCTCCCGAATTTACTGTCCTCCAGGAAAGTTCTTGTGGTCAGATTATTCCTGGGACGAGAGCTGGCTGAAATTCGAAGTGGAAAGCTCTGAGATATTTAGCAAGTTCAAATGGTTCAAATGGCTCTGAGCACTATGGGACTTAACATCTGTGGTCATCAGTCCCCTAGAACTTAGAACTACTTAAACCTAACTAACCTAAGGACATCACACACATCCATGCCCGAGGCAGGATTCGAACCTGCGACCGTAGCAGTCGCGCGGTTCCGGACTGCGCGCCTAGAACCGCTAGACCACCGCGGCCGGCATTTAGCAAGTCATGGAACGTTTATCGGAAAAGCAGATTAGAAGCCATAGGAGGGCGAGTGTACATAGCAGTTGACAAAAATATTGTCTCTGGTGAGGTCGAGGTTGACTGTAACAGTGAAATTATCTGGTGTGGAATAACAGGTTTAGGTGAAACCAAGTTAATCGTTGGATGTTTTTACCGGCCATCCCATTCTGCTGTGACAGATCTAGAGTCATTCAAAGAATGTCTAGGGTGAATAGCGCGTAAATACCTCGATCATTCAATACTGGTTGGAGGCGACTTTAACCTACCGAGTAAAGACTGGGATGTCTATGGATTCATTGCGGGGGGTACAGAAAGACAGACATGCGAAATTCTTTTGAACACGTCTTCTGAAAACTGTCTCGAGCAGCTACCTCCGCAGCCCACACGCAATGGAAATATTTTAGACACTGTAGCTAAAAATAAACCGGACCTTATCGACAACGTCATTTAGAAACAGGGATTAGCGATAATGGTGTCATTATAGCAACTATAACTAAGAAAGTTAGTAAATCAGTCAGGAAGGTTAGGAGAGTGTTTCTGCTAGATAGAGCAGATAAGCAGTTATTAGCATCTCACTTAGACCGCGAATTGACGTCATTTAGTTCCAGTAAGATGGATGTAGAGGAATTGTAGGGAAAGTTAAAGCAGATTGTAAATCGTGGTTTGGAGAGTTGTGTGCCTAGTAAGTGGGTAAAGGATGGAAAAGACTCATCATGGTTTAACAACGAAATTCGGATGATACTGAGAAAGCAGAGGTTGTTGCACTCTCGGTTTAAATGGGAACACACAAACGACGACAAGTGAAGGTCAGTAGAGATTCCGGCGTCTGTGGAAATACGAGTATCTATGCGCGAAGCATACAGCTACCACCGTCACACCTTAGCAAATGGCCTGGCAGAGAACCCGACAAAATTCTTGTCGTACGTAAAATCGCTAAGCAGATCTAAGGCTTCCATTCAGTCCCTTGTCAACCAGTCTAGTGTGGCAGTTGAAGATAGCAAAACGAAAGTCGAAGTTTTAGAGTTCACGTTCAAGTGAAACTTCCGCTTTGAACAATTATACAAGACTGTGCTTAAACTGACACACAATATTTTGTTAGCGCAACGCAATCTGACTTTCAAAGATCCCTGCAAAAGAATGGCCCTGACTAACATTAACCTATACCTTTCACAAATCACTAAATCACTTACCTCACAATAATCTTCGTTTCTCCCACTACTGCAATACAGCAAGCGCCACTACTGCCAGCTAAATAAAAGATTCAAACTACTAAAGGCACTAACTACTGATAGGGATAGTTAGCAAATGAAAGATATTAATAGAGAACAAACAATGTATTTACCTTGATATCATCATATATAAATATAGCAGTTCATGACAAATTTCAAAACTCCGCCATCTCTCTCCCCACATCCACCACTGCTGGCGGCTCACCTCCAACTGCACAACGCTACGCGCTGTTCACAGCCAGCTGCCTAACACTACAATGGCGAGTATTACAACAATGCAAAGCAGCCACAGACTGCACACAGCACAGCCAGTGATTTTCATACAGAGTTGGCGTTACCAATAAAAAAACCTAAACAGCCTACTTACATAGCCCCCATGCTCCCCACAAAAAATTTTACAAATTTTTTTGGGCACTGGCCAATACATATTTGTTAAAATTTTTTTCACAATTACAATAACAAAGAAATCAAAGGCACAGACTTATTGATACAATGTTGGTCAAAAGCTAAAATTTTCTCACAGTCCATAAAGACAGTCCTGATTCATCACAGTAAAATTACAGTGGTTTTCTTTTTTTTTCAAAGTCTGAACAGTAAAAGAGAATGCACACAGAAGTAGTGGATTTCCATGCAGTCTTGAAGAAGTAGTGTCCTTCCATCAGAAAGACAGTGCTGACTCTTGACATGCTGACAGGTAATGGGCCACAACAGAGCAAACCCACAGCAGAGTCATTCGAAGTTGATGAATATAGGTGGGTAGGTCATCACAGAGCAGACCCACTGTAGTCATGGTAGAGAGTATTGTATTGGTGGGCCACCAGAGGTGCAGACCCACTGCAGTCCTTGTAGAAATAATGGTACTGGTGAGTCAGCAAAGATGCAGACCCACTGTAGTCCTTGTAGAGATAATGGTACTGGTGAGTCATCAAAGATGCAGACCCACTGTAGTCCTTGTAGAGATAGCCAGCAGCCATCTGTTGTGACTGTGCAGGTGCACAATCACCATTGAAGAGTCTTGCGGATAATATAGCAAGTCCATAAACCACCACTTGTGCACTCACAAAGTTTTTGGAATTGTCCTTAGAACCAGCAATGCTGTTATCCAGTCCCTTGCTGAATTATTAACACACGTGCAAAACACTATCAGTCCCTACTTCTCACATGTTGTCCATATACTATGACCAACAGAAACGTGTGCAGTGAAATGGAACTTACATGTTAATAATATGATGAACTGGTGTCAAGTACAATTTTATAACATAAGAATACAATAACAAAGGTACAAAATACATCATTAAAGAACATAACAATACAGATAACATTTGTAGTGACACAGGCTTTACAAAAGAATAGAAATAAACATATACATCAGTGTTACAAAAATAATGACATAAGTGCATACATAAAAGATCAGAATAACTTTTGAAACATCACCTTCACATGTGAGCAACAAAACAGAATAAATAATGTCTAAACATCTTTACAAAGTAAATAACATGTTATTAATGCAAAATTTTTTTAAGGATAACAGTATTCCTCATCATAGTGAATGTAGCTTAATATTAAAAGAAGAAAAAAATTCTATGAAATTACACAGAGACAGGAAGAAAACAAATACACAAGGGTACCCAAACACATAGTGGGATAACACCAATAGGAAAGGACAGGGTTCGTTTTCAGTGTAACATGTGGTACTGCAGTCCAACCCAAACTTCATATATCTTTCCTCTTATTTCATCCTTTGTTTCCACCAAAAAAATTCTACCCAAGCATGCTTTCTGTATTTTGTTCATATTTCTTTCAAAATAATTATTTCTGATTGTACAATACTCATTTGGGCCCAAATCTTTTTTATATAACTTCGCAATGCATTCTTTACCTATTCTCCATAGTCAGTTTCTCATATAGTCTACCCCCTCTTAAGCTAACTTAAATCTACTGAGCTCAGATACTAAACTAAGGGACGAGGCAATGCAGCAGCACATAACAAATTAACACAAACAGCAATGCAAAAAAAATGGAAAATTGCAAAGCAAGCTACAGTAAATATAAATTACCAAGCAATGCAACATTACAACTAATATGAGCCAATGTACAGTAACAAGAAAAATAAGTCAGTAGTAAAACTAGCTTAACAGAGCAACACAATTTAAAATTCAGTAGCACTATGCCTGGCAAACAGCAGCAGCAAATATAAAAAATATAAAACTTATATCTATACATGACAAAGCTCAAGCAGATAAGATATTACAGTAAAAACAACAATGCAGATAAGGGAAATGTATATTCACATCTTAATATCTATGTAATTAAAGTGGTGCACCACAACAACTGATTGTAAAAAGAAATATTACCATGTACTTGAAAAGAAAATTATGTGTTACTGTTACTAGTTCCTTCTTATTGTTCTTTCCTTTCCAAGTGCTCCTTTTTTAAAGAATGTGGATCATAAAATAATTATTTAATAGATCTGTTGACAGAAAGTGTTCACATTAGCAAATGCATTTTATTTTATAAAAGCAATGCTGCAACACAGCTGGAAACCAGATATCAAGTGAAATAAGCAACTACGAAAAGCAAAGCATAAAAATATCATTCAATAGTCATGTGGCATTTCGTAAGTCAGTAGCTCTCAACTCTCATAGAAAGACACTTGTCATAATCAGGTGTGCAGATGTACGAATATTTCCCATCAATTCATAAGCATTGCAGTAATTAGCACAAAGTACGAGTAATCATATGTTTTCAGGTAATGAGCGTGTAATATTTGTGATGCTTTCTACAAAGGAATGTCAATAGCAAGGTTAATGGAAGTAATGAGGGTGTCGCATTTGCAATATTTTCTCTAAAGGAATGCCAATGGCGAGGATAAAGGCCTGCCTTTTTTCTTTTTTTTCTACCTGTGCTTCCGGAAAGGCACACCCTAATGGCTTGTTCTCCAGGTGTTTGACACAGCTGCGTGCCCACGACGCATTACGTGCAGGTGGTCACTTAACTTTCTTATGGAAATATTTATGACACCAGTTTCCGCTACAGTGACAGTCCCACATAAAAATATTTCACAGGTCAAGAATTAGCGTTGCAAATCTGTAGAAAGAAAATCCTATGAATATAACGTTGTCCAAAAAATTTTCGCCGACATTGTGATACATTCACGCTTTTACACACATTTCATAACTCTTAAAGTACGATTCTTGGTTTCCAACATCCTTTTTCACAAGTCAAGAGTCCCTACCCACTATTCATTACTCCTTACCTTATTCGTCGACACTTCTTCAATATTGCATCATAACAGATAAGTATCATAATCAAATAACTCATATAGCATCAGCCTATTAATCATAAACATACCTCAGCAGCATAATACACATCGTCGTCGTAAAAATAACATCATAACACCTCAGTCAAATCTCAAAATCGTCGTAGCTTCCTCCAATAATTAAAAAAATTCTCTGCTCATGTCAAAAGTGTCATCTGCCTCAAACGTACTTTAAAAATCATGAATCCATTACCAAATATATCATTCAAAGCTCTCATAGTATCACAATGGTTCCCAAAAAATATGAAGAGTTCACACAGTACAGACAAAATACAATTTCGTAAGTGTGAAGTTATCCAACTGTGTAATTACGTAAACATCTGTCACTGATATAGTAAAATAAATGTTTGTCTCTCTCACTTAAATGATCAGATAGCTGTGTAATTATGTGTTAAGAGAAATATGGTACCGATGTGTAAAGTTGTGTAAGCAAATACCATATTAGCTAGGGCTCCTTGCGCTTGCCAAACACATGGTACACAAAGTAAGCGTGCACCCCCCTGAGGTTTAATGTAATTATACCCTCAGGTGTTACAGATTACAGCAATGGAATGAAATGTATCACGGAAAACTTTCTTTGTAATTCAAAAATCTTTAAAAATAAATGTTTTAAGTACAAAATTAATCACTCAAATACGTGTACTGTAGCGCTAAATGTGCGTCTTGTTGTAAGATAATCTCTGTGGAAGTGTCGTAGTTATCGTCCTCCGAAAGCTAAGTTCTGCAGAAGTCAATGTACTTACCTCATGATAAACAAAAGTGAAATGCTTTGCGTATAGATATCGTAGTTATTATGCTTATTGGCGTGATGAAGAAAGTACTGTACAGTAACGTATTGTTGTGCCACGAAAAAGGCTGTCTCATTGTTGCTATACCACAAAAGTTACTACTAAAACATGTTTTTCTTTCCAGAAGAATTCAGAAAACTGTGCAGATATAAAACAGGAACACCGCAAAAGCAACATTGTAAATTGTCACTCATTAGTAGCGTCGTGATAACATCGTGTAGCTGTTACATAAACTAACCACTGTGTCCTCTGGTATCTCACAGAAAGTACTTTAAACCCAGAATGTATTTTCAAGTAAACCAAAATGTTGCATTAAAATCTCATTAGCAGTACCAGTATGTGTCCTAAGCATGTAAGCCTTATAGTCGTTTCGTAATCGTGCAACTAACAAGCAAGAATGTACACACACAATAACACTGTGACGTCTGTTCACTATAACAATGCATTCGTAATTTCTGTTTAAAAATGTTCCCTAGGTTCTAGACTGGATATTTAACTTCAAACATTGTTGCATGTTAACAGTTTCTAAAGCATACTAGTAACGTGAAGTGAAACGTTTTATGGCAAAGACAAAGTTAAAAAGCAGATTATCTTTCAATAATCGGTTTTACATGTGAAATGTGGTACAATCTTTTACCCTTCAATGTACTCAGAATTTCAGCTTGAACGCAATTATCATGCAGTATACGTCGGTAAAGAATACTGGAATTTTTCACAGGGTTAGCGTCAATGTTATTTTTCTCTGAGCCAGCCGGAGCACGCGGATGTCTGCGGTGCGAGTCATTGTCTGTTCCTTTGTTGGCGCGCGTCGTTATTGGGATTAGGAGACCTAACTTCCACAAATTCGCCTTGCCGAGAGGGCCCAGCTCTGTTTAAAGCTCGCCAGTTCTGATGGAATTCAGGTCTGTCGTTATGTCGGTAGTTTACATAGTTTCTTGTTTGTCAGTCATGTGGTGGAGAATTTCTCCCTGAGTCGTAACTGCGCGCTGAACTGTTGCGTCTGAAGTTATTCTGTCTCCCTTGATAATAATAGTTCTGGTTGTCATATTGTCTATTTCTATGATTGTCTCTGTCATATTCATTACTACGGAAATGCGATCTTTCTCTGTAACTATTATTACTCTGCCAACGGTTGTCGTACGGGTGGTGTCTATTTTGGTCACGATTTGCGTTGTAAGAATAGACCAGTCGTGTCCGGTTATTGTTTCTGTCGTCACGGAATTGTGACGGATGTGACCTGTAATTGTTGTGTCCTTGTTCTCGCGTTCCGCGATTGTCAGTGTCACTTTCCAGTTCTTGTAACAGTCCTTGAAATGCTTCAATGTCGTCTTTGCAACGTCCTGCCAAAATAATATGTCGTAAATGTTCAGGTAATTTGATTAAGCAAATGCGGATGAGTTCTGAGGGGCTGTATGGGTTTGTCAGGTACTGATTCTTGTGCAACATGTCTTCAAAATATTTCACAAGACTGGAGAATTCAGATTGTTCGAAATGTTTCATCATTATGATGCCATGTTTTACGCGGTCTTGTGTGGCTTGAGACCAATATGCTGAGAGGAAGGCATGGTAAAATTCTCCTTCACTGTGGCAATCGTGAATGACCGATCGCATTCTTACAGCTGGTTCATTCTCTAAGTAGCCACACATAAATTCTAATCTGTGCTCCAATGACCAGTTGGGAGGAAAACAATGAGAGAATTGATGGAGCCATGCTTGTGGATGAATGTCGTTGCTAGAATTCTTAAATGTTTTGAATTTACGTGTAGTAATGAACAGCTTATAGTCAAAGTCATCATGTCGGCGAGTCGCATATCGGTCATTGTTACGCCGTTTCGGCGGTTCCATTTCAAAATTCGGTGCACCTTGCCAATTTCTTTCATAACTTCCGAAGTGTCCTGTGTTATTATTTTGTGGTTGTTCCGTATTTCTAAGTCCCTCTTCCCTTATTGGGGCGCGAGTATCCTCTGAAATACGTAATTCTTGTATTACCTGAGTCAGCTGATCTTGTACTTCCCGGATTTCTCTTTGGTGTTGCGTATTAATTTGATTCTGATTTTGTTTGAATTTCCTAATTTGTTCGCACTCTTCTGTGTCATTAAAGACTACCGGTTTTGTGTCGTTCAGATTATCATCTACCTTCGTAGATAAGTTAGTGAACTGATCCGAAAGTTCGGCTACTTTCTCCGATAGTGAACACATTTCCTCAATGTGTTTTTCTGAACCAAGTTTCAGAGTGTCCATTTGTGTTGAAATCGAATCTACTGTGTTCTTTAAGTTTTCCTGAGTTTTTGCAAGTTGCGTAACCGAATCGGTAGATGCAACTGAGTCAAATTTAGCTTGCAAGGTCTCATGATTTTCATGAACAATAATTTGCAGTTCTTTTATGGCTGCTTCGTGATTCTGTAATGCCTTTTCATGCCGCGAAAAAATAGGTTGAAAATGCTCACAAATTTGAGTTTTTACGTCATTACAGACTTTTTGACATTTCGATTCAATGTTATGTAACTCAGTAGTTAAATCTTCACGCGTTTGTTCAAGAGTTTGTTCCAATGAGTCTAACTTTTGAAGCTGTTGCTGTGTTTGTCTCTGATTTTGTTCCAGTGTGTCTAACTGTTGCTGTGTTTGTCTCTGATTTTGTTCCATTGTGTCTAACTTTTGAAGATTTTGTCTCATTTGTTTCTGATTTTGTTCAAGTGTTGTGTCTAACTTTTATAGCTTTTGTCCCATTTGTTGCATTAACTGTAATAACAATGCACTGGTGTCTGAAACATGTTCCTCAGTGCTTTTCGGCAGTGAATTTGCACCGGCAACATTCACATTTTGACAAGCGGAAAACGTGTCTTGACTCATTTGGGAAAACGGTGAGGACGCAAAACCTGAATCTACAGTATTTGCAAAATTGTGTCCTGTCATTTCGGATTCCTGAGGCGAGCTGTTGCCGACCGATCGATCGATAATGCTTCCCTCTTCACTAATTGTTTCACTGCCTACACCATTGTTTGCCGCCCGCTCCATTTCCCTATGCACAATTACCAAATTACTACTTTGAACATCAGTTAATTCATTACTCGGTGGCGCTAACACACTGCTTTCATTTTCAGTGTCATTTCTCAGTTTACTTTGGAGCCTAGTATTACGTTTTTCACACGCCATTATTGTCACAGTATTTCACACGACAACACAGAAAAACACAATTTGAAGATCAAAAATAAGAGAACACATTAACATAGCACTGAACATAATATCTAGTTAATTGCAGCTGCGAAATACTTGGTGCAAATCTACATGCATACCACAACTGTTTTACTGTACAACAATGAAAGTCTGCAACTACAAAGGAGATTTTCTCTACAATTACGCGCTAGCAATAAACAAAATCTACACTAATTACACAAACTACAACAAAAAATCAGAAGATTCCAGTGAGGTATCCTCGGCTAAGGGTCGACATATGAAACTTCCGCTTTGAACAATTATACAAGACTGTGCTTAAACTGACACACAATATTTTGTTAGCGCAACGCAATCTGACTTTCAAAGATCCCTGCAAAAGAATGGCCCTGACTAACATTAACCTATACCTTTCACAAATCACTAAATCACTTACCTCACAATAATCTTCGTTTCTCCCACTACTGCAATACAGCAAGCGCCACTACTGCCAGCTAAATAAAAGATTCAAACTACTAAAGGCACTAACTACTGATAGGGATAGTTAGCAAATGAAAGATATTAATAGAGAACAAACAATGTATTTACCTTGATATCATCATATATAAATATAGCAGTTCATGACAAATTTCAAAACTCCGCCATCTCTCTCCCCACATCCACCACTGCTGGCGGCTCACCTCCAACTGCGCAACGCTACGCGCTATTCACAGCCAGCTGCCTAACACTACAATGGCGAGTATTACAACAATGCAAAGCAGCCACAGACTGCACACAGCACAGCCAGTGATTTTCATACAGAGTTGGCGTTACCAATAAAAAAACCTAAACAGCCTACTTACACAAGAAATCGTTCACACAGGAGAATCGTAAAAAGTTACTGTCATTTGACCATCGGACAGATTCCCATATGGACGACATAGTAATAAGCATTCCTGGCTTAGACTACTGAAAGATTTGGAAGTAAATAAATCATCAGGTCCAGATGGAATTCCAGTAAAGAGTACACCACGCTTTTGGCTCCTTACCTAGCTTGCATTTATTGTGAATCTCTCGCCTACCACAAAGTCCCAAGCGACTGGAAAAAGACGTAGGTGACTACCACAGCACATATAAGAGGACTTGTGAACCCAGACGTATCAACACGAACTGTTGCGAACTGGTTATTAGCAGTGGGGCTACTGGCAAGAACACCTCTAGCCCACCTCTAGCCACACTCACGCCACAGCATCGACGTGCCCGGCTCGACTTTTTCCGTAAGATCACTTGGACGATGGAATATCGCGCAGTGGTCTTCAGAAATGAATGCAGATTCTGCCTGGACGCAAGTGACGGTCATTTGCATCTATGACACACACCCAGTGAGCGCTGTGTCGTAGAGGGCTTTCGTCTAAGACACACTGTCCCCACCACCGCCTTGTGGTCTGGTGTGCGATGGACTATAACTCTCTTTCTCCTTTGATGTTTATGGAGGGGACGCTAATCACCATTCGGTACGTGCAGAATGTTGTTAGACCAATTCTTCTGCCGTTCTTCCAAAAGGAACCTGATGTGCTGTTCCAACACGATAACGGTCACCCACACACAGCCTGTGAGACTCAGCGTGCTCTGCATTACGCGCAGCACCTTCCCTGACTATCACAATCACAGGACTTGTCTCTAACACAGCGTGTGTGGGATATGAAGGGGCGAGAAGTGAATTTTGCCACCCATCAGGGAACAACTCTGACAGAACTACGTGAACAGGACGATTAGGCGTGGCATAACATATCAGGCTACACCACGTGGTAATTGGGTGTTTCAGCATGGGTCGATAGCTGGGTCCTCAGAACCGCTTGTGTTATTGATGTGTAAATGTAATAAGCCGGCCGTTGTGGCCGAGCGGTTCTAGGCGCTTCAGTCCGGAACCGCGCTGCTGCTGCGGTCGCAGGTTCGAATCCTGCATCGGGCATGGATGTGTGTGCTGTCCTTAGGTTATTTAGATTTAAGTTGTTCCAAGTCTACGGGACTGATGACTTCAAATGTTAAGTCCCATGGTTCTAGGCGCTCAGTCCGGAGCCGCGCGATTGCTACGGTCGCAGGTTCGAATCCTGCCTCGGGCATGGATGTGTGTGATGTCCTTAGGTTGGTTAGGTTTAAGTAGTTCTAAGTTCTATGGGACTGATGACCATTGATGTTAAGTCCCATAGTGCTCAGAGCCATTTGAACCATTTTTTGTTAAGTCCCATAGTGCCCAGAGCCATTTGAACCATTTGTAAATGTAATCGTTTCATGTAATCCATATGCACAGTTGCAGCAATACGTCTTGAGTGAATTGGAATCCTCTAAAAGGGTGTACATTTTTTTTGCGGCAGTGTCGTTACCTCAGAATCGAGTGAGAAAGACTGCATTGCAGAAGAGAACATGCGCGAATTCCATAATAGTGGATTTTATTTACACTACTGGCCATTAAAATTGCTACACCACGAAGATGACGTGCTACACACGCGAAATTTAACCGACAGGAAGAAGATGCTGTGATATGCAAATGATTAGCTTTTCAGAGCATTCACACAAGGTTGGCGCCGGTGGCGAAACCTACAACGTGCTGACATGAGGAAAGTTTCCAACCGATTTCTCATACACAAACAGCAGTTGACCGACGTTGCCTGGTGAAACGTTGCTGTGATGCCTCGTGTAAGAAGGAGAAATGCGTACCATCACGTTTCCGACTTTGATAAAGGTCGAATTGTAGCCTATCGCGATTGCGGTTTATCGTATCGCGACATTGCTGCTCCCGTTGGTCGAGATCCAATGACTGTTAGCAGAATATGGAATCGGTGGGTTCAGGAGGCTAATACGAAACGCCTTGCTGGATCCCAACGGCCTCGTATCATTAGCAGTCGAGATGATAGACATCTTATCCGCATGACTGTAACGGATCGTGCAGCCACGTCTCGATGCCTGAGTCAACAGATCGGGCCGTTTGCAAGACAGTAACCATCTGCACGAACAGTTCGACGACGTTTGTAGCAGCATGCACTATCAGCTCGGAGACCATGGTTGCGGTTACCCTTGACGCTGCATCACAGACAGGAGTGGCTGCGATGGTGTACTCAACGACGAACCGGAGTGCACGAATGGCAAAACGTCACATTTTCGGAAGAATCCAGGTTCTGTTTACTGCATCATGATGATCGCATCCGTGTTTGGCGACATCGTGGTGAACGCACGTTGGAAGCGTGCATTCGTCATCGCCATTCTGGCGTATCACCGGGCGTGATGGTATGGGGTGCCATTGGTTACGCGTCTCGGTCACCTCTTGTTCGCACTGACAGCACTTTGAACAGTGGACGTTGCATTTCAGATGTGTTACAACCTGTGGCTCTACCCTTCATTCGATCCCTGCGAAACCCTACATTTCAGCAGGATAATGCACGACCGCATGTTGCAGGTCCTGTACGGGCATTTCTGGATACAGAAAATGCTCGACTGCTGCCCTGGCCAGCACATTCTCCAGATCTCTCATCAATTGAAAACGTCTAGTCAATGGTCGCCGAGCAACTGGCTCGTCACAATACGCCAGTCACTACTCTTGATGAACTGTGGTATCGTGTTGAAGCTGCATGGGCAGCTGTACCTGTACACGCCATCCGAGCCCTGTTTGATTCAATGCCCAGGCGTATCAAGGCCGTTATTACGGCCAGAGGTGGTTGTTCTGGGTACTGATTTCTCAGGATCTATGCACCCAAACTGCGTGAAAATGTAATCACATGTCAATTCTAGAATAACATATTTGTCCAATGAATGCCCATTCATCATCTGCATTTCTTCTTGGTGTAACAATTCTAACGGCCTTTAGTGTATTTAAGCGAAAATGGGAAGTTTTACTGAGAAACTAACTGTGGAGACAGTTGTAGCTTTGCTTCATCTACGTAACACGATTTTTTTAGGCACATTGGATGACTTGAAATTTCACCCCCCATGTATCGTGCGATTTTAGTTGAGGGTACCCCGAGGGAGTGGGAAGCTTGACACACCTGACCCGTCCCCATTGCCACTCTTATTTACTTCTGCGCTGTTTGGCTGGGCCGCAGGGAGTGGTGGGTGCGGTCGGACCCGCGCCTGCGGCTGTACATGACGATGCGGCTGGGCTGGTCGCTGCCGCCGCTGGAGAGCCGGTGGCGGGAGGACGAGCAGCTTGTGTCGCTGTACGAGGACCGTGTGCAGCTGCTGGCTGCGCGCTACGGCCGCCGCTTGCGCGAGCTGCGGCCGCTGCTCGCAGACTTCCTGCTCGCTCTGCTCGTGGCCAAGCCGCTCAACGCGTTCGCGTTCGCCGTCGACTACTTCACGGCGCAGGCCGGCACGACCCCGGGGGACGACCACCACGACTGCCGATTCAGCGAGGAGCCCACGACGGGCTTGCAGGTGACCCTCGTGCTGTGGTTCCAAGCCCGGGGCTCTTTACCCCTGACTGGTGGAAAAAAAATTGGGTCAGCCGAAGAGTCCGATCCCACCCTTCGGCTTTGACCTGTGACGTAAGGCTGTTGTGATGTGTGACGTCACGACGGCGCGGAATTTAGTTTGTGACAGTGGCGTGTTGTAGGTGTCGTTTTGATGTGATCGGTGGTGCTCTCTGGTGGTGTGTTAGGTGATGTTTTTGGTTTAGTTTGCGTGCGAGGCGTGTTAATAGGTGGCGTATTGTAGCGGTCGGTGGTTTTCTCTGGTGGTGTGTTTATGGGTAGCGTGTTACGTGGCGTATGGGGTTCATTTGCGTGATAGCATTGCACGTGTGTAGTATTGGGACTGTGCTTTTAGCGAAATATTTTTCAGTGAGTTAACGATTTTAGTTTTGTTATTTCGACATTATTGTAGTTTCTTTTTGTTCGTCGTGTGTGAATTTTGGTAAATAGTTTGTTTTTTTTGTCTTTGGTAGCTATGGATATAACTGACAGGGTCAACAGTTTTCGGTTGTCGGCGATGATGGGGGACAGTGCGTTGTCTCTAATAAAATTTCTTCAACTATTCGGATTTTTGAATGAAGTCGTGAAGTGTTCAGTATGTCGTGAATAAATGAGGCTTACTTATAGTTCCGGCGTCTCGGACCACGGACGGCTGTATGTGGAGATGTCGTAAGGATAACAGGTCAAGGGAAGTGTTCGATTCCAATGTGTGGTTGTGGCTGTGGGTTTTCCGGTATCGGGAGTTGCTTTTGAGTTATATAGATCAAGGGAAGTGTCCGATTCCAGAGGATATTGTGTTTAGTGGCATTTGGGGAGTTTTGTGTTGTCGATTTTTTTTCGTCGTTTTGTGTGGTTTGTATGGTGCTGTGTTTCTAAATTTGTTTATATTTACTTTGTCCCCACCCAAAAACCCCCAATTTCCCACGCTTGTCCCGTTAGTCTCATTAGGTTTTTTGTGGAACGTGCGTGTGCTGGTTTTTCAATCTATTTTCGTGTTTGTGGTCATGTTTACGTGATGACGTCACAGGCGCCATATTGGAGTCGTAGTGTATGTTCGTTTCCGCCATATTTGTGACGTCATGTGGGTCAAAGCAGATGGGTGGAATCGGACGCTTCTGTATTTCCAAAAATTTATACTTTTGCAAGTCAATACACAACGAGCAATTTTTTTCTCTCTGTTTGTCAATTCCACTGACTTAACATTTACGTACTGTAATAACCTTTCCTGGCGCCACCTGCCCATTCTAAAATCGGGACATGCCTTATAGTTCTCTGTTCTTACGGTGACTCAGGCGTCAGTTTCCTCTCGTAGTTGCAGGTCTAATCAACTTTGGACTCTCGCTTGTCACTATATGATTAAGCTAATCAGGTTGTCGCAATGAATGACCAACAAATGCTTAAATGGCTTACTTGCTGGAAACTGGCAGCCTTCACGAACTTACGATGCTTCAGCGCTCAGCTATACCGCCACAACGTAGCACCTAAACTGTTGGTCCATGTAGCACGACTTTTTACTTACCGTAAAAATGCGTGTTGTATTTCTCACGGAGATCAATGAAGTGAGCAAGTGAAGGCTAATGTCCACATACGCTGCTATTTAAGGCGTCAGCTCCCACAGAAAACAGGTACAACTGGCGCTTCTCTTTATTACCGACCAAATTGCGTCTTTTGTAGCTGCTCTGGAAGAACCACTCTCAGACGCCTAGTTGCCATGAAATGGTGTCTCCTAGCGACCACTTATACCATGCACGTGTCTCCCAGTGCAAGAGAGAATTAAAGTACCTTCGAAGACATTTAACGGAAATCGCCATCTTTGCAGTCATTAGTAACTTTTTAATACGACTAGGTACTGACATGGGAAAATCTGAGAAAAATACCTCTGTATGTATCTCTCATTATTCCCTATATATCATCTCTGACCTGCCCTCGCACTACATACAAAACTGGAACGTAAATCCTCTTGCTCAGCGGGAGACTGTGGCCGAGCGGTTCTAAGCGCTTCAGTCCGGAACCGAGCGACTGCTACGGTCGCAGGTTCGAATCCTGCCCCGTGCATGGATGTGTGTGATGTCCTTAGGTTAGTTAGGTGTAAGTAGTTCTAAGTCTAGGGGACTGATGACGTCAGATGTTAAATCCCATAGTGCTTAGAGCCATTTGAATTTTTTTCCTCCTGCACATAAGTTACTGAAATTACTGAATTAATTTTTTCAAGTACTTCATTTTCTTTAATCTAATTCTAAAGCTTTTATCGCAATCTCTAGAGAATTCAGATTAATTTGACTGTTGTTCTTGTGTGTTAGCAGTGTTGCGTTACTGAATAGCTCTATTCGTAATGAATCCAGAACATTTTATTACGAGTGCCCTGTTGTTCCTATGCATCGTGGAAGAAATAGGGGGAGTGATTCGTTTTCTTTACTCGAATGGACTAAAGCTCAGGAGATTATTCCCAGAATGCAGCTTCAGCATGGCGACATCTGCCTTACTGAACGAAAGATTTTTTTGAAGTCCAAAGACTGATTCAATGCAGCTCTCCACGCTACTCTATCCTGTGGACTCCTTTTCATCTCCGAATAATTATTGCAACCTATATTCAATTGAATCTCTTCACTGTATTCATCTCTAGATCTTCCTTGACCATTTGTATTCTTCACAGTTCCCCCTAATACTAAATGGATTATTCATTGATGTCTCATGATGTGTCCTATAAGTGGGTTCCCTCCTTTAGTCAAGTTGGGCCAAAAATTCATTTTATCCCCATTTCTATTCAGTACCTCATCATTAGATATGCAAAGTACCCACCTAATTTTCGACAGTCTTCTGTAGTATCGCTTTTCAAGAGCTTCTAGTGTGAATTGCTTGTCGTCCACATTTCACTTGCACCCATGGCTGGACTCCATACAAATTCTTTCAGAACGTACTTCCTAACAATTAAATTTATATTCGATGTGGCAATTTTCTCTTCTTCAGAAAAGCTTTTCTTGCCATTGCCAGTCTACATTTTATATCCTCTCTATTTCGGTCATCATCAGTTATTTTGCTGCCCAAATAGAAAACTCATCTTCTAATTATAGTGTCTCGTAATCTAATTCCCACAGCTTCGTGTGATTTAATTCGACTACATTCCATTACTTTTGTTTTACTTTTGTTGATATTCATCTTATATCTTCCAAAAGACGTTGTTCACTCAGTTCAATTGCACGTTCAAGTTCTCTACTGTCGCTAACACAATTACAATGTAACGTCGGAGTTTTTATTCCTTCTCCTTAAACTTTAATTTCCTCTTCAAATTCCTCCTTGGCTTCCATTACCGCTTGCTGAACGTATAGACTGAATAACATCGGCGTTGAGCTCCTATCCTGACTCACTACCTTCTCAACGGTTGCTTCGGTTTCATATCCGTCAACTCTTGTAACAGACTGGTTTCTGTACAAGTTGTATGTAGTCTTCCGCTCCCTCTACTTTATTCCTGCCTCCTTCAGAATTTCAAACACTGTCAAAAACTTTCTCCAAACCTGCAAATGCAATAAAGATAGGCTTGCCTTTCTTTAAACTATCTTTCAAAATACACTATATCATCAAAGGTGCCGGCCGGAGTGGCCGAGCGGTTCTAGGCGATACAGTCTGGAACAGCGCGACCGCTACGCTCGCAGGTTCGAATCCTGCCGCGGGCATGGATGTGTGTGATGTCCTTAGGTTAGTTAGGTTTAAGTAGTTCCAAGTTCTAGGGGACTGATGACCTTAGCAGTTAAGTCCCATAGTGCTCAGAGCCATTTGAACCATTTTTTCATCAAAAGTATCCGGGCACCCGCAAAAACATAGGTTTCTTACGTTGAGTGCATTGTGCTGCCACCTACTGCCAGGTACTCCATATCAGCGACCTCAGTAGTCATTAGATATCGTGAGAGAGCAGAACGGGATGCTCCGCGGAACTCACGGACTTCGAACGTGGTCAGGTGATTGAGATCACTTACGTCATACGTCTGTACGCGAGATTCCCACACTCCTAAACATCCGTAGGTCCACTGTCTCCGATGTGATAGTAAAGTGGAAACGTGAAGGGATACGTACTGCACAAAAGCGTACAGGCCGACCTCGTCTGTTGACTGACAGAGACCGCCGACAGTTGAAGACCGTCGTTAAGGTGTAGCAGGCAGACATCTCTGCAGACCATCACACAGGAATTCCAAGCTGCATCTGGATCCAGTGCAAGTACTATGACAGTTAGGCGGGAGGTGAGAAAACTTTGATTTCATGGTCGAGTGGCTGCTCATAAGCCGGTAGATGCCAAACAACGCCTCGCTTGGTGCAAGCAGCGTAAACATTGGACGAATGAACTGCGGAAAAACGTTGTGTGGAGTGACGAGTTACGGTGCACAATGTAGCGATTCGATGGTAGGGTGTGGGTATGGTGAATGCCCGGTGAATGTCATCTGCCAGCGTGTGTAGTGCCAATAGAAGAATTCGGAGGCGGTGGTGTTTTGGTGTGGTCGTGGTTTTCATGGAAGGGGCTTGCACCCCTTGTTGTTTTGCGTGGCACTATCACAGCACAGGCCTACCTTCTTGCTTCCCACTGTTGACGAGTAATTCGGGGATGGTGATTGCATTTTTCAACACGATCAAGCACCTGTTCATAATGCACGGCCTGTGGCGGAGTGATTACAAGACAGTAACATTCCTGTAATAGACTGGCCTGCACAGAGTCCTGACATGAATCCTATGGAACACCTTCGGGATGTTTTGGAAAGCTGACTTCGTGACAGGCCTCACCGACCGACATCAGTACCTCTCCTCAGTGCAGCACTCCGTGAAGAAACCTTCCAGCACCTGATTGAACGAATGCCTGCTAGAGCGGAAACTGTCATCAAGGCTAATGGTGGGCCAACACCATATTGAATTCCAGAATTACCAATGGAGGGCGCCATGAACGTGTCAGTCATTTTCACCAAGGTGTCCAGATACTTTTTATCACGTAGTGAAATTCGTAGGATCAGTATTGTTTTGCATGTTCCTACATTTCTCCGGAAAAAAAGATTGAGCCCTCCCGAAGTCGGTTTCAGATTTACGTGCCGATTAACAAAAAGACCGTGACGTGGAAATGCGACGATGTTTTATAAGTGAAGTCACAGTACGACCTCTAACCTGTGACCAGATGAGAGGAAACGCAGATTTCGACCGGAAAAACGAATAACTGTTTGTGGTAATTGATTAATATAAAATTTATTAACTGGACTTTTTTCTAATCTGTAAGTATTAAATAAAAAAACTGTACTATTCCAGGTTAAATCCGCTGAAGACGCCTTAATGTAAAAGGCGAAACGTATCAGAAACATGAACAACAAGAACAAGGTGTTTCATTTTATAAAACGAACATTTGTATACTTGCAGAGCATAACGACCACTGTTGAATCTCCTCCACATGGTGCCATCGATGTTGTCATTGAGCAGGTCACTACAGCGATCATTTCTGCTGCAGAAAAGCGATCCCTCGTTCTTTAAGGTGCCCCCATCGAAGGACAGTCCCTTGGTGGTTGCCGGGAGTCGCTAAGGCAATTAAAGAGCGTCGGCGAGCTCTACAATGACATAAGCGGCACCCATCCCTAGAGCATCTAACAGCCTTTAAGCAGCTCCGTGCCCGCGTTCGCCAGCTTATAAAACAACGGAAACAGGAGTGTTGGGAGACGTACGTGTCGACTATTGGGTGCCATACGTCAACTTCCCAAGTCTGGACGAAGATCAGACGTCTTTTTGGGTACCAGACCTTAAAAGGTGTCCCTGGCATTAACATCTATGGCGTGTTATCTACCGACGCAAACGCGATTGCCGAGCACTTTGCTAAGCACTATGCTTGAGCCTCTCCATAGGAGAACTACCCGCCCAGCCTTTTTACCCTCAAATGGCGGATGGAAAGGAAAGTCCTCTTGTTCACTATACGCCACAGTGAACCCTATAACGCTCCATTTACAGAGTGAGAGCTCCTCAGCGCCCTTGCACATTGCCCCAACACAGCTCCTGGGCCGAATCGGATCCACAGTCAGATGATTAAACATCTCTCGTCTGACTACAAGCGATATCTCCTCGTCATCTTCAAGCACATACGGTGCCATGGCGTCTTTCCATCGCAATGGCGGGAGAGCACCATCATTCCGCTGCTCAAACCCGGTTAAAACCCGCTTGATGTGGATAGCTACCGGCACATCAGCCTCACCAACTTTCTTTGTAAGCTACTGGAACATATGGTGTGTCGGCGGTTGGGTTGGGTCTTGGAGTCACGTGGCCTACTGGCTCCGTGTCAGGGTGGCTTCCTCCAGGGTCGCTCTACAGCTGATAATCTTGTGTCCCTCGAGTCTGCCATCTGAATAGCCTTTTCCAGACGCCAACATCTGGTTACCGTCTTTTTTGCCCTGCGGAAAGCACACCACATGACCTGGTGACATCATATCCTTGCCACACTGTATGAGTGGGGTTTCCGGGACCCGCTCCCGATTTTTATCCAAAACTTCCTGTTGTTCTGTACTTTCGGTGTCCAAATCAGTGCCTCCCATAGTTCCCCCCGTATTCAGAATGGCGTTCCGCAGAGCTCCGTATTGAGTGTCTCCCTATTTTTAGTAGCTATTAACGGTCTAGCAGCAGCTGTAGGCCATCTGTCTCACCTTCTCTGTATGCGGATGACTTCTGCATTTCGTACTGCTCCTCCAGTACTGGTGTTGCTGAGCGGCGCCTGCAGGGAGCCATTCACAAGGCACAATAATGGGCTCTAGCCCACAGCTTCTAGTTTTCAGTCGTGTGTCATGCATTTCTGTCGGCGTCGCACCGTTCATCCAGAACCAGAACTTTACCTTAATGACGATCCACTCACTGTAGTGAATACATATCGATTCTTAGGACTGATTTTCGACACCCGAGTGACTTGATTACCTCACCTTCGTCAGCTTAAGCAGAAGTGCTGGCAGCACCTAAATGCCATCCGCTGCCTGAGCAACAGCAATTGGGGTGCACATCGCTCTAAGCTGCTGCAGCTCTACAGAGCCCTTGTTCAATCCCGTCTTGGTTGTGGGAGTCTGGTTTACGATTCGGCGGCGCCCTCAGCGTTGCGTTTACTCGACCCAGTGCACCACTGTGGCGTTCGCCTAGCGATGGGAGCTTTTAGAACGAGTCCGGTGACCAGTCTCCTGGTGGAAGCTGGAGTCCCTCCATTGCAGGTCAGGCGTGCACATCTGCTCGCCAGTTACGTTGCACACGTTCGTAGTTCTCCTGCGCATCCGAATTACCGTCTCCTTTTCCCAACCACGGCGGTTCATCTCCCGCATCGGCGGCCCAGGTCAGGGCTTACGATTGCGGTTCGCGTCCGGTCCCTTCTGTCTGAACTGGAGTCCTCCCCCTTACCACCACTATTTGAGGTCCATTCATGTATACCTCCATGGTGTACCCCTAGGCCGCAGATTCTTCTGGACCTTTTACATGGCCCTAAGGACTCTATCAAACCTGCAGCTATCCGCTATCACTTCCTCTCGTTTCTCGACAACGAAGGCACGACGAATGATGGTCACGTAGGCTTTGCTTATGTTCATGGAGGACGTATTGAAAAGCACTCCTTGCCAGATGGCTGCAGTGTTTTCACTGCAGAGCTGGCGGCCATATATCGTGCTCTTTAGCACATCCGTTCTTGCCCTGGCGAGTCATTTCTCCTGTGTACTGACTCCTTGAGCAGCCTACAAGCTATCAACCAGTGCTACCCTCGCCATCCTTTGGTAGCGTCCATTCAGGAGTTCATCTATGCCCTGGAACGGTCCTGTCGTTCAGTGGTGTTTGTATGGACCCCAGGACAAGTCGGAATCCCATGTAACGAACTTGCCGACAGTCTGACCAAACAGGCTACGGGGAAACCGCTTCTGGAGATGGGAATCTCCGAAAATTACCTACGTTCTGTCTTACGCCGCAGGGTTTTTCAGCTTTGGGAGACGGAATGGCATAACAGTACGTGCAACAAACTACGTGTCATTAAGGAGACTATGAACGTGTGGAAGACTTCCATGCGGTCCTCTCGCAGAGAATCAGTTCTCTTTCGCCGGCTCCGCATTGACCATATTTGGCCAATGCGTGGTTACCTCCACCGTCGTCAAGACCCACGTCAGTGTCGCTGTGACTCACAAATGACGGTCGTCCACCTCTTGCTTGACTGCCCAGTTTTAGCCACTCTGTGCCGGACTTTTAACTTTCCCAGCACCCTATCTTAAGTGTTGGGCGACAATGCCTCAACAGCAGATTTAGTTTTACGTTTTATTCGTGAGGGTGGATTTTATCATTTGATCTAAGTTTTAGCGCATATTCTTTGTCCCTCTGCGTCCTCCACCCTAGTGCTTTTAGGGTGGAGGTTTTAATGTGTTGCAGAGTGGCTGGCTTCTCCTTTTTATTCTCATGATCAGCCAGCCATGGTAATCTTCTGCATGTTTCTTGCGTCTCTCTGTGGTTTACTTGTCCGATTTTGGCCATTTTAGTATTTGTTGCCCTTCTGTCATTCTTGTGGTTTTCTCCTCTCTTCCAGCTGTGTTTTGCATGTCTCGATCGTTTTACTCTCACCCTTGTGGAATTATTTTAATCGGAACGAGGGACCGATGACCTAGCAGTTTGGTCCCTCCCCCTCCCTGTTTTAAACAAACCAACCAACCTTGATCATAATTTGTCACGAAATTTCAAAATTATCCCCTCTTCCTCCCCCTTCCACCTGCTCACACCTTAGCGACGTTCTTGATGACTAAGACAGAATGCGTTTATAAACACTCCCACCTTTCAACACGTAGTGTGGTAACGTTCGTGCCATTGTTGCTACCACCGAGACCTGAGTGTACTATAGAGCAGAAACAATAGCGCTATTTTATTTTTTAATACACAATTACATGATCATTCCTCAACGCCGTAATCTGTTTCGACCAACCAGTGGTCATCTTCAGACTAAACGCATATACTGCAAGCAGTGATGTAATGTTCCTATTGCGTTGTCAGCAATGCGTTACAATCGGTGTGGTTCGTCACCAGCGACTCCTTCATGTCGGTGTAGAGCACTATCCGACCGTGGACTTCGCGACCTTTGACGTTTCCGACCGCAGATATTTTAGTTGTGGGTTTTCTGATCATCAAAGGAAGATGCAGCTGTGGGAAACGCTCTGTCGATCGTTCTGTAATAAGAACAGACACTCAACTTTTATCCAGGCTTAGGACTGGCTACACGCATAGTGCATAGGCATGTTTAAATTTTTTATTTCTTTTTACTGTTTTTTTAACTTTTATTTTTTGTTGTTTTGACTTGTGTTTTCCTCTCTACAATATTACTGGAGAAAATTATAAAATTCCTTTTCTCACTCTACGAATTTTGATTTCCCACTCAGTTTTTGTTAGAAAGCAGGAGATTTGAAACATCATCTTAAATCCCCAGAGTCGTTATACAGGGTGAAGCGAAATTCGCGCACTCGGGCAACGTACCGCAACTCCTCACGTGCCAGCGATAAAAAAATGTCTCTCACCAAATTTCGTCCTATGAATATATCCGCAAAAGAAGGACGTTAAAGAGTGGCAATCTGGCAACACTGAAACAAAATGTTTGATAAGTATCTCTGTCAGCAGTTAATACATGTTCTGTGCGGTTGGCGCAGTAGGTAAAGTTTTGGGTTATCATGCAGGATATCGAGGGTTCGATCCTTGGTCGGGAGCATTTTTTTATTTGCTAATTTCATACTGTATCCTAAATTTGCAACATTTTGCAACGCTTAAGATAACAAATATGTGGTTAGACAAATAAAAAATAGACAGTTGAAACAAATGACGTGTCATAGGACAGAATAACTACAAAACAATAACAGTTTCGAGATGCTAAAGATGATAGCACAGTACAATTATACAACAACTTTTCAGTGGTACATCATAGCTGGTGAATGAATCGATAAGAGATCTGTATAAAATCTCGGCACTGGCTTTGGGAATATCATCAGCATCGGTTCTTTCCTTAACTTTGTGCAACTCCAAAAACGTGTTACATATTTTTTAAGCTTCTTGATAAAAATTGCGTACCATAACGCAAGCAGTTTTGACTGTTGACTTGTCAGGTTGTCTCGTCCGTCATGACCGAAAATTTATTTTTTTGTAGTTTTTGGGCTAATTCTCCTTTCTGACCTCCAACAACGTTCTTTACCACTGCTGTTACTTTAGTTCATTTGAGCCCTATGTCCTTAATTTAGAATCCGTCACAACTTTTAATAAAGATATCAAATGGTCAGCAACCGAAAATGCAATGTTAAAATGTTATGCGCTGCAAAAAAAAAAAAGAAAAGAAAAAAAAAGAAAGCCAGCAAGTTTAATTTTTGCACGTGCTTTTTCTTTAATTTCTGGAGTTACTTTTTTGGAATCCAAACGATGTTACTGTTGGCGTTTTTGCCGTAGAACCAGGTTTGTTTTTGGTAGTGGCGTGAGTTTACAAATTAGATACTTCAGGTATCATCGATGTTCCCGGCCAAAATGCACATCTAGCTTCAATTGAATCACTGGTGTCTGGCAAAAGCCAGTCCTTAAAAGCCGGATCCTGTAACCACTGATGGCTAAAATTTTGTGAGCGATGCTGCGATGTGTTACCTTCCTTTTTACTTGTCCAGTCGCCTTTTTTGGGTATTTTTCTTGGAGTAAGATTTCACGAACGGTCACTGTCTTCCTCACAATCACTCATAATTATTGGTAAATAGGTAGTACAAACAACTGCACAAAAGACACAATACTGTCAGGTATGGAACAGAGAAAAGTAGATACTACATACGGCGAGGAGGGCTATTGTCAGTGCCGGAAACACACCTGCGCTGAACTATTGATGCACTGTGGGCTCAGAGCGCCATAAAATCGCCTGATTCCGTTAAAGAGCGTTGCATATGTGTTCATGTTCAAATGTGTGGCTACTTCATTATGAAGTACCTACTGAAATAATACCGCGCCACACATTGTTGGACTACGTATGTTGGCAGCGTTACGATTTCAGTTCTAATTGTCGGTAAGCGTCGGAGGAAGGAGCCATCTATTCTTGGCTGAGTAGTGCTGTCGCTTTTGTGATGGAGACGACAAATACGAAGAAAGGAATTTGTTCCTCGCAGGTTCCCGACTAACTAACCATAGAGTAGACTGTTTTTTCTTTTAAATGATATGTTTATTTAGGGATACCTTAGACTAGACTTTCAGAATGATTACAAGTGTTAACGACTTTTTTTGTGTGACTGAAGGTCACTGAAACGAAAATTAATATCAATGAGAAAAAAAATTATTGTATTCCATTGAACTTTCTCGTGCTCACTGTCACGTACTCTAGTGTACAAAATTCGGAACTTAGTTAAAATGAATTCCAGAGATTGGCTTTATCAACTAATTACTTTTTATGAATTGGAAACAAATGAAGATTGATTAATGTCATTATTACAATAAAACATTTAATTTCTTTAGTAATAGGAAAGTCACAGGCATGTTGCATTTGTCAAAATTTTAGAAATTTAAATGGTAACTAAAAAGTACAAAAATATACACCAGAAGCGCTAATTTTAGATGACATTCCGCCATATTTAGGAAATGAACGAGTCTAATGTGTTACCATGGAGAATAGATCTATTTTCCTTGAGTATTACATTTAACAGTTTTTGAATTGCTGTGTAACAATCTGTTTCGCAAGTGTCATTCCCATGCAGATTAGAAGTGTAATTAATAATACGCACGGGTATCGGCCATTATTCCTTGTAAAGTTTTTCCAGTTTCCTGGGATGAGAGGGAAGTGCGGCAAGAAGGAACGAAAGCAAAAGCCAACGCGTAACAGTGGGAAGGTTTCTTCGCAGTATTGCCAGCGGGCACGCAGTCCTCGCTTATTGTGGTGAAAACAGCACGAAAGTAAACACATTTGCTGGAAGAGCGTTATTGTGCAAGTTCATATTGAGTTACGGTACTTTCTTATATCAATGGATATGAAATACAGAAAAAAGTAAATCATGTGACAGTTATTCAAAGAGTGAGATTTGAATTACACTGAAAACCATGTAAAAATTTATTTTAATACTCAAAACGGATATAATCATTAACAAGTCATCCGCAGGCACTGCATTCTTATGGACTCTAGATTTGCGTCATCATCACTATCACATTAACACTATCGCGTCCAATGTATACTGGATTTCCGTTCATTGTAGTGCTGCACATTGCAAATCACATTCGTTGGCAACAGTGCGTAAAACTACAGAACGTTCCGGACCCTGTCGACGAGCTCCAAGGAAAACTGAGGGAGCTAAGGAAACTAGGAAAACTTTAAAAGATACATTAAAATGAAAAAAATCCGCGAACATAGCAAATGCGTCTAATTTTCGTATAGCACACGCAGTGTAGCGAAAGTGTAAAGATGCATTTATGATATAAATTGTTGCCCACAGTCAAAAATCGGTTTATAAAATTTCCTATTTAGGACTCCTGTAAATAATTGTACGAGCCTTACCGTGTTCACGTACCGCAGGCAACCCTGAATAGCAAATGCACACCCAGAGTAGCCAAAGTGTAAAGACGCCAGCACATTGTCGTGTACACATTTTTTATTTAACGTCATATGTATGGAAAAATAATATATGGGAGAAACAGTTTGTCTATTGGTTTAAACGCCCCGTTATTCTAGTTAGAACTGATAGTAAAAAAGAAAACGAAACCACACATCTTCACAGCACAATACTGCATTTTCTGTCACGCAGTCGGTTTTAAAAGAAAACGTGTACATCGTTGCTTAAAGAAATATATAAGCTGTGTCCACCTGAATGTTTATTAGTGTCTCGTGTAAAAATCAGAAGTAAATTGGTCAAGAACTTTTCGAGATTTTTGCTAACAAAGTTTCCCTCCATATATTAGTGTAGATAACTCATATGTAACATTACGTAGAAACTTTACGTTCTGTCTTTACTTTTATACGCAAAAATCACCGTTTGACATATTTCAAACTGGCCTCGTAAACTTATAAACGTATCTGTGAGAAGAAATAACAAAATAATTGTAAGAAATATAGCAATCAGGGTGTTTCCACTCGATGATGGAGTTGTATTTAATTCCTTTGTCTTTTTCTTAATGTTTTAATCTTATTGCTGTTTCATTTGTCATACAATGAATGTAGCGACGTGTGCGACTTTTTTGTAACTGTTTGGCAGATTAAGACTGCATTCCGGATAAGGAATCCAATCCAGAATTTTTTCTTTCGCAAGCAATGCACTTACAAAATGGGTTGTCCCTCCGTCCCCCATCCACCTCTTAAATTCACATCTTCCAGTACCTTTCACCTACTTTCCGAAGTTCACAAAAGCTCTCCAGTGCAGTAGGTCAGGCTATCTCTTCCTGGAAGAAAGGATACTCCGCAGAAATGGCTTAGCCACATAGTAGCTACAGATTTGTTTCCAGAACGTGTCTTTCATTTTGCAGTGGAGTGTGCGCCTTTGAAACTTCCTAATAGATTAAAACTGTGCGTCAGGTTAGGACTCGACCGCAGTACTTTGCCTTTCGCAGAGAGTAGTCTCACCGATGTATCCCTGCCTATCTTTACTGCTTCACTTCTGCCAGTATCAAATCTTGGTCTAGGACTAGTTTTGTGACAGTATAGTCATTTCTTCAGGTAACAAACTGTTGATCCTTCAATACATAATGTTCTTAAAACTTAAACTGTAGGTCCTCTATCTTCCAACATGAAATTGGCTTCACAAAGAACTCAACCATCTTGAACAAAATATCAGAGAAAGACGTAGCCCAGGCATATACCGACGGGAAAAAACGCGTAACACTACAAATAATTGATGTAGAGTAACGAAATTTCGGAAATACATTTGTCTAGATAATGTATTTAAGTGATTAACATTGCAAGATCAGAGGTTAATGTAAGCGTGAGATAAGTTATTAGAAATGTGAAATGCTGGTACATTAATTACCGGTGTAACCGGCATTACGTTGAAAGCAATTATTTAAGTGTGCATGCATTATGTTGTATAGGTGCCAGATGTAAATTTGTGGGATGGAGTTGCATGCCTGTTGCACATGGTCGGTCAGTATAGGAACGGTTAATGCCAATTGTGGTGGATGGCGCTGGAGTCGTCGTTTGATGATTTCCCATGTGTTCGACTGGAAACGGATCTGATGGTCGAACAGGCCAAGGCAACAAGTCAGCTCTCTGTAGAGCGTATTGGGTTGCATGAAATGGTGTTCATGAATGGCAGCACAAAAAGTCGAATCACCAGACTCACAGACAAATTTGCAGTCAGGGTGCGCGGGATAACCACGAGAGTGCTTGTGCTGTCATACGAATCGCGTCCCCGATAGAGATGGACAAAGTCGTTCATCCTTGAGAACTAGTTCACTGGTGCTCGTCCTGTTTTAGGAACCGTTCATTTTTACTCGTTCACCGTTCATTGTACCTGGTATATGGTTCTTATGAAAAATTGAAAATTAGTAACATAGGTGACTGAAGATGGAAGGCACCAAGAGGGGCACTTGCCTCCCTCCTGGAGTACAGAGTTTTTATTCATAACAGAATTCTCTTGTAATTTTCGTGATTCTGCAAAACATCTCGTTTAGCCAACTGCAGCGTTATGTGGCTGATCGCAGTGAAATAATATAAGGTGGCGCACGAAAAATCGGCCCCGAGTACAGACTGTTTGCCAATTAAGCACGATTTGTTGACCGCTACGAGCAGAATAGATAAACATGTAATAATTAGGCAGTGAAGAAATAACAAATAAGCTAATACAAACAACTTCGAAACAATAGATGACGATTGGTAAGCGGCAATGAGCAGTCTAGTACTCGGGGCCAATTTTTCGTGCGCCACCCTGTACCACTGAAATAATATTGTAGGAGTTATCATATTCTCTTTACAAAATGTGACACCATACACTCGATTACGAAACGCAGACTTCATTCGGTTGTAAGTCGGTCTGCCTTCCATAACAATGAACATACTCTTTTACCTTGGATCAAAAAAAGACGGAAAATGGCCACTCGTGTGTGCCGTGCCGACGTCCTTTGCATGTGTACTAACAAAAAATCTTACCTTTTTACAAGTATTCCTTCTACTGTTTATCGAAATAGTGAAGTAAGCTAATACGCTTTTTGTTACCTGAAAAGATGAATGTATTACATACCATGTAATTTTCATGTAATTGACGTAATTATAGAATACATTTTAATTACCGATCGTGGACGCTGAATAGAATACGAAAAGAACCAGAAGTTTAGAGTTCAAAAAAGGTTTGAAACAGATCTAGAATGGGCGTGCGAAGCGAACGTAACAAACAACAACGATTCGATACTGAACTATGAGCAGTTGGCAGTGGAACTGCGACGAGTGGCGACGCGAAGAAGGACGAGTCCGGCCGAGCGAGACCGAGACCGAGACAGACGAGAACGGGACCGAGGCTGGAACGAGACCGGCCGACGTGCCGTTGCGGGAACGAGACGGACCGTTTCCCGTTCCCGGGAACTGTAAGTAGAAAGCCGCGACTGAAGTGAACTATAACAGACCGTTCCCTAGAATTCGTTCCTCGCTCGTTCCGTTCATCTTGATGAACCGTTCCTTTGGATCCGTTAGTTCGCCAACGACCCATCTCTAGTCCCCTGCCATAGCTCCTTGTGTAGGTCCAGTGTGTCTAGCATTCAGACAAGTTGGTTGCACGCTCTCATTTTGCCCCCTTTTAAAGAACACAGGGCGATCATCAGCACCGAGACAGAACCAGATTTGATCATAAAACACTACAGACCTCCACCCTGCTCTCCAATGAGCTCTGTCTTGACGTCACTGAAGCCGCAAATGGGGGCGGTTTGGGGTCAGTGGAATGTACGATATTGGGCGTCTGGCGAGGAGCTGACATTGAAGTAAGCGATTTGTAACAGTTCGTTGTGCAGTTCGTTGTGTCACTGCGGTGCGTGGTGTTCCTCAAGCGGCTGCTGCAGACGCAGTACGACGTGCTAGAGCCATACGCCTGACACGATGGTCTTCCCTCTCGGTAGTACCAAGTGGCCGTTCGGAGCCCGGTCTCTTGCGACCGTATATTCTCGTGACCACCGTTGCCAGCAGTCATGTACAGTGGCTAAATTCCTGCCAAGTCTTTCTGCAATATCGCAGAAGGAAAATCCAGCTTCTCGTAACCCTATTTCACAACCTCGTTCAATCTTAGTGAGGTGCTGATGATGGCGTCTTTGTCGCCTTAAAGGCATTCTTGACTAACGTCAACACACTACATCCAGTCTCAAAGGTAACTAACGCTCACGAGCGTTACAGCGTCTGTTTAAAGCAAACCTATTTCGCATGCTCTTAGTGGCGGTATCAGCGCCACTCTTATGAGACTGGCGCAAAATTTGAATAGACATCATCTTTCAGATGTTTAAACACGCCTACTAACTTCCGTTTACGTCGCAAATTCCGTCTGGCGTTATGATCTTCTGTCCATCAGTGTACACAGGACGTCTTCTCAGAGGGCAGCCAGCTATACCAGTGTATACTGCGAATTTCATCAATCTAAATCGAACATCACAGCTATGGTTGCCCCTAGTATCAAGTGATTCGTTTTTCTCAACCATTTAATGCGATTGGCAGTATAGTTCTTTTGAAAGGGCACCTGTGAATGACTTTCCCAATTCTAAATTCTGACCCCATCTTTATGGTCTGGTCGTCGACAGTAAGTTAAACCATGATCTCCAGAATGAAATTTTCACTCTACAGCGGAGTGTGCGCTGATATGAATCTTCCTGTCAGATTAAAACTGTGTACCGGACCGGAGCTCGATCTCGGGACCTTTGTCTTTCGCGGGCAAGTGCTCTACCAACTGAGCTACACAAGCACGACTCACACCCCGTCCTAACAGTTTTACTTCTGCCAGTACCTCGTCTCCTATTTTCCAAACTTTACAGAAGATCTCCTGCGAACCTTGCAGAACTAGCACTCTTGAAAGCTTCATATCAGCGCACACTCCGCTGCAAAGTGAAAATTTCATTCTGGAAACGTCCCCCAGGCTGTGGTAAGCCATGTCTCCGCCGTATCCTTTCTTTCAGGAGTGCTAGTGCTGCAAGGTTCACAGGAGATCTTCTGTAAAGTTTGGAAATTAGGAGACGAGGTACTGGCAGAAGTAAAGCTGTGAGGGCGGGGCGTGAGTCATGCGTGGGTAGCTCAGTTGGTAGAGCACTTGCCCGCGAAAGGCAAAGGTCCCGAGTTCGAGTCTCGGTCCGGCACACAGTTTTAATCTGCCAGGAAGTTTCAAACCATAATCTTTCTTCCTTCTGCCGGTACCGCTCACCTGTTTTCCAAGTTCCACAGACGCTCTCGTGCATACCTTGCTGGACTAGCACGCTCTTCTGTTCTTTAAATGAAAAATTTTAATTGTTTTTAACAATGACTTTGACGATGTTTCGTCGAGAACCTTACAGTGAGTTGTCGACGGTCATGGGAAGGCACTGGATGTGATGTTAATTGCAAGTCACTCCGCGAGCCCTCAAAACTGCGGTTAAACGTCGAGGCATGTGGCCTCTACAAAGTGATGGACTTATTCTGTAATGCTACCCATAGTTGTTTGGTGTAGCTGGTGCTGTGTTTACCGAACACACACGGGTGTCGATGGCGTCCCTTTATACGCTCGATTAGATTTAAATCGAGTGATCTATGGAGAAAGGGGGAGGAAGACGAGCCATGGTCCTGAATGCATTAGAATGTTCATCAACCTGCATGCAATCAAAGGCTGGTGGTATTTTGGTCAGTTAGTTACATGATCCATAGATCATTTGAACAATTGTTTTACCGAAATGATATGTAAAGCCTCTATTTAAAGGATATGTATACAAGATGAGTGTCAACATTAATGAACGTATGGTTTCTTAGTCCTACCCATGCAACTACTCTTAAAAACGGTTGTTTACAGTCTACCAGTTTTTAAGTAGAAATTCATCTATGTAACAGAAGGAGTTGTCCAGGAGAAATTATTTTATAATAGACTTAAAATCTGCCTTGCTACTTGTCGAATATTTTATGATATTAGGTAAATCATCAAAAAAATTTTTTTTCCGTATTGAACTCCTTCGTGAACTACTGGCAGCTTTAACAATTGGAACCAAAGGTCATTTTTTCCTCTAGTGTTGTAGGTATGGACATCACCGTCCTCCTCAAATTGTGATGGACTATTTTTCACGAATTTCATAAGTGAATATTTATACTGCGACTGTGCAGCTAAAATGCTTAACTCGTTGACGATCGCTGTTGAAAACCATATATTATTCTTACTGGTCACTTTTGTGCAATCAATACTTTCTTACTAAGTGGTGAGTTATCCCAGAAAAATATGCCGTAAGACATTTTTGAGTGGAAGTATCTTAAATATATCATGAGCTTGATTCGTTCGTTTCCAAGACTAGCAGTTACACGAAGAGCAAAAGTAGCTGAACTTAATTGTTTCAGACGGTCAGGAATGTGCTATTTCCAGTTCAACTGTTCACCGATATGTACACCCAAAAATTTGAAACATTGTACCCCGTTTACTGACTCTTCTCATGTGCCACATCAATTGTTGGTATAACTTTATTTGTTGCACAGAACGAAATATAGAGTTTTTCATCAACTTTTAGGGAGAGTCCATTTTCCAGAGAACCACTTAATAATTCTTCCAAAGCCTCATCCATCAGCTCTTCTGTGGCTTTCTCTCTAATCAGAAGTATTATAACACTAGTATCGCCTCCAAAAAGTACCAATTGTGTTTGTTGAATATTAAGTGGAACGTCACTCAGATATAAAAGAAGAGTGCACCGGACAGTGAACCCTGTGGGACTCCCTTTGTGATTTCTCCCCAGTCACTTTCCAACATTTGAGTTATGCAACACAACTTTTTGCCTTCTCTTTGTTAAGTATGATTCTAGCCAGTTGTGTGTAAGGCTACGAATTCAATAAAACTTTAGTTTTTGTAAGAGTTAACATGATCAACAAAATCAAACACCTTCGAAAGCTCATCAAAAATTCCAACTGAAGATATTTTATTATTTAGCTAAGGCTTGTAATATTTGGCGTGTGAATGTATAAATAGCATTCTCATTCAAACAACCCTTCTGGAATACAACTGTGATACACAAAGTGAATTGTTTCTGTTTGGATGTGAGACTATTCCTGAGTACATTAATTTTTCGAATATATGGAAAAATGATGTCACTAAGGAAAAGGGATGTTAATTATTTAACTCCTCCTTATCACCTTTCTTATGAAAAGGTTTAACAACTGTATATTTTAATCAGGCTGGAAAATTTCCCTATGTCTGCGACGGATTACATGTAGCACTAAGGATATTACTTACTAAGTCAGAACAACTTTTCAGAATTCGTTATGAAATTCCATCAACACCGTATGAACTTTCATTTTTTTAGGATTTTTATAATTCTTTAAATTTCAGTGTAGGATGTTGGTGTTACTTCTAATTGCTTAAAGTTTTGTGGGAGGACTTTTTAAGATATTGTCTTGCTTCTCCCACTGAACCATTTAGTCATATTTTTGCAGCTACATTTGTAAAGTGATTGTTAAAAGTACTTGCAGCTTGTTAAATATCAATCACAACATTGTCATTTAGCTTAAATGTTGTAGCATCTTGTACATTGATTGGCTGTCCTGTCATCTACTTGACAATAACACATGTAGTTTCAATCTTATTTTCAGAATATTAAGTTCTGTCAGGAAGTACATACTTCTTGATATTTTGACGACTTTCCTCAAAGTATTACAGAATTTTTATAGTGTGTAAGTAATGGTGGATCTTGCCTTATTCTGGCAGTTATATAAATTTCCCTCTTCCTCTTACAAGAGATTTTAGTTCCCTCAGTTGTCAGTCGCTCACTTATTTTTTAAATTTCTTTCCTGAATACCTTTTTAGGAAATAACTTCCAAATACTGACACAGATCTACTGTGGAGTAAGCTGAGTTTGACATCAGCATCCCTTTCCATATATACATTGACGCATACCAACTCTTTTAACTTACTCTTAGATCATTGTACCTTGTTCTGATTCATAAACCTAACTGCTTTATATGAACATGCCTCAGGGCTTTAAGGTGCTGTATTGCTTTTCCCATTAACTGTGAACCATGATCAGATAGTACATCAACAACTGGGTGCACATTAATTGTTTCGGTCTGACTGCTACCTACAAAGGTGCTATCAGTGTCTTGTTATTTTGCTGAATACTGAAATTAGATTGAAGCACCCAAATAATGATTCCACTTCATTTTTCCTGTCCATATCTCTTAAGAATTCTGTATTGAAATCCCCACAAACTACTATTTCTTCTTGTTTGTTAGGCAGTTCATTAATGCATCTATATTTCTCATAAACAGCTGAAAAATTCTTAAAGGTGACCTATAGACTGCTACAATTACCAGAGAAGTAGGCTATTCTGCAGTAACAACTCACAAACACATGCTTCTAGAATCTGACTCTACAAAAACTATTTTATTCAATATTTTTGATTTTATGTCCAACTTTTACGTATATTAAAAATCCTCCTTTTTCTGTTTTAACGAAACTTATCCTAGTCAATAATACCTGATATTTAACTTTTCCATCCCTGAGGTTATGTGATTCAGAGAGGCACAGAACATCTATTACATCAGAATTTTCCACATCCTGTAGGTATACAAGAAGTTCATTTGCCTTGTTTTTCAATCCCTTATTATTCTAATGGAACAAACTAATTTTATTTTTCTGAAAATTGTTACCTATATTATGGTAATGTTCTGCTCTAATTTCTTGCAACACTGTCTGTCCTAACAAGACTAATAAAAAAAAAGAAGTGTCTCTCTGACTCCAGCAATCACGTCACGGGAATTTTCTCTTGTGCGTTTCTGGCCTCCTTAATACTTTCTGCAAGATGCTCAGCTAATCTTTCTCTCCTGTTCTATTCAGGTACATGCCATGATTTATCTATCCCCATTTACCAGCTGCAGCAACTCAATTATGAGGCTTTGTTTCAATCAAAAGAAATCCACTCAACTCCATGTTTAACAGCTAACAGCCGTGTTAACACAGGGCTGGTCATGGCATGATAAAACCTCCACGAAACCCACACGAGTGAGTGCTGTTGCCTCTTTCCCACATGTCACAATTAATACTACAGCCTAACAAGGAAGCCCTTGGGTGCGAGGCTGCGAAAGGTCAGTGATGTTTGCGGCATTCGAAACACCACATACTGTCTACCAAGCAACCACAATATTTATTGCCAATGGCAACAGGGGGCGGGATTGAAGGTATCCCATGGTGAGAACTGCATAAATCTACGTAGCATAGCTAAACTGCCGCCGAGGAGTAACTTACAACAGTGCTACAGTGCTAGTGGTGTTGATACAAAGCAGAACAAAGGCAACGATAAACAAAGCAAACATTGCGTTACATCTACAACAGCAGTTGCCGAAGTTGACATTTCGTCAGAAAGGAACTCTAGGAATTTAACAGAGCGAGAAAGAAGTGACAGATGTAATACTATCGTTTCTGCAAGATGAGTCAGTGGAATGTAGGGCGTCGTCTAGGTTCGACTGTGGGGACAATGTACATGACGCGTACAATGATGAAGATAGGTGCTTCGCAAGTGAAAGTGATATTTAAATAGGTATCGAGTCAAGTAGTTCATCATCCTCGTCGAATAGGGAGCCACAAATCCCGTCTCCAGTGAAACGCAGTAAAGGATAATCGTTATCCAAGGAGCGGATATTAAACATAATTACGTACATGGAAGAACATCCGTAGCGTAGTAAAAAAAAAAAAAAAAAAAAAAAAAAAAGAACGGATTTCGAATAAGTCCACAGCAATATGACCTTGTAGTGCATAAGGAAGACTACTGATATTCAAGGGAGGACAAGGCGCACTTGTTACAAAATCTGGTGTTAGCGCGTTTCAAAGATGCTCGATATAATTTACAGGATGTGCATGATAGTGACCTACGGTATGCACATCAAATTGCGCTCGACACAGACTGCAGTGATTTCAAGGGAAGCAGTAGATTGTTGCACAACTTTAAACAGTCCTACAGAATTGGAAGAGTAAGATAACGAAATTTCAGACGAAGCGTCAACATGAAGATGCACAGTAAATTGCGGAGTCGGCGCGAATATTTGAAGGTGAGATAGACAAACTTATCCCATCGTTGTTCAGTTCTCAACTCTGACCAATTGGGATTTGAAGAGGAAATGCATATGAAACGAACTCTGGAAAGTAGAGTACCAGGAGAATTGTATCAATATCAACTAACGTCAGTGCCTTAAGACATTTGTATACAATTACGTCGACTGTTAATCTGGATGGTAAACTGTCTGGAACGTTATTTATTGTGCTGCGAGAAGTTGTAGATGCTCGGTCCTCTGCGATTCTTTCTCGTGCGTGTGATCTTGCAATAGCAGTAGGAATATTTACGTCACAGCAAGCAAGAGTGGGAAAATGGGCGTAAGAGAAATTCAACTATGGCATGAGTACTGCTCTTGACCAATAGCTGATCAAAATAACTTGCTTTTGCTTGATTCCTGGTCTGCGTATAAAAATGATACTTTTTTAGAGCAACTATCCATTCTGCAAAATGTGTGACATTTCAGTTCAAACCACCTGGAACCACTGGACAAATTCAGCCTCTGGACGTTTATTTTTTCCGTGGCTATAAAACATATTATCGTATTACCTGCAGCTACGCCTTAAAGGATGGTCAGTTTCACTATAGGCTCCACGACAGACTGTTTCGCATTCGGTTGCATAGCATCACATTCCATCAGTTCTCATCACCTCTTTAACCAATATTATTCAATATGCATTCTTGTAAGAGTGGATACCTATCTAAATGTTTAGCACGGTTTGTAACTCCCAAGGAGTTCGCAAGGAAGATTGGGTTTAACGTCCTGTCAACATCGAGGTCATTAGAGACAGAGCACAAGCTCGGATCGTGTCAAGGAGGGGAAGTAAATCGGTCGTGTCCTTTCAAAGGTACCATCCCGCCATTTGCCTGGAGCGATTTAGGAAAATAACAGAAAACCTCAATTTTAATGGCCGGATGCGGGTTTGAGCCGTCGTCCTCCCGAAGGAGTTCGCCTTCGATCTTGATGGTGCGAACCTTTGTGATCATTGTGGCACGGCATTTTTCATTCGGTGTTTATTGTGAAAGTTAACTGTTGTTTTGAGCATTTTTTGAATGTCGACGATGTCCATTTTGCGAAGTGTAATGCATACATCCCATAGAAGGTTGATCTCTGCCCCCCCCCCCCCCCCCCCACGGACACTCATTTTATGTTGGCCTCTTCATGCACTTTGCAAGTAAATAGGAACTAATGTTTTTTCCCGTCGTATTATTAGCACACTTTCAAATGAGCCTTACTCAAGAAGATTACACTTGCGACCTCGCACTCAATGGGTTTCTTGTAATTTGTTAGTTAGGCTGTTTCCTGCTTCTCATACCATAAGTACCTGATCCTCTCCATCACTGTATTGTCCTGTTGAGACATGGCATCCCCATCAAAGTACTCTAATGTAATTGGTCTTCAAGAATGTCCTCTGAATGTGCACCTGTCATTGCTCCATGCACGCGAGCAATGAGGCCTAAGTGCGAGCTTGTGAATTCAGTGCAGACGATAGCTGAGGCACCACCTTTCTCAACATAGCCTTTTTGACACCCAGAATGCATAGCTTCATCGACCATACGCCACACTCTCATCCGCCCATAAGTTCGATGTGACTGGAACAGTGATTCACCAGATCACAGTACACACAAGTACTTTTCTGTAGTACAGTAGTGATGTTTGTGGACACGTGCCACTCGTTGAGCTGTGTGTTTAGGTGTCAGCAAAGGGACCTGAGGCGATTGTGTGCTGTTAAATGCCCACTTTCAAATCGCCGGCGATTCCCGGATGTCCAGCCGAGTCACGTAATGATTACTCATCGATATTTTGGCGAACAGACTCGTTGCCATCTTTAGGTGGTCTCAGATGACAACTGATCCGCTCCTGTAGGTGTCCTATATGTGTTACCCCCTCCAGTACAGGTGGTGGACAAAAACACTGAAACACCAAAAGAACAATACATTCCCATGGCTGATAACCGTTCTCGGTAAGGATACATGCATGACCTGTAAGGTTTTCAAAGCAATCTTATACCACTGTTCCTCCAAAATAGTGGCGTTGGATGATGGTGGTGTGTAGCGAAGTCGCGCCCTTTTGTCCAAAGTAAACCACAAATGTTCAATATATCGAGATTTTGAGGTAACAGGCGAGTTGTGGCGCCCTGGAAATATTTTAAGTTCAGTTTGGCAGCCACTGTTTGGGCCCCTCGGCAAGCCGCAACTCGTTAGCAACCGCGTGATGCCGCACAACGGCAGGACCACGTGATCAAGCCGAACGCGTGGCTGGAAATTCCATGGTGATGCTGTGTTGATGAAGGAATCATGCCGGGAGTGCTAAAGATGGCGGACTTTCTGAAACCTTAATGGCAGACATTTCACAGTTCGTATAGAAATTAATAGTAGCCAGATGAATCATGACACCTCAGAAAGAAACATGTACATTACCATTATTTGCATGATGATTCAGATGGTGTAATCAGATTTTCAGTGTCTTTAATAGTTTAAAGTTTAGTATCTGATGATAAATTATACAAGTAACACCCAGCAACGCATTTCCAAAATCTAAACAGTTCATCTGATTTTGTCGATCGACATGTCTTTAGAAAGCTGTTAGTGTAAACCTAAATTGGTATTAATGACAGGCATGTAACTTGAATAGTACATGAGTTATTGGAGGTCAAATTGGCCAATTACTATTAATCACGTCAGGCCATAAGTACTCCACAGTGACACGAAAAAACGGTGGCACCATGCTGATAAATATATTTATTCGTCTCTTTCTTTGTTTATATTAGATATATCCTATTCATAAAGAAAGGGGTTAAATACTTACTATGTTTTAGAAATCACAGGGACATTAGGCTACTGGCCTACCTTTGTTTCTACTCCTTTGATATATGTTTATTTAATCTGTTTATGTATTTAATAATGTGTGTTAGAGCGTGTTTATGGTACAGCCATAGGAATATTTATTTAATTTCAAGTTATTTAAGTGTAAATCCAGTATTTCGTATGTGTTTCAATATGTTTATGAGTGTGTGTCGGCTTGGAGACATGGCGGGAGCGCTCTAGCCAATCACAGCACTCGTTACTGCGGTAGGTGACTACTGAAGTCAGTGGAGAGACCGTATGGAAGTGGGGGAGGAGCGTCAGGTCACACGGGACACGGGGGAGCGCTGGACGGGAAGGTGAGAAGGACGGTCACGGGAAAGACTTGGAGAGTGGAGAATATGCGCGTGGTCGCGGGAGATAGAAATATTTCGTAGTGCCGACTTGTGCCCTCGTGAGATTTCCGTGGCTTCTGCAGTGAAGACGTAGTACGCGTTTAGAAGTGAATATCTCGCAAGCTGTGTTGTTGTTCATAACTAATTACGTGAATTAGCAATCTATTGTTTCCCTGTTATTCATCTTACATTTTATTTAATTGCTGGACCATCGATACCAATAACTGGTTTACAGTAATAAAGTACATTATTATAGGTACTTCTGCTTTCGTACTCATCATTTAAAGTCGTTAAAATAGTACCTACAGAATTTATTTAATTGCAATCTTTCCTTTATACATTTCTATATAACATTCAAAATTCGCAATTACCGAGTGATAGGAGCCTTCGACTATTCGATTCATGTGTATATTCATATTGTATACTGTAGCTGCAGAAGTATTTGGCTTATAATGTGGCAACTACGTATCCCAGACCCTAGACAACGAAACCAGCCAAAACTTTTAATATTTCAACTCTTGAATCTGAGGGTACGTAGCTGAGGACCACACCACGTTTCATTTTAAATTTGAAAGCCCACAAGATCTAGTGACTATGGTTTCCATGGTAGATGAGACAATTCAGCCTCCTGCTCACAAAACCGTCCTGGACAAGCTGTGTGGACAGGATCCCTGTCGTCTTCGAACACACCATCACCATTGGGGAACAAACATTATTCCATGGGATGGACCTGATAAGCCAAAATGGTCACATAATCCCTGGCAGTAATGCGACTTTGCAGAGTAACTATGGATCCCATGGAATACCACAATATGGCTACACAAACCATCAATGAAACGCCGCAATGTTTCATCCTTGAGACCAGATGTTGGAAACAGTGTGAAACAAGACTCATCCGACCAAATTAAATTCTTCCAGTGTGCCGTAGTCCAAGTTTTATGGCTTCGGCATCAGCTTTCCTGTAACGGGCGTATGCGTCACTGATGAATGGTTTTGGAACTTCAGCTCTCGCTGCAATTCGCAGTCGTTTAATGAACAAAGTAAGAGCATATGGACTATCAGACCAATTTTGTGACTGGATTGAAGAGTTCCTAGATAACATAATGCAGCATGTCATTCTCAATGGAGAGAAGTCTTCCGAAGTAACGGTGATATCAGGTGTGCCGCAGGGGAGTGTCATAGGACCGTTGCTATTCACAATAAACGTAAATGACCTTGTGGATAAGATCGGAAGCTCACTGAGGCTTTTTGCGGATGATGCTTTGGTATATCGAGAGGTTGCAACAATGGAAAATTGTACTGAAATGCAGGAGGATCTGCAAGGAATTGTCGCATGGTGCAGGGAATGGCAATTGAATCTCAATGTAGACAAGTTTAATGTGCTGCGAATACATAGAAAGAAAGATCCTTTATCATTTAGCTACAATATAGCAGGTCAGCAACTGGAAGCAGTTAATTCCATAAATTATCTGGGAGTACGCATTAGGAGTGATTTAAAATGGAATGATCATATAAAGTTGATCGTCGGTAAAGCAGATGTCAGACTGAAATTCATTGGAAGAATCCTAAGGAAATGCAGTCCGAAAACAAAGGAAGTGGGTCACAGTACACTTGTTTGCCCACTGCTTGAATACCGCTAACCGATGTGGGATCCGTGCCAGATGGGGTTGATAGATGGGATAGAGAAGATCCAACGGAGTGCAGCGCGTTTCATTACAGGATCATTTAGTAATCGCGAAATCGTTACGGAGATGATAGATAAACTCCAGTGGAAGACTTTGCAGGAGAGACGCTCAGTAGCTCGGTACGGGCTTTTGTTGAAGTTTCGAGAACATACCTTCACCGAGGAGTCAAGCAGTATATTGCTCCCTCCTACGTATATCTCGCGAAGAGACCATGAGGATAAAATCAGAGAGATTAGAGCCCACACAGAGGCATACCGACAATCTTTCTTTCCACGAACAATACGAGACTGGAATAAAAGGGAGAACGGATAGAGGTACTCAAATACCCTCCGCCACACACCGTCAGGTGGCTTGCGGAGTATGGATGTAGATGTAGATGTAGATGTAGATGTCATGGAGCTCCATTCAATGTTGTTTTGACGCTGACAGGGTTCGTGGTTGTGACATTGCGTTCTGCAGTGATTTTTGCGGCTGTAGTCGCCTTGTTTCTCATCACAATAACCTTCAATGACCGTCTATCACTATCAGTCAACACACACTTTCGTCCGCGTTGTGACTTAGCAATGATGTTTGTCGGCTTTGCTTCCATGCGGAATAAGTCTTCGACAAGGTGCCTCTTGGAACACGAAACACTTAGGCTCCCTTGGTTACGGAATACCAACAATTTGCACACGTTCGAAATAACTTAGCTCCGACATAATGCACTCATAAATACACAGAAGACTGTTCTAACCACGACCAAGACTTGCAACGTATTGGGAACATCACACCGGTAGCGTCCGTGGTCAAATACAACAGCACCACCCACAGGCTTTCATAGCGTCTGCATTTATGTCCAAGCATGCATTTCTGGTGGTGTTTTCATACTTTTGTCAAACACCTGTATGTACTACAGGAGTGTTGACGATGAGAAAAGGCGGGGACCCACTGGATGTACGCTTCGCTTGTCAGATACCGTATCTGCACTCACGTCATACGCCGCATCGAACCGCAACATTCGGGCGTTTATATATGGCAATTTTTCAAAAGGGGCAGCCGTTCCCTTGACTTTTGGCTACTGAGGCTATAACCAACAATAAAAAGAACAATGGCAAATGAATCGCTTATTTCTAAAGGGGGACAACTCACGACTGATAAAGTACAGGTTGTGGCACGGCAAATTGTTCCAACATGTCCAGGTAGATGGCTCCGTCCACAGTCGGCTCCTGAAAGGAAAACGGCCCAATAATGCGATTTGTCATCAAACCACACCACACATTAACTTTCGGACTGTCGCCCATGTGTTCCCTTGGTGCACGTGGATTTTCGGACCCCCAGATGCGCACATTGTGACAATTGACAGCCCCTAACACCTCAAAGGTTGCCTCGTCAGTAAACAACACGCGTGAAAAAAATGTCTCTTCCACGGCAATGCGATCTAACGTGACACATTCAAATTCTTCTCGCTTTGGTCGATCATCAGACTTGATTTCTTGCACAACCTGCACTTTATATGCGCACAAACGTAATCGCTGATGAAGCACTCTGTGCACTGTTGAACGTTTCATACGAAGTTCTCGTACTGCCTGTCGTACTGACTTCTGCGGACTTTGTTCGAATGACCGCCGCACTTGTTCCACACGATGTTCGCTGATCCCAGGCTTACCACCACCATGCCTTTTCGCAACACTCCCAGTAGCCAAAAACTGATCACACCGCTTCTTTATGGTCTTGAACGACGGGGGCGCTTTGTTGTAAACTCGACGAAAGTTTCTCTGCACTTGGGTCACCGATTTTGTCTCTGCATACCACCAGAGCACTTGTGCACGCTCCTTCATATCCTCAATTTTGCTAAAACAATTGATTGCAGCTCCTCTACGGCCACTTGGCGTATCAAATCTGCACACCACAAACTTGTTGAGTTGCTCTGTCTGCCCCTTCAGGATTCACAGGTCCACCATCTCAAATGAGAAAGATATAAGGCATTAAAATGTTTGAGTCTCATTGTGGACACCCTGTATTAAAGGGGAAGAATAAAAGACCTTTCATACTGTGTGAAACAATTCACGTTCTGGAATGTGTAAGGCTAATATTACCGAATTTGAAAAATATTTGTAGCTACTGTGGTGATTTTCATCTCACGGAGTTATCCCATAATAAAAATGTGTGAGAAATGAAATACAGGGTGTAACGGGTAAAAGTGCGATATTTCTGTTGGTGACTGAGGATGGCGTACTGAACAACGTCACATCAGAATTACGTCGTTTCCAGACTGATAATTATAGCTGTTAGAAGTCGTATGATGTTTAGGTTGAGTACTACCTCCAGGTAAATGTGGCAACAACAAGCCAATGCTTATTTTCTCCTGGGCAGCAGATCATATCTTCAAGTGTGGACGCACAGACGCACAGTGGTTAGTCCACACCGACAGGCATCGTTCACTTCATGCCCCAGGTACGGCCATGTAGAAAACGCTAGGTCGTAAACTTTGTGACGTGTTTGTGGGAAGACAGTTCGACACAGAGAAAAAACTAACGTGTACACATATCAAGATACGACGATTTTAAATATCTGCACTTATACCCGTTATGATCTAAATATTTAAAGGCACCTATTTAAATTAATTGAAAGTTAGAACTAATATTTAATGAATGGCAGTATTTCGAGTGCAATAAATGTACGCTACTGGCCATTAAAATTGCTACCTCAGGAAGAAATGCAGATGATAAATGGGTATTCATTGAACAAATATATTATACTAGAACTGACATGTGCTTACATTTTCACGCAATTTAGGTGCATAGATCCTGAGAAATCAGTATCCAGAACAACCACCTCTAGCCGTAATAACGGCCTTGATACGCCTGGGCATTGAGTCAAACAGAGCTTGTATGGCGCGTACAGGTACAGCTGCCCATGCAGCTTCAACACGATACCACAGTTCATCAAGAGTAGTGACTGGCGTATTGTGACGAGCCAGTTGCTCTGCCACCATTGACCAGACATTTTCACTTGGTGACAGATCTGGAGAATGTGCTGGCCAGGGCAGCAGTAGAACATTTTCTGTATCCAGAAAGGCCAGTACAGGACCTGCAACATGCGGTCGTGCATTATCCTGCTGAAATGTAGGGTTTCACAGGAATCGAATGAAGGGTAGAGCCACGGGTCGTGACACATCTGAAATATAACGTCCACTGCTCAAAGTTCCGTCAATGCTAACAAGAGATGACCGAGACGTGTAACCAATGGCACCCCATACCATCACGCCGGGTGACGTATACACGTTTCCAACGTGCGTTCACCGTGATGTCGCCAAACACGGATGCGACCATCATGATGCTATAAACAGAACCTGGATTCATCCGAAAATGTGACTTTTGCCATTCGTGCTCCCAGGTTTGTCGTTGAGTACACCACAGCAGGCGCTCCTGTCTGTGATGCAGCGTCAAGGGTAACCGCAGCTATGGTCTCCGAGCTGATAGTCCATGCTGCTGTAAACGTCGTCGAACTGTTCGTGCAGATGGTTGTTGTGTTGCAAACGTCCCCATCTGTTGGCTCAGGGATCGAGACGTGGCTGCACGATCCGTTACAGCCATGCAGATAAGATGCCTGTCACCTCGACTGCTAGTGATACGAGGCCGATGGGATCCGGTATGGCGTTCCGTATTACCCTCCTGAACCCACCGATTCCATATTCTGCTAACAGTCATTGGATCTCGACCAACACGAGCAGCAGTGTCGCGATACGATAAGCCGCAATCGCGATAGGCTACAATCCGACCTTTATCAAAGTCGGAAACGTGATGGTACGCATTTCTCCTCCTTACACGAGGCATCACAACAACGTTTCACCAGGCAACGCCGGTCAACTGCTGTTTGTGTATGAGAAATCGGTTGGAAACTTTCCTCATGTCAGCACGTTGTAGGTGTCGCCACCGGCGACAACCTTGTGTGAATGCTCTGGAAAGCTTATCATTTGCATATCACAGCATCTTCTTCCTGTCGGTTAAGTTTCGCGTCTGTAGCACGTCATCTTCGTGGTGTAACAATTTTAATGACCAGTAGTGTATTTTTGAGGAGCTGCCCCCTTTTAGTAATAAGCGATTCAAATGCTTTAGTTACAGCGTAACAACGTACTTCATTGTGTGTCCACAGTACACCGATGCGCTATTTTACTACGAGAGGGAGACGCAGCGACAGGAGGAGATGGCCCAGGAGGAGGAAGCGACGAAGCAGCTGGGAGAGAAAGGCGACCGCAAGAGCTTCGCTGCGGAGGGGCTCGGCGACCAGGAGGAGCAGGAGCCCGTGACGGCGGAGTACCAGCTGGCCAAGGCGCTGCTGTCGGAGGAACTGTCGCGCGCGCTGGCCGACCAGGAGCGGATGGAGCACGAGCGGCGCGAGACGAAGCGCGTGCGCGAGGAGCGCCAGCTGCGCGCCACGCTCTTCGAGGAGGCGGGCTTCGCCGAGCTGCTGGTCGGCGACACCGCCGACGCCGCCGTCGACGAGGCCGAGGCCGAGCTGCGCCGCCGCCAGGAGTGCGCCTTCAAGGTGCACCCCGTCTCCATACGCTCCGACCGCTCCGTCGTCAACGTCTACCACGACAAGCGCTACGGCGACGACTTCGAGGGGCGTTTCTTCGACGACGCCTGAACGCAGCGCTCTGCCACATTTGTACTGCAGGAAATAAAACGACAGAAGTAAAAATATACTACTATTGAACCTGCTCCTTATGAGAATGGGAATTCTGTCTACACTAACAAAATAAAATGCGTTCGGAAAGTACACCACTGCCCATTAAAATTGTTACACCTCGAAGATGACGTGCTACAGACGCGAAATTTAACCGACAGGAAGAAGATGCTGTATTATGCAAATGATTAGCTTTTCAGAGCATTCACACAAGGTTGGCGCTGGTGGCGAAACCTACAACGAAAGTTTCCAACCGATTTCTCATACACAAACAGCAGTTGACCGGCGTTGCCTGGTGAAACGTTGTTGTGATGCCTCGTGTAAGGAGGAGAAATGCGTACCATCACGTTTCCGACTTTGATAAAGGTCAGATTGTAGCCTATCGTGATTGTGGTTTATCATATCGCGACATTGCTGCTCGCGTTGGTCGAGATCCAATGACTGTTAGCAAAATATGGAACCGATGGGTTCAGGAGAGTAATACGGAACGCCGTGCTGGATCCCAACGGCCTCGTATCACTTGCATTCGAGATGACAGGCATCTTATCCGCATGGCTGTAACGGATCGTGCAGCCACGTCTCGATCCATGAGTCAACAGATGGGGACGTTCGCAAGACAACAACCATCTGCACGAACAGTTCGACGACGTTTGCAGCAGCGTGGACTATCAGCTCGGAGACCATGGCTGCGGTTACCCTTGACGCTGCATCACAGACAGGAGCGCCTGCGATGGTGTACTCAACGACGAACCTGGGTGCACGAATGGCAAAACGTCATTTTTTCGGATGAATCCAGGTCTGTTTACAGCATCATGATGGTCGCTTCCGTGTTTGGCGACATCGCGGTGAACGCACATTGCAACTGTGTATTCGTCATCTCCATACTAGCATATCACCCAGCGTGATGGTATGGGATGCCATTGGTTACACGTCTCGGCCGCCTTTTGTTCGCATTGACGGCACTTTGAGCAGTAGACGTTACATTTCAGATGTGTTACTAGCCGTGGCTCTACCCTTCATTCGATCCCTGCGAAACCCTACGTTTCAGCAGGATAATGCACGACCGCGTGTTGCAGGTCCTGTACTGGCCTTTCTGGACACAGAAAATCTTCGACTGCTGCCCTGGCCAGCACATTCTCCAGATCTCTCACCAACTGAAAACGTCTGGTCAATGGTGGCAGAGCAACTGGCTCGTCACAATAAACCAGTCACTACTCTTGATGAACTGTGGTATCGTGTTGAAGCTGCATGGGCAGCTGTACCTGTACACGCCATACAAGCTCTGTTTGACCCAACGCCCAGGCACATCAAGGCCGTTATTACGGCCAGAGGTGGTTGTTCTGGGTACTGATTTCTCAGGATCTTTGCACTGGATTAGCGGAAAGTCGGATAAGAGTACCCGTCTGGTGAGAGAGGCATTTTCTCTTCAGTTACAACACTGTGTCTTTTGGTCTCCAATGTGAAGCACTGGAAGATTGATTAAGTGTGGTGTGGTTTTAGCACCCTCACCACTCAAATTACACCTAGGGCCTTCTTTCCTTATACACGTCATGTGTAGGTATTTCTTAAGGTTCCCATGGCCAGTCATTGGCCCTACCATGAGTCTGTCTTGTGTTCAAGCCAAGGATTACAGAACTTCTCTTAAATGTGGCTCTGGCATATTGTTGTCTTTGGATCATAGTTCAATATTCTATATGCTGTCTTCAGATTCAGTTTGGTAGTTTTTATTTAACCATCGCCTTAGTGATGGTAAGGACAGGCTCCAATTCAATAAATGGAGTCGTCTCACCTGTCTTGTTCAACCTATCAGCTTGTTCATGTGATTTGTGAGTGACGTGGGATCACAGTAGGTTTGCGCCGTTGCTTTCCCCTAGTCTCACAAGAGCTTCGTGACATTCTGTAGCGATCTTTGATTTCGTTACAGATGCTAACAGGGATTTCAGAGCTGCTTGATTGTCCGAATAAACATAGATACTACGATTTTTGAAGCGCTTACGCAAGTTCTTCTCTGCGAACACTCTGATAGCGGATACTACCGCCTAGAATAACGTGACCAGCTTCCCTAGTGAAATTGTGGTCTCTAATCTAGGCTGTACCCCGTATACCGCAGTCCCAGAGCCTTTGTCTGTTTTTGACCCTTGAATAAATCAGGCTATGTCTACTGCACGATGTCGTGGTTCGTTCTTTCACTGCTCCCTACTTTCAGTTGTTCTTTATTGAAGCAGCTGGAAGTTACTGTGTACTCAGCTGGTATTTACCGACTATTCCTATATTTACCACATTCCCTATTATGGTTCAAAAATGGTTCAAATGGCTCTGAGCACTATGGGACTTAACTTCTGAGGTCATCAGTCCCCTAGAACATAGAACCACTTAAATCTAACTAACCTAAGGACATCACACACATCCATGCCCAAGGCAGGATTCGAACCTGCGACAGTAGCGGTCGCGCGATTCCAGACCCTACAGGTATCCAGTTTGTTCCAGTTTTTAGCTAGCATGCTCCTGCCTCTGACTCCATTTTGACCCACAGGTGTAATAGAGGAATGTCCAGCACGGTCTTCATCCCAGCAGTAGATGTGCAGCTACTTCCAACTGTTATGGTTAAGTAGGCCAGTCTCTGTACCCTGCCAAGCTCCTTAGCAGCAACTTTCTGTTCTACTTTATTTTGCCACACTGTAGTACCATAAATTATCACAAGTCTTATTACAGAGGTGTTTATTCAATACTCGTTCTTGGGGTTTACACCCCAGTTATTTTCCACAGGGCCTTTTAGTGATCATAAGGGTACCTTTAGCCTTTGAGCATATACTCCTTATGTAAGACGTCCATGACAGTTTCACAACAAGGGTTACCCCCAAACACTTCACTGCCCCGGCTAGAGGTAGAGTTTCAACGAGAATTTTAAGATTCCAGTAAATGTGCTGGACATGCTTACTCGTAAATGGTAGTATAATAGATTCCTTGAGGCTGACTGTCAGATCCTGCTTCCTGCACCAGTTTCGCACAATATTCAAGACACATTGTTGCATTGTCCTAACGTTACTACCAAATTTGATGCTTATTACTATGTCTAAGTTGTCCACGTATCCTTCGAAAAAGTAGCCTCTAGTATTTAGCTCTTCAGTGAGTTCCTTCACCACTAGCTTCCACTGTAGTGGGGGCAAAACCCTCCTTGTGGACATTCTCTAGTGGCGTTAATCGCCATTTTTTCATTCATCATGTTGGCTTGTACCTTTCTTCCACCCAAAATGATTTTAATCCACCTACATATGGTTGTCTCAATGCCATGCTCTTCTGCAGCTCCAACCATGGATTCGAAAATCGTATTGCTAAAAACTCCCCCTATATCGAGGAAGATGCAGAGAGCAGTTTCCTGAAAGTGTAGTGCTTTTTCCACGTTACTAACAAGTTGGTGAAGTACTGTTTCATATGATTTGCCTGGTTGTTACGAGTGTTGGTTTACAAGCAGAGGAGTCTCAGTTGACCTCTTTTTCCTAACGTGCACATTTACTAATTTTTCTAACGTCTTAACAGAAATGGAAGACAGAGTGATCAATCTCATATCCTTGGGCTTCGCATTACCAGTTCTCCCTGGCTTCGGAATGAAACAACCCCACTGTTTTACTAGCATTAGGAATCGTTCCTGCTGCTAGGTTAACCCTAAATAGCCTGCATATGGGTCTAACTGAACTCTCTCGTGCTTGTTGCATTAAAGTTGAGCCTGGTGACGAAATGGTTAAAATATTCCCACCACCTACCGAATTTTTTTAAACTCAACTCATTCTCTCGTAGATTCCCAGCTCTCTCTTGATTACCTGTAAGGCAGTACCTTTCAGAGACTGAATCTTGGCCTATGTTGTGTGCGAGAGTGCAATGAGGGTAATGAGTCTAGAGGAACACATCCAGCATCTCATATGCTGTCATTGTATACTCACCATCCTCCTCCTTTAAATTCCTCCTGGAGTAGATAGTATTCTGGTGAGGACTTTATTACCATTCATCCATCCATAGAGCAGATGCCGGAGGCAATGTTTTTATGTTCTCTAATCACCGCCATAGCCGGTGTCAGGGGGTACTATCCGTTTGCCGAGGTTCCCAATCCGTAGCCCTCTACGGAGGTAACCTAACAGTTGTTATACAGTTTTCTCAAGATCTAGAAGAAATAACAAACTTCATTTTCCCAATACTTTATACTGCAGCGGCAGCTCTTGATATTATTCAGAAACTGGTATATTAGATCCCACAGCATCACAGTCACAGACTTTATATCGTGCCGTCGGATTCCTTGCAGGTCGCTTTGACGGGTGCCATTTTACAGTGGAAACTAAGTCAAAAATCTTTGTATTCCTCACTGAAGATGCACCCGGAATGTAGAAGGACTGTCATTATGACAGTTTTTTAACTTCTCTAACTGAATTACACCCTTTATAAGTTTCAGTCTGCTGTTACTTTTTTGAAATACTCGGGTAAATGTAGCATTACACTTTTGTTAACGAAATAAAAAAGGGTTATGTTGGGTAGCCATTTGGTAGGACGACACTTTGACCCCATATAAACAGCTGTACTCAGGTTATTTAAAGAACCCATGAAATCTCTTGCGTAGAATCTGGATAAGTAGTATAATCCATTTGATAAGTAATTTTTTATCAGGCTTTTAAACATCTCTTTATTTTCAAGCATATGTTGACAACTGTTGCTGTTGATATTACACAGTTCCTTTAAACTAAAAAGCGTTGCCAAGAATTACAACATTTTTATTTCAAAATATCATTAGTAACCCCTTGCCATTCGTCTTTTCTTCCTATTGTCTTAACATACATCCATGTAATTCCATACTAGTAATTTGGAATCATATAGGTAACAACAGACGCATTTTTTACATATGTTTTTTACATACGTTCACATTCTACTCAATAAACTAATTTGTCCTCTAAAGCAATGCTCTTGATTTCCTCTCTCTCTCTCTCTCTCTCTCTCTCTCTCTCTCTCTCTCTCTTTCTTTCTCTATCTGTCTATCCATCTATACTAAAAGTTTCGATATACTTTCCGAATATTCCTGTATTCCATTCTTAATCACATTGATCATTGCGAAACTGATGTGATGAAGCTGAGCATCAATCAGTCGTTCTACTCATGTACGTTTTAAATCAAATGCATTCCTTCTATTGTTGCTAAATGGATGAAACCACTTTTAACTGTTGTCAAGATGTGTGTGATATCCATGAGAATGTTGAAAATTTGAATAAAAGTTACACCAAGATGTTCGAGTCGCTGAGAAACGAGTCAGTCGTTAAATGTTCAAGTATAAATTTGAAGAATACTTCCATGCGTTGTCAAAATATCCACGGGTGTGCTGCCGGTCTATAGTGTCCAACGGGCACAATATTTCGGCGATCATACATGTCGCCATCATCAGGTGAACTGACGGACTGAGCTCCTGTGAACGTGCCGGCACGGAGATCCGTACGCTATGGCTGCTCAGAGGGAACTGAAATACTTGTCAAGAAGCTACGTAAAATTTATAACAGGAATGCAGACTTGTGATCCTTAAATTATCGCCATTCTTATACACATTCTTTGTTTTACAGTTCTTTACATCTTAACAAAGCAAATAACTCTCCACCAAGTCATGAGAACTAATTCATTTGTACCATTAAACAGATTACTGTAAGATGTCAAAACAATGTACGGAAAAATATAGCTGTAACAATAAAATTTTTGTTCGACTTCAGTGTAAGGAAATAAAGTTTCAGGAAATTTTTAATCATTATTCCACAAGTACACTTTTTTCAGGAAAATTGTGCGTCATGTGCTTACTTCACATATAGTTACGTCGAAGATACAGATTACTGCATATAACATACTACGTAATTTTTATTTGTTACTGTACATTATTACTTAATTATTATGTGTAATCCAATAAGAAATTCGCAGAAATCATTTAGAGATCAATTAAAAGCTTTCAATTGGAAATAACGAATATCAGCCTTGTATTGGAAATGCTTTTATGCACTCCCTGTTTATCCATCTTCTGTTACGTTATCGTAATTTATAAAAATAGTTTTTATCCTTAAGCAAGACTCTTATCATATAAAGATAACAACTTCAATTTTCAATAGAAAATTATTAATTGCACAGTTCACTGTTATTTCATAGTAGTCATTATTGTAAAATACTATTTCGCGTTTGGATTTTGGTAACTAATTACTGTAGCACATAATAACATACTTAATTCTGTAAATACCTTGAAGAGAAGGATAATGTCATAGAGAAGGAGGTATTCCAGTCACTTGCATAGAATTTCCAAAATAGAGATGTCTTGCATGTCTAGGTTTCCCTTCTCCATGGGTCAGTTGAGATTCTTGTGCCAGCAAAAATTTAGGTCTGAAAGAATCCATATAATTTAAATTGGAGATCAATATGATTTCGCTCTTCTGCGATGCTTAACTATGCGGTTTTGGATTAAAACGTTAATTATTTTGGGAGCTCTCCCATAGAGCTTAGAAACAGAAAACGAAGGATATTTGTAATTGTATATCGTCTGAGTCGGTTTTCTGTGATATCGATGTAATATCATATGTGTAGAATAGTCCATATTCCTAAATGGGATTATACCCTACAAAATGTCACGTAATATACAACCTGCACCATAGTGCGTCTAGGCTCTGTAGTTACAAACAAACCGAAACCTTCACATCTGGTCTTCTGAAATGTTTCTTACTTTGTGTTATTGTGCAGGTTTTACTGAACCCAGTGTATCCCCCATTACTCTTCTTTACATTCTTCATAATTTATCTAAAATGTAGTTCAACATTGATATACATGCTCTCTAATATATACTGTAAATTCAATACTGCATTGTAGTATTTTAGTACAGACAGCAGTTAAAAACTTGAACTACTGCTGTGCTGCGTACTTCTCTCTTTAACCTGCTTTTACATCTAACAAGAGGTCGGTGCAATGCTCGTAACTCGTAAATCATAGTCATAGGTCAAAATAGTCCCATATTTAATATTTAAACGAAAGAATTCGCATCTGCTTTGCGAAGAAACACCGTCACAGTGAGAAATACAGATTAGGAATGCAACGGTTATATATATATATATATATATATATATATATATATATATATATATATATATATATATATAGAGGATCACCTAACTAGGGTCAGTTGTAGGATAATACTTTGGTTCTGAGGTTCAAATAAAGTCAGAATTTAATAAATTGTTTATCTATTTTAAGATATCGACACTTACCGTATTAAAATGACTGAGAATGAATATGGCATTAGCTACAATCGGGAAGTGAAATAAATCCAATGGCGACATGTGAAAATTTGAGCCCGATTGCAGGTGATGGAATTTTCTTTCGTCAAATATATAAAGCTGCAAGATCATGAATGGTGTCTGTTTTTTTAAGACATGGCCGGAAGGACAGACACTATACACATAAAATCTCCTTGAAAGACTGGTTGGGAAACCCTACAAGCTTTCCTAATCTGCGCAGCTTGCAAATGTAAACAAGTCCAAGACCAACGAAAATAGAACTTTAGTTGCATAATAAATCCGTCAAATTATGAGCTGCTCAGAAAGTGGACTGCACTGATGCAGAATGCGACACTTATTAAAAATTCAGCAAATATGTGCCAGAACGCGCCAGTCAGCACCGAATAAAGACTGTCGACAAAATCCTGCCCGCCGAGAACCTCTGGGCCTCAAATGCGGCAGACTGCTTCCGCAAGACAAGTGCCCAAAATTATCCTCCTCCAGAATTTTTGAAAAACTCTACATGGAGAGGAGGACATCCAGTCATTGCCACAGCGACCAGCAAAAATTCCGCTTTATTTAATTGACAACAAGGGAACCCTGCAGAAATTTCCCGTTCTTGGTTTATAGGATGCACCTTAACATGCAAGAATTTGGTATCGGCTGCTATCTATGTTGCCGGCCGTAGTGGGCGAGCGGTTCTAGGCGCTACAGTCTGGAACCGCGCGACCGCTACGGTCTCAGGTTCGAATCCTGCCTCGGGCGTGGATGTGTGTGATGTCCTTAGGTTAGTTAGGTTTAAGTAGTTCTAAATTCTAGGGGACTGTTGACCTCAGAAGTTAAGTCCCATAGCGCTCAGAGCCATCTGAACCGCTTTTAACATGGATACTTGTGTGCGCCAGTAGAACCAATACCAATTGTGACAGTGACATAGTCTTTGCGATAGTCTTTTTAACGTCAGGATGGAGGTTGCAGTAGGTACTGGGAGATGAAGAAACTTGCACAGGATAGGGTAGCATGGAGAGCTGCATCAAACCAGTCTCAGGACTGAAGACCACAACAACAAACAAATGGCTTGTAAGACAATTACGTTTCTCTTTCTAAGACACAATGTACCACTCGCAAGAAAAACTTATGAGACATGTCCACGCATCGCTGATTTTCGCTCAGTATTGTTCCGTTTCGCCAGCATTCAGCTACTGGCGAAGTACTGCACTTACAAGGGAACCGCCCCATCGCACCCCCCTCAGATTTAGTTATAAGTTGGCACAGTGGATATGCCTTGAAAAACTGAACACAGATTAATCGAGAAAACAGGAAGAAGTTGTGTGGAACCATGAAAAAAATAAGCAAAATGTACAAACTGAGTAGTCCATGCCTCGATACGCAACATTAAGGAGAGCATGACCTGAGTAGCGCCGTGGTCCCGTGGTTAGCGTGAGCAGCTGCGGAAGGAGAGGTCCTTGGTTCAAGTCTTCCCTCGAATGAAAAGTTTAATTTTTTATTTTCAGTTTATGTGACAAACTCTTATGTTTTCATCACTTTTTTGGGAGTGATTATCACATCCGCAAGAAAACCTAAATCGGGCAAGATAGAACAATCTTTTTACCCATTCGCTAAGTGTACAAGTTAGGTGGGTCGACAACATATTCCTGTCATGTGACGCACATGCCGTCACCAGTGTCGTATAGAATATATCAGACGTGTTTTCCTGTGAAGGAATCAGTTTACGTATGACCTTCTGATCAAATGTTTTCGGTTCCCATTGGAGAGGCACGTCCTTTCGTTTACTAATCACACGGTTTTGCGGTGCGGTCGCAAAACACAGACACTAAACTTATTACAGTGAACAGAGACGTCAATGAACGAACGGACAGATCATAACTTTGCGAAAATAAAGAAAGTAAAACTTTCCACTCGAGGGAATACTTGAACCGAAGACCTCTCGTTCCGCAGCTGCTCACGCTAACCACGGGACCACGGCGCTCCTGAGCTCAGATTTTTCTTGATGTTGCCTATCTTGTGCATGGACTACTCATTTTGTATATTTTGCTTATTTGTTTCATAGTTCCACTCAACTTCTTCCTGTTTTCTCGATTCATCTGTGTTCAGTTTTTCAAGGCCTATCCACTGTGACAACTTATAACTAAATCTGAGAGGGGGTGCGATGGGGAGGTTCCCTTGTTAGTAGTAGGGGATGAGTGATAGATTCGCCTCTGTGACAGACCAGTGCTCAAGGCACACCCTGCGGCGAACACCCGGGTTCCGTGTGTTTCATAAGAAGTTAATTTTCCTCCTGAGTTAGCCAGCTAAACCTCTTCAAAAATAGCCAAGAAATGAGTACAAATATTAAATATCGCTCAGCAATGTGTGACGATCATGTCACACACTTTTGTAGACGTTCTTACTTAATCCACATGTTCCTTCTGTCATTCATTACTGTGTTGTAGCGTTTTATACCAAGAATTTTAGTTAAAGACTTTCCATTACAGATATTCTCAAGGAATCCGTAATATCTCACTGTTACATGTATGTTACTACTTCTGTTACATTTTTAACTTTTTTCTGAATGATTCTCCTGAATCTTTACGCACAGATCTTTGAGTTTCTTTCTCATTGCTGTTTTATCAACATCTTTTATTAACAATTTAAATAGATTTTATGTTTTTCATACTTTTAGTTTTCTAAGATTTTAAGACCTATTCTGCTAGCTACCTCTTCTAGTGATATTATGCTGACAAATTTTCGGAATAAACTGTGAAATCATCAATTAGTAATGGGTAGCTTATTTGCTTCCTTCTCAATACCGTCAGAGTGATTTTTCCTACTTTTATGCTTTAACACTGAGGTCCTACAATTTGCCCCCTCTCCATCTATATCATTTTCCCCTCTGTCCATCTCCTCCTTCACCATCTCTCTGTCCATTTTCTCGTCCCCCATCTCTCGGTCTGTCCATCTTCTCCTCACCCCTCTCACTAACTGTCCATCTGCTCCTCCACCTCTGTCTGTCTGACCATTCCTATTTTTCCTTCTCTATCAGTCCATCACCTCTACCCCCCTCTCTGTCATTCTCCATCTACTCCTTTCTATGCTGTCCATATCCTCTTCCCCCCTCTTACTGTCAATCTTCTCCTTTCCCTTCCTTCTGTGTATCTCCTACTCCCCACTCTCTCTCTCTGTCGATTTCCTCCTCTTCTTTATCTGTGTCGTACCCTTCTCCCCCTCTCTCTGACCATCTTCTCTCTCTGTCCATCTCCTATTCCACTCTTCTGTCCATCTCCTCTTTCCCCCTTTCTTTGATCACTTCCTACTCCTGCTTCTCACTATCCATCTTTCTCCTAACCCCTTCTCTATCCATGTCTCCCTCTCTACCTTTCCTGTCCATCTCCTGCAACCTGCCTATCCCAGTCCCTCTCCTCCTCTCCCATCTCTTTATCCCTCTCCTCCTCACCCCCCTCTCTATCTCCTCCTCCCCCCCTCTTTGTCCATATCCTTGCTCACTTGCCTAGGTGGGTAAAATATTTTTATGTTATTGATTGATATTATTTTATTACTATTTTGACAGATTAATGACCCCTCTCCATCCTCCAAATACCTCATACTCATCTGTTACTCCCCCCCCCCCCCTTCTCTGTGTATCTACTCCTCCCCCTCTCTCTATCCATTTTATCTACCCCTCCCTCTATCCATCTCATCCTTCCAGCTCCATCTCGTCCTCCCCACACTCTGTTTGTCCACTTCTGCAGCCGCACAGGGTAGCCACGCAGTCTGAGGCGCCTTTCCACTGTCCATGCAGCTCCCCCCGTCGGAGATTCGAGTCCACCCTTGGGCATGGGTGTGTGTGTTGTCTATAGCGTAAGTTAGTTTCAGTTAGATTAAGTAGTGTGTAGGCTTAGGGAGCGATGGCCTAAGTAGTTTGGTTCCATAAGATCTTACCACAAATTTCCAAATTTTTTCCACTTTATCATCTCTGTCTCTCTCTGTCTCTCTCTCTCTCTCTCTCTCTCTCTCTCTCTCCTCCTACCTATCAATCCATCCCCTCTCACCCTCTCACCATCCATCTCTTCCTCCTGTCTCTGGTTGCTCAGCTGTGCCCATCCATGCATATACCCTGTGGAACACTTTTTAATACTACTGACATAAAATGCCTGTTGTGCATAGCAGCCTAGATGTTGACAGTAATCCAAACATTTTGGCCCCCATCCCCCACTCCCACCTTCCACCCTCTGTACAAAAATCATTCATGCTTTCAGTAGAGAATAGACTACAAAGAAACGTAATTTGGCGGTACTATAAACACATCTGTGACAAGTGTTTTCAGTATTCAGTAGCGTGTAGCTGAGGTGCCCAGTTGGTAGAATGTGTAAAATTTCGCGTTAGAATACTTGAGTTCCATTCCAGACGTAGATCTAATTCTTTTAATTTCTAATTTTGTTCTACCGAATACTACTGTCATATAGACTGTTTCTTGAACAATAAATATCGCACAAATACAGTCTTTTTACGTTCTGATTGGAGACACTTGTCATACATATGATTGGAGTGTTGCCAAATTGCCTTTCTGTGACATCCACTTTCTATATAAAACTAGCATGGGACGAAATTTTGTTAGAGATATTTTTATACTGTTAATACACAAGAGATCTCTCTGTGGCGTCGAAGTGCAGGTATTTCGATTGACCCTATGTATATGAGTGTGTTTGTGTGTGTGTGTGTATGTGTGTGTTACTGTTATTACTGGATGGCAATGTGTGGGAAGTGTTTGTCCGTTATAATATGTGTTAATTTGGTCGCTGGGCCTACTAATTGAAGTTGGATGTAGTTTTGTAGTTACTTAGCATATTGTACTATTATGCTACAGCACGCCCATATGTTTTGACGACATAAAATATGGTGATTAAAAGATGATGATCGGTTGTTCAATTTCCTTCACTGACACTGCACTGTGGTCTGTCTCTTTGGACATACTCTAGCTATGCAACTGACCACGAGGTTTTAAATTTAGCCGGCTGGTGTGGCCGAGCGGTTCTAGGCGCTTCAGTCTGGAACCGCGCGACCGCTACTGTCGCAGGTTCGAATCCTGCCTCGGGCATGGATGTGTGTGATGTCCTTAGGTTAGTTAGGTTTAAGTAGTTTTAAGTTCTAGGGGATTGATGACCTCAGATGTTTAGTCCCATAGTTCCCAGAGCCATTTGAACCATTTTTTGAAATTTACTTTTTCGCAGGAATCTGCGCTGTTGTCCCCTCAACCATTAGATCAGGCAGTCGATCACGGTGCGCTTAATGTACATCGAAATAAACAGATTTGGCACGAAACGATGACAAAGGACCCCCCAGCAACTTTGACAGCGAGTAGTGCGTTCACCCGCATATTCGCTAAGGAAGCCGGTGGAATCTGTTAATTACGGGGCGCTAAAGGGAAACACTGCGGGGTTTCCCACCGTAGGCGCTGTGACTTGCCAGCGCAGCCAAACTTGGCAACAGCGAAGCAAGGAGTTTGGCCCGGCGCGGTCCGGGCACAGCCGGCTAACAGCTTTGATTGTGGCGTCGTGATTGCCGCCGATCGACGCCCTTGTTTATCTTGGCGGGCGGCGGCCGGGACGGCGGTGGAGCTGTCAGCCGCACCTGCAATGAGCTAATAATCGCAGGAAATTGTTTGAGGGGTGCTCCAAAGCCTAATTCATTACCAGGTTGACGTTTGAGAGCGGTGCGGAGTTTGTCAACAGGCGAGGTCTGGTGGTGGTGGAAGGCCGTGAGGTAGGGGCGGAGAGGGGGGGATGGGAGAGAGAGAACCACAGTAGTCGGCAGTGCTTCGTTCCTTATTCTACAGCGCTACCAACAGCTGACACCGCGCCTGGGGACGATAACAATAGTAAAACCTGTGACGCTGCGGGAGAGAGAGAGAGAGAAGGCGAGTCGGATAACAAAATAGCCCACCGCGTAATTAACCGTCATGTCCTTAGTTACGGCGCTTAGACTCGGATTACCGTCAAGATTTTTCAATTAGGGCGGCCGGCGGCGACGGCGCCGTCATCAGCGGTGGAGCGGCTCGTTAGCGATCCGGGGGCCAATCAGCGCCAGGCGGCCCCCCGAGTCGCGCCGTAATTGGCCCGCCTCCGCGTCAAAGACTCCGCGAGCAGCGACTCCCCCGTAATAATATTAAGTGCCCGCCACCGGCGCGTCCTCGCGGCTGACGCGGGCGTAGCGTGGGCGAGGGGGGAAAGAGGGGAGGAGGGAACTTATTGTGAGGCCTGCCACGCGCACGCGCCCTCTTTATATCATCCCACTTTCCTCCGCCCTCGCAACAGAGTCTGCTGCCGTCTCCATTTGGTGAAAACTTTCTTCTTCTTGTTCTCTCTCTCTCACTCACTCACCTTCTCTCTCTCTCTCTCTCTCTCTCTCTTTCTCTCTCTTTCACTTGCCGCGTTTTGCTTCTCTGTGACGCATCGCCCTTGACAGTTTGCCGCAGAGTTCTAATTATACACATGTCCCATCTATATTAATCCGTTTGCTGTGCAGAACACATAGACGACTACGGAAATTCAACGAACAAAGGGCATTAAACCTATATTCATGCAGACTGTTTTCTGAATCATAAGAGTCGATCAAAAAGGTTCCGTTTGAGGGCATTGCTACAGCGTATATGCAACGTAGTGCGACTCCAGTGCGAGTATATAAGCACCGACATATAGGCAACGGATTAGCCTTACGGCTAGATGCCGTGCGGCTGCAGCTTGCCCCACACGGAAGTAGAGGTGCCCAGTATGTACACACGTGTGAATGGAATCACTCGCACGCAGGTGTTGATATATTGGGTGATCAAAAAGTCAGTATAAATTTGAACACTTAATAAACCACGGAATAATGTAGCAACAGAGGTAAAAATTGACACACATGCTTGGAATGACATGGGGTTTTATTAGAACCACCCCATATTGCTAGACGCGTGAAAGATCTCTTGCGAGTGTCGTTTGGTGACGATCGTGTGCTCAGCCGCCACTTTCGTCATGCTTGGCCTCCCAGGTCCCCAGACCTCAGTCCGTGCGATTATTGGCTTTGGGGTTACCTGAAGTCGCAAGTGTATCGTGATCGACCGACATCTCTAGGGATGCTGAAAGACAACATCCGACGCCAATGCCTCACCATATCTCCGGACATGCTTTACAGTGCTGTTCACAACATTATTCCTCGACTGCAGCTATTGTTGAGGACTGATGGTGGACATATTGAGCATTTCCTGTAAAGAACATCATCTTTGCTTTATCTTACTTTGTTGTGCTAATTATTGCTATTCTGATCAGATGAAGCGCCATCTGTCGGACATTTTTTGAACTTTTGTATTTTTTTGGTTCTAATAAACCCCATGTCATTCCAAGCATGTGTGTCAATTTGTACCTCTCTACCTACGTTATTCCGTGGTTTATTCAGTTTTCAAATTTATACTGACTTTTTGATCACCCGGTACAACCTACACGCCCGCCTCTACTTGCGTGTGAGGTGAGCACAGTCGGACGGCGACTAGGCGCAAGGCGCAAAGGTGCGAACGCACCTTATGTGTGACACTCGTCTCTTTCCGACGTACGAGCCGTAAAAGAGGAAATGTGAACTACGGCGCCGGTGTTCAAACAGGACTAACGTTCTGTTATTCTTTTCTTGACTGCCGGAGGACAAACAGCGATAGACATCAATCACTTAATGATGAATGCGTATGGGCCAGCATGCCTGTCGGAAACCACCGTTGGTATGGTGCGCCAAGTTCTTGATAACGTCTGTACCCATAACGCCAACTCAAGTGGGAGATACTCGAGCATCCGATCCTATAGTCCTGATCCGTCGCCATGCGATTATGACGCCCTTTGTCCGTTAAAAATGCCTTGAATGATCGACGATTCTAGTCGGACTAGGATGTGCAGCAGGCTGTTACAGATTTTTTCAAGCAGCGGGACACAATGTTATAGCAAACGAGTATCTTTAACCTGGCGTGTCGGTGGTATGATTAGCTCACCACTTAGGGTGATTTTGTCTGGTTGGCATACTCATTCTGGAGTTTATGGCCTTCGAAGATCAACTTTCTGATCACCTCAAATACACTCCTGGAAATTGAAATAAGAACACCGTGAATTCATTGTCCCAGGAAGGGGAAACTTTATTGACACATTCCTGGGGTCAGATACATCACATGATCACACTGACAGAACCACAGGCACATAGACACAGGCAACAGAGCATGCACAATGTCGGCACTAGTACAGTGTATATCCACCTTTCGCAGCAATGCAGGCTGCTATTCTCCCATGGAGACGATCGTAGAGATGCTGGATGTAGTCCTGTGGAACGGCTTGCCATGCCATTTCCACCTGGCGCCTCAGTTGGACCAGCGTTCGTGCTGGACGTGCAGACCGCGTGAGACGACACTTCATCCAGTCCCAAACATGCTCAATGGGGGACAGATCCGGAGATCTTGCTGGCCAGGGTAGTTGACTTACACCTTCTAGAGCACGTTGGGTGGCACAGGATACATGCGGACGTGCATTGTCCTGTTGGAACAGCAAGTTCCCTTGCCGGTCTAGGAATGGTAGAACGATGGGTTCGATGACGGTTTGGATGTACCGTGCACTATTCAGTGTCCCCTCGACGATCACCAGTGGTGTACGGCCAGTGTAGGAGATCGCTCCCCACACCATGATGCCGGGTGTTGGCCCTGTGTGCCTCGGTCGTGTGCAGTCCTGATTGTGGCGCTCACCTGCACGGCGCCAAACACGCATACGACCATCATTGGCACCAAGGCAGAAGCGACTCTCATCGCTGAAGACGACACGTCTCCATTCGTCCCTCCATTCACGCCTGTCGCGACACCACTGGAGGCGGGCTGCACGATGTTGGGGCGTGAGCGGAAGACGGCCTAACGGTGTGCGGGACCGTAGCCCAGCTTCATGGAGACGGTTGCGAATGGTCCTCGCCGATACCCCAGGAGCAACAGTGTCCCTAATTTGCTGGAAAGTGGCGGTGCGGTCCCCTACGGCACTGCGTAGGATCCTACGGTCTTGGCGTGCATCCGTGCGTCGCTGCGGTCCGGTCCCAGGTCGACGGGCACGTGCACCTTCCGCCGACCACTGGCGACAACATCGATGTACTGTGGAGACATTACGCCCCACGTGTTGAGCAATTCGGCGGTACGTCCACCCGGCCTCCCGCATGCCCACTATACGCCCTCGCTCAAAGTCCGTCAACTGCACATACGGTTCACGTCCACGCTGTCGCGGCATGCTACCAGTGTTAAAGACTGCGATGGAGCTCCGAATGCCACGGCAAACTGGCTGACACTGACGGCGGCGGTGCACAAATGCTGCGCAGCTAGCGCCATTCGACGGCCAACACCGCGGTTCCTGGTGTGTCCGCTGTGCCGTGCGTGTGATCATTGCTTGTACAGCCCTCTCGCAGTGTCCGGAGCAAGTATGGTGGGTCTGACACACCGGTGTCAATGTGTTCTTTTTTCCATTTCCAGGAGTGTATATGCAGGGTGGAGCAGAGGAAACATATGTTTTTTGAGCGGCTAGTACGCGGCGACGAGAGGGGGTATTGACCTTGAATGAAAGTTTGCAGACTGCCCGTATAATGCAGTTTGAGTCGCTATGGAGCGTTGGAGCATAGAGCATCGTCTGTTCGTTGTCGAGCAGTACTTTGGAAACAATGATTCCGTAGTCACAGTGTAAGGTCTTTCCCGTCAAAATTTTAGAGTTGGACGTCGAGTGCCTGATCGAAGTACTGTACTCCGATGGGTTGCAGCGTTTAGAAGTAATGGATCTGTGATGAAAAAGAAACCACCTGGTCTTCCCCGTCCAGTTCGCACTCCGGAAAATGTAGACCGAGTGAGAACAGCAGTTCTTGCTAGTCCGAAATGATCGGCTAGACGACAGGCTGTAGCGCTGGGTATGTCACGTCGTTCGCTTCACCGCATCTTACATGATGATCTTAAGTTTGACCTGTATAAGATAATGATCGTCCAGCAGCTTAGTGAAGGGGATTTTGTGCAGCGCAGAGAGTTTTGTCGCGTAATGGACGAAATTTTTATGGAAGATGCAGATGCTACAATCTTCATGAGTGATGACGGACAATTTCATGTAGACTGTTACATCAATGTTCAAAATTGTCGGTATTGGGCGCCGGAGAACCCACATGAATTACACCAAAGACCTCTCCACAGTTCAAAACTAACAGTGTGGTGCTACATTTCAAAGATGGGGATTGTTGGACCTTATATTTTTGAAGAGGAAGGAACTGCAGTTACTGTGACATCAGCGCACTAAGTTAAAATGTTAAACAACTTTCTTCGTCCAGAACTTTAAAGGTGTCAAGTGAACATGAGAGAAATATGGTTTCAGCAGGACGGTGCCACAGCTCACATGGCGAGAGCATCCATGGAAGTGGTTCGGCAAATGTTCCCAGACATGTTATTTCGAGATATGGTGATGTGTACTGGCCCCCTTCTCACCCGATTTGTCGATGTGCGACTTCTTTTTGTGGGGATGTTTAAAATCAAAAGTCTACATGAACAAGCCTCGCACAATCGATGACCTTAGGAATTCCATTCATCAGGAAATTGAATCCTTGACGAATGAAATGTTGGAGAGAGCCATGCGTAACTTTCGGGAGAGGTTCCAAATTTGTATCCAGCAAGAAGGACGTCATCTCCAAGACATTATTTTTCGAACCTAATTGAGGTATGTATATTTCAAAACTGTATTAAAAAATCTACCACGTAATGCTTGTTTTTATTATTTTTCTCAAACTGTGTCCCAGTCATTCAATAGTGAAAAACATGCATTTCCTCTGCTCCACCCTGTATAACCTATTGACTGGTTGTTGTGTACATATAAATGTGGGGTGCGTACTGTAAGACCTTCGGTACACACACCATCAGATTATTTGACTTGTCGCTCTAGCGAAGTAGGCGAGTGTCAGCATTAGTCTGCATTAGTCTGTATTAGTCTGCATTTGTCTGCACCAGTCTGTACCAGTCTGCATTAGTCTGTACCAGTCTATAGGCAAGTTCAGTCTGCGCCTAATAAGATTACCATATTCCTGTACATAGCCATGAAGATAAATGAATAGACACTTTGTCAAGTATCAGAGATATGTGAGAATAAGATTAACGTACCAAGACCAAAGGAACTTGAGATTGTCAATTGTAAACAGCATCCAGAATCAAGTTACGTAATATCTATGATCTTTATTATTTTAATAAATGTGTGTGAAAATTAATCTAGTTCTGTTTAAAGTTGATCACTCTAAGCGTGCAAGTGACATTTCTATCGTCTGACCTAACGGCAGAAGATAAACACGCCACGATAAGACCACGAGACATATTGCTGACACTCGCCTACTTCGCTAGAGCGACAAGTCAAATAATCTGATGGTGTGTGTACCGAAGGTCTTACAGTACGCACACCACACTGGTCCACACCGAAGAGGTGGCGAGATAGGCCTCATCCAACTGCGGAGGCACAAAGGAGAAGAGAGGGAGGAAGACTCAAAGACCGACAGAAAATAAGAAGAGAAAGACGTTTTAACAATTATTTGGAAGAAGTAAGTAAATTCTCCTCCTACCTTCATGGAGAAGAAGTAAAAACTTTGAGGTTCGCCGATGACATTGTAATTCTGTCAGAGACAGCAAAGGACTTGGAAGAGCAGTTGAACGGAACGGACAGTGTCTTGAAAGGAGGATATAAGATGAACATCAAAAAAAGCAAAACGAGGATAATGGAATGTAGTCAAATTAAATCGGGTGATGCTGAGGGGATTAGATTAGGAAATGAGACACTTAAAGTAGTAAAGGAGTTTTGCTATTTAGGGAGTAAAATAACTGATGATGGTCGAAGTAGAGAGGATATAAAATGTAGACTGGCAATGGCAAGGAAATCGTTTCTGAAGAAGAGAAATTTGTTAACATCGAGTATAGATTTAAGTGTCAGGAAGTCGTTTCTGAAAGTATTTGTATGGAGTGTAGCCATGTATGGAAGTGAAACATGGACGATAACCAGTTTGGACAAGAAGAGAATAGAAGCTTTCGAAATGTGGTGCTACAGAAGAATGCTGAAGATAAGGTGGGTAGATCACGTAACTAATGAGGAGGTATTGAATAGGATTGGGGAGAAGAGAAGTTTGTGGCACAACTTGACTAGAAGAAGGGATCGGTTGGTAGGACATGTTTTGAGGCATCAAGAGATCACAAACTTAGCATTGGAGGGCAGCGTGGAGGGTAAAAATCGTAGAGGGAGACCAAGAGATGAATACACTAAGCAGATTCAGAAGGATGTAGGTTGCAGTAGGTACTGGGAGATGAAGAAGCTTGCACAGGATAGAGTAGCATGGAGAGCTGCATCAAACCAGTCTCAGGACTGAAGACCACAACAACAACAACAACCTTCTACCATTGAGAAGAAGCCTCTCCCTTGGACTGTGATGATAAAAATACTCGTACGCTGTTGTCCCAGCATCATGAAGTCTGGCACTATGGTCTAGGGCACAGTAACTGAAGTCAGGGGATAGGTCAACGTCCGTAAACAAGAACAAAAAACCAAGAAAATCTGAGTGAAGCTTTCATCGATAGAATAAAAGAGGTGTTGTGCAATATCCACACAGAATTGTTAACAAAATTTACGAAGAAATAACTACATAAGAACGACAAAAATAAATTCGCGTCCCTGAAAAGCGAGAAGCCACGGGATTGAATGACAATCAGACCTGGTATTATTTTTCCGTCTCCCTTTAATCTGGCATTCTCCTCTCAACGTCGTAACAAGTCGCCAGGAGTGACACATGGTTCGGATCGTTACACGTTAACCTTAGCTCACATTTCCTAGACAGCTGGCGTAGGTTAGGGGCACGCGAGTCAGCGAAGTGGCGTTCAATTGAAAGACTTGCAAACAGCCACTGAGCCGCACGAAATTATTACTGTTAGCGTCATAAGCTAACGACTACTACCGAACAGACGTAAGTCGTCAACATGGTTTATGTGGCAACAGTGCGCTTGGTTCGCAGCGCTGCCATCACCACAACTTGTCATCAATAACTCTGGATGTAAAGGTGCTCATTCGCTACGGTGTTCTGAGATGAGAAATGTCGCCGAGCGGGTGCTGAAACAGACATGCTATTTGAGCAAAAACTTCCGATTTTTGCAGATTTCTGCCGACTGTGGACTCGAGCATGGCTGAGCTAGACTGCTTCCAAGTATTGATGCAATAAATCTCACATGTATCACACACTTTCATCTGACTTTCATTTCCTGTTAGTAAATGCCTCAAATGAAAGCTCTGGATCTTATACTGAAAATGTGCAACTCAGTCTCGTGCCAAATAAAGCAATGGCAGTGGAGCCAGTTACGGAAACAGCTGCATTCAAGTTTCATCTGCAAGGAGTATTGAAGAGCATCGATGTGGCTTCCGATATGGGTAATCTGAAGGTTTTTGTTTCAGACTACGGGTTAAACATCGAAATAGCTGTGAGAATATTTATGCAAATTAAGATTATAATATTATCATACTTCCAGGTAAAGGCTTATTTCTCTACTCTTCTTTGTAGCCCTCTATCTTTCGTTTCTGATTAATAATTTATCCACTACTGATAATTTATGAGGAGCAAATAAAGTCTGTTCTTCATTGCACATCATACTAAAACCAATGTACAGTATCTGCCATAAACAGTAATACACTACTGGCCATTAAAATTGCTACACCACGAAGATGAGGTGCTACAGACGCGAAATTTAACCGACAGGAAGAAGATGCTGTGATATGCAAATGATTAGCTTTTCAGAGCATTCACACAAGATTGGCGCCGGTGGCGACACCTACAACGTGCTGACATGAGGGAAGTTTCCAACCGCCGGTCGCGGTGGTCTCGCGGTTCTAGGCGCGCAGTCCGGACCCGCGCGACTGCTACGGTCGCAGGTTCGAATCCTCCCTCGGGCATGGATGTGTGTGATGTCCTTAGGTTAGTTAGGTTTAAGTAGTTCTAAGTTCTAGGGGACTGATGACCACAGCTGTTAAGTCCCATAGTGCTCAGAGCCATTTGAACCATTTGAAGTTTCCAACCGATTTCTCATACATAAACAGCAGTTGACCGGCGTTGCCTGGTGAAACGTTGTTGTGATGCCTCGTGTAAGGAGGAGAAATGTTTACGTTTCCTACTTTGATAAAGGTAGGATTGTAGCTTATCGCGATTGCGGTTTATCGTATCGCGACGTTGCTACCCGCGTTGGTCGAGATCCAATGACTGTTAGCAGAATATGGAGTCGGTGGGTTTAGGAGGGTAATACCAAACGCCATGCTGGATCTCAACGGCCTCGTATCACTAGAAGTCCGCATGGCTGTAACGGATCGTGCAGCCACGTATCGATGCCTGAGTCAACAGATGGGGACGTTTGCAAGACAACAACCATCTGCACGAACAGTTCGACGACGTTTGCAGCAGCATGGACCTTCAGTTCGGAGAACATGGCTGCGGTTACCCTTGACGCTGCATCACAGACAGGAGCGCCTGCGATGGTGTACTCAACGACGAACCTGGGTGCCCGCATGGCAAAACGTCATTTTTTTGGATGAAACCAGGTTCTGTTTACAGCATCATGATGGTCGAACATCGCGGTGAACGCACGTTGGAAGCGTGTATTCGTCATCGCCATACTGGCGCATCACCCGGCGTGATGGTATGGGATACCATTGGTTACACGCCTCGGTCACCTCTTGTTCACACTGACGGCACTTTGAACAGTGGACGTTACATTTCAGATGTTTAACGAACCGTGGCTCTGCCCTTCATTCGATCCCTGCGAAACCCTACATTTCAGTAGGATAATGCACGACCGCATGTTACAGGTCCTGTACGGGCCTTTCTGGATACAGAAAATGTTCGAGTGCTGCCCTGGCCAGCACATTCTCCAGATCTCTCACCAACTGAAAACGTCTGGTCAATGGTGTCAGAGTAACTGGCTCGTCACAATACACCAGTCACTACTCTTGATGAACTGTGGTATCGTGTTGAAGCTGCATGGGCAGCTGTACCTGTACACGTCATACAAGCTCTGTTTGACCCAATGCCCAGGCGCATCAAGGCCGTTATTACGGCCAGAGGTGGTTGTTCTGGGTACTGATGTCTCAGGATCTATGCACCCAAACTGAGTGAAAATGTAATCACATGTCAGTTCTAGTATAATGTATTTGTCCAATGAATGCCCGTTTATAATCTGCATTTCTTCTTGGTGTAGCGATTTTAATGGCCAGTAGTGTATATACATTTTGTTTTACTCTTAGTTGTTTTAGAAAGCTTGGCAGTTTGTAATTTATTTTGCGCAGTAATCTGTACCGCATTTAATTTATTGTGTGCAATATTTTTCAACCATGTAGCTCTTCTAAGTAATGATGTTGCTGCAGTATTCAGTCCGAAGGCTACTTTTATGCAGCTCTCCAAGCTAGTCTATCCTGTGCAGGCCTCCTAATCTCTTCATAACAACAGCAATATACGTCCATTTTAATCTGTTTCCTATATTGTCTGGTCACCCTGTGCAATTTTTGCCCTCCACACTTTCATCACTAACTTGACAAATTCCTTGATGCCCTGGCACGCGTTCTATTTTACTCAAGTTGTCCCATAAACTGCTTTTTCCCCCAACTCAATTCAGCACTTCCTCTTTTGTTATTCCACCTGCTCATCTAATCTCCAGCATTCTTCTCTGACACCAGTTTCAAGTCCTCTTGTCTGAGCTGCCTATCCTCCACGTTTGAATTCCATACAAGACTATACCCCAGACAAAAACCTTCTCGAAGGACTTTCTGACACTTAAATTTATGTTTGATATTAACAAATTCCCTTTTTCTGAAATGATTTTCTTGCTATTGCTAGTCTACATTTGATACATTCCCTACTTTCACAACCATTAGTTATTTTTCTCTCCAAATAAAACTCGTCTACTATTTTTAATGTCTAGTTTCCCAGTCTAATTTTCTCAGAATTGCCTGATTTACTTCAACTACACTACACTGCTCTTGTTCCAATTTCATTGATGTTCATCTTACAAGCTCTTTTCAAGACAGTATATCCATTCCGTTCAACTTCAAGTCCTTAGGCATCTCTGACAGAGTTATAATGTCATCGGCTAACCGCAAAGTTTTCATTTCTTCTCCTTGAAATGTATTCCCTTACCAAATTTATCCTTCGTTTCCTTCAAATAAATGGCTCTGAGCACTATGGGACTTAACATCTGAGGTCATCAGTCCCCTAGAACTTAGAACTACTTAAACCTAACTAACCTAAGGACATCACACACATCCATACCCGAGGCAGGATTCGAACCTGCGACCGTAGCGGTCGCGCGGTTCATACCGAAGCGCCTAGAACCGCTCGGCCACATCGACCGGCTCGTTTCCTTCACAGCTTATCCAATACACAGATTGAGTAACGTCGGAAATATAGTCCGTGAGACGAGTGATTGGTAGTGACAGTTCCGGCGGGCAGACGGCGCTGTTGCCGAACGTGGCTCACAACACGCGGCGCCCTGTCTGCTACACGCATTGTCTAGCAGCAGAAATAAAAGCGAGACAAAATACAAGTCGTATTGGTACGCGTGAATTTATTTAAAGTTGATGCTTGAAATATATTAACTCGAAAACTGATAAGAGCTATTTAGTACAAGTATCTAAGATGCTGAAACATAATAAAGTTATTTGTTAAACTTCACAACTGAAATGAAAACTATTTTCGCAAGTTGTTGAACATTAGCAGTTTTGGTTTCCATTGTTAAGTATTAGCATTATTAATTTGTTCTACTACAAGCTACAGAATAATTGGTCAGTGTATTAAGAGTTATAATCTGAAGAAAGTACTCACAATATGATGATCTGGTTGTAGATTGATAGCAAACTCCCTGCTTACATTCCTGAATACGTTGTAGTTACTGTAATGGAAAAACACCACTCACATCACTGTCAGAATCTGATTTGACATTGTCTTCCTCAGCACTACTCGAACTATCACTGCTCTCTCCCAGATGTATAATTAAATTTTCGATGCATTCTTCCACAACCCCTTCGGTTTTGGCCGCCTCTCTGATGGCACTTGCAGTGCTGTTTACAATTTTAGCCCACGTCTCGCTTGTCACTTTATTGATAGCTGCTGGAAGGAGAGTTTCCACTTCAGAGATCGTGAATTTTTTATTGTTTGCAGCAATGTAATTTTTTATCTGCGCCCACACTCCTTCAATTGCATTGAAGTGACAGTGGTATGGAGGAAGCCGGAAGATTTCATGCCCGTGCCTTTTAGCAATCTCGTCAATTACATATGTTGGAAATTGGGGTTTCTTTTGTGCCACAATTTCGAGCAGTTCCGCCTTCCTTAAATCTTCTCTGAAATCTACTTTTCGCCGTTTCAACCACTGAATGATATCGTCTTTTTTTGTTACCAAGGTTGGTGCCTTATCGTGAACAACGGAATGATAAGGCGCATTGTCCATAACGATCACTGATGGACTTGTCAGATTCGTCATAAGCGATGTCTCGAACCATTCTTGAAATACTACACTGTTTATTTCTTCATGGTAATCTCCCGTCTTTTTTGACCGAAACATTTTCAAGCAGTTTGGCACAAAACCTTTCGATGTTCCTGCATGTAAGACAATACTACGCCCTCATTTGCCAACAGGCACTGCCATTGTCCCCTCGGGCGTTCCATCATTCCAGCCTCTACGTAAAGAATGGCTGGCATTGACCCAAGTTTCATCTAACCACACTATACTTTCGAATTCCACACCCATGATCCTGCGCAGAAATATGCACCGCCATGCAACTACATCTGTCCTTTCCATTAATATTTTGCGTCCGTTAAACAGTGAATAGCTGAAGCCTATGTCTTTCAACACTGTACGCAATGAAAATTTGCTCCCTTTAAAAAGATCGTCTTTCTGAAGCGACACCTGTAATTTAGATAGAGTGGGATGTTCCCTTCTCTTATAATAGCTGTATATATGACGACGAATAGCGTCTTTCTGAAAATCGTCCAAAGCTGTCACCTGCTTATTTCTCGGTCGCTTCTTTCTTGGTGTGTGCAGCTTTGTTGTGCCACTCTCGTCACAATCTACACTATACTGTTCTTTCCCTATCTTTACAACAGTGTTCTTACTTATTTTCTATGCTGCTGCAGTTCTCTTCACAACCTGAACAACAGGAATTAAGGGCCCACCTTTGTCCTTTTCTTTCTCAAAGTAATCCCTCACAGAGCACACGAATTCACGGGCCTGGGTGTGTAGCACACTTTTCTTCCTCCGTTTCACTTCTTGTGTTGGGCTGGTACTACCCGCCGCACTAGACATTGTTTACAACGAAACATAAACAAAGAAACACTAAAAACAACAAAAACGAAATAAACTGCGAATTCAACTTCAAACGACGAACGACCGCACCGCCTGCACGCGAGACACTGGTTAAGTTTCATAAGCGCGCGCGACCGGGTTTCAGAGCGGCAACGTGGCCCTTGCTACCCGCTCAAAGTCAGGCCGTCATTGGCTGCCTGCCTGCGGTCGCTAGGCAACGGAAAGACGCTACAGAGCTGTCAATACCAAAGACTCGTCTCCCAGACTATAGGCTATACCCCTGTCTACTCTCTTCCCAACACTGCTTCCCTGTCATGTCCTTTGACTCTTGCAACTGCAATCGATTACGACATCCTCGTGAATAGTAACTGCCAGCAGACCCCTATCGGGGACTATTTTACCGACGGAATATTTTATCTTAGAGGATACCATCATCTTTCAGCCAACGGCAGAGGTGTATACGCCCGGGGGAAAAAAGACGCTGTATTTTCCCCTTGTATTGAACCGTTTGCAGTTGCAGCACAGCAAACCTATGTTTGCTAATGTTACAAACTGTTGTCCCTGCAACATCTGAAAAGGCTGTTGTCCCTCTTCAGAAACCACAGAGAGTCGGGCCTCTTCACAAATACCCCTCCCATGTGGTTGTACCTGCAATATGGCTACCCGTATCACTGAGGCAGGCGAGCCACCTTACCTCGGAAAGAGCTAGGGTCGATGGGGCTAATACTGTTTTTGTTAGACATACTCAGAAAATCATAAAATTTGCAAAATATAATCCACAGAAAGATATTTTTACGGGTGACTGGCAACTCTGACATTTCTGCAGGGTCGAGGATCGCCACGGTATGGCTTTGCTTGTTGGCGCTCTGTACTTTATAACACTTCCGAAGGTGTCCTGTCGTGCTAGTACTTCTGTCATTGCTCTATTACAGTGTTAATCTTTCGTCGTATCAGACGTTTCCAGCTAAAATGCTATTGTCGCACCATGTAATATTCTGTTAGACGATGAGGCTCTAAGCTACAGAATATATGCGGTCCAGTCACATTAATGAGACCACCGCCTACGTTCGATGTTAAAGTGCAATAACCACTCACAGGCAACTGGTGGCGGCGCTAGCAGAAGAGGGTGTATGATGTGTGTCGGGATGACGCGGAAAACAATGCAGTAGTTGTCGTAATACGGAAATGGAGCGATTTATTCGACGTCCGAAACGGCATAGTCATCAGCTTTCGGGCCAAGGATGGAAGCGTTTCCGAAACGGCTAAATTTTAAATTGTTGGTGAGCCGCCTTGGTTAGAGTATATCAGGCATAGAAAAATGGCGCTAAACAAAATCGGCGCAGAGGCAACTGGGATGCACCATGGGCCATAGATGACAGAAGTGAAGGGCTGCTGCGGAGACGTGTACGGGCGAATAGACGCCCAGATTAACCAGAGGGCTACTCAACGATCGTTCAGCGAACGTTGTTGCGTATGGGCCTCCATATCAGGCGCCTCGTACGTTCACCCATGCTGACTGCTATTCATCGGCGACTAAGGATGAAATTTGCACACCAGTTAAGCAGATGGACGTCCACTGAGCGGCGACAGGTGGTCTTTTCAGATGAATCACTTTTTACGCTCCATCGAACTGATGGCTGTTGACGGATACGGCGTGAAACTTCTGGAAGCAAGCACCCTGCAACAATCGTCGCAAGAGTCCAGGCCAAAGAGCATTCCCTGGGTTGTCTCGTCATTCTGGAAGGTACAATGGGTCAACACAATAATGCATATATCCTTAGGGATCGTGTCCACCCCTACATACACTCTGTTTTTCCTTAGCGCTATCACATCTACCAGCAGGACACGTGACGTGTCGTACAGCTGGCACTGTACGTGTGTGGTTCAAAGAGCACAAGGATGAGTTTGCGTATTGCTATGGCCACCAAACTTCTCGGATTTAAACCCAATCGAGAATCTGAGGCACCACCTCGATCGGGCTGTTCGTGCCACGGATCGTCAACCAAGAAACCCAGTGCAGCCGGCGACCTTCTAGAACCTCATTGACCCTCTTCTTGCAGGTCTCGCAGTGGTCTGCGTGGCAAAAGATTGTTATTCAGGCTTTTGACAGGCGGTCACATTAATGTGACTGGACCGTGTAGTTTCAAGATGGCATACGGGCTGTTCGTGCCACGGATCGTCAACCAAGAAACCCAGTGCAGCCGGCGACCTTCTAGAACCTCATTGACCCTCTTCTTGCAGGTCTCGCAGTGGTCTGCGTGGCAAAAGATTGTTATTCAGGCTTTTGACAGGCGGTCACATTAATGTGACTGGACCGTGTAGTTTCAAGATGGCATACGGAGCCGATTGAGATACTATTAGAACGATACTTGAATAAAGAGAGAATACGTCATTTTAGGCAGGATGTTAGTTCGAAGTCCTCTGATGAACGCTCGCAGGTTGATGTACAGAAAGTGAAATCAGACCGCGTACAAAGTAAAGATACTTTCGACTGTCAAAATTTTAACAGTGAATTGTCGAAGTATTAGTAACAATGTTCCCGAATTTACTGCCCTCCAGGAAAGTTGTCGCGCTCAAATTATTCACGGTACTGAGATATGTGTAAAACTTGAAGTAAAGGCTCTGAAATATTAAGCGAGGCGTGGAACGTATATCGAATAGACAGGTTAGAGTCATAGGAGGGGGGAGTGTTCATTGCAATCGAGAAAAATGTTGTGTCCATCAAGGTCAAAATAGAGTTTAACTGCGAAGTTATTTAGACGCGAGTAACAGACCTCGGATGTTTTTAATGGCCATTTGATTCCGCCGTGATAGTTCCAAGATAATTCAAAGGAAGTCTATGCTCAATAGCGCGTAAATACCCATATCATGCCAGATTAGTCGGAGGCGACTTCAACCTGCCGTGTATAGACTGGGACGTTTATCGATTCATTGATTTATGGATTGATTCCAGGTGGTTACGGACAGACAGTCTTGTGAAATAGTTTTAAACATATTTTCCGAAAACTGTCTTGAGCAGCTTGTTCGACAGGAAACACGCAGTAAAACATTTTAGACCTTGTAGCTGTGAAGTTGTATCGGAAAGTAACACACAATAATTGTTTTCATCCCTGTTACTGTAACTGGAATGTAGAAATTTCATGACGGTATAGTTTGAAGTTACAGAGGGTATTTTGTTTTCATGTGCAGATCTAGCTATAGAAGCCTGAACTACGAAACAAACATGGCGCGAATGTTACTGTCGTTAACTTGAGAAGAGCATCAAACTGTAATTCCATACTTGTGCGCCAAAAGGCATAAGGACATGCGTATCATGTACGGATGGGGATGACTGTATGGGCCACTAGCGGTGTCTTCAGGTGGTGTCCATTCTTCCAAGAGGGCCGTGTCAACCTTAGTGATTCTCCACGCTCAGGGTGTCCTGTAAGAGCCGCGAACCCACAGAATGTCGGAGCCATTGGACAGCCAGCGTGTGCAACTGCCAACCTTATCGCATTAGTTATCATTTCCTATGGTGCGGTGTACGATATTGATCATGGCATGCTGAAATTTCGTTAAGTTTGTGCTCGCTGGGTGTCTAAGAACCTGACCGACAATCACAAGGGTCAGCGAATGATGACAAGCTTGGATCACTTAACATGTTACGCCACAGAAGGACATGAATTTCTGAAACGAATCGTCACTGGTGGTGAGACGTGGCGTACGACAACACGCCCGAAACCAAGCAGGCCTCTATGGAATTGAATCATGCTGGTTCCCCAGTACGAAAAATATTCAAAGTGACTCACTCTGCTAGGAATGTCCTTATGACAGTGTTGTTGGATACACATGGTGTGTTATTGGCGGACTTCGCTAAACACGGGATCATTGGAAATGCTGCAGCCTACGTTAAAACTTTGGTTAAGTTGTGTCGGACCCATCGTGACAAATGCTACAACATTAATTCTGTCGGTGTCAAACTTCTTGATCACAATGTTCGCCCCCATGCTGCTGCTGCTATTCATAAGACAATCGCCAAAATTGGGTGAGAGGTGCTCCAGTATCCACCGTACAGTCCGGACCTTGCACCGTCGGACTTTCATTTGTTTGGCCCCGTGAAGAAATTCCTGACCGGCCACCGCTACTTTACTAAAGGTAATAAATTCATCAAGGAGAGGAGCGGTAGTTGTTAGCATCCAACTTAGACAAGGAATGGACATTATTCAGTTCCATTGACGTAGAGGAAATAGAGGCAAAGTTTAAAATGATTTTACGAGTAAATCGCGCTCTGGATAAGTATGTACCGATAAGTGGATAGAGAATAGAAAACACCCACCGTGGTTTAATTACCAAATTAGGAAAAGATGAGAAAGCGGAGAGTGTTGCACTCTCAATTCAAAAAAGAGCGCGCGAATGACGCTAGGCTAAAGTTAGTAGAAATTCGTGCGTCTGCAAAAATAACGATGCGCGAAGCATATAACAACTTCCAGCGTCATATCTTTCAGAGAACCCGAGAAAATTCTGGTCCTACGTATAATCGCTCAGCGGGTTGGAGGCGTTGGTGCCGTTGACCAATCTAGTGCGGCAACAGAAGACAGCAAAAGCAAAGCTGAAGCTTTAAATTTCACGCTCAAGGAATCATTCGCCCAGGAGGATCAACCTATTTAATGCTATCTCTATTTAAATTCAGCATCCACAAAGCGGAAACAAAGAGTGGCGAGCAGATTCCAAACCTCAGATTCAAGATTTCTGAGGACGAGCGAGAGGTTATTTTTAAATTATATTACGAGGTGCATTCAAGTTCTAAGGCCTCCGATTTTTTTTCTAATTAACTACTCACCCGAAATCGATGAAACTGGCGTTACTTCTCGACGTAATCGCCGTGCAGACGTACACATTTTTCACAACGCTGACGCCATGATTCCATGGCAGCGGCGAAGGCTTCTTTAGGAGTCTGTTTTGACCACTGGAAAATCGCTAAGGCAATAGCAGCACGGCTGATGAATGTGCGGCCACGGAGAGTGTCTTCCATTGTTGGAAAAAGCCAAAAGTCACTAGGAGCCAGGTCAGGTGAGTAGGGAGCATGAGGAATCACTTCAAAGTTGTTATCACGAAGAAACTGTTGCGTAACGTTAGTGCGATGTGCGGGTACGTTGTCTTGGTGAAACAGCAGACGCGCAGCCCTTCCCGGACGTTTTTGTTGCAGTGCAGGAAGGAGTTTGTTCTTCAAAACATTTTCGTAGGATGCACCTGCTACCATAGTGCCCTTTGGAACGCAATGGGTAAGGATTACGCCCTCGCTGTCCCAGAAGATGGACACCATCATTTTTTTGGTGACGGTGAATCTGTGTGCTTCCATTGAGCTGACTGGCGCTTTGTTTCTGGATTGAAAAATGGCATCCACGTCTCATCCATTGTCACAACCGACGAAAAGAAAGTTCCATTCATGCTGTCATTGCGCGTCAACATTGCTTGGCAACATGCCACACGGGCAGCCGTGTGGTCGTCCGTCAGCATTCGTGGCACCCACCCGGATGACACTTTTCGCATTTTCAGGTCGTCATGCAGGATTGTGTGCACAGAACCCACAGAAATGCCAATTCTGGAGGCGATCTGTTCAACAGTCATTCGGCGATCCCCCAAAAACAATTCTCTCCACTTTCTCGATCATGTCGTCAAACCGGCTTGTGCGAGCCCGAGGTTGTTTCGGTTTGTTGTCACACGATGTTCTACCTTCATTAAACTGTCGCACCCACGAACGCACTTTCGACACATCCATAACTCCATCACCACATGTCTCCTTCAACTGTCGATGAATTTCAATTGGATTCACACCACGCGAATTCAGAAAACGAATGATTGCACGCTGTTCAAATAAGGAAAACGTCGCCATTTTAAGTATTTAAAACAGTTCTCATTCTCGCCGCTGGCAGTAAAATTCCATCTGCCGTATGGTGCTGCCATCTCTGGGACGTATTGACAATGAATGCGGCCTCATTTTAAAACAATGCGCATGTTTCTATCTCTTTCCAGTCCGGAGAGAAAAATCGGAGGCCTTAGAACTTGAATGCACCTCGTATAGACTCAACAAAATATTTTGCCTTTCTAAGTAAAGCGTTGGTGATTCTAATTTCGTGAAAAGATCTCGCGCAACGAAAAAGCCTGTCTTTTAATGATTGCCACCATAACTTGCTGTTATGTCCATGACACCCTCTCCCCTATACAGTAACAATTCAAAACACTTCTCTCATCTTTTTCGCAGTCATCTGTATCTGGCAAGGTGCAAATACCGCGTCGCAATACTTGAGAAGCAGACCGACAAGCGTAGTAGTTTAGGTAGTGTCTTTCGTAGATTTGTTTCACTCCTAAATATTCTGCCACCTTCACAATGATGATTCCAAAATAAGCTGTTCGTAATTATAATCCCAAGGCATTCAGTTGAATCGACAACCTTTAAATCCGTTTTATTTATCGTGTACCGCACCTTTACCTTATTTTTGTTAGTATCCATGTGAAAAACCTGATTTTTTTTGTTCAAGGTCAATTGCCACTTTTTGCGCCATACATATATCTTGCCCAAAACATTTCGAAATTAGTGTTGATGTTCTGATGATTTACTATACGGTTAACGACAGCACCATCTGCATACAAACTAAATCCACATCTATACCCAGTAAACCGCCTTATGGTGCATGACGGAGGGTGCTTCTGCTACCACTATCTCTTCCCCCCTCCTCCTCCTATCAATGTCTCTCCCCCCCCCCCCTCTACCCCCCCTCTTCCCTGCTCCATTCCCGTATGGCGTGTGAGAAGTATGATTCTTGGTAAACATTGGTATGAGATCTAATTTCACTAATTCTTTTCGTCGAGTGATGTGATTCTTTTCGTCGAGTGATGTCGCGATATGTATGTCGCGGAAAATAATATGTTTTCGATACTTCCCAGAACTTACTCTCTCGGAATTCCGAGTGCAGAACCCCTCTGTGATGCACAACGCCTCTCTTGTAGTGTCTGCCAGTGAGGTTTCTGGAGCTACTCTTTATCGCTCTCGCGGCGACTAAACGATCCGATGACGAAATACGCCACTCTTCGTTCCTTCTTATCTCTCTCATCTGTTAAACAGACTTGGTAAGGTTCCCAGATTGAGGAGAAATACTCGAGACAGTCGAACAAGCGTTTTGTAAGCCAATTTGTCGTTGATAAATAACATTCTTCCAGTGAGTCTCATCGTGACATCAGCTTTCCAACAATTCACTTCGTGTGGTCATTACAATTTACGTCACTCCGGATGGTTATTCCTAGATATTTTACGGTAGTTACTCTTTCCAATGGTTTGCTCCCAACAGTTTAATTAAGCAGTAATGGATTTCTTCACTTATTTATGTGCAATGTGTTCCAATAATCATTGATCCTCTGCAGTTCTTCCTGAAGTTCGCTACAGTCATCTGGTGTTGCTAATTTCTTATAGAGAGTTGCCTTTTTTGCGAATATCCTCACGGAGCTTCCGTCCTTATCCACTAGACCATTTATATGTTGAACGTCTGACAAAAAATGAGGCAGCCACAAGGATAAGAGGAAACTAGATCAAACTTCGAGGACTCAGAGGGAATGCGGTGTTATTTCAATGATTACAACTTGGCAGTATGAGTCTACTTATTAATATGACACTGTACCCCCTCTGACCTGTATGCTTGCATTGAGGTCTCCCCTGAATCAAGCTGGCTGACAACTATTGCAATTGTTTCTTCATATCTTGGATACTGACATGGGTCGGAATTGGCGTCTGAGCGACATCCACACATGTTGTATTGGGGATCTTGTTCTCACGGGGAACAGAGTCAACGTGGGGACGAAGGCTGTCCTGTTGAAAAATGTCACCATGATACTGTCGCCTGAGAGGTAACACATGAGGACGTATGTGCGTGACGCACTGTTGAACCACCAGAGATCTCTCAGTCACTACCAACCTTAACCTGGTAATGGCTTCCCAACTGGGACAACAGGATTAACAGCATACAGCCTCTCCAAAACATTGGAGGAACGGGATCCTTCGCCAGATCGCCGATGAACTCCCCGACGATGGTCATCTGGCATTCTGCAGAACCATCATTCATCACTGAATACTATGCAGTACATTTTGTCAGTAGTCCGTTGTAACCTCCCAACAATAAAATATAATTATATAATGCACATTTTAGCGTAACCTACCAACAGATAAATTCCATAACCTACCAATAATACAGTGTGACTAACCTCTCAATAAAATTGTGGCTCACTTATAACCTTTCAATAATTAACTAACTGTGAATCTAAACTGGTAAATTTGGACGTCAGCAGTGCTGCGTCATAGCCCTGGAAGATCATTCTGAATAAATTGAAAAATCCTTACCTCAATGAAGTCGCCAGATAACGCGTATATATCTGCTCCTATATGAAATTTTTCTGGCTCAGCCCAGTGCAATGCTGTCCGATAGATTTGTCATGTACGAGGGCAGTTCAATAAGTAATGCAACACTTTTTTTTTCTCGGCCAATTTTGGTTGAAAAAAACCGGAAATTTCTTGTGGAATATTTTCAAACATTCCCACTTCGTCTCGTATAGTTTCATTGACTTCCGACAGGTGGCAGCGCTGTACGGAGCTGTTAAAATGGCGTCGGTAACGGATGTGCATTGCAAACAACGGACAGTGATCGAGTTTCTTTTGGCGGAAAACCAGGGCATCTCAGATATTCATAGGCGCTTGCAGAATGTCTACGGTGATCTGGCAGTGGACAAAAGCACGGTGAGTCGTTGGGCAAAGGGTGTGTCATCATCGCCGCAAGGTCAAGCAAGACTGTCTGATCTCCCGTGTGCGGGCCGACCGTGCACAGCAGTGACTCCTGCAATGGCGGAACGTGCGAACACACTCGTTCGAGATGATCGACGGATAACCATCAAACAACTCAGTGCTCAACTTGACATCTCTGTTGGTAGTGCTGTCACAATTGTTCACCAGTTGGGATATTCAAAGGTTTGTTCCCGCTGGGTTCCTCGTTGTCTAACCGAACACCATAAAGAGCAAAGGAGAACCATCTGTGCGGAATTGCTTGCTCGTCATGTGGCTGAGGGTGACAATTTCTTGTCAAAGATTGTTACAGGCGATGAAACATGGGTTCATCACTTCGAACCTGAAACAAAATGGCAATCAATGGAGTGGCGCCACACCCACTCCCCTACCAAGAAAAAGTTTAAAGCCATACCCTCAGTCGGTAAAGTCATGGTTACAGTCTTCTGGGACGCTGAAGGGGTTATTCTGTTCGATGTCCTTCCCCATGGTCAAACGATCAACTCTGAAGTGTATTGTGCTACTCTTCAGAAATTGAAGAAACGACTTCAGCGTGTTCGTAGGCACAAAAATCTGAACGAACTTCTCCTTCTTCATGACAACGCAAGACCTCACACAAGTATTCGCACCCGAGAGGAGCTCACAAAACTTCAGTGGACTGTTCTTCCTCATGCACCCTACAGCCCCGATCTCGCACCGTCGGATTCCCATATGTTTGGCCCAATGAAGGACGCAATCAGTGGGAGGCACTACGCGGATGATGAAGAAGTTATTGATGCAGTACGACGTTGGCTCCGACATCGACCAGTGGAATGGTACCGTGCAGGCATACAGGTCCTCATTTCAAGGTGGCGTAAGGCCGTAGCATTGAATGGAGATTACGTTGAAAAGTAGTGTTGTGTAGCTAAAAGATTGGGGAATAACATGGTGTATTTCAATGCTGAATAAAACAACCCCTGTTTCAGAAAAAAATGTGTTGCATTACTTATTGAACTGCCCTCGTATAAAAAGAAGCAACTGATTTTTGTTTACAATAATCGGGCCATGGATTGGAGAAATTAGTAAATTCTTTAAACTGAGATGATTAATTTTTATAAGAAAGATTATTATTAAGAGATTTTTTAAAAAACATTTACATGGGACTTGAAATAACAATAGTACATATGCGCGAGGCTGCTTTTACCTTATACTACAACGCTCATGCACCGCCATCGCTCCCCACGACCGGCCCAGCCAACTCGATACACACGACTGCTCGCTACTACTTACTCCTACTGCCACACAGTTCCTACTGCATACAACACTACTCTTTGGTCTGAGATTCTCTTATAGCTTACATATCGCAGGCAGCGCGTGAGCAATCCATCGAAATTACATCTGCTCGAGTGCGCTAGCAATAAATTCCTTAGTCATGGACCTCTTACACCATGCTTCCCCATCAAGGCACCACTCCAAACGCAGCCATTGTCGTTGTGGTATGGACGGCAGCCTACGCATAGGACTGTAAATCCCTTATCCAGCTGCTACTGGTCTCCGACCAGCGATGCAGGTTGCCACAGAATGTTTTGGGGAGTCCATTACTTGTCCTCGGATGACACGCGCATATGTGAAGGGGTTAAGACGTGCTTGGTGCGCTATATGACGATCCTCCTTCATGGTAGTCAGACATGGTCAGTTCGAACCTTGACGACGTTTATGCCTGCCCTCACGTTCCCATGCAGTCCGACATCGGGCCACTGTCACATTCGAACGCCCACATGTCTCAATCTTGGGTGAGTCAATCAGCTTGTCGACAGGAGACCCACAATGAGGCCCTTTTTAAACTCGGTCAGACTTTGATAACGCTGGCTCACGCGAGTACGTGGCATCTCTGTGTACTCCCTGGCGATCACGCAACACCTGACTCTAATCATGCCCCACAGTAGCCCTATTAACAACACTAAACGAGACAGCAGTAATGCACTCAGCTGGCCGTTCCTTCTGTCACGTAGAATTGTAACTCTAATCATTTACATACCCAACAATGGTATGTTTGTGCACGAAGCTACATTGACTTTTGAACATGTCTTCTTTTTCGGGTAGTGGATTATAACAGTAACGGTCCCATCACATTTCCTTAGGGTGCTCCAGAAGTTACCGTTACATCTCTCTTTTGGGTTCCATTATTAGCGACAGGTTCAGTTCTTTCTGTAAAAAAGTCGTGAATCCAGCAACAAATCAGCTCTGATACTCGTTAAGCTCGTATTTTGTTCACTAAATGACAGTGCGTAATTGTATTAAACACTTTCCTGAAATCGAGGAACACGGCACGAACTTAGGTACCGATGACTACGGCGCTCTGGATTTCATGGAAGACCAGAGCGATCTGCGTTTCGCGAGACCTCTGTTTGCGGAGTCGTTGTTTATTTCATAGGAAACTCGTTCTCCGAAAACTTCGTAACTAACACGTGAGGGCTGGTCAGATTGTCTCCTACGTCGTACAGTTGGTAAAACAGGATTGTGTGCAGAATTCAGTACAGAACGGGGAGGAGCAGCGGGGGCGGGGGGGGGGGGGGGGGGGTTAAAAGTGTATCAGTTTCTAAGTTGCTTAGGTGAGTGGTAGCCCTCGTGAATGTGCTCACGGCCTGATCGGAAACACTCCAGCCAGGTAAATGCCCACGTTCAGGCTTAATGATATGCTTACGGGTATAAAGCCTAGTTGTCGTTTCCACTTTTTGTGCAGTATTTCGACGCCCGACTCTGTCATCTTCTTCACGTGCTGTAAGTTGTGTAATTATGTGTACTGCTGCCTGGATTCCAACCAAGCTGTCAACTATTGTTCCTCCCATACCAACTGAGAAAGGAAACCTGCCATAGATCGCTCTCTGATACGGTCGAAACTTGGCGGGCTGAAAGAAGGGTGAAAATAAAAGGACACCTAGTTCGGCTTAGGTGCCAACAGTCGGTAGATTTCGAGAAAATAACGGTCAAATTTTCGATGCGACTCCACCAATTTGTAGCGCCGTGGCCAGCAGTACAGTGTTCAAATACCCAGGGCGAGTCAAAAGTTCTTGGCCACCTTCATAAGTTGGAAGATTAAAGGGGAAATTGAAATGTGATGATGGGAACATAGGTTTGACATGGGGCCGCAACTTTTGGAGTGAATTTCATTCATGGCCGCCATCTTGAAATCTGCCATTTTTTATTCAAGTCATGTTTTTAAATGGGAAGGAGGGTGTATGACACATCAGATAACACTCGCTTGAGCTCTGGAATTTAGTGGTGTAATTTGTTTTTGTCTGTCTTGTACAGTTTAGAAGTTATTAATGTTCCAAGTTACCTTGGTACAGACTCATGTCTCTCTTTGTTCCAGGTGATCTAAAATGGATGTGACACGTGAACAGAAGATCGAAATCATCCTTATATCAGGGGAACGCAGCTACCGAACAATAGCAGCTGACTACAACAGACGGCACCCAGACAGAGAACCGGTATCGCACAGCACGGTGCCCCACGTGATCACCAAATTCCGAGAGACGGGCTCTGTTCACGATAGGGCACGTAGTGGGCGACCAAGGACTGCCACCAATGAGGAAACTGCAACTGCGGTTGTTGCGTCGTTTGTGAAAAGTCCTAAACGAAGTACCCGTAGTGTGGCCCTAGCATGTGGAATAAACCAAACCTCCGTTGTCCGGATATCGCACACCAATAAGTGGCATCCTTACAAGCTGCAGATGTAACATCGACTTAACGAGGATGACCATGATCGCTGACTGGAGTTCTGCCTGTGGGCTACTGAACAACACGAACTGGATCCTTTGTTTGCCAAGGGCACACCGTTCAGTTCAAAAATGTTGAAATGTATGTGAAATCTTATGGGACTTAACTGCTAAGGTCATCAGTCCCTAAGCTTACACACTATTTAACCTAAATTATCCTAAGGACAAACACACACACCCATGCCTGAGGGAGGACTCGAACCTCCGCCAGGATCAGCCGCACAGTCCATGACTGCAGCGCCTTAACCGCTCGGCTAATCTACTGTTCAGTGACGAGGCGTATTTCACTTTGAACGGGGAGGTTAATCGACATAATAGTCGATAATGAAGTGAAGTAAATCCGAACTGAGTTGCCCCAATTCTAGAACATAGTCCAGCGAAGGTGATGGTGTGGTGTAACATATGGGACACCCGCTTCATTGGGCCATTTTTCATTTACAACACCTTAACTGCACCACAGTATCTGATGCTGCTGCAGGACCTTGTGTTCCATTCCACACTGAACGCTGACGGCAATTTCCCATCTTATTTTCAGCACGATGGAGCCCCTCCACACTATGGCATTGGTGTCCGTGAATGGTTGGAGGAACAACTGCCAGAGAAGTGGATTGGTCACCGTGGTCCCGTGGAGTGGCCACCCAGATCCCCTGACTTAACGCCCCTTGATTTTTATCTATGGGGACATCCTCAGCAGATAGTGTATGCTGAGAGCATCCGTGATTTGAGACACCTGGAAGAACGCATACAACACGCCTGTGACCAAACTGCAGGAGACACTCTCCTCCGTGTGCAGTCAGAGTGGTTGCAGTGACTACAGTTGTGCACTGCACGGGATGGACAACACGCAGAACATGTGTTGTAGCAGTCGGTATGAAGGTAATTTCCCAACTTTGAACATTAATAACCTCTAAACTGTACAAAATAGACAAAAACAAATTACACCACTAAATTCCAGAGCTCAAGCGAGTGTTATTTGACGTGTCATACAGCCCCATTCCCATTTTTAAAAAATGTCTTGAATCCAAAATGGCGGATTTCTAGATGGCGGCCATGAATGACATTCACTCCAAAAGTTGCGGCCCCACATGAAACCTATGTTCCTATCATCACAGTTCAATTTTCCCTTTAATCTTCCAGCTCATTAAGGTGTCCAAGGACTTTTGATTCGCCCTATATAACGCTACATTTTGTTTTTACTTTGGTGTCCAGGAAGTATGTCACATCAATACTTTTCTCTGACTTCGTAAAATAAAATTGAATTATTGACAAAAGCATTTCAAACATTTTTAAAAATACAGTGTAGTGTCTCAAATTTTATGTAGCCTTATACTGCCAATAGTACTTGGAAATTGAAAAGATAAAAATTTTAGTATTTCAGTTTGTGCTTTGAGTTTATTTTTATACTTCAAGAGAACCAGAGCATTCGTAAAAACATTCAAAGTATAAAAATTCGGAGCACCAAGAGTAAACGCGAAAGGCACTTATGGCACAGTAATTTTCGTGTACAGCATCATTAGGAAAACAGTCTCGCGATCTAGCGATAATTTCTTGGTAAATCATGCATATCGAAGCATTTTCTCGAAAGCGTGAGCCTGGTGAAATTGCATTGTTTCCAGTTGCGATGTCTCTTTGCTGTGCGATGAGATTAGGGCACTTCTGTAATCGGCGAATATAATGCTTCCCCTATCAGTAAAAGTTTACTTCGCATGCTTCACGAAACCGCATACACTTTGGTGGAATTACTTTTAAAGAATGTATGGGTATTCCGATTTCATCGATAAATAGCCCATCGTTTAAGGAGGGATCGTTTCGCCCATCCCACAGGTTAATAATGTACTCAAACGGCCTCCATTTTTACTTTGAGTTCACAAAACTTTGTCCAGAAAGCCATGATAGGGTTCTTTTGCGCGCTTTCAAGATTTTGTGGCTGTTCAGTGAACGTTCTGATGTCGTTCCATTAATTGGTTTACGTCTTGATGAACTCTAGGACCAAATTTGTCACTGACTTGTTGGAAACAAACTAAAACTCTTACTAGCACTTTTCTGCAAGGTGTTAATCAGTGTCTGTTGTGACGATAAAACCTGTTTTTAGTAAGATTTGGAATCTTCATTCCCTTTGCCATAAATTCCATCTTATTACACGATGTCATAAAAAATATTGATGTCACATGCGTCCGCGACAACAAATGAAAAGCAAAACTTAAGACTGAATTTGAACACGGTTCGCAAAACTTCGAAATGGTGCCCTTAGTCACCACGCTACCAAAGCACTTCGTTTTACGCCTACGGGTTGCGCAATGGAGATACGTCGAAAGTTTGATCGTCGTTTTCTCGGAAGCTACTGCGGTTTGTCACCTAATCCAAAATAGATGCAGCTTTATTTTCATTCTGTCATCCTGCCAAGTTTCGGCTGTATCGGAAAGCGACCTATGGCGGGTTCCCGTCGTCCACTAAGCCCTTTGATGCTCTTTTGCTTTTCAGAGCCCGTACTGGTATTCCCTGAAACCCACATATAGTTTACTGTCTCTGGTGGAGATGATGGCCAGTGAAATGTTAATAAACTGAGTGCCAGATCCCAAGCCTTGATTAAATTGAAATCTCTATCCCTGTTTATTACATTTTCCGACATCTTTATTTCGACAAACTCTAATTACGCTGTCCCAGAACTTTGGCATTTACACCACGAACCTGGTCATCTAGTAATTCGTTTCATGACTTCATTCAAGGCAGTGCTTGGTGACAGTGCTACCACCATCCGTCACAAATAAATTCGGTGCTAAACACTCGGGTCCATTGCGCTCGATCCTAAGCCTCGCCGAAGAATTACGTCAACTGCGAAGTGTTCCGAAGAAATGGGCGTACAGGTCGTCAAACTGAGAGGTCTTCGCGGCCAAAACTGAAGAATGCCTGTGAAAGAGATTGAGACAGGGAAAAAGAACTGAAGAATTACTTGCTTACCTTATACTGGCCCAATGTCCGGAAAGATCAATGAACTCCTGCGGAAAAATTGCCATCTATTGTATTGCGCTCCTGTCCACAAAGATCGAAAGTATTCTTTATAATGTTAAAGACGGTCTACGTCTCCGAGAGCCTAGTTTGTATCGCAGTCCAATGTGACATGTTCCGCAGGGGCAGACTATTAGGGCAGTCGAGAAGAGATGCAGTGGACAACAGCGACTCACCCGACCAAAACAACCAAGCAAATCAGCTGCCACCGAGCATTGCCTCGAATATAATCAAGAAACGAAATACGACAAGAGCAATACTGTGGTGTGTTCTATCCTCTGCTGTGGACTGATGTAACACACATTTACAACAGAACTGTTTATTACAGTAATTAAACAAAGTATGCTCCTGAGAGAGAATACCTTCACAACTTGATAACTGAAAACTATCATGGACATTATCTCGAGGAGGAGGGAAGACAGCTCGGCACCGTTCTACGACGCAAGGACCTGGTAGGCAGCCAGTGGTAACCACGGCGAAGACTACGTAAAATTTGAGACAATACAGTCTATTTTAAAAGGATTTGAAATGCTTATTTCTTTTGTCAATAATTCCATTGTATTTTACAATGTCAGAGAAAAATATTGACGTGACATATTTTCGTGACATCAGAATAAAGCCAAATGTAGGATTGTATTGGAACACATGAGTCTTGGCCGCTTACTACCAACTCACGTGGAATCACAATGCACGAGTGGAACGGTGAAATCGCGTCGAAAGTTTTACGGTTATTTTTCGAAAACTAGTGATTGTTGGCACCTAATCCGAACCAGGCGTCCCTTTTCAACCTGCCAAGCTTCTTCACAGAGCGACCTACGGCGAGTTCCCCTTCTCAGCTGGTATGGGACGAACAATAGTTGACAGTTTGGTTGGAATCCAGGCAGTGAGTAAACTGAAACGTCCCCTACGAAAAATTTATGAATTACGGTGCTGATGAACCCCTTACGTTATTTGATTTTCAAACAGCTGAGCAAAACTGAACGTACTCAGACATTACTCTCTTTACTCATTCTGATCAACACAAAACTGACACACAATATTTTTAGCGCAACGCAATCCGACTTTCAAAAATCCCTACAAAAGAATGGCCCTGACTAACAATAACCCATACCTTCAATGAATCACTTACCTCACAAAAATCTTCATTACTCGAACTGCTGCAATACAGAGAGCGCAAATACTGCCAGCTAAACAAAAGATTCTAACTACTGAAGGCACTAACTACTGATAGGCATAGTTAGCAAATGAAAGCTTTTGATAAAGAACAAACAATTTATTTACCTTAATAATGTTCAAAAGTCATTATATATATATATATATATATATATATATATATATATATATATATATATATATATATATATATATATATATATCAGTTCATGATATCCAGTATCACAAATTTACTCTTTCTGGCGGACGCACGTCCAGATCGTCCGCCCTTAAAATTCTTCCATCTCTCTCCCCACATCCACCACTGCTGGCGGCTCACCTCCAACTGCGCAACGCTACGCGCTGTTCACATCCAACTGCCCAACTCTACAATAGCGAACATTCCAACAATGCAAACCAGCCACAGCCTGCACACAGCACAGTCAGTGATTTTCATACAGAGCGCTACGTGACGTTACCAACATAAAAACCTAAACATCCTACTTACGAAGACTACATAAAATTTGAGAAAATACAGTCTATTTTTAAAATAATTTGAAATGCTTATTTCTTTTGTCAATAATTGCATTGCACTTTACGATGCCAGACAAAAATATTGATGTGACATACTTCCGTGACATCAGAATAAAAACAAAATGTAGGATTGTATTGGAACACATGAGTCTTGGCCACTGCATTTCCAACTCACCCAACTCACGTGGATTCACAATGCGCGAGTGGACTGGTGAAGTCACGTCAGATATTTGACGGTTATTTTTTTCGAAAACTAGTGATTGTTGGCACCTAAGCCGAACCAGGTGTCCCTTTATTTTCAACCTGCCAAATTTCGACCGTATCACAGAGCGACCTATGGCGGGTTCCTCTTCTCAGCTGGTATTGGACGAACGATAGTTGACAGTTTGGTTGGAATCCAGACAGTGAGTACACATAATTACACAACTCTCAGCCCGTGAAGGAGACATTGCACATAAAGTAGAAACGACAACTCGGCCTTATACTCGTAAGCACACCATTAAGCCTGAATGTGAGCATTTACCTGGCTAAAGTGTTTCTGATCAGGCCATGGGCACCTTCACGAGGGCTACCACTTACTTAAGCAACTGAAAACCCTCCTGTGTTAAACGTAGCTTGGAATTTTTGGAATGCCTCGTCATTCGAGTCTCGTACATTTCATGCCATGTTATTTTCCAAAATTTAACTTTCGAACTTGGAAACTGATATATACAAAGATATAAACACTTTTGCCATTTTTTTTACTATGGTAGGGTCTGGTATGGTCATAGCCTTGGAAAGCCTAGGGGGCCTCGGACCGGTGTTCATGGTGTGGGTTCCTGTAGTCATGTCCTAGTTCATGAACCACGGACAACGTATGAGTGGCCAAGTAAGTGGTCCCGACAGTCGGGATACGAGTTACTTTGGAATAAGGCTGGGCATCTCGGACATATTCTGAGTCGTCGTCACCTTTGTGCTCATACGGCAAAGACTACCAAATCCACCGGTTAGTCCCTCAGCCGTTAGGGGTAAAACCCAATGGGACTCGGGGCAAGTAAGGCTAGCAACCTGCTTCCCTGGTACTTTAAATATGATGCTGGCAACAATCAGAGCAAAATGCCTCGGACCTTTGGAGGTGACGGAGTCCCACCTCTAACTGACAAACCAGGGACTCCAAAGATACGACTTGGCAAACAAATGGTAATGAGATGGGGAGCTATTAATATCAATGGGGGCTACTCTGGGAAGAAGGTAGAGCTGGCAGAGGCTGCAAGTAAGATGGGGCTGGACGTTTTAGCTGTTAGTGACATTCGGGTAAGGGGTGAGAAAGAAGAGGAAGTGGGAGAATACAAGGTCTACCTGTCAGGAGTCAAAGCAGGAATAGCACAATGGGGTGTAGGGCTTTACATAAGGAAAGAAATGGAACCCAGCGTAGTTGCAATAAGGTATGTAAACGAACGACTGATGTGGATAGATTTGACAGTGTCTAGCAAGAAAATTAGGATTGTGTCGGTGTATTCGCATTGTGAAGGGACAGATCAAGATAATATGGATAGTTTTTATGAGGCACTCAGTGATGTAGTTGTTAGAGTAAAGGACAAGGACAGTGTTCTGCTCATGCGTGACTTTAACGCCAGGATTGGAAATCGAACAGAAGGGTATGAAAAGGTTATGCGTAAATTTGGAGAGGATATGGAGGCCAACAGGAACGGGAAACAACTCTTGGATTTCTGTGCCAGTATGGGTTTAGTAATCACAAACTCCATTTTTAAACATAAGAACATTCACCGGTATACTTGGGAAGGCAGGGGAACGAGATCTGTCATTGACTATATAATAACAGATCAGAAATTCAGGAAGGATGTGAGGGACACACGTGTATTCAGAGGATTCTTTGATGACACTGATCATTATTTAATCTGCAGTGAAATTGGGATTGTGAGGCCGAAAGTGCAGGAGGTCAGGTCCATTTGTAGGAGGATAAGAGTGGAGAAACTTCAGGATAAGGAAATCAGGCACAAGTACATAACAGCGATCTCAGAAAGGTACCAGTTAGTTGAATGTAGTCAATTACAGTCATTCGAAAAGGAATGGACAAGGTACAGGGACACAGTACTAGAAGTGGCTAAAGAATGCCTCGGAACAGTAGTGTGTAAAAGTAGGATGAAGCAAACAGCTTGGTGGAATGATACAGTCAAGGCAGCCTGTAAAAGGAAAAAGAAGGCGTATCAAAAATGGCTACAAACCAGAACCCAGGTAGACAAAGTTATGTTGAAGAAAAAAACAAAGCCAAACAGATAATTGCAGCATCCAAGAAGAAATCGTGGGAAGACTTTGGAAACAGGTTGGAGACTATGGGTCAAGCTGCTGGAAAACCATTCTGGAGTGTAATTAGCAGTCTTCGAAAGGGAGGTAAGGAGGAAATGACAAGTATTTTGGACAGGTCAGGAAAACTGCTGGTGAATCCTGTGGATGCCTTGGGCAGATGGAGGGAATATTTTGAAGAGTTGCTCAATGTAGGTGAAAATGCGATCAGTAATGTTTCAGATTTCGAGGTAGAATGGGGTAGGAATGATGATGGAAATAGGATCACATTTGAGGAAGTGGAAAAAATGGTCAATAGATTGCAGTGCAATAAAGCGGTTGGGGTGGATGAAATTAAGTCGGAACTCATCAAATACAGTGGAATGTCAGGTCTTAAATGGCTACACAGGATAATTGAAATGGCCTGGGAGTCGGGGCAGGTTCCATCAGACTGGACAAAAGCAGTAATCACACCAATCTTTAAGCATGGAAACAGAAAAGATTGTAACAACTATAGAGGTATCTCTTTAATCAGCGTTGTGGGTAAAATCTTCTCAGGTATTGTTGAAAGGAAAGTGCGAGTATTAGTTGAGGACCAATTGGATGAAAATCAGTGTGGGTTTAGGCCTCTTAGAGGTTGTCAGGACCAGATCTTTAGCTTACGGCAAATAATGGAGAAGTGTTATGAGTGGAACAGGGAATTGTATCTATGCTTTATAGATCTAGAAAAGGCATATGACCGGGTTCCTAGGAGGAAGGAGGAAGTTATTGTCTGTTCTACAAGATTATGGAATAGGAGGCAAACTTTTGCAAGCAATTAAAGGTCTTTACATGGATAGTCAGGCAGCAGTTAGAGTTGACGGTAAATTGAGTTCATGGTTCAGAGTAGTTTCAGGGGTAAGACAAGGCTACAACCTGTCTCCACTGTTGTTCATATTATTTATGGATCATATGTTGAAAACAATAGACTGGCTGGGTGAGATTAAGATATGTGAACGCAAAATAAGCAGTCTTGCATATGCGGATGACTTAGTTGTGATGGAAGATTCGATTGAAAGTTTGCAAAGTAATATTTCAGAGCTAGATCAGAAATGTAAGGACTATGGTATGAAGATTAGCATCTCCAAAACGAAAGTAATGTCAGTGGGAAAGAAATATAAACGGATTGAGTGCCAAATAGGAGGAACAAAGTTAGAACAGGCGGACGGTTTCAAGTACTTAGGATGCATATTCTCACAGGATGGCAACATAGTGAAAGAACTGGAGGCGAGGTGTAGCAAAGCTAATGCAGTGAGTGCTCAGCTACGATCTACTCTCTTCTGCAAGAAGGAATTCAGTACCAAGACTGAGTTATCTGTGCACCGTTCAATCTTTCGACCAACTTTGTTGTATGGGAGCGAAAGCTGGGTGGATTCAGGTTACCTTATCAACAAGGTTGAGGTTACGGATATGAAAGTAGCTAGGATGATTGCAGGTACTAGTAGATGGGAACAATGGCAGGAGGGTGTCCACAATGAGGAAATCAAAGAAAAACTGGGAATGAACTGTATAGATGTAGCAGTCAGGGCGAACAGGCTTAGATGGTGGGGTCATGTTACACGCATGGGAGAAGCAAGGTTACCCAAGAGACTCATGGATTCAGCAGTAGAGGGTAGGAGGAGTCGGGGCAGACTGAGGAGAAGGTACCTGGATTCGGTTAAGAATGATTTTGAAGTAATAGGTTTAACATCAGAAGAGGCACCAATGTTAGCACTGAATAGGGGATCATGGAGGAACTGTATAAGGGGGGCTATGCTCCAGACTGAACGCTGAAAGGCATAATCAGTCTTAAATGATGATGATGATGATGATGATATGGTAGGGTCAAGTCCTTAATGGCACTCCGCCCCCCTCGCTTCCACCCCCCCCCCCCCCCTATCCCCCTCCATGCCCTGTACTGCATTCAGAAAACAGTCCTGCTTTACTGACTATGCGACGTAGGAGACAATCTGAGCATCCCTCGCATGTTATGAGTTTTCGGAGAGCGAAAATTTCCTGTTAAAATCAACATGCACTCCGCAAATAGAGATTTCAGGAAACGCAGCTCGCTCTGTTCCTCCATGAGATCCAGAGAGCCGTAGACATCGGCACCCAAGTTGATGCTTCGTTCTATGATTTTAGAAAATTATTTTATGCAATTCCTCAGTGAACAAAATACGAGCTTAACGACTATCGGAGCTGATTTGTTGCTGGATTCAGTACTTCTTTACAGAAATAACTCAGCCTGTCGCTATTGACGGAACACAAGAGACAGATGTTACGGTAATTTTTGGAGTGCCTTAATGAAGTGTAATAAGACCGGTACTGTTATAATACACTGCCTGAAAAAGAAGAAGCCATATTCGAATGCCAATGTAACTTCGTACTCGAACATACCATTGGCGTGTATGTAAATGATTAGAGTTACAGTACTACATCTACATACTCCGCAATCCACCATACGGTGCGTGGCGGAGGATACCTCGTACCACAACTAGCATCTTTTCTCCCTGTTCCACTCCCAAACAGAACGAGGGAAAAATGACTGCCTATATGCCTCTGTACGAGCCCTAATCTCCCTTATCTTATCTTTGTGGTCTTTCCGCGAAATATAAGTTGGCGGCAGTAAAACTGTACTGCAGTCAGCCTCAAATGCTGGTTCTCTAAATTTCCTCAGTAGCGATTGTCGAAAAGAACGCCTCATTTCCTTCAGAGACTCTCACCCGAGTTCCTGAAGCATTTCCGTAACACTCGTGTGATGATCAAACCTACCAGAAACAAATCTAGCAGCCCGCCTCTGAATTGCTTCTATGTTCTCCCTCAATCCGACCTGATAGGGATCCCAAACGCTCGAGCAGTACTCAAGAATAGGTCGCACGAGCGTTCTATAAGCGATATCCTTTACAGATGAACCACATCTTCCCAAAATTCTACCAATGAACGGAAGACGACTATCCGCCCTCCACACAACTGCTGTTACATGCTTGTCCCACTTCATATCGCTCTGCAATGTTACGCCCAAATACTTAATCGACGTGACTGTGTCAAGCGCTACACTACTAATGGAGTATTCAAACATTACGTGATTCTTTTTCCTATTCATCTGCATTAATTTACATTAATCTATATTTAGAGTTAGCTGCCATTCTTTACACCAATCACAAATCCTGTCCAAGTCATCTTGTATCCTCCTACAGTCACTCAACGACGACACCTTCCCGTACACCACAGCATCATCAGCAAACAGCCGCACATTGCTATCCACCCTATCCAAAAGATCATTTATGTAGATAGAAAGCAACAGCGGACCTACCACACTTCCCTGGGGCACTCCAGATGATACCCTCACCTCCTACGAACAGTCACCATCGAGGACAACGTACTGGGTTCTATTACTTAAGAAGTCTTCGAGACACTCACATATTTGGGAACCAATTCCATATGCTCGTATCTTAGTTAGGAGTCTGCAGTGGGTCAACTTCTCTGTCTCAAGGAAATTCATTATATTCGAACTGAGAATACGTTCGAGAATCCTGCAACAAACCGATGTTAAGGATATTAGTCTGTAATTTTGAGGATCCGCCCTTCTACCCTTCTTATATACAGGCGTCACCTACGCTTTTTCCAGTCACTCGGGACTTTAAGTTGGGCAAGAGATTCGCGATAAATGCAAGCTAAGTAAGGAGCCAATGCAGTAGAGTACTCTCTGTAAAACCGACGTGACAGGAGAATGGCCATCTGAGTGCATTACTGCTGTCTCGTTTAGTGTTGTTACTAGGCCTCCTACGGGGCGTAAACAGCATCACATGCTGAGTGATCACCTAGGAGGACACAGAGATGCCACGCCCTTGCATGAGCCCGTGTTATGAGCATTGGTGTCGGAGTGTTGGCAGCGCAGCGGCGTATGTGGCTCACGGAGAAGACGTCACACCTCGGTGGCCAGCGGGAGCGGCAGCGGTCACGGCAGGCGGGGTGCGTTGCGGAGATTTGAAACGGTTCTTTATCCGTTGGAGCCCGGGACGTGTCTGCCTTCCTCCGGCCGGAGTGCAGACCTATTGTAGTTGCCTGTGGAAGGGTACGGCGCTGTACCACAAGAACACGTGGCCGCTCTATCGGAAAATACTGTCCGCCGATCGTTGCGCTGCGAGCTGCCACTCACATGCCAAATAGCAGTGAAGCTGGTGGCTCCGGACGCTGTGGCAGGTGCTGGCAGCTCGACTGCATACCAGTCGACCACAGTGTTATGCACCTGGGAGTGACGACGCTTCGGTCGGCTTCCGGCCAATTCACACTGGCCGTCACGTCACGTCACGCACGTCACGTCCCATCAAAACATTCTGCATTGCATTTCAAATGGCGGCATCCACACCAACCTTCCCGTCCCGTCACGTCACATCACGGCACAATTAAGGTTTCTCGGGAAGTTAGATTTGACGGCTGACGTCATAAGTGGGTTGTTTATCACGTGACCCCAAGCTCATTTGCACCCGATACTCGATCATGCACAGCTCTCCATATTTCGTTTCGCTCTGGCTTTCCCTCCATGAACCATAGACCTTGCCGTTGGTGGGGAGGCTTGCGTGCCTCAACGATACAGATAGCCGCACCGTAGGTGCAACCACAACGGAGAGGTATCTGTTGAGAGGCCACACAAACGTGTGGTTCCTGAAGAGGGGCAGCAGCCTTTTCAGTAGTTGCAGGGGAAACAGTCTGGATGATTGACTGATCTGGCCCTGTAACACTAACCAAAACGGCCTTGCTGTTTTGGCACTGCGAACGGCTGAAAGCAAGGGGAAAGTACAGCCGTAATTTTTCCCGAGGGCATGCAGCTTTACTGTATAGCGTGGAGAGCTGCATCAAACCAGTCTCAGGACTGAAGACCACAACAACAACAACTGGCTTTCGTGGTTAATAGCAGTTGTTTTTTGTTCGTTATTCGTTATAAACTGTTTCGCTATTATTTTATTAAAATTTATAGTAAATGACGAGAGATTAATTGAAGCAGTGAGGCAGCAGTCTGAATTGTACGACATGAGCTCACTCCCTCATTTGCCCAATACTACATTTATTAAGTAGATTTTTATACGTAGCGTTACGGTATTTATAATGAAACGCATTGCAATATGTACAATAAAGTACTGTGAGTAGAACCAGATTAATTAGCAGGTGCAATTTTTTTGTATGTTGTCAGGTATTTGTAGAGTTCCATAGAGAAATGGACCGATACCTTCAGGTACTACAAACTGTTTGTTTAAATATGTGTTTGTGGCAGGTTTATTTGTTGTTAAGTAGCTCTCTGGACTTGTGAAAAACAATTTAACATGCACCAATGGACAATATTTATGTACTTTCACTCAGTACAAATAAGGCACTTGAACTATTAAAAGCCAAATACAAGACGTAAGGAAAACCTATAAATCTTGAAGGGAAAGGTATTTAGGGAAACATGACTATTATAAGAAAAATTGCACTGGACTAGCAACGAAACTTAATCTTAAACAAACCAATTTTTCACTGGATATGATGACAGATCGTAACACTGTGTTGCTTTTAGTAATCCTGGTTGTAGTTTGATGTAACAAATAAGAAAACTGATGCTTCGACTTTCTAAAATATAAACTAACGACTTCTCTTCCTCGAGCTTCTTGTATAGTGTGTGAAATTCCCCTTCTCTACCACACTCTGTTTTTGCATTGTTTTGCACTTCTGTTTTTCTTCTCTAATATGTAAGCTATTCATGCAAGATCCAAACCATCTGAGTGCAATAAATGTCATTTTCGTACAAATGTGAACTCCAGCATCCACGTATATAAGCTATCACGTTGTGTATGTGAATTTCGACTGTAAAAACAGTTGAAAATCATCTTCGGAAGATTGCAATTCCCACGAAAAAAGAAAATACGTTTGAGAACAGCCATGCAAGTTAAGATCAGGTGACCTGAACTGACTTGACGTCTAGGTCCACGAGAAAGACAGGCCGTGGCGCGTACGTCACAGCAGGTGACACTGCAGGTCTTATGAGTCAACAACTGCCTCCGCCAGGGAACGAGTAACTATTTCAGACGAGTCTGATAATTCTTGAATACTCGTTTAGATGCATGCAAGTTCTCGATAGCACACGACAAAATTAAGAACTTTAGTCGGTACGTTTTCAATTAAATACTGATTTCTCTTAGGCCGTGCTCGGAGCTTAGCGTTACCGAAGTGTGGCGGACAAGCCTAGTCGAGGCCCACGTCACGAAGGTAGTCCTGAACTCGTTCGCTCGTTCAGCTCACCCGATAAAATGCGTTTCTAAACCTGTTAACTCGCAGCTGGGCGTGTAAGTACTAACGAGAATTGCATCTTCCACTGGAATCTGCTATTATGAAGTCTTACTGATTAACAGCACTACAGCAAAATTTAATTTAAGATCGATATAAATGGTATAACGGCTTGTTTATAGCATTCAGTCTCTTCTGCTTAACAGTACTCATTACATGCTGGAAGCGGTGCCTTATGCAACTGATAATCATTTTCGCATGATTTGATTTTACTGTACGCCAGTACAGCCGTAACAATGTATAAGCAGGCCCATGGACTTCCCATCATTGTAGGACTAATAACAATAAGATTCCATAATATCGGATTCCAGTATAAGATTCAGCTTTCGTTTGTACGGACACTCCTAGCTACGAGTTAACACGTGTAGAAACGTAGTTTGTCTGCTGATTTGAGCGAGCGAGCGAGCGCAGGACTACCTTCGTAACGTACGCGCCGCGGCCTGTCTTTCTCGTAGGCCTCGAGCCTAGTAGTGTGACGTCACAGTTCCTTGCTGGGCCCATATATCTCGTTAGCCCCGTTTGACGTGCCGTGACGTGACGGACAGTGTGAAAACACCGTGACGTGATGGTTACGTGACGTAACGGTACCGTGACGGCCTGTGCGAACTGGCCTTTATTGTGAGTCAGAACGTAATCGGAGTTGATAGTATACGCATAACTGCCCTGAAAGCATTGACAGTACTATGTCTTTTCCTCAGACGCCGTTGTTCTTTTTTACTGCAACGTCACCACTTGTTTCCCACGAGGACCAAGTGCGATAATATCGTGGTTGCGTAGCACAATGCCTTGCCTCGTCTATGTACCAATCACCCCGCAGGTGAGGTAGGGACGCTAAACGTAGACGTAAGTACGGTAGTCAAACAATGCAGGGGGCAGGCCTGCATACACTACATGGTGTAGGCGCCATATTTCTGGGAAAGCATGATTACGGTTCAAATGGTTCAAATGGCTCTGAGCACTATGGGACTTAACATCTGAGGTCATCAGTCCCCTAGAACTTAGAACTACTTAAACCTAACTAACCTAAGGACATTACACACATCCATGCCCGAGGTAGGATTCGAACCTGCGACCGTAGCACTGGCGCGGTTCCGGACTGAAGCGCCTAGAACCGCTCGGCCACCGCGGACGGCCATGATTACGGATTCTATCGAAATAAAGACGTCAGAAAACTAACAAATAAAGTTTGGGGTCTGGCACTCCGTTTATTAAAATCTCACCGGCCGTCACATTCACCAGAAATGGTGAACGCTAAGAGAATGTGCGTTTCAGAGACTGTCAGGACGGGTTCTGAAAAATAGAAGAGCATCAAAGGACGTAGTGGACGTCGGAAGCAGAACTCAGCTATAAATAACGGAGCGGGATCAACGATAGTTCAGAGTCTGGTTGAAGTCCAGGCAGCGAATACATACAATAGTGTAATCCGCAGCACCTGAAGAAGACGAATGGGTCGGTTGCCATAATATTATACGAAAAATGGAAACAACAACTCGGCTGTATACCTGGTAGCACAACATTAATTAATCATTCTGAGAAAACTTGAAAGCTCACATGCATAGGACTACTGTATCTGCAGACAGCAACAAATTCCAAATCTGAGGATGAAAATTTCAGTCTGCAGTGGAGTGTGCACTGATATGAAACTTTCTGGGCGGATTAAAACTGTGTGTCGGACCGGTAGAGCACTTGCCTGCGAAAAGCAAGTTGTAATCTGCAGGAACCAAACGATTCGTGAGTCCACAATAAGGACTAGGAAATCTCAGGAATTTGCGTTAAGAAACACAGAGAGAGGCAGAGCCTTTTCCCTCATTTACACGTTCACGTAGCTACAGATTGTTGACCAGCGTTAAAAGCCTTAGCGCTTAATAGTTATACTAATAATAATGAGAGCACACTTCCATTTTATATTGTGTCAGTTAACGACGTCAAAGTTTAGAGAATTTGTTGCTGTGTGAGTTCTTACGTTAGTTGTATGACATGTGTACTTCTGGAAGTACGTTTTTCAAACGCTACCCGCTCGTATAGCCCCACACGCGTTAGCACACCGCTTCCGGGATTTGGAGAGAAGCGTCGGCCCCGAAACGAATCCACCCAGTGACTTAAAGACGAAGTCCGGTGTGCTGGCCAGTCTGGATAAGGTTTTTAGACCGTTTTCCTTATCCGACCAAGAGAAGACTGGGCTGGTACCCATGTGCCGCTTCAGTTACACGATTCGCGAGCATTTCGAAACGTTCTCACACTTTCACATGGTATAAGACTCGACGCAGACACATGAGGGTGCACAAATTCCGCCCCAGGGCAGAAGAGATAACAGAAAGACATCAGACAACCCTCTACCACTAACATTGCCAAATACGGAACAACGCTCCGGTCCCGTCAAAGGATAAGGCCAGGAAAAAGAAAATGTTTTCGAAATGCTGTATTTTGCTGAATTATGATTTCTACATCTACATCTACATGATTACTCTGCAATTCACACTTAAGTGCCTGGCAGAGGGTTCATCGAACCATTTTCATACTACTTCTCTACCACTCTTGAATGGCGCTTGGGAAAAAGGAACACCTTAATCTTCCCGTTCGAGCTCTGATTTCTCTTATTTTATTATGATGATCATTTTTCCCTACGTAGGTGGGTTTCAACAAAATATTTTCATATTCCGAAGAGAAAGTTGGTGATTGAAAATTCGCAAATAGATCTCTACGAAAAGAAAACCGCCTTTGTTTCAGTGACTGCCACCCCAACTCGCGTATCATATCAGTGACACTCTCACCCCTATTGCGCGATAACACAAGCCTCCCTTCTTTGCACTTTTTCGATGTCCTCCGTCAATCCTACCTGGTAAGGATCCCACACCGCACAGCAATATTCCAGCAGAAGACGGACAAGTGTAATGTAGGCTGTCTGTTTAGTGGATTTGTCGCATCTCCTAAGTGTTCTGCCAACAAAGCGCAGTCTTTGTTTCGCCTTCCCCACAATATTATCTATGTGGTCTTTCCAATTTAAGTTCTCGTAATTGTAATTACTAGGTATTTAGTCGAATTGACAGCCCTTAGATTTGTGCGATTTATCGTATACCCAAAATTTATCGGATTTCTTTCAATACCCATGTGGATGACCTCGCGCTTTACTTTGTTTAGTGCCAATTGCCACTTTTTGGATCATACATTTCTTGGACATCATGTTAAAACGCTGCACTGAGCACTGATGTAAACAGATTATTATATTAAAACATTTTGTTGTAATTAAACAATTTATGATTATTACACTAAAACATTTTATTCGGTTGGTGCTTTAAGTTCGTGACTATACTCCATAAGTTTAATAAACGCAACAGGTACACATAACAGAGACTTCAGTTATCAGTAATATTTCCTGCTTCACTATTTACGCTAGGGTAGCTTTTTGGTTCCACGACTGTAGAAATCACCGGGTTTTGAGGCGTAGACACATGTTCGGTGCACATTTTCATCCAGGAAGGAAGTTCCTTGTAAGTTGTTGGTTATACAGCGAAAAAGGTTAAAATCCGAGGGTGCAAGATCAGATGAATAAGTGAGTCCGAAATAACTTCCTCATCCCACTCCTGTATGTTTTTTGTCAATCTAGCAGAATACGGGCTGGCGATGTTGGAAAGCAGCACTACTTTCTGGTCGTTGTACTTGGACAGGGTCTGCAAGACGTCTCAGTTGTTGACAATAAATGTCAGCAGCGATTGTTACATCTTGAGGAAGCAATTCGTAGTACACCACACCGTCGCTTTTCACCAGGTGCATAACAATATCTTTTGTGGAAGCGCGTCGGTCTTTGTAAGAGGAGTTGCAGCTTTCTTTGGACTCAACCATTCCTTTCTTTGCCCAATATTAACGTAAAAACACCATTTCTCGTCACCAGTAACAATACAGGATAGGAATCGTCGGTGTTGATCATGAGCCAGTTGATGACGAGCAAACAGACAAGCAGAGATACACATACGGCCATCCGCTGAGTTTTGGGGTTTTGGCCTTTTGTGAGATTATGCCGTACCCCTACACACTATTTTTGAAACTTCCCCACTGCATGCAAATGTCGCACGATGGTGGAATGATCACAGTTCATCACATTTGACAGTTCTCGTGTACACTGAATTGGATCATTGTGAATTGAACCGTTTAAACGATCGTCATCAAACCCCAAACATGGAGAGTCACTTTGTCAAAACGATTCTCCCTAAATCGAGAAAACCATTTTCTTGCTGTGTTGTGTCCGAAAGCGCAGCGTAAATGTTTCTCGCTGCCTCCGCTACTGTCATCCCTCTATTGAACTCAAACAGAATAATATGACGGAAATATTCAGATTTCTCCACTTGGAATTCCATATTGTAGCGTCTACAGCTCCACTCGTTTTCTTTAAATGACAAAATGACAATATCTAAACTGATTTAGCAAAAATGAACTACAAATAAAAAGCGAGAATCGATAAATAACATGAAAATAAAACGCTTCGAATTTATGCATTAATCTATAATTAAGATGGCAGGCATCTGCGGCACGTGGAAACTGGGGATGACGGCAAAGTAGATTTGCATGGGGGGAGGGCGAAGAGGACAGTAAGAAAATGTGACCCCGAACCGAACCCCGGTTCCGCGCCTGATCTAAAAGGAAGAACTCCAGTGGCACCCTGATAGGGGTTATCGGGTACAGTTTCAGGTGGTCGCGCGCGAGGCGTGCAGCTCTCCCACCAGGGGCACCAGTCGCCGCGTGGGACGCCGTACAGCGGACAGTTGGGCGCAGCAGAGCACAGGTCCCGGCGCGGCCCGCGTAATAGTGGTCAGCCTGCGGGCTGCGGACCGCGGGGGGTTCCCCGGGTATTAGCCCGGCGGCTGCAATCGCCGTCAATCAAAGACCGCTGCAATCACCGCGCTGCAGGCCGGCCGGGATAATTACCTTTTTGTTAATAACGCCAAACGAGTTTATAATTCGTCTCGTCAGTCGGCCAGAACAGAACAGTAGGGGTCGGGCAGATACATGCGCGGTGTCACTTTTTCTGTGGTGTCACAGTCATGGCAATTGGCTGTCAAAACTGGACCGCGTCCATTTGTGTCGATCTGCCCCCTGTGATAGGTGGCGTGGGAGGGGCGAGAGGGGGGGGGGGTTCGAGCGCGCAGGGGGCAAGTCGGCCAGCGACGCACCGCACTGGTGCGCGGCCAGCCGGCCTGGGACGTCTGTTTATCATAACTCCATTAACGACCGGTAATGAAATGTCGGCGGGGGTCGCGGCCCCCTCCTCCCTGCACAAACTCCGTATAATTTTGATGTTGTCGGCCGGCATACAATTAATGCTCACCACCGAAACTCGTTTCCATGTCTCACTTTTCTATTAAAATTCAAATAATGTCCGGAAATATTCAGGCGGCCGGGACAATTTGTGCATTTGAGCTTTCACGTAAATGTAATTGTTTTAAACTGTTACTCTATCAAAAGTGCCATTTAAATTTCCGTTTTAAAAAGCAAAATAAAATCGTCTGGGTGGGGACACGGTATCGAACGAAAAATACAGATTCATTACTCATGAGTGTCATACTCATAAGGTATCGAAAGAAAAGTATCGTTACCTTCAGGTAATATTAGAGTAGATACTCTCTATTTAATGTGAGTTCTTCCAGCTGCCGGCCGCGGTGGTCTAGCGGTTCTAGGCGCTTAGTCCGGAACCGCGCGACTGCTACGGTCGCAGGTTCGAATCCTGCCTCGGGCATGGATGTGTGTGATATCCTTAGATTAGTTAGGTTCAAGTAGTTCTAAGTTCTAGGGGACTGATGACCACAGATGTTAAGTCCCATGGTGCTCAGAGCCATTTGAACCATTTTGAAGTTCTTCCAGCTAATGAAACTTATCATGACAGATCGCACTGCTAAGTTATGATTTCCTGCGACAGCTTTCAGTTTTGATTTACGCCCTTCTTCCACCCATGTCGTTACATATTTGCACTAACACACACTATGTGATCAAAAGTATCCGGACACCTGGCTGAAAGTGACTTAAAAGTTCGTGGCGCCCTCCATCGGTAATGTTGGAATTCAATATGGTGTTGGCCCACCCTTATCCTTGATGACAGCTTCCACTCTCGCAGGCATACCATCAAGCAGGTGCTGGAAGCTTTCTTGCGGAATGGCAGCCCGTTCTTCACGGAGTGCTGCACTGAGGAGAGGTATCGATGTCAGTCAATGAGGCCTGGCATGAAGTCGACTTGCGAAAACATCCCAAAGGAGTTCCATAGGATTCAGGTCGGGACACTGTGCAGGCCAGTCCATTACAGGGATGTTATTGTCGTGTAACCACTTCGCCACAGGCCGTGCCATATGAACAGGTGCTCGATCGTGTTGAGAGATGCAGTCACCATCCCCGAATTGCTCTTCAACAGTGGGAAGCCAGAAGGTGCTTAAAACATTAATGTAGGCCCGTGCTGTGATAATGTCACCCAAAACAACAAGGGGTGCAAACCCCCTCCATGAAAAACACGATCACACTGAAAGGGTACAGTACCGCCCGACATTGAAAATAGGTACAACATACTTCATTATTCTTGTCAGTACAACATATTTTTTCTAATAATAATTCTGTTTCAATTAATACAGCGAAGCCGGATACCAGTGTGGGAAAGAATGACAATTTATTTATTTAATTGATCACATGTGCACTCCCACAAAATAAATCCCTACATCCAGTTTGGTGAGACCTGTGAAATGAATGAATGTATGGTCGTCTGCTAACCGCAGATAGTGAATGTGAATATATGATCATCTTTGAGATGTTCTTTTGGTCACCTTTGGTGGAACCAAAGAGATGAAACTTACCGGAGCTTTGAGCGCCTGAAATGTGGCTGACTAATACGGTAGCAAGGTGCTCCCCCACTTCGGCAGAGGTGCGAGAGGATCTGAAGAACGGCCATGTTTCAGCACTCTGCCGCTGGATCTAGTGCTGGTAATACCTGTCTTAGGTGTGCTCCGTAAAGACAAAAGAGTGGAGACATGGTATGCATGTGAAATACTTAAGAGTAGTTTGGAATAATAATTTCTCTATTTCAGGAACTTTTGTGGGGAGAATTAAATGTCAGGCAGGTAATATTAAGGGGATTGTAGTAATCTTCGGAAGCGACCAACGGTCACAATGAAACCACGCGTAGCAATAAGTTGAAGTACTTCCGAGTGCTTAAGTTAAGCTGAATTGCTAGCGTGTCTACTATAAGTTAGAAATATTTAAGAAATGGCGTGTGCAGGACTTGAAATTAGAGACGAGTACTTCCACGTGGTGAGTACTGTGTGAGTCTCAATCTATGTATGAGACAAAGGATAAAGAGAAGTACTCGTCCATGGTATCAGTTGAGGACTTGCGTGTGTGATGAATGTGTTCTTAATATCAATTTGCGTGTTATGTTTCCGTGTGACGCTTGATTCAAACTATAATACTCTGAGATAGAAGCAAGGTGAGTCAGCCGTCTATCCAGCAACGCCACTTGGCTTGCATTGCACAGGAAGACGTGCATATATCCTCCAGAGTTCATAGTAGGAAAGAAAAATTACGAAGTGGGGCAGTGTCGTGTGAAACTGGGATAAATACTAATTGAAGTGGGAAAGCTGAAAGTGATAATGTTGTGACTATTCCTTGTGTTGTATTCCATGTTGCAGTGTGGTGTATGTCATGTAATTTAAGTATGTGTGGTTTTCATGGGAGAGTAGCAAGGTAGTTTCAGAGGTAGTGGGTTATGCATGTTCCTTTTGTACCGCTCGGGCTTAAGGAAAGTTTCGTGATGATGGTTGTGAGAGTCGAAGTGTGAGATATAGCAAAAGATCCACCATCCTATCCAGAAAGTGCACTGTAGCGTTAAATAATTACGAGGCCATAAGATAGAGAATCACCAATGTAAAGCCATGCCCACTGGGCGAAATTTCTCATGTGTTATTGTTGTAGGTTATAGAATTTGCGTGTTTAGGTTATAGAATTTATCGAAATGAATAAGATAGTGAAAAGAAAAAGATTGGTGGCCTTTTCCTTCGAATAGTGTGTTGCCATGATACCCAGAATTTATAATGTGTGCGCCATTCATATGCAGTGCGATGGCCACGTGTTGATCAAAGCCGTTGAATAAGAACAGTTTATTTGCATGTAAACGACATGACGCTTGATGCGAGACACTAGAGAGGCAACACGAGCGAACACAAAAAAGACGCTACCCAGGGTCGTGACCTCTCGGACGACGCCGCTCACCGAACGAGAATAGGCGTTGCAGACTCCGGTTAAGTGAGTGCGTGACAAATAAAAGTGTACAGCGTAGTGTCAAGTGAAATGTCCTGATTAACAACGACATTCTAAAAGAATCTAATGAAACGGATAAAAAACATTACGAGACCAAACAGGTCACAGACAATTTTAGAGGACTGTTTAAGTAATTATTTCAATGTATCTGTGTATGTTTGTCTACTGACATGTTTTGTTTTCTATATAGAGTATTATTCATTTATCTTTGTGTGTGTTAGACTTAAGATTGTTTTTTGTCATATTTTGTTTCACAGTAACAGCAATTAAGGTAACAGTGCAAGGACACCTTACAATGAACTGAGAGAAGTGCCAAAGTGCACAAAAGACACTGAAAGACTTTATTTGTTTTCATAACTGTACTGGAATCATAAAATAACTAGATGACAAACTCATTCCAATTTTATGTTAGAACGAAAGTAAAGAGATGATAAAACACAGTAATGTCTTGAAACTACATGTGAGTCCTGATGATCCTTCCGGAATCATCATGCCTCACATGGGAGGCATTGTGACATTACAGTCTTTATCACTGCGATTTTTAACATGTAAAAGTTTTTTTTTCTGTATTCGCGTCAGTATGTGCGAACTTTTACCATATACCAATGAATGTTGTAACCAGATATCTTTGCCGCGCTCCTGAAAAGCGCAGAATATCACGATAGCTATAAATTGTTATACGCTGCTATCTATCAGTAAAAAAACGATGCACCTATGTTTCAAAATAACAATTGCCAATTTTTACTTCTGCAGGGAGCCGCGCCGCTCTCTAGCTGTTCTTCTGTGAATGTGTTGCGAGTCGGACCCGAAAGTATTGTGCTCCATACTGATATAATCATTTTATTGTAAATTTAAGAGTTTAAGTGATTAAAAATATATGTAGCCACAAACAAGCGAGAATGTGTATCATGAAAATTCGCTCCACCGCCACAATGGGTGGCCATGTTAATGTAAGTTTCCGTTTCATAATATAATACTTGAAGCCTTGAAGTTTATTTAATTTCAAAGAAAATCTCTCAACCTTATTTTCATTAATTATACTTGTGATAATCTTTTCTGTTTAAAAGATTTATGCAGCTTATGATCCAGCGTGTGTTCTGTCGGAACAGGAGGCTGTCGTGACGACATCGTTATAGTATTTATTCCAAGTTCTTTCAGTTCCGTTTATATGTTCGTACAAATCCAATTAGTTGGTCCCTTAGGTTTCTTTCATGTAACTTCCGTCTGTTTTCTCCGCGCGATCCTCCTCCGAAAAAAAAATTCTGTTCATTTTTTTAGTAATTTTCGATATCGCGAATGAGAAAAGACAGCCGCCTCCTGCTCCGAACGGAACACCACGACTTTTCTAACGTCGGAGAGTACCGCACGAATTTTCCGCTAAAAGGTAGTAGAATTTCTTAAAGCTGGATCAATTACACATGTTGCTGCTGTTCTCCGACAAATCTGGTGTGATTAATAGTAATTTATTCTGTCACGACAAAAAGAACCAATTTTATTTTTCCGTTGCGTAATATCCAAGCAGGAGAATAACTTTTAACTTAATTGTGAGTGCTAGAGTTCATGTTACTTGATAAATAAAAAATGAATCCACTCGCTTGGCAAACCACTCATCTTGCAGGCCTGACTACTTGATGCCACAGTATGAGCAAGGCATACGGGTACCTCTCAACACCATAACACAATAGCCTCCGAATGTTACTGTTGGCACTACTCACGTTGGCAGATGACGTTCACCGGACATTCATCATACCTACACCCTGCCATAGGATCGCCACATTGTGTACCGTGATTCGTCATTCCACACAACGTTTTTCCACTGCTCAAACGTCTAATGTTTACGCTGTTTACACCAACCGAGGCGTCGTTTGGCATTTACCGGCGTGATGTGTGGTTTATGAGCAGTCGCTCGACCATAAAATCCAAGTTTTCTCACCTCCCGCCTAACTGTCATAGTACTTGCAGTGGATCCTGATGCAGTTTGGAATCCCTGTATGATGGTCTGGATAGATGTCTGCCTATTACACATCACGAGCCTCTTCAATTGTCAGCAGTCTCTGTCAGTCAACAGACGAGGTCGGCCTGTACGCTTTTGTGCTGTACGCGTCCCTTCATTTTTCCACTTCAGTATCACATCGGAAACAGTGTACCTAAGGATGTTTAGGAGCGTGGAAATCTCGAGTACAGACATGTGACATAAGTGACACCCAATCACCTGACCACGTTCGAAGTCCGTGAGTTCCGCGGAGCACCGCATTCTGCTCTCTCACGATGTGTAGTGAATACTGAGGTCGCTGATATGGAGTACCTGGCAGTAAGTGGAAGTACAATGCATCTAATATGAAAAACGTATGTGTTTGGGGGTCTCCGGATACTTTTGATCACATAGTGTATGTAACGCTCTATTCACATAGTGGTCTTGTTACACAGTCTTGTTACATTTCAATCTACATAAATAAAAATCAGTTGTCACATGTATGAAAAATCATCACTTGAGAACGCCTTCACCGATTTGGGTGATGTGTTTTGGTTGTGTTCTTAATTGCCAGGAAAAGGTTTGTATGAAAGAAAATTTTTGTAAAATTCACCGGGAAAGTCGGAAATTTGGATGGTATTTTTACATGAAAATCTCCATGAAATAACGTGACGGTCGATTTGGCAGTTCTCCTGCCACATGCTTTCATAACAACAAAAATTGACGTTCATTTTGACAGATATGCTGTCGCATGTTTTCATAACAAGAAATTCCGCATTGAATATTGATTATGGTTATGGCAAAAGTGGTCGAATTCGAGTCGCAGTGGACGAAATAACACCATCAGAGAAAGTGTGGTCGCAATGAATGTAATCCTCGAGCAAATGAAAGTTCAAAGGCGTGGACGTTCTAAGTCCAAGAATACCACTGTTTCCAACCGACTTGGCGTTTCAGTTTAAGCATGTCCAGTTCCCAGTTCGTCTTGCATTCGCAATGATGATTAATAAATCGCGGGGCCAGTCGTTGGAAGTGTTCTCGACCAACTGACTGACAACTCACCGCCTAAAGCACTGTAGATATACAGATGTTATACATTAAACACTTCTGCGAGAACATGCTAAGCTGTGCTGCGAAAATGTGCGGTATCGCTTTCCTTTTCACAGTCATTTTTAACAGAAAACAGGAAAGTTGTGATTACGGCTAACTTCATAATCCTGCCTGTTCGTTCGTAGATTAAAACCATACGTAACAGTGTCATTAAAGCTACTACCAGGAGCTGGAAGGGTCTGCCTCATACCCAGTTTACCAATGATTCCAACCGATATACCCATTCATTTTGACTTATATTCCCAGTCAGGGGTCCGTTTGCAATAACAATAAATAAGGCCAGAGATAGAGGGGTGGAAGTGGATATAAAGAAGGGAAAGGACGATATGGACAGAGAGATGAGGGAGAGGAGATGGATAGAGAAAGTGTGGAATTAGAGATGTACAGGGAACGGATGAAGCTTTCGGACAGAGATAGAGAGGGGGGGAGGAGGAGAGGGATAGAGAGAGGGGGCAAAAGGATATCTCATACACGTTTAGCAACTGCGAAGCATTGTCGGGTTCGCTAGTTTATAATACTTTTTTAAGCGTACTGAATGTTGGACGACCAGTAAACTGCTGTTTCGAAGAATAAGCCACAAGTCCATTCCTGCTTAATTACCTCCGGTATATGATGGTAACTATAACCCGCCCGGATACCCATGTGCCTTAACACTCCTCTTCCGGGATTCGGGGAGGCGCGTGGACCCGATTTAGAAAACGTTCGCACACTTTCAGACGGAAAAACAGTAGATGCAGACAAATGTGGTATACAAATTGCGAATTCCGTCCCGGGAAAGCGGGACGGGGGTGGGGGGAGGGGTCGGTTGGCGCAGGGTTTTCGTCAAGGAGGGCATTCGCCCCACCCCCTCTACCACCAGCTTTGCCAAATCTTGTAATTAATATACTGACGCCATTAAGACATGTGATAGAAGCCAAGAATATGCAAGGGTAGTTAAACAGTGTCTCCCTTGCAGCAAAGACCACAACGAAATATCTGTTACAAACCACTTCTACAGAAAACTGAGTGCAACAATAGGTCCAGACTAAAAGTTCTAATAACTGAACACTTGTTACTTGAACTTATTTATTAACAATTATTTATTGTCGTGCATTGATTACAAATTGCAAACCCTGAGTCAACATCGCAACCAGTAATACAGAACATACTGCTCACTAGCAATTTCAGATAAGACAGTGTTCAATAGCAGTATCTAGTGATAAAACTGCCGGCTGGAGACAAGAGTAGCACCAATTATTTAATAAAATGGTTCAAATGGCTCTGAGCACTATGGGACTTAACATCTTAGGTCATCAGTCCCCTGGAACTTAGAACTACTTAAACCTAACTAACCTAAGGACATCACACACATCCATGCCCGAGACAGGATTCGAACCTGCGACCGTAGCAGTCCCGCGGTTCCGGACTGCAGTGCCTAGAACCGCACGGCCACCGCGGCCGGCAATTATTTAATAGATTTGTCGACAACCCCCCCCCCCCCCCACATGAACCACGGACCTTGCCGTTGGTGGGGAGGCTTGCGTGCCTCAGCGATACAGGTAACCGTACCGTAGGTGCAACCACAACGGAGGGGTATCTGTTGAGAGGCCAGACAAACGTGTGGTTCCTGAAGAGGGTCAGCAGCCTTTTCAGTAGTTGCAGGGGCAACAGTCTAGATGATTGACTGATCTGGCCCTGTAACACTAACCAAAATGGCCTTGCTGTTGTGGTACTGCGAACGGCTGAAAGCAAGCGGAAAGTACAGCCGTAATTTTTCCCGAGGGCATGCAGCTTTATTGTATGATTAAATGATGATGGCGTCCTTTTGGGTAGCCCACGCCTACTACAGTAGTACAAGTTTATATGCCAACTAGCTCTGCAGATGATGAAGAAATTGATGAAATGTATGATGAGATAAAAGAAATTATTCAGGTAGTGACGGGAGACGAATATTTAATAGTCATGGGTGACTGGAATTCGACAGTAAGAAAAGGAAGAGAAGGAAACGTAGTAGGTGAATATGGATTGGGGCTAAGAAATGAAAGAGGAAGCCGCCTGGTAGAATTTTGGACATAGCATAACTTAATCATAGCTAACACTTGGTTCAAGAATCATGAAAGAAGGTTGTACACATGGAAGAACCATGGAGATTCTAAAAGCTTTCAGATAGATTATAGAATGGTAAGACAGAGATTTAGGAACCAGATTTTAAATTGTAAGACATTTCCAGGAGCAGATGTGGACTCTGAGCACAATCTATTGGTTATGAACTGTAGATTAAAACCGAAGAAACTGCAAAAAGGTGGGAATTTAAGGAGATGGGACCTGGATAAACTGAAAGAACCAGAGGTTGTAAAGAGTTTCAGGGAGAGCATAAGGGAACAATTGACAGGAATGGGGGAAAGAAATACAGTAGAAGAAGAATGGGTAGCTTTGAGGAATAAAATAGTGAAGGCAGCAGAGGATCAAGTAGGTAAAAAGACGAGGGCTAGTAGAAATCCTTGGGTAACAGAAGAGATAATGAATTTCATTGATTAAAGGAGAAAATACAAAAATGCAGTAAGTGAAGCAGGCAAAAAGGAATACAAACGTCTCAAAAATGAGATCGACATGAAGTGCAGAATGGCTAAGCAGGGATGGCTAGAGGGCAAATGTAAGGATGTAGAGGCTTATCTCACGAGGGGTAAGATAGACAATGCCTGCAGGAAAATTAAAGAGACCTTTGGAGAAAAGAGAACCACTTGCATAAATATCAAGAGCTCAGATGGAAACCCAGTTCTAAGCAAAGAAGGGAAAGCAGAAAGGTGGAAGGAGTATATAGAGGGTCTATACCATCTCGAAATTCCCAAACTGTGCGACACAGCCTTCCACTCAATACAGCACTGAACAATAACTGACAGAGATAAAATAATGAAACTTCCGGTTGTTACACATTAAACACAAGTGTGTGCAGGGATACCAACTGCATTTCGTTCCAACACACTGTTTGGGCGAAATTACGAATGTTCCGGAATTTTCTAAACAGACCTCGTATTCCTAAGTTGTTATTTGTATTTTATAAGCAAATGTTGGTTTCAATCAGTTATAGTGAGTATATCACATACTCATTCCAATATTCCATAGCAAATGATTTATAGCTTCCAGTAAAATTTGCGATGTCACTGGTGAGAAAGCCCCTAAACGATTCTTGTGGAACTCAGAAATGCAAACATAGTTGACGCCATCTTCAGTGAAACTTCCTGGTAGATTAAAACTGTGTGCTGGGCTCAGAACCTTTGCTTTTCGTGGGTAAGTGCTCTACCAACTGAGCTACTCAAGCACGAGTCACAACCCTTCCTCATAGCTTTAAATCCACCAGTACCTCGTCTCCTACCTTTCAAACTTCACAGAAGCTCTCCTGCGAAACTTGCAAGACTAGCACTCCTGCAATAAAAGATACTGCAGAGACATGGCTTAGCCACCGCCTGGAAGATGTTTCCAGAGTGAAACTTTCACTCTGCAGCACAGTGTGCACGGATATGAAACTTTCCGGCAGATTGAAACTGTGTGCTGGATTGAGATTCAAACTTGGACAGATGCTCTACCATTTGAGCTACCTATGCACGACCTGTCCTCACGGCTTTGCTTCCACCTGTACCTCATCTGCTAGCCTCCAAACTTGACAGAAGCTCTCCTGTGAAACTTGCAAGAGTAGCACTCCTGGGAGAAAAGATATAGCAGAGATATGGCTTAGCCAAAGCTGGGGGATGTTTACAAAATGAAATTTTCGCTCTGCAGCAGTGTGTGTGCCGACATAAAACTTCCTGGTAGGTTACGACTGTGTGCTGGATTTAGACTCAAACTCGGGTCCTTTGCCTTTCATGGTCAGGTGCTCTACCAATTGAGCTACCTAAACATGACCCATCCTCACAGCTTTACTTCCGCCAGTACCTCATCTCCTACCTTCCAAAACTTCACAGAAGCTCTCCTGCAAAACTTGCAATACTAGCACTCGTGGAAGAAAACATATTGTGAAGACTTGGCTTAGCCGATGGAGGCAGAGGTGGCAGCATTCTTCTGAGATAGGTATTCAAAACTTTTACCAACCTGTGATAAGTGCTTACAGAATGGTGGGAGGTAAGTGGAAAGTTAATTTAAGATTTCTAGTTTTTTATGATAAATAGATTTTTTTGCTTTTGTACTTGTTTTGCTTTTATTAGTGGATGTAACTCATTTCCTAGATGCACCTTGTATTTTCTTTGCTACTGCTTATACAGTTCCTTAAAAGTAATGTAAGGAAATTTGTCATATGATTGTATGTTGGGAGAGGAGAGGATGGTAGCTGATATTCTGTAATTTGAGATGGAAGTTCATTGACCTCCAGAATACAATAACTTTGAAAGTAATCCTGTTAATCAGTTATAAAACAATGTTTAATCCACACATTGAAAAGAAATTTGTGTAAATTAATAATGGACCAATATACTCTGTCAATGAGTATGTTATCTGAAAATATAATTTATTTGATACAACATATATTAGTTAATTACATTGTGTAGAAAGCTGAAGCTCATAGCGAATATAAAATTCTATATGATACATTTATGCAGCTACAGATATCAAATAGCTGATTATGCTATGACTCAAACGAGTTCTAACTTGTTGTAATATGTTTAATCCCTTTTATATCATCCCTAAAAGAAAGAGAATAGCTATAGTAGCCTTATGTTCTCAAATAATGGGAGTAGAAGCTTAACTGGATAGCTTGTGACATTGTTTACTTTCCACTGTCTCACAAGTGGCAGCTGTCCCTTATACCAGTTAATACTAGGATGGTAAATTTTTGTATGGTGTGCAGTTTAATTGCTTATTTATATGTTTAATTGTATGGCATTGCTACATCATTTCAGATTCTGTGTTAAGTGTATATTATAACACAAAAAGATATTAGTACCACCACAAAGAAAATCAGTTGTGCTTACAAAATATTACATTGCTCTATTCACATGACTGGTAAACGACACAGATGTAGTAATAAAGCAGTAATATGGTATTTTAACAGTTAAAAAGACTCGTGCTTAAGGACTAAGCGGATTTCGTCTAAATCCCAAAGTCTTATCGATCAGTAATCGGCAAAGCATTTTATTTTAACCATTAATAATTTTGTACAATCAGTTGCGTGTGGACGGGCCTTTAACATTGCATAGAGCCAATGGGAAAGTGTGTACGGTAATTCATTCTTTAGAATATCATATGAGACAGCGTTAGAGACTTTTGATTTTTAAACAAGTACAGCAAAATGATATGAAATAGAAGCGTGGCAATTTCCCATTGTCTTTCAGTAACTGAGGTCTGGCTGCACAGGGTAACAGCTGATTACTTGTGTGCTGGGGATAGTACGGACGATTTCTTGCAGCGTCACAGCTGTAGAATCTATGGGTATATTTATTGTTTCGTAACATCTTTGGTTCTGAAAACAAGTTTGTGTTTATAATGCATGTCAAACGTTATTGCAGGGCTTTATTGTTATTGCAAAGTTATCGAAATAGGAATGACTGTTGGTGAATATGTGATAGATTTGTGTATGATAATGTGAAACTTTACACACAGTCGTAAATCATGCGTTGTATTCCAATTAATGGCCAGGTGGTTGTTCTTATCTTGCTATCACTCTTGCTGAAAGGTGTTAAGCAGTCGCAGACAGGTATGTTGTTTTCAGTATTCTCATGTAACATTCGTGTATCTAGTTGCGACTCTCCTAGGCAATTTTTTTTGGTTTTGTTTTTAGGTTTTGAGTTGTAATACTGGATAAGACAGATCACAACAGTGTGATCAGAAATGAAGCTACTTTTGTTGTAGCTTTATACAACCCACAGTACATTTCTGTTCGTGCTACTGTGTGAGAAAAGTTCAGATTAGAATAAGCTGCTTCTTAGTAACTTGTTATCGGACTACCAAGGTTGTGTTCAGAGATTTTCAATCTGCGGGATGTGTTTCATATTTCTTCCTCTCTGTGTTGTTGGTGTGTACACTAACATTTTTAATGACCTATGAGAATCTTGGTGATGGATATTTTTGTTTTATATCTGTTCAGAGGTGTTAAAGTTAAGATGCCTAGTAGATTTTTAAAGCATCTTCTATATGGTTTAGAAGTCCTCCTTAATGATCCTAATTGCATTTTTTAATGTGGGTACTCGTTTTGTATCCTGAACGTTTGGGTTTACCATTCTGTCACTCCATAGGGCCACTACCAGTATGATTCAAAGAGCCCATGGTGTACTGTTCATAAAATCTGTTTGTTTGCATATTGTGGTAGCTGCATCATTATGAATATGATAAACTGAGTTTATTATGGACAGGATCGATATATTGTTTCCATTTAAGCTCTTTATCCACAGTACCGTGTAAAAATCTAGAGGATTTTACTTCTTCCTTCTTTGTGTACTCCACCTCTAATTTCATACACACTATCTTCTCTTTGTTTTGAACACTGCATACTTAGTCCTTTTTTAGGTATATAATCATTTCATTTTCCATGAGCCATTATATGTTTGCAGAAATATATGCTCTTTGGTCAAGGTGTTAAACAATTTGGTCACAGTGCAGTATTGTCTTGTACTTGCATATAGGCCCTATTTTCTTTTTCCTTTTTGCCCCTTTCTCCACAACACATTTATCATTTATAAAAAGGTGAAATAGCAATGGCCACATTAATCAACCATGCAGAAGTCTGTATTTGACGTTATGTGTTTCTAAATGATATGTGTTTCCTATTAACACATTATTCATTCCAAGTAAAATAATAATAATTTGAAGCTTGTTGATTTATGATTTTGTAATTTTTTGTGGTTTTATTCTACCTGTTGAAATAAGAAAATTTCAAAGTTACAGATTTTTCAGACATTGTGTTTTTAAATTATTAATTTTTCGAGTTTCGAGATTGTGAAATTTTTGTCACAGTTCAAAACCTTAAAATGACCATATCTCGAAGTATTTGATGTACAGACCAGAAATTTATACCATTTTATTCGCTTTATTGTTGACTATAACATGCCCTCCTTCCCCATATTCATAAAATGTTAAATTTTTTAAACTTTGAAAATTTCAAAACTTGATTTTTCAAAAAAAAAAAAAAAAAAAAAAAAAAAAAAAGAGGTCAGTATTTGTTAATGTGTGTGCCAAACTTTGTGATATATTCCAAAGGGAAAAGATTGAAATAAATTTTATTTTACTGCTATTAATATTGCCTACTGTAGCTCAACTGCACTTGGTTTGCAAGCTGGTTCACAAAACTGCTGTTAAAATGAAATTATTGAGTGCTCTCTCTCTCTCTCTCTCTCTCTCTCTCTCTCATTTCAACATTTTATTGGGAAATTAAGCATTTTAAATTATGACACTGCCATATTTGTGCTGGTCTGTCACCTGAGGCTGTTCATATAAATGAAACCAGTGGCTTAATAAATGTACATAAAGTAAAAGTCGAAGTGGGTTTCTTAACATTCACATTAATCAGTTGTGGAAGCATAACATGATCAAATATTAACTTCCTTCCATTTGTTTGAGTCGGGTAAAACACACATGGCGTCAGTCACTCCCATGTGACAAATGATAAGCAGGCAGCGTAAAAAAAGGAGCTTGGCAAAAATATTTTATAGAGCCATAGCAGTCACAGTGACTCAGAAGTATGGTGCATTTATTCCTGTGAACAAAACCAAAGATAAAGCAAAAATTGTTTCTCATTTTTAGGACTTTAATTTTCATAAAATTCATGTGGGTTTAGGTGACACATGCTTTTGAACAGATTAAAAGACTTGTTACTCGTGCCTGTGACAACAAATTGTAGGTGGTTTCTATGCTATCAAGAGATGAAAAAGAAGAAAATCTTTCATTTATGCATCCTTGTAGATGAACTCTTTCCTTTTTATAACCATGAAGACTGTATAAATTGACTGCAGTTAAAAAAGCTTCACAGTTTGTAAATTAAATCCCGCAACTGCCTTTGGAAGGACATTATATAGACTATCAGTTGCAGAGGTCTGAAAAGCCTCTGATTATATTGGAAAACAACGTGTTGGTACATCAATAATCTGTCATTGTTGCGTGGGAGATCTAGATTACATCATTTGAAAGAAAACTGTAACACACTGTCTTAGACTGTAATAGGATTGTTAGTGGATCACCATAACATCTCTCTTGTTGAAGGTGAGTAAAAAAAATTCTCATTTCAATACTCTTATATAACACATCATTTATTATTACTATTAACATGGGGAATCCAAATGTGAATCGAAATTAAAGTTTCTAATTCTAATAATGTAATAAATTGATTTTCACGAAATAAAAAATAATGATTAGATCATCTTACTCAGTTTTTGACATATTATAACCTAATAACAGGTCAAAGCCCTACAGTACGCACTAGGTGCTGCACTTACCAGTAAAATAAAGTTTTTTCTAGTATGTTCCTACTGGAACACTGGCATGAAAATTGGCTCACACATTTTAAAAAAATGTACAAGTAACATACGTTTTTCCCTTCAAGACAAAACAAAAAATTTGATTTTGAAATTTTCGAAATAAAACAAGGCTTTAATTGTGGAAAATTGAGCATTGTTACGAATATCATTAGTTAGCAAGTGCTTGTAAAGCTTGTAAGAAACTGAATAAAATGGTGAAATGGTGCAAATATTTTTTAATATATGGCAATTTGAAGGTTTCAAAACATAAAAGAAATTGCACAATCCTGGAAGTTTTAAAAATTAATAACTCACGAGTAAAAGACCAAAAAAAAAAAAACAATTAATTTGGGGGTCTTCATGCATACTAGTGCTACTATAAAACTACAAAAAATTATCAAAATTTGAACTGTTAAGAGCCAGACCACTAGCTGATTTCACATGGACTGACACATATACTATTTCCTGTTGCATAGGTATGAGTGGATCCACTCTCCTGCTTGCCCTCCAGTGCCACAGTTGTCCAATTTTTATGTCAATATTTTATCGGTAAATAGTGTCAAATGCATGTATTCTGACTGACTGGCAATTGCTAATTCTTTAGAATCACTCTTTCTGAAACCCTGCTGTAGCGGTACAAGAATGTGTTTCTCAAGATAATCAGCTAGTGTATTATACATAAGCATTCTGTGATTCTTGAGAATCCTCATGTTGGTGAAACTAGTCTCTGGATATAGGGTTCATTTTTATCCCCTTTCTTGCACACTGGCACATTCCTGCTTATATCATTTATCTGGAAAATTTCCATCTCTGAAGGAGCTATTTGCTAGGTCCAGCTTCGGTGCCTTTACTTTTTCACTTAGCATACAGTATTTATAATGTGCTTTAATGTCGTCATCACCAGCTGATTTTCTGTAGAACATGTGCTGTTATCCTATACAAATAAATGTGTGGGCCTACAGGAAAGGCAGTTGAACGGAGAACAGTTGCCAAGTTCTTTTTGGAACATGTTAATTAATTGAAGCCTTAGGTACCACTTCACCAATTCTCAACTACACTGTCAGCTCTCAACTTAATCTAGATATTGGGCTTAGTTACGGATCAGTATGGTAACATAAGGAAGATTTCATATTCAGATTCATTACCCTTCAGATTAGTCTGCCATCACAACCTACATTTTGGAAAGTAACACAGACACAAAACAAATATTGTCAGTGTTCTGCTCTCTTTTTAATCACATGATTTTAAATACGACAGGGTCAATACAACATGGATCAAAACAATTGGTACAATTGATCCGGCGATCGACAGTCTCTGTCTTCACACTCTGTATGTGACATTTGCACAGGGCCTTCTGCAGAAAACAAAATCTATGAGATTAGAACACACTCAGGTGCTGAGAGACGGGCATACCAACAACTTGCAAACAACAGATAAAAGCTGAGATCCTGAGAACAAGCTGTACATGGTGTGCAAGAAAGAAATGACAATAAAATAGTTCTTAAGAGTTGCCAGAGAATATTTAAAGATGAGTGAAATGTGTCTCAGTTCTAATTAAAGAACCATACCAACTGAAAGCACTAAACTCAACAATACCCCGGTGTGCTACACAGTTCTTATCAGTTCCACTTTGAATTACTGCCTTGAAGAAGCTTGCACAGGATAGAGTAGTATGGAGAGCTGCATCAAACCAGTCTTAGGACTGAAGACCACAGCAACAACAACAATGTCATAGCCCCCTTCATGATGGAGAACAGTTACGGATGAGGAATAACTCGGCTAACATCAACAAATGAAGCAAATGTTAAAAACTGCATTGGTAATTAATTACCAAAAGTCCTAAAAACCGTTTGTACATGCTCCAGTTAAATTTAACACAGTAAAATAACAGGAAAACTTTTATTAGGAAGCAAACTGCCTCCACTCACAACTGCCTCCACTCACAATATATTAGACAGCTACTGTTTATCTGCTGTTGCTAGCTGAATATGTTCGACTACATTGGTATTCCATCAATGGAAACTACAATTAGGTATATCGACAATGTAGGAAAAGACAGATTGCTACTTAAAGAAGACACATTAAGTTGCAGACAGGTACAAGTAAAAGATACTTATGTAAAGCTTTCAGCCACAGCCTTCGTCAGTAAAAGAGAGACAAACATCATTCATACACACAAGCAAGCACACCTCATTCACACATGACCGCCAACACCAGCATCTTGAGACAGAACGTAACTATCACAAGCAGCAATCTGGAGGGAATGGAGAAGGGGAAGGGAAGGCAGTGTACAGCTTGGGAAGAGAGATGAACGCTGTCTGGAACAGAGTACAGGGACTAGAATGCCAACAGACGCAGCATCAGGAGGTTATGGGGTAGGGATATGGGGAAAAAGGAGCAAAAAAAAAGGAGAGTAGCTGAGAAAGATGGGTGCATGCATTGGCAAAAGGCAGCAGATACAACCTCCAATCCATGGTTAAAGCTTTAGGCTCTTCCTGGAACATCTCCCTAGAATCCATTTCCCTCCTCACCCCTGTAACATTCCATACACCCACCTTCTACATGCTCCCCAAAAGCCACAAACCCAACAATCCTGGATGCCCCATTGTGGCTGGTTATTGTGCCCCCACTGAAAGACTTTCGGCCCTCATTGAGTAACACCTCCAACCAATTGTCATAATCTAGCCTCACATGTCAAAGACACCATTTCCTTCACGGACTCTTCACCATCCCCACCACCTGGATCTCTACTCGTCATTTGTTAATGCCATCTCCCTATACACCAACATCCATCATGCCCATGATTTACCACTATGGACCACTATCTTTCCCAATGTCCTTCAGACTCCAAACACACTACCACATTTTTCATACTAACTTTTCCTAAAATGTATATGGGCTCCCTCGAGGCACCCTCCTATGCCAACCTTTTCAAGGGCCATCTGGAGGAGACCTTCCTAGCCTCCCAAAACACCAAACCCCTAGTCTGGTTCCAGTTCATTGATGATATCATTATGATCTGGACTCAGGGCCAAGACACCCTATCTTTGTTCCTCTACAACCTCAATGCTTTCTGTCCCACCGGCTTCATGTAGTCCTCCTCAACCCAGCATGCCACCCTTCCTAGATGTTGACCTCCTTCTCTCTGATGGCTCCATCTCTACCCCTGTCCACATGAAACTCACCAGCCTCCAACAGTAACTACATTTTGACAGCTGTTATCCCTTTCACACCAAAAAAAATCCCTCCCATACAGCCTGGCCATCTGGCACAGTGTATCTGCAGTGACAAAAACTCTCTTGCTCAGTATGCTGAGGGTCTCATCCAGGCCTTCACAGACAGGCATGATCCCCCAGACGTAGTCTGCAAACAGATCTCCCGTGCCATTTCCCCTCACACCCCACAATCCTCCTACCATCCCTCACAAAGGAGTATCCTGTACACTACGCAATACCACCCCAGACCAGAACAACTGAATCACATCCTTTGTCAAGGCTTTAATTACCTATCATTATGCCCTGAAATGAGGGACATCCTACTCAAGACACTTCCCATATGTCGTAACATGGTGTTCCATCACCCACCCAACCTCCACGTCTTAGTCCATTCCTAAGCCACTCCCAATCCCACCCCCTTGCCAAAAGGATCATATCCCTGTGAAAGACACAGATGCAAAACCCGCCCAATTCACCCACCCAGTGCTTCTTATTCCGGTGCTATTACAGGTTTATCCTACCCCATCAGGTGGCCAGACCACCTGTGAAAGCAGCCGTGTCATTTAACAGCTCTGCTGCAATCATTGCACAGCTTTTTATATTGGTGTGAGTACCAACCAGCTGTCCACCAGGATGAACAACCACTGTCAAACAGTGGCCAAGAAGAAAGTAGACTACCCTGTGGCACAACATGCAGCTGAGCGTAACACACTTGATTTTAATGGCTGCTTCACCACAAGAGCCATGTGGACACTTCCGTCCACCACCAGCTTTTCTGAACTGTGCAAGTGAGAGTTATCCTTACAATATATTCTCCGCTCCCATAATTATCTCGGCCTCAACTTTGGTTGATATAGTGTCCTCACACACTCCATCCAACAGTTTCCGCCCTCTCTGTCCTTTCGTTTCCTCCCCATTTTCATCTCCCACCCTGTTTATTTGCCACCCTCTGCCAATGCATCCATCTGTCTTTTCCCGCTCCTCCCCTTTTTTGCTTCTTTTTTTCCCCACATCCCTGCCCCACAATCTCCTGACACTGCACCTGTTGCCATTGTACTCCGTCTACACACCACCAGACAGCGTTCGTCTTTCTCTCACTCTGCCCATACACTGCTATCCCTTGCCTGCCCTCTCCAACTTGCTGCTTGCCTCTCATGTGATAGCTGCATTCCGGACTGATATGCTGGAGTTGGTGGTCATGTGTGCATGAGATGTGCTTGCTTATATGTATGAGTGGTGTGTGTGTCTCTTTTAGTGATGAAGGCTGTGGTCGAAAGCTTAATGTAAGAATCTTAACTGTGCCTGTCTGCAGCTTAACGTGTCTTCTTTGCGATAAGTAACAATCTGACTTTGCCTGCATTGATATTTGTGTACAACAATACTTATCTCTTTTCTGTAGGAACAAAGATCTGTTTACAGTAAGTGTTGCTACTTGTTGGGCTACTAACTTAAAAAGGTATTCCATTTTTGAGGTAGATGATCAGTTAATTCGTAGGAGTCAATAATCATATATGTTTTTGAACTAGTAGAAATTCTCAACTTACTGTATTGTCATATGAGAGCAACTTGAATAGATGCACCATGATATTGACCAGTTTCTATGTCCTGGACAAGCTTGAACATTCTTGTGAAAAGGATTACTGTTACCAAGAAATTGTTATTAAATAATAAGTGTATTTGAAGTTGGCATAAGAATTAATAGATATTTGTTTGACTGATTATCTAAACAGTTTTGTTCCCTTTTCTGGAATAAACACTGTCTTTTCTTTAGTTGTATTCCCTCATTGCGCAATTCTGCAAGGCAACGTGGAGTGACAGTTACATTTCAATGTGTAAAATTGCTGAACTGAAGCTCTTGATTCATTTACCTGATGGGTGACTCCATTTTAACTTGGCATACACCTGGATCCAAAGACTAAGTTTACTGAGATCACTTCTAAATCTAATAAGCCTGCTAAGATGGAACCGCATTGCTCCTGGTATGGTTGAGTTTGGGCTCATGATTTTAATAGCCTTGTCAGTAAGGAATATTGTTTGCAGCTGAAAAAATTCTGTCATTTTATGTCTGCCCCCTCGGAGGAATTTTTATTGTGAGTCATCGTTGTCCAGCATTCCAACACATTCATCCATCTTAATAATTAACAAAGTAATTTGTAAACACTAGGGATTTGCTGACTAAACTTTTCTTATGACTGGCACTCCTGTGCTGAGTGCCGTATCTGCTGCAGGTGCATTCACTCCACAGTGTACCATTGTGTCAAGTGGTTTTAGTTCAGTCACTGACTCATCATCAAGGTGTTGGTGTGGTGAGCAGCTGAAATATCAGAACAAGAAATATTGTTGTCTCGGATGTACGCGCATAAGGTGATAGAATAAGAACCATAGTTGTTGAAGAGTCCAATAAGCCAATGGAAGGAAATTACAGAAGTTAGGAATAAAATTGGATCCAATACCAAATCATGAATGTCTCCACATTTTATGTTCCTTTGTTGTGAGTTCAGCTTTTTTCTTGTGATACAAATTTGCCAGTGTGGTCCTCTTCATTCCTTTTGTGATTTTTATGACATTTTAGCTTCCCACTTAACATTTCAGCCTCTGTACAGTCAGAGGTTAGAAGTCACGGAACTGGACAACTTTTGTTTAGCTCTGCCAGTAAGATCACATGTATCTCTTTTTGTAGAGAATTGCTTTTGAAAGCAGAACTGAGAGGCTGTGAAAAATGAGTATTTCATTTTAAGTTCTCAACTTTACATCTTTAACTGTAGTTCACAGCACACCATATGGAGTGCAGTGAATGATTCACAGTGTACCCATCTCATCCACCCTCTTTTCCCTTACCTATTCTGTTCATAGTGTTAATAATCTTCCACATGAGCCCTAATGTTTCAAGTTTTGGAATCGTAACCTTTCCACAATATTATATGGAGGAAATAGTATACTTTTTACTCTTTTTGGTTTGTGGGCTCTTGAAAGTTGTAGTGTACAATGTCTTTCTTGTAATGTTTCCCACGACTGTTCATTGATAATCTTTGCAGAATTCTCACATTGACCAAGGAAACTTGTGAAGAATCGTGCATCTCTACTTTGAATTTTTTGTATTTCTTCCATTAATCTAACTTGGCAAGGGTCTTGTATTGATGAACAATGCTCCAGAAGTAGTCAAACAAGAGTCTTGTAGGTGACTTGTCTTGTGCAAGAATTACACTTCTTTAGGATTCTTGCAGTAAATCTGAGTCTGGCATATCTGCCGTCTCCACTGTTAAATTTGTATTATTATTCCAGCTTAAATTACTCTGTTCAGAAACTTCTAGATAGATGAAGATAGTGACTGCTTCCGCTGACTGATCACCAATTTTGTAGGCAAATGATCCTCTATATTTTTATCTATTTACTTGCATTACGTTTGTTTATTGTTAAAGTTTGTTGCCAATCTCTGCACCAGGTGCTGATTGACTGCAAGTGAGTTTGAATTATCACCTCATAATATTATTATGTAATCAATTTTTTGTTTGTTTGAAAGTACATACGCTATGTGATCAAGAGTATGCGGACACCTGGCTGAAAATGACTTAAAAGTTCTCGGCACCCTCCATTGGTAATGCTGGAATTCAAAATGGTGTTGGCCCACCCTTAGCCTTGATGACAGCTTTCACTCTTACAGGCATATGTTCAGTCAGGTGCTGGAAGGTTTCTTGGGGAATGGCAGCCCATTCTTCACAGAATGCTGCTCTGAGGAGAGGTATTGATGTTGATCAGTGACACCTGGCACAAAGTCGGCGTTCCAAAACATTCCAAAGGTTGGATTCAGGTCAGGACTCTGTGCAGACCAGTTCATTACAGGGATGTTATTGTCGTGTAATCACTCCGCCACAGGCCGTACATTATGAACAGGTGCTCAGTCGTGTTGAAAGGCGTAATCGCCATCCCCAAATTGCTCTTCAACACTGGGAAGCCAGAAGGTGCTTAAAACATCAATGTAGGCACGTGATGTGATAGTGCCACAAAAAGCAACAAGGGTGCCCCCTCCATGAAAAACACAACCACACCATAACACCATTGCCTCCAAATTTTATTGTTGGCATTACACACGCTGGCAGATGACATTCACTGGGTATTCGCCATACCCACACACTGCCATCAGATCACCACATTGTGTACCTTCATTTGTCACTCCACACAACATGTTTCCACTGTTCAGTCATCCAATGTTTACACTCCTTACACCAAGCGAGGTCTTTGTCAGTCAACAGACTAGGTCGGCCTGTATGCTTTTGTGCTGTATGTGTCCCTTCACGTTTCCACTTCACTATCACTCGGAACCAGTGGACCTAGGGATGTTTAGAAGTGTGGAAATCTCGCGTACAGACGTATGACGCAAGTGACACACAGTCACTTGACCAGGTTCGAAGTCCGAGAGTTCCGCGGAGCGCCCCGTTCTGCTCTCTCACAATGCCTAATGACTACTGAGGTCGCTGATATGGAGTACCTGGCAATAGGTAGGAGCACAGTGCACCTAATATGAAAAACGTATTTTTTGGGGGTGTCCAGATACTTTTGATCACGTAGTATATTGGTATTCCTGGCACACTCTGAAACCATCACAGTACTGTAGCACACTGCTAGAGAACCAAAACAAAATGGCACAATCCAATGATAAAAATGCTTTGCTATTTTCGCACATACTGTCAATCTCATTTTTTAGATGTCTGTATTCCATTTTGACTGCTTCACTCACTGCATTTTTAGTGTCCTTGTACATGAGTGCAATATATGTCCCACAATGCCACAAGACATTGACACTAGTGAGATATATGTATAGGTCTGATCATTGGTATTACAACACTTCTTGTACACCGAAACAGCATCTGGCTTCCGTCAGTTTACATGAAATGCCTCGATGTTCCTGTGACCTATGGTAAACTGATGTTAGGAGGAGGATCAGGTGCTGCACATGATCAGCCCATGTTACCTTTCTTGTATTGAACGATTTGTACTAATTTTCAATTACATGCTTAATTATTTTCATATGTCGCTCACACATACATATGATGGTTGATCATAGGAACTGCATTGTGATCTGTATTGAAGTGGTTTGGAAAGACAGAATTTACCATGCTCATCTTCATTTTATCTTCTGTTTCAATACTATTGTTGTTACAAGCATTTAGGCAACATTGTTCTGTTGACTGATTTTATGAAGACTCAAAACATTTTGAGGTTTTGTTTGAAAACAAACCCAGTAAGATCTTATATCAACTTCACTGAACACTTCTTACAGAGCTGGTCTTACAATTAATTCTGCTTTGATCCTATGACTGATTTGTATTATGTCTCTGAGCAACACAATCATTAACTATACTTTAATTTTTGTTAAGCTAAGGTCCTGCATTATTTGGCTTATATGTAGCCAGAAGAATCTCCACCTTCTAGTGACATCATAATTTTTGTTATTTTCTAAGGGGTTATTTCTAAACTAATGTCTGTTTATAATGTAAAAATTGTGTCATTGCATACATTTAATGTGTGTATATGTCTAGGGGCTCATTCACTCTTTGCAAACTCTTTTTACCCTGGAGAGAATATTGGCAACTAATAGATTTTCTTTTTGTAGCAGTTCCTTTCCTTCTATTTTGCTCACTGACAGTAACAGAAGAGTATAAGAAGGAGGTTTGCAAGTCCCAGTTACCAAGACTCCAATATTCATTAAATACTTCCTGTCTTGTTTGTTGACTGATGTTTTGATTGCACTTGAATTGGCAGTTGTGATTTTACACTCTTACCTTTCTTTCTTTGTGCAACTTTCCTTTGTAATCCACATATTCTTTGCCTTCATTATGTTTTGTAGATGATACTAGACTTTTCCATAAATGAGTCCTTTGTGGTTTTTTTTCTCCCCACATGCTTTACTCTCTTAGAAGCTTTGTGCCCTCCACTGTTTACCTCATTTTCATCAGACCCCTCATTTTCGTCTGAAATGGAAAAAGTATAGAGCAGTATGCTAACCTGGTTAGTTTTACTTTTTCAGGTAATGAAATTTGTTTTGATTTCTCATTATTTGAAAATTAATGGTAAATACACAGCTTGTAAAACTTTTCTGGGCAGCAAGATGAAAATGTGAACAAGAAAATGCACCAACATGGCTGTGGGGTGAGGAAAGATGAGGGGAGACAGCTCTGTGTAATACTGTCAACTTCACATTAATAATTCACTATGGTAGGAATTAACGATGCACGGCAGTAACAGTGCTTCAGAAAGGAAAATATTATACAGATATTCACTGTCAAAGTAATGTAGTTCTGACTAGTGTTAAAGAATGTGGAATTAATGAATAAATCTTTCGTAGCACTTATAATCAGTTGCGTACTACGTTTGGCAGTGTCTGCAAGCAGAAAACAGCACAATGCACTCTGACTTCCACCGAGAAATATCAATCAGGAGAAAGGAGCTACTCTGCCAGGAAAATTTTTACAAACTGTAACTTAGTTTACTGCTCATATTGCATCAATTATAGAAAATTACCTTCATCACTAGAGTTCTCCCTGGAGTCAGTATCTACACTATCTACCTCTGGTTCATATGAAATATCATCTTCGTCTGTCTGGTCTGAATAATATCAACAGCTTTTCACTTTAAATATAAAATATACGTATTTTTGAAGTGTTTTATTTAAACACGAGGCAATAATATTAATGGTGTACTTAATTAAACACCTTCGGAGCTGTCAGAAAAGTCCCCTTCTGGAGATGTCATAGTTACTGTTCTCTCTCATATTTTATGTCCAATTTACAATAAAAATAATATTATAATATTCATATTTATTGATGAAAGACAGTAAACACTTATATGCAATGAAACAACGAACTTCACTTCATAACAGTAACACTGCATTCACATGCATGCACCACCATTATTGCCATATAACCCTAGACCACCAAACAATACACCCGTTTCTGCAAGTAGTTAAATTTTCTGCCGCCAGATTGCAGCCCCAGACAGAGATACACTTGTAACTCTTGGCCACCATAATTTTACACATATTAGGAACTCATTTCTGCACTTAACTCATTTTTTTCCGAAAATGTCACTTATACCCCTTGGCTTCTTACTTCCTCATAAGAAGGTGCTGTAACTCCTTTTTCCTGGTAGTCTATCTTCCACAACAGAGGCCCAGGTTTGGAGTCAGAGCCACAGTTTGCATACATAGTGTCTGCTCTGAACTCCATCTTTCCCCGCTGTCGCCTGTTATCAGGGATAAAGAATCCACCATAAGCTGAACTAAAGTCACTAATTTTCCATGAATGTGGTTTATTTGCGAAAGAGAGAGAGAAGAAAAATGGTATGATCATCTTTCCAACAAACCAAATGCAATTAACATTCAAACATGATTGACAGACTGAAGGGCTTTGTCCAACAACTGAGAGTCTTGCACTTTGTTGTGTTTCCACAAACTAATATTTACAAAGTTTTGCTGCTGCACATGGAGACCAAATTCCCTAAAAGTTGACATTTAATGATTGTATAGTGATATAGATCCTTGGGGAAAATACAATACAATCAATGTTCTGTCAAAATGCATGAACCAGGTTACAACATTCAACCACAGACTGGGCCAGTGGCAGAGCTTCAGAGGCCAGGCAATGTTCGTTGAGGAGGCACTGGTCAGCAGCAGGTATTTTTTTCATCGACAGCAGGCAATGGTCGTCGTCATGGAGCGGATGTCCATCTGTAGCTCAGACTCGACACGAACTGGCTGTGCGCGAGCCTAAATACTGTCATGCAACAGGATATCGCAGCAACTACTTTAGGTCATGTGGGTCACGGATGGAAATAGATCTCTCACAGATCGTGACCCATGGTGGCACTGATAGGGCTACCTAGTGTAACTGCTGCAAAACTCCTTTGGGGCAGAGCGGTTCTGTGGCATGTAGACAACCCAAGATGTTGTTGTGCCCGATGGGTTGCTGGCCATGTGAGCAGAATGCCACAGCATGTCACTCGCCTGCCCCCCCCCCCCCCCCTCCCCCTCCATATGCCGCGGGCTGGTACAGAGAGAGCTCAAGTCAACATCCTGGGACTTTGCTCCAGGCAGTAAGGAGAGGGGACGGGACAATCTCCACATCCATAGGCATCGTTTCTGGGAATGAATGTGGGCTGGACTACAGGACCAGGTGCTGGCTGTGTACGGGCGGACTGCTAGACGTCCCGTGGCGTTCATGCACACTGTTAGAGACCAGATGGAACAGAGCAGTATGAGGTAAGTGAATGCTATTCATTTCACAAAAGTAGCAACATTTGTTGAAAGTAAATTGGACCCTGTTATCCATAACGAAAGTTTCCGGCAATCCCTCAGTGCAAAAAATTGTGGCCAAGCTCCAAATGGTATGATTGGAGGTGGTTCTGGGCATGCGGGAAACATAGGGAAAACCAGTACCAGCATCCACCGCTGTGAGTCATGTATGGCCCAGGAATGGTCCAACAAAACCCGGGTGGAGGCGGGACCAAGACACTACAGCATCTGGCCATGGGAAGAAATGGCAGGGTGGCGTGACTTGCTTGCTTGCTCTGGCAGGTGGCACATGTGGACACCAGGTGAGTGATTGTCGCATCAATACCTCGACAGTAGGCGTGCTGGTGAGCTAAACGCTTGGTGAGGACCACTTCCCAGTGCCCTTCATGGTGGAGGGCCAACACCCATTGCTGGACAGATGCCAGAACCACCACCCGAGTGCAGTTGCTCTCATGCCGTAGGTGAACTACACCACACAGAATAGGCAACTTGTCGCACCAGTGGCAGTAAGCTTGGACGTCTGCGTCAGCGAGGCTGCAGCAATCAGCAAGCCACCCATGCTTGACCAGGTGTGGAGCTTACCCGATAGCAGGGTCATTCAAGGAGTGTGGAACCATTAGTGATGTGTGTAGCGAGAGACAGGCAACAGCGGCTTCTTCGTCGTCATTCCGGTGAAAACACACTTCTGAATCCCTGTTGAAATCTGGGTCCTGACCTACCAATAAAAGATACAAAATATGCACTTTGGTATGACAGGTGATGGGGAGGTATTGGATGACATAGTTGCAGGCTGACAAAAACAGTGCCCAACGCTGGAGGTGGTAGGTCATCTTAGTGGGAGGGGATGCGGAGGCCTTAAAAAGGGGCAACAGTGGCTTGTGATCTGTAAGTAAAGTAAGTTGTCTCCCCTAGACATAGTCATGAAACTTTTTGTGGCCAGTGCCTCATCCTTGATTTGGCTAGATGGCCTTGGGCCGATGAGAGGGTCTCTGAAAGGAATAAAATGGGTCACTGCACCCCATGAATCAGGAAGGGACAGAGGAGAACCTGCTTCATTTCCCCAAAAGCTATTGCACATGTGGCTGTCCATTCCCACTTGAAGTTTCCCTGGAGGAGGTTTTGGAGAGATTCCACTGTGGCTGCTGCTTGAGGAATGAATTTTTGGTGATAATTTAACTGCCCCAGCGTAGATTTGAGCTAGCGAACATCACTGGCTTGGGGTAACACTTAGGTCGCCTTCACATTTTGTGGCATGGGACAAATGGCTACTGTGCTGAGGATGTGCTCCAGCTATTCGACTTGCTTGACGAAAAACTGCATTGGTCCATATTGCAGTGAAGGTTTGCATTCTGAAGCATGGAAAACAACGCTTCTAAGTTCTTGGCAAGTTCTGATGCATCAGTGCTGGCGGCAACGATTTCATCTAGGTAATTCACAGCACATAGAACATCATAAATCGGAGTTTCTAGGTAATGGTGGAAAAATGGCTGGGGCGCTAGCGATTCCAAATGGGAGGCGATTGTGTTGACAGAGGCTGAAAGATGTATTGATGATCAGTTTCTGCTGGGATTCCTCATCCAAGGGGAGTGGAGTTAGACATTCTTCAGATCAATCTTGGCAAAAATAGTACCACCCCAAGCGGGTTCAAAATGTCATCTACTTTAGGGATGGGGTAGGAATTGACCACGGACTTAGGGTTGATTGTGTTGGAGAAATCACCACAAATTTGCAAGTACTATTTGGCTTCTCAACCAGGACAATAGGCATCGCCTACCGACTATTAAAGACTGGGGAGGAGGCCTTTGTCTTGCAAATACTGGTGTTCAAGGTGCAACTTATTGGGGGGGGGGGGGGGCAAAGAGCACATTGTGCATCTCGAAAAATTTGGGGATAGCGAATGGGAGCAGGGTGATATGAGCGTCAAAACATTTGATGCCTGTCGGGCTGTGAGGGCTGTGAAAACACGGAATTAAAACCAGCAAATAAATCTTCCAGGAGACCCGACATGCTGAGGGAATGGACTGTAGGTGTGGAATCACGGATTTTGAGGCCCAGTGCACTATATAGATCATTCCAAATAAATTTACAGCCCCTGGGGACATCTACCACTAGGATGCACACCTCGATGGAGTGATCTCCGTATTGGATGGTAACTGTGAACGGGCCTGAAAAATGGATGATGCCATTATTGTACAACCACATCGGGAAATCCACAGGCTGGAGGGATGGGACACGTGCCTGCTGATGGGAGTACCAGTCAATGATTGTGGCCGAGGAACCTGTGTCAAGTTGGAGGTGGAGATGCACACCTGCAATGGAGACTGTCAGGGAAAGACTGTGTGGTGGGGTAAACATTGATTGGACATAAATGACATCAGGAAAAGGCTAATTTCTGCCTTGTGTTTCAGCATACAGCAGATTGACACACATGTAGTTCACCAACATTTTGTTAGACTTACATACTTCTGCCCTGTGACCTGATTTAGAAAAAGCTGTACATTTCACCCACCGATAATGGCGTTAGTGACAGGGGTGTGACACAAAACATTGGTTACAGGAAGACAATTGCATGGGTACCTGGTTGTTGTGAGACAGTTGCCACTCTGGCCGGGCATGTGGCAGGGAATAACAGGTGGCTCCAGCAGCAGAGACCTGAGACCGGTCATGCAGTGCTGTCGTCAGACATGCTAATTTCTCAGAGGACATGATGAGTGGCAAACATGCCTCTAGAGAGGGGCCCTTCAATTTTGACAAGTTTGCCCAGAGTGCGTCATCTGGGGAGTACACCAATAGCATCATTAAGATGGCTGAATAAGACCTGTGGCAGGGTAGATTCTGCCACTCAAAACCACGGTCCCGGGAGAGACCCTGCAACTGGACAATCCATTCCCTATAAGATTGTCTAGGGAGTTTCTGGTGACATGCACTTGGGAATCAAAATAAGCACACAAACTGGACTTAACCTGGTCATAAGGAAGGGTGTGGGGTTCAGCCTCCAGGTTCATGTTGTACCAGTTCATAGATCTCAGGTCTAGCATAAGCTAACAAGAATGCGCATTGGTGCTCATAACTGGAGATACTGTGGACCAAGAAGTGTTGCTCCATCCACGCAATGTAGTTGGCCCACAGTTTGAGTTTGATGAGCGGTAGGAACGTTGGAGCCGAAGTGCAGAAGTTCTTCACCATGGTGTCTATGTGAGAGAGGCAATGGGAGACTTTCAGCGCTGCTGCAGACAACACAACAACCCTGCCATCGTGGCTTGAAAAACTTGCTGCATGTGTTGCAGGGTGAGCAGAACCTGTGAAGTCATATCCAAGGTTTCAGATATTGAACACACGAAATATTTTCTCAGGGAAGGAAGGCACTCACAAGTTCCTACCCAGCACTGTTGGCACAAATGTAAGTGTTAAATAAACCTCGTCACCAGTGAAGGCTGAACTAAAGTCACTAACTTTCGTCAAATGTAGTTTATTGGAGAGAGAGAGAGAGAGAGAGAGAGAGAAGAGAAGAAAAATATTATGTTTGTTTATTCTGACATACCAAAAACAATTGACATTCAGAAATGACTTGACAGCCTGAAGGCCTTTGTCCAACAACTCAGTCTTGAACTTGGTTACGTTCCCACAAATTAATGGAAAAATGGAATACAGTCTATGTTCTACCAAAATTCGTGAACCAGGTTACTACATCCAACCAGAGAGACTCTGGGCCAGTGACAGAGCTGCAGAGGCCAGAAAGTGTCTGTCGAGGAGGCAGCTGGTCGGCTGCAGGCAACGGTGTCGTAGTGGAGCAGATGTCCGTCTGTAGCTCTGGCTCGATGTGAACTGCTTGTGCACTGCTCTGCGCAGGCCTAAACAGTGTCACAAAGCAGGATATGGCAGGAAGTATTTCAGGTCATGTGGGTCGCAGGTCGTCTGATCGTTGCGAACATTATCATTGTGAATCCTGTAAATATATCGATCAGTTTGGCCCAAACATTGCAGCTCTGCCCTTTATACTATCCCAGCCTCCTGTCTCAGAAGTGAATCACTGAGACTAAAGAGAACATCTTTCGTGCCTCATAGTCACAAATGGTACAACACTATCTGGAGCATACCCTTGTGACAGTGTAACAGTCATTGGCTCAACTCTATCTGAAAAGCGTAAAAAAAATTTAAGTTTACAAAATTTCAGTGTGTTCAGAGAAAGTAAAAAGAAGCACTTTTTGTCACATCGAAAAAGTGTTTCTTTAGTCTCTTCTAAACACTAAATTTTGTATATGTATTTTTCTGATACCCTATATATTATCCACAAAACAGTTCTTTTAGCTCATTGATTAGGATAATAAATGGTCTGATGACCATGGTGTTGAGTCTGGAAAACCCATTCAGTCAGTAAAAAATCTATGTTCATGTCATGATAGAGAATCTACTGCAGTTCATCAAAGATTTTGTTCAATTCTTTAATTAAACTAATATTTCTATTCTCCCATTAGAGAAATTTTGTGTCTGGGCCTTTTATTTTATCGCTGTAGATTTGTGTTTTCTTCTTCGTAATTTTTCTCTCAATAGTCAAAATTTCATACAAATATTTGTGTTTCAGATGAAGACGTGGCCAAAGACAAAACTCCTCAGGCACCAGAAAAGAAGGTAGTAAGTTTTGGAGTAATTTCTTTGTTTTGCACATAATGAACTAATACCATGTAAGATAAAAACAAATGGGAAACACCTCTCACTTGTTACACACTTTCCTCACATATTCTTTAGAATGAATGTGTTCAGTCTAGTACCAGTCATTTTTTACTTAGCGGACTAAAACCCAATGAAAATATTGTATAATATTCTCAGTTTTGCTCCCAGATAATAAAATAAACTTGACATAATATTTCAAAAAGGAAAGTTGCCATTTACTGTACGGTGGAGATAGGCACAACAAAAAGATTGTCACAAATAAAACTTTTGGCCCATAAGGCCTTCATCAAAAATCACACACACACACACACACACACACACACACACACACACACTCATGCTTGCAGTCTCAGGCAACTGTAGCCACACTGTCAGTATTCTTGACGAAGGCCTTATACTCATGCTTGCAGTCTCAGGCAACTGTAACCACACTGTCAGTATTCTTGACGAAGGCCTTACGAGCCGAAAGCTTTATTTGTAACAATCTTTTTGTTGTGCCTATCTGTTACTCAGCTTCTCTGCTATATGGTCAGTGGCGACTTTCCTTTTTGTAATATTGTGACATAATATTTCAGTTTACCACCTGACTACCTTCTAAACATAAAATCTAAAGCTCTATCTTGATCAAGCATTGCTTTGTCACCATAATGTTCAAGCCTATTGTAACCCAGTGTGGTGGCAATGTTCCACACACTGTCCAAGACTGTTGGAATGATCTGGCCCAAGTAAGCTTTCCCACCTTGATGTGGTACTGCATATGCACCGGGCTTTCTTAACACCAGATCGTATTTAGCAGCACCAACACAACTTTGGTATTAAATTGTTTGAATGTGCAGTTGTTGTTGCCTCATTTTGATGAGTTTTACAAACTGTATCACCAGTTGAATTTCCCAGTCATTGTTTGTCAAAGATCAAATATCTCTGACTCTGTCAGTCTCTCAGGTTATAAGCTTCTGAGGGTTAATTGTATAATTCATCTGGGGGTAATGTAGATTATTATGTTCACGCTGATTTGAAATAGTAGATATAAAATACAGTGGAAGCTAATGGTGAAGGATAAGCAGGGTTCTTGTTGCCACCTCCGCCCCCCCCCCCCCCCCCAAAAAAAAAAAAAAAAAAAAAAAACTATGAGCCATCCAAAATCAGTATGAGATCTTCCATTCAGTCAGCATTATTTTCACTCTTGTCGCAGTATGAGCATGTAATCAGTATGAGAGACACAGATAAAGCCCTACAGCTAAAATTGTGCTTTGCAGACAATTTAAGGAGACTGTTTCAATCTAATGATATAATACCTATGGATTCAACCTTGTTTCAATCTAATGATATAATACCTATGGATTCAACCTATCACACACCATCTTGTGGTGCCCTCATAGATATAATTGCAGTGAAGAAGACAAATGAATTTTCTTCCCATTGTGTAGTATTCTTGACGTGCTCACTCCAGACTGCCAGAGGAAAGGGTCACCTAATGATGTACAGAAATTTATAACAGGTCAGTCATGGAACCATGCAATCATGACAGCAAGACATAAGCAAGGACCAAACATTATACAGTATAATCTGGGCATTCAATCATACACTTACTGCACACAGTCCTCTACTTTCAGTCAAAGTAAACGGAGCTCCTGCTCCATAGGTGACTGCAATGCTATGCCAGATCATTAATGGATGACTCTACATATAGAAGATTCATGTAAAATCCAACAGCTGATCTTCCTGAAGTATTTGGAGAAGCTCCAGAACACAACACAGTAAAACAACAAAATTGGGACTATCCATCCTGTTGTATACAGTGAAGTGTATCTTGCAGAACTGTTCTGAAAAACCTGTGGTACTTTGGCATAAGTTAGCTAATTAGCTACATATTCCATCGATCATTTGATCTTTTTATTGAAATGGTGTGGAACGAGTCAGTTTACAGGACGTATACTTTAGTATTTTTAGCATTAATGAAAATGCTATTTTTCAATCCTACTTGTGTAACCACACTTAAAAATGAGGGTTTTGTAAAATAAAAATTTTCCGTGAGTTAGTGTAGTTGTGCAGAAAAAACAATTTTAGGTTAGATTTAAAACTGTTTTGTTACCAGTTAGACATTCTGTGTTATTGAGCAAATGATTATTTATTTATTTACTGTGTGTGTGTGTGTGTTCTGATTTTTTTATTTTTTTATGATAGATTTCATCAGCACAGTAATATGCTTCTACCAGTTCCAGTTTTCATCTATATGTACACCCAAAAATTTGGATCATTGTGCCCTGTTTACTGACTACTATTCATGTGCTGCATCAGTCGTTAGCTGTGATTCTTACTTGTTGTACAGAACTGAATATAGTGTGTTTTCTAAAGATGTGATAGTCAATTTTCAGAGAACCACTTAGTAATTCTTCGAAAAAGTCATTAACCATTTCGTGTATTTCGTTCTCTCAGTGAGATTTATTATAACACTAGTATTGTTTGCAAAATGTACCCATTCTGCATGATGAAAATTAGATGGAAGACCATTCACTTATTTAAGGAATAGGGTTGGACCCAAAATTGAACTGTGTGGGACTGCCTCTGTGATTTCTATCCTGTCACTAAAAGTCTCTTTCCTTCCAGTATTGTTTGAATTACCCAGCACAAATGTTTATGTTTGGATTGTTAAGTATGACTCCAACCAGTTGAATATTATTAAACACTTGTAATATTTAATAGTGAATGTGTAAATAGCATCATCAGCCGAGCAACCCTTCTGGAATCCAAACACTGAGGTGCCGAGTAAATTGTTTTTACTTAAATGTGAAACTACTGTTTAATAGATTACATTTTCAAGATTTTGGATTACGATGTTGTTGAGTAAATTGGATAACAATTATTTAAGTCTTTCTTGTAGGAAGTTTAAAAATTACATATTTTAATCTGTCAAAAAATTCCCTGTGCCAGTGATGCGTTATGTGTACCACTAAGGGCATTACTTTTTAAGTTAGAATAACTCTTCAGAATTTTGTTTTAAATTCTGTCAACACCATATGAGCTGTCAATTTTAGATTTTTGTAATTCTGTTAAGTTTTGTGAAGGATACTGGTGCTACTTCTAGTTGCTTAACATTAGGTGGAGTAACATTTTTAATATATTCTGTTCTTCTGCAACTGAACTGTTTAATCCTATTTTTGCTGCTACATAATGATTGTTAAAAATACTTATAAATTGGAATTATCAATCACAAAATTGTCATTCGGTTTAATTGTGGTAGTATCTTGTGCACTGACTGATGTCTTATCTCCTGTTTCACAGTATTCCATATAGTTTTTATCTCATTGTGTGCATTATTAATTTCTATCATGATGTGCAGATTCCTGGACATTTTAATGACTTCACTTAAAACATTACCGTATTTTCTGCAGTATGCAGGCAATGTTGGATCTTGACTAATTACGGCCTTAAACGTCCCCCTTCCTCTTACATAAATTTTTAATTCCCTTAGTTATCCATTGCCTGCTTGTTTTTTTAATGGATTTTCTGGATAACTTTCTAGGAAAGCAACTTTCAAATGTCACACAAATTTATTATGGAATAAACAGTATTTGTCATCAGCATCTCTGTCTGTAAATACTTTGTCCTTTAGCACATCTTGTAACATACTCTTATAACATTCTCTCAAGTAATCATTAATAAACCTCACTGCCACTGCTTTGTATGAACACGTGTCAGAGCTGCTACATTGTTTGTTTCCATAAATTGTGTATAATGATAAGATAGTTCATTAACAATTGGGTAAATGTCAGTTGTTTCAACCTGTAAAAATTTTGTCAATCAAAATCTTGCTGCACATAATTTGGAAAATTCGTTACTGAACTTTGAAACTGTTAAATACAAGCACCTGCAAATAAGTTGAATGAGTTTTTGTTAACAGCAATCAGCTCTCAAGTTGTGATAAATTACCTGCCATATTATTTCACCTTCGTAGCATAACTCTTTTTCCTTGGAACATACCCAGAATGGGAGGATCTCTTCTGCGGCAGTAAGTAATGATGGTGTGGAAATGACCTAATTAAAAACAGTGCCAAAAATTATATTCTAGTTCTTACACAGACATCTTTTATCTCTTTTATAAGTGGTACATATCCTGCTGAGTGGAAACAAAGCTTAACTTGACCTATACCCAAGAATGATAACTCAGGATCACCAGGTGACCGTAGGCCTACTAGCAGATTACCCACAGGATCTAAAAAATTGAACAGCTGAAAGGCAGACATCCACGATAAATATGTAAGGCTTCTGAAAACACAATAACAGGAAATGCATTAATCAAAGTGACTAACAACATCAAACATGCCATGGCCAAGTGTGAAAAGACCATTGTAGCTCTAATTGATACCAACATGGCTTTTGATATTGTTGTTTTCAGTATATTAGTTATGAAAATGAAATGGGTGTATTTATTATCATAGCTATGTCGTTTGTCAGTCAAGATTGGATAGACTGCTTCAGTGTTACAAGTTCAAGATTACTCAAGCATTATAATACAAGAATAAATTGGCATAATTATGCATAATACTACAAAAACAAATTTGCATAAGTATAGCATAACACTTGATGATATACAGAGTGAGAGCTTTTTATCAAGTTCATGTTCACTTCATTTCATTTAGTGTGTTTAGGCAGACCAATTTGTTGTTTTACTGTCAAAAGTACTCATTTAAACATTACTGAGGTTTTTGGTGCAGATTTTATGACATCTTTCCTCAAAATTTCACCAATTCCAAGGACTGCATTTCAGTATTTAGACAGTTGAACTTTTTAATAGCTCCTGTGTCATGGAGAGTCAACAGCTTGAGGTGCCTGTGATTTCCTTACTGGGCATGTTGTTATTGTGATGTTACTCCTGTTGGTGAATGTTTCATACATGAGATAGGTGAAGACATATTGACTGAAAATTGTTATAACTCTGAGAAACTTGCTGTGGCCCAGTTTTCTGCTTGATATTATGATTCTTATTGCTTTTTTTGTAGTAGCAGTATTTTTTTGCAGCCTGTAAAGTGACTCCATAGTAGCAGGCAATAGCTGATGTGGCTATGGAACAGTGAATAATTTACCATCAGCAGATATGGATCGGATATCACTTGCTTCAGTTTCCTCAGGAGGTATATGACTCACGGCAGTTTGTCACAGACGTGTGCAGTGTGTTCTTGCCAAGTGAATTTACTGTCCACCATGAATTCTAAAGTTTTGTAGTTCCTGCACTGCTCAGGTAGCCTTTTTCACTTAGGATACATTCCAATTTTTACATTTTTTCTTCATTTATTTTCATTTTGCTTATAACAAACCTTTCCTTTGTAGAATCAAACAAAGTGTCTGCTACTCCTTGTGCCTTGCTGGCATCAGTGCCTTTTGAGTACAGAGTTGTGTCATCTGTGAATTGAAAGTGTTGTCCATGAGAGCTTAAATCATTTTCAAAAACAAGGAACGGGAGGGTGCCCATTACCAATCCCTGTGGCACGCCAAATTCCAACTTCAGTTCACATGACTAGTACTTCATGGACTGATACAGTCTGCCTTCTGTTTTCCAAATAAGATTTGAGGATTGTTAAAACAGTGCCTCCAACTCCATGTTTACTGAGCTCATTTAAGAATACATTGTTGTTTCACCGAACATTTTTTTCTTTGGCACAGGGTATCCAGAAATGTCCGTATTAGTTTTACTGAATGGCAGCTCTAGTTGCACCAAAACGTCTTTTGCATGAACAGTTTAGGCCTATATGCCATTCTGAAGTGTTCATGACTGAACAGTGGAGCGCATTTGAGAGCTATAATGCTCATTGGGCAACCTTTATTTATTGAAGTGTCTGAGCATTTAATAATTTGCTTCTGAATATAGCATTCAGTTTTCCAAATGATCTCCAAGCCATTTTTACCCTCTTCCTTCTTTCTTTATGTATCAACAACTTGGTGTTCTCAGCTGTCTTACGTATGGAAATTCATAAACTTTTTCTATAACTTCATCCTTATTCTTCACTCTTGCCCTGTTGGCAAACTGATTGTACATTATTTCAATTTTACTGTAATTTAACTTCAAGCTTACTGTCACACTTGCTGTGTTCTGTTCATCCATCTTCCGCTGAATTTCTTCTGCAGGCAAATTGCGCAAAACAATATCATCTTCAAATTGAAAATCTACATCTACATCTATGTGGTTACTCTGCTATTCACAATAAAGTGCCTGGCAGAGGGTTCAGTGAACCACCTTCAAGCTGTCTCTTTACCATTCCACTCTCGAACGGCACGCGGGAAAAACAAGCACTTAAATTTTTCTGTGCGAGTCCTGATTTCTCTTATTTTATCGTGATGATCATTTCTCCCTATGTAGGTGGGTGCCAACAGAATGTTTTCACAATCTGAGGAGAAAACTGGTGATTGAAATTTCATGAGAAGATCTCGTCGCAACAAAAAATGCCTTTGTTTTAGTGATTGCCACTCCAATTTACGTATCATGTCTGTGACACTATCACCCCTATTTCGCAGTAATACAAAATGAGCTGCCCTTCTTTGTACTTTTTCGATGTCATCCATCAGTCCCACCTGAGTAGACCTGTTGCACCTTTTAAGTGTTGTGCCAATGAATCGCAGTCTTTGGTTTGCTCTACCCACAATATTATCTATGTGATTGTTCCAATTTAGGTTATTTGTAATTGTAATCCCTAAGTATTTAGTTGAATTTACAGCCTTCAGATTTGTGTGATTTATCACGTAATCGAAATTTAGCTGATTTCTTTTAGTACTCATTTGAATAATTTCACACTTTTCCTTATTCAGGGTCAACTGCCACTTTTCGCACCATACAGATATCTTATCTAAATCATTTTGCAAGTCAATTTGATCATATGATGACTTTACAAGACGGTAAATGACAGCATCATCTGCAAAAAATCTAAGACGGCTACTCAGATTCCCTCTTATGTTGTTAATGTAGATCAGGAACAATAGAGGGCCTATAACACATCCTTGGGGAGTGCCAGATATTACTTCTGTTTTACTCGATGACTTTCCGTCTATTACTACGAACTGTGACCTTTCTGACAGGATATCATGAATCCAGTCGCACAACTGAGGCGATACTGCGTAGGCAAGCAGTTTGGTTAGAAGGCACTTGTGAGGAATGGTGTGAAAAGCCTTCTGGAAACTTAAAAATATGGAATCAATTTGACATCCCCATGTGGATAGCACTTATTACTTCATGAGTATAAAGAGCTAGTTGTGTTTCACAAGAACGATATTTTCTGAAACCGTGCTGACTCTCTGTCAATAAATCGTTTTCTTCAAGGTACTTCATAATGTTCGAATACAGTATATGTTACAAAACCGTATTGCAAATTGACATTAGTGATATAGGCCTGTAATTCAGTGGATTACTCCTACTTCCCTTTTTGGGTTGTGGCGTGACTTGAGCAATTTTCCAGTCTTTAGGTACAGATCTTTCTGTGAGTGAGTGGTTGTATATAATTGCTAAATATGGAGCTATTTTATCAGCATACTCTGAGAGGAACCTGACTAGTATACAATTGGGACCAGAGGCCGTGCCTTTAGTAAGTGATTTAAGCTGCTTCGTTACTCTGACGATATCTACTTCTATGTTTCTCATCTTGGCAGTTGTTCTTGATTGGAATTCAGGAATATTTACTTCGTCTTCTTTGGTGAAGGAGTTTCGGAAAACCGTGTTTAATAACTCTGCTTTAGTGGCACTGTCTCAGTGACTTCACCGTTGTTATCACGCAGTGAAGGTATTGATTGCGTCTTGCCACTGGTGTGCTTTATGTATGACCAGAATATCTTTCGGTTTTCTGCCAGATTTCGAGACAGAATGATTAAGATAAGATCAATTTATACATATTCCTTCTTTGTTTCAGTTTAATGGTATGAAGACATCTTCCAAGGTTGCATAAATAAATAACTTTTATGAAATGGCAGGGTGGCAATTCTCCTGGAAAAATTGGGGAAATCCCAGGGCTCTTCAGGCATTTCATAAAATCTCAGGGAATTCTGTGTTTTTAACCTAGCATTGGAATTTCATTTTATTGAGTCTTATAAATCACAAATTTTAAAATCCTGTATTTTCCATATTTAAATTTTAAAATACTTATTATTTCAACATGTGTTAATTAAATGAATATTATTCTATATTAATTATTGGTGTTTAAAAATTATGATCAAACTACTGCTTATTGCTTGTGTATCACAGGAAAGAAGCGCTATCAGCACTTTAAGACAATGGAAACTCCAGGTAGAAATGTCAACAACGTAGTAAGACAGATTGCTACGTACCGCAAAGAAGACACGTGAAGTTGCAGATAGGTGCAATTAAATGACACTTACATAAAGCTTTTGGCCACAATCTTTATCTGTAAAAGAGAGACACACATCATTCATGCACACACGACTGCCAACTCCAGCATCTCGGGCCAGAATGCAGCTATCACGTGGGATGCAAGCAACAATCTGGAGGGAGTGGAGAAGGGGAATACATAGTAGTGCACATGTGGGGAGAGAGATGAACGCTGTCTTGTGGAGTGTGCATGATCTAGAATGCCAACAGGTGTAGCATCAGGTGGTTATGGGGCAGGGAGGTGGGGAAAAAAGGAGTAGAAAAGGAGAAGAGCAGGGGAAATGAGTGGATGCGTCGGCAGAGGGCAGCAAATAAACAGGGTGGGAGACGAGCATAACGCAATTGATATCAATAGCTGCTGCGCTGCCTGAGCCATCTGGATCCTTCCTCCACCACCAGCTTCTCTGAACTGCACAAATGGGAGTTATCCTTACAACCCATTCTCCGCTCTCGTAATTATACTGGTTTCAACCTACAGTAACATACTGCCCCCACACCCTCAACCCAACAGTTTCCACCCCCTCTGCTCTATCATCTCCTCCCCAGTCTCATCACCCACCTTTTTTTATTTGCCACCCTCTGCCAATGGATCTGCCCATCTCTACCCACTCCTCTCCTTTTTTGTTCATTTTTTTCCCCCACCACCCTGTCCCACAACCTCCTGACACTACACCTGTTGGTATTCTACTCGCTGTACAGTCCATACACTACTATTCCTTCCCCTTCTCCGCCCCCTCCAGATTGCTGCTTGCATCTCACGTGATAGTTCCATTCTGGACTGAGATGCTGGAGTCAGCAGTCGTGTGCATGAATGGTGTGTGTGTGTGTGTGTGTGTGTGTGTGTGTGTGTGTGTGTGGTTTTCACTGATGCAGGCTGTGGCTGAAAGCTTTATGTATGTGTCTTTTAATTGTGCGTGTGTACCACTCAATGTGACGTCTTTACAGTAAATAGCAATCTGTCTTTTCCTATATCTTTGTCAGCACTTTCATGTAGTCTGTAATTTCGTTGACAACTTGTAGAATCTCCACTATACTATTCCTACTTCTATAGCCAACTTGTCTTTTCCATAATTAAAGTCTCGAGTTTTTTTGCTGATGGTTAGTAAAGATTTCCAAAAAAACTCTTGCATAATCGATATCAAATGAATGGCCTATAGTTCTTTGCAGCATATAATATCTGACACAAATCAGAGATCTTGAAAGTATTCAGTATGCTCCTTCCAGTTCTTTATAACTTTTAGTGATAAATGACTCACACTTGGTTGACATGATAATGAAACTTTGAAAATTTGCCCAGAAGCTAAAACTCACATAGAAATGTCTGCACTGTCTGTAGATGATGGAAGGAAGTGGGTGTAACTGTCAGTTGGAAGTTTTTGATAAATCAACATTAGTCCTGGAAAGACACATGTGGTATGCATATCTTTATGTACCATTATTTGATTACTTTTGGGAATTTAACATTTTGATTGCTTTTGATCCTGGGTTGTGGATGACATGCTATTCTTTGAACCATGTTTTCCATCTTTGTACATCTATACCATTTTATCTTTTTACTCCTAAGGAGTAATGCGCTGGCTCCAAAAACTGTGTGTTGGTGTGTGTTAATGGTGTTGCCATTCCTAAGATATATTTATTTTATAAATACGGACATTTTACTCATATTCAACGTATGATCACTGAGAATTGCAAGTGGCTTCAAATTTTACACTCTACTGATTAAAAAGCTAGTTTTGGGGCCTCTATAGCTGTAGCTGTGTTGTTTTATCTGTCTTAATAGTGACTGTCAGTTAATGATAATATTCATTGTTTGAGACAACAAAGTTAAGTACTGTAATATTGTAGTAAACAATACTCAATATTTTACAAAGAGAAATTCAGAGCACATCTTCTATTTGAATTTTTCTGAAGTAATAATAATAAAAAACTACTATTGTCTCATGTTTTACTAAAGTGTTAGTTCACTCCATTCTTGTTTAGTGAAACAATGTAACCCAGTCTCAATCTCTACCCTCTCCCAGGGGGCTCACCACTCTTTGGTGGGTTTGTGCTTAGCTACCATGGGGCCCCAGCCTTTGCAACATCTTTTCCCTTTCGTGCTGCATGTCTATTCTCTTGTTGTTCTTTTTTCCCTCCCTTGGGGAACATGTCTGGGTTGTTATTGGGAATGTGGCGCATTGCCCGTTGCTGACATAAGAACAGCCTCATCACTGTTTTTTGTTCCCTGTTCTTTTCTTTGTTTACTTTTTCCTATCCTTCTCCTCCACTTTGGCATTTGTGGTTCCTCTTTTTCTTCCTCCTCCCTATGCACTCCTGAAGGTTGGACCATGCATCTGATGCTTAGCAAGTAACTGGGTAAAACGTAATTCCAGCCCTGGATCGACAGGTAGGGTTCACACACACCCCCTGGTACAGGCCAGGTCCAGGGAGGGGTGATTGGCTGAGTTGCTAACATCCCACATTGCCTGTTGGTTCCTCTGTTGGGTGTTCAGGAGGTATGGCCTAAGGTGCAACCAATCACCTAAGGTGAGTGCAGCCTTTTGTGAAGGGGGCCCCCAGTTGGAAGGAGCATGCCATAAGAGAAGCTGGCAACCATGGGGGATTCTCTCACAATGAGCCAATCATCTTCACAATCAGTGTCTACGAAACATAAACAGAATGAGGCTAATGATTTGAAGAACCCTTCAGCTTCACCACGGTTCCTCATGGTTTATGTACTGAAGACAGTCGGGCCTTTGCAACGGTAAATCCATTTATTATTCAGAAAGGTGTTAATGCAATTGCTGGCCCTGTTAAGTCTTGCTCTCATTTACGGAAAGGCACTTTGCTTTTGGAGACTACTTCTAATTCTGAAGTACAACAACTGCTTGCCTCTTCACTTCTCCATGGCTGTCCTGTTTGTGTTGAGGCCTATAGAACTCTGAATTCTTCCTGTGGTGTTATTTACACCAGGCTGCTTGATAGTCTGCCCGATGCCAAAATCCTCTCTCATCAGGGTGTCTGGCAACCATCACATGATGAAGAAGGTAAATTCCTCCGTAGTGCCCACACGCGCTCTTTTTCTCACCTTTGATAGTGTGGTTCTTCCATCCATTATCAAAGCGGGCTATGAAATTATCACAGTCTGACAGTATATTCCGACTCCAGTGTGCTGCTACCAGTGTCATTGTTTCAACCACACTCAAAAATGTCTTGTCAACAGCCGGCCAAATGTGTTACCTGTGGTAGGGATGCACACAAGGACAATTGTCCACCTCCTCCTCCCCATTGTATCAACTCCGATGGTGGCAATGCCGCCTCCTCTCAAGATTGTCTCATGTATCTCGATGAGTGGGCATTCCAGGAGATCCGGGTGAAATAAAAAGTTCCTTACCCAGTTGCTCGCAAGTTGTTGGCTAGTCAGAAACCCTGCGTTCTACTGTCTGGCACTTACAGTACTCCTCTTGCTACATCTCGCTCCATGGTGGACATAACCATGCAGACCTGCGACCTCAAATTCAGCTCTGAGTTTTTGAAATCGCCCAGTGCCAAGGTAGCATTACTGTCCCCTCCTCCAGTGTTGCAACAAGCCATCAAAGTCTCCCCTCATGGGGCAAAGTCACCTGCTACACAACTGGCAGGCTGGAAAGGAGAGGAGGAGTACTCCCATGAAGACTTCTTATGTCCCTCCAGCCAATCAACACCTGGGTCTTCCTCTGCTAACTGGAAAGGCTCGAAGAAGTCCAACAAAGGCAAACAGTGTTCTCCTTTGCCAACTCGAAGATCCTCTTTGACAGTTTCCCCACGTGATACCTTCACCCGGCCTGCGTCTGTGTTGCCAGTGTGCACCACCAACAATTTTTCTGCATTGAACTCCGCAGACCAACAGCCCAAGAAAGCCGATGCTTCTGTGGACCTCATGGAGCAGGATCCTCTTGTCTCTAAGCTGTGAATCTTCGCAGGCTGGCACTCGGCAGCCCCCGAGGTGACACCCCGTGATTTCTTTCCTCATCATGACTTTCCCCTAATGGAACGTTCATGGTCTTCGATCCGACAAAGAGGATTTACAGCTGCTTTTAGAATCGCAGCATCCATGTGTACTCTGCCTTTAGGAAACAAAATTGCGTCCTCAAGACCACTTTAAGCTAACACCCCAGTGTGTTTGCAAGGTGATGAAATGTATGATTCATGTCCGGCTGGTAAGGTGGCTTGAGTCTCGCAGTGTACTAACCACTGCACGGTGTTGATTTCGAATGCGCCATTCTGCAGTTGATCAACTTGTCACTTTGTCCATCCATGTCGTGAATGCAGAAATCCCAGACTGTGACCATGTTTTTCAATTTGGAGAAGACCTAAGACACCTGCTGGAGGACTGGTATCCTCTGCACACTTTACATGTGGGGCTTCCATGGCCGGCTGCCCCGTTTCTGGGAGGAATTTTTAAAAGAGCGAGTTTTCAAGTTGTGTGTGCTTTCTGCCTTGTCGTACACCTTTATCCAGGAAAATTGTGTGCCTCAGGCTTCTGCCCTGAGTGTCATCCCCTTTGCTATCACCATTAACCTATAATGGCCTGTCTCCTGCTGGGCATCTCCAGCTTCCTTTTTGTTGACCATTTTGCCATCCATTGCACATTGCAGTTCTCCATGGACCTGTCTCATTGAGCAACATCTTCAGCGATGTCTCAATCATCTTTACCCAAAGAGCATCAACACTGGCTTTCTTTTCCACTGACAAAACTGCTTGTATGAATTTCTGGCAGCACGTTGTGCTAAAATTCTAAAACTGCCAGATGCTGATTTAAAAACAATGCTCTTTAGTGTGGGATCTCAAACAGTTGTGGACATGAGATTTATTTTGAGGCTGCATGTACTTCTGTTGTTCAAAGTGCACAAGACACAATGTCTAAAGTACACAATAGTGTTAAAGAGATTAAGCATAGGACTCAAACAAATAGTAAGAGTAGGAGTAAAAGTTTTCAGCCACACGGTACACAACATGTGATACAAAATTCTGTGAGGAAGTCTTGTCTGCAGTACTTCTTGATTTATGACTGGAAAGCTTGTCCTTGTCATGATGCAAAATGCCATCAGTGTGGACATCAAGATAACATTCAAACAGTATGTTTACATGGCACACTAAGTTGAGCAACCAACTGCCGCTGGCCGACTGCTTGGCCGTGGCTAAGTTGTAGGTGCATATGGTGTTGGCAAAGCCATACACAATGGCGTACGCCAAAAGTCACACTTCCTCACCATGGAAAATTCCATGCCATAAGTAGGCAAGTGAACAAACTTTGTATTCAGTTATGAGTGGAACGAAAGACAATTTATAGTTGGACACTGTTGCTTCTGTTCCCCTGATTAATAAAGATGTATATGACAGAATCAGTAGCCCACCACTATAGCAGTCTACTTCTATTTTGTCTGTCTACAATGGACAAGAAATTCCTGTCCTTGGCATTTGTAGTTTGCCAGCAGCTTTTTGTGGAGAGTCAAAGTGTATTTTGTTTCATATACTCAAGTCTAGTAACGAAGCAATCAATTTTGAGTTAATTTGTTTGTTTTGTTCAACAAATGTTTTAGAAATCTGAGTTTCTTTGCTGTAATGTTTCTGATGTGTATAGTAAGTACAAGGAGCTGTTTGAACAAGATTTAGGAAGACCTGAAGACTTTGAAGTGCACATTGCTGTGAAAGACAATACACAGCTGTGATTTCTTCATGCATGGCCTCTCCCCCATACAGTATGTGAGAAAGTTCCTCACGTACTGCAAAGGTGGAAAGACGGCCTGTTTCTGCAAGCCAGTGGGCATCACCCAGGGTCATTCTGAAGAAACCTTCAGGTGGTTTATGTCTGTATGCTGATTTTAAAGCAACAGTTGCAATTTTTCAATGGTTCCTGGAGCAGTTAACAGCAAAGGTCCTTTCCTGTATGACTATTTAGACGATTTCAGGGGGGTGCTGGGAAGAGGAGTCCCGGGAGGGAGCTCCAGTACCAGCGGCCACCGGAGGAGGGGAGCACTTCTCCGGCAGGGAAGGGGGAGCAGCACCCGAAGGGGTGGGTATGGGTACTGACGGGGAGGGGGAGTGGGAGAGGCAGCAGGAGGCTGAAGGCATGGAGCAAATGGGGTGGAGCTGGGAAGATGAGGGGGTAGGAGGTGGAATGGACATAACGGAAGCAAAAGTAGAAGACATAGACATGGGATGAAGCCGGTCATACCTGTGACGAGCCTCAGTGTATGTGGGTCGATCTAAGGTTTTGTACTCTTGAATCCTTCTTTCTTTCACAAACACCGGGCATACAGGCGAGTGTGGAGGTTGCTGTTCATGGTAATTTACACACAAAGGTGGGGGAGCACAGTCACTCCCCTCATGGAGGGGGTGCCCACAGTCACCGCAGAGAGGATCAATGGTGCGGCAGGAAGACATGCCTCCAAACCATAAGCATTTAAAGCATCTCTTCGGTGGTGGAATATAAGGTTTTACATCACACCGATACACTATTACCTTGACATTCTCTGGGAGGACATCCCTCTTGAAGGCCAGTATAAAGGCTCCTGTACTGGTGCGATTGTTTGGAGGGCCTCGCTGCACACGGCAGATAATACGAACCTCTCGCCGCTCGAGGTTAGCACAGGGTTCCTCGTCAGTTTGGAGAAGAAGATCTCGGTGGAAAATAATGCCCTGTACCAAGTTCAAAGATTGCTGGGGTGTGACAGAGACTGGGACGCCACCAAGACGGTCACAAGCATGCAGGGTGTCAGATGGACAGCAGCAGATGTCTTTATGAGCAAAGCACCAGACCACATTTTACTCATCGATTCCACTTTGCCATACAAATCTCGAATCGTCTCCACGGAAAACAAAGGCTTGGTCGTGGCAAAACTTCCACCATCCGTCCTGGTACAAACCAGGTACCGAGGGAAAGGTTTAAACCAAAGCCGGCGAGCTTGACCCTCCTCCCAGGGAGGGGAAGCCCGAAGAATCAAGGAGTGTCACGTCTGCTACCACTCTTAGAGATGGCCAGAGAATGGCCAGGATGGTGAAGCTTTTGTTGCTTCATGCGCAAGGTGTCCACCCTAGTACCACCCACTCTGATCAAGGGCTCGCCCTGTGGGCGCCACCCAGCCACAGCAAGGGCCATGTAGCACAGCGGCCACTGAAGGGAATCCTGGTGCCCCAAAGTGATGAGCATCAACTCCTGGGCATACACGAGGCGTTAAAAGCTCAGGTACTAGCAGTGTGATCCCTGTGGTTTCAGGGTGCTCAGCCAAGTGGGTACTTAACAACCGCACCACACGGACTGGCTAATGTGCTGGTGACCTAGCAGGAGGGGGGCCAGGGTGCAGAGGGAAAGGGAAGGGGAGGGAGAGAGGAGCCCGCGCCTTGGAAGTGAGGTAGGGAGTTCATCCCCAAATGGCTCACACTGAACGGAAAATTTTGGGAATGGAGGACAAACCCCAAGTGGACCAAAAACGCCAAAAGGAAATGGAAACAGCAAAATAAACAATAGCACAGACCAAAGCAAAGCCAGGAGGATAGCCATGCCGACATAAAGAAATCCACTAAGAGGGAAAAGAAGAGGCAGGGGCAAAGGAATTAGGATAGGGAGGGAGAGGAACAGGGATGGTAATGCAGCCTGGAAAGGAAAGGAGACTGCAATAGCTCGGCGCCCCGTGTGCGCCACACACATACCCACAAATGGACTGTGGGCCCCCTGGGGGTGTATTGACATATAATGTCAGATGGAAGTGGGCTTCATCTGCCCACACAATTTTCCAAGGCCAATCATTGTCTACTTCCATGCGAGCAAGCAATTTTAAAGCAAAGGTCTCTCTTGCTGGCAGGTCAACAGGAAGCAACTCGTGCACATCAGTAATTTTGAATGGATAGCAAAGAAGGATGTTTTGTAGGGTTTTACACACCATGCTCACAGATATGTCCAATGTTCGGACAATTCTCCATGCACTATACGTTTGCACACCACCACTCATCTCCTCCTGCACTGCTGTGGCCACTGCTTCCACTGACATGGAATCAATTCGGTTTCTCCCTCTACCAGGTTGCACACCAAAAGAACCCAAGAACCCGTCTTTTCGAATTTCCGAATCATTTTCTCCAGATCCACGGGGAGTCATTGGACCAACGCCTTTTTTCGAATCCTTCAGTGTCTGGAACTTCTGCAGAGCAATGTGTGCACAGTCATCATTCTTGTAATACTGCTTTACAAGCAGAGTGCGATCCTACATTGAGACATTCACGGCTTATGTCGCAGACACTAAAGAAGGAAAAGCTGTGTACCCAGCATTTTTATACCAACTACAATAGGTCATGCGCATGACAGGTGTTTTCATTTACATATTCTGACACATACAGCGCCATCTATTGATCAATTTTCACACTATTTTTCTTCTTCTGCCATTCGTGTTCCCCCTTCTCCGATAATATTCCGCTGCAATCTGACATCATTCTGACCCCAGTGGTGTTATTCCTACAGCATTTTGAAAGTTTAACTTTAATTAGAATCACCCTGAATGTCAGTAGTAAGTTTGTTCTGTTAATCATCTATCTGGCTGTTTCTAGTGTGGATGTATTTGGGCCTTTCTATCAGTATGCTAGTTGTCGTCAGCAAACTTCCCAATGTTTGAAGAGTGTTTCAGTGTCTCACGTACATCATTCATAGAGGTCAAGAACAGGAGTACGCAACACACAGAATCTAGTGGGACACTGTATTTCATGTTTCCCCACTCCAACTTTATATTTATTCCTGTTGTGTTGTTTTTTAATGTCATTCTCCAAGTCTGTTAAGATATGACTCCATCCATGCAATCGGAATGTCTTCAACGGCATAACATTTTAGTTTCCCTAGTAGAATTTTATGACCAACACCATCAAAGGCCTGTGAATTTCACAGAAAATGCCAAAGGATAGGTCTACCGAAACTGGATTTGTGAGGTCATATCATGCATTTATGAGTATATAATCACATACAAAGAAATGAGATGAATTCATAATAATAGATCATTTGCTTTCATTTCCCTTTGTTTCTTTCTTTTGTCCTCTGTTTTTAGCTACTGTTAGGAAGAATGCATTGAATTTAGTAGCCAATGATTTGAATTTAATATTAGCCATCTTGATGCTTCTGTCATTAGGGAGTTTAATATAATTTGCCTTACTAGTATAGTTGTTTCATGCCTAATAATGCCTCTAATTTTCTTCATTTAGTTGCTGGAATTTCAAATTTTTAGGCATATTACATGGTTTTTGCCTTTCTGTTACACACAAAAGAATCTTACAATACTACTTGTAGTGCCCTTTTAATTATTATTACACTTGTCTCTCTGCAAAAAAAAAAAGCTGTCTCTTCCTGTCACCAGACACTTTGATCCTATATGTTTGCCACACTTTCCCTCAGTTTCCACTGACCTATTGTACAGGAAAACTGCGCTCGTAGTGTGGTACAAATATTTTAGATAGATAGATATTCAGCGATCACAGGCCCTACAGACCACACGCTGCTTCCACAAAACTGCCTCCATTCCTTCCCGTTTTGTGCCCAGTTCCTCCAGGTATCTTCAATTCCCAGGGCTGCTAGGTCCTTCGCCAGGTCATCCATCCAGCGCTGCCGTGGTCGTCCAATGGGGCATTTGTGTTTGGTTTCCCCACTAGTGCCATCTTCGCCTGTCTTCCATCTGGCATACGGGCTACATGGCCCACCCATTGTATTCTTTCGCTCTTTATCTTCTGTAGGATAGTTGGTTGTCGCATCAGAAGGTAGATTTCCTCATTTTTCCACCTCCTCAATTCTCCGTTATCTAAAACTGGTCCTCATATCTTCCTCATTACTCTTCTTTCAAATATTAATAGCTTTTCCCTTTCTCACTTAGTCATGCTCCATGTTTCTGAACCATACATTATCGCTGGGCATATCACTATGTTGTAGATTTTCATCTTAGTGTTCACTGAGATCGATTTAGAGCCAAGCGTCTCTCTGAGGGAATGCATGCATTTCGTTTCCACTGCTATTCTTTCCTTGATGTCCATTTTTATGTTGTTGTCCATAGTAAACCAAGATCCCAAGTATTTGAACTGGTCTACTCTCTTGAACCTCTTGTCATCTATCTGAAGAAATTCTACCTGCTCTTGTCTTCTTCCTAATTGCAAAAACTCTGTTTTGTCTTGATTCACTTTGAGCCCTACTTTCTGTGTATTACTGTCCATTTTCCGGTACATTTCTTTCAACTCGTGCTTTGATTCACTGAATAGTACTACGTCAGCTGCATATGCGAGACAATTGAAATTACCGTCCATCTCTACTCCAGTCCACTCCTGTTGCCTACACTCTTTTATTACTTTCTCTAAGATGACATTGATCAGAGCACATGAGAGAGCATTCCCTTCTCTGAGGCCTGTCTCAATATCGAATGTTTCTGATGTGGCTCCTCTGAAACATACTGCTGCGTTTGACCCTTCCATACAAGCCTGCACCATTCTCAGTAGCTTCTCAGGGATTCTGAAGGCCTGCATTGCATTGTGTAGGCTATTCCTGTGGATGCTGTCATATGCACGCTGAAAATTGACGAACAGGCTGTAGGTGTCTTTATCATATTCCCAATGCTTTTCAAACAATTGTCTTAGTGTGAAAATGTGATCTATTGTTGATCGGTCTGGTCTAAAGTCAGCATTGTACTCCTGTATGTTGTTCTCTATGAATGGTTGCAATTTTCTGAAGACAATGATGGACAGCACCTTACACGTTACATTCAGCAAGCTGATTCCTCTGTAGTTACCGCATTCCATTTTGCTTCCCTTCTTGTATATTGGGCATATTATAGCCAATTTGCATTCTTCTGGCAGTATCTCCTCCCATATCAACTGGATCAGTTTATATATCTCTAAGTGTAAGCTCTCACCTCCCTCCTTGATTAATTCTGATGTTATTCCATCCTCCCCTGGGGCTTTGTTTTTTCTGAGTCCTTTGATTGCGATTTTCACGTCTTCTTCACCAACTTCCCATTCTTCTTCATCTTTCCTTTCCTCCGCAGTGTTTGCAGGTAATATCCCATCTTGGTCTGGGAGATTCAACAGTTCTGAGAAGTATTCTTTCCATCTTTCTACAATTATTTCCTTGTCATTTATCAAGTTGCCGTTCATACCTCTAATGAAAAATGTTGGGCTCTGAAATCCACGTTCTTTAGTGGCACTTCCTCGTAGTTTCTCAACATTCAAAGCAGGTTCTAGTGTCCCCTTCTTGTTATGCATGTAGGTGAACATGAGTTTAAGCCTGCACAAAATGAGGAAGTGGTCTGACGCACAGTTGGCTCCTCTATACGACCTGATGTCCATGACTCTACGGCTTTAGCGCTGGTCCACCAAGATGTGATCTATCTGGTTGGTGATTCTTCCATCCAGTGAACACCATGTTCCCTTGTGTATTCTCTTGTGTTTGAAGTAAGTCAAACTTACTCTCAGGTTCTTTGAGATAGCTAAGTTGATCATCCTCTGACGATTCCCATTGGTCTCATCATGCAAACTGTGCCTTCCTATAGTTGGTATGTAGGATTCTTCTTTTCCTGCTTTACCATTAAAATCTCCCAGCACTATCCTGATATTTCTAGTTGGTGTGTTCTCAATTGTTTGTTCTAGTTGGTCATAGAACTCTTTCTTTTCCTCATCTGTTTTACCCCCAGTTGAGGTATGAACACTGATGACTCAGTCTGGGGTCAGTTGCCTTGCAACAGCCACTGCCGGTCCGAAGCATGGATAAAGGAGGAGGGTTGGGCATTGGGCTAGCAACCCAATCCTGCAAAAAAACTCTCTGTTACAAAAAACAAACTTGCTTCGGACGTGGATGGATACAATGGAATACGAAAACTGCAGAGGACAAATGGCACACGATTCAGACAAATATTTTATGGACAGAACTTTGTCGTCCCATAAATTCTCTCTGACTAGAGTCAGCATAAATGATTAATAAAAACTGGATGTTTCCCTTCTTCATTGAACCTGATTGATGGTGATTCTTTATTGCTGCCATTTAGACAGTAACAGTCAGAGCTCAAACAAAGTACATAAAAGACAATACGATTTAGAAATAAATTATTAAATACTGTTGCATTATCTCCTCCTAACCTTGTTGGGATTGTTACTGTGAGGATCAAACCAAAGTAGGACATAGCAACTCTAAATGCCCTCCATCACAGCTATCCAAGAGGAAATCAGTACTGAAATCTCTACTTACAATGACTTCTCAATTATTTCTACTAACTCTTATGTCTTACTCCCTCTAACTGCTTAATGCAGTTTAAAATGTTTCCTGCTGGGGACCCAGGCATTGTCAGATCTACTGTCTTTTATGTTTCCATGTTTGAAGACAGCGCTCAAAGAGCTGCGCAATGCAGCACTCATTAAGGTCTATGGCCTAGGAAATTTTAATAATTTTTGTGAATGTAGCCACTGTTCTTTTTTTATTGTGTATATAATAAGAGAGTACTAACTTGCTTCCATCTTGGCACATCTGTTCAATTTCTCTGATTTCCAAACAATGTTCTGTTCTGCACAGTACACCTTTAGAAACACATTTAAATACTTCAGTTTCTTGTAGTGAGGAGAAGCAGGTGTTTCTTATTTAACAATATCCTTAAGCTCTGATAGAAAAGATCTAATTTATTATGATTGCATCTTTTCTGCTGATCAAGCCAATTTTTGCAATTGTCTCTGTACTTATTCGGCAGCTCTGTCTTTCAGAAAAAATTACCGTAAAAAGGTCCAAAGCACTTGACAGGCAGTGATTCATTTACATTTGAATGCTTCTAAAAATTACTTGTGCAAGTCACTTCTTACTGGAAACATTCAGATGTAGCTCATTCTGTGTGTGGAGGGACTGTGTGATGGGCAATGCATCAATTACAACTAAACGTGTTCATCCCACTCTGTAGAGTAACCCTTGAAAAGCCCTCCACTGACATATTCAGCAGATTGTTTCATCTGGAGTTTATCATACTACTCAATTAGTGATACAATTTCCACATCACTGTGACAATTCCAAGCAATGTGCCGCAGTCATCCTCAACTGTGTAGCTGATGTTACGGTCCAAACTGTTTCCAGCACCATCTATAACCACTACATGATCTTTACTATGATATTTCCATTACAATCCTAAATCACGGTGATGTCGCTGAACCATAAAAAATTAGCTTCAAGGTCCTAGTTACCTGGTATTCTCTAACAATGGAGTTCTTTACTCATTCAGACATTCCACTCCCATGAGCACTCCCTATTACAATGACCTTGTTGTTTTCTATTAACCCACTGACTACTATTAAACTTCACATAATTTTTTTCCCTGTTTTCTGGAACTCCTTTGGCTGCCTGCAAAATTTTGCCCCAAACCTTTAGAGTACTGAAGATGTCTCAGACATTTAGACTGAAGCTAGAAGACTTGCAGCCTCTCTAAAACCTCTTTCCTAATTCTAAACATTACTGCAGCCAGCAGCAGCTCTCAACTGTACTATTTCTGGTTGTCATACAGCCAGACCAGATTTGAGTTTTAAAATCAACTGCTATTTCTCCATAATCAGAGCACAATAAGCAAAGGCTAGTCACATCTCCATACAAGCTGGTAGCTTCACAGCATTCAACTTATATATATTTTGGCAATAGGGGCTCTCACTCTTACAGTTTTAACTGCATGACTGTGTGGGGCGGATCTACACACACATGTGAGTGCATGCATAAATGTGACACTCATGCATGTGGAGAGAAGTTTAGGGACATGTTCTTACCCAAGCCCAAGTTGGGGCAAGAGGCTGTGTGTAAATAGTGCAATGTGCATGTAGGCATGGCGTGTGAAGTTTCATTAGTTCTAAAATCCTGTATGGCATGTGCAAGGTGAGTATATTAGTTGCAGCCAATCTTTGTGTGAAAATGAATCGAAGGAGTATTATTATCACTACTACAGCAATAGGCACTGTAGCTAGGAACATGAACATAAATCAAAGAAATATGGTACTTAGGTTAAGGAGTACAGGTACCATTGTCTAGGACAGTAACAGCTGGAATGATGCACTTACAAGGAAGAGCATTTCTGCAGAGGAACATCTTACAGCTACCCAGATTTTTAGCAATGCATCTGCCCAGGAATTTCCATATTGTCACTATCTAAAACAATTGCAAAGAGATGCAAAGCACCATATGACATGCTAAGGCCAGGTCATGATAGAAAACAGTTAAAAGTATTATATATTGTATTAATTTTTATTATTTAGGAAATTGCTGACAACCATATGGAAGGAAACTTGCACAGACATACTTTTTTGTGTCATTGCTTAAAAATGAGAAACAAGAAAAAGACTTGCTACTGTTACTATTTTGTGGTCATATAATTATCATGTTTGTCATAAATGTGTTAAAGGAAGTACTGCCTTGATTTTGAAGCCAAGTGTGAGACCTGCAGATGTAGGAGGAGATGAAGGAGCAAAAGAGCTGCAAGCATGTGATGGTGCTGGTAACTAACCTGATCTAACACGTTTTATTGTCACACACATCAGTCAGTGCAGTCAAAGTTTTCAACAAACCTTGTCACTCTTGATCCACAGTAAATAAAAGTGAGTCACACTACTACAAAAGTTAGCACACAAACGTAATTGAGAGATCTCTACATTTCTTGTCACAAAATTTCTTCAGTTCCTTTCTAAACAAGCCCCCATAAGATTTGTATTTTTGTCTTTTGTCCCCTCAAAAAGAGTCTTGGTTTGGTTCCAGCAAAACTGGTTTGCAAAACAGAACCAATTTATCATAAGCTTTAGTCTTTAAATTCCTATTTATATAGTCTTTGGGTCTCACTTTCCATGACCATGAACGCTGTTGCTCTTAGTAGCCTATATATTTATAAATTCCATCAAAAAGCTCTTGGTCCAGCAACAGGAACTGACCATGATTCCATTACACACTGCAAGTTACTGACAAAAATCTGTGCAAGAGTGCAAAACAGTCATTGCATGTATTGTATGTAACTGATCAGGGGTGCCTGTGGAGGGTGGCCACAGCAGAAAAAATTACTGAACACACATTGGTACATGACTTTTAATTTTACTGGCACAAAATGAGTAATGTAGTCTTTATCTCTATGTTGGCAATCAGACTGAAATTCAACTGTCATAATATAAGAACATTAACATCTTTGGTCAAGTGATCGCACCAAGTCAGGCAAACGTTGCTGTTTTCAGTTAGTTAAAAGTTGTATGGTGCTTAAGGCAACTGCTGGTAGTTGACAATTAGAGAACCTTTCTTTGTGATTGGAGACAGAAATGTTGACAAAGTTTAGGACGAAAACATTGTACTAAATCAAGAAGTCAAGAGTAACTAGTGTGTTTCAGTCTTTTGATAAAAGCGTGACCTGAATACTGGAAAGTTTTAATGGAGTGTTATAGCCCATAGATGACTGCACTAACAGTGAAAAACAAACAGTTCCTTAAAAATACATAGAAACATAGAAAACGAAGAATAATTCAATAATTCTCTCACACATAAAGTTCTGTAAATCCCAACACAAAGAAGTGCCTTCACAGGTCATACCATTAACACACACAAAATAATTTAGAAATAATTTCCATAATAATGAGAATGAGTAGATTTCATAGCTGTGGAGGCACATGGACATCAGGTCGTATAGAGGAGCCAACTATGCGTCAGACCACTTCCTCATTTTGTGCAGGCTTAAACTCGTGTTCACATATATGCATAACAAGAAGGGGACACTAGAACCTGCTTTGAATGTTGAGAAACTACGAGAAAGTGCCATTAAAGAACAATATGCCCTAGAAATCAAAAACCGTTTTGAGGTCCTAGAGACCCTAGAACCAAGAGAGAACCTGGAGGGAAGGTGGAAAGAAATGAAGTCCACCGTACTAAGTGTAGCAGAGGATATATTGGGAAGAAAGAAGATAACGAAGAAGAGGAAATGGTTCAACGAGACATGCCAGAAGGTTACAGAAAAGAGAAGGGAGACGAGAGAGAAGTGGCTAGCTGACAGGGAGAATGAGCAGAAAAGGGAACATTTTATCAACATCAGGAGGGAGACAAAGCGAATCCTAAGAGCAGAGAAGAGACTATATCTAACCAGTTTGCTACAAGAAGTTGAGGCAGAGAGCCAAAACAAGAACTCAAGGCAAGTCTTCCAATACATAAAAAATTGGAAACGTGGATTTCAGAGCCCAACATTTTTCATTACAGGTATGAACGGCTACTTGATTAATGACAAGGAAATAATTGTAGAAAGATGGAAAGAATACTTCTCAGAACTGTTGAATCTCCCAGACCAAGATGGGATATTACCTGCAAACACTGCGGAGGAAAGGAAAGATGAAGAAGAATGGGAAGTTGGTGAAGAAGACGTGAAAATCGCAATCAAAGGACTCAGAAACAACAAAGCCCCAGGGGAGGATGGAATAACATCAGAATTAATCAAGGAGGGAGGTGAGAGCTTACACTTAGAGATATATAAACTGATCCAGTTGATATGGGAGAAGGAGATACTGCCAGAAGAATGGAAATTGGCTATAGTATGCAAAATATACAAGAAGGGAAGCAAAATGGAATGCGGTAACTACAGAGGAATCAGCTTGCTGAATGTAACGTGTAAGGTGCTGTCCATCATTGCCCTCAGAAAATTGCAACCATTCATAGAGAACAACATACAGGAGTACCATGCTGACTTTCGACCAGACCGATCAACAATAGATCACATTTTCACACTAAGACAATTGTTTGAAAAGCATTGGGAATATGATAAAGATACCTACAGCCTGTTCGTCAATTTTCAGCGTGCATATGACAGCATCCACAGGAATAGCCTACACAATGCAATGCAGGCCTTCAGAATCCCTGAGAAGCTACTGAGAATGGTGCAGGCTTGTATGGAAGGGTCAAACGCAGCAGTATGTTTCAGAGGAGCCACATCAGAAACATTCGATATTGAGACAGGCTTCAGAGAAGGGAATGCTCTCTCATGTGCTCTGATCAATGTCATCTTAGAGAAAGTAATAAAAGAGTGTAGGCAACAGGAGTGGACTGGAGTAGAGATGGACGGTAACTTCAATTGTCTCGCATATGCAGTTGATGTAGTACTATTCAGTGAATCAAAGCACGAGTTGAAAGAAATGTACCGGAAAATGGACAGTAATGCACAGAAAGTAGGGCTCAAAGTGAATCGAGACAAAACAGAGTTTTTGCAGTTAGGAAGAAGACAAGAGCAGGTAGAATTTCTTCAGATAGATGACAAGAGGTTCAAGAGAGTAGACCAGTTCAAATACTTGGGATCTTGGTTTACTATGGACAACAACATAAAAATGGACATCATGGAAAGAATAGCAGTGGAAACGAAATGCATGCATTCCCTCAGAGAGACGCTTGGCTCTAAATCGATCTCAGTGAACACTAAGATGAAAATCTACAACATAGTGATATGCCCAGCGGTAATGTATGGTTCAGAAACATGGAGCATGACTAAGTGAGAAAGGGAAAAGCTATTAATATTTGAAAGAAGAGTAATGAGGAAGATATGAGGACCAGTTTTAGATAACGGAGAATTGAGGAGGTGGAAAAATGAGGAAATCTACCTTCTGATGCGACAACCAACTATCCTACAGAAGATAAAGAGCGAAAGAATACAATGGGTGGGCCATGTAGCCCGTATGCCAGATGGAAGACAGGCGAAGATGGCACTAGTGGGGAAACCAAACACAAATGCCCCATTGGACGACCACGGCAGCGCTGGATGGATGACCTGGCGAAGGACCTAGCAGCCCTGGGAATTGAAGATACCTGGAGGAACTGGGCACAAAACGGGAAGGAATGGAGGCAGTTTTGTGGAAGCAGCGTGTGGTCTGTAGGGCCTGTGATCGCTGAATATCTATCTATCTAAAGTATTTGTACCACACTACGAGTGCAGTTTTCCTGTACAATAGGTCAGTGGAAACTGAGGGAAAGTGTGGCAAACATATAGGATCAAAGTGTCTGGTGTCAGGAAGAGACAGCTTTTTTTTTTTTTTTGCAGAGAGACAAGTGTAATAATAATTAAAATGGCACTACAAGTAGTATTGTAAGATTCTTTTGTGTGTAACAGAAAGGCAAAAACCATGTAATATGCCTAAAAATTTGAAATTCCAGCAACTAAATGAAGAAAATTAGAGGCATTATTAGGCATGAAACAACTATACTAGTAAGGCAAATTATATTAAACTCCCTGATGACAGAAGCATCAAGATGGCTGATATTAAATTCAAATCATTGGCTACTAAATTCAATGCATTCTTCCTAACAGTAGCTAAAAACAGAGGACAAAAGAAAGAAACAAAGGGAAATGAAAGCAAATGATCTATTATTATGAATTCATCTCATTTCTTTGTATGTGATTATATACTCATAAATGCATGATATGACCTCGCAAATCCAGTTTCGGTAGACCTATCCTTTGGCATTTTCTGTGAAATTCACAGGCCTTTGATGGTGTTGGTCATAAAATTCTACTAGGGAAACTAAAATGTTATGCCGTTGAAGACATTCCGATTGCATGGATGGAGTCATATCTTAACAGACTTGGAGAATGACATTAAAAAACAACACAACAGGAATAAATATAAAGTTGGAGTGGGGAAACATGAAATACAGTGTCCCACTAGATTCTGTGTGTTGCGTACTCCTGTTCTTGACCTCTATGAATGATGTACGTGAGACACTGGAACACTCTTCAAACATTGGGAAGTTTGCTGACGACAACTAGCATACTGATAGAAAGGCCCAAATACATCCACACTAGAAACAGCCAGATAGATGATTAACAGAACAAACTTACTACTGACATTCAGGGTGATTCTAATTAAAGTTAAACTTTCAAAATGCTGTAGGAATAACACCACTGGGGTCAGAATGATGTCAGATTGCAGCGGAATATTATCGGAGAAGGGGGAACACGAATGGCAGAAGAAGAAAAATAGTGTGAAAATTGATCAATAGATGGCGCTGTATGTGTCAGAATATGTAAATGAAAACACCTGTCATGCGCATGACCTATTGTAGTTGGTATAAAAATGCTGGGTACACAGCTTTTCCTTCTTTAGTGTCTGCGACATAAGCCGTGAATGTCTCAATGTAGGATCGCGCTCTGCTTGTAAAGCAGTATTACAAGAATGATGACTGTGCACACATTGCTCTGCAGAAGTTCCAGACACTGAAGGATTCGAAAAAAGGCGTTGGTCCAATGACTCCCCGTGGATCCGGAGAAAATGATTCGGAAATTCGAAAAGATGGGTTCTTGGGTTCTTTTGGTGTGCAACCTGGTAGAGGGAGAAACCGAATTGATTCCATGTCAGTGGAAGCAGTGGCCACAGCAGTGCAGGAGGAGATGAGTGGTGGTGTGCAAACGTATAGTGCATGGAGAATTGTCCGAACATTGGACATATCTGTGAGCATGGTGTGTAAAACCCTACAAAACATCCTTCTTTGCTATCCATTCAAAATTACTGATGTGCACGAGTTGCTTCCTGTTGACCTGCCATCAAGAGAGACCTTTGCTTTAAAATTGCTTGCTCGCATGGAAGTAGACAATGATTGGCCTTGGAAAATTGTGTGGGCAGATGAAGCCCACTTCCATCTGACATTATATGTCAATACACCCCCAGGGGGCCCACAGTCCATTTGTGGGTATGTGTGTGGCGCACACGGGGCGCCGAGCTATTGCAGTCTCCTTTCCTTTCCAGGCTGCATTACCATCCCTGTTCCTCTCCCTCCCTATCCTAATTCCTTTGCCCCTGCCTCTTCTTTTCCCTCTTAGTGGATTTCTTTATGTCGGCATGGCTATCCTCCTGGCTTTGCTTTGGTCTGTGCTATTGTTTATTTTGCTGTTTCCATTTCCTTTTGGCGTTTTTGGTCCACTTGGGGTTTGTCCTCCATTCCCAAAATTTTCCGTTCAGTGTGAGCCATTTGGGGATGAACTCCCTACCTTGCTTCCAAGGCGCGGGCTCCTCTCTCCCTCCCCTTCCCTTTCCCTCTGCACCCTGGCCCCACTCCTGCTAGGTCACCAGCACATTAGCCAGTCCGTGTGGTGCGGTTGTTAAGTACCCACTTGGCTGAGCACCCTGAAACCACAGGGATCACACTGCTAGTACCTGAGCTTTTAACGCCTCGTGTATGCCCAGGAGTTGATGCTCATCACTTTGGGGCACCAGGATTCCCTTCAGTGGCCGCTGTGCTACATGGGCCTTGGTGTGGCTGGGTGGCGCCCACAGGGCGAGCCCTTGATCAGAGTGGGTGGTACTAGGGTGGACACCTTGCGCATGAAGCAACAAAAGCTTCACCATCCTGGCCATTCTCTGGCCATCTCTAAGAGTGGTAGCAGACGTGACACTCCTTGATTCTTCGGGCTTCCCCTCCCTGGGAGGAGGGTCAAGCTCGCCGGCTTTGGTTTAAACCTTTCCCTCGGTACCTGGTTTGTACCAGGACGGATAGTGGAAGTTTTGCCACGACCAAGCCTTTGTTTTCCGTGGAGACGATTCGAGATTTGTATGGCAAAGTGGAATCGATGAGTAAAATGTGGTCTGGTGCTTTGCTCATAAAGACATCTGCTGCTGTCCATCTGACACCCTGCATGCTTGTGACCGTCTTGGTGGCGTCCCAGTCTCTGTCACACCCCAGCAATCTTTGAACTTGGTACAGGGCATTATTTTCCACCGAGATCTTCTTCTCCAAACTGACGAGGAACCCTGTGCTAACCTCGAGCGGCGAGAGGTTCGTATTATCTGCCGTGTGCAGCGAGGCCCTCCAAACAATCGCACCAGTACAGGAGCCTTTATACTGGCCTTCAAGAGGGATGTCCTCCCAGAGAATGTCAAGGTAATAGTGTATCGGTGTGATGTAAAACCTTATATTCCACCACCGAAGAGATGCTTTAAATGCTTATGGTTTGGAGGCATGTCTTCCTGCCGCACCATTGATCCTCTCTGCGGTGACTGTGGGCACCCCCTCCATGAGGGGAGTGACTGTGCTCCCCCACCTTTGTGTGTAAATTATCATGAACAGCAACCTCCACACTCGCCTGTATGCCCGGTGTTTGTGAAAGAAAGAAGGATTCAAGAGTACAAAACCTTAGATCGACCCACATACACTGAGGCTCATCACAGGTATGACCGGCTTCATCCCATGTCTATGTCTTCTACTTTTGCTTCCGTTATGTCCATTCCACCTCCTACCCCCTCATCTTCCCAGCCCCACCCCATTTGCCCCATGCCTTCAACCTCTTGATGCCTCTCCCACTCCCCCTTCCCGTCAGTACCCATACCCACCCCTTCGGGTGCTGCTCCCCCTTCCCTGCCGGAGAAGTGCTCCCCTCCTCTGGTGGCCGCTGGTACTGGAGCTCCCTCCCGAGACTCCTCTTCCCAGCACCCCCCTGAAAGGCGATCTAATCCACATCAGCAGTGCGATCTACGGCCGGTGGGCACCAAGATTGCTCGGTGTAATTCCTTGCCTGCCCTCTCTGAAGTCTGCCCTTCTCTTCCTTCCCAAGAGAAGAAGCAGAAACGCAAAAACAAGGGCAAGGCCCATCCGTTACCCCCTGAGGTGCAGCCTTGCCCTCCTCCCGTCAGTGAACCAGTAGGGTCTGACCCCACCTATCTGGATATTACCCCATCTTTATTGGTGATGCATGGCAACTCGGCAGCATGACCGACTCCAGTCCCTTCACTTCCCCCTTGGACTCCGGCTTGAGAATCCTCCAGTGGAATTGTAATGGGTATTTGCGTCACCTTCCAAAGTTGCAGCCCCTTCTTTCCTTCTACTCTGCCACTTGTATTGCGCTCCAGGAGACCTATTTTGTCGATTCTTACTCAACCGCCCTTCGTGGGTTCCACGCTTTCTGTCGGAACCGAATTGACCCTTTGCCGGCTTCTGGTAGTGTTTGCACCATGGTCCGCAAGGACATTGTTAATAAATGGGTTCCCCTCCATACCACTCTGGAAGCCATTGCTGTCAGGGTCCATCTGGCCACTCCAGTCACAATCTGTGATCTCTACCTCCCACCTGACAGGCCGCCCACATCCCTTGCCCTAACCACCCTTCTTCAACAACTCCTTTCTCCCTTCCCGCTATTAGGGGACTTCAATGCCCACAACCCTCTATGGGGTAGTCATACGACTACTGCCCTGGGCAGGACAGTTGAAGCTGTTCTGGTAGACTTTACCTCTGTTCACTAAACAAAGGCGCTCCCACACACTTTATTGTGCTGCGCAGCACTTTTTCTACCAATGACCTCTCCATCTGCAGTCCCGGCCTTCTTCCCTCCATTCAGTGGGGAGTCCACGATGACTTCTGTGACAGCGACCATTATCCAATTGTTTTGACCTTGCTTCAGTGTGTCTCATTCTGTCACCCTCCCAGATGGTCCGTATCTAAGGCTGATTTGGGTGCCTTCTCCTCTGCTCCCATCCCCCCTGCATTGCCACATGACAGTGTTGATGAATCTACTCAGACTTTGACTGCTGCCATCCTTTCAGCAGCTGTTTCTGCAGGCACACTCATGGGCTCTCTCCCATGGCTTTCAGTTTTCGGTGGCCAAGACATGTGTCGTGCATTTCTGCCATCGCTGTACAGTCCATCCCCATCCAGAACTGTTCCTCGATTGCCAGCCCCTCAAGGTAGTGGACACCCATCACTTCTTGGGTCTGGTCTTCGATACCCAGTTGACATGGCTCCCTCATCTTCGCCAGCTGAAGAGGATGTGCTGGTCCCATCTCGGTGTTCTTAGTTGTCTGTGCAATACCGCCTGGGGTGCAGACCGCTCTGTTCTCCTGCGATTGTCTCAAGCGTTGGTCCAGTCTCATTTAGACTATGGAAGTCCTGTCTATGGTTCTGTGCAGCATTCAACGCTGCAGATCCTAGACCCCATCCACCACTGTGGGGTCCAACTTGCGACTGGTGCCTTCCGGACTAGCCCTGTACTTAGCCTTCTCGTAGAGGCAGGGATTCCACCACTGTGAGTTTTGCACCAACAACAGCTGATATCTTATACGCTCCGCATTCGCTGCACCCCAAAGCACCCTAATTATGGTCTCCTTTATCCAGACACGGAGACCACCCTGCCGTAGTGGCGGCCACGATGTGGGCTTACCATGGCTGTCCGCATTCAGTTGCTCTTTTCTGAGCTATAGCAATTCCATTTACTGCCTCTCTTCTCTGCTCACGCATGTACGCCTCATTGGTGTGTGTCTCAGCCACAGCTCTGTCTTGATCTCTCAATCGATTCAAAGGATTCTGTCTCTCTGATGGCTCTTCGCCACCAATTCTCCTGTCTCCTCAGTTCATTCCAGAGTTCAGAAGTGATCTATACTGATGGCTCCATGGTTGCTGGCCACACTGGTTTTGCTTACACCTATGCATGACGCACAGAACTTCATTCTTTGCGTGATGGCTGTAGTGTTTTTGCTGCAGAATTGGTAGCCATCTTGCACGCACTGGACCATATCCGCTCCTGCTCAGGACCATCCTTTACTATCTGTAGTGACTCATTGAGCGGTTTGCACGCTATCGGCCAGTACTTCCCTCGCCACCCGTTGGTCATCCCTATCCAGGACTCACTTTCTCTCCTTGCTCAACGTGGATGCTTGGTGGTTTTCGTTTGGACCCCAGGCCATGTTGGGATTCCTGGAAATGAACTTGCCGATTGACTGGCTAAGTTAGCTACTACCAGGCCATCTTTTGCTATTGGCATTCCGGAAATAGACCTTCGCTCGGCATTACGTCGTCAGGTTTTAGGCCTTTGGGATGCAGAAAGGCACACTCTTTCTTCACTGAACAAGCTCAGGGCAATTACGGATTCTACAACTCCATGGCGGTCCTCCTCCTGGGCCTCTCATAAGGCCTCTGTCCTCCTACATCGGTTCTGCATCGGCCATGCTTGATTGACTCACGGTTATCTCCTCCCGTCGGGAGGACCCCCCTCTCTGTCGTTGTGGATCGATGTTGACTGTGGCTCACATCTTATTGGACTGCCCCAACTTAGCCACCCTGCGATGGAATTTTAACTTTCCAGACTCGCTACCCCTGGTGTTGGCTGACAATGCCTCAATGGCAGATTTCATTTTACGTTTTATTCGTGATGGGAGATTTTATTGCTTTATTTAAGGGAGGGACCTTCTACCTTATCGGTGAGTGGAGGGGATGGCGGGCACTCTTGCCCCCCCCCCTCCCCCTTTTCACCCTTCCTTTCCTTGAGGGGTCTGTTATGTCTTGAGCATATCTCTTATCTCCCATGCTTCTCCCTTCACGCCTCTGTCATTAGTCACTTTCTCTCCCTCACCTCTTCTTCCATCCCTTTCCTTCTTTCCCTGTCAATAGTTGATCGTTTTATGGATACTGTACTTCCCTCTTTTAATGTGGGATTTTATCGGTTTTAGTTAATCTAAGGTCGGAGGGACTGATGACCGCGTAGTTTGCTCCCTTCTCCACCCATCCGCCCCACCAACCAACCTATGTGTCAGTACACAGAATTGTTGAACATGGGCAACGGAAAATCCTCACACAAATCAACCAGTACCTCTTCATCTTGAAAAGGTCACTGTGTGGTGCGGGTTTACAGCATCATTCATCATAGGGCTGTATTTTTTGGAAGAGACAGGTGCTTCCCACCCTGTTACCTGTACCATCACTGGTAGGCGCTATGAGTGTCTTTTGGGCAACCACGTCATTCCAGCTCTCCAACAATGTGGATGGGATCATTTTTGTGCAAGATGGGGCACCTCCGCACATTGCAAATCTAGGTAAGCAGCTGCTGAAGCACCGTTTCATAAATGCTAAAATTCTCAGCCGCCATTTCCGTACAGCCTGGCCATCCCGATCACCAGGTCTTAACCGGTGTGACTTCTGGCTGTGGGACTATCTGAAAGATGTTGTGTCCAGCGTTCTGATTGCGAACTTAGCTGCATTGAAGGCACACATTGCGCAACACATTCTGACCGTGACTCCGGAAACACTTCAATCAGTTGTGGAACATGGTGTTTCTTGATTTCAACTTGCTGCAGAAAACGGTGGACAGCACATTGACCATGTTTTGCGCCAATCACATGGAAATTAATAATACGATTTGCTTTTTATGCGGTTTTTGGCCTCAGGACAATTAAAAAGTGATGTGAGTGATGATTTTTATGTGTGTTTTTTCCGCAGGACAATCAAAAACCGATTTTTCCCATCCGATGTGATTTGATCTTGCCGTGATGGATGAGCTTACATAACTAACAGTATCACACCTGTACACTCATGCACACAGAGTAGTACAGTTTAATGTCAAACGTACGCCTTAGGCATTGTTGTGTGATTCATTCGTCATTTGTAGTTGACCACTATTAAATTATGATCCTTACAGTGCCATCTATTGCTACATTTTGGAAGTATTTATTTTTCTTTAGCCATACGTTTTCCCCCTTCTCCGATAATATTCCGTTGCAATTTGTCATCGTTCTGACCAGTGGTGTTATTTCTACAGCAATTTGAAAGTTTAACTGTAATTATAATCACCCCCATACATCAGCTTCAGATCAGGTGAATTTGATGACGAAATATTGTTAGTTCACAATCGGGCTCCTAAACCACTGTAGAACGATTCTGGCATTGTGAAACAGACAGTTAATCTGCTGGAAGGTGACATCTCCATTGGGGCAGACATCAAGTGTGAAGGGATGCAGGTAGTCCACACTAACGTTCACATACTTCACAGCTGTCAAGGTGCCTTCAATAACTACAGCAGCTCTTATGGAAAACCATATGGATGCCTCCCAAACCATAATACTGCCGCCACTGGCCTACATCCATGGCATGGTACAAGGTTCAAGCAACTGTTTGTGAGGATAAGTGTGCCCGGACATGACCATCAGCTTGGTGTAACAAGAAATGTGGTGCATCCAACTAGGTGACACATTTCCATTGATCTATCATCCTATCCAGGAGACTCTATACCTATACCCATTGCAATTGTAATTGACTATGGCGTTGTGTCAACATAGGAACACGTGTCATCCACCACAGAGGCCCGTAGGCATCAATATGCACTGAACAGTGTGCTCTGAAGCACTTGGACCTGCACCAGCATTGTGCTGTCATCAAATATGTCACAGATTACTGCCTATCCTGCTTTACTTAGCTGGCAAGCCACCGACCTCCGTGTTCTGTGATGATGCATTGATGTCCAACAATTCGTCATCTATTTGTGATTTCACCACCCCTAAACCCTCACAACAATAGCATATGAACAGCAAACCAGCTTTCTGTTTCCGAGATGCTTGTTCCCAGGCACCAGGCCCTTTGCCAAAGTCACTTATATCAGTGAATTTCACCATTTCTGTGTCATCACTAGAATGATTCCCTATTCATCTTTGCTCTGCTTATATACTTTACTTAGCGATTAAACTATTGGGATGAGAACTGTTGGATCCCCTTAAATGGGTCATGGGTAATGATGAGACAATTAACTGGTTTTAACAACCCATAGGCCAGTCAATTGTTTTTCCATTCAGTCGGCTTTTTCAGTTACCTGAAGCAAAAAGAATTGAAGCAGTCTCTGCAGTCGCATCAGCCATATGAATGTTTTTTTAATAACTCTCTCAAGTGGTTTCACTTTATCTGAGACAACTGACTGTCAGAAGACTCTGATGTTATGCAAGTTATGAGTGTTTTCACTTACACACATGTTCAGCCTTTATATTTATAGTTCATCCATGGCTAGGACTGCTAACATTTTTAGTGACGAATAAAAAAAAGTATGTTTCTGAAAATGATATAATTTAAAAATGTATGTATTTAGTTACTTGAAAGTTAATTTTTTGTACTTCTGGCATTAAATATTTAATTTTGGGTGGTTTTAAAAGTTTAATAACTGGTGGTGCATTGTAAATTCCTCTTTTTAATTTAAGTTTATTGAAGCTCTATTTCTCTTTTCCACCAGTTTGCACGCAGAACATGTAGGTTATTATTATTATTATTATTATTATTATTGTCATCATTTGATGCCTTAATCACTTGCTTTTTAAGCATATACTGCCATTTATTACAAAAGAATATTTGTCATTTATTAATTTTCTTTGAATTTCTCTAATTAGTGTAGCTTCACAATATGACTCATCCTAGCAGGTACCGTATTACACATTGAACTTATATTGAACATCAGTCTCTCTCTCTGGTCATGTAGTATCTACCATTCATATGTATATTTATGAAATAGTTATGTTTCTTTGTTTTCACTGGTCTTATTGGTATAGCAGACTCCCTTTTAGTGTTTTTTGTTGTCATTTAAGTAGTACAAATGAACAAAATGCATTTATGAATTCTAAACTTTGCAACTTGTTAAAGCATTGAAACACACAAATTCAGATGATGTAACTTGAGATTATCTCAAAGGTGGTTCTTACATGTGTTGAAATCTGTGTGTGTGTGTGTGTGTGTGTGTGTGTGTGTGTGTTTTTTAGTGTTACTATGTAGATACATTTTTCATATGTAAGTGTTTATCATGTAACTGAGGTGAATGAGGTTAACTAGCCCAGTATTTGTCTAGACAAATGCAGGGAACTATCTAAAATAACATAAGGCTGCCTGGCAGAACTGACTTGAAATGATGGGGCATCAAACAAAGATGTCTCTCACCTCCCCAAATCTGTTGTACAGCGAGCAGAAGTGATACTTTACTACCATGCCAGTGGGTTCACACTTTTAAAATAATACTTCAAAATTATTATTTAGTTGAATTATGTTGTACTCTCTCATTTTAGAAATTGAAATGCCTCTTCCTTATTGCAGTCTATATTTGTACTCACTGTAGACATGTTTCACCATTTACTTTGAGGCATGTTCAGTGAATTTAATCTGGAATAATACAGCTTTTTATATGCGGTATCTGTGGGTTAGAAGAGGGTTCACCTCATAATTTGTATAGGATAGAGTAGCATGGAGAGCAGCATCAAACCAGTCTCTGGACTGAAGATCAGAACAACAACAACAATAATGAATTACTACTGATTCATTTTTTCCTGCTGAAATCTGAATCAGCTGTTTTCTCCCAGTATGCATTAACACACACAAAATAATTTAAAAATAATTTCCATAATAATCAGAGTTAGTAGATTTCATAGCTGTGAAGGCACTCCTCCATGTTGGGATTTATAGAATTTGATGTGTGAATGAATGATTCAATTATTCTTCGTTTTCTATGCATTTTCAAGGAATTGTTTGTTTTTCACTATTAGCAAACAAGGTAATTTGTGACACTGTGTTTATACACTCCATGCAGTTAGATGAAATACACTTTGTTTACCAGACATCAAAGTGAAAAATTGAATGAATATTGAAAGCAATATGCAACAGCTTAAGATGGCAAGAAGATCCTAAAATGTTTGGAATGGGCAAAATGACAATGGACAAGGGATAAAAATTAATGGTATGTAAAAATATATTGCTCAGAGTCGCAAGTCAATGTGCCCTGCCACCTCTTCACCTCCCTCCCCTCTGCCCCCCCCCCCCTTCGGCTTCCCCTCCACACACACACACACACACACACACACACACACACACACACACACACACAGTGTGTCCCTCTCAAGAGTTGGCTAGCACATTTTCTCCCATGTTTTAGCAGATATTTGCAATTCCATTTTTGCAATGTGTAGCTGGAGTCAGCCCAAACAAAAACTGTTCATTGCGTCTTTCATGCAACACCTAACATCAGCAGAAGGTTTTAGTTTATTTCCTATCACAGACAAGAACATTTTTAAACCAGAGTTTTATGTGTCCCTTTGCTTGAGCAGTTTCAAATTAGTCTAGTGTGATATTCGTTTTATCAGTATTTGTGAACAGCGAGAGTACAACATGAAGGATAAGCTGTGACTGAGTAGCACTGCCACATGATGAGGGCAGTCAGTGCAGGCCAGGGCAGTGCTGTCACTGCAGGAATACTTCATATTCTCTGAGTGTTACTGTCACTGTTAATATCCATAGCTAAAACAAATATTGTACCGTATTGATATGGGCCCCCTCTGTCAAATGAGCATGCAAAATTCCGCTTTAAAATTTAATTTTTTTGCTGGACATTGCATGAAAGATGCGTTGAGCAGTATTTGTATTTATATGTATTTACAGGTTGATTCCATGAAGGTGTTACAAACTTTCATGGATGATGGAGGTAAAACTATCAATTTGAGGTAAGGGACCCTGGTTCAAAAACAACAGAGTTGGAAGTTATGTGCAAAAATCTGCTGATACCTCTGACTGTGGACCTTTAATACTGCAAGCTCTTTGCTTTTCAAATTTTGGGAGGAGGCGGTATGGACCAAAACAATAAAAAATGTTCAGTAAATATGAGCTCTGAAGTGCATACCTTAGGAGCTAAGCATTTGTTCATCCTTGCTACTGTGAATACAGCTCTTCTAATGAACAAATGCTCGTAGTTCTTAACACTTTGGTGACCAAGCCCGAGCGTAGGTCGGGCCACAGAATTGCTTCAAAACGACCGCACCTGAGTATAGGTTGGGCAGCTGTTGCGTGCCGTTCACAGCTTATTAGCCATCCAGAAGCAGGCAGGCTACTGTGGTAATGCTGCCTATGTGTCCATTGACTGCTGCTCCCCTCTGTGTTCTGGTTTTAGAACTGTGTCAAAACAAACTGTAAGATAAGCATAGTAGATTCCGTGACACGCTGTGCCATTGTGCATGGGTGTAGCCATGAGTTTCAAATGTCGTCGTTACTGCTTGCCGTTTCTTGTTAATTTTTCTCTCAAATGTGTCACATTTTCTGAGTAAGAAAGAAATTTTAGAAGCCTTAGAAAAAGAATTGGACGATTCTGGTTTTGAGTAAGAAATGTCTGAATATGAAGAGAATGAAGAGGATTCAGATACAGGTAAGGAGCTCTCTAGTGCAATCTTCCTTCAGTATTATTATTACGACTTATATTGCTTGAGTTGCTTCAGTTAGCAGAAAATTTATTTCTGTATATCTTGTCTATCTTGCAGAGGAATCTGATGAGCTTGCATGTGTGCAGCCATGTTTACTGAACAAAGTACATCCTCAACAACGCAGGCGTCAGCTGCAACACAGCTGTCTTTACCTCCAACAAAGAGGCAACGAATTCCATGCAAAAAACCTCTGATGCCGAATTAGGCTGGAACTTCGCTGACGCGCAGCCTAGGCAGCTGTTCATGAGAATTCCACTCCTCTCGATGTGTTTTCGATCTTTTTTCCCCAATTCCATAATGAAACACACAAAATCCAAAACAGATAGATATGCAGAGTCTTTTTATGACAAACTCAAAGCAGCTTCTAGGATAAAGCTTCACAGTTTTTGTAATTCGTGGGTGGGAGTAAAGCTGCATCAAATGTATTTGTTTTTTGGCCTATTTGTCCACATGTGCACTGTGAAAAAACCAAAATTGACAGATTATTGGTCTCCCATGTTTCTGTTATGGCCAGAAACAGATTCAAGGCAGTATTATCAAACCTGCATTTGAATTACAATGCAACTTACGTTCTGAAAAGTCAACCTCAGTGTGACCCCATGCATAAAATCAGGCCAATCCTGGATTATTTCTTATTGTTGTTGTTGTGGTCTTCAGTCCTGAGACTGGTTTCATGCAGCTCTCCATGCTAATCTATCCTGTGCAAGCTCCTTCACTTCCCAGTACCTAATGCAACCTACATCCTTCTGAATCTGCTTAGTGTATTCATCTCTTGGTCTCTCTCTACGATTTTTACCCTCCACGCTGCCCTCCAATGCTAAATTTGTGATCCCTCAGGACATGTCCTACCAACTGATCCCTTCTTCTAGTCAAGTTGTGCCACAAACTTCTCTTCTCCCCAATCCTATTCAATATCTCCTCATTAGTTACATGATCTGCCCATCTAATCTTCAGCATTCTTCTGTAGCACCACATTTCGAAAGCTTCTGTTCTCTTCTTGTCTAAACTAGTTATTGTCCATGTTTCACTTCCATACATGGCTACACTCCATACAAATACTTTCAGAAACGACTTCCTGACACTTAAATCTATACTCGAAGGTAACAAATTTCTCTTTTTCAGAAACGCTTTCCTTGCCATTGCCAGTCTACATTTTATATCCCCTCTACTTTGACCATCATCAGTTATTTTGCTCCCCAAATAGCAAAACTCCTTTACTACTTTAACTGTCTCATTTCCTAATCTAATTCCCTCAGCATCACCCGACTTAATTCAACTGCATTCCATTATCCTCGATTTGCTTTTTGTTGATGTTCATCTTATATCCTCCTTTCAAGATACTGTCCATTCCGTTCAACTGCTCTTCCAAGTCCTTTGCTGTCTCTGACATAATTACAATGTCATTGGCGAACCTCAAAGTTTTTATTTCTTCTCCATGGACTTTAATACCTACTCCGAATTTTTCTTTTGTTTCCTTTACTGCTTGTTCAATGTACAGATTGAATAACATCGGGGATAGGCTAAAACCCTGTCTCACTCCCTTCCCAACCACTGCTTCCCTTTCATACCCCTCGACTCCTATAACTGCCATCTGGTTTCTGTACAAATTGTAAATAGCCTTTCGTTCCCTGTATTTTACCCCTGCCACCTTTAGAATTTGAAAGAGAGTATTCCAGTCAACATTGTCAAAAGCTTTCTCTAAGTCTACAAATGCTAGAAATGTAGGTTTGCCTTTCCTTAATCTATTTTCTAAGATAAGTAGTAAGGTCAGTATTGCCTCACGTGTTCCAATATTTCTATGGAATCCAAACTGATCTTTGCCAAGGTCGGCTTCTACCAGTTTTTCCATTCGTCTGTAAAGAATTCGCGTTAGTATTTTGCAGCTGTGACTTATTAAACTGATAGTTCGGTAATTTTCACATCTGTCAACACCTGCTTTCTTTGGGATAGGAATTATTATATTCTTCTTGAAGTCTGAGGGTATTTCGCCTGTCTCATACATCTTGCTCACCAGATGGTAGAGTTTTGTCAGGACTGGCTCACCCAAGGCCGTCAGTAGTTCCAATGGAATGTTGTCTACTCCCGGGGCCTTGTTTCGACTCAGGTCTTTCAGTGCACTGTCAAACTCTTCATGCAGCATCGTATCTCCCATTTCATCTTCATCTACATCCTCTTCCATTTCCATAATATTGTCCTCAAGTACATCGCCCTTGTATAGACCCTCTATATACTCCTTTCACCTTTCTGCTTTCCCTTCTTTGCTTAGAACTGGGTTTCCATCTGAGCTCTTGATATTCATACAAGTGGCTCTCTTTTCTCCAAAGGTCTCTTTAATTTTCCTGTAGGCTGTATCTATCTTACCCCTCGTGAGATAAGCCTCTACATCCTTACATTTGTCCTCTAGACATCCCTGCTTAGCCATTTTGCACTTCCTATTGATCTCATTTTTGAGACGTTTGTATTCCTTTTTGCCTGCTTCATTTACTGCATTTTTATATTTTCTCCTTTCATCAATTAAATTCAATATTTCTTCTGTTACCCAAGGATTTCTACTAGTCCTCCTCTTTTTACCTACTTTATCCTCTGCTGCCTTCACTGCTTCATCCCTCAGAGCTACCCATTCGTCTTCTACTGTATTTCTTTCTCCCATTCCTGTCAATTGTTTTCTTATGCTGTCCTTGAAACTCTGTACAATCTCTGGTTTAGTCAGTTTATCCAGGTCCCATCTCAAATTCCCACCTTTTTGCAATTTCTTAAGTTTTAAACTACAATTCATAACCAACAGATTGTGGTCAGAGTCCACATCTGCCCCTGGAAATGTCCTACAATTTAAGACCTGGTTCCTAAATCTCTGTCTTACCATTATATAATCTATCTGATACCTTCTAGTATCTCCAGGATTCTTCCATGTATACAACCTTCTTTTATGATTCTTGAACCAAGTGTTAGCTATGATTAAGTTATGCTCTGTGCAAAATTCATTTCTTAGCCCCAATCCATATTCACCTACTATGTTTCCTTCTCTCCCTTTTCCTACTGTCGAATTCCAGTCACCCATGACTATTAAATTTTCGTCTCCCTTCACTACCTGAATAATTTCTTTTATTTCATCATACATTTCTTCAATTTCTTCATCATCTGCGGAGCTAGTTGGCATATAAACTTGTACTACTGTAGTAGACATGGGCTTCGTGTCTATCTTGGCCTCTATAATACGTTCACTATGCTGTTTGTAGTAGCTTACCCGCACTCCTATTTTCCTATTCAGTATTAAACCTACTCCCGCATTACCCCTATTTGATTTTGTATTTATAACCCTGTATTTACCTGACCAGAAGTCTTGTTCCTCCTGCCACCGAACTTCACTAATTCCCACTATATCTAACTTTAACCTATCCATTTCCCTTTTTAAATTTTCTAACCTACCTGCCCGATTAAGGGATCTGACATTCCACGCTCCGATCCGTAGAATGCCAGTTTTTTTTCTCCTGATAACGACGTCCTCTTGAGTAGTCCCCGCCCGGAGATCCGAATGGGGGACTATTTTACCTCCAGAATATTTTACCCAAGAGGACGCCATCGTCATTTAACCATACAGTAAAGCTGCATGCCGTCGGGAAAAATTACGGCTGTAGTTTCCCCTTGCTTTCAGCCGTTCGCAGTACCACAACAGCAAGGCCGTTTTGGTTAATGTAACAAGGCCAGATCAGTCAATCATCCAGACTGTTGCCCCTGCAACTACTGAAAAGGCTGCTGTCCCTCTTCAGGAACCACACGTTTGTCTGGCCTCTCAACAGATACCCCTCCGTTGTGGTTGCACCTACGGTACGGCTATCTGTATCGTTGAGGCACGCAAGCCTCCCCACCAACAGCAAGGGCCATGGTTCATGGGGGGAGGATCCATGGTTCATGGGGGGATTCTTATTAGAATCACAGAAATCATTTTACCCATCAGAAAACCTCACTATTAATGAAGTCATGTGTGGTTTTCATGTAAGAGTGGCATTTTGGGTTTACGTAAAAACTAAACCTGATGAGTATGGAATCAAGATGTTTACTGTGTGCGATTCCAAAACTAGTTATGTTCTTACACTGGAGGTATATGCCAGGAAAGGAACATAAGACAACTTCATAATACCATTATTTGAGAGTTGGTAGCAGATTACATGGAAAAGACCACACTGTTTACATGTACAGATTTTATAGTTCACCAGCAGTATTCGATTTTCTGTGACAGCATAAAACGAAAGCAGTAGGTACATGCATGACTAATTGCAAAGAACTACCAAATGAAATTGTTTCCAAAACACTGAAAAGGTATGAATCTTGTGTCAATGAGGAGGAATCATCTGCTTTGTTTGAAGTGGAAAGACACAAGAGATGTACTATGCCTGTCCAATGTGCACAAAATGACCAGCTCTGACCCATCTGTTCATAAAAGGTCAAAGTAAAATCAAAACCAGACGCCATTCTTGGCTATAATATTTACAAAACGGGGGGTCGACAGGAGTGATCAGATGATTTCTTACTAGCATTTAGGAGGGAACAGATGAAGTGGTGGACTAAATTGTTCTTCCATATGCTTATAATGGCTGCAACAGATGCATTTGTCTTATGCTGGGAAACGAGGACTCTTGCTCAAAGAAAGGGCTGCCATTTTACCACTTTTCTACGACAAATTGGTGAAGGACTGATTCACAAAGGTACAAATTTTGCAAGTCAAGCTCACAGTAACAGACTTTTAGGATGACACTTTGCAGAAAAAATTCCAGCCACTGAGAAGAAGGAGTGTCCACCTAGTGTGTGTAAAGTTTACTCTGAGAAGACAAAACAATCTAGTGGTAAAGCGGGTAGGAAGGAAACCAGCTGGTGGTGTCCAGACTGCAATGTACCACTCTGCATGCCAGAATGCTTCAGAATCTTCCACACTGAAGCTAATTAATTACCTGTGAATTTACTCAAAACTAAAAACACATTTTTTTGTGAAACCGAATTCATACATTTTATGTTTGTTGTTATTAATTTTGTCATCAACCAATATAATTAAAATAAATGTTTAAAATAAACCTTAAAGACTGTTCTTTCATAATGTTTTTTGTTTCAAGATTTCGTAAATAGAAACATGCCAGTGACATTTAAGAAAACTCCAAAAATGGCCAGTCCACTATACCGAGAGTGTGCCTAAGGTGCCGGTCCTCAAAATGTTAAGGGGGGATGTAATCGATTTTGGTCCAAAAAATCGATTTTGGTCCAAAAAATCGATTTTTCAAAAATATTTTAATTTTTTGATCTACACAGTTTAATCTATGTTGTATATGAATTTTATTGTGGTAGCAGCTTTAGAAATGTCTGTAAATTGTTAAACTGATAAACTCTGCACTGGCGGCCACACCCACCTTTTCCGACATTACTTGCTTCAGCGGAATTTTTGTCAGTGTGAAGGCTATTTTCTTTTGATATCTTTGGCTAACATCTATATCTCTGGCTGACATCTTTTTCTTTGCCTGAAAACTTTCTTGCATCTGGTTTATTTACATTTTGACAATACTAACACACATTAGTAGGTGGAAGGTTGAATTCACAGACCTTTACGTGTAAGTCAAGCTTTTTGCATAATGGGTGGTGGAAAAACTGTGTTTAGGGAATGGAGGTTTCATGGAAATCGGTTTACCAACAGAAAAGAGGAAGCAGCTCGAAATGAAGAACGTAAACTCTCAGCTTCAGCATCGAAACTTGGGCCAGGAGAATTGTACAGGTGTGTGAATGATATTGATATGGATTCTACTGGATTCAGAGTTATTGATTTAGAGCTTCTCTGCCGGGCTATAAAGTTTTCATGTTCATGAAAAATTAGCATATGCTCAGAGATGCCGTGGACGTGGCAGGGAAGGTGGTGATTTTCGTGCAAGGTTTGAAAAAATAAATAAAGAAATGTCTGATGCTGTATGCCCAAGTTTCTATGAAGAAAGCAGTGGAGAAATTGGTGGAAATAAACCAAAAAGAAATAGATCCTGGGGTGGATATTCATGACAGTGAATCTCCTACAAATGTTACTGACCTGTGAGTGTCTGTAAATGGGACCTAAGGGGTCATGCATCTCTGTATGGAGTTGCATCTGTTATTGGTATTGACTCAGGTGAGGCTTTAGATGTAGAAATTATGTCTAAATACTGCCACCAGTGTGCAACAAGGAAAATGTCCAACAATGGAGACAGTGAGAAACAGTGGCAAGAAAAGCATGCTGTAAAAATTATAGTGGCTGAAGTGGAGGGGGGGGGGGGTGGTTTCATGGAAGTTAGTACAGTTGTGAGGGTGTTCTAGAGGACCAGTATGGTGTTAGATATACTAACTACTTTGGTGATGGGGACTCCTCTTTCTTCAAACTGTAACAGATAAAGATCCGTACAATACGACAATAGAAAAGGTGGAATGTGTTGGCCTCATCCAAAAGAGGCTAGGTGGTAAGCTTCATCGCTTGCTAAAAGAGAAGAAAGGTGAAGTACTTGAGGATGGAAAACCACTAGGTGGAAAAGGCAGGCTTACTCTGAAAGAAACGTTTTCTCTTCAGTTATTTTATGGGAGAGAGATCAGGAAAAACAAACACAATTTAGAGGGAATGAGGCGTGCTGTGTGGGCAGTTTTTTCCACAAACTATCCACTGACCAAACACCAGTGCACAATCTGTGTCTGAAAGACGGTTGGTGTAAGTTCCACAACAGAAATAAGATGTATTCACATAAACACTCATTACCAGAACCTGTTATGAATGCAATTAAGCCCACATTCAGGTTTCTTGCAAACCCTGATTTATTGAGGAAGTGTCTTCATGGAAAGACATAAAATGCAAATGAAAGCCTCAATAATTTAATTTGGATTAGATCCTCAAAAAGGACATTCTATGGACTTGAAGTACTCAAAATAGATATCTATGATGTAGTTTTATATTACAATAATGGAAATAATGGCAGAATTGAAATGCTGAAGAGAGTTGGTATAGATCGTGGTGTGATTACAACAAAAGCATTTTACACCATCGATGAGAGCAGGGTCAAGAAAGCTAACTGTGTCTTACCTGCAAACACGCGCCAGGCGGATTCGAAGAGGAGAGAAGAGAAACCCGGCGGGTGAGGAGTATCAGTATGGAGGATTTTAAAATTGAGGTAAGCTTATTACATGTAAAAGTATGAGAAGAAAATCTTTGAACCTCATTTTCTCTGTTTTACATTTTTTACATTATTAGAAGTCTTTTCTCAAAAAGTATATGCGCTAATGCAATGAAATTTTCAGGAACTGTTCGCAACATGTTGCTGTCTCCCTGGAACAACAAAATACAAGAGCCTGCAATTACATTCTGATTTTTAAATGATTGTATGTAGAAAAAAAAGTTAATTTAGAATGTGAAAAATTAAAAATGCTGTTAATGATACAATTTGTACCATAAATTAATAACTGCAATTCAGTGGTCTTATAACCTTCTCAGGAAACTACATTAAAATTCTCAGATTAATTGAATGATTAGAATTTGAGTTATGGCTTTTTATAAAAGACAATAAAAAATTAAAAATTATATTTCTGGCAAAATATTAATCCTGCGTATTTTATTATATTTTTATGTTAAAAACATACCTCTTTTGCTTTACACTTGCAAAGTTTTAGATTTGTACTTTAATAAATGTGGCTGTAACGATTTTTTATAGTAAATGTTTACATTTTCCATTACATCCTCCCCTTAAGGTTTGCACTTTAGAGCCCATATTTATTGCACATTTTTTGTTGCTTTGGTCCATACTACCTTCTCCCAAAATTTGGAAAGCAGAGTTCACAGTAGAAGAGGTCCACTATCACCGGTATGAGAAAGATTTTCACTCATTACTTTCAGCTCAGTCATTTCCGGACCAGGTCCGTTACATCAAATTGATAGATTTACCTATCTCCCTCACCCCTGAAAGTTTTTAACGTCATCACATAATCACCCTGTGTGTGCATGTGCACATGCACATCTTCAGTACCCTAGCTCTTGTTTTACTTGTAAGACACATTTCTTAATATGAAATTGTGAATGATAGTGTTTTCCTGCTGTCTTTGCCACCAGTGTTCAACTTGTCTTCCTTGTATGTTTTCTTTTACTGCCAGTTTTGTAAAATCCAATTCTTAAACGCTCAATATTAATCATGTTTAATATTTTTTTCTTCTTCTAGAGTTATTTTGATTTGAATATTTGTGACTACATTTTATCAAAGTGTAGTTTTCAATCTTAATTTCTTATTTATACATATAAATTGTATTTCTTGCTATTCAGTTTTATTTTTAATTAATATCTCTGTTCCCTAGGCAGAAGATTGTCCATCCAATGTTGAGTGTACAAAATTAGGTGGAGCTTGTATTGACTGTGAACCATTTGACTATAATTCCTGTATTTATGGAGAGAAAGTGAATGTTACCTGCAGGCCAAAAGAAAATGTTGACTGCATCAGTAATGTAAGTTCCTACAAAATGTTTAAATTTACAGAATTCATGCATTGGTTGTATACGAAGTTTCTAAAATGCTTCCCTGATTTCAGAATTCTTTTGTAATATGGTTTTGCTGTAACTTTGTATATAATTCTATGTTTGCTTTCTAGTGACAGTGAGTAATTAAATGAAATCATTGTTATGAAAAAGTAAGATACCCCACAACATAGTGGTGGCAATGTTCTTGTGGAGCGTTACTTCGTCTGATACCTTTTATATGATGTCACATATGTACTTTTGTGGTATGAATGACTATAATGATATAGCACACAGGACATCGTTGTGTGGGTCGGTGGCCATAATCATGCACAAGCACAAAATTTTTCTTTCTTGGCCGCACTTAATTATTTCTTATTTTGATTATGTGTTTAGGCTAGCTGTCATCATCAGATCTGTCATGGAACAAAATGTAAAACCATGATATATACAGATCTTTGCACATTACAAAATATTTTTCACAAGAAGAGAATTATCCATGGTAAATACATTATTTCAGTAAATCTCAGAATAAGAAGTGCTCACAATAAATAATGTACATTTCTATATTTGTACATGAGTAATACATAGCAAAAATTTCAAAATATCAGTAGAATGTATATCGTCAAATAGAACATGTTCATACAAAGTGCAGGTTCATATTGGTGGTGATACAGTCACTGGTAAAAAGGTCAGTTGTTCGGCCACCGTCGGGATGGTACTCAAGACAGAATAATGGGGCACTCTATTTGACTGATGATTGATAAGTGCAAACATGACCAAAATATAAATTTTGCGAAAGATATACTTTCATTTTAGTTAATATTTTAAATAATCATTAAAACAAAAAATTCATATGGAGTAATACATGTGCATCTATATGACTTTCACGAGATTTTAACAAACTTTACATAATGTATGATTTGTATAATGTCTAACTGCTTACAGAACAATGATGCACCACCAAATGCAAGACTGCAGACCAACATGAGAGACGTTGTGGAGCCCAACAACAGCAGAAAACAGTCAGCAACTGAATATAATGAAATGTAGTGACAAAACTCAAATGCAGGGAATGCAGTAAATTTTATGTAGGCTGAAGTGGTTTGAACTTTGCAACAAGATATAGGAAGCACATGTAAGAGTCCAACAAGAACCTTTTAAGTTCTGAGAAACACAGTCTCAACCTTACTACAGAAATCTTCAAAATCCTATATGTAGCACCTAAAGACATTGTACACAGTAATTTGGAAAAACTTGAGATAAGCTCCCATAGAAAAAGGCAGACACAGTGAGTGATAAACAGGCAGAATGATTTTAGTAAAAATTGGGTTTTTGACATCTTTTATGATTGGTTATGGCATTTGACAGCTTGACAAACCAGCCCCTTCATCTCTACCTTACTTTTATTAGCTCCACATGGATTACACACTGGTTGCCTTGGAGTCATTTTCCTATAGTTGTGTCATTGCTTTTTATTATATTCTGTCGCTGATTGTTTTCTGCAGCTTTGAATTTGGTGCTGCAGTATTGTAGTGCGAGTTGCGATACATTATGCAAATTGTGTATTACATAAAGTTTGTTAAAATCTCAAGAGAGATATACAGATGCAAATGTATTAATCCATATCGATTTGTTATTTTAAAGATTACTTAACATATTAACAAAAATGGAAAGTACGTTTTTAACCTCATTTACATTTTATTCATGTGCCCACTTGCCAGCCTTCAATCATGCACTTTTATTGTGTGTTGAGTGCCACCTGATGGCAGCTGATTAATAACTGTACTAGGGGTTAGGGGGGCCTTCTTCTACACCCTGTGATTGTGAACACATATCATACTGTGACTTACTTTATCACAACCAGTATGCACCTTCACCTCACACAAACATATACATATCCATTATATTGACATAACATACTTGGTACATGTATTACTCATATACAGTGTGAATGAGAGCTCCCCATAACCCAGTAACCCCTGTTTTGTATTAAATGTTGTTTGCAGGTTGGTAGTATGTTGCTTTTTATTAACTGTTGAAATTCATGTATGTTTACATGTTTCTGCAGTCGCAGTTGAGTTTTAATTTGTATCTGTGGCAGATGTGAGCAATCATAGTTACATTATTGAGGAGCACTTAGTGATAAATTTGTGTGGGTGTACAACAACACAAAGAGCCGATAATGAGATAGATTATGGGAGCATTCCAGGAAAGATTTAGTAAGGCTCATCCATGAAAGGCAACACTTCTGGATTGGGAAAGACGTGCTTTTACTTTTGGCAGTGTTAAAGACAGGCTGTAGAGTGGAAGGAAGAAGACATGAGAAGTAGCCTGTGCCAGAGTCTCTGCTTTGATTGAACAGTTTTCTATTAAGTTGACTTGTAAAAGTATTCTGGAACACAGTATACTGAGGACAACAATGAAAGTTGACATGAAAAAAGACTGTAAGGTCCTACCTTTTGAGTCAATGTTCGTAAACGAGTTACTGGACACACGGACATTTATCGTAGCTTATTTGCTAGAAATGTTGTCACTTGGGTCAAAGAGAGTCCTCATTACACAGTCGAGTTAGAAAGGAACATGCCTCACTTAATGATATGGGCAGCAATTACATCACAAACTCTGGTTGACCATACTTTTTTGGAGGGACTGTGATTTATTTGCACATGTTACAAACATGGTTAATACTTCCGCTTGAGGAAAGGAGCCTCACAGGATGCATATGATTGCAGCAAGTTGGAGCACCTCCTTGCAGTGTACAAGTTCCTAAATGGACATTTTTCAGCACTAGGGATAGGTTGTGATTCATCAACAACACCAGCTCCCTTGAAATCGCCACCAAGAAGTCCTGACCCCACCACACGTGATAACTCATCATGGGACGCCATTAAGGTGCTTTTATCTGCACATTATTACACTACAAAAAAAGAACTGTGCAGTGCTGTTGAAAATGCATTTTGCACTGTAACACCAGACATGTGGAAAAATATGTCAAGAAGAACGAGGAGCATATGGAAATGTGTTTACAGTGTGATGGGGGACATTCCGACATATTGGACACTTTACATGTGAGTACAGTACTTCATTAAAACAAGTCAAATCAATTAGCATTCGATACTAGGGGTTACAGAGACTTCTTGCCCACCATGTGATTGTGAGCACATACTGTCCTGTGACTTACTGAAATAATTTGTGTTCCGTGGATATTTCTCAAAAAAATCCTGTAATGTGCAAAGAATTGTATGTCTCATGATTTAACGTATTGCTTCATGACATATACCATAACGAAGGCTAGCTGAAATGCTTAGTCAAAAGAAGAAATAATAAAGTGCGCACAAGACAGAAAAATTTTGTTTTCTTTCTTTAATGATAGCTTGAGTGGTGTTGTATTTTTACGGGAAAATGTGGACATGTAACGAATAGAGGGCTTCCAGGCCAGTGCCTATACATAGCCATTGAAATAGAACTGAGGCCTATTGTCACCATCCATTGCACGAATTAGTGTCAGCAATGTAATATATCCCTAACCCTGTAGAGTACAGTAGAAAGGACTGAAATTTAATCAAAACCTTAGAGCTTGATTGCTCTTTGTTTTTTGGGATGCTGAAAACAAATTTGTGGCTTGCTGTCAAAACAAGTGATAAAATATCGAGGATAAAACTACAAAAGAAAGTGAGAAGCCTGTTTTTGGTCAGTTTATTGCTTATATCTTGAAAAAAATGTGCCCCCTATCGTGGAAAGCCAGCCAGTAAAAAATAAATTTCCTAAAAATTACTTCTGTGTCGCTTTTTTGTCAGGCAAATAATTCTGGCAAAAAACTGAAATGAGAATTAATTTTGTTTGTCTTTAGCGGCACAGTCAAGCACATTAACTTATAAATGTAATACCGACACACTTTCACAATAGAATCCTATTTAATATTAGGAGCTTGAAGATTTGATGGGTAGATCGAATAACCGATGATGAGGTACTGAACCAGATTTGGGAAGAAAAGAGATTTATGGCATAACTTGACTAAAAGAAGGGATCATTTGATAGGACATATCGTAAGGCAGCAAGAAATGGAGGGAAGTGTAGAGAGTAATAATTGTACAGTGAGACCAAAACTTGAATAAAGTGAGCAGGTTCAAATGGATGTATGTTTGTTGGAGTAGTTGTGCTGAGATGAGGCAGCTTGCACAGGTAGACTAGCTTGTAGAGCTACGCTGAACATGTTTTTGGACTGAAAACCATGATAATGGTGATCAAACTAGCTATTTTTGTCTGAATCGTAGTTTTACAATTTTGACTGTGCATTTCTCTTACGTACATATTTTTAATGGACTCAGGTTTTTATTTAAACAATTTAAGATCCACATGCAGAACTTTTAACCACCTTTCATTTGTTCACACAATGGCTGGCTCGTTGCCGTTTTTGATTAGCTGGCAGCCAGCCACATGTACCAGGAACTAAGCTTCAGCACTTTCTTCGTATAATATTTGGTTTATTTAGTATTTTTTGGTGATTATTTTATTATAGTTTTATTAAAGCATGAGGAAAAACTGCTAACATGCTTGTATAGGTGCACATATTTATTCCTGATTTTTATTATCCATTTTATGAAAAGGATAGATGCTACTCACCGTATAGCAGAGATGCTGAGTCGCAGATAGGCGCAACTTAAAGACTGTCAGAAAGTAAGCTTTTGGCCAACAAGGTCTTTGTCGAAAACAGACAATACACACACAAGCACTCATGTATATTTTCGATGAAGACCTTGTTGGCCAAAAGCTCACTTTCTGACAGTCTTTTTGTTGTGCCTATCTGCGACTCAGTATCTCAACTATAAGGTGAGTAGCAACTATCCTTTACATAATATTGCTACATTCCATCACAGAGTTTCTATTGTTTGATTTGATCGCCCATTTTAATATATTGGTAGGCAACTGCTATCTGTGTAGTCATTGCCAGACAGTCTTTCAGTCTCCAGAATGCAGAAGAAATGTATACACAGTTGCAAACACTATTAATTAGACTTCAGCTGCGCAATTTATTGGTGATACGTGAAAATTTGTCCCGGACTGGAACGCGAACCCAAGTTACCTGCTGTACGTGAAATGTCACCTTAACTACGTGAGCTGTCATCTTAACAACTTCGGCCATCCAAGCACACCTCTTCGACTGACCCAAACCTCCATATGTCACTGTGTGTCTACGTCCTGCCTGCTTGCATGCAAGTCTGTTGGAACAGACACCGCTATGATTCGGGTTCTCAGCGCAGTCTGGCACAAATTTACACTTCGCCAATAAATTGTGCAGCTGAAGTCTGTTGTGAACACATTTATTCTATTTCAAACAGCTCTAGATCATAGCAGTTTCATTCCTTCTGCCATGCATGCGTGTCTGAAGGACTCAGCATAGTACACCATAAAACACAGACGCTGCAGAATAGTCTTCACTGTGTGTCCATGACCCATTGTTCCAAGAAGAATGCATGTGAGGAAAAACTTTTTTCACCTCACTAAATGCATACATCAATGTTCCAGAAGGGGTCTGACATCCATGCTGTTGAATCCCCTGATACCACCACGACCACAACCACCAACACCAACAACAACAGTTATCAGCAGCACCAGCAAGCATAAAGCTAGGTTGCACTAAGTATTCACCATCTTGACATGATTAGCTATCAGCATTGCTATTCTTTAGCCTTCGCATTAAGTCACATTTTCACTCCACCCCTGAGCCAATTTATATGTATGTTTTTGCTTTCCCAGTTACAGAACATTGCATTTCTTTTCTAATTAGTTGCGCCATAACTCAAGACTGCTAGGCATTCATAGAATGAAATCTTTTTATTACTAAAAAGAAGAATGTTACTGCACATGTAATCATTTTGATAAACCTCTCACTCAATACAGTTTGTAGATGTGAGGAGATCCAAAAAATTATAAAATTGCCATATGTGCTGGCAGGTTCTATCTATTGCTTAAGTCTGAGCAATCTGGTTAAGATGATCTATTACTACTAATACTGCTACCACATTTACACTAATCTAATGTGCCACCAAATATAATTCGTGCCCCAAGTTTAAAAATTAAAATCATAAAAAAACTGTTTGCTGGCAGATCACTGGTAGGCTAAAATTATTTTACACAACAGTAGATGTAGACATGAACAACCAAAACAACAATTTTTAAGTGACCTGTTGCTATATGCCACAGTCATTATTAAAAAGGAACACCTATCTTGATTACTGACATGACATGGAAACAAAATTACAGGCATTACTCATCATTATTCACTGATGTGATCATTACTGGTATCTTCGGAGGAGTCTACATTAGAAACAGATTGATTTTTTTTCTTACCATTATCCTCTGTGTTGTTCCAGAGCACATTGTCAACATTGCAGTCCATAGTATTTGAAATACAACGTTTCTTGAACGATTTTACAATCATTGGTGCTGCGATGCTTTTCCTGGCACCAGAAGCCCAGTGTTAAATATGTGGATGCAGCATGCTTAATTTTTCCTGTCAAGACTCAGTTCACAGTTCAGTTCACATATCTATTTTTTTGTACTGTTCCTGAATGTGATCTGTGAAAGTCTCACATATACTTAGGTTCAGAGGTTGTACACGTAAGTCATTCCACCAGGAATAGAAAGGAGGTGACTGGTTAGACAGTGGATCAACTTCTTTACGTCATCTGTGAGATGACCACTAAATGCATCAAGACAGAGTATTGATGATAGTTTGGAAAGCCCACCCGGACAGAGTTCCCATACACTTTGGAGCCAGTCGAGTGTTAAAAATTTGTCAGCTATCCCTTTTCTTGATTACATATAATTTCATCGGGGAAGAGTCTTTATTTTTAGGGGCCTTGGGCTTCTGTTACGTTTGTAGGTAGAAAGGGAGAAGTTTGCATCCATCTGCTGTGATAGCCAGTGTTACAGTTATGTGTTGTTCTTCACACCCTGATATTTCGACGGTAACTTTTTTTGTCCTCTTCTCATCCGTCATGTAATTACGTGACATATCAAACCAAATTGGTGTCTCATCAGCATCATCCATGTGGCAGCCTATCAAAAAATTCTTCTCGTTTCGAAGTGTGATGACATCCTGCTGGATGTGCTCCCTGCCGTCATTGGATAAACAGCTGCAGCAGCAAGTCGTATACTCCTAGCTCACTCATTTGCTACATAGTTTAATTCTTAATTTCTTTGCGTGTTCTTGGTACTTGCATTGTCTAATTCATAAATTTCTGGCGTATTATAGTATTTGAGAGTTGTAGCATCGCGTTTTAGTACCTGAATAGTGTAAATTTGCGTAGTCGTTTGTCTTCTGTTTTTGCTTTGAACGGCCAGTGTCGGTTGGTCACAGTCAGTGTGCTCCCTGCCGCCGTTGGATAAGCAGCTGCAGCAGCAAGTCGTATACTCCTAGCTCACTCATTTGTTACATAGTTTAATTCTTAATTTCTTTGCGTGTTTTTGGTACTTGCATTGTTTAATTCATAAATTTCGGGCGTATTACAGTATTTGAGAGTTGCAGCATCGCGTTTTAGTACCTGAATAGTGTAAAATCGCGTAGTCTCCTTCCGCCGCCGAGCAGTGTGTCAGCAGTGCGCAAGTAGCAGCATTACTGCATTTACTAGGCAATCTTGTACTTTAATAACCATTTAAATTTTGTGTCGATTTGTTTGCGCTCTCTGTAGATTAGTTCAGACGTTCTTTGCACAACAGTTTTTAGCGTGGATAGGGACTGCAACTGCTGTGTTCAGATGCAGGCTGAGTTGGCATACCTTCGCTCCCAGCTTCAGGCAGTGTTGGCTTCGGTCACACAGCTTGAGGCTGTTGCCAATGGGCATCACTGTGGGGTTCCGGATGGGGGTTTGTCGGGGACGGCCAGCTCGTCCCACGCATCCCCCGATCGGACTACGACTGTGGTTGCCCGGGATACTGCCCGCATTGAGGCTGATCCCTCACCTGTGGTAGAGTGGGAGGTCGTCTCAAGGTGTGGCAGGGGGCGAAAGACATTCCGGAGGGCTGAACGGAAGGCCTCTCCAGTTTGTCTGACGAACCGGTTTCAGGCTCTGTCTCAGGCTGATACTGATCTTCGGCCTGACATGGCTGCTTGTCCTGTTCCAGAGGTTGCCCCTCAGTCTGCAAGATCCGGGCGGTCGCAGAGGGTGGGCTTACTGGTAGTTGGGAGCTCCAACGTCAGGCGCGTAATGGGGCCCCTTAGGGATATGGCAGCAAGAGAGGGGAAGAAAACCAATGAGCACTCCGTGTGCATACCGGGGGGAGTCATTCCAGATGTGGAAAGGGTCCTTCCGGATGCCATGAAGGGTGCACCCATCTGCCCCCTTCCTCGTCCTACATGTAAATAAATACAAATAAAAAATATAAAAGCTCCATTTGCATGTAAGGTTCGAATAATTCAGCCATTATTTACGTCTCAGCAGATGTGAACTACACTACTAAACGCTATTTCAATATTTGAATAATGTATAGCTAAAAATAGTCCAGTTACAATTTGAATTACCAAACATAACCCTAGTAGGGACTCAAAATTTCATCAAAATGAAATATTTGTTGGTGCAGGTGGTCGCTCATGTCGGCACCAATGATGTGTGTCGCTATGGATCCGAGGAAATTCTCTCTGGCTTCCGGCGGCTATCTGATTTGGTGAAGACTGCCAGTCTCGCTAGCGGGATGAAAGCAGAGCTCACCATCTGCAGCATCGTCGACAGGACTGACTGCGGACCTTTGGTACAGAGCCGAGTGGAGGGTCTGAATCAGAGGCTGAGACGGTTCTGCGACCATGTGGGCTGCAGATTCCTTGACTTGCGCCATAGGGTGATGGGGTTTCGGGTTCCGCTGGATAGGTCAGGAGTCCACTACACGCAACAAGCAGCTACATGGGTAGCAGGGGTTGTGTGGCGTGGGCTGGGCGGTTTTTTAGGTTAGATGGCCTTGGGCAAGTACAGAAAGGGCAACAGCCTCAACGGGTGCAGGGCAAAGTCAGGACGTGCGGGGACCAAGCAGCAATCGGTATTGTAATTGTAAACTGTCAAAGCTGCGTTGGTAAAGTACCGGAACTTCAAGCGCTGATAGAAAGCACCGAAGCCGAAATCGTTATAGGTACAGAAAGCTGGTTGAAGCCACAGATAAATTCTGCCGAAATTTTTACAAAAGTACAGACGGTGTTTAGAAAGGATAGATTGCATGCAACCGGTGGTGGAGTGTTCGTCGCTGTTAGTAGCAGTTTAACCCGTAATGAAATAGAAGTGGATAGTTCCTGTGAATTATTATGGGTGGAGGTTACACTCAACAACCGAGCTAGGTTAATAATTGGCTCCTTTAACCGACCTCCCGACTCAGCAGCATTAGTGGCAGAACAACTGAGAGAAAATTTGGAATACATTTCACATAAATTTTCTCAGCATGTTATAGTCTTAGGTGGAGATTTCAATTTACCAGATATAGACTGGGACACTCAGATGTTTAGGACGGGTGGTAGGGACAGAGCATCGAGTGACATTATACTGAGTGCACTATCCGAAAATTACCTCGCAATTAAACAGAGAACCGACTCGTGGAGATAACATCTTGGACCTACTGATAACAAACAGACCCGAACTTTTCGACTCTGTATGTACAGAACAGGGAATCAGTGATCATAAGGCTTTTGCAGCATCCCTGAATATGGAAGTTAATAGGAATATAAAAAAAGGGAGGAAGGTTTATCTGTTTAGCAAGAGTAATAGAAGGCAGATTTCAGACTACCTAACAGATCAAAACGAAAATTTCTGTTCCGACACTGACAATGTTGAATGTTTATGGAAAAAGTTCAATGCAATCGTAAAATGCGTTTTAGACAGGTACGTGCTGAGTAAAGCTGTGAGGGACGGGAAAAACCCACCGTGGTACAACAACAAAGTTAGGAAACTACTGCGAAAGCAAAGAGAGCTTCACTCTAAGTTTAAATGCAGTCAAAACCTCTCAGACAAACAGAAGCTAAACGATGTCAAAGTTAGCGTAAGGAGGGCTATGCGTGAAGCGTTCAGTGAATTCGAAAGTAAAATTCTATGTACCGACTTGACAGAAAATCCTAGGAAGTTCTGGTCTTACGTTAAATCAGTAAGTGGCTCGAAACAGAATATCCAGACACTCTGGGATGATGATGGCATTGAAACAGAGGATGACACGCGTAAAGCTGAAATACTAAACACCTTTTTCCCAAGCTGTTTCACAAAGGAAGACCGCACTGCAGTTCCTTCTCTAAATCCTCGCACAAACGAAAAATGGCTGACATCGAAATAAGTGTCCAAGGAATAGAAAAGCAACTGGAATCACTCAACAGAGGAAAGTCCACTGGACCTGACGGGATACCAATTCAATTCTACACAGAGTACGCGAAAGAACTTGCCCTCCTTCTAACAGCCGTGTACCGCAAGTTCTAGAGGAACGGAAGGTTCCAAATGATTGGAAAAGAGCACAGGTAATCCCAGTCTTCAAGAAGGGTCGTCGAGCAGATGCGCAGGGTCGTCGAGCAGATGCGCAAAACTATAGAGGTATATCTCTGACGTTGATCTGTTGTAGAATTTTAGAACATGTTTTTTGCTCGAGTATCATGTCGTTTTTGGAAACCCAGAATCTACTACGTAGGAATCGACATGGATTCCGGAAACAGCGATCGTGTGAGACCCAACTCGCTTTATTAGATCATGAGACCCAGAAAATATTAGATACAGGCTCCCAGGTAGATGCTATTTTCCTTGACTTCCGGAAGGTGTTCGATACAGTTCCGCACTGTCGCCTGATAAACAAAGTAAGAGCCTACGGAATATCAGATCAGCTGTGTGGCTGGATTGAAGAGTTTTTAGCAAACAGAACACAGCATGTTGTTATCAATGGAGAGACATCTGGCGTGCCACAGGGGAGTGTTATGGGACCATTGCTTTTCACAATATATATAAATGACCTAGTAGATAGTGTCGGAAGTCCCATGCGGCTTTTCGCGGATGATGCTGTAGTATACAGAGAAGTTGCAGCATTAGAAAATTGTAGCGAAATGCAGGAAGATCTGCAGCGGATAGGCACTTGGTGCAGGGAGTGGCAACTGACCCTTAACATAGACAAATGTAATGTATTGCGAATACATAGAAAGAAGGAAAGATGGATCCTTTATTGTATGATTATATGATAGCAGAACAAACACTGGTAGCAGTTACTTCTGTAAAATATCTGGGAGTATGCGTGCGGAACGATTTGAAGTGGAATGATCATATAAAATTAATTGTTGGTAAGGCGGATACCAGGTTGAGATTCATTGGGAGAGTCCTTAGAAAAAGTAGTCCATCAACAAAGGAGGTGGCTTACAAAACACTCGTTCGACCTATACTTGAGTATTGCTCATCAGTGTGGGATCCGTACCAGATCGGGTTGACGGAGGAGATAGAGAAGATCCAAAGAAGAGCGGCGCGTTTCGTCACAGGGTTATTTGGTATCCGTGATAGCGTTACGGAGATGTTTAACAAACTCAAGTGGCAGACTCTGCAAGAGAAGCGCTCTGCATCGCAGTGTAGCTTGCTTGCCAGGTTTCGAGAGGGTGCGTTTCTGGATGAGGTATTGAATATATTGCTTCCCCCTACTTATACCTCCCGAGGAGATCACGAATGTAAAATTAGAGAGATTAGAGCGCGCACGGAGGCTTTCAGACAGTCGTTCTTCCCGCGAACCATACGCGACTGGAACAGGAAAGGGAGGTAATGACAGTGGCATGTAAAGTGCCCTCCACCACACACCGTTGGGTGGCTTGCGGAGTATAAATGTAGATGTAGATGTAGATCTAGAATTCTTGAAGTTTTTTCTCAAATTCTGAGGAAGCTGTTGTTATATTGTTGCACAGCATCATAGAGTTAAGGGTCCCTTCCTCCTCCCTCTCATTTCATAAAGCAATCAACCCATCCATGGTTGGTTTAAACTTTTGCTAAGATGTATTAAGAACTGGAGCCACCTCTTTTGCTTTGTTTGTTTTGGGTCAATAGTCTAAGGTTACCCATTCTTTCTCCTGTAATCAACAAATTCCAAAACTTTTACTTCAGAAAGTTTTCCTTTGCGAGGGCCAGCGAATTTCTTTCCAACAGCAATAGTTGCATATAATGCAATTTCTGTTTCTTCACAAACAAATGTTGCTTTTAGCTACATTGAATTCTTGTCCTGCCCTCCTGTTGCCATATATTTTAGCACAGTGAATTACTTTACACTTGAAAGTAGCATAATATGGTATTTTTCTGTGATTGCATACAATTTCGGGCCTATGTATGTAGTAATAGGTTAACAATGATGTGAAGAAGCTGAGAATTATGACACTGAATTGTGATGTAAAGGAAGATACCTAAATTTCAGTGATGTTGCAGGTGAAGATTAGATTAGATTAGATTTACTTTCATTCCAGTTGATCTGTAGTGAGGAGGTCCTCCAGGATATGGAACATGTCAGAAAAACAACAATACATGACAAATATTTACAACTAAAACAAATAAGCTAATGTACCATTCCACAGGTCCCAAGTGGAATGATCGTCATTTTTTAATGAACACTATATGAAAGATATGAAACTTCCTGGCAGATTAAAACTGTGTGCCCGACCGAGACTCGAACTCGGGACCTTTGCCTTTCGCGGGCAAGTGCTCTACCAACTGAGCTACCGAAGCACGACTCACGCCCGGTACTCACAGCTTTACTTCTGCCAGTACCTCGTCTCCTACCTTCCAAACTTTACAGAAGCTCTCCTGCGAACCTTGCAGAACTAGCACTCCTGAAAGAAAGGATATTGCGGAGACATGGCTTAGCCACAGCCTGGGGGATGTTTCCAGAATGAGATTTTCACTCTGCAGCGGAGTGTGCGCTGATATGAAACTTCCTGGCAGATTAAAACTGTGTGCCTGACTGAGACTCGAACTCGGGACCTTTGCCTTTCGCGGGCAAGTGCTCGCACTTGCCCGCGAAAGGCAAAGGTCCTGAGTTCGAGTCTCGGTCGGGCACACAGTTTTAATCTGCCAGGAAGTTTCATATCAGCGCACACTCCGCTGCAGAGTGAAAATCTCATTCTGGAAACATCCCCCAGGCTGTGGCTAAGCCATGTCTCCGCAATATCCTTTCTTTCAGGAGTGCTAGTTCTGCAAGGTTCGCAGGAGAGCTTCTGTAAAGTTTGGAAGGTAGGAGACGAGGTACTGGCAGAAGTAAAGCTGTGAGTACCGGGCGTGAGTCGTGCTTCGGTAGCTCAGTTGGTAGAGCACTTGCCCGCGAAAGGCAAAGGTCCCGAGTTCGAGTCTCAGTCAGGCACACAGTTTTAATCTGCCAGGATGTTTCATATCAGCGCACACTCCGCTGCAGAGTGAAAATCTCATTCTGGAAACATCCCCCAGGCTGTGGCTAAGCCATGTCTCCGCAATATCCTTTCTTTCAGGAGTGCTAGTTCTGCAAGGTTCGCAGGAGAGCTTCTGTAAAGTTTGGAAGGTAGGAGACGAGGTACTGGCAGAAGTAAAGCTGTGAGTACCGGGCGTGAGTCGTGCTTCGGTAGCTCAGTTGGTAGAGCACTTGCCCGCGAAAGGCAAAGGTCCCGAGTTCGAGTCTCGGTCAGGCACACAGTTTTAATCTGCCAGGAAGTTTCATATCAGCGCACACTCCGCTGCAGAGTGAAAATCTCATTCTGGAAACTATATGAAAGAGTCATTTTACAAATACTAATGAACTGAATTTAAAATTAAAAATTTCTTTTATTTATTTATAAGGTAATAAACATGTAATACAACTACTATAATACTTATTTACAATGAACACATTACTGCACTGAAATGGTGCAGAAGTTAGATTGTACTGCTTCTCTTACAGTGAATTTCATTGGTTGTTAAGCTTTTTATGGCTGCTGGCAAGTTATTGAAAATGTGTGTTCATGAATAATGCACACCTTTTTGTATGAGACTAAGTGACTTTAAATCCTTGTGAAGATTATTCTTATTTCTAGTATTGATTCCATGAATTGAGCTGTTGGTTGGAAAAAGTGATATATTTTCAATGACAAATTTCATTAAGGAATAAATATATTGGGAAGCAGTAGTTAGTATCCCTAGTTCCCTAAACAGGCTTATGCAGGATGTTCTTGAGTTCGCACCACATATAACTCTTACTGCACGTTTTTGTGCCCGGAAAACTTCAGCTTGGCTTGATGAATTACCCCAAAAAATAATCCCATATGACATTATGGAATGAAAGTAAGCATAGTATGCCAGCTTTTTTATTTTTATATCCCCTATGTCTGACAAAATTCGCATTGCAAACAGAGATATGTTAATACGCTTCAGCAGTTCTGTGGTGTGCTCCTCGCAGTTGAATTTATTATTGAGCTGTAATCCCAAGAATTTAACACTGTCCACTTCTTCTATCTTCTTGTCATCATATGTTAGACATATACTCGTGGGACACCCCTTACAAGTTCTGAACTGCATGTATTGTGTTTTTTCAAAGTTTAGTGACAAGGAATTGGCTAGGAACCAGTGATTAATGTCCACAAATATTTTATTAGCTGATCTTTCTAAGACTACGCTTGATTTGCTATTTATTGCAATGTTTGTATCATCGGCAAACAAAACAAACTTGGTATCTGGTAATGTTACTGATGAAAGGTCATTGACATACACAAGAAAAAGTAAGGGCCCCAAAATGGAACCTTGTGGGACCCCACATGTAATTAGTTGTCAATTGGATGATGCCTGATAGCTTTATACATGTCTCTTTCCTAATAACACCCTTTGTTTCCTGCCAGATATATAAGATTTGAACCATTTTGCAGCATTTCCTGTTACACTATAATATTCTAATTTACTCAAAAGGATATTGTGATTTACACAGTCAAATGCCTTTGATAGATCACAAAATATACCAGTTGCCTGCAAGTTTTTGCCTAATGAATTAAGCACATTTTCGCTGTAAGTGTAGATAGCCTTCTCAATATCAGAACCTTTTAGAAAACCAAACTGTGACTTTGACAGTATGTTATTTGAGATAAGATGGTTATAAAGCCGACTGTACATTACTTTTTCTAAAATTTTTGAGAATGCTGGCAACAGTGAAATTGGACGGAAATTTGATGCTATTTCTTTATCTCCCTTCTTAAACAGTGGCTTTACTTCAGCATATTTCAATCATTCAGGAAATATTTCACTGATAAACGACTGGTTACACAGATAGTTTAATATGTTACTTAACTCAGAATCACATTCTTTAATTAACTTTGTTGATATTTCATCATACCCACTAGATTTTTTTTGATTTTATAGATTTTATGGTGGACATTATTTCTGTTGGGGTAGTGAGGGTCAAATTCGTATTATGGAAGTTACTTGAAATGTCTGCTCTGAGGTATTCCATAGCAGCATCTACCGAACCTGACAACCCCATCTTTTCAGTAACAGTTATAAAATGTTTGTTAAAAAGTTCTGCAACACTATACACATCTGTCACCAATGTATCATTTACTTTTAATGCTATTTGTTCCTCTTCATGTCTGGTTCTACCGGTCTCCTCCTTCACTATATCCCATATAGTCTTTATTTTATTATCTGATACGACTATCTTTTTCTTGTATTATATTTGCTTTGACGTCCGTATTACAGTCTTTAATATTTTGCAGTATTTCTTGTAATGTGCTATAGCATCAACATCGGAACTGTTTTGGATTGACAGATACAGTTTTCTTTTTGTTTTACAAGATACCCCTATTCCTTGAGAAATCCATGGCTTCTTTGTAGACTTTGCTCTAACCTTGGTAAGTTTTGGGGGAAAACAGTGTTCGAATAAGGTAAGCACTTTATTAGCAAAAGTGTTATATTTTTCATTCATGCCAAGAGCACTGTAAACATCAGTCCAGTGAATGTCTCTGAGGAGTGTCCTAAAATAATCAATTTTTGGCTCATTGATTATCCTCTTGAGCTCAGATTTAACAGATTTTATTTCCTGTTCAGTATTAACATTTAACAGAAGGAACTGCATGTCATGGTCCGAGAGGCCATTGACTATTGGTTTGTAATATAATTTTGTTCATTGGACTTTTCTATAAGATATTATCAATGGCTGTTTGTGAGCAATTGGCTACCCTAATGGGAAACTTTACAGTGGAAATTAAGTTGAATGATAGTGTTACTAGCTCAAATAAGTTCTTATTGGGAGAGTCTTTAAGGAAATCTACATTGAAATCACCAGCAACCACTATTTCTTTGTTTTTGGTTGTTAAATGTGCCAGTACAGCTTCAAGGTGGTTTACAAACAGATTAAAGTTACCTGCAGGTGCTCGATATACACTTAATATTATGAAGGATTTTTTTGTGAAATTCTACTTCTGTTGCACATGCTTCCATATGCTGTTCTAGGCAAAATTTATGAATGTCTATGTTCTTAGATTTATGACAGTGCCTGATGAATGTGGCAACTCCTCCTTTCTCCATTTCTGATCTACAAAAGTGAGATGCTAACCTAAACCCTGTAACACTTAAAAGTTCTATACCAGTGGTTACATGATGTTCAGAGAGGCAGATTATGTCACCTGGGTTTGAAGACTCTAATTCATCTATGCAGATAGTTAATTCATTAATTTTATTTCTCAGTCTTCGGATATTTTGATGTAATAAAGATAGCTGACATTTCACATTAACTGAGTTAAAATTGGGTAGAGTTAAAATATATGCTGACTGTTGAAAATTCTTAACCAATAGCTGTTAATGCTGATGTAATAAGCTGGAATTATGTTTTTTGATTTCTTTCTCAAACTGAAGGGTTGTCTCAGTTCTAACCTCTCTTAAAATTTGCTTTCTTTCTGTCCTCCCTACCCTAAAAAAAGGGTCTTTTCTGAACCCTATAACCACTGGTATTTTACCACTCATGACAGTGCCTCCCCCCTTTAACTTTCCTGCTATTTCCCCAGCCAATTTACCCTTCCCCTTCCTGCTGAGGTGAAGGCCATGCCTAGTATAATCCCACCTACAGAGAGAATCAACAGGAACCACACCAATGTGTGACCCTGCACACGACATAAGCAGCTGTTCCAGCTCCAAATTAACTCTCTTGACAGAAGAGTTCAAATGAGGTCAGTCATGGGGCCCAAGAACAGATACAAACTCAACACTAGTATGCTTCAATGCTGATGCAATCTTTGCCAGATCACACTCTATACTGTACCCAGGATCTCTGTCAATACTGTTAACTGACCCACCCACTATAACCACGGTATCTTACTTAGTGAAATCTTTGCAAAGTGATCCTAAATCCTCTGTCACCTGCTCCAGACCAGCACTAGGTTTAAAAAAATTGGTGACCTGGTATTCTGATCCTAGTTCATCCTGCAAAAGTTGGCCAACACCTCTTCCATGGGAACTACCTAACAACAACACTTCCTTTCTCTTTACTGATTTCCCTACATTCTTACTTTTCAATTTGCTGCTGAAAGTTTGTTGTGCCCTGTCTACACCTGCAACTGCTTGAGGCTCACCAGCTTCTAACTGAAGCAACAGGTCAAACCTATTTTCCACATTTACCATGAAGCTTTCAGACAAAGTTCTAGGCCTGTTCCTCCTGTTGCCTGTTGCCACTTCCCACCTCTCTTTACCCATCTCCCTCCTTAACCTGTTAAGATCTCCCCTGGCCTTGTCTAACTCAGCCTGAAGGGTGGCAATTTTCCCCTCCTGTTCTAGTATCTTCCTATCTTAACTACAAATCCTACAAAACCACTGATGAGTCTCATTTACTTCGCCTATTCCCACGCCACTACAGTCACCCACATGGAAAAAACTACAGCACCCATCACACCAAAGCCCCGACCTAACAATTCTACAGCAAGTTAAGCACTTTTCACTCATGATAAACGTAATAGTTTATTAAGAGTAAGTCAGTTAAATTACAGATAAACACAAAAATATGGTTCCACAAATTTGGCCTATACGCAACTGTGTGTAAACAAAAACAACAGTGCATAGTTTCTGAAACAACAATTTAAACTTTACGCTACTTGCTGGAAATGCTAGTTAAATAATGAAGAGGTACGCTAAGTTAAATTGCTGGAGAGAGCAAGGAACAACTAAATGAAATTATATAGATTTGCTGCAGCAAAACATAAACAGAAAATACGACTGTACGATCTTTTTGCTTTTTCTGCTATATTACGTAAATAAAAATGAAACCTTTAATGGTACACTTAAAAGGCACACTAATACACCTATTTACCACATAATCAGTACTAAACTATATGTTTTATAATCTAAAATGACTTATCTTTACGAGAACACCAAAATTCGCGCTAGTCGCCTGGTTGCAGGGCTGAACACTGGATTCAGGTTTGTGCTTGAATGTAATGTGCCATCAAATCTTATGTGCACCCCAATTTTGAATACTGCATATGGTAAAAAAAAATGTGCATTGGATGAACGTAAATATAGTATTATTATTATTATTATTATTATTATTATTATTATTATTATTGGTGGTGATTGTGGTGGTGGTAGTTATTGTTGTAGTATTAATATTATTAATGCTTCATGTGTTGCAGAATGCTGGCAACAAAAGCTTTGAGCGTACAATGGTGTGCCAATTTTGTTACCAGACAGAGCCCTGGGAGCATAAGTGTACATATAAAGCCAACTGCAAATCAGTTGGGTCACCTAGATTTAAATCATACTACAGGTATGTTTTATGGTAAAGTAGCATTCTAAAATCATATTTCTTCTATATTCATAAGTTTCTTGCAGCTAAAACTGATAGCTTTGATGGAAACTGTATCACTCATTTAGCTTCACGTTTTCAGGCATCGTTTTAACTCTTGATGTGTAGACTGCATGTCTGTTATTTGTGAGGTGTCTTGCTCATTATATGAAAAAAAATCTGGTGCCAAGGTTTTTCATGTCTAATATTCATGGAGCAGTTCTAGACTCATTTCAGTGTGTATCATCAATAACTTGCGCAAAACATAACAGGTAACTTATTTCTATATGAAATTCCATTTAAGCTTTACAGGGTACATACATCATGTTGGTGAGTGTGTAAGACATGTTTTGGAGATCAGCATACTTGCATGGATATGGATCATTTCTCAGCAGCTGTATCAATTACATGCCCAAATCACTTGAAGTACCCAAATGTTAGTTCTGTCTTCACCTACTGAACAGTTGGCCTACTTTGAAACCTCCACTGTGAGAGGTATTCCTGGAGGCTGGGTGCACAGCACTACCCATTTGGTGACTTATTGTGTGAAATGAGATGACTTGCCAACCCCTGCATTATATGCAGCAGCAGAGTCCTCATGGCAGCCAGTGGACAAAAGCTCCAGCCAAATAAACTGGACATGTCACATCAGCATAACTGTTTGTCTGAATATCGCTTGTAGGTACCACAACAAAATACTGCTCTTCAATTCTTGTAGGCGCATAGCATTTATATACATTGGTTATGAGAAGAAGTTGCTTTTTGAAAACAACATTTACAATTCGTGGAAAGTGCTCTGTCACTTTTTTTCTTTTTTATGAAACATCATCAAGCAGTTACTTTTAAAGTATACATGCTGGATTATAAAATGATCATACATAGCAAGACAGAAGCTTCAATTGCTAAAAATTATTATAATGAAAAATGTGTAATTAAAAAAATTAAAGAGAAAAACACTTTAAACAAAAATCTCGTAACACAAAACCATGCTGTGGTCTCAACAAATGGTGATCACCCAGTTTTATCAGCTTATTTTATTTATTTTTCACTAAACTGAAAGTAACAGTGGTTCCTGCTACAACTGTATTACCACTTACCCTTGGGTACTGCCAATGTCAAAAAGACTTCTGTCAATTGTTAAATTTGATGATGGATGTGTTGAAGTTAGTGAATTGTGTATCAAACTAGGTGAAATTCATGTCAAAAATCTTTTCTTTTTTGTGTTTAAATGTGAGTAGCATAAATTGTAACAGCAGTGGAAATTCCTGGGTGGATAACGTGCAGAATAAAGGGAAGGCAACCACCCAGCTGTAGCTGACTACTGTGTGTTGCTTAGAAACACACTACAGAAACAGTATTTTGCTAACTTTCAAATTCTTGCTATTTCTCTAGCAGAAGTACACATATTCACTCACACAACGAGACAGACATCCATTCAAATACTCACACCCCTGACCATGGTGAGGCTGACTGTTGATTATCAGTTATTGAGGACAGAGTTGCCTGAGCAGATGTAAGTGGAGAGGGTGTAGGAAAGGATGCATGTGGCAAGTAGGGTATAGTGGGATGGTGTGAGGCAGATTTTTTTATAGATGATTCAGTGGCTACACAGCAAAGCGAAAGGAGTTCAGAGGGTAAAGCACATAAGGCGTCGAGAGAGGGATGGGAGGGAAGGTGAGAGGAAAGGAGAGGAAAGTGGAGATGAGGAGGGAGACTGGGAGGGAAGAGAGAAAGGGAGACCGGAAGGAGGGGAAGGGAGCGATAGCCAGCCCACATGAGGGGGGGGGGGGGGGGGGGAGTTGGGGGAGAACGCAGTACATGAGCTGGACAGTGAAGGATTGGTGTAGAGATATTGACAGAAGAAAGAAGGGGAAAAAGTAAGATGAGGAAACAGGTTAGTGTAGGTTTAGGCAAGGGGGATTGTGAGAGTGCAGCATATGCTGGACAGATAATTCCCACTGCATAGTTTAGAGAAGCTAGTGCTGAGAGTGAGTATCCAGATAACTTGCGTAATGAAGCATCTGTTGATCATTATTTGCATTGTGGTGCGCAGCATTTTTGGTGGCTAGATGGCCATGTTTGCAGTTTGCCACAGTTTGGCGGTGGCCATTCGTGTGAGTAGATAGTTGATTCGTTACCATGCCCACATAAAATGCTGTACTGTTTACACAGCATAGCCTATATATAACATGGCTGCTCTCATACATGGCCCAGCCTTTTATACGGTAGGAAATGCCTTTAACTGGAGGTGGTATGTTGGTGTACGGAACAGGTCTTGCACCAGGTCCAACAGAAGGGAATGACTCCAAGGGTACAGGAGTGGGCACAGGATTGCTGCAATAGGGATGGGCAAGGTTGTTGGTTGGGTGCGTGGCAAAACAAATTCTGTGATTCTGTTAGGATTTTAGGTAGAATGTCACTCATCTCAGGGCATGATGAGAGGTAGTCAAAGCCCTGGTGAAGGATGTGATTGAGCTTCTCAAGGCCAGAGTAATATTAGATGATCAGTGGGGGTGCAGGTCAGTGACAAGTTAACACGTTTCACAGTGTCAGAGGTGATGTAACAGGAGATCTGTTTATGGATAAGCTGGGTACGATATTGTCTGTCAGTAAAACTTCTGGTAGTATTATCGGTAAATTTTGACAACTGCTTTCCTCTTCCTCTGCTCTCCTTGAAACACACTGCTCCTGAACACTGACTCTGTAACTCTGTTGTCAACTTTCCTGTCAAAACTCTGACCCCTGCAGAAGTCACAGTATTTTCTAAAAGCCTCACCTTTAGCCCTAAACCTAAGTTCAGCCATGCCATATTTCTAAAGGACCTTCTTTTCTGTACCCATTATCTGCAGTGGATACATTTCTTCAACAGCCAACCAAAACCATGTGTAGAATTTGTTTAAAACAGTTCCAACCTCCCTTCAATCGTGATCCTCCTCCTCTCCACCCAATCATTCCACACTCTCTCTCCCTCTCTCCCTCTCTCCCTCTCTCCCTCTCTCCCTCTCTCCCTCTCTCTCTCCCCCCCCCTTTCCTTTCCTCACCCTTTCTTCTTGTCTCTCTCCCTCTCCTTTGCTCCCCCCCCCCGCCCCCTAAGCTAACTTCTCATATATAATAAGCAAATAATGGTGGATGGTACATCATGACATACAATTACTGTAGTAAAATGTGATGAGGTCAAAATTCAATTCCTCCCCATTCATTGCTTAACATGCAAAAAACATTTCATTCCCTTCAGTTTTGTGTATTAACTGTGAGAAAATTGAAACATCCAGAAAAAATTGTCCAAATTAATCTTGACATAAGAGGTTGAAGATCACTGTGTACTAAGCGATGCTGCCTCTGTATGGCGGGATCCTGAATTTGATTATCATTTGGGTTGGGGATTTTCTCTGCCCAGGGGCTGGGTGTTTGTGTTGTCCTCCTCATTTAATCATCGTCGTCATTCGTGACAGTGGCTAGACTGGACTGTGTACCTTTTCGAAATAAGGTCTACAAATAATGAATATGATTGCAGAGAGAGGCCATACGTGTAGTACCAGCAGTGTCATCCTTTGAGTGACATAACCGGGGTATCTGAGCCGGGTGGAAATTTTGGGGGAGGGGGAAAATTCATATTCTTGAGGAAAAAACTTGTTTCACAAAGTACCTAGCATCCAGCACACGTCGGTCCATCGATTATTCATGTGATTTTGAAACGCACTCCTGCTGATTTTTGAACACATTCTAAGTTGATTTCTGAATGAATCGTAAGTTGATTTTTGAATGTGTGCATAGTGTATGTGATGTCTCTGCCAGGGGAATTCTCGTTGCATCTAGAAATGAACTTTCCTGTGGATGAAACAGGATGGGGCTATACGAGCTAAGCGGAATAAAGCCGAACTGGTGAATGCCAACTGCTGCTTGTTTATGTGGTTGATTTGGTTTGCAAATAGTCAGTGTTGTCATAATTACTAGCGAAATCCATAGATTCAGACTACCAGAGTGGAAATAATCGACTAAGAGTAATAACAGGTAAAACAGATTATGTATTATCTTCTTGGTGTATCCAAGAAAGTGAAATCCGACAGAGAATTTTTGGCCAGATCGCTACACTAGACAGGGCCATTTGTAGATCCCGGCTAGCACCCGCTTAAGTTTCATTCTGGGAGTAGTGCAGAAAACGCATTGCACTAACGTGTAATAGCGCCTAACCGGAGAATAATCACTGGATACCTAAACCGGTGATTGTGGCAGGGTTTGTAAAGGTTAGTGGAGAATGAGTTTTGACAGTGGTAGGAATAGTTACAGAATTAGTGATGACAAGATTGTTTGTTAGAACGAGGATGGAGAAGAAACTGGGCATCAGACAAATTTATACAAAAATTTCGTTTTACCACTTTTCGGTGTCATGCATGAGAAACTGGAGTATATGAATGAAATGTGAAACTATTTCGTAACATAAAGCTTTTTGATTGTAGTAGGCCAAATAGGTATTTCGTATTGGTACTTTGTGAATTATATTGTCATACTATAAAAATAATCATTATTACCTAAACAGTCTCTCTTATTTGGTGTGTGTTACAATTGCTGGAATATTAGAAAGGCCTATTTTGTTTTATCCAGTCACACAGTGCTAACATAGACGTAATGAGATTGAGTAACCACACCAGTCTTGGATACTATTTGTATTAACAGCTTTTTCAGTATTAGGCGACGACATTGAAGAAATGTGTACAGTCTTGCCTGTCTCTTGTCTTTACTAATTTTAGGTTTCCTATATTTAATTTTATGTCACACAGAAAGTCGGTTATTAGCTTATGGGCAACAGAGTGTCCAGATTTTCTATATATATTCCACGCGGGAAAAATATATTTAAAAACAAAGATGATGTGACTTACCATACGAAAGCGCTGGCAGGTCGAAAGAAACACAAACAAACACACACATACACACACAATTCTAGCTTTTGCAACCAATGGTTGCTTCGTCAGGAAATAGGGAAGGAGAGGGAAAGACAAAAGGATGTGGGTTTTGAGGGAGAGGGTAAGGAGTCATTCCAATCCTGGAAGCGGAAAGACTTACCTTAGGGGGAAAAAAGGACAGGTATACACTCGCACACACACACATATCCATCCGCACATACACAGACACAAGCAGACATTTGTAAAGGCCAAGGTAAGTCTTTCCGCTCCCGGGATTGGAATGACTCCTTACCCTCTCCCTTAAAACCCACATCCTTTCGTCTTTCCCCTCCTTCCCTCTTTCCTGATGAGGCAACAGTTTGTTGCGAAAGCTTGAATTTTGTGTGTATGTGTGTCTTTGTTTGTGTTTCTATCGACCTGCCAGCGCTTTCGTATGGTAAGTCACATCATCTTTGTTTTTAAATATATTTTTCCCGCGTAGAATGTTTCCTCTATTATATTCATATACTTTAATTTGAACACAACAATCACGTTTGTTGTTGTCACTGTTGCATTTCGAAATCATTTCTGTCATCTTATTTTCTCTTTCTGTTTTTGCCAGTAGGTTCACTTTGTATTCACCTTCTCCTTTTTACCGTAATCTACTATACAATTTTATCCCACCTATATATACTCAATAATACGTAACACACTTCCAAACCATAACCAAAAAAATTTTTTTTTCCGCTTTCAACACTACCACCGCTATAAAATCCACCGTTTCTAGTTCACCAACAGTTCCTTTCACCTATTAAGCAACCATTTCGGCTAGTTCTAATAACTTTCACTTTATTTCCATTTCAGTTTTTTCACACATCATTGATTATTTTTAGCCGCTTCCCATTATTTCTTCGTCAGACAATTGTTAGCATCATTCTCATAATCTGCCACCACAAAACCACTCCTTTTAATACATTTACACGTAGTTTTTTCGAAATTTTCCCGATTTTCTCCACCCTTTAACGTGTTTTGGCGGCAACACAACCACCTAACCTTTATGCACATCGTTTTCTACCAACCCAAGTCCACCACGGGATCAACGCAGCCCAGCTTTAACCAACACTTTTTCGCCTTTTTTCACACCAGATCTCCAGTTGCCTTCTAGTTCACCTTTATCTCTCCCCATACATATATTTTTTTCATTTTCATTTCAGTCTCATGTTACACTTTCCACTTTCTAATACCATGTCACCCTCACAACACCCCCACAACGACCCCCATTAAGTTTTTATTTACATTCCCTCCGCATATATATATATATATAATAGAAGGAAACATTCCACGTGGGAAAAATTATATATAAAAACAAAGATGAGGTGACTTACCGAACGAAAGCGCTGGCAGGTCGATAGACGCACAAACAAACACAAACATACACACAAAATTCAAGCTTTCGCAACAAACTGTTGCCTCATCAGGAAAGAGGGAAGGAGAGGGGAAGACGAAAGGAAGTGGGTTTTAAGGGAGAGGGTAAGGAGTCATTCCAATCCCGGGAGCGGAAAGACTTACCTTAGGGGGAAAAAAGGACAGGTATACACTCGCACACACGCACATATCCATCCACACATACAGACACAAGCAGACATATTTAAAGACAAAGAGTTTGGGCAGAGATGTCAGTCGAGGCAGAAGTGTAGAGGCAAAGAAGTTGTTGAAAGACAGGTGAGGTATGAGTGGCGGCAACTTGAAATTAGCGGAGATTGAGGCCTGGCGGATGACGAGAAGAGAGGATATACTGAAGGGCAAGTTCCCATCTCCGGAGTTCGGATAGGTTGGTGTTGGTGGGAAGTATCCAGATAACCCGGACGGTGTAACACTGTGCCAAGATGTGCTGGCTGTGCACCAAGGCATGTTTAGCCACAGGGTGATCCTCATTACCAACAAACACTGTCTGCCTGTGTCCATTCATGCGAATGGACAGTTTGTTGCTGGTCATTCCCACATAGAATGCATCACAGTGTAGGCAGGTCAGTTGGTAAATCACGTGGGTGCTTTCACACGTGGCTCTGCCTTTGATCGTGTACACCTTCCGGGTTACAGGACTGGAGTAGGTGGTGGTGGGAGGGTGCATGGGACAGGTTTTGCATCGGGGGCGGTTACAAGGAAAGGAGCCAGAGGGTAGGGAAGGTGGTTTGGGGATTTCATAGGGATGAACTAAGAGGTTACGAAGGTTAGGTGGACGGCGGAAAGACACTCTTGGCGGAGTGGGGAGGATTTCATGAAGGATGGATCTCATTTCAGGGCAGGATTTGAGGAAGTCGTATCCCTGCTGGAGAGCCACATTCAGAGTCTGGTCCAGTCCCGGAAAGTATCCTGTCACAAGTGGGGCACTTTTGTGGTTCTTCTGTGGGGGATTCTGGGTTTGAGGGGACGAGGAAGTGGCTCTGGTTATTTGCTTCTGTACCAGGTCAGGAGGGTAGTTGCGGGATGCGAAAGCTGTTTTCAGGTTGTTGGTGTAAGGCCTCACCTTCAGCCCCACTCCCAGATTCAACCAAACAGCCCTCGTCAAAGATTTACTGTCCTACACTCGTACTCTCTGCTGGAAGTATCACTTTGTCACGAAGAAAAATGATCCTAATCCTACTCCTAATGATCCGACTCCTCAAGGCACCATCCAAATTGAACCCTGCCTGGAACAGTTCCGTCCTCCGTCACAGCGGAACCCACCTCCTCTTCCTCAAAATCACCCTCTCCAAACCTTCCAGGAATTTCTGACTTCCAGCCTTGCATCTCAATCCTTCTTAGGAAACCTTAATCCTACACCCAACATCACCACTGCTGAAGCCCAGGCTATCCGTGATCTGAAGGCTGACCGATCCATCGTCATTCTTCCGGCGGACAAGGGTTCCACGACCGTGGTACTTGATCGTCGGGAGTATGTGGCTGAGGGACTGCGTCAGCTTTCAGACAACACCACATACAAAGTTTGCCAAGGTAACCCCATTCCCGATGTCCAGGCGGAGCTTCAAGGAATCCTCAGAACCTTAGGCCCCCTGCAAAACCTTTCACCTGACTCCATCAACCTCCTGACCCCACCGACACCCCGCACCCCTACCTTCTACCTTCTTCCTAAAATCCACAAACCCAATCATCCCGGCCGCCCCATTGTAGCTGGTTACCAAGCCCCCACAGAACGTATCTCTGCCTACGTAGATCAACACCTTCAACCCATTATATGCAGTCTCCCATCCTTCATCAAAGACACCAACCACTTGCTTGAACGCCTGGAATCCTTACCCAATCTGTTACCCCCGGAAACCATCCTTGTAACCATTGATGCCACGTCCTTATACACAAATATTCCACACGTCCAGGGCCTCACTGCGATGGAGCATTTCCTTTCACGCCGATCACCTGCCACCCTACCTAAAACCTCTTTCCTCATTACCTTAGCCGGCTTCATCCTGACCCACAACTTCTTCACTTTTGAAGGCCAGACATACCAACAATTAAAGGGAACAGCCATGGGTACCAGGATGGCCCCCTCGTACGCCAACCTATTCATGGGTCGCCAAGAGGAAGCCTTCTTGGTTACCCAGGCCTGCCAACCCAAAGTTTGGTACAGATTTATTGATGACATCTTCATGATCTGGACTCACAGTGAAGAAGAACTCCAGAATTTCCTCTCCAACCTCAACTCCTTTGGTTCCATCAGATTCACCTCGACGTTGACCTCCATCTGTCCAATGGCCAGCTTCACACGTCCGTCCACATCAAACCCACCAACAAGCAACAGTACCTCCATTATGACAGCTGCCACCCATTCCACATCAAACGGTCCCTTCCCTACAGCCTAGGTCTTCGTGGCAAACGAATCTGCTCCAGTCCGGAATCCCTGAACCATTACACCAACAACCTGACAACAGCTTTCGCATCCCGTAACTACCCTCCCGACCTGGTACAGAAGCAAATAACCAGAGCCACTTCCTCGTCCCCTCAAACCCAGAATCCCCCACAGAAGAACCACAAAAGTGCCCCACTTGTGACAGGATACTTTCCGGGACTGGACCAGACTGAATGTGGCTCTCCAGCAGGGATACGACTTCCTCAAATCCTGCCCTGAAATGAGATCCATCCTTCATGAAATCCTCCCCACTCCGCCAAGAGTGTCTTTCCGCCGTCCACCTAACATTCGTAACCTGTTAGTTCATCCCTATGAAATCCCCAAACCACCTTCCCTACCCTCTGGCTCCTTTCCTTGTAACCGCCCCCGATGCAAAACCTGTCCCATGCACCCTCCCACCACCACCTACTCCAGTCCTGTAACCCGGAAGGTGTACACGATCAAAGGCAGAGCCACGTGTGAAAGCACCCACGTGATTTACCAACTGACCTGCCTACACTGTGATGCATTCTATGTGGGAATGACCAGCAACAAACTGTCCATTCGCATGAATGGACACAGGCAGACAGTGTTTGTTGGTAATGAGGATCACCCTGTGGCTAAACATGCCTTGGTGCACAGCCAGCACATCTTGGCACAGTGTTACGCCGTCCGGGTTATCTGGATACTTCCCACTAACACCAACCTATCCGAACTCCGGAGATGGGAACTTGCCCTTCAGTATATCCTCTCTTCTCGTCATCCGCCAGGCCTCAATCTCCGCTAATTTCAAGTTGCCGCCACTCATACCTCACCTGTCTTTCAACAACTTCTTTGCCTCTACACTTCTGCCTCGACTGACATCTCTGCCCAAACTCTTTGTCTTTAAATATGTCTGCTTGTGTCTGTATGTGTGGATGGATATGTGCGTGTGTGCGAGTGTATACCTGTCCTTTTTTCCCCCTAAGGTAAGTCTTTCCGCTCCCGGGATTGGAATGACTCCTTACCCTCTCCCTTAAAACCCACTTCCTTTCGTCTTCCCCTCTCCTTCCCTCTTTCCTGATGAGGCAACAGTTTGTTGCGAAAGCTTGAATTTTGTGTGTATGTTTGTGTTTGTTTGTGTGTCTATCGACCTGCCAGCGCTTTCGTTCGGTAAGTCACCTCATCTTTGTTTTTTTGTTGCGAAAGCTTGAATTTTGTGTGTATATTTGTGTGTCTGTCGACCTGCCAGCACTTTCATTTGGTAAGTCACATCATATATATATTTGTGTGTCTGTCGACCTAGGTCGACAGACACACAAATATACACACAAAATTCAAGCTTTCGCAACAAACTGTTGCTTCATCAGGAAAGAGGGAAGGAGGGGAAAGACAAAAGGATGTGGGTTTTAAGGGAGAGGGTAAGGAGTCATTCCAATCCCGGGAGCGGAAAGACTTACCTTAGGAGGAAAAAAATGACGGGTATACACTCGCACACACACACATACCCATCCACACATATACAGACACAAGCAGGCATATTTAAAGACAAGGAGTCTGGGCAGAGATGTCAGTCGAGGCGGAAGTGCAGAGGCAAAGATGTTGTTGAATGACAGGTGAGGTATGAGTGGCGGCAACTTGAAATTAGCGGAGATTGAGACCTGGTGGGTAACGGGAAGAGAGGATATATTGAAGAGCAAGTTCCCATCTCCGGAGTTCCGATAGGTTGGTGTTGGTGGGAAGTATCCAGGTAACCCGGACGGTGTAACACTGTGCCAAGATGTGCTGGCCGTACACCAAGGCATGTTTAGCCACAGGGTGATCCTCATTACCAACAAACACTGTCTGCCTGTGTCCATTCATGCGAATGGACAGTTTGTTGCTGGTCATTCCCACATAGAATGCATCACAGTGTAGGCAGGTCAGTTGGTAAATCACGTGGGTGCTTTCACACGTGGCTCTGCCTTTGATCGTGTACACCTTCCGGGTTACAGGACTGGAGTAGGTGGTGGTGGGAGGTTTTACACCGGGGGCGGTTACAAGGATAGGAGCCAGAGGGTAGGAAAGGTGGTTTGGGGATTTCATAGGGATGAACTAAGAGGTTACGAAGGTTAGGTGGACGGCGGAAAGACACTCTTGGCGGAGTGGGGAGGATTTCATGAAGGATGGATCTCATTTCAGGGCAGGATTTGAGGAAGTCGTATCCCTGCTGGAGAGCCACATTCAGAGTCTGATCGAGTCCCGGAAAGTATCCTGTCACAAGTGGGGCACTTTTGTGGTTCTTCTGTGGGAGGTTCTTGGTTTGAGGGGATGAGGAAGTGGCTCTGATTATTTGCTTCTGTACCAGGTCGGGAGGGTAGTTACGGGATGCGAAAGCTGTTGTCAGGTTGTTGGTGTAATGGTTCAGGGATTCCGGACTGGAGCAGATTCGTTTGCCACGAAGACCTAGGCTGTAGGGAAGGGACCGTTTGATGTGGAATGGGTGGCAGCTGTCATAATGGAGGTACTGTTGCTTGTTGGTGGGTTTGATGTGGACGGACGTGTGAAGCTGGCCATTGGACAGATGGAGGTCAACGTCGAGGTGAATCTGATGGAACCAAAGGAGTTGAGGTTGGAGAGGAAATTCTGGAGTTCTTCTTCACTGTGAGTCCAGATCATGAAGATGTCATCAATAAATCTGTACCAAACTTTGGGTTGGCAGGCCTGGGTAACCAAGAAGGCTTCCTCTTGGCGACCCATGAATAGGTTGGCGTACGAGGGGGCCATCCTGGTACCCATGGCTGTTCCCTTTAATTGTTGGTATGTCTGGCCTTCAAAAGTGAAGAAGTTGTGGGTCAGGATGAAGCTGGCTAAGGTAATGAGGAAAGAGGTTTTAGGTAGGGTGGCAGGTGATCGGCGTGAAAGGAAATGCTCCATCGCAGCGAGGCCCTGGACATGCAGAATATTTGTGTATAAGGAAGTGGCATCGATGGTTACAAGGATGGTTTCCGGGGGTAACAGATTGGGTAAGGATTCCAGGCGTTCGAGAAAGTGGTTGGTGTCTTTGATGAAGGATGGGAGACTGCATGTAATGGGTTGAAGGTGTTGATCTACGTAGGCAGAGATACGTTCTGTGGGGGCTTGGTAACCAGCTACAATGGGGCGGCCGGGATGATTGGGTTTGTGAATTTTAGGAAGAAGGTAGAAGGTAGGGGTGCGGGGTGTTGGTGGTGTCAGGAGGTTGATGGAGTCAGGTGAAAGGTTTTGCAGGGGGCCTAAGGTTCTGAGGATTCCTTGAAGCTCCACCAGCAACAAACTGTCCATTCGCATGAATGGACACAGGCAGACAGTGTTTGTTGGTAATGATGATCACCCTGTGGCTAAACATGCCTTGGTGCACTGCCAGCACATCTTGGCACAGTGTTACACCGTCCGGGTTATCTGGATACTTCCCACCAACACCAACCTATCCGAACTCCGGAGATGGGAACTTGCTCTTCAATATATGCTCTCTTCCCGTTACCCACCAGTTCTCAATCTCCGCTAATTTCAAGTTGCCGCCACTCATACCTCACCTGTCATTCAACAACATCTTTGCCTCTGCACTTCCGCCTCAACTGACATCTCTGCCCAAACTCTTTGTCTTTAAATATGTCTGCTTGTGTCTGTATATGTGTGGATGGATATGTGGGTGTGTGTGTGCGAGTGTATACCCATCCTTTTTTCCCCCTAAGGTAAGTCTTTCCGCTCCCGGGATTGGAATGACTCCTTACCCTCTCCCTTAAAACCCACATCCTTTCGTCTTTCCCTCTCCTTCCCTCTTTCGTGATGAGGCAACAGTTTGTTGCGAATGCTTGAATTTTGTGTGTATGTTTGTGTTTGTTTGTGTGTCTGTCGACCTGCCAGCACTTTCATTTGGTAAGTCACATCATCTTATATATATATATAATGTCTAACCAGCTGACTGGGAGCAGGAGAGCCCTACATGACATTTTAATTTCCACTGTCCTGAAATAGCTTGATGGCATCCATTATGAAATATACACGTTTTGAGTTCCACAGTGCGAAATACAATGACGTGCGGTATAAGAATGTTGTTTGAAGAGGCATGACACTGCACTTCAGCACAATTAAGACCAAATAACTTGTCTTACATTTCCTTGAAGATATATTTTTTATGTATCAGGCTCTTCAGAAAGATGTGTGCTACAAAATAAACTTATTTTTGAAAAGTCCTTTTCTTTTGCGTTCTGATGCGCAGAGAAGTCTGGGTTATATTGGGGGGGGGGGGGGGGGGGCATTGTCTCTACGTGACCCGTGTTTACATTTAGTGATTTTTCTGTTTCCTCTTCGTTTACTGCTTTCACGTGAAATGAAAACAAGACAGATTTCTGTGGCTGGGAGCTATCGAGTGAATTAAAATACATTCACATAATTATGGAAGGCTGAAATATGTTACTCTTTTTCAGATTTTATTTTATTTCCACCTTTCTGACTGTCAAGCATTAATCACCTTGCAGAACAGTGAAGTTATTTTTGTCGGTTTGCTAAAGTAATTTGGCTTTTATTAAGCTTTCCTGCTAAGGCAGTTAATTTATTTGAAACGAAGTAATTCCACACTTTGGCTAGTTTCAACTGTATGCTGCATTTCAAGTGAATATTTTCATCTTCTAGCACATATGACATTATGGCATAATAAAGAACCAAACAAGATAATACAGTACTGGTACTCCAAGAAAATTTACGTCCCGAAAACCACACCGAAAAGCTTAATCTCAGGTCGAGGCCTACGTCATTGGGAATCTGGACATATGAATGAGCGATTTAAGGCAAACTATGCATTTTAGTGTGGTTCATGAAATTCTGACTCTCTTGGAGTATCCTCTGATGTCTTGTTTCCTTTAGACATAATGTAAGAAAGATCTTCTAATGTTTTACACATACAAACATACAGGCTTCCTACATCACCATAGCTGCCCATGCACGGAGATGCCTCTTACCTGGCGCTCTCTGGCAACTGCTGAAATAAATCAATTTCTAACAGGTCACGAGAAAATATTGCCAATTGTGGTTCAAAAAGTGTTATTTTCAAAATAAATTTCCTTTTACATAAGATGAACTATGTGCGAGAATGTATGATGAATTTCTTAAATCACAGAGCATTTGCTCCCATTCAAAAATCAACTCTTTGATGACGAGCCATTTAGAAGAATTTCAAGCCCAGAAGATCAGAGATTTATGTCGGTATTAAAAAATTTTACTACTGTATTTGTGTGATGTATTTTAAACTGTAACACGCTAAACAGATCAACATTATACGTGAAAGCTTGGCTCCTCTTGTATCTTATTAATCTTTGAGACAAATATTATTTTCGAAAGCTTTGCTTTTCTTGTAGCAACACTATGTGTATTAACTTAAACCATTAACTTTTCCTGTCGGTGGAATTCGAATTTATAGTTTCGTAATACAAAAATAAACAGCATATGTGTTGCTGCACATCAAAGATCTTTCCAAAACATGCTATTTTCCCCTGAGTTTCGTTTTCTATAGTACCGGAAAATTATATGCTGCTGTATAAAACCATATCCATTCAAAGGATTCATAAGTTTTACAGTTTCGACAGAAAGTATACTGTCACTTACTATGGAAAAAGTGTATTTTCACCTGGGAGAAAATGTATTTTTAACTGAGAGGTCTGGGGAAAATCCGTGAATTTTTTTTTCCTTGTCCCCATATACACCCTGATGTAGTACACCGCTGACCTATCAAGGGAAATCCTACAGTTCTCCACTCCATAATGCAAGTCCAAAAATCTGCATCCAATACCATCACAGAATTGACGGAGCCTCTGCCTGAGACCTGCCACTGAGACATGCCAACTAAGGATCCCCATCAATTCTGGTACAATACTGCAAATTGTAAGCACTGCTTGCAGTAGTAAAGAGGCATCTTTGGTTTAGACGTAATCCACACCTTGCATATGAGTATACTCTTGATAGCTGCAGGTCAGATGAGACACACAGGCTGACATGCTGAGTGCACATTGGACTCTTTCTAGCCACGGGCGTTAGTTTCCTAAGGGACTCAATGATGCACCTAATTGGAGCTCCTGGTAACTAGCAAACACTACCCTATATGCCTGCTAGGATCTTGCTGAAGGAGTGGTCCACTCCTCACATTCACCCTCCGCCTCAAGAGACATGAATGGGCTACAGTCTGCCCCACACTGTGTGGTGAGCAAAACTCCCCTGCGCCAGGTACGCTGGAAGGACCTCAGCACCAGAACCCATGGGCAAAGTAGTCAACACCTGAAATGTTCCAAGCAGTGCATCAGCTTCTCCAATGCCTCTGCATCCAGACATAGCTGTCTATAGACAGTTGCTCATGGCCAGCAGCATCTTCAGCTGTTCACGAAATGTGACCAACTCCTGCATCCACACCTCCTATCCACCTACTACTAAAATTGACAGAAGCTCGTGAAAAAACACTAAAGACTCTGTACAAACACAAACAGCTGTTAGTGTTGTTGCTGCTGGCACTGTCTCTCCTGCATCCCTGCAGCTCTACTGGCAAAATTCAAAAAAATATCAGATGACAGCAGCAGTAATGGCAGTGTGAAGGTATATTACTAACACAACTCTCACAAAAGTCCATTGACAAGCACTTTTGTAATATGACAGCAGTGAGTGTGCATAGATTCAGTGAATTGATGTCAGTAATAGTTTTAAGCATGTACAAGCACTTACTTCAACATGCATGATCGTGGACACCCATAAACATGCAATACAGAGAATATAATATTGTTTTACATAACAATATAAAAATTATTTCTGCTGGGTCCTGAGACACAGTTCAAATATAAATTAACTAGTTGTAATTTCCATTTCAGATGAGGTTTAATCTAAATAGAGCCACAGTGAAGAATTTTTGGCATTTAATTGTTTCATCATTTTGTTTTACTCACGTGTAGCTATGTTGTATCCAGCATTGTATGTTAAATCATGTAATAAAAATAGTATTTTATATTAGTACGTCATTCTTAAATGTGTTTCCATATATTTATCTCCAGGACAAACTGCTCAGTAAATAGTGATATAATATGTTTTGGGAACAGAAACTTTGAGAAGAATGTCCCATGTAACTGGACAGGAGGATATCGGTGGTCCACTGCTCTTCTGCTGAGCATAACATTGGGAGGATTTGGAGCAGACAGGTAAGTATTGCGACATTTTACAGGTGTAGACCATTATATGGAAGTAACATATTTTGAGTATTTTGCTTGTATATATTTATTTTTAAAAATAAAAAAAATATTGGAAAATCCAGTATGGAATACAAACAGTGGAAGAAGTAATGGCGACCATTCACTACATAGGTGGGTGGTAGCGAGTGGTCTCTCTCTCTCTCTCCTGGGGTGGGGGTGGCAGGCTGTGTTGTATCAAACAAAGTGGTACTGATTATGTACAGAATGATACATCAGTCTGTGATTGAGAACTTTAAAGCAGATTATTAAACTGTATTACTGAGTCATTACAATTTTAGTCTTTTCTGTACTGCAGTGACATAATTTAAAAATGAAAACCAAAATGATAATAATTTCATTCCCTTTTGTACCCTGTTTTAACTAAACAGATGCTTACTCACCCGATTTGAAACACTTTCATGTAAATGCAACCCCCCCCCCCCCCCCCTCACACACACACACACACACACACACACACACACACACACACACACACACACACACGCACTCGTTCCACCATTTATTGCAAGTATGCCAGTGGTACACTACTTCTCCAGAGAAAAATATCTGTCATTACACCTTCAAATATTGCTTGAAATAAATGCAACTTAATGCTCTGCTCTTTCTTCAGTGAGTACACTGCTGATTTCTGTAGTTGTCACAGGCAAAGCTCACTTTTACATCATCTCCAAGGAACTCCATTTTTATTTCATATTGTTAATAATTTTGTATAGTTAAATGTGCCTTAATTGGGCATTTAATCATACACACCGCAGAATCTATTCCTTTTCTTGCAGCAACAGATATCAAAGTTTTCTACAAAATAAATATAATTTCCATATTTGACCTAATATGTATACATTAAAAAACTTTTAATTACATGAACTTAAAATTTAAGATTTTATAAGCTTGTTAAGAATTTATCTTCTCTTTACTCAAAAGTTCTGTTCATTAACTGTATGAAAATGATGGTCATTGACAGACATTTATATTTAGATTTCCTGTGACACATCTTCAGCCATTGAATATGATGAGAAGTAAGACCTATCCTTGGTTAAGGGTGTTTAAATAATTTATTTGCTTTAAATTATCTAGTAGTATGGGAATGTGGCTCTGACAAACATAGCCACTCAGATGTTAAGTTCATCAGTTCTGTACTCACTTTGACTGATAGAATTGCTAAACATATAACTATAAACAAATGCTGTTTTAAATACTTATCTTGGACATAAGGTAGCCTCTGAATCATTTAACACTAACACTGGGCTTGGATATTAGGTCACCTCTAGTTTTAAAAAGCTGCAAAACTAACTGGTCGTACTGCACTGATTAATGGTTTGAATAAGGGTTTCACAGAAGAGAACTAGGTAGTGATAGTTAATTACGCTTAATGCAGTTTCTGGTTGGGGTTGACAATGAGCAGTGACCTGATGAAGATAGCACACATGACTGATAAACAGACTGTTGTTTTCCAGTTTCATCACAAATGCTTCTGTGACAGAGTTGTTAAGAATATCAGTTTGAAATTCAATAAGATACATTTTCAGATTAAAGTTGATAGGTACCTCTATACAAGCTACATCTAATTGACTAGAGTTCATGAGTGAATGCGTCAGTCAAGGATGATTTACGCTAAAATTCCAGTAATAAAACTAGGAATTTTGGAAGTATCTTTCAAATAACACAGAGTGCTCAGTAGGAATTTGATTTATCATATATAAAACTCGAAATAAAAGCATGAGTGTCATCTGTGTAGCAAGAAAGGTTTTGGTGGGTTGGACACTGTTGTGGCATCAGTACATTGTTTTGTCTTAAAGCAGTCTTTAATAAATCTTTGTTTTAGATCCATTCATACTGTGGAACGTACAAGGTAATTCAGGAAAGCTGTTCATCATAAATGCTTCTGGACCATTTGAAACATTTTAATTTTGTTTTCACCCAATTTAGTTGTAAGGTCAACATAATCTTTTGCCATTACTATATTAATTATAGAGATGCCAGTATGAACTTCAGTAACAACAGTATGAAAAGGATAGATTGCTACTCACCACATAGAGGAGGCATTGAGTGGCACATTTAACAATGCTAGATACACTACTGGCCATTAAAATTGCTGCACCACGAAGATGATATGCTACAGACGCAAAATTTAACCGACAGGAAAAAGTTGCTGTGATATGCATATGATTAGCTTCTCAGAGCATTCACACAAGGTTGGCGCCGGTGGCGACACCTACAGCATGCTGTCATGAGGAAAGTTTCCAACTGATTTCTCATACACAAACAGCAGTTGACCGGCATTGCCTGGTGAAACGTTGGTGTGATGCCTCGTGTAAGGAGGGGAAATGCGTACTATCACGTTTCCGACTTTGATAAAGGTCGGATTGTAGCCTATCGTGATTGCGGTTTATCGTATCACGACATTACTGCTTGCGTTGTTCGAGATCCAATGACTGTTAGCAGAATATGGAATTGATGGGTTCAGGAGAGTAATACAGAACACCGTGCTGGATCCCAACAGCCTCGTATCACTAACAATCGAAATGACAGGCATCTTATCGACATAGCTGTAACGGATCGTGCAGCCACGTCTCGATCCCCGAGTCAACAGATGGGGACATTTGCAAGACAACAACCAACTGTACGAACAATTCGACGACATTTGCAGCAGCATGGACTATCAGCTCGGAGACCATGGCTGCGGTTACCCTTGACGCTGCATCACAGACAGGAGTGCCTGCGATGGTGTACTCAACGACAAACCTAGATGCACGAATGGCAAAACGCAATTTTTTCGAATGAATACAGGTTCTGTTTACAGCATCATGATGGTCACATCCATGTTTGGCAATATCGCGGTGTAACCACATTGGAAGTGTGTATTCGTCATCGCCATACTGGCTTATCACGTGGCACGATGGTATGGGGTGCCATTGGTTACACATCTCGGTCACCTCTTGTTCGCATTGACGTCCACTTTGAACAGTGGACGTTACATTTCAGATGTGTTACGACCCGTGGCTCTACCCTTCATTCGATCCCTGCGAAACCCTACATTTCAGCAGGATAATGCACGACTGCGTGTTGCAGGTCCTGTACGGGCCTTTCTGGATGCAGAAAATGTTTGACTACTGCCCTGGCCAGCACATTCTCCAGATCTTTCACCAATTGAAAATGTCTGGTCAATGGTGGCCGAGCAACTGGCTCGTCACAATACGCCAGTTACTAATCTTGATTAACTGTGGTATCGTGTTGAAGCTGCATGGGCAGCTGTACCTGTACACGCCATCCAAGCTCTGTTTGACTCAATGCGCAGGCGTATCAAGGCTGTTATTACGGTCAGAGGTGGTTATTCTGGGTACTGATTTCTCAGGATCTATGCACCCAAATTGCGTGAAAATGTAATCGCATGTCATTTCTAGTATAATATATTTGTCCGATGAATACCCATTTATCATCTGCTCTTCTTCTTAGTGTAGCAATTTTAATGGCCAGTAGTGTAGTATCTGAAATATGTAGATGTATTGGGTACCAGGATAATGGGTTTCTCACTAATTACTTGCTTGTGGCTAGAAAATCACTCTCCCACATCTTTTGTGGTTGCTGGCTAGGACTAAAAGATGTTATTAGTTGGCCTGCATGTTCACCTAATTTGACACAACTCAACTTTTATTCTCTGGGGAGCTAGATGATGAAGTCTGTGAACAAGTTCCAACAACTCAAGAGAAAGTAAATTATCACATTGTTACAGGATGCTGATCAATATTGAAAGAATCCCTTCAGTTTGTTCAGGCATCCTTCTACACGCAGTTGGAAATGTTTGTCGCAGTTGACAGTGGGAATTTCAAACACCCAATGAGATATATGGAATTTTGTGGAAGTATTTATGACAACTTTCTTTTGTCATTTTCTTTTTGTTACTTTTGCTGGTGTCGTAATTTTTCTCCATCTGAAGTTGTTGTTCATAAATCTTTATACTTCAATTTTCTGCTTTACAAATCCATTTAATTTGTGATCTTACTTTCAAGGGCCTGACAAAACTGAGAGCAGAACAGTGCAAGTGAATGTCTTTGTAACATGTTAAAACAATAAAAAATTTTGGAGTTTCTTACTACAGCAATTCATAGTGTGTTTCCGGAAAGGTATACCTTCCTAAACATCATGTATACACTGTGAATTTACGCAGCAAGGAACCGAAGAAAATTTTATCGAAAAAGCAGCTTTGTTACCATAATTACATGGTGAATCATGCTTTGGCGCACAACCTTTGCCTTCCAGTTCATGTGTTCATCTCGCATCCGTTTGTGTTATAAATTAAACTTTTTCTCAGCTACTCAAAATTTGTGATTACGCCCTCTTAGTTGTGTGGAACTGAAGCACATCATTAGCAATACACAACAATGCTGTGTGAGAACATGAACTGATGCACATGATAGCAATTAGTTCAAAGTAAAGAACAGATAAATCAGAAGTTTTAAACTTGAAACAGTCTCTCTGCCCATTAATTACCTTCAGGAAGTGAAATATGTAGTACTGCTGATAGAAACATATAAAAGTGACACACTACCTAGCTTTTGGAACTCCAAACTACAACTACTACATCACCTACAATTATATGAAAGTACAATAATGTTGTTGTTGTTGTTGTTGTTGTTGTCTTCAGTCCTGAGACTGGTTTGATGCAGCTCTCCATGTTATATAATAATATGGAGCTACAAATTGTTAATATTTAATTGTATAACCCTAGCAGCACTAGCAAGCTATAGCATAATAAATTATCTGAACTAAGATTGCTAATGTAATGATCCAATTTTTAACAATTAGTTTTGTAGAAGTTTGATTTTCGCTCGAGCGGTGATCGCCGATTATGATTTAAGTTCACCTTTCTGCTTGCTCATGGGTAAAGCTTAAATTTCATCTTCATATTTGGCAGTAAATGCTGGCAGTCAAGAATCTAGCACAATATCTAATTGTGAGTAAACATGCCACTTCTTAACCAATGTGCCAAATAGTCTTGCTCTAAAATACAGTAACTCTTCATACAAACATGTGTTTACACAATACATTTCAGTAACTACTTAACTCTCAGTCTCAATGTCAATGTCAAGTTAACAGATGGAAATAAAATGGAATGATTACATTATTTCAAATTATTTTATTCACTGTAGTCACTTTCCATATTGCATTCTGTGGCTCTTACTCCAGGGCTGACTGCTTCTCCAACATGGGACAACGATTTATGGATTGTGCATTAACACCCCTGCATGTACCATCACTTGTGTTGTTATAGCTATCATTGTCTCTTCACATTATTCAGCATATGTAAATATATACCAGAAACAAACCTAATAGTAACATTCTCTTTTTCGAACCTCATTCTGCAATTGAACGGAGTCTTACAGGGTGACCCAATGAGCCCTTTGCTCTACATTCTTGCCACTGACGAAGTACTCCAAATTGGAGAAAATGAAGATGATGTATGCGTATATGCATATGCTGACGACATAGCCATAGTTTCAACAATTATACAGAAGCTGCAGAAAATCATTGAGAAAATGGACAAATGGTGCAGTGAACACAAACTACACATAAACATAACAAAGACAGAATTGGAGATTTTCAGAAAAGGAGGCAGAACACCCAAGAATGCGGAAATCAACTTCAGAGGACAAAAAATAAAAATCTCATCAGACTTTAAATACCTAGGGGTGAGATTGCAACCAACAGCCAAATGCTTCACGAAGCATACAACAGAACGAGCAGCCCAAGCAATAATAGCAATACAGGACACCAAAAACATCCGCCTACTCAACCTAGAAACAGCCATGAAATTATTCAATGCAAAAATCTTGCCAATCCTGGCCTATGGGATGGAGGTTATGTGGGACCCCCTGACAGAAAAAAATCAAGAAACACTAGAAAAGGTGAAATCGACTTATCTAAAAAGAGCACTAGGTCTCTCAAAGACAACAAGATCTAGACTAGTGTACCCGCTAGCGAGAGAGACATTCCTAATTGAAGACATCAAACTTTGATATATGATGCCACACACCAGGGCTTTCAGAAAGCAACTGAAGATCATGGAGAAGAAACGAGTAAAAGTATGGCCAGAGTTCTATGGCACCGAAGCAATGACGAACCGCTCACGGACAACACCAAATTTCGAGCTGTGACATGTCGTAACTAGACTTTCTATTCATGGCTTTCATCATCTAATTTGCAAAAACAAAACTTATCAAGACCCAACCACAACATGTGTATTTGAACTGTGTAACGAAGCCTGTGATCAATATCACATCGAACTGTGCAGTAAAAAGAGTGAAATCGATAAATGAATATGCAAAAATGTAAAATGTAAATGTAAAATGTTAAGCAAAGTAACTGTGTATGGCTATTTGGCTGCAATTTTATTAAATTAAATTAAATACTAAATTCGAACATCATTCATCGGCAAGGTAGAAATATGACTACAAAAAGTAACCTATCCCAAATTATTTACCATTGATTTGTTAATTGAAGCACAGAAAAGCAAGAGCAATTGCTTTCCATTCTTTACATCACAACTTTGAAATGTGGTCTGTTGGGTTTACAACAAACTGTAAAGAGAGTCCTGTAATAGCACTCTCATCAAACTAATTTCTGTGAAGTCATTTGTTCTTTTTATTTCCAGGTTTTATCTTGGTCATTGGCAGGAAGGCATTGGTAAATTGTTCAGTTTTGGAGGACTTGGAGTCTGGACATTGATTGATGTGATTCTAATATCATTACATTACTTAGGTCCAGATGATGGTTCTCTCTATATATAACACTTGCAGGTGAGATAATTTAAAATAAATATTGGCATATTTATTACAATGATGGAAATTTCAAGATGGGAACAGAAAACAAAAGAATAGGACAGATACCACTCATGTGCAGTTGAATGATGAGTGACGCATGAAATTAGAAAATTGTGCTGGATTTGTTCTTTTTCTAGTATTAGTATTCATTTGCATATGAGTGGTTTCCTGCCCTCATTTTTAATTTTTTGTATATTGCTGTTTTTATTGTAATGTGCTAGTAAACCATACAAAATCTGTGTGATTAACCTGTAGGGCACTTTACAGCATTTTCAAAGCCATACATATTTAAAATCACTTTTACAGAAACTGATTGGCAGTGGTGTCCTCATATTTTACTGTTGATGTGTCACTTGCCCACTCTGATTGTGGTTCATGAGTTATGGGTAACATCCTCACGTCAGAAGCAGCTCCTCCTTTCATGTGGCTCTTCTGTTCTTCAAACTGGAAGATGTGTGCATTTAGATTGGGAGGCAGGGACAAAAAATTTTGCAATGTTGTTCTAAACTTATTTTTTGAAAATGATTTAGTGCAGTTAGTGAAACAGCTGGCCCCAAAGGAAAGTTGTTAGATCTGTTGCCAATTAACAGGCCCAACCTTTTTGATTTGATGTGTATAAATATGGGAATAACTTAACTACAATGTTACTAAATCACCATTTGTGAGTGATGTTGAACAGAAAGTTAAAGAAGTTAGAAAGATATTTATGCTTAACATGTTCAATGGGAAAGTCACTAGACTCGACTGGGGTAGTCACCAGCAAATATCACTCTGAAAAGAGAATGTGGACGATCAGTGGCAGAAATTCAGATGTAGGTTACATGCTAGATACGTTGTTGCTGTGGTAGATTGTGTGGCTCGGCAAGAACACACTGTGGTTGTATAAATACAGAGTGTACTTAAAGTCTGGGAACACTTTCAATTATTTATTGCACAAGAACCAAACATTGTACAGATATCATATATATGTCATTTTGAAGAGAAACCCTGAAATTTAATCTCCCCCCCCCCATGTATGCCACCACAGCGTAGTTTGGTAATTTGCCGATAGTCAGCGCTAGTCGCAAACTGACAAGTTCAGGTGCGGAGCGAGCTTTCTGTGTGTTGGATTTCGACGTGGCCTCCCTGATCACCAGATCTCACTCCGTGTGACTTTTTTCTGTGGGACACATTAAAGATCTGGTGTATGAACCGCCTCTACCACGTGATGTAGCAGAGCTCTGGGAGTGAATACGGGAAGCGACTACCACGGTCAGTGATGCCATGCTGGGACAGGTATGGCAAGAATTCGATTACTGTATTGATGCCTGCCAGGCCACTCCTGGTTCACATATCGAATGTTTGTAAAAAAAGCTTTTAGAGTTTCTTTTCAAAATGCAATATGTATGATATCTGTACAGTGTTTAGTTCTTGTGGAATAAATAATTGAATGTGTTCCCAAACTTTATGTACACCCTGCATATTAGCAAACTACTAAAAATGCTATGTGAGCTGTATAGCAGATTCAAACTAAGTGAATCCTTGTTGACAAACTAAAGTTGAACAAAATCAAAACAAGCATAAGGCAAGCTATGCAGCAAGTGTTCACTGAATTCAAAAGCAAGGTCGTATCTACGGGGTTGTTAAAAAAATAATTCTAAAATGTTGTTAAAAATTTCTAAAAGGTTTTAGCCGTATGTAAAAGCAGTGAATGGAACACAGTCCATGGTTGCACCAAAATGGAAACTGTTTCACCAAAGAATATTCCATCATTTTCTACTTGTGACCATTGTATTGATGCAAAAATGACCAATATAGAATTAAGCATAGAATGTGGAAACAAACTGTTGATAGAGGAAAGGCAACAGAATCTGGTGGGGTGTCATTAGATTCTAAAGTTTCAGCCATTACAATTGCAACATAATGAAGCTTACATGCAACAAGCATCAATGAGGCTTTAAGTGTACTGCATGCTTGGATAAGCAAATGATTAGCATTGCAGCACAACCGCAAAAAGTAGGTAAGAATAATGTCATCTACTTTGTTAATGTAGGGAAAGATTACTCAGCCAGTTTTTCATTCAGTATTTGAATTTTGGTTGTTTGTTAGGAAGAGGAGGAGGAGGAGGAATGATTACTAACAAGTCAGAATTTTACAATGTCAGCATTTGGTCTATGAGTACTGTGGTTTATAACTCTACAACCTCACTGCTCATGTTGGCTAGGAATCCCACAGCTGGCATGTGAATGTGGAATTGATTGGTTTAAGAGGGCCATACTCGACATCATACAGGATGTCAACAGTGATTCTTTTAACGTCTGAAGAACTAAACCAATTGAAACCATACACGAGCCAGAAACCTGAACAGGACATGTAATTTGTCAAGAGAAAAACAAGAGAGAAAGACACCCCTAAACAAGCAACCAACTTTGTGTGGCAAAATATTAGCAGATCTGGCTTCTAAACTAGCAAAAACTCAAGTGAATTTAGTCTGTGGCCACCTTACCATCTTGCCTCATCACCTGAAGCACTTTCTAACCCTCACAGTGTGGGCGTGCCATCTTGGTGACCACTGTGATCAGTTTGCTGGCTGCCAGCATCATTGGTTCTGTGTCATTCCTTGCCATGGTATTATCTGCAGGCACAAATACGAAATCCCTTCCTGCTTTAATGGACAGGTGAGGACAATATTGCCCAGATCTGTGGCTTAAAGCCTTAGGAAGGGAAAAGAGAGAGATGCCAGAAGCCGAGCCAGGAATTCACCAGGTATGGCTGCTGAGGTCAAGGGGGAGCAAAATGCAACTCTCCTTCGCCATGTTCAGCAGTCTGCTGAGCTGGTGTCAGAGGGAACACCTCAGTCTCCTGTGGTGTCCTTCTTGCCCTGTGGAAGACTAGCACTGCCATGAGCTTAAGTGATAAACGTGGTGTGGGTATGGCGAGTCTTGCCTTATATATTGTGGGGAAGTACTGATGTCATCCATACATGTTTTAGACTCCAAGTTGGCTCCTTAGGTTGGCAGCTGGCGATGCTCATGTTATGGTTGTAATCGATTCGTACATCTTGTATACCTATTGTCTCTGACCATAACGTAAAAAGAATTTGTCGACCTCTGTGTTGGGCTGTAACCCCGTCGGCCCACCTCAGTCAACACCCACTGCCCAAATGTGCGGCCCGACACTAACACATCCATGTGGAATGTGACTGCTGGGGAGGGGCCGTAAGAGAGCTGACAGCATACAGGGCAGTTGTCCATGCACCAGCTCTGCCGGACTACACCCATTTACTAGGGTGGTCGGTACATGGCTAAGAAGTGCAAAAAAGCATCATCTCTCAGCATGGTTTGCACTGCCATCCTCATTTTAGTCCTAACCATCCACTCTGCCTCTTGAGTCGGTTGGTGGATGGAAAGGAACATTGGTCAGGTGCTGGATACCATTGAGGCAACAGAATTTCTGAAACTCAGAAGCTGTGAAAGGGGGCCATTATTGGAGGCCAGTGTGGTTGAAGTGGGTGGCACATCCTGTATTGTAAATGTGGTCATAAGCACCTTGATGAATGATGTTCATGTTGTAGTGGATACCCGTGCTATACAGGAGAAGTTGGACAGGATATCCAACAGTATCAACCACGTTTAGTCAAGAAATGGGCTGGCAAAATCCAGGTCTTCCCCATCCCACGGTTGAGGCAATGGCAAAAATTTCTATGTAGGGGCCTTGGTTCTGTGAACGGGCTTGTAAGCAACATCACTCCCTGATGCACGTTAAGCCACTCATTCGTACTTTGCAGCTAGAAAATTGGGATGGGCGTCCTTAGGAATGCTTGCGTGTCACCCTCATGACACTGGTTTGCAATTTGTGGCTGCTGCTACTTCTTTGTTGACAATGGGAAATTCTTGCAGCATTGTTTCTATCGCATCGTCTATCTTGAAACAAACAATGTCTTCCCTATCAAACTGAGTATTGGGACCCATGGGCAACCTGTACAATGCATCAGCATTAGCCTGCTGTGCTATGAACTGAAAATGGACATCATGAAATTAATTGCTGAGAAATAGTGCCCAATGCTGTAGTCTGTGAGCCTTCTTGTCCAGGAATTTGGCCTTGGGATCAAACAGCAGTGCCAATGGATTATGATCCGCACCCAAGTGAAATTTGGAGCAATACAGGAAAATGTGAAACTTTTTAACACCAAACACCATAGCCTTTGTCTGTTTCTCAATCTGGGAGTGGTTCAGGATGTATATGCTCCGGGAAAAATCCAGGAATTTTTTCATCCAGGAAAAAACCGGGAAAATCCCTGGAATTTTTTAAATTCCAGGAATTTTTCATTGTTTTAGTCATCAGTTAAATTTTTGTAATTTTGACTGGTAAGAACTGATAAAACAGCAAAATGTGTCAAAGGCTTTAGGACAAAGACTATGGAATACTTCGTAACAATAAACTACTGCCGACAAGCGTGATGTCACAACTTTTTATGTTATGTTTGTTTGAGCAGTTTCCCACGGGCTCACGTGCTTGCACAGTTGAGTTGTTTATGGGCAGTACTGTCTCCCGCTTCCGGCTACTTGAAGTGTAGCTGTTAGTCGTGTCAGCAGTACCAGCAAGCAGCCAGATACTACCCGGAAAAATTTTTCTGGTATGCCCAAGCTGCTGGATTCGTGCTTGCAAATAGCAGTCTGAGTTGTAGTGGAGAAGGACTTAGTCTCCTTGTAAGCCATGTTTAAGTTTAATGACTTTGCTGTTTCCTCTTCATTTACACTTCTTACATCAAACGAAAACAAAACAGATTTCTGTGGTTGGGAGCTATGAAGTGAATTAAAAAACGTGCACATAAATGCGGAAGGCTAACATACATTATTAGTTTCAGTTTTGTGATTTTATTTCATTTCCACATTTTTGGCAGTCAGTCACTTAGCAGAACAATGAAGTTATTGTTGTCGGTTTGCTAAATAAATGTGACTTTTAGTAATCTTTTCCCCAGAGGTAGTCAATTTATTAGAAAGAAAGTGTTTCACTCCGCACTTGGCTAGTTTTTCAGGTGTACCCTGAATTTCTGTTGCACATTTTCATCTTCTGGCACATATGGTATTATGCCGTAATAAAGAGCCAAAGATGAGATAATACAGTACAGGTACTCTAAAAAAATTTGCATCCTGGAAACGGTTGGGGCCTACTTCATTGTGAATCTGGACATATGAGTGTGCACTTAACACCAAATTATGCATATTAGCATGGTTTACGAAATTCCGATGCTCTTGGAGTGTGTCTTTTTTTTTTAAATGATGTCTGGTAAGATCTCTTACTACTATGTATGTACAAACATATGGGCTTCTTACATCATTGTAGCTGTCCAGGCACAGTGATGCCTGTTTTCTGGCGCTCTCTGGCAACTGCTGAAACAAAGCTATTTCTAACAGATCGTGGGAAAATATTGTGAATGGTGCTTTGAAAAGCATTAGTTTCAAATTAAATTTTCTTTTACACAAGTGAATTATGTTACATGTGTGAATGTGCAATGAATTTCTTAAATCACAGACCATTTCACTCTTGAGGACTAGAATTTCGAGCCAAGAAGACCAGAAATTAAGATCATTATTCAAAATGTTGCTGGCACAATTCTATGATGTATCTTAAAGTTTAACACATGCTAAAAAAGATCAATGTTATTTGTGAATGCTAAGGTTTTCTTGTATTTACACTATGTACATTAATTTAAACCCTTAACTTTCCCTATTTGTGTGTTCACACTACCTAATAGTGAAGTTGTTATTGGCTGACGTCACGTGTTCTGTGCTCTGAATATTTACCGTCATTGGCTGGCGAGATCACGTGACATGAGCTATGAGTGGCTTACAAAAGCGCATTTTAATCTCGATTTCAATGCTTCAAAAACTAATGTGCTGTTTCGAATCTATACTTCCGTAATATGAATACAAAAATATGCAGTGTATCGTAATATGACAATATGCACCATAAATGTTGCTGCACGTCACAGATCTTGCCAAAGCTTTTTTCACTCTCTAAAGTTTCACACTGGTGTATAAAATGTTTACCATTTGAAGGATTTATATTTTTACTACTCTGAGGGAAAGTATACTGTCACTTATCATGGGAAAAGTGTATTTTTCATGTTGGAAGAAGTATGTTTTTACGTGGGAAAAAGTGCGTTTTAACCAAGAAATCTGGGGAAAACTGGGATTTTTTCTCCTTGTCCGCAGATACACCCTGTAATTCTTTTGGGTGGACAGGAGGGTCTTACATACAACACAGTAAATTGTTCTGGTCAGTATAGATTTCCGTGGGACAGTATGGCTCCAATCCCATACTGCAATGTATCAGTAGCCAGTAATTAAGCTATTAAGCTAAGGTCATGTTGACCAGAAGCTTACTTTCTGACAGCCCTTTTGTTGTTCATTGGCTCAAACAACTGAGTACAGGACTCCAAAAGTAACTCAAGGTCATCAAAAGGAATTATTGGTGATACAAAATTAACGTAATCAACAGTTTGGGACTCAAATGTTGCAAATATGCCAAATCCAAAAATAGTTGACAACAAAGCAGAATCAACAACTAATAATATTACTCAGTGCTCCGCATTCTTATATTTTGCTGCCACAACCAGTTGACCCTTCAACGGAATTAGTTGGCAACTGTAGGAGTCTACTGTCATGTTAACTGCTTTTAATGGGCAGGGAGGAGGGGGGGGGGGGGGGGGCGCCTTGGGCTGTGATGCTCACGATACATAGTGAAATTGATCAACAAGACTCCAGCCCCAGTATCAAGCTGAAATTCAGCTGAGTGTCCCAGAATAGACAATTGGAGCAAAAGGTTATGAACCATTTGGCAGACATATGAGGTTGGTGTGGAAACCACTTTAATAGACAACTGGTCAGTATTGCGAACTTAACACTGCATAGCACAGACAGCAGTGATGTGACCCCTTTGGTTGCACTGCAAACTTTATTTATGTGTGGAGAGGAAAGCCTTATAATTTGAGGGACTTCCACTGTGACAGCCAGTCCGACAGGGAAAGCTTATTCCTAGTCTGTCTTATCAAGTTGCTTAACAGGTTAGCTATGAGACTGCTATTGGACAACTAAGAATAACCCAGGCATGTATGCCCCTAGCTATCTCATCTGGTCATTTAGTGTGGGAAAAACTACATTCCACTTCCAATATGTGGCACACACCAACAAAGGTTGCCTGGGGCACTGCTGACAGCACTTCAACTGTGCCCCATCAGCTGAAAGTGGATCAGACAACTCTAAAAGCTTTGCTTGAAACTACTTATTTGGGGCTAATCAAATAATTACATAGCAGATAATGGAATTGGCATAAGACACACCTTAGGGACCACGACCTCAGCAGTTTGGTCCCATAAGACCTTACCACAAATTTCCAATAAGACACACCATGCTGACTACAAACTTACAATCTCCAGACAAACGTTATAACTCCAGTGCCATCAATTGCACATATGACTCACTAATCCACATAAGTCGCTGATTAAATTTAGAGAATGCTGCCACAACATGTGATTTACGCTCTAAATGTGCATTCAACACTGTACACAACTAATCAAACACCTAATCAAACAACTGTCTATGTGTGGCAGAATATTAGCAAGTCTGGCTTTTAAAGTAGCAAACACACAAGTGACTTCGAGTCTGCAGCCACCTTACTTTCTCACAATTGGCACCAGATGCTCTCTCCAGCACACACTGTGCGGACGCATCCTGTTGGCAGCCACCATGACCAGTTTGCTGGCTGCCAGCGTTCAGGGTATCTGTGATGCTGTTATTCAAGAAGATAATGAAAGACTTTATGTTGCCTGTGAAGTCCCTGACTTCTTTCAATACAGAAGATGTTTGACTGGTTTCCTGGTCAGCACATTCTCCAAATCTCTCACACATTGAAAACATGTGGTCATCTGTCATTGAGAGACTGGCACACCACCAATTGCCAGTCACTTGGTGAACTCTGGCATAGAGTTGAAGCAGCACGGAATGACTGGTAGCCCAGTTCGCCTCAGTGCCCAGCTTAGATAGAGCGGTTAGTGCTGCCAGAGATGGCAACTCTGTGTACTAAATTTTGCACCCTGTATACCACCGTATCACCCACAAATTTAATCTTATGTTCTTCCTACTTTGTTGTGTCCACATAATAAGAAGCATTTCATCACTTCCTCTCTAATGCCTAGTATATAAAATATGTGCATTGATAGAGAATATCACAATTGATATGTGACTGGATTTGAATCTTCCTCACAAACACAAACCAGTAGCCAGTTCTTATTAGAAGTAAACATATAATATACATAGCTCGAGGTAGTCCTATGAGGCTGTTTGCAGATGATGTTGTGTACAGGGAGGTAACATAATTGGTAACTTGGTATGAAATGCAGACACTTACAGTTGATCAAAGCCTGGCACAAAGATTGACTGCTGGCACTCAATGTAAGTAGACAAAATGATATGTCATTAAAATACAATATCAATGATCAGCCACTGGAATCATTCATTGCCTTCAAGTATATAGTAGTTATGTCTGGAGTGAATTAAGATGGAACGACCACATAAATTTAACTCTGGGGAAGACAGATGCCAGACTCAAATTCATTAGAAGAAGCCTAAGAAAGTTTAATTCATGCACAAAGTAAGTATAAAAGTTTTTGTTCAAGTCATTCTTTAGTTTTATTACTTAATTATGAGAATTCCTCAGAGGAAGGAGGAAGAGGGGAAACAGACTGGTACGTTGTATACCTTCTGCTGTATAATGTATGATAGCATGTTGATTGCAGATGTGGATGTAAATCTGAATGGATACTTTAATGTAATTGGATAGACAAAAAATCTCACCATCGGCTGGGGAACATACATATAAAGGTATTTAAATTTGCAAGCTGTCAGAGCCAGTGGCTCCTTCTTTTGACAAAAGAGGTTGAAGGAGAAGGAATAGGTGTGAAGGAAAAGGACTGGTGAGGTTTAGAAAATGGGATGAGTTCAGAAAATTCACCCAGAACTTTAGGTCAGGGGAACTTACTGCCCAGGGGAGACTTACCAAATGGGATGAGAAGGAAAGTCTGTTTGTTGGAGACTGCACCAGATGAGATTTGAGAACCTGAGAGCTTAAAGGGGAAAATAGAGCACTGTGCAAGGCAAGATTTTATATCAAAACCTTGTGCACAAGCTTATAAGAGTGGGAAGGTAAGTGCATTGTATGTGGTAGAGATGGGGTGGTGGTGGTGGTGGTGGTGGTGGTGGTGGTGAATTATAGATAGATCAGGAAATGAAAGATATAGAAAACTAAAATGGCGTGACGAAGGGAGTAGGTACTGTGAAGAAGTGCAAAGACCGAAGAAATTCACATAAATTTAAATACCTTTATATGTGTGTCATTCTGCGACTTCTTGACGAATAGAATTTGTATCCATCCAGTTACATTACATTTTCGAAAACAAACTATTTTTCATTTTATTTATTTTGGGGGGAGGGGGGGGGGGGACATTGTTTCAGACGAAACAAATGTATGAAACTTACACACTGCAAGCTTTGCCATGTATCTTCCATAAATCAGTTGATTACGAAATAAGAGTAGGAATCTGTGCAATGAAGTCATGTACTGTTCTTTCCGAAATGTGTAAAAACAGTCCATGACAAATTACTTCCGAAGTACAGGTACTTCAAACATGCTAAGTGTTTATAGGTGATCATCAACAAGAAGACAGGAATTTCACAGAAATGTGATTGGTTCAATGATTATTTGATTAGTAGAACCCAGCATGATGTTCATATTTGATCTCCAGCCAGAACATAATGTCATCTTGACACAATATTTTGGTAGTCCTTCTGGCTGCCATCTTTAGGTAAGTAAGCCATCACATGAACTCCCCGGAACTGAAATCCAACACGCTGCAGCGGCTCCTTCATACACCACATGTAGGTCCACCACGCGTGTGCGAACATAATGTCCTCTAGTGCAAGGCAAAGAAGCGCACCGGTGGTGAAAACTCGTGGAAATGATAAATCAATGTCAAACACTATTGACGTCTTTTGATGACCAACACAAAGACAATTAATTTTTAATGTCAAACAAAACAGTTTTCCAACTGTTACTTCAAGCATACCCATATCTCTCTTTGTAATATTGTCAGATTACTGGATTTCAATACTCTCTTTCATTACACAGTCACAATAACACGATGCAGGGGCACCCACTTGTGTGGTTCTTTTATGTCCTTCAGTAAGACAATGTTCTGCAACTACAGATTTTTCTGGCTGAAGTAAATGCGTGTGGCGATGGTGCTCCAACATCAGTCCTGGACCATACATATTGTTTGCCCAAAACAGGCTTTCCTGCAGTGGCAGGGAATTTTGTAGACTGGGCTTCCTCAAGTCAGGGTGTATACGATCCGGGAAAAACCCGGGAATTTTTGCATCCGGGAGAAAACCGGGAATTTTTTAGAATTCCTGGAATTTTTCGTTGTTTTAGTTTTTAGTTAAATCTTGTAATTTTGGCTGGTAAGAATCGGTCCTCTAACAAAGGATATTACTGTGTCCCACTACTGCGGAGCGTTTGCCAACAGGAAAATGTGTCAAAGGCTTTAGGAAGACTATGCAATGCTTCATAACAACAAATTGCCTCCGATGAGCGTGACGTGACAACTGTTTACATTAGATTCGTTTTAGCAGTTACGAGGGTGCTCATGTGCATGCGCAGTTAAGTGGCGTATGAGTAGTACCTTCTCCCATTTCTGGGTACAGAAATATGGCTGTTGGCGTCGCTGTGTAAGCATTCGCAGCAAGCAGCTAGATGCAACTGAGAAAAATTTTACTGCCGCGCCTAAGCTGCAAGATTCACGCATGCGCAGTGGGCTCGGATCTATGAGGGAGGGGGCCAGATTCATATTCTTGAGGAGAAATACCTTGTTTCACAAAGCGCCTAGCATCCAGCGCACATTGGTCTATCAATTACTCATATGATTTTGATGCGCATCCCTGTTGATTTTTGAACACACACTGTAAGTCTATTTCTGAATGAATCATAAGCCGCGTCTGTGACAAATTGTCACAGTTTGCGCTGCTCCCCTCGTCGGAGGTTCGAATCCTCCCTCGGGCATGGGTGTATTTGTTGTCCTTAGCGTAAGTTAAAGTTAGATTAAGTAGTGTGTAAGCTTAGGGACCAATGACTTCAGCAGTTTGGTCCCATAGTAAAAAAAGAAAAAACATCGTAAGTTGATTTCTGAACGCGTGCATAGTGTATGTGATGTCTCTGTCAGGAGAATCCTCGTCGCATCTATTTTAGTATTGCCCGGTTTTGAAATATCGTAGATCCGGGGCGGTCTGACAAGGAGACCGCACGAGCGTGGGGTCGGGGATTTGTCCGAAATTTTGTGTGGTGAAAGAGGACCCCTAACACCTCACATGGGTAAAATATTAGGACGCACAACCCGGAAAATCCCAGGAAAAATTGATCCAAAGTTTCTGAGATGCCTTATGAGTATAAAATGTTAGTCCATTGCCGAGCCGCCGTTCGGCGTAGATGTTTAGGGCTCGGACTCTTACGTCAGAGGTCTCGGGTTCTATTCCTCCTCTGGCACTTTTTTTTCTTCTGTTTCATTTTCTTTTGTTATTGCACCAATTATTCAGAAAGTTTCCCAAACCTACATTATCTTTAACAAATTAGTTACATTATTGAATAAAAATTATTTTCTTTTTGTCCAACAACACAATTCGTGGCAGGGTTTTTCCCTTTTTCATTGTAAAGTATATAAGTAGAATCATTGGGTTTTTAATCAGAATAACAAATTCGATTGGGAAACATTCAATTTTGATACATATAATAATTATAAACAAGAATCGCAGTGGTAATTATCGTAAAAACAAACAAAGCAATAATTTTTGCGACATCTTGCGCAACATATAAAAGCGGATTTTTTTACAATCACAGGGCGTTTGCAATAAATCTGTACAAAAATATGCCCCATTAACATTTATGAAAATGTTTTGAGTTTCTGATAATTTTGAGGCAAACCAGGCATATTGAATCATGTCTCGCTGCATTTCCAGTGCACATATTCATCCTCTAGCACATATGGCATTATACCATAATAAAGAATCAAAAGTGAGTTGATACAGTACTGGTACTCCAAGAAAATTTTCGTACCGAAACCCACACTGAAAAAGCTTGATGATCAGGTCGTGGCCCGCTTCATTGGGAATCTGGACATATGAATGTGCTCTTTAAGTATGCACTTTAAATGTGCCATTTTAGTATGGTTCACGAAATTCCGATGCTCTTGGAGTATCCTCTGACGTATTTTCTATTTTATGACATAATGTAAGATCTTTTAATGTTTTACATGTACAAACTTATGGGCTTCCTGCGTCATAGCAGCTGCCAAAGCGCGGTGGCGCCTGTTATCTGGCGCTCTCTGACGACTACTGAAACGAACGTATTTCTTACAGGTAGCGGGAAAATATTGCGAATGGTTGTTTGAAAAACGTCACTTTCAAATTAAATTTCCTTTTACACATGTTGAACTATGTGCGAGAATGTACGATGAATTTCTTAAATCGCAGAGCGTTTGATGATGAGCCATTTAGAAGTATTTCGAGCCCAGAACATAAGACATTCGTGTCGTTATTATGAGCAAATTGATGTAGTGCTACGGGAAGCTCTCTCTCCTCTGCAGTAGCTAATTTATTTGTGGAAAACTTTGAGAGCAAGTCACTGAGATCGGCTAAAAATTTTACTGGTACATTTGTGTGATACTTCTTAAAATGTAACATGCACAAAAAAGATCAACATTATATGTGAAAGCTTAGCTTCTCTTGTAGCTTATTAACCTTAGAGACCAGTATCATTTGTGAAAGCTTTGCTTTTCTTGTCGCAACAGTATGTGCGTGTGTGCGAGTGTATACCTGTCCTTTTTCCCCCCTAAGGTAAGTCTTTCCGCTCCCGGGATTGGAATGACTCCTTACCCTCTCCTTTAAAACCCACTTCCTTTCGTCTTCCCCTCTCCTTCCCTCTTTCCTGATGAGGCAACAATTTGTTGCGAAAGCTTGAATTTTGTGTGTATGTTTGTGTTTGTTTGTGTGTCTATCGACCTGCCAGCGTTTTTGTTCGGTAAGTCACCTCATCTTTGTATTTATATATAATTTTTCCCACGTGGAATGTTTCCTTCCATTATATTGATATCATTAATTTAAAATATTAACTTTTTCTGTTTGTGTACCCACGCTACTTAACAGGGATGTTGCTGTTAGCTGACTACATCACGTGTCCTGTGGTCTGAATACCCGCTGTCATCAACTGGCGGGATCATGTGACATGAGCTATGACTGGCTTACAAAATCGCATCGCAATCTCGATTACAACGGTTCGGAAAGTAACATGCGGTGTTTGGTGGAATTCAAATTTATACTTTTGTAATACGAAAATATGCAGTGTACATGTTGCTGCACATCAAAAATCTTTCCAAAAGGAGTTTTCTTTCCTGAGTTTCGTTTTCTAAAGTTCCGGGTAATTCTAAGCCTGTGTATAAAAAACATAACCATTCAAAGGATTGACAAGTTTTACAGTGCTGAGGGAAAATACACTGTCACTTAATAACACGGAAAAAGTGTGTTTTCATCTGGGAGAAAGTGTATTTTTAACCGGGAAATCCAGGAATTGTTTTTCCTTGTCTGCCAATACACCCTGTCAAATCCAAATCATCCATCACAGAGCCCAGCAGGGATCTAGTCTTAGCTAACAGACTGAATCCACTTTTAATATAAGTCTCCCTAAAATTATTCCTATTTTTGAAGATGTGCCCCCCCCCCCCCCCCCCCATGAAATGTAGGAATGTCAATGATTTGTTAGTATCTTCTGTTGATTCCTGCGAAGGTCCGATCTGTAGAGCACAACAGATCTGATTGTTGGTATAACCATTCTGCTTAACCACAGCTTTTAGATGATCCATTTCTTTTGTCAAACTTCGTGCATCTAATATGGCATAAGCTCTTTTTAACAATGTACTTAGTACCCCGTTGTGTTGGTACGATGGATGACAACTTGATTCATGAAGATATCAGTTTGTATGCATAGGCTTACAATAAACATGTGTCCTAATGTCCCATCATCCCTCCTGAGGACCAAGACATCTAAAAACCATAAGTTTTGCATTCTTTTCAACTCCCATCACCAACTTAATATTGTGATACAGGCAATTAAAATGATCTAGGAAACTATCCAGAGGATCCCTGCCATGTGGCCATACCATAAATGTATCGTTGATGTATCTCCAAAAGTTGTCTTTAGTGCTGTGTCCTAAAGTTGGTGACTGTGGGGGATAATGGACTCCCCATAGACATTCCGTCATTTTGTTCAAACTCTTTGTCATTAAATAAAAAATAAATCGACGTCAACATATGGTGACAAACCTTAGTTGTATCTTCGTCCAATTTTTCATGAGGAGGAACTCTGGTAAAAAGAGACACAACATCAAAACTAATGAGCAAATCTGCAGACTGAGACATAAAGACATCAAACGCTGAATAAAAACCAGAGAATTGGAAATACGATTTTTGCATTGTCTGACATGGGAACTGAGAATGAATGCTAAATACTTGGTAAGATTGTAAGTAGGAACACTCAAATTACTAATTGTTGGGCAAAGAGGAACCCCTTGTTTGTGTGCCTTAGGTAAACTGTATATTCTCGGTGAGACTGCAGCGCCAGATCAAAGTTTTTTAAGAGCATCATCAGATAATGAAATCTTTTTCAATAGTGAAAGTGTCTTTCGTTTTATACGTTCAGTGGGATCATTCTGTTATGTTGGGTATGCCAAGTCTGCAAATAAGATCAATTTTACCCACATAACCATCCCATGAAAGAAGAAGCATTGCATTGCCCTTGCCCGCTGCTAGAATTACTAAATCCTGGTCTTCTCTGATAGACTGGATCGCGGCTCTTTCAAGCAAGGAAATGTGTTACTTTGCAGAGGTGGCACTCGATGCAACATATGCAAGACCTCTTGCCTAACTTCATCAGCTAGATCGGGAAATCAGGACACTACTTGTTCAAGTGTGGAAATGAATTCTGTAATGGGAACATTCTTGGGTGTAGGAGTAAAATTTAACCCCTTACCCAATACTGCCATTGTAGCATCGTGCAGTTGTTTGGTTGTAAGATTAGTCGCAACGTGTCGACGGGTGTGACTTTGAAAATTGCCTACTGAGAGTGTTTGCAAATAATGTTGTTGCCCATTTTTGTCCCAAAGTAATGACAATTCTGACAAATTTAGATATTATACCTTCATTCTGGCATCTCAGCAGAAAAGTGAGAGCACTCGGCAACTTCCCCTTCTTCTTATTAAGTTTATCAAGCTTCCTTACAAATGCTGTCAGTAGGCAATCTTTGAAGTTTCAATGGGTTTCTTCTCAGTCCACAATAATGGATGGTGACACATGTTGACATGTTGTGATTAATCTCACAATCAAATGACACTATGCTGGCAGTACTGAAAAAGGGATTAAATTTTGCCCCTACCCCCCGGTGTTTCCATTGTGGAATTCATTTCCGTAGTTGAGCAAGCAGTGTCCAGGTTTCCCGACGAACTAACTGATGAAGTTAAGCAAGAGGTCTCGCATATGATGTGTTGGTTGCCACCCCAGTGAAGTAACACATCTCCTTGCTTGAAAGAGCCACAATCCAGTCCGTCAGAGAAGACCAGGATTTTGTAATTATACCAGCAGACCACATGGGAGAGATCCTCTGGATCGTTTCCTAGATCATTTTGACTGTCTGTATCCCAATATTTAAGTTCATGATGGAAGTTGAAAAGGATGGAAAACTTCTGTTTCTTTCGCGGGACACTTATGAGGGCAAAAGACTTGGGGACCCAACATACTTAAGGTTACAGAATGACCCAGCTGAATGTATAAAACACAAGACGCTTTCACTTTTTAAGATTTTGTTACCTGATGATGTTCATAAAAAGCTTCGACCTGGTGCTGCAGTCCCACCGAGATTATACTGCTTACCTAAGGCACACAAGCAATGAGTTCCTCTTTGGCCTGTTGTTAGCAATTTAAGTGCTCCTAATTACAACTTGGCCAAGTATTTAGCATCCATTCTCAGTCCCCATGTCAGAAAATGCAAACACCGTATTTCCAGTTCAGCATTTGAAGTTTTTGTGTCTTCAGCCCACAGATTTTCTCGTTAGTTTTGATGTTGTGTCTCTTTTTACCAGAGTTCGTCTTGAAGTTTATTTGCAGTTAATTGCTGAAAAATTGGATGAAGAAACAACTACGGTCTGTCACCATATGTTGACATCGACTTATTTTTTATTTAATGACAGATAGTTTGAACAAACTGACAGAATGGCTATGGGGAGTCCATTATCCCCCATAGTCACCAATTCGTTTACGGAAGAGTTTGAGGACACGGCACTAAAGATGGCGTTCTTAAACCCAACTTTATTTTTGGAGATACATCGACGATACGTTTATGGTATGGCCACATGGGAGGGATCCTCTGGATCATTTTGATTGTCTGTATCCCAATATTAAGTTCATGATGGAAGTTGAAAAGGATGGAAAACTTCTGCATTTAGATGTCTTGATGAACAGGAGGGATGATGGGACATTAGGACACAGTGTTTATTGTAAGCCAATGCATACAGACTAATACCTTCATGCATCAAGTTGTCATCCATCATACCAAAGCAATGAGGTACTATGTACACCAGTAAAAAGAGCTTATGCTATCTCAGATGCAGATAGTTTGACACAAGAACTGGATCATCTAAAAGCTGTGTTTAAGCAGAATCGTTATACCGACAATCAGATCTGTTGTGCTCTACAGATTGGACCTTCGTGGTAACCAACAGAAGATACAAGCAAATCAGTGGCATTCCTACCTTTAATGGGAAGTATATCTTCAAAAATAGGAAGAATTTTAAGGAGATTTGATATTGAAAGTGTATTCAGTCTGCCAGCTGAGACTAGAGCTCTGCTGGGTTCTGTGAAGGATGATTTGGGTTTGAGGAATCGCGGTGTCTACAAAATTCCCTGTCATGGCGGGAGAGCCTATATTGGACAAACAATTTTTATGGCCCAGGATCAATGCGAGGAGCACCATTGCCACATTTGTTTATTTCAGACAGAAAAATCTGCAGTTGCAGAATTTTGTCTTATGGATGGACATAAAATGTACGCTGAGATACAAGTGGTTGCCCCTGCCTCACATTATTAGGATTGTGTAATGAAAGAAGTTACTGAAGTCCAGTTATCTGACAATATTATAAACAGAGATAAGTAATGTGTTTAAGTAACAGTTGGAACCCTGTTTTGTGTGACATTAAAAACAACAGTCGTTGTTTCAGTCATCAAAAGATGTCAATAGTTCTTGACATCAATTTATCATTCCCATGAGTTTTCACCACTGGTACACTGTTGTGCCTTGTGCTAGAGGGCAGTTATGTCAGCACATGCATGGCGGACCTATGGGCGGTGTAAAAGGAGCCTCCGCAGCATGTTTGATTTCAGTTTCGGCGAGTCAGTGCGACGGCTTACTCACCCGAAGATGGCGGCCAGTTGGACCGCTGAAATATTGTGTCAAGATGATAATATGTTCGATAACATTGGATGTGTCCCAAATATACGTAATAGGACCTAGAATGTTCTCATTATACATAAACTGTTTATCATATAAGGTCAGAAGAACTGTAAGATTGTTTGCTGGCAGTGAGTATCATTGTTGAAAGAGCATACGTAACTGCTGAAAGACGTTGACACAGTTTTCACTTGGTGAAATAAAATGTGGCGTTGCTTGATGTGGGTAAATACTATATAATGCCTAAAACAGAGAGAAAACCCAGTAGCATTCTGTTTCAAGATTAGTGTGAACAGAGCCTTTTACATAAAGAACTTAACTGTGTTAGTGTAAAGTAACATGAAATGAGATGTTCATGTAAATTCAGGTACTAGGAAAGGTAAATGGAAGACTTGGAAGGTGTCTGGTAACATGATAGGCATCTGTAACAGAAATTGCAAGCAGAATGCTAGTGTGACTAATTCTAGAGTATTTTTCCTGTGTTTGGAGTCCTTATTATGTAGGTATAACAATAGACATCTGAATGATGAATTCAAACATATGCTGCTAGGATTGTAACAGAACAGTAAAGCTTATATGAAAGTGTTATAGAAATGCTCAGGAAACTTAAAAACCCTTGGAAGAAAAACAATGTAGTTTTTGAAATACTGTTTGGTATATTTAGGACACCTGTATTCAAAGAAGACTGCACAACCATTCTGTTGCCCTCATCTCTCATGAGGATAATGAGAATGATATGATATGATACTCAGGCATATAATCATTTTCGTCACTAAGTATGCAATTGGAATGAGACAGAAATTCAATATTATTGGTACAAAGTACCCTCTGCAATGTACTGTCCCATGTCTTATGCAGTATAAGTGTAGATGTAGGTGAACTGTGTGTCAAGTTCAATTGGATAGTTGGCAGAACTGTAGAAAAATGTGTGTGTAATGTAATAATTAAAGATACCAGAGTTCCTCATGGGTATACAGACAACTTCATTGGAAACAGCATGTACTGCACAATAGATACAAAACAAAGCATAGATCCATGGATAGGGTGATGCTGCAACACATGAACGCTGGTACTTTGGTGTGTTGCGCTACTTTTGCTTATGTTTATAGGTGTTTTGTTGGTTTCATTACTTTTTTAACAACTTGGCAGGAACAGCAATTTATTGTAGTCATTGTGGTGTAAATTTCAGTAACTTAATTATACCAGCTTCCCACTATAGGTAGCTGTGTACTTCCTTGTAAGCAAACATTTGCAATTGCAATTTGTGTAAACTCCATGGTTTTTTAAATTCTCCAAAGTGCAGTATTAGTTTCCTTTAATTTGTCCCTATTATTGTCCTTGCTCTTTGAACTTGTTTCAGTTATGCCTGTGTTGTTGATTTCCTAAAGTGTGACTTGTTGTTTCCCGTTGAGCATAAGCCATTTGACTGTTACTCATGATTTTGTAGAATCGCTTATTGAACATTCAAGTATATCTCTGTATATGTCTTATGTTCGCCTTTCTTATGGAGAGGATGTAGGAGTAAACAGGCATTAGAGATGTTGTAATTTATCCAGATTTCTTCTCTAAACTGTTGGAGTCTTCCTGCTATGATTTTAATTCTGATTTCTTTCATACCGGTCAACTTGGAGTCACATGAAGATTTTCCTAAACATTTATTCTTCCCAAAGTTAACATCAGTCTGAACTAGCCAGCCAGACACTGAGAGATTTATTTGTTTTACACTTCGACATTATCAGATTTTGACTTAAGCACTGAGTCAATGACAGTCTCTCTCCCTGTATAAATGTCCTGTGAAGCTTCTGTGTAAAATTCCCTTGGTTTTGTTTTTCCTAATTTCTTGCAGTTATTACCCAGGTTTTTATAACTTTAACTTTGTCTTCTTTAAAACTTCCCAATTTTTCTTGAGTTATTTTGGCCTGCCGTCTTCTCCTCTGTTTGTATTCTAAATACTTATCACACTATTCATTTTACAGTTTCTGCTTTTATTTTTTATTAGAGTTTCTTAAGTTATTGTGAAGGGAGAGACAAAAGTGTTTTCTTTCTTAGAAGCATTGTGAGGTATGAGGACTTTATTATTGAGTTGAATGTCAATAGAAGGTGTTCAGTCTTCACATTTCATTTCCTGTCTTATGTATTAGATAATCCTCAACAACGGTTTCAGATATTTTCATATCACAAACATTAATCTTGGCATGTCCATAGGTACGCTTTCAAATCCAATACAGAAGTGATATCCTCTCCAAGAGATGAAACTCAAAATGGATTGGGTGATGTTCCATTTTGACAATAAAACAGTTCATAAGATTAAAATGTTATGCATTCTTGTGAGACCTGTTTCACTATCACTGAGTAACCTGTTGCATTCACTGTATTAATAACATGGATATTCAACACGCATACTGAGTGAGGTGGTGTGGAGTGGTTAGCGCATTGGACTCACATTAGGGAGGATGATAGTTAAAACCAGCATCCAGCCACCCTAATTTAGGTTTTCTATGATTTCCCTAAATCGCTTCAGGAAAATTCTGGAATGGTTCTTTTCAAAGGACACAGCTGGCCAAATTCCTTCCCCAAGATTGTGCTCCATCTCTAATGACCGTGTTGTCAGCAACATGTTAACCACTAATCTCCTTCTCTGCAGCACACATTTTATTTTTGGCATGCAGAAATATATTACATATTGTAATGTATTCATTCACATATTGCTTCATAGAGATGGATATTATTGGCACTTTGTATTAAATTGGAGCTGCCACATAATAATAAATAACAGAATACATTTGCAATAGCACTAGCTGAATAATCCACATTGCCCAGCTATTACGTATTCCAGTCTTTTGTTGGTCCATCTCCTCCTCCCCACCTTCTCTGTCCATGACCAAGTTATCACCCCCACTCCAATAGCAGGCCAGTAGTTCTTACCCCCACAGTATTTCTTTCCAGAGAGTGAGTAATGTGTGTACGTAGTTTGGTTGAAAGCGATTCAAGCATTTTTCATCACATGTATTTTACATATTTCACACAAATTCGTCCACATATTTCACCCGTATCTGTGGCGAATTTTGACATGCAGTTCCTTTTTGATGCAGCTCAATCTTTATGATATCTTACCTTCTAAACACTGTGTCACGCAATGGTATGATTTTGCAGGTACATTCAGTGGTATACATGAATGCTGTCTGCAAAGTATGTCGTGGATAGTTAGTAGTAAAGAAGTAATAAATTAAAATGTCATGCCTGATGCAGCAGTTTTACTGCATGAATAGCGAAAAATGTAGTAAATGATAAACTGTTTTCCTTTCATCATTATGTGGGGATTGTTAGCAATAAAAGCTTTTTTAAAGATTTGAAATTATGTGTAAAATTTGTTAGATGTGCTCTCATTCTCAAATACTGGATGAATAAATTCTGGGTATCAGTGCTTTGTGGGCTACACTTTTTGAACTCCACCCTCACCCCAATGATAGGTAGGTGGTTATAATCACCATAGCAGTTTCCAGACAGGAAGTGATATGTGTACCAAGTTCGGCTGAGATCAGTGCATACATTTTTATAATATGTATGGATCCTGTATATCCAACAGTGACCGAAAAAGACTAGGCAACTTACAGCTTCATTTAATTGTGTTAAAAATAATTTTTAGATGAACTTCCAGCATGGTGGAATAATAAGTCTGCAACTTCTGTTAGTTGGTACAACAAAAAACACAGAAACCCAGACAAAATTACAAATTTGACTTTTTTAATATTTTATTTATAGTTAACAAGTTTCTGGCTGGGACCCCATTTTCAAATCATCATATCAGATAGTCAAAATGGTGCTTCTGAAATTTGACTGTCTGATACAATGATTTGGAAATGCACCCTGGCCAGAAACTGGTAATCAAATAAAGAAATAAATAAATGGAATGTGCAACTTTGGCTGGTATTTTGTTGTTTTAACTCTATACAGACCATTGGTTGAATTGAAATGCTGGTGAATAATAATGATATTTGAATATCTAGATTCACGGTTGGAAACCTTTGTTAGCCATATGCCAAGTAGTATTGTTTGCTGCAAAGCTGTATGACAAGTAATAGTGTATTTATAGACGTAAAAAATATTTTCTTTGAACAATATCATTGTAATTTAGTAAAAGCTTCTAATAGCAAATAAACAGCAGCTTTTTCCAAAGTAGCAGCTCTCTTGTCAATTTAATTGATTAAATGTATATGGTACGAGTGTGAATAGCATTATGCAGTATAGTGATAGTTTATTCTTAGTCTGTATACTGTATTAAGTTTCTGTGATGTCTTTATCTTATTTTAAAGTACATGTTGACTTGCTCACGCGCCTGAAGGTTCTTGTTCTTGTGGGGAGCTACGCAACAGGATGGATGAGTGAATGTTCCTTCAGCATTGATGAGTAATTCACAGTAATTCAAAATAAAATGCAGTTAAATTGAGTGTTTGTTCCAAGAGCATGATTTCCACTACAGTTAACATTAAACACAGAATGCTTACATTTTGAAGTTTCTTATTGGACAACTAAACTACTTGTTTCAGATTGTAATGCTGTCGGTGTTTGGGTGAAGAATGCATATTCAGGGAATACAGCATGCAGGCGGACCTAGAAGTTTCATCAGGCTACATTGTGAAGAATTTATTGAAACAGTATTTTAATACAGAACAATGATTTATTTGTACTTGTTATATTTTTTCCATAACAAATAAATATAAAAATTTTGCCTCTTTCTTTGTTTTTTCCTTATGCTCAGCTTGTGATTCTTACAAAGAAAAGTCACAATATTTGTGATGTAGATGAATACTGCTTGTTGGAGCAAACAAGAACAAGGTGGGGAGAGAGTAGGGCAGCTACGTGCAGTAGAGACATTGAAGAAAAGTTCCTTCGACATTATGTTTTTGATTATGGTATGCATTTCATATTTCTGAATTTTTCATTTTATTGTTTTTCTGCTTATGGGGGAAAGGTGTGTGTACATGTTTCATTAGTTTTATAATCTGAGAATATATTATTCACTACCCTGTATATCTCAAAGTTTTCTTCTTCTTGAACCACCCATAAAAGGTTTTTTGTAAATATTTACCCCATGGATTAAACATTAAGCCTGTTCTGCCAAAAAACTGCTCCATCTTTACATACCGGCTCCTCATACTTCTTTTCTTCTCCCATATATCGTGATATTTTAAAGCACAGTGAAAGTCTCCTCCCGTAAAAACTATTTCTTCATTAATGACATTATAAAAAGGGTAGTTGCTACTCACCTTACAGAGGAGATGCACTGTCAAACAAAGCCTTTGGCCAAACAGCTTTTATCAGAACAGACAACATACACTCACGCAAACAGGACCACAGTCTGTGGCTGCCAAGGTGAAACTGCAAGCACCAGTGCAGATCGGACAAGCAGCTGGATTGTGGGGGTAAGGAGGAGGCTGGGGGGGAGGAGGGATAGCAGGGTAGGCGTGGGGAATGGTAGTGTGCTGCTTGTTGGCGCAAACAAGAACAAGGTGGGGAGAGAGTAGGGCAGGTACGTGCAGTGGAGACATTGAACGGGGGGCACGGGAGGGGGGGGGGGAGGGGGGGCAGTGGAAAAGAAGTAAAAACTTGGTGGAATAGAGGGCTAATGTACTGCTGGTGTGAGAACAGGGAAGGGGATAGGTGGGTAAAGACAATTTCTAATGAAGATTGAGGCCAGTACGGTTACAGGAACATAGATTTATGGTAGGTAGAATACCCATCTGCACAATTCATAAAAACTGGTGTTGTGGGCAGGATCCAGGTGGCACAAGCTGTGAAGCTGTCTTTGAAATGAAGAATGTCATGTTGGGTAGTGCGCTCAGCGTCTGGATGCAGCTTAGCTTATAGATCACGACTGATTTCACAGGTAGCCGTGCTTTTGATGGGGTAGGTGATGCTTGCATGAGGATGTATTGGATAGGTCTTGCATCTAGATCTATGACACAAATATTAGCCATGAGCCAAGGGGTTGGGAACACGGGTTATGTGGACAAGAATATTTTGTACATTCGGTGGGTGGAGAAATAATACTGCGGGAAGGTTGGGAAGGATAGTGGGTAGGACATTTCTCATTTCAGAGCACGGTAGTTGAAACAGTGATGGAGAATGTGATTCAGTTGCTGCAGTCCTGGGTGGTACCGATTCACCAGGGGAATGCTACTCTGTGGCCAGATGGTGAGACTTTAGGAGGTAGTGGCTGACTGGAGAGATAATGCATTGGAGATCTGTTTTTGTACAAAGTTGTGAGGGTAATTATGGTCTGTGAAGACCTCAGTGAGACCCTTGTATTTTGAGAGGGACTGCTCGTCACATAGATGAGACAGCCATAGGTGGCTAGGCTGTATGGAAGGATCTTCTTGGTATGGAATGGGTGGCAATCGTCAAAGTGAAGGTACTGCTCCTGGTTGGTATGTTTGATATGGACAGAGGTACTACGTAACCGTCCATGAGGTGGAGGTCAACATCAAGGGAGGGCCAGGTGATGCGAATGGGGGAGAAGCTGTTGAGGTTCTGGAGGAATGTGGATAGGGTGTTCTCACCCTCGATCCAGATCATGAAGATGTCATCAATGAATCTGAACTGGGTGTTGGGATACTAAGTAGTCAGAAGGGATTCCTCTAGATGGCCAATGAATAGGTTGGCATAGGATGGTGCCGTGTGGGTGCCCACAACCATACCCCAGATTTGTTTGTAGGTAATGCCTTCAAAGGAGAAATAATTGTGGGTGAAGATATAAATGATTAATGGAAAATCTCATATAAGATGTGAAACAAATACTAACAAAGAGATAGAGGGGCTGGCCAGTACTTACCTCAGCTCAGTACAGCCGATAGATACACATAAAACAGAACTGAAAATTTACATTCCTAGCTTTCAGAACTTTGTTCCTTCATCAGGGAGGAGAGAGGGGAAAAAAGGGAAGAAGGGAAAGTGGATTCAGTTACTCACAACCCAGGTTATGAAGCAACAGGGAAAGGTAAACAGGGAGGGTGGCAAGGATGGAGGCTGGGTGAAGATATAATTGGTCATGGTGACTAGGAAGGAGGTTGTAGGTTTGGAATCCTTCGGGCGTTGGGAAAGGTAGTGCTCAATAGCAGCAAGGCCATGGGCATTAGATATGTTAGTGTAAAGGGAGGTGGCATCAATAGTGATGCGCAGGGCACTGTGTGGTAAAGGAACAGGAACTGTGAAGACTCAATGGAGGAAATGGATTGCTGGTATCTTTTATTCAGAAGGGTAGGTTGTAGACTGCAGGTGTTGGTCTACGAGAGCAGAGATTCTCTCAGTTGGAGCACAGTAACCAGCGACAATGGGGTGTCCTGGTTGGTAGGGTTTATGAACTTTAGGAAGCATGTTTTAGAGGCAGCACTTTGAGGAGTGGTAGGGGTGAGGAGAGAGATCCTGCTCGATTTTTGAAATAGGTTCACTGTGGCAGGGTTTGTAGGTGGATGAATCTGACAGCTGCAGCAGGTGAGATTATAAGATGAGCATCAGTCTTTAGGTGGTGCATTGTGGTTCTTTTGGCTGATGTAAAGTTAGTTTGCATGTTGAGGGATTTGGGGAATGACGGTGATGCAAGGTAAAAGTTAACAGGGGGTGATTTGGGGGTAGTGGGAGTGGATCAAGGTTGGATGGAGGAGTGAACTGGGTCAGGCAGGGATCAACATTGGTCTTTGGTTGAGTCTGATTGGTAGGGTTGGTGGCAAAAAAGTATGTCCACTGTAGGGAGTGAGATAAGAGCTTTAACAAGTCCTGCATGATTGAATTTGGGAGTGGGGCAAAAGGTGAGGCCTTTGTAAAGGACTGATACTTCTGTGGGAATAAGGCTTTTGGAGGAAAGGTTCATGTATTTCGAGTCTGTTTAGGTTCTGGATTCTCTATGGTGATGGCAGTGAGTTTTTGAGGGTGGGGTAAAAATGTAGCAGGTCAGCTATGAGGGGATGTGAGGGGGGGGGGGGGGGGGGGAGTTTGGAGAGTGTTTTAAAAGTGGTGGATAGTGGTAGTCCAAAGCGGGAGTCCGAAACTAGCAGGGTGGAGAGGTGGGTGCAGCTCTAGTTCCAGGGGGGCAAGTGTTTCAGTGTGTGTGACATGGGATCCAGGAATTTGGGATTGCATAGCAGGAGAATTTTATGGATGGACAGGAGCTATTACAAGGAGGTTTGGACCTGATTGGCTTGGTTTTGCAGGCTCATGTTGGTGAGGGTTAAGGACTTTCAGAATCTGAACAGATGGAGATCATAGTGGAAGGAGGGGTTACACCGGGAGACGTGTAGTTTGATGGTAAGGCTGTTTGGGGGGGACTCCATGAACCAAGCAATAATGCAGGAACAGTATGTGGGAATGGGTTCTGGTTAGGGATAAGGAAACTTTCATGTATAGAAGGAGCAAGGACATGGTAGAGGGTAAAAACGTGTAAAGATATGTAAGTAATGTAGAAATACGTGCAATAAATTTCACAAAAATCACCACACACGCTGCAAAAATCACAAAAAAGATGAAACGGATGAAGTATGGAGGAACAAGATGAAATCTGGGTGAGTAGGCCAATAGTGAAAGGCGAAAACCAACTGAAATCGGCTTGAAAACATTATGAGATCAAATAAAAATAAAAAAATAAAAAAAAGGATTTTAATGTGAGTTGCAAGTCGGTGAGTGGATATGTGTGAAGAAGGGGGATGGCAGGTATGACTAGAATAGATGAAGTTAGTAAGTGCGATCTGGAATAGAGACAAGTACGGGAGAAGGAGGGGGGGGGGGGGTTGGTAAGGTGAGATACAAGTTCTTGTGGCACAGAAATAACACAAAAATATGCTACAGTGGCACAGGAAGAGTGATCAACTTTAAGGTCTAAGATTAATGTGATCGGCAGGAGCAAAGTGGTACATGAGATGCTGCACTAACAATCAGAACGATCCTGTAGCCATCTCTTGTGTGTGACTAGATGGTTGATGCAATGTGGTCTTTAAGGCGACAAAAGTAATGCTGGAAAGAAGACAAAGAAGGATGCATTAGAAAACAGTAACAAAGGAAAACAGCAGTGGATGAAGGAATGAAAGAAAAGATATCAGGTAAAATCAAACAGTGGAAAATCCAGGATAGAATAACGACAATATTATGAAAAGGATAGTGGCTATTCATCACACAGCAGAGGTGCTGAGTCGCAGATAGGCACGACACTGTGCTGCATACTAGGTGGGTGTGACAACCAACAAGTTGGCTGTCCAGATGAATGGCCACCGACAAACTGTGGCTAAGAGACAACTGGACCACCCAGTCGCAGAGTATGCTGCTGCCCAACAAAATGTTCTTCATTTCAATTGCTTCTTCCCAGACTGGGCCATTTGGATCCTTCCCATCAACACACCTACTTTTTGGACTTGTGCACATGGGAACTCTCCCTACAATATATCATACGTTCCTGTAACCCATCCAGCATCAACTTTTGTTAGTCATTGTCCTTACCCTCCTATCCCCTTCCCTGTTCCCACTGCAGCACTATAGAGCCCTCTATTCCACCAATGCACCCACACTCTTTCTACTTCTCTCCTTTTCCACTGTCCTCACCCCCACCCTTCATGTAACCTCCCAACTGCACCTAAGCTGCCCTACCCTCTCACCACATTGTCCCTGTATGCTCCCGCCAGCAGCACTTTACCCCCAACCCCCACAACTACCCTACTATCCCTCCCCTTCCCCACCCCATCCTCCTCCTTACCCCTACCTCCGAGCTGCTTCTTTTGAGAGAGAGAGAGAGAGAGAGAGAGAGAGAGAGAGAGAGAGAGAGAGAGAGAGAGAGAGAGGGGGGGGGGGGATCTTTTGTCTTTTTGTTGTCTCTATCTGCAACTCAGCATTTCCACTATATGAGCAGCAGGAACTATCGTTTTCATAGTACTGTCATTATTCCATCGTGGATTTTCCACAGTTTGACATTTCTTCATTAAATAGTCATATGAAAACAACAATGAAACCAATATCCTGTACAAAATACAGTCCCTTCAGTATATCCGAGTTGTATGGTATAATTATGGCATTTTGCCAGCTTCTTTGTATATTTCTCTCTCACACTCTCTAGTTTTTATCATACAAAAGCTGTCATCACTAAGTAGTCCCACATCTGCAGGATTAGTCCCACATCTGCAGGATCAGCTTCAGGTACATACGTGTAGTACTGCAGAGATTGTGTATAATTTCTGTTAAATAGAAGCAGTTACATCAACACTGGGAGCAAATCAAACAGTTTCTCACTGTAACTGACTCATGTCATGTTTGATATATAAAACCACCCAGATAAATTCCTGTAACCACCATTGCCAAAGAAACAAAAAAGGTCAAAGTTGTTGGAATATGAAAGGGATGCAGCACAGGAGTGACAAAGAAAGGAGCTCAAATCCCTAGAGTGTAAAATAAATGGACTGCAAACACCTTCACTACCCTCCTTCCACCTCCAATGACAATGTCATTGGGTATTAAATTCTAATCTCCTTTCCATCTTGGTTCTTCAGTGCATTCTGATAAAGGAGGCCTGAACACCATTCACATAACAGGGTAAAGATATGCACCCCAGCACAAAATTATTCACTTAGTAGTACTATATCATCAGCATATGAAAGCCAATTGAAATTACCATTCATCTGTACTCTAGTACACATTGCCTACTACTCCCATATTACTTTCTCAGAGATAATATTGAACAGAACACATGAGAGAGCATTCCCTTGTCTGGGATCTGTGACCTATTGTCAATCACTTTATTCAAAAGCCAGCTTGGTATTCTTGTATGTTGTTACCTATTAATGTTTGTAATTTTCTGAGGATAATGATAGTGTCTTGTAGGTTACATTCAGCAAGCTAATACTTCTGTAGTTGTCACATTCCATTTTGCTACTCTTCGTGTATATAAGGCATATTGTGGCCAATTTCCGTTTTTCTGGTAATGTCTCATTTTTCCGTAACAACTGAATCAATTATATATATCTAACAGCAAACTCTTACCTCCCTCTTTGATTAATTCTCCTATTCTGTCTCCCATGCGGCTTTGTCGTTTCAGAGTCTTTTGATTGCAACCTTCACATCTTCTTCAGTGACTTCCCATTCTTCAGCTTTCCTTTCATCCTTGGTGTCTGCAGGTAACATCTCATCCGGGTCTGCTCGATTCAAAATTTCTGAGTATTCTTTCCATCTTCCTACAATTCTTTCTGTGTCATTTATCAAGTTGCCATTCTTATCTCTAATGAAAAGGGTTGGGCTCTGAAACCCACATTTCTGATTTTCAATGCGCTGAAAAAATTATCTTGAATTCTTGTTGCAGATCTCTGCCTCAACTTATTCTAACAAATGGATTAGATATATTCTCTTCTCTGTTCTCAGGATTCACTTGTCTCCCTTCTTAAGTTAGAAAAATGTCCTCTTTTCTGCTCATTCTCCCTGTCAGCCAGCCACTACCCACCACCTTCCATCTGTTGCCTGAAAGAGAGTGACATTGTTTAACGAAAATATGTCAGCTTCTTGATTTCTCTCTCCTCAAGATTTGTAATGATTCTAAATGCAAATGTGGCTGAACCAAGTTGTTTTAGGAGTTCCAAAATGTGCTTTTACCAGTTTACATTCTCATTAATATGGACACCAAAGAATTTTGAAGCTTCCACCCTATTTATTATTTCTTCACAATGTGTTACATTTATCATTGGTGTGGTAACCCCTCCATGAACCATGGACCTTGCCGTTGGTGGGGAGGTTTGCGTGCCTCAGCGATACAGATAGCCATACCGTAGGTGCAACCACAGTGGAAGGGTATCTGTTGAGATGCCAGACAAACGTGTGGTTCCTGAAGAGGGGCAGCAGCCTTTTCAGTAGGTGCAGGGGCAACAGTCTGGATGATTGACAGATCTGGCCTTGTAACATTCACCAGAACAGCTGAAAGCAAGGGAAAACTACAGCTGTAATTTTTCCTGAGGGCATGCAACTTTACTGTATGGTTACATGATGATGGCGTCCTCTTGGGTAAAATATTCCAGAGGTAAAGTAGTCCCCCATTTGGATCTCCGGGAGGAGACTACTCAGGAGGACGTAGTTATCAGGAGAAGGAAAACTGGTGACAGATCGGAGCGTGGAATGTCAGGTCCCTCAATCGGGCAGGTAGGTCAGAGAATTTAAAAAGGGAAATGGATAGGTTAAAGTTAGATATAGTGGGAATTAGTGAAGTACAGTGGCAGGAGGAACAAGACTTCTGATCAGGTGACTACAGGGTTGTAAACACAAAATCAAATAGGGTAGGTTTCACAATGAATTAAAAAAAAAAAAAAGGAGTGCTGGTAAGCTACTACAAACAGCATAGTGAACGCATTATTGTGGCCAAGATAGACACGAAGCCCATGCCTACCACAGTAGTACAAGTTTACATGCCAACTAGCTCTGCAGATGACGAAGAGATTAATGAATTGTATGATGAGATAGAAGAAATTATTCAGATAGTGAAAGGAGGCGAAAATTTATTAGTCATGGTTGAATGGAATTCGATAGTAGGAATAGGAAGAGAAGGAAAAGTGGTATGTGAATATGGAATGGGCGTAAGGAATGAAAGAGGAAGCCGCCTGGCAGAATTTTGCACATAGCGCAACTTGATCATAGCTAACACTTGGTTCGTGAATCATGAAAGAGGGTTGTGTAAGTGGAAGGGGCCTGGAGACACTGAAATGTTTCAGATAGATTATATAATGGTAAAACAGAGATTTAGGAACCACGTTTTAAATTGTAAGACATTTCCAGGGGCAGATGTGGACTCTGACCACAATCTGTTGGTTATGAACTGTAGATTAAAACTGAAGAAACTGCAAAAAGGTGGGAATTTAAGGAGATGGGACCTGGATAAACTGACAGAACCAGGGGTTGTAGAGTGTTCCAGGGAGAGCATTAGGGAATGATTGACAAGAATGGGGGAAAGAAATACAGTAGATGAAGAATGAGTAGCTTTGAGAGATGGAATAGTGAAGGCAGCACAGGATCAAGTAGGTAAAAAGACAAGGGCTAGTAGAAATCATTGGTTAAGGAAGAAATATTGAATTTAATTGATGAAAGGAGAAAATATAAAAATGCAGTAAATGAAGCAGGCAAAAAGGAATACAAACATCTCAAAAATGAGATCGACAGGAAGTGCAAAATGGCTAAGCAGGGATGTCTAGAGGACAAATGTAAGGATGTAGAGGCTTATCTCACTAGGGGTAAGATAGATACTGCCTACAGGAAAATTAAAGAGACCTTTGGAGAACCACTTGTATGAATATCAAGGGCTCAGATGGAAACCCAGTTCTAAGCAAAGAAGGGAAAGCAGAAAGGTGGAAGGAGTATACAGAGGGTCTATACAAGGGCGATGTACTTGAGAACAATATTATGGAAATGGAAGAGGATGCAGATGAAGATAGAATGGGAGATATGATACTGCGTGAAGAGTTCGACAGAGCACGGAAAGACCTAAGTCAAAACAAGGCCCCAGGAGTAGACAACATTCCATTAGAACTACTGACGGCCTTGGGTGAGCCAGTTCTGACAAAACTCTACCATCTGGTGAGCAAGATGTATGAGACCGGCAAAATTCCCTCAGACTTCAAGAAGAATGTAATAATTCCAATCCCAAAGAAAGCAGGTGTTGACATGTGAAAATTACCAAACTATCAGTTTAATAAGTCAAGGCTGCAAAATACTAACGCGAATTCTTTACAGACGAATGGAAAAACTGGTAGGAGCCGACCTCGGCGAACATCAGTTTGGATTCCATAGAAATATTGGAACACGGCTTATCTTAGAAGCTAGATTAAGGAAAGGTAAACCTACGTTTCTAGCATTTGTAGACTTAGAGAAAGCTTTTGACGATGTTGACTGGAATACTCTCTTTCAAATTCTGAAGGTGGCAGGGGTAAAATACAGGGAGCGAAAGGCTATTTACAATTTGTACAGAAACCAGATGGCAGTTATATGAGTCGAGAGGTATGAAAGGGAAGCAGTGGTTGGGAAGGGAGTGAGACAGGGTTGTAGCCTATCCCCAATGTTATTCAATCTGTATATTGAGCAAGCAGTGAAGGAAACAAAAGAAAAATTCGGAGTTGGTATTAAAATCCATGGAGAAGAAATAAAAGCTTTTGAGGTTCGCCGATGACATTGTAATTCTGTCAGAGACAGCAAAGGATCCGGAAGAGCAGTTGAACGGAATGGACAGTGTCTTGAGAGGAGGATAGAAGATGAACATCAATAAAGGCAAAACGAGAATAATGGAACGTAGCAGAATTAAATTGGGTGATGCTGAGGGAATTAGATTAGGAAATGAGACTCTTAAAGTAATAAATGAGTTTTGCTATTTGGGGAGTAAAATAACTGATGATGGTCGAAGTAGAGAGGATATAAAATGTAGACTGGCAATGACAAGGAAAGCGTTTCTGAAGAAGAGAAATTTGTTAACATAGAGTACAGATTTAAATGACAGGAAGTCGTTTCTGAAAGTATTTGTATGGAGTGTAGCCATGTATGGAAGTGAAACATAGACGATAAATACTTTAGACAAGAAGAGAATAGAAGCTTTCGAAATGTGGTGCTACAGAAGAATGGGTAGACCACATAACTAATGAGGAGGTATTGAACAGAATTGGGGAGAAGAGAAAATTGTGACACAACTTAACTAGAGGAAGGGATCAGTTGGTAGGACATGTTCTGAGGCATCAAAGAATGACCAATTTAGTACTGGAGGGCAGCGTGGAGGGTAAAAATTGTAGAGGGAGACCAAGAGATGAATACACTAAGCAGATTCAGAAGGATGTAGGTTGCAGTAGCTACTGGGAGATGAAGAAGCTTGCATAGGATAGAGTAACATGGAGAGCTGCCTCAAACCAGTCTCTGGACTGAAGACCACAACAACAGTATCCCTAGATGCACAGAACTGAACATGTTGTCTCTTTTAAAATTGAGGACATGCAAAAAGAACTAATTCTGCTTGTTGTCAATTAGACAGGGGACTGTTTACATATATGAGGAACAACAGTGGGCCCAAGATTGAGCATTGGGGAACATCGTATGTGATTTCTGCCCAGCCAAAATAATGTCCTCCAGACTGCATTCGTTGAATTATTAAGTACAACTTTCTACATTATTTTGGTTAGATACGGCCTTATACATTTGTTGGCTATATCAATCCCATATAGCCTCAGTTTATTTAGGATAATATTGTGATTCATACATTCCAGTTCTTTACTTAGGTCACAGAAAATACCAACCAGTGCTATTTTGTTGTTTAATGCTTTTAAAATTTGGTGAGTGAACACGTAAATGGCATTCTCAGTTGAGCAACTCTTCTGAAATCCAAACTGATTTACTGAGGAAATTATTTTTGCTCAGGTGAGATACTATTCTAGAATACATCACTACCTCAGACTTTGTGGGAAATGATGTCATTACTGAAATAGGTCAGTAGTTATTTGCAACCGTCCTATCATCATTTTTATAGAAGGTTTAACAACAGCGCATTTCAGTCTCTGGAAAAATGCCTTGAGTTAGTGACGCATTACATATTTGAGATGACAGGGCTTTTATGGAATCAAATATTTAGTATTGTATTGAAAACACCACCATAACCACATGAGGTTTTATTTTTGATAAAATATAACACTTTCTTAATTTCAGTAGCAGAAGTTGGTGATATACTCATAATATGGCTGAATTTTAAGGGGCGTTGCTTTTACAACATACTGCTGTGATTTTTCTCTTGAACTGTTTGCTCCCTATGTTTTCTACTATATTTAAGAAATTATTACCAAATGTATTTGCTACCTTGTAGATCAACATTTATAGCCCTTCCATATGGTTCAACAGTGATGTTATCCTGTTCTGTGGTTTGTTGTCCTGTCTCTCACTTTACTAGATTTCATATAGCCTTATGTCTTTTTTCGGCATTACTGATTTCTGACTTCATGTGAATGTTCCTTGATCTTTAAATAACTTTTATTAGTAATTTTTTGTAGCTTTTGTAGTGCAACTACTGCAAGAACTCTACTACTTCTTGCCTATAGAACATTCGCCTTTTCCTTTCACAAGATACTTTAAACCCTCAACTGAGCTGTTTAATGTCCTTTCTGATTAGCTATGTGGAAAGCCCTTTTCAAATAATGATATGACTTTATCATGGATTACATTAAATTTTACGTCAGCATTTGGTTCATTATCAATTTTATCCCAGGCCATCTCTGGAAAACTATTCTTCAAAACGTTTGTTCTGGAATCATTAATTATTTTGATTTCCATTAAGTAGTATCAATACTGCAAAGAAAACATTAATATGGGTGCTTCATCAAAGAAAACCTCAATTAGGGTTACTATTCTCAACCACCCATGTTGGAAAGTTAATCACTGAGATCAAATTGTGGGATCCAAATAAGATTTATAGTAATTTTACCTATTAGAAAATTTACACTGAGATCACTACAGACCCTGACTACTTGCTGCTACCAGATACCACTGTAACAATGTAGGAAAAGATAAATCGCTACTTACCATCAAGAAGACACATTAAGTTGCAGTTAGGCACAATTAAGACGCTTACACAAAACTTCCAGCCACAGCCTTCATCAGCAAAAGAGAAACATACACCATTCATATATACAAGCAAGCACACTTCACGCACACATGAGCGCCAACTCCAGCAGCTCGGGCCAGAATGCAAGTTTCATGTGGGATGGAAGCAGCAATCCAGAGGGGCAGAAAGGGTTGGGGGTTGTAGTGTACGTGTGGGAGGAACGCTGTCTGGTAGAGTGAAAACTGCCGATGACCCACCCATCTTTCCCTGCTTCTCTCCTTTTTCATTCTATTTTTCCCCATCTCCCTGCCCCATAACCTCCTGACACTGAGCCTGTAGGCATTGATAGGCTACAAGGGGGCCAATGACAGGGCTTGCTTTACATGGCCTCCACGTTCACCTGACCTAACGCCATGCGATTTTTTCCTTTGGGGCTTCATCAAGAATCATGTGCAAGTACCTCCACTACCAGCAGACCTCCCTGAATTAAGAAACTGGATTGAAGCAGCTGTTGCTACACTCACTGAAGACACACTTATCAACATTTGGGTTTGACGTGTGCCGTGTGACAAATGGTGCTGACATTAAACATTTATAAGGTTCGTGGTAAAACTGTTTGAGTTGCTCTTTCATTTGACATATCATTTATAACTGTAAGTTTAATGTAATAAATATTATAAAGCTTTAAAACCCTGATATTCACTTATAGACACCCTGTATATGTAACAACTCCTCCTTTTTATGTGTTAGTTCTGCTTCAATAAGCTGCAATAGTGTAATCTTTTATATGTAACTTATCTAAAGCCATGGTTATGTGGTGCTTACAGGCACAGGGTGTCTATCTTTTCAGATATATCTGAATTTTCCAGACAAGAATTTCTTCTACCTCATTACTCAGTCCTCTGATATTCCGATAAAATAAGATAACCTTACCTTTCTGTGCATTATTAAGCACTTTGTGGGGCTCTTCTGTTATTTTAACTTTTTTCACAATAGTGTGCCTGAATCCTGATTATAACCTAAAAAGGGTACCTCTCTGTTACTGGTACCCACAGAGATCTTCCTTTGTGTGATGGTGGTCCCTCCTTACATTTTCTACAAGAAACACAGCCAGCTTATATTTCCATGTCTTATTCAGGTGTACGCTGTGTCTAGTATACAGCTATCTCCCAATTGTAGCAACAGGTGCTGCACTCATATGAGATTTCAGTCAGTCACCAGCAGCCTGCTCAACTCAAGTGTTCACCGGCTCACAGCAGTGTTAACACATAACTGGTCATGGTGCTGAAGGACCTCCACAAAACTCTTATTTGTGTGTGTCACTGCTACTTCTGTTTCATCCATGTCATCCCTAATGCTGCAATTTCTGTCTTTAGCCAGGCTTTTCCCTGCACCACCTTTTATAATAATCTGTTCCTCTTTGTCAAAATCTCTGCCTGAATTTCATATGTCCTCTGTCACTTGGATAAGGCTAGAACTCGATTTCACAGTATTTGTGACCTGGTACCCCACTCCTTATCTGTCTTGTGCCATCTGGTTTACACCCCTGCCTTAGCTACTACTGAGCAGCAAAACTCTCTTTGTCCTCATCTCTTTTGGTAACGACCTACACTTAGTTTCTTTGCTGGAAGTCTGCTGCACCCTACTGTGAGCTATAGCCAGATGTGAGGCTCCTCCCCTCCTACTTCAGGTAACAAGTCAAATTTACATTAAACTGTAAGATCAAATTTAAATTAAGTTGAAGAACTTTTGCCATTTCACCCAATGCGTATTACCTTTACCCAACAATCTTTCTCCCCTTCAACATATCTAGTTCAAATTTCTAACATCAATACAGTGTCCCATTGCAACTGAATCTGGAAGCAGCAGTTTTCCTCAAAATGAGGTAGTTGTTGTATCACTCTTGCAATGGCTGTGAGAAGACCACTAGGCCACCATAACTTTACAGACTAAGTGGCCCATTCATGCAGCACCCATAGTATGTCTGTGATTAAATGACATAGTGATGGTTGAGTACAGGATAAACAAGCCACACAATAATTTAAAGTTAGGTAATGTTAATTTTGGTAGTGGTGTTCTCACATGAAGTTTCATTTTTTCTAGAACCTTTAAATGGCAAGATTAACATCCAACCTATACAATATTGTAGCACATCCTTGTGAGGAATAATCCGATTTAATTGCCCTGTAGGGTGCATCAAGAAATTTATCTCTGTCAACACCTCATGAACTAAATATATTAATTTAATACTTTTCCACTTTCAGCAACACTCAATTAGTCCACCTGTGAAAAAAATGTCTGTTTCAACATAAGTACTGTATCATCATTTGATGTGAACCTTGTCATGCAGCCACTTCTTCAGGCTTTGACCAAAAAGAAAACTAGTCACTGGCCACAAATGAAGAAGCAATTCAGAATGAAGTTAATACGGCTTTCACAGCAGCAGTCCAAGATCAGTGATGACATTTTAGTGTGGTGGAAGAGAACTTTTCTCTTCGTAAAATTTGGACCTTTGTGTGAAAAGCATCCTTCATTTGTCACTGATGCTTGTTCTGTCTCTGTGAAGCTATCATATGAACTTCTTCCTCTTCTGCGGCTCTACAACTCTTGATGAGTCTTGGCCTCTTCAACTATCTCCTTCAATTTATACCAGTCCCTTGCTAGCATATTCCAGTTCCTGTACACTATCTTCTGAAGTTCTTCTATGACTTCACGCTCCCATCTACTTTTTGGTCGACCACATCCTGTCTATACACCAGGCTTTACCTGTAAATTTTTTTTTTTTTTTGTTTTGTTTTTTGTGGTTCCATATCATTCATTCGTGCCACGTGCCCAGCCCATCTCAGCCTAGATGACTTCACAATTCTTCTAACAGATTGATCTTTGTAGACAGCATACAGCATCTCCAGGGCCGATGATTCTCCTGAGTATCCTTATCTCGAATGCATCCAGCAATATAGCATACTTTGCTGGGAGAGCACATGTTTCAGAGGCATATGTATGCACTGGTCTAATCAGTGTTTTATAGGTCATTAGTTTAGTGGTCCTAATCAGGAGCCTTGAAGATACAAGCTTTGTTAAGGCAAAATAGCTTTATTGCCTGCAGTTGGTTCCTGCTTTATTTGATAAGAGGTATCATTTAGGCTGTTTGTTGTTTACAATTGAACCCATTTACAGTCGAAGTCAGGTACTTGAAATGATCCACTCTTTTAATGGTGTATCTACCCATTCTTATTTTGCCTGGCATGTTCTCCCTGTGTGCTTTCCCAGCAGCTAGGAATTTTCTGTTAGTTGATATTTATTCTTAACTCCTGCCAGCCTGTTCAACTGCGGTGACTGTGACTGCCATTGCCATCAGAGTTCTTGCTACTATGTTGATGTCATCTGCATAGGCCAGTATCTGCACAGATTTATGAAAAAACATTCCTCTATTTACAATATTTGCTTCTCTTGTCACCTTCTCCAAGGCTGCGTTGAATAGGAGGCATGCCAGTGCATCACCCTGCTGTACTCCATTTTTAATTTCCAAAGTACTGGACAACATCCCTCCAGTTTTTATACTACCTTGCGTTCCTCTCATTGTCATTCTTACTAAATTTGTCAGTTTTTTGGAATACCCAGATCACCTAGAGCTTGATATAGCTCCTCTCTGTCTATACTATCGCACACTTCTTTAAAATCAATAAAAATATCACATGTTCTAACCCCACATTCCTTTATTTTTTTCCAGAATTTGTCTTAGGGTAAACATCTGGTGGACAGTTGACGTACTGGGGATAAATCCACATTGGTACAACCCCATTTCCCTCTGTATTATTGGTAGGAGTCAGTCACACAGTATGTTAGAGAGGATTTTATATCCCAGATTAAGCAGTGTCATCCCTCTACAGTTACCACATTCCATCTTGTCTCCTTTCTTATATATAGGGCATACAATTCCCTTTTTCCATGTTTGAGGGCACTGCCTCTTCTTTCCATATTAGACTAACCAGTTTCAGGACGTTCACTTCCAATTCAGAGCCTCCTTGCTTTTTTAATTTCTTTATTTCAGTTCTCATGTCTTCTATGTTGGTGGGTCCACGCTGTTATCTGGGTCCTCTTCCTCCTGTATTTCTGCTGGGTTCCTTGGTACAACTGATCATGGATTAAGGAGTTTATCAAAGAAGTGATGCCACCTCAAACATATCTCCTTTTCTTTACTTATAATGTTGTGGCGTAGCAAGACAGCCACGCCACGGAAGTAGCCGAAAGGCACGCGTTTAGTTACCGCAGGCAAGAGATAGGTCTGTAACAGGATACGCAATGAATGCTATAAAGAAAAGTACGTAGCTTCTGGAATACTTAACTTTAATCCATACTTGTGGTACATCGCTCTTGACGATACAAGTGAGACTCTGTAGATACATGCAATGTTACTAATGGCGCCTTGCTAGGTCGTAACCACTGACTTAGCTGAAGGCTATTCTAACTATCTGCTCTGCAAATGAGCGAGGCTTCGACAGTGTGCATCGCTAGCTACGTCGTCCGTACAACTGGGGCGAGTGCTATCCCGTATCTCGAGACCTGCCTTGTGGTGGCGCTCGGTCTGCGATCACACAGTGGCGACACGCGGGTCCGACATGTACTAATGGACCGCGGCCGATTTAAAGCTACCACCTAGCAAGTGTGGTGTCCGGCGGTGACACCACATGTAATTTTACCGTTCTTGTCTTTTATTAAGTTTGTTCTGCATCCTGATAAGTTTCCTTGTCATACTCTCCTCTCTCTGAAATTTCCTTGCTTCATTTCCATTTCTTCAACATTTGCCTTCATCCACTCCCTCTTTTTCCTTTGATGGGTCCTTTTTCAATTCTCCATTTTTCTTTATATTCTTCCGTTATCCTCCTGGTACAATGTGGTTACAATATCCTTCTCTATGCTTCATTTTTTTCATTTGTTACTGTTTCACGCTAGGTATCAAACCACAAGGTTCCTGTTTGCTTTATGCTTTTCCCAAGTATCTTCTTTGCTGCTGCGTGCACTGTCTCTTCCCATTGATCTTCAATGTTGTCACAGTCTCCAGTGTTTTCAAGGACCTGAATTATTCTCTCCTGGATTCGTTCCCTTGCTTCCTCTGATTATAAGGCTGTGACATTATATTTCTGTGTCCTGGGTCTTCCTTTCACTGGATTAGAGATATTCTTGCTCGCACCCATGCCCAGACTAGGAAGTGATAAATATCTATATTTGGACCTCTTAAACTCCTCACATCCAGTAAGTCTGAGTTGTGCCTTGCATAAATTTGTACGTGGTCGATTTGGTGCTGTCCATGTTACCTTATGTATTTCCTTGTATAGGAACAATGTGGAACCTACCATCATGTTTCTAGATGTTGAAAATAGTATCAACCTTGTCCTGTTGTCCATTACTTACAGCATGTTTACTACAGATACCGACTTTCTACTGTGTGAACACATCATAATCATCCCTAAAACTGGCAACTAGCTCACTGCCACCATTTGTTGGTGTTTCTCTTTGATTTCTTAAATGTAATGATGAAAGACTGTCACATTACTGTTGTGAAACCTCACAGAAACTTGTTGAAAGTACATTTAATTATGATCAACATTTGTTGTAATAGATTCTGGGTCAGCAGTTAGGACACTGCACTCACAGAACAAAATGAGTTGTCATATATAAAATATGTAACATGTGGTCTTCATGCCCAAGATCTTGTTTTTCATGATTAACAAGCTGTCTAGGGATATTAAAGGTTGTCGATTATTGTGGGCAGTTGCCTGGGTAGATGGGGGGTGCAGAGAGGGTAGGGAAAGATGGCACAAGGCAAAGAGAGGGTAGGGAGATGGTGTGAGGCAGATGACTCAATGGCTGCACAAGAGGAAAGGAGTTCAGAGGGTAGAGCATATACAAGGTAGAGAGAGAGAGAGAGGGAGGGAAGGGAAAGGAACGAGTGGAAAGGAGACTGTGAAAATTAAGGGAGGGACATGAAAGGAAGAGTGAAAGGGGTGGAGAGAGGAAGAGTGGTACAATACAGCACACAATACGGAAGGGCAAGGAGAGTTGGGGATGGAAGAGAGAGGGGAAAAGTAAAGTGACACAGTGGGAAATTTAGCAGAGGTTTAGGCAAGGAGGATTATGAGAGCACAGCATAATCTACAGTGACAATTCCCACCCGTATAGTTCAGAGAAACTAGGAGGAGTATCTGAATGGCTTGCATAGTGAACCAGCTGTTGAAGTCATTTTTGTTGTGTGCTGCATGTTCAGCAGCTGGATGGTCAAGTCTGCACTTTGGCTGTGGGCTGTGGCCATGCATGTGAGTAGACCGGTGGTTACTAGCGCCGTGCCCACATAGAACACTGCTCAGTAATTTCACACATGGCCCTCTAGAGTACGAAAGGCCTGTGAATGGACTGCGATAGGTGGTGCGTGTGAGAGTATAGGACACGTTGACCACTAGGGAATGTGGGAGTATAGGACAGACCACTAGGGAATGACATATGGGGTTACAGGACTGATTTCTTACATTGTTGCAAGCCAGTCCTCTGCACCTCAATCTGTTCTTTTTTCTGTAGCCGCAAATGGCAGGTACAAATCACGTTTATATCTTTTGGCCAGTGATGGTACTGAATAAACTTGTCTTCATTCTCCCCTTCCCTTTCTTCACCTTCTTCTTCATTAATATCCGGATTGTTTGCATTGTTTCCTTTCCCACTTCTCTTAAAGTGCAGCATTCTTGTATTCGACATATGATGCAGCGATTGAAAAACAAAAAACTACTGTTGTACCGTTATGGACCACTTCTTCATTCTACCTCTCATGGCGTATTTGCTAATGACTCTCTTTGGAAGATCCTCAACTCTCATATAAGAATTGTTCATATTTACAGCATGTGAACTAGAAATCTCTCTGTACTGACCTCGCTGTTTGCTCCACCTTCGACAAGTTTCAACAGGATTTACTCCACAGCAGGTAGAGGCCAAATAAATGGCACAATTATCATGCCATTTTATGATTGGAATAGCATCGTCGCCACCCGCTCCCCCAACTCCACTCTCTTCCTTCATGTTCTTCCTCTAATCAGTTGTTTCTCTCTGACTTACCCATGGAATGGCACCATTTGTTCATCAATAGAAACCATTTCTGGGTGAGCATGCTGCATAAATGCTTTCCTAGTCATTGACAACAATGGTCTCACTTTCCAGTGTCTGTCATCTGTCTTTTCATTGTCACTGACATACTGGCAACAACCACCTTGAGGCATACTCTAGAACTGATCTCTGCCATTGGATATCTAATATATTAGTTCCCAACATATCCTACACTTAAAAGAACCAATTAGTGATATCACAGTGCTTGCAGCCCAGTACTTCTTGATTTCATCTGGGGTGGTGTTGAGAGATTTTTCTCGTGATAAATTGTTCCACATTTGTTTTTCAGCCATATTACTTTAAAAAAATCTTTATTTAAATGCTGACTGAAATATTCAAATGGTTTCTTAACTCCTGTAATGATAGAGTTTGCATCAGAACCTGTTGATGTTGATATCATGGAAGACAAGATACTGGACGAAAATCTAGAACAGAAAGAACAGAATCAATTAATATTACTGCTATGTAATAATGAACACTAATGCCTATTAGAGATACTAAAAAATTACATACTCTGTTCTCTGGTGGCAATGGCATGTTGGATCTCTAAGAGATGGAGTTTCAATAGCTCATGTTGGCACTATTGAACATTCATTGTCTGAAACATCTTGAAGTTCTTCTTCAGATGCTGTTAATCCCTGAATGTGAACTTCAGCAGCATCACCAATTTCTATACCACAATTATCAGCATCAAAGACCTCATATCAGCATCAAACACCTCAGCCAGAAGTTGATCAATTTTTGAATCAGAAGACCTGTTAGTAATATTTCAGTTATCATTTTTAATACACATTCCAATGTTTTAATTGTACTGGAAGCATCAGAAATGCCCATTAAATTATGGAAGCACTCAAATACATACTGGAAATAATAAAAAACACCAAAATGGCGAATGAACACTGTAAGCTGCAATCTGCTAAGAGGTATATGAAATGTAGTCGCAAAGATTCCCATATCATGTATACCACATTTTATGGACTATAAGACACACCTTAATTTTTACGATTTTTTAAAAAAATAATGTTTTTACCATTTTTATTATTGGACTGCAAATCAGGCTAAAAAAAATTCTTGGTTTACAAACCGAACTGACAGTTAAAAATCACTGAAAATCAAACTGGCCTTTAAAAATCCCTGAAAATTTTCATCTGAACCTCCTCCTCCTCCTCCTCCTCCTTCTTCTTCTTCTTCTTCTTCTTCTCCTCCTCCTCCTCCTCCTCCTCCTCCCTCAACATTGTCCTCTTCATACATAGGATGTCCTTCACTGCCATCGATAGCATTACTTATGCTGCACTTCTTGAAAGATGTAACAATAACGTCTTCTCTCACCCTAGACCACAAACGTGTTATCCACTGACACACTTGTTTGATTGTAGCTCATTTTAAAACTCCCTTTGGCATGAATTCAAGTTGGGTTTCATCCATCATCCATTTGCTCCTTTCCTCTCCTGTATACACTTTAAATTGTTTACTTTTGAGACATCAAGAGATTGCAGTTGTGAAGTAAGTCATCCCTATTTCCATGTCGCAGTTTCTCTTTCACAAAATTTTTCAAATAACTACTAAACTGATCTAGCACAAGAAGAGAGATATTCTTTAATAAAGCACCTTTCCTTCTCTCCCACACCCTCTTAACCCATAATTTCATACCAGTCTCATCCATCCAACCCTTGTCATGTGTGTGAACACCACCACCTGGCAGTATTTTGGAAGGTTCTGGCATTGTTTTGTACTTGAAAATGATCATTGGATTAAGTTTAGTACCATCAGCACAACATGAAAGGACAACAGTGGAGTGCACTTTTTTATGTCCACATGCTGTTATAACTACAGTTTTAGCACCCTTTATTGCAACAGTTCTGTTATGTAGCACATCAAATGTCAAAAGAGTTTCATCCTTATTCGCTATTTGACTTAGTTCCACACTGGTTTTCTCTTGATGTTGAATAATAAAGCGATGGAAAGATAACTTAACAGAAGCTCTCCTGCGAACCTTGCAGAACTAGCACTCCTGAAAGAAAGGAGAGCTTCTGTTAAGTTTGGAAAGTAGGAGACGAGGTACTGGCAGAAGTAAAGCTGTGGGGACAGGGTGTGAGTCGTGCTTGAGTAGCTCAGTCGGCGGAGCACTTGCCTGCTAAAGGCAAAGGTCCCGAGTTCGAGTCTCGGTCCGGCACACAGTTTTAATCTGCCAGGAAGTTTCATATCAGCGCACACTCCGCTGCAGAGTGAAAATCTCATTCTGGAAACATCACCAAGGCTGTGGCTAAGCCATGTCTCCGCAATATCCTTTCTTTCAGGAGTGCTAGTTCTGCAAGGTTCGCAGGACAGCTTCTGTTAAGTTTGGAAAGTAGGAGACGAGGTACTGGCAGAAGTAAAGCTGTGGGGACGGGGCGTGAGTCATGCTTGGGTAGCTCAGTCAGTGGAGCACTTGCCTGCGAAAGGCAAAGGTCCCGAGTTCGAGTCTCGGTCCGGCACACAGTTTTAATCTGCCAGGAAGTTTCAATCTAGCTGATTACCTGGCATTGCCCAACGCCTTCCGTTTTAGATAGAAACAGCAATCAGCTACATGTAAAGTATAAAATAAATATAAATTTATTAACTTTTAAAATTAAAACTACAATATACAAATTATAATTTAAATGTTTTACAAAATCATAATTATTGTACTATCCCTGAATCACCAGAGTTAACACCCTATTGCCAAGTCAACTCCTTTTGTCTACCCTTTACATGTATTTGGTCCATGGCCTTATGTTCCTGGGAGGGGGCCATTGTCACTCTGTTAGGAGAGGCACGGGGGAGGGGGGCGGGGCGGGGGGGGGGATGGAGACACTGGTAATGTAGCCAATCAGCACAGAGTAACCAAAAACTACAAATTTGGTACATCTATTGGGAGGGGGAGGGCACTCAGAATGTTGGCAATGAGCCCAGAATAACCAAAAGCTACAGATTTGGCACAACCATTGCTCATTTTCATTTTCAGCGATTGATACATCACCCTTTTCCAAACACCAGCATTTTTACATTGGAGTTTCTCTTTCTGAACATCGACTTGGATGGTTTGAACTGATGCATCATTTGGGCAGTCCATTCCCATGAAGTCAGTATTGCTGCTCCTTTGAGTACGATCTGAAGAACGATTTCCTAGGTTGTAGTTGCTATGGCCTAGACTGATCTTTCTTTCTGCGACAAATATCTCTGCCTTGTTAGCGGACAAGAAATCAAATCCATGTATACCGACATAGCGAGTTTCGTTATTTGAAACAACTTACACTCTTGCTGTGTATTTATCTTTATCTTTATCTTTATTTGGCCAAGAATTAATTCTACATCAACTTCTCCATAGTTACATAGCTTTCTGTTTAATCAATGCACTTTTAATAGTGGCTGTTTCAATTTATCCCATTTATCTGTGACATGCCACATTAATGGGGTCTGTGCTCCTGTGTCAATAAGTAGTTTGATGTTTCTCCCACGATATACAGCACCTATCACGAAGTCATTTTCAGTCTGGTATGATTTTCGCTGGAACTAACAGGAATCACTGTCTCCAGCAGGAGGTGGACGGAGTGGTGGCCTGTACGTCCCCGTACTCGTTTAAAGATCTGGCAGACTGTCTGTTGTTCCATTACCTTTCTTCTTGTTGCGACAATCTCTCAAAACATGACCCTGCATCCAGCAATGATAGCAAATTCAATTCTCTTTACAACCCTTATACTTGTGACCCAGCTTATTGCATCTGTAGCATTGTACTGTTGTGTTAAGAACTCTGCATTCTTGTTTCTGCATCTCATTCGGTCGTCTTAGTGCTTCAATGAAACCAACAGGTGATTCTACTGCTTCCTGAAATGTTTCACATCATGCCAAACTAACAGCTTTGCTTACTTCCTCTCCGTGCAACCCATGAATGAATGTGTTCAAGGCGCTCTGGTCGGCTTCGAACAACTGAATGCGATTTTCATTTTCATCTTGTACTAACTCGTACATTTGAGCGCTGATGTTTCGAATTCTGTCGGCAAACTGCTCAATAGATTCGTCTCGTCGCATTCGCAAACTGTACAGCTGCTCTCTGTACAATCTGATCGCATTTTTACATTTAAATCTCTGAACAACAACCGTTATAAACTAATTGTAATCTTCTGTTTTCACACAAGTAGTCTCCGTGCTAATGAAATCTTATGCTGCTCCCTGAATTCTTAATTTGGAAACCACTAGCTTATCAGAATCTGTCCATGATCCTAACAGGGCAGCACCTTCAAGTTTACAAAAAAAAACCTTCACATCATCTTCGAGTTTACCGATAAACACTGGTGCTGATAGCAGTAATGAAAAATTCTTTATTGTAGTTGTACTGTACTGCATGAACTGTCATTTGACAAGTCTTTCAGAATGTTACGCTCTCTTCTTTCTGCTTTTAACTGCCAAATCTCTTCTTGCAGTTTATTAATAACAGTCTGTAGATCGACAACGTTACTCTGACTGAATTGTGATATTTCGTCTAATTTAACATCAATGAGTCACTCAAATGTAAATAAAAATCCATCACTGCCTTTTGTATTCCAGCCAAACTGGAGTAGACCAACCTGAATTCCAGTGTTGGATGTCCCCGCGTAGTCGGAAGAAGTTCATGTTATGCTGCATCTCTTCAGGACTACAGATTTTCCATAATTAGCCCACTTCTGACACCACTTCTATAAGGGGGTTGTTTATGTTGTTGCCCCGGATGATAATTACACAAAATATTTTTCAGGATTTGTAAGCGGTGGGTCCTTGAGGTATGACAACACTCAGAAGTAAATTTAAACAGTTTTATTAACAAAAGGCTGATTATAAAACATGCACACTACGCGTGCCCATCTTCACTGTGTCTGACATCCTCACAGCCGCTAATTACATTCGTATCGAAAGGCTCCATGGTGAGCTAAGAAAAAAAGACATTTGCGTTGGAGGCCACGCCAGTTATCCGGTGTGCTGCAGACGGCGGCCAATCGCTTACTCCCTGCATCACACTGCGGCTGGACGCACGTGTACTGACCAAGCAAATTGACAGCATTCCATATAGGTTGGCTGGCGAGCGCGAGTTATGTACTGTACGGCTGCGTGCAACCCATAGACCCTTATAGTATATATCATAAACTTAGGGTCACTTTCACATAATGTTTCAATGCTTAACACTACCACAACCATAAAAAAAAATGAAGTTGACATTTAAAAACAAAGCAGACCATCCACTGAAGAAATAAATTCTGTAAATGCTTTAAAATGGTTTATTTACTAGAATTTTAAAGCAATACATAATTTAAGAAAAGTAATGACGAGCTTTCTTTCTGCAATGTTACCACACAACAGTGGAGGTATCACATTGTACAAGAAACATTTAAGGAAAGAACTGAAAGCAACATTGGCATCCAGTTGCCATGACCAATAAAACCAGCTATTCACAAGATGTGACACAATCTGCACAGCTATATGAGTACTTGGGAGAGTATAGTTTGTTTTGAAGGTAAAAAGAAATGGAAAAAAGTCAGAAGGATATCCCGTGAGACTAAATCTGATGATTTTGAGGAAAAAATCCATTTGTGTGATTTTCCTGAATATCTCTCTTTTCAGCAAGTCATGGTTTTGTTCCATGTATGTTCAAACCTGAAGATGGATGCCTTTTGATTCATTAGAAATATGTGGCTCCTTGTAGCTGAATTATAATGCTGTAAGTGTTTTCACCACCATGATAAGTGTATTTAAAGCACTCTATAGTGTCGATGTTTGTCATATTTTAATAATGAAATTTAGTGCAGTCAAAAATTACATGAATGTTTCTTGGGCCGTACTGATGTTGACTGGATAGTCTTTTCCCATAGTCCACGGGATAAGGCTTGGCCAAAGGCTATGTCATAATATTGTCACGTCAAAACCCCAATCAAGTCCAAATCCCAAGACAGGGTCATCAAAGAAGTACAACACTTAGCACTGAAAGCACGTTTGTTATTGACAATATCATATAGCCAGAACAGAACTGAAATTCTGAACTGTGTGCACCTATTTATACAAACCTTAAGTATACCAGAGTATACACATATAAGACATTTCAAGAGCCTTCCCAAAATGATAAATACTAAATAACGAGTAATGCTAGTGGTCAGGTTTGAAGTGGTGACCACAGCAAGGCAGCTAACAATGCTAACCACTATGCCACACTGCACACACTACAGCTCGTGGCAGCGCTCCCTTTCCTGGAGAGACAATGACCTGCCATTTCAGAAATTCTCATTGGAGTCAAATACAACACACTGAATGTAGATCTTGTCAGTGGGCCTCTACATGGTGATGCTCACAGATCCTCCCAGTCTGGTCATGTTGTTACATCCTTTTCACTATTATGAGCACTGAATGTAGCCCTCCTGTCAATGCTTCATAATCATTGTGTGGTGTTCAGTTTCCTTGAACCTCCCATCATTAATCTGCAACTCTGGAGTGTAGCAGGACTTCATACAGAGGACATGGATGATATAACTGCACTTTTGTCTTCTTGATGAAGGGTCAAAATCCTCGACTTCGTATGTGACATCTGAAAGATGATGGAAGGACACAGTACAGACCAAAGCAGTGCTTTAGTAACTTTTCCAATAGTTCCACTTTCCTTACAGGTGTAAAAAGTTATACCAAGTCTCCCGAGTTGCATCTCACTGGCCAATGCTTGGTGTTATGACACTCTAGGTCTTTCTCTTGGGCGTCTAGCTCCGTATGCAAGCCTGTGCTCCTGATGATGAGCTATTTCACGCAGTCGTCCTGAATACCACCCTGTTGAAATGGGAACAGTGTATCAACGGCATATCAAGTGTACTGTTTAAGCCTTGCGACTACGGAGCAGGAAGAACAGTATGAAACTTACAGTGTCTTGCTTTGCTGTGTTGTATGCGAATGTCGCAACAAGCAGTTTCATATTTCAGTCTCTCTGTTAGGCATCAACTTACATCAAAAGGACAACTGCTGACAACTTATTAAAGAATTCTGTGAGGCCATTCATCTGTGAATGGCAGACAGTTGTCATCCTGCTATCACAATGTGAAACTACCTTTGATACCAGTATTGAGTGGAAAACTTTTCCACACTCAGAGATCATGACATGGGTGCTCCGTGCTTCAAAATAATGTCTTCTACAAGAAGCTTCACAATTTTTGGAGTTTCAGCAGTCGGCACAGCACTGGTGACAGCATAGCAAGTGAGGCAGTCAGTGCAGACTATTATCTGTTGATCCCATTTGTCAACTACAGGCACAACTCCCCAAGAAGTTGATTCCAATTGCACTTGGGATTGGTACCAGATGCCCCGGAGGTAATTTCGGCAAGTGCTTCCATCGTCGGCATTCCTTACAGTGACTCACAGTTTCTAACAGATCGGTACAGATCTGGCCAGCGATACCTGCATCTGATTCTGTTTAGAGTCTTGACGAATCCCAGGTGACCATATGTTGGAGTGTCATGGCAATACTTCGGAATGGATGGCTGTAGATGAGCTGGTATAATGAACAGTCATTACAACTCTATTGGCTCATAATTCCTCATATACAATGCTCCACTTATCATCTGGAATTCTCGTTTAATCATTCCCTCCTCCTTCAGATCTTCTACGGTCTTCAGCAGTGCTGGATCTTCCCTCTGTCCAGCACCCATGTCATTTAATGCAGTGATGACAGATTTCATCCACACTACTGTATTTTGCCAAATATCACTCTGAAACCATACTCCTGAAGCTGCAGTTCCCATGGCAGTCAACCGAATGAATCCTTCACATCGGTCAGCCAGCATAGGGAATGGGGGCCCTGTCACAACAGTGAATGGTTTGCTTTATAAACATGGCTGTAACTTGTTGGTGGCCCCAATGATTGCAAGTAATTCTTTTACAGTTGTAGTGTAATCATCTTGGACTTGGACAATACTCTGGAAATATAAGCTATCACCTTTTCAGCACCTTTCCGAATTTGTGCTAGAACTGCATCTATCCCTTAACTGCAAATGCTGGTGTGTAGTTCTGTCTCTGCTCTCTCACCGCACAATGTTAGCACTAAAGAAGATGTCAGTGACTCCTTAAACACAAGGAAAGACCATATTTGCACCTAGTTCCAAGAAAATCTGGCATCTCCGTGCAGTAGTTCTTACAAGGGACATGACTGGGACAGAAGTCCTTTAGGAATCACTGGTAGTACAAGCACAGAAAATCTGTGGTAGCTCCTATTTTCTTCAGATAGGGATGGACTCCATTGCCTTCCACTACATGCCCCAAGATTTTCATTGCTTTGGCAGCAAACGGGCAATTTTTCAGATTCATGCGGAGGCCCACAACCTGAACATTCTTCATTACAGTTGTCAGTCAGCTTAGATGTTCTTTAAATGTCTTCAAAACAATGATGACATCCAGATAGCAAAGACATGTCATTCATTTAAGGTGTCAAAGGTTATGCATCAAATGTTTTAAGGTGGCTGGAGCAGTACACAGACCAAATAGTATAACACCAAACCCATAGAGGCTGTCAGGAGTTATGAAAGCAGTCTTTTCCCAGTCAGCCTTATCAACCTTGATTTGCCAATAGCCTGTATTTGTGTTTATAGTTTAGAAATACTTTGCCACTTTGCAATCCAGGATGTCGGCATCAATGCGTAGAATGGGTAGATGCCTTTCTTCATTCATGATTTTGTCCAGCGATGCAGAAGCATCGTGTGCCAGCCTCCTTCTCCACAATGACCACAGGACAGGTCCACAGACACTCTGAAGGTTCAATGATGTCATCATGCAGCATCTTCTCCACTTCCTCTTGGATAATCTGCCATTCAGCCAGCAACACTGGCTAATTGGTAGATGATCCCCAATGTTGATAAAGTGTTTTACCATGGACCACTTGGTCTGTCTCTCCTCCACTCAGGTTTTCAAAGCACCCAAAAATTGACAGAGAATGGCTGTCACTTGCCAGCATTGTACCTTGGTCATTTGGTCAGGCCAGATCTTGTTGGTCGTTCAATAGGCCAATAGCAACTTCCTCCCCTGTTTTGTCTGCAGTGGTAGCAGTTCAAAATTCTTTGTCAATGACACTATTGCTGCGTTTTCTGTTCAGATGTTCCTACATACATACCTTTAGGGACGGGTTGTGGCTGCTCATGACAGTTAGCGATCCGAAGTTCTCCTTGACCACATAAAGTGTTTATGATCATTGCTGGCATGTAGATTTTGTTTGTAAGCCTAACAGAAGCTTCAAAGTGTAACAGGGCCTCCTGACTGATGACTGGAACTCATTTTGACGAAGATGGCAGAATAACATTTTCAATGGCAAAAAACCACCCAGAGCAATCTTATTTTTCTATGGTTGTTGGAATAGCTTTGTCAATCTGGAGGCTCATGCCTTCCACAGACTATGGCTGCTTATCATGCCTGCAAAAAGTCTCATTCAAGAATAACATTGTCACTGTTAAAACAATGAATTCAAATATATATAATGATCAATATACCTCTTTTTCAACATTCTCTATCATCTCCTGGCATATGATGCTGACATTCATGACTGCTACCTCTTGTGCAACCGGCCTGACATTTCTGGCTGCTGTATACCGCTATATTTCTTCTCTTACTATCTGGTGTATCTGAGAGCGAGCTCATGGTGGTCTTTACAACTGCCATATGGACCACATTCAGCAGCTAATTCTTTTCTGTTGCATTTCTGCTATTCCCTGACACCACTCTATGATTTCCTCTGTCACTGTGACATCCGTTACTAAAAGGGCTTAGTGCATGCTTTCTGTAACTCCTTTCATTAAATGCAAGGTTTTGTTGGCTTTTGTCAGGTTCGGATTCACAATGAGGTATAGGGCCAAAACATTCTGTATATTCTTCTGTGTCATTTCCCCATGACACTGGGCCCTGTTCTTCAACTGTTCTTCCACTAACTGGAGTTCCTGATGGTTGCCACTGAATTTTTCCTTCGGTTTGGCCTGGAGTATCTTCTCTTCATTGTTCTCAAACCACTGCAGGGTTATGCTGTCCAAGTAAAAATGCACATTTGCCACAAATCACCTCATCCCACCTATTGTATTTCATGACTTGACTGAATCCAGTCACTTTGCCACTCTAAGTGGAGTAGACCCAGAAGAAGGCCACTGCAACTGTGACCGAAACGCTGATTTTTCTCCAGCAGCAGGTGTTTTATACATTATGACATGGTAGCATACCGAGATAACGTTTATGTCCACACCTCAATTGTCAAAAGAAGCACTACATGCTGGAAAAGTGTGGGTATCAGAGGATTTCAGGACTTTGGAAAATATATATCTCAAAGAAAAGAATAGGAATGAGAAGCCATACTCTGTGATACATGCTCTTTCACTAAATAAAATATTCTGTAGTATTTTCTTGTGACCAATAATCTTCTTGTGAATTAAACTGTTGGTACAGAACTTTTGAAAAATAAAATCAAAATTACTTATGAAGTAAAGAGCGTAACATTTCTGTAACATGATACATTAATGTTAATTTACTGTCACATATCACTACATATACTCATACTGGCCGAAACTCATCTACTTTATACGTACTGATTCACAGATTTTCCCATTTGTTACATTCAATCACTTTCCTGAGCTGATCCTCCACATGACTGTAAAAGTTCTCAGTACCTTCAATCTTGTCAAGGTTTTGTTCTAGCATCTAAAATAGGAGAAGCATTTGTTATTACTTTGTAACAACAATAACTCATTCACATGAAAATTTTAAGCTAATTATTCCAGTCTTTGCAATTTGCATGACAAATGTTGGAGTGAAAGGTCCTTACCACTATGTTTGTATATCCAAGGGCCTCTGATAGTTGTAACTTAAATTTCATGAGGCCATCTGGTAACTCAGATTTGTGTAAACAAACAGTTGAATCCAGTACTTCTACATTTATCTGTGTGCTGAAAAGAAGGACGTTGTATGTTACTGGCATCAGGTATATAAATTTCAAAGGCATATGTGTAACTTAATGTTCATGAAGATAATAAACCAGCTATAAATAAAAAATTACAAATAATCAGAAATCAAAGGGTAGACACTATCTTGCTTTTATGTGTTTTGCATTGTGCCACTTGTTATGCAAATGAGAACTAGCTAATCTAACTGTATTTCAATTTCTTTAGTATATAGCTGTTCTGTTACAAGGAGAGAGTGATATAAATGTGTGGCCTTGCTTCTAGAAGCTCTGTTGATGATGGTGACACTTAAATATGTCCTAAGGCACGTGACTTACATATAAAATAGTCACTTCAGGATAAACCCAACACTGCAACTGCAGTGTGTAGTTCAAGTCAGCAGATGAACAAGTGGTCCAGTCATCTAATCAACCATATATTTTCAAAAATAGATATGTGATACAACTCAAGTCTTCTACAAGGGTTAGCAAGATACAGAAAAGTAATGTGTGATTATAATTAAAGTACAGCTACTCACAGAGATCCAGTGTGGGCTGGTAATTATTGTACAGCACTGAAATTCTGATGTGTTAATGTGGAACCAATTTACACTGGAAAAAATTAGTTCCAATTTTGACCAACAGGTGCAAATCTGGCACTGTGAATGCAAGAAAGATGTTTCCATACATAATGGATTAGTAACGGGACACGGGCAGAAGAGGTCAAACAAGTGAGAAAGGCACAATGTTGATTTTATTATTTACCACTGCTTACATAATTTGTTCGATATGGGCACTACTGTACAGTGCCACATTTGCATCTTGTCGCCAAAATAGGAAATAATTTTTTCCAAAGTAAATTGGTTCTGCATTTGCATATCTACCAAGTTCCACTGGCTCATGATAATTACACCCCACAATGGAACTCTGTGAGCAGCTGCACATTAATTACAGCCACCCAGTACATGGAAAGAACAAATACTTAGCGATTGGGAATTTGAGCAATAGTCTAGAGTTGAGTCTACCTAAGTAGATCCCTGACAGCTAGCTGCACTGTTACCGGCTCTCAACTGCTAAACGCAAATGGCTGCAGGTAGAAACAGCAGCAGTATATAGAGCTGTGACAATTCTGTAGCTTTGCCATACAAATGTTTACAAAACTGCATTGCGTGACTGGTTGAGGTAGTCATGCAAAGTTGTTGCGTCCAGCTCACTGCAACTGTCAAAGATTTTCTTACACCAATTCAACTACAGGAATAAAATTCCTAATTTTACATCTATTACTTCTACAGCAGGTATAGTGTTTTCTGTTGAGATTCAGAAGAGATCCTGCTACTGAGGTTTAAAAAGAGTATGGAGACTGGTGCTGTAAGAACAGTATACGTAAACACCAGCAACAGCTGTCACTTTGTTTCAGCTGCTCTCCTGGCCCCACTGGGTATGCCCTTAATAAGAGATCAATCTCGTCATTGAGGACCCTGATAAAACTTCTATACATCTATTCCTTAAATTTATTTTACAACACTAGGTAACCATTCTTCCTAAAGGAACACTTTGGATCTGACACTGAATGGTTGAGACAGTCTGTGTTCCTTATCAAAGTGTGGAAGAAAAAGACTATATAAATATAATGCTGCAGGGGAAAAAATTGGGAAACACAGTTATTTCTGAAATTATTATGTTTGAATGCATCACAGCAGTTTCTAGCATTCATCATTGCTTTATAGGAAAGTAAATAGAGACTACAGGATACACACAGAGATATTAGTCAGCACTTATAAATCAAAAACATTTTCAAATGACAGTTATAATTACCCATCCGATGCTTCAGCTGTTATTCCTGCTATGTAAATATGTGGCACACTAAATTCACATTTTACTCTGCTTAGTTTTAAAGTTCCAGCAAGATTTTTCATGGCCATTAAAACATTGCAGAGTTGCTCTCTTCTTTGCAAATGAAGTTCCAACTTTGGTTTCCAAATTTTCAACAAATTCATTTCCTTCAAAAGTTCAGTTTGAACAATGTTTGGTCCCTCTATCTGAACAGCAGACAGTAACAAGCAAAAACGTGAATTATGCCGAATTCGCTGTTTCCCTGTGAATAATGTGAAGCTGGTTATGAATACAAATACTATGTTAAGAAAATCCACTGAAATTACATGCAAAGATGAGGACAGCTGCTACACAAAAAATTGGTAACGTCTGCAAAATTTCCAAACAGACCACTACTGTTTGTGGAAACTGCAAACTAAGGACAAGGCATATCATTACAATGAAATTTACTGCACAGTTTAGAGACATGACAGAACACCAGTGGTTAGAACAAACCAAAACACTTGGCATTTGTCCGCTGCATCGCTCAACAATGCAGTCTGTCCAACTGTGTTCACCACTGTTGCGTCTAACACATACATTGTCATCACTGAGGGACAAGTTGAGGTGGGACTTTTATGAAAACATTACAGTTTGTCATTCCCAAATGCCAGTGATGGTGCGTGCCATGCGTACGCAACCCCCCCCCCCCCCCCCAAACACAAACACACAAACACACAAACACACACACACACACACACACACACACACACACACACACACCGCAGTCTGAGGTGCTGGTGGCTTCTGGTCAACGGAAGTCAATGCAATGGCAAGCATGCCACCAGTCCAGCCCTCAGCAGGCAATGCCGAATCATCTGTGCGGACATGTCCATACTATTGGTAGTGCTCTGACAGTGAGCCAACACTATATGTGAAGCACTGTTCTGTCATTTACAGTCATGTGGCCTAGTTGGCAGTTATCCCATGCTCTGGTCACACTGTGTGATCCAGTACTTGCTCGTCGCAGTGTATGACCCTCTTCTATCCACTGGTTATACATACATATTACTGCCATAGTGTGCCCAGTACATGTGGCAACATCACAGTATGATAAAACTGTTTCTCAGAAACAAATCATTCTGCTCTGTTCATACTAACTCACATGCAGATATTGTGCCCTTTGATGTCAACAAGGCAGATCGGCACACGCTTGCATGTTTCCACTTCAGCTGACTGCTCTGCACCAACTGAATGTGGCATAGCACCAACCTGTCTGTTCTCTCAAAAGAAGGTGTTTCTGGGCCCATGTGCAAGCCATTTCTCTGCATTCTTAACGACGTATTTTAGTTCCATTGTTCTCCACAAACTTCTATTTTGGAGTGATTCAGACCACTCATTCTAAGCATTGCAATGTTCATAAATTGGAATGTAGCCTTCAACAGGACATATACTGTGACAGTATACAAAACATGAATTTAGCAACTGACTAATGGAAATCATGCAAAAAGTTAAATACAGCACAGCATTCCAACACAAAGTTTTCAGATACACTATGAACTAGTGGTAATATGATTACCTCAATATTACACACAAGTGGTCTTGTTAATAATGTAGAAGTTTATAAGTATACAATAGATTTCTGAGCAGTGAATGCGCTCCATTAGTGATTAATGTATTTCAATAGTAAGTAAATGCAATGGGAGTAGAGGGCACAAGAGTGGCAGCTAAGCCCCATTGATGGTTTTGTGGTATGATTGCCCTCCATCACCCCATCCTTGAAGAAGATTTCGAGCATCACACCAATGGACTTGTTACGGAAAGTTGATGAAACAGCTGGGAATCAAGTGCTGAATTAGCCAAGTCTGACCAGAATGTTTCTTCTGGAATGTTGTACAATGTTCCAGAAGATTCAAGAAATTTTGCAGAATCTATCACTGTTCTGTTTTGCTGGTGATACAATCCAGCTCAACAGGGCATATATAGGCGAAGGTGAGGCACGTGCATAAACTTACTTTTGCAAATCAGTTAAATAGGATCAAGGAAAAGTGAAAGTCATAAAAAGTGAAATAAATTTAAGGCAAAGTGATTAGCTTAAGGTAGTGAACAATGACTTAGTGGAATTCTGGCATGTTAAGTAATATTAACAGAGTGGGATCATTGTTACCATTATCAAACATTGTTGAACAGTTCAGTGAATTTAAGAGTATTTAGTATTTTTGAGCGTTCAAGAGTATTTTTGAGTGTAACACTATTAAATATTTACCTTTCTTTTTTTTAAAAAAAAGTTAATTTTTACTACATTTTCAAGTTATCTTTAATATCTTCAGAAACCCAATGAAAATGAAGGCCAAGTACAGTAGTTTTTTTTATTTTTTTCAGCTAGTTCAAAATAAATGGATAGGAAACAGTTGTTATTGGAATAAATTTCCATTATCAATAGCTGACAATAATTTCATTACATAACAAAATTACAAAAAAGATAACTGCATGGAGTCTGCCAATAATCTTGGTACAATGTGAACAGAACTACCTGCTGTTCTTCATCACTCTTTGAGACAGTTATTTTGTAGTAGTTTACTATACAACAACAACAACACATATTTTATCAGCACACTGTCTTTTATAATTTTCATTCACACAGAAGAGATGTGTTTAGCTTGCTTATAGGGTCATTTTACCTGAAATGTAATGCAGTTTCCGGTGGTTTTATTGAGTAACAGCAAAGGTGTTACAAGTTTCCTGACATACGGTGTCAGTAATCTTCTGCATATTATTATGTTAGGACATATGGTATGTTACAATCTACATCTACAGCCATACTCTGAAAAACCACTGTGAAGTGCATGGCAGGGGTACTTCCTATGGATTACATAGGGAATAGAGGAAGAATGATTTCAAATGGCTCTGTTTGTACCATAATTAGCCTGATCTTGTCTCCATGGTCAAAGGAACAATTTGTAGGGGGCTACAGGAAATTTCTAAATTTCTCACTTAACTGAGGTTTGTGGAATTTTGTTAGTAGGCTTTTGCAAGGAAGTTTGCGACTATCTTTCAGTTTCTGCCAGTTCAGTTTTTCAGCATTTCCACAACCCTCCCCCATGAGTCAAATTGACTTATCACCATTTGTGCTTCCCTTCTTTGTTACTCCTATATAACATGTGCCTCACACACTTGACCAATACCGAGCGAGGTGGCACAGTTGTTAGCACACTGGACTTGCATTTGGGAGGACGATGGTTCAATCCCGCATCCAGCCATCCTGATTTAGGTTTTCCATGATTTCCCTAAATCTGCTTCAGGCAAATGCCGAGATGGTTCCTTTGAAAGGGCACAGCCGACTTCCTTCCCTAATCTGATGAGACCAATGGCCTCGTAGTTTGGTCTCATCCCCCAAATCAACCCCAACTTGACCAATATTGTAGGAATGGTTACACTGATTTTTGTTAGCAGTTGTCTTTGTGGAATTATAGCATTTTCTCAGGATCCTACCAAATGTGCTAAGGGCTACCACCTATCAAGCCTATGTGATCTTTCCACTTGAAATCCTCGCAAATAGTTACATCCAATTATTTGTGTGAGTTGACTGATTCCAATTGTGACTCACTGATACTGTAGTCACAGTGTTTCTGAATTTTGTGTAGTGCACAATTCCACATTTCTAAACATTTAAGACAGGTTGCCAATCTTTGTCCCACTTTGAAATCTTGTCAACATCTGATAGAATATTTGTGCAGCTTTTCTGCAACAGTACTTCATTATAAATAACTGCACCATCTGCGGAAAGTCTGAGGTCACTATTAATATTGCCTACCAGGCCATTAATACATAACATGAACAGCAAGGCTCCCATCATGTTTCCCTGGGACTTCCTTGAAGTCATGTGTACATATGTCAGTGACTCTCCATTGAAGATAACATGCTGCGACCTTCCCGCCCATAAATTCTCAATTATTCAGACACAAATTTCATTTGATATCCCAACTGATCATACATTTGTTCATAAGCATTGGAATGGTATCAAGTCAAATGCCCTTCAGAAGTCAAAAAATACTGCTTCTATATACCATATTTCATGACTTTCAGTATGTCATGTGAGAACATTATATGTTGGGTTTTGCTGACTGATAATTTCGGAATGCATGCTGCCTGGCATGGATGGAGTCATTCATTGCGAGACACCATCTTAGATTGGAAATCAGAATATATTCTAAAATTTAAGAACACCTCATTTGTTCCATATCAAACAATGATTAGTCGAAGTCACACAATCTGGACCACTAAGCTTGGATTTCTGCCATTTTATCAATCATTAACATTGGTGACCACATATCTGCCATTGAGGATGGGAATTTGAAATGGAGCCTGGTATGGCATTTCTGAGCACACTTCCTGATGATGGACTGAATAGTACTGAAGAATTGAAGAATTCATTACAAAGTGATAGATGAATTATGTCATTTTACAACACTGACCAAGAGGAATGAGCTGATGAATTCTTGGCTACTGTGCAGCTGAAAAACAATGCTGCATTTCATGTTCATTATTACCATTTACTGTCAGCTTCAGGAAGCCAGTCTACAAGGAAGAAAAAATGTCTGCAATAAAGCTCCTTCACAAACATCAACTGTTCTGCTGTCAGTATCAGTTGTAATAACATATATGTAACATATTCCAATGAGTCAGTATTTTCATCAGTCAGGAAGGGGGGAGGGGAGGGGGGGAACACACACGGACACACAGTGTTACCTGCAACACTTTCACGAACAAAGAGTAACCAAATCAAATAAAAACCCAAGTTTCTAACAAGTGTACGACCTGATGCGGAATAAGCAGCACAGCTGCCTGATTGTACAAGGACTGAACCAAAATGAATAAAAAAGTGGTTCAACTCCTTTATTAGATAGTGGAGAGCATTCAAATTATTGCCCAACATGATTTCCATCAAAAGCACAGTTACTGAACCCAATTCTTAAATCGTCTAAACAGGCAAGTGTACATTATCACACACACTTCTTCATGGTCATTTAAGCCTCATTTTTCTATGCCATTGATAAGGCCAATAGACTAGCACAATTTGCTCATCACTAGATTTGTTACCAAAAAGGTGTGTGGTCTCACTTTGTCATGGTTGGTTTGGATTGCTTTCAGATCATTCCACAGTCTCTTACTTCCTTCTTGTTAATGGGTTCTCTAAGCTTCTAGGTACAATCACTATGGCTTTCTAAGCTGATCACTGGGTCTTAACTTTAAAATTCACAGAAGAAGATGTGACACAATTTCATGGGCTAGTACTCTGTTCCAGATCACAAAGACATGAGCACATTTCAACTCTGTCACTCGATAGGAAAATAAAATGTTTGCAGTGGCTTCAGATGCTTCAAGCCAGTTAAATCAAACTTCAGCCTTCCCTTCTTTCGAAGTAGGTGATGACTGCTAAACTATCTACTTTGCACAGACTTTGCTGAATAAATAGCAACCTTCCTTTGCCAAGAGCTCAACAACAAAATGTTGCATCTACTTGAAATTTATTATTCACCAAAGAGAAAGAAATGGGAAAACATATTCTGAAGCACGCTCTGTCACACACTTCAGCGTGCTTTCCAAAGCATGGACATTGGAAAGTTGAAACTCCTTGAACATGGTAGCAACTATAAAACACACGGTTTAAAGATGATGCACTTGAGTTAAACAACTATTTCAGTCATCATCTCCATATCACTGAATGTGACAGTGTCTTCTTAATAATTCTCCTCCACCATTCCAATGCAAATAACACGCAAAGAATGCTAGGAAGAATGGTGACAATTGATTATGCTGAGCACTCTTTAGTACTGCTTAAGGTTGTTTATTATACTCAACCTTTCTCTCAGCTCACCCAAACCCATTCACACTGCACACTAGGAATGTAATGATACACACTCCAACATACACCTCCAAAAGTAGATCTATTGATGAGAAAGACAAGATCCTGAAAGTAAATCATCCCTGGTGATTCTCAGTAGTGATCTGTATACTGTTCAGCAAAATGGCTTAGGATGCAAACACAGACATTATTGGAGACACTGTGGAAGAAAGTTTGTGGATGCTCCATTAATTTGTTAATATATCAATCCCATACACCTAAGGGCAGCTCAGAAAATGTCCTGTGCTGTTGTTGGGTATGGAATGTTATTTTAAAATCAAGGGGTGAAGGTCCAAGGATTTTAAAATATGGACTGTCAGGAAATTGCCTTTTTAATTGCAAAGAGAGGGTTTAGAAAGTTGTTAAGCAACAAAGAAAAGCAGTGGAGCCAAAAATTCTCAAATCATGTCAACAATGGAAAATTCATCTACACATCACTGCACATTTGTAATTGCAGAAAGGAGTTTATTACATCTACATCTGTACTCGGCAAACCACTGTGGAAAAAGGTAGATCCCATAGTACCATTTATTAGGGCTTTTACCTTCCATTTATATAAGGACCATAGGGTGAATGATTGTTTCAGTGCTTCCATTTGTGTCATAATTAACATAATATTGTCCTAACAATACCCATGGGAGCAATATGTGAGGGTTGTAGTACAGTAGATACCTAAAGTCATCATTTAAAGCCAGTTCTTGAAACTTTGTTAGTAGACTTTCTTGGGATAGTTTCCATCTATCTTCAAGAGTTTCCCAGTTCAGTTCTTTCACCATCTATGCGATACACTCCCACAGGTCAAACAAACCTGTGATCATTTATACTGGCCTTCTCTCTATATGTTCAATATTGCCTGTTAGTCCTATTTGGTATGGGTTCCACACACTTGAGCAATATTCTAAGATGCGTCACACGAGTGCATCTGTCTTTGGGCAGGCTCTAGGGTTCCACAGTAATGTGGATTCCAATTAATGTTTTCACAACCTTGCAAAGTTGAAATATGAGGAACATGCTATACAATCAAAATCACTTACTTTTCCTGAAAACCCAAGTATGTGTTATTTAGTAGTTAATTTCTTGAACATTCATTCGCCTTCCTACCCCAAAGAAAACATTACAGTAACAGCTTTCAATGACAAAAAGAGGCTGTAAATTTTTTGGTTAAATGAAGGAGGGTGAAAATGATTTCAGTTAAGCAGTGTGTAATGCCTGCAAAATCTGAATGTGAATTGTATAAATGAAATAAAGATTTATACAATGTATGAAATATGCACCAACACAAAATTTGCGAAAGATTGAAAGAAAAACTGTCCTAAGGATTTAGAACTGCTCTTGACAGCCAAAGCTCTGAGGGAGATCTATGAGACTGGGCACTCTGAATGGCAAGTGAGATGAAAATTACAGTCTTCCAGGCTTATTTAACCTAGTTAAAGAAATCCAAGAAATTGTACAAAAAAGGAGGTCACAAAATTACAAAGTTTACTTGAAGTAAATGTGTAGAGCAGATGTCGTTAATGGTAATACAACAGATACATTCATAGTGTTGTAAGGCGAAGCTTCTGTTATCCACTAAAATGCTGTAAGTCAATTAGTCACTTTTGTGCAAGAACTGTGTGCAAACTGCACTTTATCATCTCGGGTGAAAAAAGACAGACTTTGCAGTTGATGAATGCTGTGATACATTCTTATGCAACAATGCCAGTTATATGTACAGTGTATTACTGTGTACACAGCTCTATATTTGTCTTCAGGCACCTCAAAGCAAATTAGATCTTGTAATCCAGGTGTAGTAAAATTGGGAAAAATGGGAGAGAATAAGTTTCAATATTACATCCAAAACTACTTCTTAGCAGTTGCAGCAAATAATTCATCACTTTTGATGGAATCTTCACCTGAGCGTAACAATATCTCTGTCTTCAGGATGACAACAGAAAGCCTATTAATATAATCTCGATTTCACCCAGACCTAGTAGTGTGATTTAACCTCTCAATATAGAATTTTTTTATAATGGAAAACATTTTTTGAAAACTGTTGGACAACACACTTTCCAACAGCTCTTTCTAATTTCATATTTATCAATGGAACAGTATTGTTAACCTTCAGACATTTCTGCTTTGTCAGTTTGCATCACCACATTTTATGAATTTGATCAAGTATGCCCGGTATGCAGAACAATAGTCACTATCAATTCTTCCTCCACCACAATTTTGTCTAAATAAAACTAGTAATTACTGTGAAGTGCCTGAATGCATTACTTTTTCTTTTACTGAATGTCTCTGGTGTAAGGGAAATAACTGCTTTCATCATCCAATAGACACTTCGCATCTTTGTGATGACTACATGGAATAAACAAAGAACTGTTTCATTGTCAGTAAAATACACATTACTTAAAAACTGTGATAAGACATAATAACTGTGCTACAAGATTTATAATAAAACACTTCACGCCAACAAATTAAAATCACTGCTGACGTAAGTCATCTGTAATGTCACATCATTTACTGCTTTGACTTTCTTTGCTCTGCTAGTCACTTGTGTAACAATTACATCATCTGCAACAGTTTAGCTTTCGATATGAACTGCAAGCTATTCAAAAATGAATGATTTGAGGTATTTTTGGTATGGTGTAAGTGTTTAGAAACCATGTGTGTGCACTTTAGACTTCGTGTTATGCAGCATTGTGTTCTCTTACCATGGTGGCAGCTGCTTATTTGCGGATTCTCACACTAGGCAGGAAGGGCTGTACAAACCACGGTTATAAGTTGTTCTTTGTATTTAACATTTTTGTTGTGAATCTTAGCAGCTAAAATTTTGACAGTGCATTTCTTTCAGTGTATTCTTCCTGTGTTGGAAATTTCAGGGTACGTCTCGACATGTCGGACTGGACCATTCCCTTGAGTCAAATACTACTTGGATATTGAGAAATACTGCATCAACCTGACTGCCTCGATCCATGCCTTTCAGGATGTCACAGGAGAAAAGTGCAAGTTGGGTTTCATACGATCTATGTTTTCGAAATCCGTGCTAACTGGCATAGATAAGGTCTTTCTGCTTGATTTACCTCATTAGGTGTGAGCTCAGAATATGTTCTTAGATTCTAAAACAAATGGATGACAAAGATATTGGATGGTACTTTTGTTGATAACTTCTGCTACCCTTCTTATAGACAGGTATGGCCTGTGCTTTCCTGCAACTACTGGGCTCAGATTTTTGTTCGACAGCTCTGCAACAGATCAAAGTTAATTGAGGAGCTAACTCGGCTGCAAATTGAGTTTAGAATCTGATAGGTATTCCATCAGCTCCTGAGGCTTTGTTCAGTTTTAATGATTCCAGCTGTTTCTTGATGCCACTGACTCTAATATCTATTTCTCTCATCTTCTTAGTACTTTGTATTATACCTATTATGCACTAGTCTTTGTTTCTTTAAAAGTCTTCAGAGTAATTGTATATTAAGGAGGATCTTTTCCATAATGAACTGTTCTACTGGGTACATTCTATCCACTTGAGTCCTAGTTTCACTACATGCTTCTGTCCTGAAAGTTTCAAGTTCCTCATTGAGATATGACCCTTGTTTGGTTAATTTACTGAACATACAAATCTTCCTACTTGTTTTAGTGACCTTGTGTAGTTTGGTATTCATTGATACTAAAACTGCCTCATGATTAGTGATAAAAGTTTCAATGCAGACATTCTCAAAGAGGTCAGGTCTGTTTGTTGCCATTAGATCTATACACTTTCATCGTCAGTGGCATCCTGAACTACCTGTTTTCAGTGGCATCCTGAACTACCTGTTTTCAGAGAAAGCATTTAGCAATGTTTCATAGCATGTCTTGTCATACCCACCACGAACAAAACTGTAATTATCTCAATTGATTGTTGGATGACTCAAGTCTCCTCCAATGATTACAGTACAATTAGGGAACTTAATGCATCAATGCCAGTATGCTTGCTAGACTTCAACCTGTCTTGTCTAAAGCTTACATGGTCCCAATGAGAGCCTATTTGTGACACTGAAACCTCTCAGTCCATGATCAAAACAGATCCACTTTACATTTGAACATGTACAGTAGCCACAGCCTTCAAGAGCCTATTTCCAAAAGTCAGAGGGTGATTCTACATTTTAGAGCAACAACTGTTTTACTTTGCTGATAAACTGCACAGTGGGACTCCTCGAACAGGTAATAAAATGTCTCTTAAAGTGGATCCGGAAAGCCATGAGACAACACTCTGGTTAAAATAATTCCCAATATGCATCTCTCAACTGCTCCCTTAGGGTTTTTCACATTAAAAGGCCATTTCTCACTGCCACAACTCTAACCTGGTTTACACACTAATTGCAAAATTTATATTCCGGGCACAGGTGTGAACGTTCTCGGAGCATTCTGAGAACACTTTTTGTGTTATGCAATCGCCTTACACAGCTCCCATTTCAGTTTTGAATTTTTCACTATCCTGGTGAAACTGAATTTATGGTGTAGCATTGAGACATTTACACTGATAGAAATGGAAAGTGTTCCACCACGAAGCACTAGTCCAACATTTATCAAACTTTGGGAAGATGTTCATCACTTGACAGGTACTACACCACTGAACTTTTGTTCTGTTCAACTCTGATGTCCACCATCATGAACATCAGTTTGAAGTGCGACTCCTAAGGACACAAATACACTCTTGTATTTGGTATGGCATGGAAGCCAACAGCCTCTGAATGTCATCTCGAGGAATTTCTTGCAATGCCTGAAACACTTTCTTTTTCATGTATGAAGACTGCTGAAAGCATGAATGCACAACTCTCCCCATCAAATTCCAGATATGATTTATGGATTAGAAGTCAGGCAACTGGGCATGTAGGAAAAGATACACTCTTCAAGGAGTTTGAGGTGTGAACTTCAGTGGGCAGTCTTCATTATCCCGAAGGAATAAGCCACATGGTATGCTCCACCACAAAAGGTGTGACAAGGAGTTTTACCAGTACGGCCACATAGGGGCGAGCATTCGGCCTCCATTCAACAGTTACCAAATCAGTCCTGTTGTCATATGCTATAGCTCTTCAAACCATGATTCCAGGAGGAGAAACAAAGATGTTGAAAATCACTGCTCTTTGTAATCTTTCACCTAGTTTTCTATGGACATGTTGGTGTCTACCTGACCGCCACAACCACGAGTGAGACTCATCGCTGAGCAGCACAGAACGCCACTCTGTGTCCCACTTGAGTTGCTCTACAGCATGCAAGTTTCTGTTCTCTATTGTTTGGTATCCACAGTAAATGAAACATAGTACTTCAAGACGTCTAGCCAGTTTCCACTAATTTGTCACCAAAGGCTTGTGGTGAAACTGCCTGTTATCTCTGTTGGATCTCAACTGCTCTCATCCATTTGTCACAAATAGTTGAACATTCTTATCATCTTCTCATGGTGGTGGAGAAGTTTACTGTTTATAACATCCCGTCAACAACAAACGTGTTAGAGACAGAGTACAAGCTACGATTAAGGAAGGAATGAGAAGGAAAGTGGCTGTGCTCTATCTTCCCGACTGAGAGACCACAGGTCAGTCAAGTGTGGCCAATGCAGTCGACAGAGGACTGTGGTCTCCGTAACTGGCCTCAGTTTGTTTGGGGAGATAAGGACAGACCAATCTGAGTTCCAGACTTCCATCAGTTAATGGCACATAAATGACTAAAGGTTCGATTCCAGGACCCCCATTTCCAGAATTGGCATCCTGGTGGCATCCAGTCAGCTCGTTCATTTCCCAAAATCCCAACATGACCGGGGGCCAAATGAAAACAACTGGCTGCCCAGCTTGACGGAGGTTGGAGACAAGAAACTGGATAGCTGTAACCTGAGAGTAACACTGGTCTAAAGCCTGAAGGCTGATAAGGGAGTCACAACAGATTACGATACTCTTGGCGGTGCAAGAACGAACAAGTTAAGGACTAATTTAATGGCCATCAGTTCAGCAGAAGACGCTAAAGTTATTTGGCAGTGTGTTGAGTTCACTGCTCCGTGTACATAAAGCCTGTTTCCCCATTAGCTGTTGAAGCATTGGTGAGTACCACTCCTGAAACCAGACACTTCTCAATGACAGCCAAGAACAGACAGTGAAAAATCTTTTGGACCGAAGGAGACTTTTAGGAAAATCCAAGGTCAGGGCACAAGCCATGGGGGCAGATGCAATGTCTCCCTGACCAGTAGCAACAGTAGAGGAAGTTGCAGTTCCAAACAGGGACACTAGAGGTGTGCAGCAATTGTAAACCAAGTTCTGGGTTGTTGCTGTGGGAGATGGAGCTCCCTTCCAGGGGAAAGGACAGGGTAGTACGGATGTTCAGGGAAGCTATGAATGTATACAGCATAATTCAGCATCTGTTGTTGGCACCTGATAGGCAATGGAGGGACTACAACCTCGACTAGTATACTGTTTACAGGGCTAGTTCAGAAGGCTCCTGTCACAAGTCGGACCCCATAATGATGAACGGGGTCGACTATCCACAATGCTGAGGTAATGCTGAACCACATGCAAGACTTCCATAGTCAAGATGGGACTGAATCAAGTCTTTGTAGAGCCGCAAAAGAATAGAACAATCTCCACCTCAGCTAGTGTTACTGAGGCAATGAAGTATACTGATGTGCCGCCAGCACTTTCACTCAAGTTGACGAAGGTGGGGAAGACATGTCAGGTGGGAGTTGAAGGCTAGTCCCAAAAAGTGGTGTTCTCAACTAAAAGAATGATGATAATGATAATGATGAGTTGGGTTGAGGGGGCACTCGACATCATGGTCATCAGCACCCTGACGAAAAACCAATAGGAAATCTCATGAGTGGGGACGAAGGCTGTCCCCACATGCAGAGCAGTTTATAACGTACTAAAGTCTGCCGCCCTACCCCACCAGTTTAGGGATGAGGCCTGACAGTTCACAAAATTTCACCACTCTGTTAACACTGGTATCGGTATCTGCGAGGACAGTGGGCAGATCTCCAGCGAGACCAAGGGCTGCCCTATTATCAGTATACAGGACACATGTAGCCACAATATGCTGAACTGAAAGCGGCACACCACAAACTTCACAGAAAGGTGGATCCTCCCCCCCGGAGAAGGAAGCTATATGTGAAAGGGATATGCCTATATGCCTGATGCGCAGTCTGGTAAGCAAAACCTCCATCCAGCAGCGAGGCTGACACGAAGTCCGCCAAGCTTTTGTGGTCGGTTTGAGTGACCGCAGTTTGTTGTCTGACACCTGCAACCATTCAGTCTCCCACTGACGCATGATGCATCTGCAAGAAAATGAGATAATGGCATGCAACGGGATGGGACATTGATGAACAGCACCATCCCAACATGCTTCCTTGGCAGCTTTATCAGTCATGTCGCGTTACCCTGTATCCCAACATGGCCAGGTACCCATCAAAATATCACCTCCTTGCCACAGTGTTGGAGCCGCTGTAAGCAGTCATGGATGAGCTGAATCAGCGGGTCTACCGGATACATTTGGTGAAGCGCTTGCAGTGCACTAAGAGAGTCTTAACAGACAAGAAAACTCGTACGGTGATGTCTGTGAACCCTCTCCAGTGCCATTAAAATGCCATATAACTCCGCATAACAACTTGTAAATTGTTCTGGAGGACACACTTTAAAAACTCTATCAGGGAAAACCACAGAACAACCGAGAGCATTCCCCTGCTGGGATCCATCTGTATAAATAACGATAAAACGATGGTACATACTTAAAATAGATGAAAACAAAGTTGTAAAAACCATAACTGGAGTACAATTTTTTGGGTACTGCGCCAAGCTTAAAATCACTTTGGGCCTCCGAAGACACCAAGGCGGCAGTGCGTTCCACCCCTGGGTGTGTATTTCCATGTCTGAGAGCTCCAGATCCTTGAGGCAGGCCGTAACACATATACCAAATGGCTGGGTCACGTGGGGCCGATTCCTGAATAGTCGTTCGAAGGCGGGTTGGATCACTGAACTAAATGCCAACGACTGAGGTAACGCTGAGATTTTCAGCACCTGTCGAGCCAAAAGGATATGTCGCCAAATCCAGAGTGGTGGTTCACCAGTTTCTGCACACAGACTCTGAACTGGGCTGGTCCGAAAGGCTCCAGTCGATATCCAAATGCCCGCATGGTGGACAGCATCTAACATTCTGAGGTAGGAAGAACAGGCCGATCCATAGACCATGCTGCAACAGTGGAAGAACGGGCCGATCCATAGACCATGCTGCAACAGTGGAAGAACGGGCCGATCCATAGACCATGCTGCAACAGTGGAAGAACGGGCCGATCCATAGACCATGCTGCCACAGTCTAAGCGTGATAGAACAAATCCCCTATAAAACTGTAGGAGGTGGGACCTGTCAGCTGCCCATGTTTTACCACCAAGGCATTTCAAAATGTTTAACAACTGGAAGCCCTTTGTTCTTAGGTCTTTCAGGTGTGGGAGCCATGTTAATTTCGAGTCAAATAATAAACACAAAAAGTGCACTGTGTCTTGAAAAAGTAAAATATGGTCCCCCATTGTAAGCTCTGGTTGGTTAAAACTCCAACAAGCACGATTAAAATTAACACACGCAGTCTTCTCAGGTGAGAACTGAAAACCAGTTGTCTGGGCCCAGGTTTCCTGCCTCCTAATGGTCAGGTGTAGCTGCCTCGTCATTGTCGTTGTAAAATCAGAGGAAGAGTAGAAGATTGCAAAGTCATCCACAAACAAAGAGCATTTGACAGGGCTCCTGACTGCAGAGGAAATGCCATTGATAGCGATGGCAAACAATATAACATGAGGACACTGCCCTGGAGCACACCATTCTCCTGAACATAGCAATCAGATATGGCATTGCCAATGTGATAACAAAAACGCCTGTCCTCGACAAAGGATTGGATCAGAAGCGGCAGGCGTCCAAGTAGTTCCCATTCATGAAGTTGGCGAAGGATGTTGTACCTCCAAGTAGTGTCATATGCTTTTTCGAGGTCAAAAAACACACAAACTAAATGGTTTCGGTGTAAGAAGGGCTCCTGTATCATCGTCGCCAGTAGAATTAAGTTGTCAAGAGTGGAATGGTAGTGCCTGAAACCACACTGGGAGCGGTTCAGTTAATCTTGGGATATGAGCAGCCAGACGAAGAAGTGGTTGACCATGCGTTCAAGAGTCTTACCTATACAACTAGAAAGGACGACACTCCGATAACTGTTAGGGGCGCTCGGGTCCTCACCTGGTTTCCAGAATGGAATTAAGATTGCCTCCTTCCAAGTCATGGGGTACTGTCCATCAAACCAAATCTGATTGAAACAAGAGAGGAGCTGACCTTTTGCTTCAGAGCACAAATGACAAAGCATGGTATAATGGATCTCACCAGGACCCGGAGCAGTGTCTTTGGCTGCAGATAAAGCTGGTTCCAGTTCCCACATGGAGACTTCTTCATTACGCGAGAAAAAATTGAGCTGCCTCATCTCTGCAGTCCGACGGAATACCTGAACAGCAGGAGCTTGTCTGGATGACTTAGTAACAGTAAAGAAGTGTTCAGCTAAAACATGAGCCATCTCTTCTGGCATGTCTACCAAGACCCCATTTTTTGACAAGGCCGTAAGGGGATGTGGACTACCCTTGCCTGAAATCTGTCTTATTGATTCCCAAACGTGCACAGCGGAAGTGGACCAATTAATGGAAGTCGTGAATTCACTCCAGGAAGCCTTCTTCCGCTCTTTGATCACTCGCCTTGCATGTGCTTGTCTGTAGTTGGACACCGTTTGAAGTTCCGAAGAGCTGTCCATCTGGCCCTGATTGCCAATCGACAGTCGTCATTCCACCATGGTACAGGCCATTGTCCGAGGTGGTTACTAGACCTGGGGATGGACTCTGTGGCAGCCCTTTGGATCTCATGACTGATATGGGCCACCACCTCTTGTGCACAATCCTTTCGTTCAAAAATAGCCTGTCGACTGTACTGTAACCAATTTTCTCTTTGTATCACCCACCTGCGTGGTCTCCTGCTGGTCAGTCCTAGGCAGCAGATGAACCCACACTGGGAAGTGGTCACTAGAATGTAAATCAGGAGCCACTTCCCACTGAACTGAATCTGTAATAGCTCAGGAACAAAAGCAAAGAGCAACAGCTGAAAAAGACCCTGTAGCTGTGGAAAAGTGAGTCAGCTGACCCACGTTCAGAAGGCAGATATCCTCAGAATGGACAAGTCGCTCGATCAGCCTACCACTGGAGCCAGTAGTAGCCAAGCCCCACAGCACATTGTGGGCATTGAAGTCCCCCACAAGAAGGAATGGGCGCGAAAGTGCCTGGAAGAGGTCTGCCAGTGCGTCCACATCCAAATTGTCATGGGGAGGGGGGCAGGTACAAAGAAACTTCTACAGCAATTGCTTGGATGGTCATGGATAGAGAAACAGCAGAGGAGTGGTATCTGTTATCAAGAAAAATAGCCATTCCATCTTTAGCCCTGCCTACAGCAGTATCGTCTTTCCTGTATATGTGGTAGCTCCGTAATGTAGGTGTCTCTGTGACTTTAAAATGCGTTTCTTGTAAGCAGATGCAGAATGGTTTATCCTGGACTAGCAGCTGCAGTTCTTCCAAATGTGAGCGATATCCATTCAAATTCCACTGCAACACAGAAATCGCTATGGAAGCTTTCTCCCTCATAGGCAGTGATTTACCGGGGAGGTCAGGGGGAACCTTAGCCAGTTCCGCGTTCTCTAGTTCTTCTGATTGGAAGTCCGTATCTTCAAGAGCATAGTCGCCATCAGAAAGGGAGAGCGCTCGTCGATCTGAAGGCTTACCTACCACTTTCTTGGACTTAGAACTACTTTTAGGAGGACGTTTTTCTTTACTGACAGGAGGAGGAGGCTGCCTGGGTTGCTGGGATGGCTTAGGTGGCTTCTGAAGTTGGGGAGTGGTATGTGGCTTAGGTGGTAAGTCTACTGCTGACGGCTTCCGAGCGACATCAGTTGCAAGTGGAGCATTTCCCTCACAGGTACAGCAACAAGTGCATGTGCTCATACTTGAATCTGTGGTCTGAGTTTGTGTGAAGGCATCACACTTAGCTATTGGTGTTTTAAGGGCTGATGCAAAAGAAGTTGCAAAAACTGGTGGTTGCATGGCTTTGTAAGCCTTTTTAGCTTCACCATAGGGTATGTGTGTCTGTACTTTCAACTCCTGAATTTTCTTTTCCTCATTGTAAACCCCACACTTTCTGCTCTACACTGGGTGATCCCCAGAGCAGTTAACACATTTCAGAGGAAGTGTACAAGAAGTCCCTGAATCGTGTGCAGAGTCTCCACAATTGCCACATGTAGCCTTCCCATTACACCCCATACTAGTATGGCCAAATCTTTGACATTTATAGCAGTGCATGGGGTTAGGAACAAACGGGTAAACCTTAAGGCGGATGCCAGCAAGGATTTATTCCAGTAATTCTGGAGTACTAAACATTAGGATAAACGTTGCCGATTTTTCCAATTTGCCATTGACTCTCCTCATATAATTCTGCACCTCTTTGACACCCACATTCTTCCACTCTTCACGTAACTCCGCGGGGTCCATCTCCATTATATCGGAGCAGGAAACCAGGCCCTTACTATAGTTAAGGGTGTTATGCAATTCAGCCTGGACTGGAGAGTCATCTAGAAGCTTAGATATTTGGGTGGAATTAGCAGTTTCCACCAAAGGCGTTCCATTACGTAGTCGTTTGACACTTTTCAGAGACCCAGCTATACCTTCCAATGCCTTGTTAATATAAAAAGGGGATATCTTCTCAAAGCTTCCCCTGCTTCGCTTCATTACAATGAGAGTGTTATGGCACATTAATGCCCTGTTACTATTAGTGGGAGACTACTTTTCGGGAGGACTGACCAACCGAGCTCTCTTTGAGGAGTGGGTGTAGTTGCCTGATGGTACACTCATCCGTCAGGAGTAGTTGTTTCATGAGGCAGTTCCATAAGGATCCCACGAGATGCCAGGGAAACAACCGTCGATCTAGGCAGAGCCCTGCATGCCTGAGCAAGCCGATTCAACTGGGGTGTGGCAGCTGCCCCAGAGATTGCTCGCTAAAGACTGTTTCACCTTGGCGGCCATTCACCTCCTCAGCACGTAGCCCACCTTGAAGTTGAGGTTTTTTTTTATAGAGGTGGGTACCTTCCTCGCAGTCCAGGTGGTGAAGCCAAGACCCCCATTCTCCAAAACGCACAACATCCCACAGCCGCGCCTCACGGTGGTCGTTGAAGTATGACCAGAGCTTAAAGTGACAGATGACTGGTGGCGCTTACCAGTCCCCAGCTCAGGAACCCTGGGGTCGCCAAGCCCGTACTCAGCAAACGAATGCTGAGCTCCTGAGGGGTCAACTAAAAGAAGTAATTGATCATCTATGTAAAGCTCTGGGTGTGAGTGGGCAGTACGATGGCGACAGAAGTGCATGACATGAGTCTTGGCGGCTTAAAACCGAAAGCCATGGATGAGAGCCCATGACTGTTCCTTTCGTATGGCATCCTGTAGGCAATGCTCAGCAACAAACATACTAGAGGATCAATAATAAAAGCAAAAATCATTGGCATATAAGGAGGCTGATACAGCCGCCGCCAGACCATTGATGGCCACCAGAAAGAGGGGGACACTCAGTACAGAGCCCTGCAGGATCCCTCCTCTTAGATATGGGACATACTGAGTGAAGCACCCCCCCCCCCCCCCCTCCCCTCCCCAGAACATACGGTGCGACAGGAAGTTCTTAACAAAAACTGGGAGAGGACCCAGGAGAGTCCACTCATGTAATGTAGTAGAGGTGTGGTGACACTATGTCATGTCATAAGCCTTCTGTAGGTCTAAAAAGACAGCAATGAGGTGCTGATGACATGCAAAGGCCGTCCAGGTGATGGACTCCAGGTGAACCAAATTATCAGCAGTGGAGTGGCCTCTGCAAAAACCACCCTGAGATGCAGCCCAAAGGCCCCGAGACAATTGTTTGCTCACAATGCATTTGAGCGACTTATAGATAATGTTGATAAGGCTGACTGGGTGATAACCATCCATCTTGAGGGCGTTCTTACTTGTTTCAGTACTGGAAATAACGTGCTTTCATGCCAGATATATGGAACTCCCCCTTGTCCCAGATCCGATTAAAGAGGATAAGGAAGTGATGCTGACAATCCACTGAGAGAAGTTTCAGCATTTGGTTGTGGATATGGTCTGACCCTGGCACTGTGTCAGGGCAATGGTTAGGGGATTGGACAGTTCCCACTCGCTAAATGGTGCATTATACAGCTCCAGATGACGGGTAGTAAAAGGTACGCCCATTTGCTCCACTCGCTGTTTTATGAGCAGGGTGGTAGTTCTCAGATGCAGATGCATGAATGTAATCCTCAGCAAAATGTTCAGCGACAGTGTTTGCATCAGTTTAAATGGCACCATATAAGGAAATATTTGGTATATCGGCAAAGGACAGGAAGCCATAGAGGTGTTTCATCTTTGCCCATACCTGGGATGGAGAGGTACATGATCCAATGGTGGAAATATACTGTTCCCAGGATTCTTGCTTTCATCATTTTATGAGGTAGCGGATGTGGGCACTGAGCCGTTTAAAGGCAATGAGGTGCTCCAGTGAAGGGTGCCACTTACTGCATTGCAGATCTCATTTATGATGTTTCATGGTTGCAGTGATCTCTGGGGTCCACTGGGGTACCATCTTCCAATGGGGGGAACCCGAGGAAGAGGGGATGGTTTGGTTGGCCGCCAAAAAAATGGCTGCCATTGTATGCTGAACAACCACATGGGTCCTGCCTAATGGTGGGGAGCTAAGGACGACAGCAGTGATGAACCCACCCCAGTCAACATTACAGAGAATCATCTGGGTGGGTATCCAGGAGAACAACACTGAGGGAGGGACAGGAATGTCGGGAAATGGTCACAACCACACAGGTCTCTGTGTACCCTCCAGGTTCTGCACGCCACACTGAAGTGGGGGCACCAGAGCTGAAGAGGCAAAGAACAAGCTGTGCCAGTAAAGTTTTGATGTCTTTACCACAGCCAGTGATCATTGTTCCACTTAATAAAGGATTATGGGTGTTGAAGTTGCCTAAGAGTAGGAATGGGGAAAGAGCTGAGATGGTAATGCTGACAGTACGTCCTGGGACATGACATCATAGGGAGAGAGATAAACCTGTTGGTAAAAACGGTAAAAACCTGACGTACCCATACCAGAACAGCCACAGCCTCAAATGGTATATCAAGAGGCACAAGTTCACTTTATACTGAGTCCAGCATATATCTACAAACTCCACCTGGTGCCCTCTCATCTTTGGTATGATTCCTGAAATAACCCTGGTAACCACGAAGGGCAGGGGGTACAAGTGCCTGGAAACCATGTTTCCTGGATGGCAACACAGATGCAAGGAATGTGCTTAAAACTGCCATAGCTCAGAAAAGTGGTGGAAGAATCTGTTACAATTCCACTGGAGGATAAGACACTCTTAACACTGTGGAGACACGAAGCGACTGGGGGGGGGGGAGAGAGGGTGAGGGCGCAGGTTAAGACCCAGGGTCATGTACTGCCATCAGTTTGGATCCCGTGTGCCTGGAGAGATCTGATGTCTCCGGTGCCACCGGGATCTCCACCTTGGCCACAGAAGGAGTACAAGCAGAGTCCAGTGGCATGGAGACCACAAGAGTTTCCTTCATCTTAGAGGGCTTCTTTTTTTCTTCTCGTCCTTTTTCTCCTTAGAAGATGAGAAGATTTCCCTGAATTAGTTTCAGGGATAGAGGAAGAACAAAAAGTCTAAAGGCCAGCAGTCTGTGGTTCCTTCAGCCACTGGTTGGCATCTGGCTGTGGAGCAGCAGAAACCATGGAAGGTAGAGTCCCAAGGGACCTCTTCCTAGCTAGAGGAGGATGAGGTGCCTCTGGCTGGGGGATGGGGACCTGTGTCCCCAGCAGGTGGAGAGCCATTGCTCCCAAAGTGCGTGTGATGTAAGCACCAGAAGTGGTCCCAACCACCTAGAAGGCAGGTACCAGTGGGCAGCTCTGAGGGCCCACTGTAAGAGGTGCAACAGAGGATGGCACCATTGGCAGAAAAGGCAACGACATTGCAGCTGTAGTGTAAGATAGTGTCATTTGTCCGTAACTAAGACACTCGTACTTTTTTTGTGGACTCTTGATATGTGAGCTTGTCCAGGCTCTTGTACTCCTTGATATTCTTCACTTGCTTACAAACAGAGCAGGGAGAGTGGAGCTTGCCACAGTTTACGCAGATGGGGGGTAGGGGCACAAGGAACATTCACGTGCAGCTGATGTCCTCTATCTTTGCAAACTAGGACAGCTTTGCATCGGGAAGACACATGTCCGAACTTCATACACCTAAAGCACCTCACTGGATGGGTTTCACGTCACACTGGTAGACCATCATATTGACCTTCTCAGGTAACGTACCACCCTGGAAAGCCAAGATGAAGACCCCAGTAGGAACCCTTGTTTTCCTTTGGTTCCCTATGGACAAGACGGATGAAATGCACACACTGTCACTCTAAGTTCGCCCCCAGCAGTTCATCAGATTGCAGAAGAAGATCACGGTGAAAGATGAGGCCCTGAACCATACTGAGAGTCTTGCGGAGAGTGACAATCATGGGAATGTCACACAACTTTCACAAAAGAGCAGTGCCTGTGACTAGGCAGGAGATGACATTTTAATGAGTATGAAACTGCTCTTCATCTTAGAGATGTCTACAACTTGATCATATTTGTCTCCAACGTTTCCCATAAAAAATTACGGCTTTGTGACCAAAAAGGCGTCCCTGTTGGTCCTGGTACAGGCCAGGTACTGGGGGAGGGGGAGGGATTTTACTCCTTATCATCTTTCCAGCATTCCTCCAATGGTGTGGCACAGGAAGGGAACGCACAAACAATGCGTTAAGGGCAGTCAAGTCAAGGCATTACAACCACGGAATGAAAAAGAATAAACAGAATCTATGCAGGATGGGCAACCCATCGCCAACAGACCCTGGGCAGGGGTGGAGGGTGGAGCGTGCAGGGAAGGGAAGTGGGGGGGAGGGGGGGGAGGGGGGCAGGCGGAGGGCATTGAGGGATCCTCCCGTCTGAGAATGTGACCACAGGTCAGCCAAGTGTGGCCAATGCAGAGTTAACAGAGGTCTGTGGTCTCCTTAACTGGCCTCAGTTTGTTTGAGGAGATCAGGACAGGCCAATCTGAGTTCCATACTTCCATCAGTCGATGGCACATAAATGACTAAAGGTCTGGCTCTGGAACCCTATTTCCAGAATTGGCATCCTGGTGACATCTGGTCAGCTCGTTCATTTCCCGAAATCCCAAATGACCACGAACCAAACAAAAATGACTGGCCACCCATCTTGATGGAGATCGTACTTCATCGTATCATATGAGGGCTTTCCACCTGAAGAGACTGCTGGGGCCGTGTGATCACCAGCGGGAGAAAGTTTCAGTCATTTCAGGTGCGAACTATCTGCCGTGGCACCACCCATTCTGAATGAGGGTTCTCCCCATGGGCACCACCCAGCCACAGCAACAGCTACTGATCAGTAATCCATTGCCAGGAGTCCCCGTGCCCCAGTCATGATGTGCCCATAGTCCACGATAGTCCATGGCGTATGAGGGGAATGTGCAGGGCAGGCACAAACAGTGTGATTCCTGCATTGTTGGGGGAGGAGGGGGGGGGGAGGGAGGTTACCATCGTGCAGGTCCTTGCACATCAAATCCAATAAGGGGGACCATATAATCACTAATGGACGGTGAAGAAAGCACCGGAAGTGAAAGTAAAAATCAAGATCTAAATCATTTAACAAGACCGCGCAGAGTCTGCACCAAAAAAGGCCATCCAACAGAAATGGCCAAAATGTAGGTTTGCAGCACAGAAAGAGGAAGCAATGCTGCAAAGGTGGGGACCCGTGGAAGCCAAGCATTTACTCGTCAAAAGAGTGGTGGGGGCTTGGGTGGAGTGCGATATTGCCACTACTGTTCACAATAGATATAAATGACTTGGTAAACAATGTTTATCCCTATGAAGCTATTCCCACACTATGCAGTTGTGTTCACAAATGCTATGCATACACAAATGCAATGCTTTTGGATATTTGTTTGGAAATACAGCTTCCTGCAGAGCTTGACAGATGACTCTGAACATAAATAAATGTAATGCAATAGGTATAAGTAGATGAAAAGATTCATTGCATGTAAAGTCAACACAGTGATTTTACTCTCCATCTCAGATTTCGAAGAACCTTGGCAGAAAGATACTCTGAAAACATATTAAGAAGAATTTCCAGTTTTATTAAAATAAGTCAACCCATTTCGAAAATATGGCAATGTGAAGTTGTTAAAAATTGCCAAAAAAACATCCCAAAGCCATAAATTCAAATTGCTGTAGCAACTCTCCTAATTAAACTAAAATGATTGGAGAGGTGCCATTTTGCAGCAATTTTTCGTGAGCTTTTCTATGATATACAATACAATATGGGTATACAAATTTGTAATTTATCAAAAAGAGCATCTTCATATTTCTTTTAAAAGAATTGTATACAATACTTCACATTAATGTTAACTAATTCCCTAAGTATGAAAGTGGGATTGTCATGGATTCATAGCTTCATAAAAGTTCAAAAATACAAGTTTCTCTAAAAAATTACATTTGCATAAAATTTATCAATTTCAGCAAAAATATACATAACTTTATTATTAACACATCTATGTACACATTTAAATTTACTGTCAACAGACACACACACACACATTTTTGAAATGCCATTTGCAAAACCTGAGACAAACAATGTGTGTTTTAAGGTTTCACATCTTTTTAAAATTTCCTTTTTTCACAGCAACATCCTCAGGAATTTGATATATTGTTCCTCTTGGTGTTAATGGGTTTATTTTACAAAGAAGACCATTTACAGACACCCATAGATTAACAGGTTTTGTAGGATATTCAGAAGACAGTGATTGGCCAGCTGGGTGAAGGGATGTTGACTTTAACTTCATCAAAACTTTCATCTTTTGTTACATCTACACTTACATCTAAATACACATTCCACAAGCCACTGTGTGGAGCATGATGTATGGTACCCTGTACCACTACTAGTCATGTCTTTTCCCATTCCACTCGCAAATAAAGCAAGGGGAAAAATGACTGTCTACTTACCTTCACTTGAGCTCTAATTTCTCATAACTTACCTTCATGGTTCTTACACAAACTGTATGCTGGCGGCAGTAGAATCGTTCTGAACTCAGATTTGAATGCCGGTTCTCTAAATTTTCTTGACAGTGTACCTCAGAAAAAAATGTCGCCTACCCTCCAGGGATACCAATTTGAGTTCCTGAAGAATCTCAGTAACATTGGGATCAGTAACAAATCTAGCAGCCTATCTTTGAATTGCTTCAATGTCTTCCTTTAATCTGACATAGGGTGGAGCCCAAACACTTGAGCATGTACTCAAGAATAGGTCGCTCTAGTGTCCTATATGCAGTCTCCTTTACAGATGAACAACACTTTACCAAAATTTTCCTAATAAACCAAAGTCAAACATTCATCTAGCCTACCACAATCCTCACATGCTCATTCCATTTCATATAGCTATGTAACATTATGGCCATATATTTAAATGAAGTGACTGTGGCAAGCAGTACACTACTAATGCTATATCCGAACGTTAAGGATTTGCTTCTCCTACTCACCTTTATTAACTTACATTTTTCTACATTTAGAGCTACCTGCCGTACATCACACCAATAGAAATTTTGTCAAACTCATCTTGTATCCTTAAACAGTCACTCAACTTTGACATCTTACCATACACAACAGCATCACCAGCAAACAAACGCAGATTGCTGCGCACTCTGTCTGCAAGATCGTTTATGTATATAGAAAATTACAGCAGTCCAACTGCAGTTCCCTGAGGCACTCGTGACAATACCTTTGCCTCTGGTGAACACTCATTGGTAAGGACAACATATAGGTTCTATTACTTATGAAGACTGAGCCACTCGCATATCTGAGAACCTTTTCCATATGCTCATACCTTTGTTAACAGTCTGCAGTAGATGATCGTGGTGGATGCTTTCCAGAAATCTAGAAATATGGAATCGTATCATGTGAGAAAAGGGAAAGCTACACTTCATACGAGCAGTGCATTCTAAAAACAAGCTGATTGGTGTACGTGAGTTTCTCAGTTTCATAAAAATTTATTATATTCAAACTGAAAACATGTTCAAGGATTCTACAGCAAACCAATGTTAGCGATATTGGTTAGTAATTTTGTGGGTCCACTCCTACATCCTACTTACATATAGGAATCACCGGTGCTTTGTTAAAACATATGCTAGTCACCGTTTCTTATTGCAGATGGCAGTAATGTATCCATGAATACCTCACAAAGCCAGTTTCTCTGGAGATTTTTGTGACTTTTGAAAGTAGATTCTTTCATATCTGAGAAAGTCTTCACCATCTTCTCCCAATTCACATCCCCTCACCATCACTGTGCTCTGCCAATGCACCCACTGGTCTTTTCTCCTTCTCTGCTCTTCTCTTTTACCACCCCATTCCTCCAAAGCATCCTGATGCTGCACCTGGCAGCCTTGTCCGGCTAACATTTAGTCCCTGCATGTTCCACCAGGCAGTGCTGACTACTCCTTCCCCTATGCCCTGGTATTTCTCCCCCTACTTGTTCCACTCCAGATTGCTGTTTACATTCGATGTGATACCTATGCATTCTGGCCAAAGAAGCCGGAGATAGAGGTCATGTGTGCTCCAGATGTGTTTGCTTGCATGAATGTGTGGGTTTTCTTTCCTGAAGAAGGCTTTGGCTGAAAGCTCAATGTGTAACATCTTTTTGTTGCATCTGTCTGAGCTCAGCGTGTCATCTTTATGTCGAGTATCAGTCTGTCCTTTCCATAATACTGTTGAGATTTGCCAATCTTTTTGAAGCTCTTGATGCTATCAGTGCTATCAGTATAAACGCATGTAACCTCTGTGTCTGTCTGTAAGTAGGAAACTGACTCTAAAGCACTCTTCTATAAATCCCTTAGTTTCAATGTACACTTCTTACATTGAAAATCTAAGTGTGCATATGTAATGCTTTTGACTGCCCAGTCAAAAAGTTGTTTTGGTGTAGGAATTTGGTTATCATATGGCCTCTGCAGATTTGCTTTTGTTGCTGCTCTCTTAACAGTCACTGAAATCATCAAAAGGTTGTTTTCCAAAAAATTCCATTCTGTTTTGATGCCAAAATATTCGTCATAAAAATGTAAGTTTACAACATTGTTCCCATTTTTTTTTTTTTTTACTTACAAATGGATGCATTGTTGCATGAGCACATGACCAATATCTCTGGGCCTCATTTTGGATCACAAAAGTGTAATTCTCACAAAAGTCACATGTAACAACATATTCACCCTCATTGAAGTTTTCCTTAACTTCATTTATGTAACAGCTTTTGCTGCTTAGCTAGAAAATCATGTGGTCAGTTTTTCAGAAAATAATTCAATAAACTTGGATGAGGTCTTCTGCATTGTTCTTAAGTTACATATGTCTACTGAAATCCACTGTCGAAAAGTGATATTTTCAACCATGTTATTATCAAATGCATTCTGTGGTGTACTTTTTGTTGGATCGTTTCCTGGGCAAGAACTACAGTTTCTTATAATAAACTGATGCTGGAATGCGTAACAGTTTTGCCGAACAGTGTTGATAAGCAGCCAATTCTCCAGAGGTTAACATATCGGTCTTAGCATTTTCTATCATGAGTTTGACAGTTTGATGTATTGAGCAAACATGTCATACTGAATGTTCCGCTTTGTCTTGCAAAATGGCAGAGTCCTGGCCATAGCTCTCCAAATTTAGAAAACCCAATCTTCATATCTTGGAATGTATCTTTGAAATTTTTATATGCTTATTTTGAAGTGCACAAAATATGTCTTTTAGATATCACTGTTATGTCTCCATTCTTCCCCTTCACAGTTAAGCAGATTCTCTTCCCACCATTCTCTACTTATTTCAATGATTCCATAAAAAGAGTTATATATTATTTGCACAACTTCTTGTGACTAATTCTTTACTGTTTTTGGTCAGAACTTTCTAATGCACCTCTTTCCTTCAAAAGTCATTTTGCCATGTGTACTATGCAGTTAGGAGCAACGAGCTCACATATTATCTTTCCTATATTCCAAGATTCAAGCAAAAATATGAGTAGCATTACTTCTTTTCTAATACTTGAAGAAAAATCCATTTTCAGATGACCTATGACAGATTATTCCAGTGACCCACATTCAGTTTCTGAGGAATCCTCTGCATTAGCAAATAGTTGTTTTTTCAAATGATAACCCAATTAATCTGCTTCCTACAGTTACCACAAATTTTTGATATCTTTGGGATATTAGGAAACATTACACACATCCAATTAGCCACATTTCTTAGCTGCTTTATATTTTTCACAGAATGATTAGATTTTTTTTTTTTTAAAGGAAGCAACACAGTAGTGTCTGATATCTTTTTTAATGAGCCATTGTATATCACCTCACAGATCTCGAGTAATTAAAATGTAGACATGTTTATGAAGAGAATATTTTGAAAAAATACTGAAACTATGAGTAATGACTTTGATAATAAGTTTTTACTTTCCAATACCTCACAAAAAATTAATGAAACTGTTAATAACCGACATCATTCACATTCACCAAATGCCACTAAATCAGTATGAGGACTGATCAGGGGTGTGCGTCTGTGTGTGTGTAGTTCAAATCAACTTTCCTAGAACATTTATTTTTTTAAAAACTTATATTTTTAGTCATTCTAGTAATCTAATCACCCATCATAGTCACTAGTTACAATTTAAACATACTACAGATACATTTACGAGAAAGTGAACATTTATTTATCGGTAAGTTATGTATATTTCTGGTTAAAGCTACAAATTTTCAAAAATTTAATTTTTTAGTGAAATATGTCTTTATGAAATTTTATTAAAGTGTGAAGATATGACAGTCTCACTTTCATACCCAGGGAACTTGTTAACAACAATGTGCATGTTGGATACAATTTTTTTGAAATTTTAAGATGTGCTCTTTCATAAATTAAAAATTTAAATTTTCATTTAAATTTGAAAAACAATTTTCATCTCAATTGTGTGTTGTGTTACATATCATAACAAACCTCATGGAAAATGCTGCAAAATGACACATCATTTTAGCTTAATTAGGACAATTTTTAAAAACTTCACATTGCTGTACTTTCAAAATGGGTTGACATATTTAAATAGAACCAGGTATTTTTCTTATATGTACCAAGTTTCTTCAAAATCTGAAATGGCGTGTTAGAATCCATATTAAAATTGTGTTAATTTGACATGGAATGTTCCATTCAAGTATCTAAAAGTACTTGCTCAGATCAGTTTTAAATGGATCATGTGGAAGATTTACACTTCCCACGGAAGTGTAATTCATGCACAAAAACTTGTCTTACAGAACACTTGTTCAACCAATACCTGAGCAGTGTTTGTCAGTCTGGGACCCTTACCAATTTAGAAAAATGGAAGAGAGAGAAAAAAAGAGTCAAATAGCAGAATGATTCATCACTAATTTGTTTGGTCACCATGGGAGTGTCACAGAATACTCAACTGCAGTGGGACCTTACTCACAAAATATCAAGATCCCTCCTTCAACAACAAGTCAAGAATTATAATACCTCATCCAAAAAGACATACTCAATAGTAACCTCTGTGTTGCCATTCAAAGAATTCAGACCTATACAGAGAGCTACCAATGATCTTTCTTCCCATATAGGCTACCATCTATGAAAGGAATACTGGTATCCTACACACTCTACCGCACAAAATATGTTGTGTTGTGGAGTACAGATGTAGATGAAATGGGCAAAAAAAGAAAAAGTAAATCCAACTGTAGTTATCTCCTATCTTTTAAACCTCATGAATAGACATGGTGAACCAATTATTGCTCAATCACAGCTTGCAGAAACCACACTGGCTCCCAGAACGAAGAGTCAGTCAGATTTCATAACTTAAACAAATTAACTATAGCAACATATGGCAGGACATACTTGTTCTGTAGTAACTTTTTAATATTGGAATAATGTCATTAAAATTTCAAAATATCACTGAAATGATGTGTCCATGTGATAGATCATATTCAATCTTGTACGCTCGTACTTCATTACTTTTAGTAATTTTCTAACTATAAGAATGCTATTACAGATATCAATTATTACTAGGTGGTTGAATACCTAACAATTGCTTCGAACTCTTGCAAATAGTGCTTCTACTCATGCAATAATGTTAAGCTCAGCCAAGCACAATTTAAATTTTATGAGAGCGATTAGGGATTAGTTAAAAACACAATACTACACCTATAAACCAATATCATAAACACAAAGAGAAATGAGCTTCAAAAAAATGAACAATAGATGTCATTAATAACACAAAAACATCAGAAAACTAAAAATCAACAAAATAACTGGACCACCATGGGAACAGAGAGTATTACGTAGGGCTGTTCTAGTTATTGATGCCAGCAAATATATTAAAAACTTGAAAATAGCACAGCAGATTGAGAAAATTGGGATTTCCATTGAAGACATAAATGTAATTATGGAATGCTCAATATATATAAAAAATATTGTCATAACATATTAGTTGGTTTCTCCAACTCACAAACATTCGTCTTACATACTAACCTATACTTTTGGCTGCAGTACAATTCAATCTATTACTGCAATCTCCTTTTTTTAAAAAGGAGATTGCAGTAATAGATCGAATTGTACCGTGCTGATGATTGGAGCAGCAGTAAAAGCAGAGGAGATTGCAGTAATAGATCGAATTGTACTGTGCTGATGATTGGAGCAGCAGTAAAAGCAGAATGGGAGTATCATAAGCTGCAACATACTCAGCAGCTCCACTAAACTTACAGTACATAAGACTAGTGAACAACTTGATATAAGCCTCCACACACAAAAACATATTGTAAACAAAACACATACACATAAAACATACAAATAAAAACATCGCAGATACTATCTAACAGGATAAGGTGTGATGACACACTTTAAAGAAAATATCAATGGCTCATACTGTTCAATAAAGACAGCTATTTTACTATATCAGCTATTATAACATTCTCTAACAATATAATAAAACTTTGAATTTAAAATGTAATCTAATAGGACCATCTGCTACTTATCCAAGGCATCTGCAGGAACACAGCAAACTAAAAAGGAAATCCCCCATTTACAGAAAATAAACATTTTTAAGGTCATAGCACACAAATGTTAATGAATGTATTTTACTTTTATGTTAAGTATACACCAGAATTAGGAATTAACTGAAGCACTGGATATCGCTTCACCAACTCTCAACCAAACTTCCTAACCTAACTGTGACCTCAGGCTGCATTGCAGGTAAGTCTGTCTCCGTAATTCTAAAACATAATATAGACACCACCAAGGAAATGTTGTTAGTGTTCTGGTTCCTTTGTGTTAGTCACATACCACATCATTACAATATCGATCAATAGGATCAATTGATCTGGAATTAGCCCCTTCCTGCTTGCAGAAGTGAAAAAGTATAGTCCTTTCTTTTTGAGATATGTGTACTACAGAATCCTTCCACATACGCTGCACTTAAACATACTGACCTTGAAAAAGGAACTTTCAATGCTCATTAGACTATCTTCTCAGAAAATATGTTTTCATTAGATGGATTAGCACCTAAGTTTTCTAGATCTCTCTGTTCAGTGTATGTTCTGTGAAAATTTCCTGGCATCTAAAGAAATTTTGGCCAACCATTTTTCTGTAACTCGGTAACTTACCAATAGATGTGGCATTCTGATCCTTTTTTGTAACTGCTGCCCCACATTCTATTACATTCCACAGCACAAAATTTCATGTTGTAATATGTTAATTTAAAATAAAATCATTACCTTTTAGTCTTCGCATTAAATCAACTGTCACCATCTTTTCAAATAATGTTATTGGTCTTGCTCCAAGCATCCAGAGATACAGTAAACTACCAATTACTTCTTCAGGTTGATTCCGGTATTCATGGTGAAGCATTCTTTGTTTAATCTGAGGCACAATTATTTCATCAAGGTCTCTCTTATCTAAATCACAACCAAGATAACTCACGGCCCACAAAAATCTAGTTATATCCTTGGGTCTTGGATGTTCAGTTAAGTACGATCTGAAAGAAGTCTTAGTGCCATGCAACACCAGGTTTTTGAGGCACTCACCAATCAAAGTTGAAATAAAATCACGTTCATAAAAACGAGCTTCGGCATAGAATGCAAGAAGATGAACTTCTGCAGTAAAGTTCATAGTACTTAATACTGACTGGTGTGACATTATCAGTTCAATGATGTTATTCATCAGATGATTATCATGATATCCTGCCTGTCTAAGAAATTTTATTATTGTTGTAAACACATCAGTTTCCAAGATAATATTATCCAAATCATTCTTAAATTTTTGAGTTACTGCAACAGGCAGGCTTAAATCTTGAACCCTTGTGCTAGTTTTGTAGATTGCATTTAGAACAATGCACAAATCCAACAGTGTCAAGGAATTTACTATTTCTTGACAGTCACAAGCCATAAGTGCTTTCCTCATTAACTTTGTGTTATTCCTCTTTCCAAGACCAATGAAAAAGACACATAGCACCCACTGCTGAACAGACAAAACTCTGAATGTAAACCAGAGCTTCATTCTATTAAGTGTGCGTGAATAAAATAATAACTGTGTTATTCTGTTAGGGAGACAATACATCCATCCATCCAATACTTTAAGAATGTCTTCAGGACTCATGTTTTTAAACCTCCTCCAAGATTCAATGTCAACTTGTTCCCAGAAACGAATATTTTCGATCCTGAACAGCACGTCTCTACAATTTAACAAATATAAAAATAATGGAAACTGTTCGGTTGTCAATTCTGATAACACTTTTTCACAATCCTCATAGTTATGTTCGAGTATACATTTCACATGAGTTAAGGCAGATGTTTCTAATTCCACAATATTTTTCTTGTACCTATAGTCGGCACGAAAATGCTTTTTAAACTTTTCCTGCATTGTGTATACATGTGTGCTACTACATTTCTGTCGTATCGCACGTACACATTGCCACACCACCACACGCATCTTCCTTCAAAAAGTTTCATTCATTTCAGAATTCCAACACACGTTTCTGCTACAGCTACACAGTTTCATTCGTTCATTGCAACCAACATCTACACTGTAGCTACAACTCCAGTACACCACGTTTCAAATGTGCCTAACTTTCTCTGTCGCCCATGCACTGCCGGTGTGATAACACTCTTTTTTTGTGACGCCAATTACAATTGCTGTTATTCATAGTAATATGTTTATTTGCTGCATCTTTAGCTCAGAGTATTTCATCTAATCTCAAATAACTCTGTTACAGCAATTACGTATTCAACTTGGAAGGGTTATGGCGCTGAGTCACTGAGATTACGACGAGTGCAAATGAGAAGTTTACAACAATGTACCAAACAAAAAAACCTGGAAAGTTACTGCAATCAACTTCATACACTTGAAAGTGGGGATTTTTGTTAACCGCAATCTAATGTTTGCAGCTCTGTAAACAGACGAACGGGCAAAGGCAAAGATATTAGTCACAGCGTGTTGACAAAACAGCAGAAAGATGTGACACAATGTGGGGCGAAAAATTTTTGAAAGGGCGATATATGTAGTACAAACAGTGAATAAAATATGAGACTGAAAATACATTCCAGTAAAATATAAGGTATGTTGGTCAATTAAAGCATACTGCTGTCAAATAAGAAACACATTAACTTCCTTAGCAGAAGGTTTGATTTTTTTTCCGCCTTTGAAAGGTACCGGTTTTGCATTTACGACGGACAGCGAATGTCAAGGTTCATCTTGTAAATTATTTTATTTTTTGGATTTGTCGTAACAGAGAGATACAGCATTTTCCGCCGAGCGCCTATTTTGATAAAGCAAGATAGTCTTCGCAAACATCTGTTATTTGACACCACAGAAATGCCATTGTTCAACAAAGTATTTTAGCCTTCGCAATATCTGTAAAAATATTGTGTTTTTATTTATATTTGACGTACATTTTAGCTTCGTTTTAGTAGCGTTTGGAAAAATTCTTACCCAGATTGTAATTTATGAGCCCTATAATAACGCTTATCAACTTCACAATAACGCAAAGTTTAATTTTCAGTTTGGAACCACAAAAAGTCTCAATAGCAATAGGACAAAATCAGTTTTGTTGACTTCAGTTTTGGTGTGAACGAAATCAATTCACAGTGACAAGTGTGCTAGCTTACTCTGCCACCTGGCGTTCGGGAGGGATAAGCTGAAAGACGGGCTATTTAAGCAGGCTGCTGTGACACTAGAGTGTCAGTTGAACGTTTGAACAGCGCATGGTGCGCAATGTCAACTGCTCTGCAGCTCATATAACTGACATTCATTAATTGTGCGTGCACGTTGCTAAGTTTTTGAAGGTAAAATATTATTCTGTCTGCAGTAGTTGTTTCCACAACGCGATTAGAGACAGATATATGAGCATTCCTTTTGAAAATAAAATTTCATGTGAGAATTTAGAGATTCTTAAATTGTTGAGTGCAGTGATGAGATAAATAAATTAAAGCCAGCAGATTACATTAAATAATTATTACTGTATAGTCATTTCACAAAACCAAAAATTATTCATCATTGAGAATTAATTATCCAGCAGATGACAGTGAAATGTGTAATAGAAACAAGAAATAGCATGCCGTGATATGAATTTTCATATTATTCTTGTAGGTCCTGAACATCTGCTACCATTTACTATGTCAGGAGATAGCCTGAACGAAAGTTTGATCGAGAGACTCAAACAGTTCTCAGCAAGACCATATGACAATATTGAAATCATTCGGTCAGTGACAGCAAGGCTTCATAGCCAAGCAGCTTCACAGGGTAAGATGAGAAAGTAATACTTTTAACATGCTATTACTAGTTTTCTTTAACGATGGATAACAATTTAGAATGGAATAATAATACAGTTTTTGGCTGATACTCTCTGCAGCAACTAATTAGTTTTGCTTTAGTCTTGTTCTTCACAACCTGTTGTTATTTTTTAATACCACTTTTTTCCTCAGTTCATAATAGTTGTATGCTTTGTGGCTGACATTTTCACAACACACACTTCACTGTATGTAAGATGAATGGTTGACTAGAAAATGTTTAGAGCCCATAAGTCTTGTGAAGTGATAAATGATTAATTTGTTTTATGGTGGAGAAGTACAGAAATGAAACATACAAAAGATAGTGACAGTTTACAGTAACAAACTTCTGTGCTTCAAGCAAATGTTAGATACACACAAACAAAGGACTCATAAAAGTTCCCTGAAAATGCTCCTTTTATATTTCAAGAATTTTTTAGTTGTACACTATATTACTGTCATAACTTTCCCCATGAAACAAACATCTAAGTCTTACAATCAATTTAAAAGCTACATCCATTTGCGTCTGCAAGTGGATAGGTGTACTACTTTTCATCCTATATTTCTGAGGTAGATCTATATTCATTCATTCACTCATGCACTGCATTTCATGAATCCCATCATGAAGGAAAGTCTTCAGGAATGTGGAAGAAGTCAAATTGTATGGTACATTAATTGGCAGATGCAAACACTGCCAGCTACTTCTGTAGAGTATACAACAACTAGTTGTAACTAGAACCAATCTAGTCAGACTCATAATTATGAGAGTTACTACTTAATTATTTTAGGTACTAGTCTGTAGTCTTGGAGAAAAGCAGCTGCTTTTACTTTCGGAAAAGTCACTGTTCCTTATATATTATTCAGTTGCTCTTTGTCAAGAATTCAGCGTTTAATCTGAATGAACGTCAAGAGTGAGGATAGTTCATATCCTACCCCTCCAGTAAAGTCGTGATACTACTGTTTTTTTTTTTTTTTTTTTTTTTTAATACGAACATTCATCAAGCACTGGTATTACCCCTTAATGTAGATGTAACAGTTACTCAGTCAAAAGTTTTGGCAACAACAGATTTACATCCAGTGTCCCATACTTTTCAAAATGACATGAGGATGGGGACAGATGACCTCAGCAGTTTGGTCCGTTAAGAATTCACACACACACACACACACACACACACACACACACACACACACACACACACACACAAAGAAGAACATTTAACATAATACGTTAGCTGTTAGATAAGCAACATTTACATTATTTCAGTGAGTTGCTCCTGATATTAGCCAAGAGCATATGTTTTATTACATTTCTGTAAGAACTATTGCAAACTATTCACTTATAGGCTAATTCAAAAGCTACTAGTTTTGAGCAAAGGTTTCTTTGTTCCAATAAATAATCGAGCTGCTGTTGATGTTCTACTGTGTATTCCTTCATTGCTTATGGCAAGTAAATGGATGTTTTGATCTTTACAAAAATATATCTTCATAATTGGAGGACTTCAGAATGTACTGTGCACTGGTGTTGCACAAGAATGATGCAAATATTTGGTGATAACTGGTATCTCAGAAGCCAATACTAATTTAACGGTAGTAGAGGCTGCAGTTTTTACTGAAGCAGAATAAATGAAAGTGTGTTTCAGTCTGAAATATGTTGTTGTTTGTACCATAATCCTTAAGACTTTTCAGTTGAGTTTAGTTTGTATCCTCATATTATTTGTTACATACTGGATTTGAATCTGTAGCCAAAGCAACAGATAACTTTCATGTCAGAATTAAATACATAAAATGGTTGAAATACCAAAAGCTGATTTGGATATTACAGTGCTCGTACTGATTGAATTCGAAATGTTGGAAAATTTAGAGCTGACTAATGTTGTAAAAATCTGTTTACAATGATATTATGAGGCTTTTAATTCTGTTTTGGAGTTACTGCCATCAGATGCAAGGGAGATCACTGTCGAACTTGATTATGTGCTGATTATATTAACTGCATGGCTATTACTGGAACTGCTCTTCATAGGAATAAGCATTGTTGGACTACATATTGTTATAAAATATATTGCCAGATTAAAATTGTATATTGTAATGAGAGACTGCAAATGACGCTAGCATTTTGAAGGGAATGTTCTTCTGACTGAGCATCCAGACATAACTCTTGGTCCATCTTAGTTACTCTAGTAGGTCACAAAAGGGAACTTCTGCCAAGAGCATAAAATTGGAGAGAAACAGTGTATTGAAACTGTGGGAGGAGAAGGAAAACTCAATTGATAAATTGATAAATACAAAAAATGAAAGAATGGTAGATCAATATAATGTGCTAAGCCTTTTCATATTTTACAATGTCTTGTGTCTGAAGGAACAGAAATTGTTGATTCACTGCTGTATTAAATATTACAAAATTGATTTTTTGAATGCAAATTCTATGACATCAGCTGTATTATATATAGATATGCTAATTATTAGTAACACATGGAAAATTTATGCTGGTCTTCGACTCGAACCTGGCTTTCTCACTTACCATGAGAAGTCGCTGTAACCACATCACCTATACATGCATGCTCCTCAGACTGATCTAAACCCCCATATGCCATGCTGTCTACATCCCCTAATGCTCATAACATTACTTGGATTCTGGCTATAGGGAGAACGAGACTACCTGTTCATCATCGTTTGGCCTGTCTAGGCTTGTAATACATTTTTACGTGTCTGTTCCTTCAGACATGCATGCATTAGTGAGTGTATACTTTGAGTAGACCTTTCCCAGAGCATGCAACTTTTTGGCAGACCTGTGACATGGACAACGTTGCAGCCCTAAATAATCTTTCTCCCCCCTGGTAATTTGCATCTGACTGTTCTTAGACGATTCTACACAAAAGAATGGTGATTGAGTGGCCACAAGTGTAGAAAGCTTTGTAAGCTTACCTGTTTTGTATAATGAAAGGTGCAGCAGCTCATATTAAATGAGAATAAATGGAAGATGATGTCTATAACAAGAGTGACCTGATAGTGTCAGATTACAAGGTTGTGTAGTGGTGAACATATTGACCACGTAGCATCATATAAGTACCAGTGGAAAAATGCTCCAGTTGGAGCACAAAAAAGGTGAATATGCTCATCTTTATTAAGAGACTCTGACTGAAATGTGGGGTAACAAATACATCATTCTACTTCCTTAACACCTTTAAAAATGTTCACAAAAATATTGGCATGTGAACATATTCACTCTCTTTTAAACATGCAACTCACCTTTCCCACAAGCTCCCCTAACCCACTGGTCCATCACTGTAAGAGGCTCATACCCATCCACTCCCAACTGCCTATCCTCTCTCTCACAGATTTGGTCCAACTCTTAGTCATTCTCTTTGTGGCTCTCCAGCTGTCACTGTCCTTCGTCTCACAGCCACAGTTGACTTCGTTCTGTCCTACTGCTACTGTGTACTGTCGCTGTCTCCCTCTTGCTCTGTATAGCTGGTGCTTTCTAATTCAGTCCTTGCCACTGCTGCTGTCTCTTCTCTCTCTCTCTCTCTCTCTCTCTCTCTCTCTCTCTCTCTCTCTCTCTCTCTCATTATCATTTTTAAAGACTGTGTCTCATTATCACAAGTTCTCACCCACTTCCACTCTCTCCTTCCCTTTATTCCTCTCCCATTGGAAAAGACTCTCTCTTTTACTAGAACTGTTCTCTCACTGTCAGCTATGTTAAACTGTAACTGAGTCCCTCTCTCTTACATTGCTATTGTCTCCTTTCCTCTTTTAATAAAGAGGACCATATCCGTCTTTTTGTGCACCGATAGGAGCATTCTTCTGCTGGTTCCCTTCCTTTCCGTTGCCTCAGCAGGGCATGACTCTCATATGAAGAGAACTTTGTGTTAATAAAATTTTGGTAGTTTACTTGTGTGAAACTGAAATAATGCAAAACTAATTGTCCATGTCAGACCGGATTTTTTACGTGCACTAAAATTTCGCATAGGCTTTGGTGCTCCAACGTGGGCTCCACAGAACTGTTCTGATGATGATAACGGAGACACTTTACATCTATTTCTCCGTTCTGCGTCACTTTATAAGCTACTTTTTCGCCTCACACCGCATTTTACGTGCACAAATAGGATGACTTTGTATCTCGGAAACGGATAAATATATCTAGAAAATTTTAAAGTTTCTTCGAGATCGGAATCTTAGGACTATATCGTAAAAATTACAGCCATTTGCTGTGCCATCAAGCTCACCGTAGACAACATCAGATGCAAAAATAACCAACCGTATGTTCAATTTGCCTAAGCAAGCGGACCCTGTATTGTACGATAGTGACAAGAAGACGATCCTTCTGTTTGGTATATGAATACTGCGTAGCTTAGCCTGGCCTAAGGGCTATCTAAAACACTTGACCTGCCTTTCTATCACCAACGAAACCCGAGGTATAAGCACTGGAAAATCCCGTTTTTATGCCCGATTCTCTGTAACACGTTGGTCAGCAAGCTGTCGCATACATACCGATTTAGGATAGTACCGAGAGGCCATATGAAATGGAACGAACACGCAATACTCGAATTAGGAAAAGCGAATGAGAGACTTTAGATTTGTTGCAGGGGTTCTGAGAAAGTGCATTCTGTCTGTAAAGGCAGTTTCGTACAAGATGACAGTGCACCAATTCTGTTAATTGTTCCACCGTCTGTAGTGCTTGTCAACATAAGCTGACGAATTCAGAGACGTGCCATGCCGGAATAACCCATATGAAAGTGTAACACATATGTTCGGAGCCATTTGATGGGACTCTTTCAAAGAAAAGTGACTAGCTTTCGTGAAATTCTGTGTTACAAATTTAGATAACACGGATTCGAGGAAGACCGCGACCGTTCTGCCACCACGTAGTGTATCTCGCTTAGGGAGAAGAGATTAGGGTGGGTTTAGAAGCGTGTAGACAATAGTTTATCCATCGCTCAGTACACAAATGGAATAGGATAGAAAACATTAATTAGTACGATATACCCTCCGCCATGAACTGTACAATTGTTTGCGGATTGTTTGTTGCAGTACAAGCAATACTGCAGAATATTTGAAGAAGCAGTTCTCCTGTTGGACCTTAAATTAGACGGGATTCCGTAAATCAAAGAAAAACCACAGTACCCAACTAACTTAAGTGCGTGTCTGTTGAGTTGCCTAACGCCTCCAGGCGAAACAATTTTGGTTGAGAAGCCATATTCTGTTGCAAAGGACGGGTGAGTGGCAGGTATTCTTATCCCCAAGATGAACATGTGTACCGTCATGAATGTTTGGCCTTTTGCTTCGACCAACTTAATGGTTTAGCAACACCAGTTTATACATATACCCAGTTTCTAACTGTAATATTTGTCTTCTGTTAAATCTTTTACAAAAGATCATACCTCTTAATGAGTACATCATGAAAACATTTTTTAAATTACGTGAAATACTGAAAATCTGATTTTTGTTGACCCTGGCAACCGTTAGATAGGCATCCTGCAATTGGAACCGGGTGTATTTGGTTAATCGTTTCGGAAGTTGATGGTAGACATGAAATGATATCGCCGACGAACACGGTTCGCGCAAATAATCGAATTTCGGCGAAGTCACGTGGGCGTTCAGGAACCTGAGCGGTTCTTTCCGAACAGCTGACAGACAGGTTGGACATGCCATTTCTGTTGTGTGGCCTGAGGAAGGTTATACACACACAAAAGAAGTTTTGCATCCCCTCGGTTCAGAGGGTTACGGAACGTGTACAGAAAATTGGAATAGAGATCAACATGCTAATGAAAACAACACATTGCATGTTGTACCACCATACAGCGAGACCTTCGGAGGTGGTAGTCCAGATTGCTGTACACACCGGTACCGCTAATACCCAGCAGCACGTCCTCTTGCTTTGATGCATGCCTGTATCCGTCGTGGGATACTATCAACAACTTCATCAAGGCACTGTTGGTCCAGATTGTCCCACTCCTCAACCGCGATTTGGCGTAGATCCCTGAGAGTGGCTGGTGGGTCACGTGACTCCATAAACAGCCCTTTTCAGTCTGCCCAGTCATGTTCGATAGGGTTCATGTCTGGAGAACATGCTGGCAACTTTAGTCGAGCGATGTCGTTATTCTGAAGATGTGCACGATGAGGGCGCGAATTGTCGTCCATGAAGACGAATGCCTCGCCAATATGCGGCCGATATGGTAGCACTATCGGTCGGAGGATGGCATTCACGTATCGTACAGCCGTAACGGCGCATTCCATGACCAACAGTGGCGTACGTCGGTCCCACATAATGCCACCCCAAAACAGCAGGGAACCTCCATCTTGCTGCACTCGCTGGACTGTGTCTAAGGCGTTCAGCCTGACCGGGCTTCCTCCAAACGTGACTCCTACGATTGTCTGGTTGAAGGCATATGCGAAACTCATTGGGGAAGAGAACGTGATGCCAATCCTGAGCGGTCCATTCGGCATGTTGTTGAGCCCATCTGTACCGTGGTGCATGGTGTCGTGGTTGCAAAGACAGATCTTGCCATGCCAAGTTCCGCATCATGCAGGCTTTGGCGCTCAGTTTGAGTCGTAACACGACGTCCTGTGCCTGCACAAAAAGCTTTATTCAGCAGTGTGGCGTTGGTGTCAGGTTTCCTCCGAGCCACAGTCCATAGGTAGCGATCATCAACTGCAATAGTAGCCCCTGGGTGGCCTGAGCGAGGCATGTCATCAACAGTTTCTGTCTCTCTGTATCTCCTCCATGTCCGAACAACATCGCTTTGGTTCACTCCGAGACGCCTGGACACTTCCCTTGTTGAGAGCCCTTCCTGGTACAAAGTAACAATGCGGACGCAATCGAACCGTGGTATTGACCGTCTCCGTCTAATACGCGCTGCTCTCGCATGGTTGTTTACATCTTTGGGAGGGTTTATTGACATCTATGAACAGTCAAAGGGGCTGTGTCTGTGATACAATTTTCACAGTCAACGTCTATCTTCAGTTCTGGGAACTAGGGTGATGCAAAACTTTCTTTGATCTGTATATTATAATCTACAAAGAATCTCTCTCGTTCTCAAATGTCCATTCTTTTCAAATCTGCTGGTAGTAGAAGTGTTTTTTTTTTTTTTTTTTTTTTTTTTTTTTTTTTTTTTTTTTTTTTCGTGGAGAAATACTGATGCCTTCTTGCGAACTGCAGTTACGTGTGCAGTTACCTGAAGGTTTTCACCTATTATTACTCATAGGCTCTTTGCTGAAGGAGAGACGTTGGTATTTGCCTCATTTAGGTTTAAAGTTGGTAGGGATTTTCGATAATTCGGGCTAATGAGCCTAGAATGACAACCAGTACCGCTACGGTTTCGGATAGATATTCTCGATAGCTGTCTTCACTTTAATGGTTTTGCACTTACATACAGCTGGAAGTCATCAGTCTACGTGTGGTATTTGCAGCAAGATGAAACTAATGACACATCAGTGACATTCAGTGAAAAGAATATAGGACCTAACACCGAACGTTGGGGGACGTCGGATACTACCTGTCTCCATTGGGACTGTATTACACTGCACTTCGCGAGGAATATAGGTTCCTGAATTTAGCAAGTAAAGTGTCGAAGTCGACATTGTCGAAAACTTTGCTGACGTCGAAGCAGCACAGTTATCTCTTGTGCATCCACAGTCACATTCAGGGCATCTGTTACTTTTATTAAGGCAGATGTGTTGCGATGTTCACGGAAATCTGATTGGCAGTCGTGTAGTACGTTTTTTGGTGTTAGGTAATTTGTTAGCTGATCGTGGACTATATATTCTAAGGCTTTGGACAGTACAGGAAGGATGCAAATAGGTCGATAATGAGAGGGCGCTGTGGCAACGTTCTTTTTAGGTAGTGGCTTAACTAGTCTCTTTTCCCTGGCCTCTGGGAAAACACTTGTGGTTAAGGAGTCTTAGAAAATATGTTGCAACGGGCATTAGTGCGTCAATAATAAGCTTCATCATTTGGACCGTGATGTCACCGTGTCTAGTAGATGCTGATTTGATAAGCATGATTGCTTATTTGACGGTGTTGCAAGTAACATACTTTAGATAGAATTTTTCGTCTCCAAGTCGTTTACTCCCGTTAAGCAATCAGTAAGCCTGTTTCGTGTGTCTGTGTGGTCCAATCGTGGTTGTAGTTGATGTGAAGTACCGGTTCAGTTCTTTGGCTACGACAACTGGATCAGCTGCAGCTTTCACTTTGCCCATACCAAGGCCATACAGATTTTCCCCATACGATAGCTGGTCTATTTCTGTTGTCGTTTAATGTATGGGCGTGCCTGAGTTTTGCATTTCTCACAGCTTGACCGACTCTTCTGCATCTGCTTGTAAGCAGTAAGACTGTCGGGCATGGGGCGCAGTTTTGAATGCTCGATATACAGCGTCTCTGAGGTTAGTGATCTGTTTTTGTTCTTCACTTAACCAGGGCACAGATTTCCTTCTTACTTTTCCGATCTTCTGGGAATATATTTGTCCTAGTCGAGTAAGTTTGTTTGTAGATCCATGTAGCTATTAGTCCCTTGTCTTTACGGTCTTTGCGACAAGACTTCGAATTATCTGTTACACAAGACGACGTCCGATATAAGGAATCTGTGATCATCATGCATGATTGCAGGACCGCCCTGATAGTTGTGTTCTTAAGCAGTATGATCAAATATGTATGACCCTGCGCTAATAACATATGTACAGCTTATATGTTCCTTCGATGTGCACATTTTCGTTTTCTAGGAGTCTGTCAACGCCATTTTTTGTCATTTGTGTCCAACTCGAATGGGAAAATAGACTATTGCACGTGGGTAAACTGAAAACGGCGAGTAAGTGCGTCAACACACCTTTCGTGGTTCCGTGGAATCCTTATGGTCAGACTGGTAACAATAAGGAGAAAATACTATTTTCATTACTTCAAATTCATCGCGTAAGCCGTTGAACGGTTTATGGTGTCCACTAGATCATTTATTTTTGTGGGTGGGTGTGTGGAAGATCAAGAATAACTAGGAATTCAAAAAACATGTAACCCGTGCACAGAAAGACGGCCTTGACAAATTACGTCAATTTACTTTTAATATTAGGTCGGTATCCCCCCATGAACCATAGACCTTGCCGTTGGTGGGGAGGCTTGCGTGCCTCAGCGACACTGATAGCCGTACCCTAGGTGCAACCACAACGGAGGGGTATCTGTTGACAGACTGGACAAACGTATGGTTCCTGAAGAGGGGCAGCAGCCTTTTCAGCAGTTTTCAGTGATATGGCCTTGTAACATTAACCAAAACGGCCATGCTGTGCTGGTACTGCGAACGGCTGAAAGCAAGGGGAAACTATGGCCGTAATTTTTCCCGAGGGCATGCAGCTTTACTGTATGGATAAATGATGATGTCGTCCCGTTGGGTAAAATATTCCGGAGGTAAAATAGTCCCCCATTCGAATCTCCGGGCGGGGACTACTCAGGAGGACGTCGTTATCAGGAGAAAGAAAACTGGCGTTCGACGGATCGGAGCGTGGAATGTCAAATCCCTTAATCGGGCAGGTAGGTTAGAAAATTTAAAAAGGGAAATGGATAGATTAAAGTTAGATATAGTGGGAATTAGTGAAGTTCGGTGGCAGGAGGAACAAGATTTTTGGTCAGGCGAATACAGGATCATAAATATAAAATCAAAAAGGGCCAATGCAGGAGTAGGTTTAATAATGAATAAAAAAAATAAGAGTTCGGGTAAGCTGCTACAAACAACATAGTGAACGCATTATTGTGGCCAAGATAGACACGAAGCCCACGCCTACAACAGTAGTACAACTTTATATGCCAACTAGCTCTGCAGATGACGAAGAAATTGATGAAATGTATGATGAGATAAAAGAAATTATTCAGGTAGTGAAGGGAGACGAAAATTTAATAGTCATGGGTGACTGGAATTCGAGAGTAGGAAAAGGGAGAGAAGGAAACATAGTAGGTGAATATGGATTGGGGCTAAGAAATGAATTTTGCACAGAGCATAACTTAATCATAGCTAACACTTGGTTCAAGAATCATAAAAGGTTGTATACATGGAAGAATCCTGGAGATACTAAAAGGTATCAGATAGATTATATAATGGTAAGACAGAGATTTAGGAACCAGGTTTTAAATTGTAAGACATTTCCAGGGCAGATGTGGACTCTGACCACAATCTATTGGTTATGAACTGTAGATTAAAACTGAAGAAACTGCAAAAAGGTGGGAATTTGATGAGATGGGACCTGGATAAACTGAAGGAACCGGAGGTTGTACAGAGTTTCAGGAAGAGCATAAAGGAACAATTGACAAGAATCGGGGAAAGAAATACAGTAGAAGAAGAAGTTGGATAGCTTTGAGGGATGAAGTGGTGAAGGCAGCAGAGGATCAAGTAGGTAAAAAGACGAGGGCTAGTAGAAATCGTTGGGTGACAGAAGAAATACTGAATTTAATTGATGAAAGGAGAAAATATAAAAATGCAGTAAATGAAGCAGGCAAAAAGGAATACAAACGTCTCAAAAATGAGATCGACAGGAAGTGCAAAATGGCTAAGCAGGGATGGCTAGAGGACAAATGTAAGAATGTAGAGGCTTATCTTACTAGGGGCAAGATAGATAGTGCCTACAGGAAAATTAAAGAGACCTTTGGAGGAAAGAGCACCGCTTGTATGAATATCAAGGGCTCAGATGGAAACCCAGTTCTAAGCAAAGAAGGGAAAGCAGAAAGGTGGAAGGAGTATATAGAGGGTCTATACAAGGGTGATGTTCTTGAGGACAATATTATGGAAATGGAAGAGGATGTAGATGAAGATGAAATGGGAGATATGATACTGCGTGAAGAATTTGATAGAGCACTGAAAGACCTAAGTCGAAACAAGGCCTCGGGAGTAGACAACATTCCATTAGAACTACTGACGGCCTTGGGAGAGCCAGTCCTGACAAAACTCTACCATCTGGTGAGCAAAATGTATGAGACAGGCGAAATACCCTCAGACTTCAAGAAGAATATAATAATTCCAATCCCAAAGAAAGCAGGCGTTGACGGATGTGAAAATGACCGAACTGTCAGTTAAATAAGCCACGGCTGCAAAATACTAACGCGAATTCTGTACAGATGAATGGAAAAACTGGTAGAAGCCGACCTCGGGGAAGATCAGTTTGGATTCCGTAGACATATGGGAACACGTGAGGCAATACTGACCCTACGACTTATCTTAGAGCCGTCCAGAGTGGCCGTGCGGTTCTCGGCGCTACAGTCTGGAACCGAGCTACCGCTACGGTCACAGGTTCGAATCCTGCCTCGGGCGTGGATGTGTGTAATGTCCTTTGGTTAGTTAGGTTTAATTACTTCTAAGTTCTAGGCGATTGATGACCTTAGAAGTTAAGTCGCATAGTGCTCAGAGCCATTTGAACCATTTTTTGAACTTATCTTAGAAGCTAGATTAAGAAAAGGCAAACCTACGTTTCTAGCATTTGTAGACTTGGAGAAAGCTTTTGACAATGTTCACTGGAATAGTCTCTTCCAAATTCTAAAGGTGGCAGGGGTAAAATACAGGGAGCGAAAGGCTATTTACAATTTGTACAGAAGCCAGATGGCAGTTATAAGAGTCAAGGGGCATGAAAGGGAAGCAGTGGTTGGGAAGTGAGTGAGACAGGGTTGTAGCCTCTCCCCGATGTTATTCAATCTGTATATTGAGCAAGCAGTGAAGGAAACAAAAGAAAAATTCGGAGTAGGTATTAAAGTCCATGGAGAAGAAATAAAAACTTTGAGGTTCGCCGATGACATTGTAATTCTGTCAGAGACAGCAAAGGACTTGGAAGAGCAGTTGAACGGAATGGACAGTGTCTTGAAGGGAGGATATAAGATGAACATCAACAAAAGCAAAACGAGAATAATGGAATGTAGTCGAATTAAGTCGGGCGATGCTGAGGGAATTAGATTAGGAAATGACACACTTAAAGTAGTAAAGGGGTTTTGCTATTTGGGGAGCAAAATAACTGATGATGGTCAAAGTAGAGGGGATATAAAATGTAGACTGGCAATGGCAAGGAAAGCGTTTCTGAAGAAGAGAAATTTGTTAACTTCGAGTATAGATTTAAATGTCAGGAAGTCGTTTCTGAAAGTTCAAAATGGCTCTGAGCACTATGGGACTTAACATCTGTGGTCATCAGTCCCCTAGAACTTAGAAGTACTTAAACCTAACTAACCTAAGGACATCACACACATCCATGCCCGAGGCAGGATTCGAACCTGCGACCGTAGCAGTCGCGCGGTTCCGGACTGAGCGCCTAGAAACGCATGACCACCGCGGCCGGCTTCTGAAAGTATTTGTATGGAGTGTAGCCATGTATGGAAGTAAAACATCGACGATAAATAGTTTGGACAAGAAGAGAATAGAAGCCTTTGAAATGTGGTGCTACAGAAGAATGCTGAAGATTAAATGGGTAGATCGCGTAACTAATGAGGAAGTATTGAATAGGATTGGGGAGAAGAGGAGTTTGTGGCACAACTTGACAAAAAGAAGGGACCGGTTAGCAGGACATGTTCTGAGGCGTCAAGGGATCACCAATTTAGTATTGGAGGGCAGCGTGGAGGGTAAAAATCGTAGAGGGAGACCAAGAGATGAATACACTAAACAGATTCAGAAGGATGTAGGCTGCAGTACGTATTGGGAGATGAAGAAGCTTGCACAGGTTAGAGTAACATGGAGAGCTGTATCAAACCAGTACGTATTGGGAGATGAAGAAGCTTGCACAGGTTAGAGTAGCATGGAGAGCTGTATCAAACCAGTCTCAGGAGTGAAGACCACAACAACAACATTAGGTCGGTGCATAACTTTGTAGTGTTTCTGTTTTGTATGTTGGTATTCCGGTTACATTGGGTTTATTTATCAACTTTCATTTTTTTATTTGTAGTTCACTGTTGCTTTTTGAGTTTACATAATATCATTTTGTCATTTGGAGTTAGTGAGTGGGTTGCGGACGCTAGGAAATGGAGAAATCGGAATGTTTTCGACATATTCTTCTGTTTGAGTTCAGAAGAGGGGTGACAGCAGCCGGAAACATTTGTTCCATGATTTGGGCTCATATCACTGGACAGATCACAGCAAGAAAATTATTTTCTCATTTTAAGGAGGATCGTTTTCACATTAGTGACTCTCCAGGAAAACCTTTGGGGTGTGGCGAAAATCGTTCAAACGCGTTAATCCGCAGCGACCCACGTCTGTGTTCGAGAACTGTCAAATGAGATGAACTGTGATCATTCCACCATTGTGCGACATTTGCGTACAATGAGGAATGTTCAGATACTAAGCCACATTCACAAAAATCAGCAGATGGCCATACATGCGTCTCCACTTGCTTGTCCTCAATTGGCTCGTGAACAATAATGACCATTCCTATACTGTATCATTATTGGCGATGAGAAATGGTGTCTTTATGCTAAACAAGGAAAAGAAAGGAATGATAAAGACCAAACAAAGCAGCAACTCTCTGTACAAAGACCTGCGTGCATCTACAAAAAATGTTATGCATCTGGTGGAACAGCGACGGTATGATGTACTACAAATTCCTTCTCCGAGGTGTAACCATCAGCTTAATGGGAAGCTCAGACAGGCAGGTACTAGAGATGTTTAAATATTACAAGAATCTCATAAAATCACAGTGGAAAATAGTTAGTATATTGCATCAGAACATCAGAGGATTAAAACCAAAGTAGATGAGCTTCTTGTTTGTTTGGAAGATTTAGAAACTGAGGGTTGAGTAGATGTACTCTGCCTGTCCGACCATCATATAGTCACAGATATGGAGAAGGTAATTGTTGGTGGATATATAAGCTTTCAGGCCATGTAATAGAAACACTATGGAGAGAGGCGGTGTTGCCATATGTGTTAAAATCTGTCATAGTGTGAAAAATTTAGAATCTAAAAAATTTTTGTAGAGCAACAATAGAAGCATGTGCATGGGAGCTTAAACGAAATAACAGTATTTTTATAGTTCTAGCTGTGTGTCAGTCCCCATTGAGAAATTTTCAGCTATTTTTGAAAAAACTTTGATTCTTTGTTGTGCTATTTGTCAGACAGATGGAAGCAAATTAATTGTTTTTACCTTGAACTTATACTTGTTTCTTTCAATTTGATGTCGGTTATTGATTTTCCTACTCTGTTGGTACAGGAAAGCAGCGCACAGTTAGATAACGTTTTTATAGACCAAGATAAATTTGACTGAATAAAAACTTTTCCTGTTAAGAATGGCGTGACTGATCATGATGCACAGCTAGTTTCATTATATGACATAGTTCCTTACAGTTATGAAGAACAGTCCTCCAAAATAATGTGTTCAATTAATGGTTTAACAATCGAAAATTTTAGAGAAAACTTGCAACAGTTAGACTGGGGCGAGGTGTACAGGGAACCTGATGCTAATTTAAAATTTAATCTATTTCGTGATACCTTTGTGAGTATACTTGAAAACTGTTTCGTAAGAAAACAGTGAAATATAATCATAAGAAACCATCTAAAATGCCAAGGCTTACTAAAGGGATAAAAATATCTTGTAAACAGAAAAGGGAAATGTTTCTTATAGTTAGGAGTAATTATCCAGAAACACTGAAACATTATAAAACTACCACACTGTATTAAGAAAAGTTATTAAAAAGTCCAGAAGTATGTGCATTATGTCTTAGATTAGCACATCTGATGATAAAATTAAAACAATTTGGAATATTGTTAAAAGGGAAATAGGGCAACCGAGTGCACAGGAAGACTGTATTTCTATCAAACTCAATTACAAGTTTAACAAAAAGTCAGAAGTAGAAAACATTTTTAATAATCATTTTAAGTGTTGTAGAGAAAATAGGATCTAGCCATTCATTAGAAAATGCACGGCAGTATATGGAAGAGGCAAGTTCTATGCAATTTAACAAAATTGAAATTCAACCCACCTCTCCTACTAAAATTAGGAAAACAATAAATTTACTTAAAAGTAAAACCTCACATGGAATTGATGGCGTTTCCAACAGAATACTAAAAGCTAAGATAGTAGGATTCTTAGCCCCATATGTATTAGCTCACTGAAACAGGGTATTTTCCCAAATAGACTGAAATGCGCTGTTGCTAAACCATTGCATAAAAAAAGGGATAGGTCTGATGCCAACAACTACCACCTGATCTCATTTCTGACAGCTTTATCCAAAATTCTTGAAAAAGTAATGTTGTATAGAGTAGCGTCTCATATTTGTGTAAATGAAGTACTAACAAAAGTCAGCTTGGTTTTCACAAAGGCTTTTCAATAGACAATGTCATATACGCTTTCACTGATCAAATATTACATGCTTTGAATAACCAAACATCACCATCGAAATATTTTGTGACCTGTCGAAGGCTTTTGACTGTGTGAATCATGAAATTCTTCTACAGAATCTCAAGTCTTGTGGTATGAATGGGACAGTGCACAAATGGTTTAATTCATATTTAACTGGAAGAATGCAGAAGGTTCAAATTAACAGTACAGATAGCCTGCAAAAATCAGTGTAGTCCTCTAACTGTGGAGGTATCAACAATGGTGTCAGGGTTCAGTCTTGGGTCCGTTATTGTTCCTAATGTGTATTGATGACTTGCACCCAACAAACAAGAATCAGCTGAGGAAATTGTAAATAATGTCTTTCAGAAAATTATTAAGTGATTCTCTGCAAATGAACTGCCATTAAATTTGGATAAAAACACTTATGTACAATTCTGTACAGTAAATGGCATAAATACCATTGATAAATATAGACTTTGAACAGAATTCTGTTGCTAAGGAAGAATATTCAAAATTTCTGGGTGTGAGCATTGATGAGAAATTGAATTGGAAGAAACATTGATGCTTTGCTGAAACGGTTGCGTGCGGCTACTTATGCTATTAGGGTTAATGCATATGTTGGTGATAAACATATCAATAAACTAGCCTACTATGTCTATTTTCATTCACTGCTTTCATATGGCATCATATTTTGGGGTAATTCATCATTAAGAGAGAAAGTATTCATTCCAAAAAAAGCATGCAAGCAGAATAATACTCAGAGCCCACCCAAGACCACCTTGCAGATATTTAAGGAACTCGGGATATTCACAGTACCTTCACAATACATATATTAACTTATGAAATTTGTTATTAATAACCCATTCCAGTTAAAAATAATAACGAATTGCATAGCTTCAACACTAGAGTAAAGGATGACCTTCACTATTCTGGGTTAAATCTGACTTCGGCACAGAAAGGGGAGAATTATGCTGCCACAAAAATCTTTGGTCGTTTGCCAAATAGCATTAAAAGCTTGACAGATAGCCAACCAACATTTAAAAACAGATTAAAAGAATCTCTGAATGAGAACTCCATGTACACAATAAATGAATTTTTGGATATGAAGTAGTAACTGTAGAAAAAAAATACATTGTGTAAAGAAAACTTACGTTAAAGTGACACGTTCCACATCATTACGAAATGTTGTATTCATGGTCTATGGAAGAAGTATTAATGTAATGTAGACAACAAGTGAGACCAATCCAAGAACAACGACGAGAAAGACTGCTTGAAGTGATGCTTTTCCACGATAACGCCCGCCCGCGTTCTACTGACAAAAAACAACTGTACACGATTTGGTTTGGGAAGTCATTTCGCTCCCACGTTATTCAACTGATTTTGCGCCTTCAGATTTTCACCTTTTCCGCTCTGTTTCGAACAGTCTTCAAGGAACTTCCATTCCTGATGAAAACGCGCTCCGAACATGGCTCGTCGAGTTCTTCACCTCAAAACTACGCGGTTTCTACAGTCGCGGAATCGAAAAGTTACCCCAGCGTCGGTAGACTGTTGTAAATAGCGACGGAGAATGTCACTGGTGACTAATGTGTCTGTTATGTGTATCTGTTGTGTTTATCAAACTTCTGGAAAAACGCTACAAACTGATGCACAAACCTAATATTTTATGTATTGAAGTTTTCTCATTTTCGTACTTCATTTCCTGTAACTAGGGGGTACCCAGAATGAACTTTCACTGTGCAGCGGAATGTGCGCTGATTTGATACTCTGAGGCAAATTAAAACTGTGTGCCGGACCGGGAGACGAATCCGGGCCATTGTCTTTCTTCTAGGACTGCTACTCCTACAAGTTTCATGGGAGAACTTGTATAACGTTTTTGAAGGTAAGAGACGTGATGAAGGAAAAAATATAATTCTGCTGCGAATCACCACGCTAGGTAAACATCTTGCGTTAACTCATCATTTACGGTTTATTTCGTAACTATCACACAGTACATCAGGTGTTCCAAATATTTATCTAAAAGTACTGTACAGTTGTTGGCGCACTTGATGAATGGAAATAAATTCGTTGATCACCTTTGCAATTACTATGATGGACTATTTCAGGTAAACACGCAGCGAGTGTGACTCTAAAGTAAGTAATACTTAAACAAAATTATGGAAAATTAAAAATGTCGTCGTAAATTGCGTTACCAGAAAACAGTTGATTTCAATTTTCTTTTTCAGTTGAGGATTAGTTGTCTTGCTATGTCTCAGTAACCCTAAGGCTAAGATGGAGACTGCTGAAAAGTTTGAAGTAATTATGTGGCCACTGACCAGTCAGAATCCTTTCTTGAAACGTTCTCTCTTCGAAGTCTTCAATCCTAAATTAAGAGGAAAATACTGCGTGCATAATTGAATCGGGCATCACCCATGTCACGGGTTGAAAGTATCGTGATTAACGAGTGTATTCAGAGCTATAAACAGGCTAGGAAAATGAGCGCGTTCTCTTTCCCAGTGAGTTGTGCCGAGTGAGTTCATCGAAATGACAAAAAATTCAATCGGCCGCAAACCCGAGAATTTTGTATTAGTGTAAATGTGTAAACGAAAGTGTGAACCCAGATAAAAAGAAGTGAAGTATAGCTCCTCTAGAAAATCTAACCACATCGGACAACAAATTAGTCAATCGAGTGCATACGCACACATGAATCTTTAAACGTTCATGGAGGGCGCAGCGATCGAGCCACGTGCTCAACCTAGTGCGCATTGCCTCTACATGGGCGTACTACAGTAGTTGCCTTAGAGACATTTACGTTTTCAGCGGAAATTGTACGTAAGCATGGATAAATGTATGGACGTGATTGTAGTGGAAAGGAGAAATCATATTTAGCCTTGTCGATGGCTATGCAATGTGTGAAGTTGCTGGATATGTTACAAGTGCGTAGTCAGAATTTCATGAAAGGAGGGGTCTAATTTGTTAAAGGGGGACCTTAAAAAGGCTCATGTTTTTATTCAGTCTGAAAACAAATGTATTTATTTTTTAATTTTCTGTGCGTAAGGTGCTTTTGTAAGCGCTCATACAAATAGTATTTGGTCTATAAAATTATGCAAGGAAAACTGACACACAAGCACGCACACACACACACACACACACACACACACACACACACACACACGTTACGTTGTGTAAGTCATAATATTGAAGGGTTCAAACCTCTTTTGACAATACCTATTTTTTTCCTATTACAGTTTGTCTTTAAATTTCCGGAATGTCTGAAACCAAGACCAAGTCAGAATTTCTTCAGCACGTCAAAACATCCCTAGTTCCTCCATTTCAACTTGAAATTATAGCAATCAAATTTATTTATAAAACAGCACGTAATACACAAATGCTACGAACTATTGTTTTGGGATCTTAACATTGATTAACGCGTTGATTTCAACTAGACTTGTAATGTATCCGACGTCACAAATGAGTTTGCGTTTATACAGGATAATATGGTTACATAATTTTCTATGCTAATAAACTCCTCTGTTACGCACAACATACGTTATCGCTTATATAACGTTTATTTACAAATTCGTTAGAGTTGTGACGGCTGGACTCAATGTTCCAAGGACGTTTTGAATAAGATATTTCACAGTAGAACATCTTCCTTGCAGTAAAACTTGATATATCGCCGTTTCATAAGTGAGACACGTTTATGCACTGGTTCATTGTACAAAATGACGATGGCTAGCTGCCTTCAAATGTAAATATCGCTGAAGTACACATATTGTCGAAATCTTACGTTCAAACCAACATTAAAATGAAATATTGCCTGCCCGAGAAATAAATAACTATTCCACAAATCACGATACTATAACAAAAGTAACGAAGAAATTTATAATTGTTTCTACAATTCTAAAACATTACAGTTCGAAGATAGTGATAGAACGCCTGAAAACGCTTGTTATTATAGTATTGGAAGAGCGTAAACAGATTACGGGGGAGGGGGGGGGGGGCGATGCAGGGCGCCGTCGGCTCGGACGAATTAAAGATCTTTCAGAAATCAACGAACTACAGAATGTGCTGTCATTACATACCCCTTCTGCTCCCCACAAATCCCTCCCCATTGTCCCGTTTGGGAACTGGTTTTCGTAACTGAGTACCGCCCAGGTGACCAGATTCCTGATACACTCCTGGAAATGGAAAAAAGAACACATTGACACCGGTGTGTCAGACCCACCATACTTGCTCCGGACACTGCGAGAGGGCTGTACAAGCAATGATCACACGCACGGCACAGCGGACACACCAGGAACCGCGGTGTTGGCCGTCGAATGGCGCTAGCTGCGCAGCATTTGTGCACCGCCGCCGTCAGTGTCAGCCAGTTTGCCGTGGCATACGGAGCTCCATCGCAGTCTTTAACACTGGTAGCATGCCGCGACAGCGTGGACGTGAACCGTATGTGCAGTTGACGGACTCTGAGCGAGGGCGTATAGTGGGCATGCGGGAGGCCGGGTGGACGTACCGCCGAATTGCTCAACACGTGGGGCGTGAGGTCACCACAGTACATCGATGTTGTCGCCAGTGGTCGGCGGAAGGTGCACGTGCCCGTCGACCTGGGACCGGACCGCAGCGACGCACGGATGCACGCCAAGACCGTAGGATCCTACGCAGTGCCGTAGGGGACCGCACCGCCACTTCCCAGCAAATTAGGGACACTGTTGCTCCTGGGGTATCGGCGAGGACCATTCGCAACCGTCTCCATGAAGCTGGGCTACGGTCCCGCACACCGTTAGGCCGTCTTCCGCTCACGCCCCAACATCGTGCAGCCCGCCTCCAGTGGTGTCGCGACAGGCGTGAATGGAGGGACGAATGGAGACGTGTCGTCTTCAGCGATGAGAGTCGCTTCTGCCTTGGTGCCAATGATGGTCGTATGCGTGTTTGGCGCCGTGCAGGTGAGCGCCACAATCAGGACTGCATACGACCGAGGCACGTAGGGCCAACACCCGGCATCATGGTGTGGGGAGCGATCTCCTACACTGGCCGTACACCACTGGTGATCGTCGAGGGGACACTGAATAGTGCACGGTACATCCAAACCATCATCGAACCCATCGTTCTACCATTCCTAGACCGGCAAGGGAACTTGCTGTTCCAACAGGACAATGCACGTCCGCATGTATCCCGTGCCACCCAACGTGCTCTAGAAGGTGTAAGTCAACTACCCTGGCCAGCAAGATCTCCGGATCTGTCCCCCATTGAGCATGTTTGGGACTGGATGAAGCGTCGTCTCACGCGGTCTGCACGTCCAGCACGAGCGCTGGTCCAACTGAGGCGCCAGGTGGAAATGGCATGGCAAGCTGTTCCACAGGACTACATCCAGCATCTCTACGTTCGTCTCCATGGGAGAATAGCAGCCTGCATTGCTGCGAAAGGTGGATATACACTGTACTAGTGCCGACATTGTGCATGCTCTGTTGCCTGTGTCTATGTGCCTGTGGTTCTGTCAGTGTGATCATGTGATGTATCTGACCCCAGGAATGTGTCAATAAAGTTTCCCCTTCCTGGGACAATGAATTCACGGTGTTCTTATTTCAATTTCCAGGAGTGTATTTTGCCATTTGGGCTACTAATGATAGAAATTTGGGCTAATTAATTAAAGGAATGCAACCACCGCAGTTCGGGCAATATTTTTGTTGATCAACACGATCTTTGGGCAACACAGGCAAATCCAAGTTTGTTTGTATGTGCTGATTTTAATTGTACGTTATTTGTAGTTACGTTTATCGCTCCCCTGCCTTATGAAGGACTCAAATATTGCATCCCCAAAATTCTGTCAGTTTCCAATAACGACTGCAGTGCTAACATTTACCTGCTATAGGTAGGTAATTAGGGTATTATATCAGCTTGTACATATTTTTGACTTATCATAATGCTAAAGAACAAATCAAAATTTATTTATTTCTTCCTTCGTTTTACAAACGTATTACCTGTAATTAGACATTGTCATAACAGCACCCAGAACAAAAGCGATAAACGGCAGGGCTTACATTTAATTCAACTGCAAGTAAGAACTGGACTGATTAACAAAACAATTAAGGTCAAGTATGTGCAGTAGTTGATCTTGGCTAAAGCATGGGTGAGCGATGGCTGATAGTGCTATCGATACTTCGATACTTAAAATGTATCGATGGCAGTGTTTACTATCGACAGTGCGTATATCTTTTTCGTCGCTTGGCAAGGAGCCGTGTAACACACGTGGCCACGAAACACGACGTCAGCACTGTTGCCGGAAAAAGATTCCGACAGACAGGGGACCAGTCCCCTACAGAAATATCGAGCCATGCTACTCCTATAGGCGTCCATATTAACGGAAGTGTCGCTCGTGCGAGAGTTTGTGTACGAATTGACCTCTCGATAATGACCGTAAATGTACGGTGGGATTCATGTTGGGCAATCTGGTGGCCAGATTTTTCACTCGAATTCTCCAAAATGTTCTTCAAACCATTCGGGAACAGTTGTGCCCCGTTGACATATCGTTATTTGGAAACCCGAAGTTCATGAATGGCTGCAACATGTCTCAGAGTAGCCGAACGTAACCGTTTCCAGTCAATGATCAGTTCTGATGGACCAGAGGACCCATTCCATTCCATGTTAACGGAGCGCACACCATTTTGGACCTACCACCAGCCTGCACAGTGTCTTGTTTAACAGCTTGGGTCCATGACTTCATGGGGTCCGCGCCATACTCAGATCCTACCATCAGCCCTTACCAACTGAAAACGGAACTCATCTGACCACGCCACAGTTTTCCAGTTGCCTAAAAGATCCAACCGATATGGTCATGAGCCCAGGTGAGGCGTTAACCAAAGGCACTCGCGTCGGTTGTCTGCTGCCAAAGCCCATTAACGCCAAATTCCGCCGCACTGTCCTAACGGATACGTTCGTCGTACGTCCACATTGATTTCTGCTGTTATTTCACACAGTGTTCCTTATCTTTCAGCACTGACAACTCTACGCAAACGCCACGGCTCCCGGTCGTTAAGTGAAGGCCGTCGGCCACTGCGATGGTTAGAGATAATGCCTGAAATTTGGTATTCTCGGCACACTCGCGGCTCCGTGGGTCTCGGAATATTGAATACCTTAACGATTTCCGAAATGGAATGTTGCATGCGTCTAGCTCCGATTAAAATTCCGCATTCAAACTCTTAATTCCCATCGTGTGGCCATAATTACATCGGAAACATTTTCACACGAATCACCTGAGTGCAAATGATAGCTCCGTCAATACTCTGCCCTTTTATATCTTTCGTACGCGATACTACCGCCATCTGTATATGTGCTTGTCGTCGTCCCATGTGTTTCGTCACCTCAGTGTAATTTTTATAATGTTGGCACCTAAAGTTGTAGATAACTGTTGTATAAAGAGCATCTGTGTGATTGATTTGATACACGTATGGTTGTCAGGTGATTCTTTGTTTCCCATACACGCTCGCGCGCACACACACACACACACACACACACACACACACACACACACACACACAAGCGCGCGCGCGTACACACACACGCGCGTACACACACACACGCGCGTACACACACACACGCGCACACACGCACACACACACGCGCACACACGCACACACACACGCGCACACACGCACACGCACACACGCACACACACACACACACACACACACACACACACACACACAGCCCAGAATTATTAACGGCTCGAGCTTTGCTGCGTTAATTTACATCGTGAGATGGCCACAAGTCGCTGTGAATTTGTGCAGCACTTCCTTGTCATCCCAAGTCTGCGAGCTGCCAAGAAATGCCACGTTAGATGTCTCTGATTTCTTTCCAGACAGGCGACTAAGCTAACTTCATGGGTACCTGGCTGTTCGTCGCACCTGCTTCATGCCTACAAAACTGCGACCGCAACTAGCCTAATAAGATTCCTTTAAGTAGCACGCATAATTCCTCACTTGAGGCGCTATGCGCAGAGCGTGCTTGTGTGCCAAAGCCACGCAAGTCGCCTCGCCCCCGCCAGCTACTAACGTGTACGAGCGTGGCTGCCCGCCAGCCAGCGTACTCTCTCCACGGCAGAGCCGCCCCCGCCTCCTCCGCTCTTGACACTGCAGTCCGCTCTGTCGGCGTGCGAGCTATATTTAATTGCCCGGCAGGTCCACCTGATTTATATCCCACGTCCTGCGTTTACGTCGCCAGCCGAATTGAGGGTTAAAGAACTCGTTACACGGTCACAGAAAACGGCTCATTAACACGCTTCGGTGGCTCTTCTTCCTAAGAAAACTTTTCAAACAGCCAGCGTCCATCTTGGGGCGCGGTCCGCTCTCGGTACACTTACTGTTCCCGATCCATTGTAACTCTGCGGTACCTTACATAACTGTCTTTTAAGCTGAATATGATTATTCCTGAGTAAGTGTATGGATGTTCAATCTACTTACAAGGGGACCGTACGAACTTCCTCTGATTATTAATGACAGGATGTGTAGAGCACGACTAGGACTTGAACATGTGAGAACAGGAACACGCAACTCCCAACCGTTTACGAGAAAATCTTGTTTGAATATTGTAGGCGTACTCAGATACAGAGTGTTCAGAAATTCCGTTAAAAACTTCTAGGACTTGTCCTGGAGAATGAGTGCATAATATGTCGAATAGGAATCCGCCCGTCAAATTTATAGGCGACGGCGCCAGTAAATGTATGTATTTACAAGGTGATTCAGTGATGATGTTACATTTATCCTTCTCTACCACCCCTGAAAGTTTGTATCAATTTGAGGTAAGGGTCCCTGTACCGGTAGGGAGCGGTCGAAAAGTTACAAGCGAAAACCTTTCTGATACCCCTGACAGCGGAATACTTGTATCGGTACTGTTGTTACTAAGATTGAAGGGTAGGCAACTTTCAGAGGTGCTGTAGTACGGACCAAAACAAGAAAAAAGTCTACTAAACGTGGGCTCTAAAATGTGTACCATAAGAGTTATGACCACTTGTTCAGTAAAGGAGATGTCTTCCACTCCAGCGAAGATAAGCAAGTGCTCCTCACGTATGCATTTTAGAGCCCATGTTTACTGGACCTTTTTCCTTGTTTTGGTTCATACTACCACACCTGAAAGTCGCATATCTTAAATTCTTAGCAACAACAATACTGATACATTTATTCCGCTGTCTGAAGTATGAGAATGATTTTCAGTTGTAACTTTCGACTCATTCGTTTCGGAGCCAGAGCCCCTTACCTCAAATTGAAACGTTTGTCCGTTAAACAATCTTTGAAAGTTTGTAACATCATCACAGAATCACCTTGTATATGCCCACATTTACAGGCACCGGCGCCATTAACTTTGACACTCTGTAGCATCGTTGGATGACGTTTCCGGACACTGATTCCTATTCAAAATATTATGTACTCATTCTCCTCTACAACTCCTAGAAGTTTATAATGGGAATTTCTGTACACTCTGTATATACTGAGGTGACATATGATGGGATATGGAATACGGGCTGTGATCATAGACAGATGGCGGTAGAATCGCGTACACAAGGTACGAAAGGGCAGTGCATTGGCGGAGTCGGCCTTTGCACTCAGATGATTCATGTGAAAAGGTTTCCGACGTGGTTATGGCCGTACGACAGGAATTGACAGGCTTAGAATGCGGAGTGGTTGGTAGAGATTGACGCATGGGACATGGAATATGGAAATTCAGTATTCAGAGATCCACAATATCAAGAGTATGCCGAGAAAACCAAATTTCTGGCATTACCTCTCACCACGGACAACTCAGTGGCGAACGGCCTTCACTTAATGACCGGGATTAGCGGCGTTTGCGTAGAGTTATCAGTGCTAACAGATAGCAACACTGCGTGAAATAACAGTATAAATCAGTGTGGTAAATACGGCTAACGTATCCGTTAGGACAGTGCGGTGGAATTTGGCGTTAATGGGCTATGGCAGCAGACCACCGACGCGAGTGTCTTTGCTAACAGCACTAAATCGCCTGCAGCGCCTCTTCTGGGCTCGTGACCAAATTGGTAGGGCCCTGGACGACTGAGAAGCCGTGGCCTGGTCAGGCGAGTCCCAGTTTGAGTTGATAAGAGCTGATGGTAGGATCTGAGTGTGGCGCAGATCCGATGAAGTCATGGACACAAGTTCTCAACAAGGCACTGCGCAAGTTGGTGATAGCTCCATAATGGTGTGCGCTGTGTTTACACGGAATTGACTGGGTCGTCTGGCCCAACTGAACCGTCCGCAGCTCGTGGTCTAGGGGCAAGCGTTGACACATATGGATCGTGGGGTCTCAGGTTCAGTTCCCGGCCGGGTTTGGTATTTTCTCTGCCCGGGGTCTGGGTGTTTGTGTTGTTCTCATAATTGCATCATCATCATCATCATTCGTGGCAGTGGCTCGATTGGACTGTGTAAAAAAAATTGGGATTTTGTACAGGTACTGATGACCGTTCGGTTGAGTGCCCCACAAACCAATCATCATCATCATCATCATAATCAGCCAATTGAACCGATCATTGACTGGAAATGGTTATGTTCGGCTGCTTAGAGGCCATTTGCATTTATGGACTTCATGTTCCCACAGACCGATGGAACTTTCGTGGATGACAATGCGCCATTTCACCGAGCCACACTTGTTCAAGACTGGTTCAAAAAGCATTCTGGACAGTTCGAACAAATGATTTGGTCACCCAGATCGTCTGGCATTAATCCCATCGAACGTTCTTGGGACGCAATCGAGAGGTCAGTTCGTGTCAAAATGCTACACCAGCAACATTTTTGAAGTTATGGACTACTATGGAGGAAGTAAGGCACAACAATTCTGCAGAAGACTTCAACGACTTGTTAAGTCCATGCCACTTCGAGTTTCTGCACTACGTAGCGCAAAAGGAAGTCCAACACGATATTAGGAGGTATCTGATGACTTTTGTCACCTCATGACTTTTGTATGATCGCTAACATTCAATGAGTGCGCAGCCTAGCGGGTAAGTACAGGGTTTCATAAGCACGAAGTCTCTGTATCGAAACTCCTGCCAGTACTTCATTTTTTTTCATTCCCGCGTAACTCCAACAGCGCTTATTATTTTCTTAATCTTTATTCTGGAAAAATGGAAAAAAGTTGGCAAGGAGACGAGAAATAGAATACAATCCACAAGAACTTTCAATCAAATCGGTGCAATTATATTATTTATATTTTTGTATCTAAATTGGCGAGAACTGTAATGTGTAAACTACGGGGCACTGCACGAATCAGGATACTGATCGTAGAAATATGGAAAATAATACTTATATTGCATATGTAATCAACGCCGATTTTTTGCATGTGCATGGTTCTTTCAGTGTTGTGTCTGCGTGTCTGTCGCAAAACAAACCTGATTTACATTCATACCGTACCACTCACATCGGTTGGAATTACTTGGGAATGAAAAAAAAAGTACCAGCAGCGAGATTCGATCCGGAGACCTCGCGCTTATGAAACTGTGCTCTTAATCGCTCGGCTGTGGATTCGATCGTGCGAAGATAGAAGCTCGCCGACAGTTTTCAAACTCGATTTTCTCGATAACGGTTGAGAGTTACATCTCCCTGTATACATATATTGAAGTCCTATTCGTGCCCCACGCCATCTGTCAGTGTTAATCAAATCGGTGAGGGGAAGTTCGTACGGTCCCGTAGTTTCAAAGGAAAGAACGGGAGCAACGTAGGAAGTCACTGAAAAACAAGCACCATCCAAGTTGAAGCACTCTGCTTCACCAGTGATACTTTGCCCTCGTCCATAAATAATTAAAGGGTGAAGGAAGGACTGAAAGAATTCTGCCTGACCAGAAGACCTTCTGCAATATGAAGTGCGCTGCATCTTTAGGCCTACAGGGCTCTTGGTCGGTGCATTTTTATGGCACCTCAGTTCTTGTATAATAAGTTATTCGAAGAAGTAGCGACGCTATTAACTTGCCAGGGAGTCTTCTCATTTTCCCCATTCCTGTGAATTGCACAAGTAGACTCTGAGCGTAGCGTCCCCACCCGCTAGACTGTTAGCAACAGATGTTTCATTTCCTCGGTGGAAGACATTGCCGAGAGCTGTGAGGTTTTGTTTCCCGCGCAAAAAGCCTGAGAGTGCGATACCATTATGTAGTTCGTACTATCTAAACATTTGCAGCTGCCAGTGACAATTTTTGACGGGTGACGAAATATTGAACAAAATAAAAAAAAAATCCACACTACTCAATAGAAGAACGAAGTACAGTGTGGTTTTAATTAAACTCGCTACCTGAGCCAGTGTATACAAAAAATTATTTACCTTATGGGTACCTCGCTTCATAGGAATGATCATCAGACTGTGCGCTGCAGGATTTGCGTCGTTAGTAGTTTTACTGCCATGACTTGCCGATAGGTACTAGTACGAGCCCAAGGACTTCCAGCTTGAACGGCACACGTTACTGTGACCTGCTTTGGCAACATGTGATCCCTGCTCTACGGGAGAGAGGTGCATTTGAATCAACTGTTTGGTTACATGATGCAGCTCCACCTCATACTGTTCGTGTGATCACTGTTACTCCATAACACATTTGGGTATAACCGAATCATTGACCGATCGTTCCAAACTGCGTGGCCATCAAGATCGGCAGATTTGAACCCGTGTAATTTCTGGTTGTGGCGTTACCTGATGGACAGATTTTATCAACTGAACACTAAGTTAATTTGGAGGTTGGAGACTGGCATAGTGGGTCGTAGCCAACATCGCACCTGACTTGTGTCGGGCAACAGTAGAGCAACCTCTAGTGCAGTTTCAGGTTGTCGTGGATACTGATGATCGTCACATTGAACAAAGTTTGTGTCCTGGCACGTAAACATGGTATGCAATTAACAGATGTTACTCCTTTCATGTGGAAATGAAAACGTATTTCTTTTATTGTTTGTTCGTTGTTTCTCTTCCGCATGTCCTTACAAATATTTCGGTAAAGTTTCATTGTTCTACGATCACTCATTTTTCAAGGGGGCCCTCTTAAGTATCAAGTTTAATTATAACGATACTGTATGTGTTTTATTAGCATCCCATACAGTGACAATATATCGGGAAAGGTAGAGGTATTTCCAGATCACAGTACGCATATATGATTCTCTACATCTAGCAATTTACTTTAGAAGCTAAAAGATAGTAACTATTGTGATTATTGCCCGTTTTAGACGTTGGGCTCTCTCCCCCGTAAGCGTGACTGACTAGTATTGGACTCCAAGCAGTTGCGGCAGTCTCTGGCCCGCATCCACAGCCGATCGAGTAAGCCCATAGTTAAATAAGAGCGAGGTTCCTGGATCGAATCTCGCTGCTGGTACTTTTTTTTTTTTTTTTTTCATTCTAACGACCAGAATGTGTAGTACGTAACGCAACTGTGTGACCACCAAGAACCGTTTATGAATGTAAATCAGGCTTGTTTTGCAACCGCAGTACATACAATACTACATGCCAAAATGTTTGGAGAGTACTGAATCAGTAGTGAGATACACAAAGCATTGGGTTGTAGGAAAGTAGTTGTAGGTATGGGAAGAAGGTGTAATGGGAGTTCCTAGCATCATAAACAGGGTTAATGGAGAACTGCAGAAGAATGCAGTGTTCATACTCACTTTCGATGTACGAAAACTCTGTGAGTACATTAATTCATCCATTTCGCTGCTTGTTGAAGTCCGTGACTGTCCCGAAAGAACAGAAACCATTGATGACAGTGCAGCTTCTCTAGAATGAAATAATTAAATCGACACCCTAGCTGCAAACAGGCGTTGATATATATCATCCTGCAAGCGCACTATCCTCTGTGCCCACGGTGGCTCAGATGGACGCCGACACCGTAGCTCAATATGTTCGGTCAGTGTGTTAGTGCCCTCTTTAATAAAAAAACTGAGTTAATCGATCAACAACGAGATTTAAAAAAAATGGTAGAGCGTATGCCATGTAAGCAGGAGATCCCGGGTTCGAGTCCCGGTCGGGGCACACATTTTCAACATGTCCCCAATGATGTATATCAACGCCTGTTTGCAGCTAAGGTATCGATTTAATCATCATTTCACTTTTATATGTCTTTTTATTTATGTTAATGAGTGTTTCAAGCTTTCACTGAGCTTCACTTAGCGTAATGCATGAATAAATCTTCAATTAGCAAATCGTCAAAAGCATCGACTGCGATTTGGATGCTGTAGCTGCCTTTCTGTTCTGCTTGATGTGTGTTGTGCCACTCGTATTGCAGCGGAAATTAAAAGCAACAACAAGCAGAATAGAAAGGGAAGTGCAGCATCCATATTGCAGACAATGTTTTCAATAATGTGTCGTGATTCAAGATTTAAATATACACATCCTAAAAAGTTTCGCATCACCTTGGTTCCCAGAGTTCCGAAACCTGTACAGAAAATTGGAATACAGATCAACATAAACATCATTTCTGCGTTTTTTATTGCTCATGAAACCCATACATTGCATGTTGTACCACCGTGCAGCGAGATCTTCAGAGGTGGTGGTCCGGATTGCTGTACACACTGGTACCTCTAATACCCAGTAGCACGTCCTCTTGCATTGATGCAGGCCTGTATTCGTCGTGGCATACTATCCACAAGTTCAGCAAGGTACTGTTGGTCCATATTGTCCCACTCCTCAACGGCGACTCTGTGTAGATCCCTCAGGCATGGTTGAACTACGCCGGCCGCGGTGGCCGTGCGGTTCTGGCGCTGCAGTCCGGAGCCGCGGGACCGCTGCGGTCGCAGGTTCGAGTCCTGCCTCGGGCGTGGGTGTGTGTGATGCCCTTAGGTTGGTTAGGTTTAAGTAGTTCTAAGTTCTAGGGGACTTATGACCTAAATTGTTGAGTCCCATAGTGCTCAGAGCCATGGTTGAACTACAGACAGCACAAGCCGTGTACCTACTTCCCGGTGGAATGACTGGAACTGATCGGCTGTCGGACCCCCTCCCTCTAAAAGGCGCTGATCATGCATGGTTGTAAACATCTTTGGGCGGGTTTAGTGACGTGTCTGAACAGTCAAAGTGACTATGTCTGTGATACAATATCCACAGACAACAACTGTCTTCAGGAATTTGGTAACCAGGATGATGCAAAACTTTTTTATGATGTGTGTATGTCTTACGCCAACCCAACTGGAAATGGGCGAAAGCTCGAAATTCGTAGAGGTATAAATGAAAATGCAAAAAAATGAATGTTAACTGTATTACTTAAAGAAATACCTGAATACCTTTAAGCTGGTTTCAGTCACCTGAAAATCCGGCATATTCCCAACCACATGAACCAAGTATCCATTGTACAAGTCTACCTAAATGTGTGAACAGTCCCGGACATGAATTTGGGAGTGCCAAATATTTATTAATGAAAAGAAAATCTGGGAGATCCAAGTAATGCAACGCGTGCCACACTCTGAGGAAAATAACCCATTGTAGGAATATAGCTCCACTACTTTCATAAAATCACTTGACTCTGCAACAAAACAGCCCACGCCTAAGACCTGCGTAGTTTACACAGACTATAACAAGTACTGTTGACATTAACAGCTGCAACTAGGACGTCCACGCTACCCTAGTGGGCGAATATCGTCAGAAACGAGGAAAGCCGGGAAGACCAATGGCCAAAAAGAATGCTGTTTAAACTCGATTAGAAGCCAAAGAAAAAACTGTGATGCAAAATAAAGCTTTCCACAGTCGCCAAAAGTTACTGAGCCAATCAAGAGCTCCAAGAATCCTAAAAGAACAGCTTCAAACTATCCAACTATATTTGCCATAAGCCCCGCAGCGAGTCACAAGAAATTATTCGAGTCTTCAAAGAGCCAGTGGGCAGCAATCCGGCACGATTCTCAAGAGGTGCAACTACTGCTCTGACGGTCATCAGTTTCAATTATAGGTACACGAAGAGAAAAAGAAATATTATAAGAAATCAAAGGCAATGAATACTGTGCAGACTTTGGTGCCACCACATTCGCTGTCCCCTGCCCCATCCAATTCTAAAGCAGTGTTTGTAGAAACTTCCTGGAAGATTAAAAATGTGTGCCGGACCGAGACTCGAACTCGGGACCTTTGCAAGGTTCGCAAGAGAGTTTCTGTAAAGTTTGAAAGGTAAGAGACGAGATACTGGCAGAAGTAAAGCTGTGAGAACGGGGCGTCAGTCGTGCTTGGGTAGCTCATTTGGTAGAGCACTTGCCCGCGAAAGGCAAAGGTCCCGAGTTGGAGTCTCGGTCCGGCACACAGTTTTAATCTTCCAGGAAGTTTCATATCAGCGCACACTCCGCTGCAGAATGAAAATCTCATTCTGGAGTGTTTGTAGACATTGTACCATCCCGCGCGGTGGTGATTGAGGCATGACGTACCATTGCAGTTCCTTCATGTTCTCCCCCCCCCCCCACCCACCCACCCACCCACCCCAACCTCACTATACCCACGTCACGTAGATGATTTAATGGAACGGAACTACGACAATTATCATGCTACTCGGCGCACTGCATAGCCCAAGGAGAAACGTGGTCCTTTAGCAATCACTATCCTTCTTTCAACATTATCGTGCCTGCCGTAGAAATTGTGTCGTGCCAAACCCGATAAGACGTCAGCAACAGTCGGTACGTTAGTTTACATATGTTTTCATAGCGAAGGGGACCATTTCCTATGACATTGAAAGCGATGGCTGTACGCGTTGAGACAACTGACGTCATACTCTGTAATATATATCAAACCTCGTAACTGCGAAATAATGTATCCTGAGATGACAAGTTTGTTGCAGCAACTTACAACACACTTCCTCCTACGTAGGGACTTCAACATGCACACTAAGCAGTCTGGAAGGGGTTCCTATATGGACAAAAATATTTTGATTTCGACTTAGAGTGGAACCCCTACGCACGTTCTTAGCTACTGGCCTCGTAATTTGCTCTTCCAACCATGTTACCTCAATACATCAGTTCGTGCACAGCAAATCTTTGCGTCAGTGAACACTTCTCAGTCGTCTTGTCGATTCCATGACGATTCATCAGATCAGCGACTACGTTTGTTACTTCAAGAGAGCGGACTGAAAGACATACACCTCCAACGTCACCTTTGCGTCGATTATTTCCTCATCGCCGTCTCGGCCGCGATCATCCGCGCTGCCGAAACGGCGGTCCCCCTTTCCTAGGGGTCCTTACCACTGGCGCCGATTCCGTGCTGTGAAGAAATTGCGGCGACAATCACGGATCGTAAAGGTGCTCTTCAACGATATAGTCGATGTCTCCCTAGGCCAACCTCATAACATTCAAGCGGATCTCTACAAGTGCTTGTGTTTTAGTTAAGCGAAGGAAGAAATAATTCTGGGAACTGAGAAGGGTGTGTGTTCTCGTTGCGAAAGCATGCATTTTCTTCCCTAGCGCGGTCCAAGATGTATGGCCTACTGCGCCACCAGCGGTCAACTAATGACAATGTAGATCGATATGTGCTTGACGAACTTTTCGCGACCTATTTTGTGGTGTCATCAATATCTACTTCTTATCCACTCGCCTTTCAAACTCGTAAACGGAAAGCGAACGTCTCCTGCCTGTCACTGTGAATGGTTCTGAGCCATGTAACGAGCCTTTTAGTGAGTGGGAATTGCTTACAGCCCCCACTCGTCCTGCGACCTGGCTCTAGCCTCTGACTCGATCCAGAATAAAATGATTCAGCATCCCAATGTGTAACATAAACGGTTTTGTCTCACGGCTTTCAATTGTATCCAGCTCAGAGGTGAATTCCCCTCACAATGGCAGGATAATACCATCATCGGAATGCCTTTGTTTAGCACCCAGTTCAGTGGCATCTACTCCGGAGCTAACATGCATGCTCTTAATGTACCTCTGTTAGCAAATCAGAGCGACCTCTCACAACAATTTGTCAGCAGACAGAGACTCTTCTGTAGTTAGCGTCATCGCAATTTGTGTAAGAGTCATTACAGAGTGCACGTAAGACGCTTCATCCCATGTTCGAACAGTGTACTGGCAGCGTCGTATAGATGATCGCATGGCGGGAAGGCCTGGAGCACCAATTGTATCTCGTCCATGCCATTACGATATATGTGACATAATTGCTCCATACTGCTATTGCTCTAAACAGCAACTGCTACATCAGTGAAGCTGGTCTCAAACTACTAACATGTAGAAAATAAGACACTGTAGGGACGGAACTTGTAATATGTCCCTAAACATGCAATTTGGATTTCAACTTAAAACGTGTTTGAAATTTGAAAATGAATTTCATTTTCAATTGGCATAAGTAATTTTTGTATAGTGTGTGACTACCCACAGTAGCGAAACAGTGATGCATTATGATGTTACCGAAAGTGTCAAAAAATCTTTTGGTTCCTGGGTCGAGATGCTACTAGTGACCCACGCGTCACGTATGGTTGGTGAATTGTGATGTGCGAGACTATCTCATGGCTTTGGCTCTAGCAACGTGTAACGCGCGTCCAGTGTTTCACCATATTAATGATGAAACGAAATTGAATGGGAAACAAGGCCACGACTTTGTATGGGATGGCTATAATTAAACTTTCGCTGTCTGAGTCACTGTAGACGGAAAACTATTTATCGTATGGGGTATCCAACGTTATAAGAATACCATTAAGCCTGTGCTGTGCACTACAGGATTTGCGTTGTTGACAGTGTTAGTGGCATGCCTTGCTGCTAGGCGCCGGTACTGATACGGCAATGTCGGGTTGAAGCACAAGCATCAGTGTGCGTTACACCTGCAGAAAGTCAACATGCGCCTGGACAAGGTGAGCACTGCTTTACTCGTAAAGCTGTTTAATGAAATTAATTGCAATAGTGCTGCTGCTCTTTGCAAGTATCGACGCACTGAAGGAGTATGGAGAGGTCGTCTTTCCAATCCGAGCTTGAAAAACATGATTCCGAAGTACAAATTAACTGGCGATTTGGGAATTGCTCTTAGGGACAGTTGCACATTCCATGTTGCACCATTGTTTCGAGCAGTAGTAGAGCAGTCCCTAATGCGGTTCCAGGCTGTTGTGGATGCTGATGGTACTCACATTGAGCAACGTTTGTAATCTGGAACGTAAACATGGTACGCAATTAACAAATGTTATTTTCTCATGAGGAGGTTGTGCTTCTTTCAATGGTTCATTCGTTATTTCTCTTCCGCTTGTCCGTACAAATGCTTCCGCAAAGTTTCATTGTCCTACGATCGCTCGTTTTTCGTGAGCGGTCCCCCTCAAGTAACGAAAGTTTAATTACAATCATCCTCTATGTTGCAGAAACACATGTACTTTGCAACAGTACAACACGTGAACTTGAAAAGAACCGTGTTCTTCGAGAACATTATGACAAACTGTGTACGAGAACCACCATCTGATAATGAATCAGTAAACTCTTCTAACATACATATTGTGCTCTTGATTCTAGAATGACGGCCTGCACAAGATTCAGCGCGAAACCATCGTTTCAAAATACTACGCATATTAAGGTTGTCATACAAATTTCAAATTCATGTCTGTAGCGCTTGATACGTAATAATAATGCATGTATGATAGTCCATTAGAAATAGTGTGTCACCTCATACATTTCATACAGTAATACTTCAGGTACAAATATTTTATGTTATAGCTGAATTACTTGGAAAAGACGATCGCCCATGCGGTGGGCGTCGCGGCCCTAAAACAAGAGCCGGTTTTAAAGTAAATATAACACGGCTTCACTGCCGACGATGGCGAAGAACAAAAGTGCTAAGCCGTGCGAGACGCGACAGGAATTAAGCGTTATCACATGGATGTGGTATGCAGATGAGAAAGGAATGGTTAGCAACAGGCGGCAACACGAAACCTTCTGTGAGTAAAGCCATGTGTGTTCAGAAATAAATTCTGCCGGCGCATTCTACTTCCAGATACAATGCTTAATGTAGTAAGTTGTGTACAGTATTCATTTACGATCTCTGCGATGAGAATGTACTAGCAACCATCGTGGTAGTATCTATCTGTCGGTTCCGGCAGAGGTTAATTAATTACTAACAGCAACGTCTGCGACTGCGTGGCTAGCTGAAACAATTACATAAAACAGGTCACCAGATTAATGTAACTATAAGAGCCCTCCGAAAGATTAATCGCGCACGTTAATCTAGAGAGGAACGCTCTGAATTAAATAGCATCGGTTCGATCATACTTGCAGCATTGGACAGCAATATTGTGTTCGTGGATCGATTCCAGAGCTGCAGAATGCGCTGGGAGTAGCAACACGCGATCTATTACTTGCATTGGTCAAGAAAAGAATCATAAACAGAGGAATCCTGGTAAAATCTCTGCAGGTATACATATTCTTAATCCATTTCAAGGCACTTGTTATAGAGATAAAAACGCACAGAATGCATGGAATAAATAGAGCAACAATAGCGCCAGGGTTTCTGTACCCACGCCGAGTTTACCTTCATACTGCAGACCCGGCGTCATCCGCGGTTGGCCTCAGATAATCTGCCGCACTGGCCACACCCCAGGTTGCCAGCCTTACTGTTACCGCAGGCACGCTCCTCCCACAGGAGCGACAGAATAATTTATTGCCGTTAACTTTCCTGGTAAATTCGCACGGTGCCCGAGACTGGCAGTCCCTCTCTCTTCTCAGAGTTTGAACCTAACGGCCGCGTTCTTACTTCCTGTCTCAAGAAGCGGCCATTGTACAACGGTACCCCCAACCAGAGACCGTGAGCTGTGTATCACTAATATAGTCTGTGCTGATCCTCTGCCTTCTACCTCGCTCACGTCATAGACAGTGTTAAAAAATTGTCTACAGTACCTAACATTGCTTCAATATCATACTTCCGTCTTAGTGGTGTGGAGTCAAAGTATTCGAATCACTGCAGCATTTTTTGCCCGTATTATTTTCCATATTATGTACCCTTTGCCGCTGAAAATTATCGAAAACTGTGTAGCGCCGATCTTTGTCGGCATTTTGGACCGCAGACCTTCACATCTTCTGCTAAAAGTAATTCATCGTTTTCGTTGGATACAAATTACGTGATCTTCGTTTTTGTTTCTTTAGTTCAGGACAAGTACCCCAAGGTGTAGAGCATCTAATGCCACGTACCCTACAGATCATATTACGAAGTAAGCTAGGTTTTTTTAGGTGCAGGTACTGGAGACGGTCATAATTTGATCGAAAAACTTGTCGTTTTAAGCACAATTCCATTAAAGAGGTAAAGCTAAGTGTATCCTCCAAATGGTGTCACATTCTCCCAGAAAGTCAAGACTGGTCTCACTGATTCTACGTAATGCATGTGCGACCCAGTTGTCGGAGGTGGATCATGAACCATATTAACTACAGTTTCGGATGCCTCTACAATTTTTATACTTCATGACATCGGCAAAAATAATCGTCCTCTCTCGAGACATGAAGATAATCTTTTTACATATATTCCCAGATACTATATCATCAAGTATACTCTGTGTAAAGGTGAATTAGATGAGGATCTTTACACAATGAGTGATGTGCTATGATCCCTTACTTTTGATTTCCTTGAGAAGGATATGAAAATTCGAGTGAGGGAATAAATAGAACAATAGATGCGTAATGCGAAAAATAATACCACTAACACTGCAATGCAATTTGCTAGTTTACGGGAAAGTTACGTTCAATGCGTAGAAATACTTTGTACTTATCTGGAGATAACAACCCGAAGTATGAACTAAACGAATCGGGCACATGCGCGAGTCACTTACGTAAAGCAGTCAGCCTTACCAGGCCACTCAGCGACTGTGACATACGTATGATGTAAACGTTCACTGCCCCCCCCCCCCCCTCCCTCCAAACTCTGCCTGCAAGCTGGAGAAGAGTTAACACTGCCATTCCCTGCACAATTTGTTTGGCAGTCTCATATTGCACTGGAATACTTGCATTAATTATGTTACATGACAAAGTGTTATTTTTACCGAATTTATCGTATGACAGTAACTTTTAAAAATGATTATTTTGAGATGTACATCTTTGCAATCATGGGAAGGTTGGTAGGGCGAAACAGACAACAGTGTTTAGTCTCTGAATCCAACGGCAATTCAGTTGACCTTTCTTTCCCCGAGAGTCGCCTCCTGTCCTCCCCCCCGTGGTCTTTTTCGTCGCCAACTGGCTTCCCGGACGTAGGCGGAAACGACTGAAAGATGCAGTGTTCCTCTAATATACACGCACACATAGCCGTAGTCTGCAGATATGTGGTCATAATCTTAGTGCTATGTGCAGTATATTTCTTCTGAATTGCAATTTCTTGAAAGGTATGTTAAAGCAATTTTCTCGAGGACTGATGTAAATAAATTATTTTATTGAAACATGTTACATATTTTATTATTACGATTAAAATCTTAGCCATCTGTGACTCACTAAATTTGGAGTGGTGGCGAGTTAATTTTCAGCCATTCTCAACTGTTAACCGGAGATTCTGCACCACCTCTCTCTCTCTAACGAACCACCAACAATTCCTATTCTAATGTAAGATTTTTAGCCCCTTGCGTCTCAACTAAGTTCATCATCAGAGGCCTCAGCAGCTACAGCATTGGCTGTAGAACGCGTTGTACTCTTGACCAGCTGTGAAACGCGGCGTAGGAAATTTAATTTTCCATCGTGGACAACGAACGGCCTCCTAAAATGGGGAGGGTCATTTGTAATTGACCATTTCGCCTTTCCACTACGTTTTCAACGAGCGTTCCAAATTCGGTATCGTTGTTCGCAAGTTTTACACGTCAACTAATGCCGTTTTAGGCTTCTATGCATAAACTAACATCAAGAAGCACGGAGTGCTTTCCCTAGAAAAACGAAACTTCCAGGCAGCAAACTTATGAACGCCATATGTCACTGGATTTCATTTCGGATTGTTTATGTCATTCCAGTTACGGAAAATTCAACTCTGCTTTCGAAGACAGATCTTTCTTAATACACTCTTAAGACAAAAAAAGAAAGACTACCACCAAGGAATTATCCGAATGGGGTGGAAATCGGTAGATGCGATGTACATGCACGGACAAATATATGATAACAGTTTCAGAAAAAGGGGTAATTTATTCAAGAGAAAAAACTTAATAACTGAAGGAAGTCAGTACCGCATTGGTTCACCTCTGGCCCTTACGCAAGCAGTTACTCGGCTTGGTATTGATTGATAAGTTATTGTATGCCCTCTTCAGGGATATCGTGCCAAATTACGTCAAAATGGCGCGTTGTATCGTCAAAACCCCAAGGTGTTTGAAGAACCCTGCCGACGATGCTCCAAACGTCCTCATGACGAGAGAGATCCGTCAACCTTGCTGCCCAAGGTGAGGTTTGGCAAGCACGAAGACAAGCAGCAGAAACTCTGGTAGTGTGGGGGAGGGCATTATTTTGCTGTAGTGTAGGGAGTGAGACAGGCTTGTAGCCTATTCCCGATGTTATTCACTCTGTATATTGAGCAAGCAGTAAAGGAAACAAAACAAATATTCGAAGTAGGAATTAAAATCCGTGGAGCAGAAATAAAACTTTGAGGTTCGCCGATGACATTGTAATTCTGTCAGACAGAGCAAAGGACTTGGAAGAGCAGTTGAACGGAGTGGACAGTGTCTTGAAAGGAGGATATAAGATGAACATCAACAAAAGTGAAACGAGGATAACGGACTGTAGTCGAATTAAATCGGGTGATGCTGAGGGAATTAGATTAGGAAATGAGACGCTTAAAGTAGTAAATGAGTTTTGCAATTTGGGGAGATAAATAATTGATGATGGTCGAAGTAGAGAGGATATAAAATGTAGACTGGCAATGACAAGGAAAGCGTTTCGGAAAAAGAGAAATTTGTTAACATCGAGCATAGATTTAAGTGTCAGGCATTCGTTTCTGAAAGTATTTGTATGGAGCGTAGCCATGTATGGAAGTGAAACATGGACGATAACTAGTTTGGATAAGAAGAGAATAGAAGCTTTCGAAATGTGGTGCTACAGAAGACTGCTGAAGATTAGATGGGTAGGTCACATAACTAATGATGAAGTATTGAATGGAATTGATGAGAAGAGAAATTTGTGGCACAACCTGAATAGAAGATGGCATCAGTTGGTAGGACGTGTTCTGAGGCATCAAGGGATCACCAATTTAGTACTGGAGGGCAGCATGGAGGGTAAAAATTGCAGAGGGGGACAAAGAGATGAATACACTAAGCAGATTCAGAAGGATGTAGGTTGCAGTAGGTACTGGGAGATGAAGAACCTTGCACAGGATAGAGTAGCATGGAGAGCTGCATCAAACCATTCTCCGGACTGAAGACGACGACAACAACAACAACAACAACAACAACAATAATAATGTAAGGCGAGGGTGGCTTGCCATGAAGGGCATCAAAACAGGGCGTAGAATATCGTTGCTGTGCTGTAAGTGTGCCGCAGATGACAGCTAAGGCGTCCTGCTATGAAATGAAATGGCACCCGAGACCAACATCACTCCTGGTTGTCTGGCCTTATGGCGAGCGACAGGATGGTATCCCACTACTGTCCAGAGCCACTCCAGACCCATCTTCGCTGGTCATTGGGGTTCAGCTCGAAGAGAGACTCGTCACTGAAGATAGTTCTACTCCATTCAGTGAGATTCCAGGCTGCATGTGCCCGACGCCACTGCAAACGGTCAATGGCAGTCGGCACAATGGTTGTCGTGAGCTCAGACCCCTTTCTGCGAGCCGCCCACTAACGGTCCTCGTGGTCACTGAAGTATCAGTAACATGTCGGGTTGCCGATGACGGCGAATACTAGGCTCCGAGTGCCTGTCTGACGATTGATTGCTCGGTCTTCAAGTTCTGTCGTCTCTCTAGGTCGACCGCTTCTTCTTGACGCTGTGTTCTGCTATGGTTCACCCATTCCTGCCAACATCACCTCTATTCAAATGCCGAGCGATTCGCCGAATACTCGAATCGGCTTCTTTAAGCCCAACTACCCGTCCTCTCTCCCAAATCCTGACATCTGCTTATATTGTTCAGACGTCTATCTGCGAAGTATACTTACTGTCCAACTTAGTACGAGGAAAGAAATTCGCAAAGGGTGTACGCCGTGGTATCGACGTGCACCCTGCTTCCTATCCATGCCAGCTGCGCGGTCCATTTGCGCTGCAGCTTCACACATTCGTCCATTAGTCGCCAATGTTTACAATTTTGCATTTTCCGTCGATAGCTGTATGAATATTAGTTTGTGACCAGTTTGCGTAACTCCTCCTCCTCCTTCGTGGGGGTGTGATAGTGTGTAACGAGAGAGAGAGAGAGAGAGAGAGAGAGAGAGAGAGAGAGAGAGAGAGAGAGGGAGGGGGGGTAGGGGGGGGGGGGGGTAAAATCTACCAATCTACAATTCAGTCTAAGAACGGTAGATGGCTGTGAGTTTATTTACTTCATGTTCATAAACGGAAGGGGATACAACTTTCGGAAACTGACATAAGATAGCGAAGAACATCAATACGAAGCTGTTTCTAAAAATTACTATTCTAAATCTACCAGCGCCGCATGCTAGTCCACCCTCTGGTTATGTCATGGCCAGTAAAAGCGAATTGAGCGAGTGCTCTGGGTCGATGGGGCCAGAAGCCGCGGTAAAACACTATACAGCCGGAGAGCTGCCAAAATCCTGTTGGTCGCGGTCCCAGGCGGCACAGAAGGCGCCGCCGGCTCGGCCAGCCGTGTTGTGACAGATGCACAGCTGTTGCGCCGTCGAGGGCGGCCGCTAGCGCCTGGCGCGCTGCCAACTTGGCTGATGTGAAACGGCGGCCGTTGTGCGCGCGTGCGATCGCTTTTGCGAGTAGAGCGAAAGCGGGGCAAGGGCAGCGGGAGGGCGGAGGGGTGCACGCTCCCCGCAGGCCTGCGTCCGTGTCGTAATTATCCCACGCAGCTGGCCGCTCGACGCTGAAAGGCTTTCTGCTGGTGTCTTATTTTACGGAGGGCTGAGGCCAGGGTCCCCACGGATCTGGCACGAGCACGTGTTGCCTTGGCGAACGTGCGTTCATCGGCATAAAATCAAATTCGGATTATGACATAATCTTCCACTTTAGACTTCGCGTTTTTTTTGCCAGTCCTGCGGTACAGCATCAACCCTAACTGTTTGAGGCTCCTTACAGACAGTTTGTTATCGCATTCGCTCTTTAGTACAGAGGATGCTAATAGTCAGGTATACGAACAACATTCATTATTCTGTCGTCGGCCATATTTTCTCGCATTAATTAAAACTCCACCCAGCAATGTGCTAGTCACCACTTTTAAAAGAGCCCTGTTCGATTGGGAGCACTGCAGATAGTGTAGAGCTGATACCAGGTGGTCATGTGACCCTCCACTGTCAGTGATGTGGTGTTTATAGTATGCTTGTCGGTTGTATACAGGGTGTCACAAAAAGGTACTGCCAAACTTTCAGGAAACATTCCTCACACACAAATAAAAAGAAGACGTTATGTGGACATGTGTCCGGAAACGCTTAATTTCCATGTTAGAGCTCATTTTAGTTTCGTCAGTATGTACTGTACTTCCTCGATTCACCGCCAGTTGGCCCAATTGAAGGAAGGTAATGTTGACTTCGGTGCTTGTGTTGACATGCGACTCATTGTTCTACAGTACTAGCATCAAGCACATCAGTACGTAGCATCTACGGGTTAGTGTTCATCACGAACGTGGTTTTGCAGTCAGTGCAATGTTTACAAATGCGGAGTTGGCAGATGCCCATTTGATGTATGGATTAGCACGGGGCAATAGCCGTGGCGCGGTACGTTTGTATCGAGACAGATTTCCAGAACGAAGGTGTCCCGACAGGAAGACGTTCGAAGTAATTGATCGGCGTCTTAGGGAGCACGGAATATTCCAGTCTATGACTCGCGACTGGGGAAGACCTAGAACGACGAGGACACCTGCAATGGACGAGGCAATTCTTCGTGCAGTTGACGATAACCCTAATGTCAGCGTCAGAGAAGTTGCTGCTGTACAAGGTAACGCTGACCACGCCACTGTATCGAGTGTGCTACGGGAGAACCAGTTGTTTCCGTACCATGCACAGCGTGTGCAGGCACTATCAGCAGCTGATTGGCCTCCACGGGTACACTTCTGCGAATGGTTCATCCAACAATGTGTCAATCCTCATTTCAGTGCAAATGTTCTCTTTGCGGATGAGGCTTCATTCCAACGTGATCAAATTGTAAATTTTCAGAATCAACATGTGTGGGCTGACGAGAATCCGCACGCAATTGTGCAATCACGTCATCAACACAGATTTTCTGTGAACGTTTGGGCAGGCATTGTTGGTGATGTCTTGATTGGGCCCCATGTTCTTCCACCTACGCTCAATGGAGCACGTTATCATGATTTAATACGGTATACTCTACCTGTGCTGCTAGAACATGTGCCTTTACAAGTACGACACAACACGTGGTTCATGCACGATGAAGCTCCTGCACATTTCAGTCGAAGTGTTCTTACGCTTCTCAACAACAGATTCGGTGACCGATGGATTGGTAGAGGTGGACCAATTCCATGGCCTTCACGCTCTCCTGACCTCAACCCTCTTGACTTTCATTTATGGGGGCATTTGAAAGCTCTTTTCTACGCAACCCCGTTACCAAATGTAGAGACTCTTCGTGCTCGTATTGTGGACGGCTGTGATACAATACGCCATTCTCCAGGGCTGCATCAGCGCATCAGGGATTCCATGCGACGGAGGGTGGATGCATGTATCCTCGCTAACGGAGGACATTTTGAACATTTCCTGTAACAAAGTGTTTGAAGTCACGCTGGTACGTTCTGTTGCTGTGTGTTTCCATTCCATGATTAATGTGATTTGAAGAGAAGTAATAAAATGAGCTCTAACATGGAAAGTAAGCGTTTCCAGACATATGTCAACATAACATATTTTCTTTCTTTGTGTGTGAGGAATGTTTCCTGAAAGTTTGGCCGTACCTTTTTGTAACACCCTGTAGAATCAGCGCAGTAAGGAGGTTCGACATTGTCAGAAAGGGGCAACCCTGTTCAGGCTTGCACATGACGAATGCAGACTGTCCAGTATATCTACAAAGAATGGTGTACCATTTGCTGCCCTGTAACAGGTGTAAGAACAGTGGTCGCAAAAATATTCTAACTGCCATGGACCAGAGGGAGTGTCATGCCTTTTCCATGAAAACCGTTTTCAAACATGATAGCAATTACTGCTGTCCGTTAATGCAGGTCTGTGTCACCGGTTTCTGGCGAATGTCAAGCCGACTGTATGCAACTGACGTTTGGAATCTGGTCCCTCGCAGCGGCACATAAGGATAAACGTGTTCACTAGGCCTCTACATCTCCATCTGTATTCTGCAAACCGCCGTGAAGTGCATGTCCGAGGATACATTCAACTACACCAATAATTAGGGTTCTTTCCTGTTCCATTCACGTGTGGAGCGCGGGTAGAGTGGTTGTTTAAATGCCTCCATACAGACTGAAATTAATCTCATCCTGTCCTTGTGGTCCCTACGGGAGCGATACTTCCAGAGTCATCATTTAAAGCCAATTTTTGAAAATTAATAAGTAGACTTTCTGACGATAGTAGATTTCTATCTTCATGATTCTGCCCCTTCAGTCTCTTCAGCATCTCTGCGACACCTTCCCATGGGCCAAACAAACCTGTGACCATTCGTGCTGCTCATCGTTATATACTTTCGATGTTCTAGAATGCTTTGCACAAGTGATTTGCAAGCCATCTCTTTAGTGGACTGACTTCATTTCCCCGGTATTCTACTAATAGACCGAAGTCTACCACCTGCTTTACGCAACTGAGCCTAAGTGATCATTCCATTTCATATTCCCGCAAAGTGTTGCACCCAGATATTCGTATGAATTGACCAATTCCAAGCGTGCCTCACTGGTATTATGGTCTTAGGATACAACTTTTTTTGTTCTGTGAAGAGCGCAATTATACATTTCTGAATACTGAAAGCAAGTTGCCATTATTTGCGCCACTTTAAAATTTTATCAAGAGCTGACTGAATATTTGTGCAGCTTTTTCAGACGTTACTTCATTTGTAGATGACTGCATCATGTACGGAATGTCTGAGGTTACTATTAATATTGTCGCCAAAGTCTACAATATACAATATGAACAGCACACTTCGGTGGGGCAGACGCGACATTACTTCATCTGTCGATGACACACCAAAAAGAAACTGCACCATAGCTGACTGTAGCCGTGTAGTGTGGACCAACGAGTCTTGATTTTCCATTGTTTCATTTGAAGCTAGGCGTTGAGCACATCGACGGACCATTGAGGAGTTTAACCTATCCTCTGTGGAGGGTGTATGTTGTTGAGGTCTTTCCTTGTTTCTTCGGCAGTGTTTTTAATGACAAATACTTGGGCCTACTCATTAAGGTAACCGTAAACACAAATCAGAAAATTTAACATTTTCGCTAACCAAATGTTGCCCTTCCTTCAATATTTCTGTGGTGGAGTATTTGGTGGACGCTCCCGTCTTCCAAGATGACAATAGCCATTTTCTGAGGACTGCATGCATAGGTTCCTGGTTTCACGAACACTGGGTAAGCTATCGCACCTCGACTGACCCGCTACATCACTAGATGCTAATCGCCACATCACTAGATGTTAATCCCATAGAATGTACTTGGAACAATTTTTAACAGTGGGGGAAACAAAGCAGTCAACATCTGCACAGTTTGGTAGCTCTCCGGGATTTAATCATCACTAAATGGCTTCAGCTTGATAGAGCATACTCGAATAAAGTAGCGGAATCTTCCTCGCCACATGGAGGCCATTATGAAAGCCAGAGGTGGTGTTACAGGGTTAGCATGTTTCCTGCAGGTGAATAATTTTTTTGTCCTGTGTGTGCCTGTTTGTACATACACGTGAGAACAAATGGTGTCGCTACGGTTGGAACTACTACGACGGCTGTTTGCCAACATTACCGTATAGCTGTAGTGATGACTGTCATCTTCCCCTATTTTACAAGACGTAGCAGTGTTAGTAGGTTGTAAACAGCAGGTTAGAACCATGGATCCGTACGAGACTCTGCTGTGTGTAGGTAGAAGCTGCTGCCTCCATAGACGATGCTGAGGAAGCTACTTCTGTTGACAAACTTCCTTATATAGAAAAGAAGCAGTCTTGTGGCAATCTTTCCAGCCAGAAAGGACAGCCTGTCGCAGGAGTAAATTATTTAAGCTAACTTTCAGTCCAAGTGCGATTTTTACGTATATTCATTGTGTTGCAACAGACGGTCGTAGTCACTGTTACAAGCGAAAGGATACATTTGGTTTTGCTACAGACGTTTCAAAACGCACAGCAGCTCGGGTACTAAATTCCTTGATTGACTTATATTGCTGGTGCTGATTTTTTCCAAATCAGAGCGCAGCAAGACACTAGAGAAAATTTTTAGTGTACGCTGAATATTCTACTAGAGTTTCGGGAGATGGATCTTGGCCTTACTGGTGGTGATAAGGTTTTCTATGACACCACGGGATCTTTTCCGGCTGTTAGTTTGCAAAATGAGGTTAATAATGGTTTTGCCAGGCATCAGCATTGAATAGAAGCATTATTTTAGCAGTAATGGGGATGAGAAAATGAGAATGCCCATGGGCAAGATGCATATGGATTATTCAACAACACCTATTCAGTATGTCTCCATTCTTCAACTAATATTAAGATTGCTCTCTGTCGAAGCATGGATCGAGTGTGGTCCTTTGTAAATCAAAGAAGGCAAATCCGGAGGGACATGGACACAGATCGTTATCAGCCGTTCTGTTTTCTAGAGACGAACATGTCAAGGCACACCTGATTTTACGGCATTAGTAGCTGATTGATGACCGCGACATTCAAAGTCAATAATGTGCAGGTTGTCTTATTGAAGCAACGTACCAAATCTTTGAGCCAGTTGTGACCACTCACGCCTCTTCTCTAAAGACACAACCGTTTGTTTTTGTATTTCGCATTCCGTGCACATATGTCGACATGTGGACCTTGGTCCATCAGAAAGCAATACGACCTCATTCGAGACGTTCAGGTGCTGTAAACCTAGCCCTTCCTTTTATTGTCTTCATTCAATAGAATCAAGTCTTGCTCCCAACCGGTCTGATAGAGATTCCGCTATTAATATCTCTAAGGAAGTAATTGCCACAGTGGATGAGGAATTGTACAAAATTCCTCCATAGACACTAAATGATGTATGCATTCATTCTTCGAAGAATTCTCGCCGTGCTATACATATCCTGTTCGTTCAGGTCTTAGGTTGTTTTACTAACTGTCTGTGTATGTCCGAAATCCTTGCGGTTTATCGCCACATGATGGATTTCTTCCCGAAGTGCCCAGGCTTATTGTTCAACGTTACCGAAGAAATTAAAGAATCCATGCAACGCCATAGGTGTAACACATAAGAAACATTAACTGTAACAAAACATCGCTGTGCCTAAAATGTATTTTGAATTTGAAAATTTTCATATAACCGAAAATTTCATAGCACGAATATCTTAATACTTCTGGATCAAGTATAACACAACTTCATTCGAAACTTTTACCTCATTTCTGTGCCCAAAGTATGAAACATTCACAGAACACACTTCCGTGGAGAACTGACAGTTGGAAGCTTGTCAAACTCAATCGCGCCAGATAGAATGCCCCCATCTCTCATGCTGTATTTTTGTAGACAGAAGTACATGTTCCATAATTCTACAACATATTAACGTCAGCGGTATCGGTCTATAATTGTGTGAATCTGTCCTACGCCCCTCTTGAAAACGGGAATGACCTGCACCTATTTCTAGTCGCAAGGTATCCGTCGTTGCTCCAGCGAACTGCGACAAGTTCTGCCGCATATTCGTTGTAGAATCTTATAGGTATCTCATGTCGTTATGATACCTTTCAACTACTTAGCGATTATAGTTGTTTTCCATTCCGTATAGGTTATTTCAATATCTGCCATTTCGACGCAAGCACGATTGTTGAAAGTAGGGAACGTTTCGCGGCGAAACAATTTCGGAAGACAGAATCCAGTATTTCGGCCTTACCTCTACTATATACTGTTTCATTGCCAGTAAGTTCACTGGGTGAATGAATAAATAGTTTCAAATTGCTCAGAGGTCTTACGTAAGACCAAGCCCTCGCAGGGTTTCGCTCAGATCGGTTCTCTTGAATCTGTGATGGTCTCTTTGTTTCTGTAGCAGTTTTCTAACGCATCTATTAAACCACAGTGGTTCTTTCCCATCCCTTAAGACCTTGCTCGGAACATATTTGCCTAAGGTGTATTGAACGATGCTTTTGAATTTTTGTCCATTCGTGCTCCATATCTTCGTCCTTAGCACTGAATGTTTGATGCTGACTACTCAGATAGTCTGCAATTTGTATCCTGTCACTCTAAGCAAAAACATTGTGCTCCCTTTCTCAACATTCCTTGTAATACCCGGAGACATAGTTGCTGCCACAGCTTCATGATCACTGATACCTTCCTCTACATCAACTGATTCAGATCTGTTTGTTGCTAAGAAGTCTAAAAAGTTACCTTCACTAATTGGTTCTCGAATTATCTGCTCGAAGTAGTTTTTGGAGAAAACATTCACAATAATGTCACATGAATCCCTGTCTGTGGCACCAGTTTTGATCACATGACTCTCCCAGGCTATAGCTGGCAAGCTGATCATCCCCCTATTATAAATGCATTATCAGGAAAGTTACTATCGATATTTTGCAAGTGCTCTTTGAAGCGCTCAAATCTCTACAACTGCAACCCCTGACCCAGTCGATATATAAAAGCATCCGATCACAATTTTTGAGAGAACGTTGATGTTCAACTTCACTCAGAACAGTTCACATTCGGATCTCGTGATAACCTCGATTGATACTGTCGAATTCTTTATTACAATAAATACTCCACGACCATTTCCTACTAACCTGTCCGTATGATAAATATTCCAGTTTTAACTTACGATTTCGTTGCTGTTCACATCCGGTTTCAAACAGCTTTCTCTTCGTAATATCTGTGCATTATAACATTCAGTAATCGATAACCTTTAAAAGCCTCATGTGTACGCCACACGTACAGGGGTACGCTAGCAGCCACTTCCTGCGTGTAGTGCAAGCATGATATATCAAGAGGAACCCTACAGTTCTCTAGCCTATAGCAGCGGTCGAGAAATTCGCATCTGCTACCATCACAGAATCGTCTGAGCCTCTGATTTAGGCCCTCGCTCTACTGCAAACCAGAGGATCGTGATCGGCCCTGGGTACGATGCTACAAATAGTGAGCTTAGCCTGCACCCTGCGCATGATGCTAGTTGCCTTCACCTCAGCCAGCCGCCGAAAAGAATCGAGGTTGGTCTCAGAACCGAAGCATCCGGCTTCATTCGTACCGACATGTATCACTATTTGCAGCCAGTTGCACCCAGCGCTCTCGCTAGCCGCCGCCGTCGAAGCCTCCTCGACGTCACGTCTGAGACCCTCCCCCCCCCCCCCACCCCCACCCCTCGGCATTCTATCTTATCTGCCTGTTATTTCCGTAAGGGGCTCCATTACCCGTCAAACGTTGGAGCACCCTATGACTAACATACCGACCTCTGGACTTGTGCTGACTGGGCAGGGAAAAAGGCCGCTGGTTCGAAAGGCTCAGAAGGATTATCGACACTGGGTAGCACCTTGTACCGTTGCTAAGACATAAAGATCCTGCCATGTGGCCCGTTCACTCTGTCACTTTCCGCTCATTTGACACGTCAACCCACCACTATTGGCCACTCACTCTAGAGTGAAGACAGGTCGGACAGATGTTGCCTATCGAAAGACGCTGCGTCAGCTGGGTCACCAGGGCATTACAACGACGCCAAAGGTGTCACAGGTCTTGTTACTGGCGCTTCTATGTTGCTGCATCTTTGAGCAGTAGCCAGAAGTGTATCTACTGTAGCCAACACAGCTTCCAACTGTCAAAGGACAGCAGCCAATTCCCCTTGTCCGCTCACAAGAAGCACAACCCCCACTGTGTAAAAAAACTGAATAAGATCTCAAAAATGCAGATAAAGCAGTCGGGAGTAATGGAGAAAGTACCGGATGGTTATGATTAAAGTGCAGCAATCGCGTAGGTCTAGCGTGATCTATAATTATAGTATGGCAGCGAAACTTGATGGATATTTCATTGCGTTAGTGGGTAGATATTTTACTGTGTTAATGTGGAACCATTTTACGTTGGGCAAAGAATTAGTTTCAATTTCGGTCATCAGGTGCAAATCTGGTGCCGTGAATGAAAGAAAGACGTAAAGAAAAATTTCCATATGTAATGGATTAGGAACGGGACGTGGTCAGGCAAGCTGAAACGAGTGAGAAAGGCATAATGTTGATTTTGTTATTAACCGCCACTCACACAGTTTGTTCCGTATGGTCACCGGAGTCGTCGACGAGATGATCCATCCGTGAAACGCGTGTCAAACAGTTGCTCGCAGCAGTTCCGGAGGAATCTCAGCATTGTGTTCCTGTATACTAGCCTTCAGATCAGGTAGACTCTGAAAGTGTCTCTGGTAAACTGTTTCTTTTAGATATCTCCTAAGCAAAGGTCACATGGATTCAGATGATATGATCTTGCAGGCCATGCATCTGGAAAACCTCTGGAGATAACACTTTCGTGGGAGGTTGCATTAAGCAGGTCTTTCAGAGGGCGAACGACATGAGATATTGCCCCACCTTGCATGAAAACTGGTTTCTACACAGTTTCTCTCTTCCAAAGCAAGAATCAAGAATCACATTCTGAACAAGGAGGTCTCTATAACGTACAGACGTCACGGTACACCTGACAGACCTTGGTGTAGTCCATTCAAGGAAGAACGGGTCAAGAATAAAAGTGCTTCCAACATACGGCGAGTGCAGTCGCCCTTGGTGTGAAACACGCACTTTAACAGTGTTTCAGATTCGGCAGTTCTGTGTGTACACTGCACGCTGTAGTGTAAAATGTGCCTCGTTATCCCGTAGAATATTTTCCAGCCTCATGTCATCAGCTTCGATCTCTGCCAGAAACCAAAGGGTAAATTCAGAATGTTGCTGCGGATCACCCAGTTTCAGTTACTGCACTTTCTGGATCTGGCTCTTCCACGGGTGCCAGTGGAAAATAAGTCGCAAAAATTTCCGTACTATTGACCATGGGATGGACAATTCTCGTGACACTACCCGGGGCACATGCTGCTTGGTCAGCTGCAGAAACAGCAACGTCGCCAATAACTTCCACCAGGATAGGACGCCTTCTTGTTCCAGTTGCCACACCAAACCTACCTGTGTTTTCGAATTTCATTATCAGCTTCTTTGAATCATTTAGTGACATCGCGCCGCTCCTCAGACCGTACAGTCGGCGATACTCTCTCAGTGCAACACTGTAATTGCTGCCATTCATATTAAACAGCTTCACTAACAGCGCACGGTCTCTCTTTTTGATAGCCACACTGTCCACTCAAATGACAGCATGGATGTCAGATCGTCGTATAGTGTACAGCGTCAGATACGCACCTGCTGGCCAAAATTGGAAGTAATTTTTTTTAGTGCAAATCGGGCACCGCTTTAACGCATTAGCATTTCTACCATGTTTCGCTGCCATCCGATAATAATAATTATAGCCTACACTGGACCTCCGTGAGTAGTTGCATTTTAATAACAACTACCGATAGACACAGACCCCAGCAAAAGAGGAAATTACCTATACGCAAAATATAGAGGAGGAGGAGAATAAACCAACACTAAAATCTGCTCTGCAGAGTTCTCACTGTAGCGTAAGGTTAATACTAGCTCACTGAATAGAAGTGGATAGCATACATACATACGACGAATGTAGCAAATATAGCAGGCGGGTTATTATATGCTTGTAAATTTCTCATCTTTACACAAACGCACTACTAGGGGAGTGAGAGTGCAGTGGTGCCATTGAAACGAAGAATATAGGAAAATAGTGAATTAAGAATTTGAAAAGGCTGCTGGTTTTATGCATATAATTTACTACAATTAATAAAGTTCAATCCTGATGATTTTATCTGTCTCAGATTCGTGCACACACAACCAAACCCGTGTGATACTTCAGGTGACACAATGGTGTGCGAAGATCGGACAACATGTAATAGGTGCCCAAGATCTGGAAACAGGGTTTTCCTCTCTGTTTGTATGTGACAAATACTTCAGCAAATATCCCATATGGAACACAGAATACACATCTTCACTAAACGAAAAAAGATGCAGTAGGTATGTTCCCAATGCATACTTTACCCAAAGACGATGTCATGTCATGCGGCCTACTATCTTCTTAAAACCGTTCTCAGCAACGATCAGCCCATTCACAACTCTTGAGGGCATTACAAAGGCAAAAAAATATATCTGTTGCATCTGCATCTCATCACTTCCTCTTAGTCGTCCCCTGCCGTTGAACTCTTCAACATGCTGTACCGACCACGCACCCACTGCTCAGCAGGAAGTGATAGATGATCTGCACTGGATTCACCTGGTAGATCAAGCAGTATCCACGAAAGAGCCGTGTAAATATGAAAAGTTGTCGTTGTACAGCAACTACTTGGACGTAATCACTGAAAATTCATCCAGGAATTGATCATGACAAACTTGATCCAGCAAGCCGCTGGTGAACATGTATGAGTCTGCTGCACAATCACAAAGACGGCCTGAAACCTGATCGAGCGGTTGCTGTAATCATAGATTGCCGTACGTGACTGCGGATGTTAATGTTTGGCGTTTCACTAAGAACCGTACAGTGTTCCAGGTGCAGAAGGTCAAAACCCCTCGATTTATAAAGGAAAGCGAGAAGAGAACCTGGCAATAACTCTTGGACTCAGTTGTCCAACTAAATCTTAAGGTGTATGGACGAACGTAAGGAGGATTTCAAATGCCCTGTTGATGCTGTTATAGCGATTCTTATTCTCCAGACAAATAAAAGAGATGTTTTCCACATCATCACGCAATTTCTGTCGAATTAGCAAACACCAGCTGGGATCCAGCGTTCCAACACCATCGGGCGGATCCTTAAAAGCAGCTGTTAGGATTTCAGGAGGAGCCTCCCTGAAGACTGCTGAAATTGACGATGAGTGCACTGCCTGGAAACGCTAGCTCATTACAGTGATCAATCCTTCAACTACCGCCGAATAGATTCCAGTGAGTAATTTCGTCTTCCAGTCTAGTTTCAGTGACATCAGCTTTGTGCTGGGAGATTTAACTGACGCAGTAGTGGGACTACCAAGTGACCAACGAGAGTTAGTGTATTTCGAAGCATGGACAGATCCACATGACCTGTGGTTAACTAATGAAAATAAGATCAACTGTCTGCAACAGCAGTATGCGGAGTATAGATACAGTCCTGATAACGTATTCGTCTCCTCCTAGTTAGCCGAATTATTAGCTGCGAAACATCAATATCTGATACAGATATGACGAATTTTAGGAGACAGTACTGCAGGCGTGACTTTTAGGTCTTTGTTTTATAGTAGTATAGGCGGACAACATAATTTTACTGCTATTCGTCCTGACAGATCAAAATGCGGAATTTAGTTGAGGCGTTAATGGTTTTTTTTCTGATGGTCTGTCAGGATACACCTTTCAGATACTTTTACAGCGTAAACCTCCGAACCTATAGATCTCAAACGCACTAGGATAACTGAAGTGTGACAGTGGGAAGAAGGATCATATTTACTCTCTTCACAATGGACTGCCGCTTCGAGATGCCACACAGTTTGCTTTTAAGGAAACCTACAAGCATATCGTTTGATCTGTGTAGCTTTGTCACATCGTCATCGACTCAGTGCTTAAAAGCAACTTAAAAATCTGTCTGTAGTCTTTTGAGATTACCATTCTGTGAAATGAAATTAATTTTATGTTATAGATGGAAACATTATTTGGAACCACTGCCGAGCGAACAGCGTATTCCTAATTGGCAGTGCGTTGCATTAAGTACGTGCCTCATAGTCACAGTCATCGCATAAAACGTTGTGGTGTGGACGTCCTTGTTGAATGACTTGTCGTTGGACGCAGGTGGCCTGTGTGTTGTTGGCGCCTCTTACCAGCTGCATCGCATTGTCTCCGCGCTCGTCGAGCATCAACAAACAATACACGTGTGCTACATCCGCGGGACTGGGGCCAACAGTGTAAACCTTTCTCGAAGGGACACACTCTCCGCGTCTTTACGAATTTGTTCGTTTGCCCTAATTTTAGCCCCCCATTTTTTTCGTTTTGCATCTTTGAAACCAACCATTGTATCGTGTTTCTCTGGTCGTTCAGTTTTGAATATTTTGTTATTATCGTAATTTTGGTGTTATTATTTTGAATTTTACTTCGTCCTGGCCTAAACCTCTATTTTCGCGAGGTGGTCCTGTTAGCTTCAACACATTTTATTAAGAATGGGTACGATTCTATATTTGATGTTTCTATTTTCGTTTGGTGAGAAGGGTAATGCTAGATATTATTGGTCGCCATTTTGAAATGATGTTTGTGTTGCATCTTGGGGCTTGTCATGTCAGTGGTCAAAGCAGATGGATGGTATCGAAGGGCCTGGCTTGTGCCGGTGCAGGCACAAGTGATTCAGATCTCGACTTTCAGTGTACATTGTTGAACATGATGCTCCACAGCCGACGACCTTTAAGAGATCCCTTGTTGACCCAGCACAAAATTTGTTACGGTTGCATTTGGCACGGAATCGTAGATATTGGACCATAGGTCAATGGAAATGTTTGGCCTGGTCGGATTAATCACATCATTTTTGTTACACTTGGTGGATGATCTTGTCCGGATGCACCGTCATCCAGGTGAATTGTTCTTCGAAACATGCACCTCACTGCCGCTGCTGGTCGGTGGAGTAGTATTGTGTTTTTGGGAGCATTCACCTGGGCCTCCTTGGAAATGTGGTAGTAATCGAAGGCACCATATTGGTTATTTACTATCTGAACATAATTGCTGACCGCCTGCATCTCTTCCTGCTTGATGTTTTACTTGACGTTGTTGGCATCTTCCATCAGGACAACTGTCAATGTCACAAGGCTTGAATCGTGTTACACTGGCTTGAAAAGACTGAGCGAGGTGACACACAGGACTCGCATTCTTTAGGACGACGGTTGAAACCCGCGTCCGACAATCCAGATTTAGGGTTTCCGTGATTTCCGTAAATCGCTTCAGGCAAATGCGGGGTGGTTCCTTTGAAAGGGAACGGCCGATTTCTTTCCCCATCCTTGACACAATCCGAGCTTGTGTTCCGTCTCTAACGACCTCGATCACGCGACGTTGGACCTCAATCTTCTTTCCTTGGTTTGGAGAGCATAATAGCGAACTCACGTTGACGTCCTGGCAACCAGATTCGCCCGATCTGAATCCAAAGGGGCGTGTATGGGACACATGGGTGCCATCTCAACGACTACAACCACCAGCCCTTAATTAAAAGTCATAATGTTTTGGCCCAGTGGGAAGTACTGTTGCCATCCGCTATTAATCCAGTCTTTTCCCTGTTCTATTTATTCATTTTCATACGTTCTCCATGTCTTTGTCGAGTGTTGGTATGTACTCATCTCACCCCACCCCCCACGGGGCCCACAGTCATTTTTGTGGGTACGTGTGTGATGCGCTCGGTGCCCCAAGCTATTGCTGTCTCCTTCCTTTTGCCAGACTGCATTACCGTCCTTGTTCCTCTCCTTCCTTGTCCTTGCTTCTTTGTCCCTGCCCCCTCTTTTCCCTCTTGGTGGGCTTCTTTATATCGATCTGGCTATCCTCCCAGCTTTCTTTTGGTATGTACTATAGTTTAGTTTACTGTTTTCATCTCCTTTTCGGCGCTTTTGGTCCCCTTGGGGTTTGACCTCCCATTCCAACGTTTTCCGTTCAGTGTGAGCCATTTGGGGATGAACTTCCAACCTAATTTTCATGGTGCAGGCTCCTGTATGCCTCCCTTTACCCCTTGCACCCTGGCCCCCTTCCTGCTAAGTCATCAGCACGGTAGCCAGTCTGTGTGTTGGGGCTGTTAAGTACCCACTTGGCTGAGCCCCCTGACAACACGGGGATCACACTGCTAGTACCTGAGCTGTCTCGTGCATGCCAAGGAGTCAATGCTCATCACTTCGGGGCATCAGAACTCCCGGAAATGGCCGCCGTGCCAGACAGCCCTTGATGTCGCTGGGGGGCACCCACAGGGCGAGCCCCTGGTCGGAGTGGGTGGTACTAGGTTGGACGCCTTGCACATGAAGCGACAAAAGCGTTAACATCCTGGCCATTCTGTGGCTATCTCTAAGGGTGATAGAAGATATAACACTCCTCCTTCTGATCCTTCGGCCTTCCCCTCCCTGGCCACCCCCTGGGAAGAGGGTCAAGCTCGCCGGCTTGGGTTGACACCTTTCCCTTGGTACCTGGTTTGTACCAGGACAGATGGCGAAAGTTTTGCCATGACCAAGCCTTTGTTTTTCGTGGAGACGATTGAAGATACGTATGGCGAAGTGGAATCCATGAGTAAAATGCGGTCCAGGTCTTTGCTCATAAAGACATCTTCTGCTGCCCAATCTGAATCCCTGCATGCTTGAGACCATCTTAGTGACATCCCAGTCTCCATTGCACCCCACCAATCCTTGAACTCGTATAGGGCATCATTTTCCACCGGGATCTTCTTCTCCAAATAGACGAAGTGCTCCGTGCAAACCTCGAGCGACAGGGAGTTCAATTTATCTGCCGTGTACAGCAAGGCCCTAAAGACAATCGCACCGATACAGCCGCCTATATCCTGACCTCCCAGAGAAGGTCAAGGTGATGGTGTATTGGTGTGATGCGTTAAATGCTTACGGTTTGGAAACGTCTTCCCACTGCACCAATGATGTCCTCTGCGGTGACTGTGGGCACCACCTCCATGAGGGGAGTGCCTGTGCTCTCCCGCCAGTGTGTGTAAATTGTAATGTGGAGCATCCTCCACGCTCGCCAGCATGCCCGGTGTATGTGAAAGGATGACAGATTCAAGACTACAAGTCCTTAGATCGACTTACCTACACCTAGGCTTCTTGCAAGTATGACCGGCTCCATCCTGTGCCTGTATCTTCTATTGCTTCAGTTACGTCTGTTCCCCCTCCTACCCCCCCCCCCTCTTCCCAGCCCCGCCCCATTCGTCCCTGGTCGGGGTGGCCTAGCAGTTCTAGGCGCTACAGTCTGGAAGCACGTGACCGCTACGATCGCAGATTCGAATCCTCCGTCGGGCAAGGATGTTGTGATGTCCTTAGGTTAGTTAGGTTTAAGTAGTTCTAAGTTCTAGGGGACTGATGACCTCAGATGTTAAGTCCCATAGTGCTCAGAGCCATTTGAACCATTTTTGAACCCATTCATCCCATGCCTTCCACCTCACCCTTACCCTCACCCTTACCCTCACTCTCCCCCTCCCCCTCCCCACCCCCAGTACCCTTACCCACCCCTCCCCCGCTGGAGAAGTGCTCCGCTTCTTCGGCAGCCGCTGGTACTGGTGCTCCCTCCCAGGACTCCTCTGCCCGGCATGCCCCTGAAAGGCGATCTGCAGCTACACATCAGCCGCGTGATAAACGTCTGCTGGGCGCCAAGATTGCCAGGTGTAATTCCGTGCCTGACCTCGCTGCAGTCTGCCCTTTCCTTCGTTCACAAGAGAAGAAGCAGAAACACAAGAACAAGGGCAAGGCCCCTCCGGTACCTCTTGAGATGCCACCTTCCTCTCCTCCAGCCAATGAACCAACAGTCTGATCCCACCAATATGGACATTACCCCATCCTTATCAGTGACGAATGGCGACTTGGTGGTGTGATCGGCTCCAGTCTGTTCGCTTCCCATTTGGACTCCAGCTTGAGAAGCCTCCATTGGAATTGTAATGGATATTTGGAGTTGCAGCCCCTTCTTTCCTCCTACTCTGTTGCCTGCATTGCTCTCCAGGAGACACATTTTGTTAATTCTTACTCACCCACCCATCGTGGATTCCACTCTGTCAGAACTGAATTGGCCCCTTGCAAGCTTCTGGTCGTGTTTGCGCCTTGGTCCCAAAGGATATTGTCAGTAAATGGGTTCCCCTCCATACCACTCTGGAAGCAATTGCTGTCAGTGTCCATCTGGCCACTCCAATCACAGTCTGTAATCTCTACCTCCTGCCTGACAGGCCGACTACATACCTTTCCCTAACCACCCTTCTTCAACAACTCCCTTCTCCCTTCCTGCTTCTAGGGGACTTTAATCCCCACAACCCTCTTTGGGGTAGTCACATGACTACTGCCCTGGGCAGGACAGTTGAAGCTGTTCTAGCAGGGCTTGACCTCTGTCTCCTAAATACCGGCACTCCCACAAACTTTAGTGTGGCACATGGCACTTTCTCTGCCATTGACCTCTCCATCTGCAGTCCCGACCTTCTTCCCTCCATTCAGTGGGGTGTCCACGATGTTTTACGTGACAGCGATCATTACCCGATTGTTTTGACCTTCCTTCAGTGTATCTCGCTCTGTCACCCTCCCCAGTGGGCCTTCTCTAAAGCTGATTGGGGTACCTTCTCCCCTGCTCTCATCCCTCCTGTACTACCACCACACAGTAGTATTGATGAGTCTACACAGACTTTGACTGCCGCCATTCTTACCTCGGCTGTTTCAGCCATCCCTTTTTCCTCAGGTTCCCCCCCCATCGGCAGATGGTCCCTCGGTGGACTCTGGAAATTGCTGCAGCCATAAAAGATTGACGCCGTGCTCTTCAACACTTTAAGCAGCAACCTCCTGCTGCTCTCCTTCTGCTTTTTGAACGATTCCATGCCCAGGCCTGTTACCTAATCAAATTTCAGAAACGGGTTTGCTGGGAACAATATGTGGCTGCCATAGTACTGCACACTCCCTCTTCACAAATCTGAGCGAAACTCAGACGAATTTTTGGCCATCGTCCTCCCACCAACATTGCAGGAATTTCTGTGCATGATGTTGTCCTTATCCATCTGGACTTACTCACAGAGCATTTTACTCAACACTTAGTCCAAGCCTCTGCATCGACTTAGTTTCCGCCCACGTTCCTCCCCATGAAAGAGCTCTTAGAACGACTGTCTTTGTCTTTCGTTTCTCGCTGCTTGGAGCCTTATAATGCCCCATTTAGCGAGTGGGAATTCGCCAGCGCCCTCGCCCTTTGTCCTGACACGGCTCCTGGACCAGATCGGATACATAACCAAATGCTCCAACACTTACCGGTGGCTGGCCACCGTCGTATACTGACCCTTTTCAACTGTCTGTGGAGTGTGGGGGTATTTCCTACCCAGTGGCAGGAAAGCATTGTTAATGCGGTGTTGAAGCCTGGGAAGCCACCTCTTCAGTTGGATAGCTACCGTCCAATTAGCCTTACCAACACCATCTGCAAGCTCCTTGAACACCTGGTGAGTTGGCGGCTCTTTTGGATCCTTGAATCCCGCGACCTTTTGTCATCGATTCAAGATGGTTTTTGCTGTGACCGATCTACTATGGATAACTTGGTCCACCTGGAGACTGCTATCTGGTCGGGTTTTGCCCATCGGCAACACCTCATTTCATTCTTCTTTGACCTGCATAAAGCTTATGGCACCACCACATCCTCACCACCCTTCACGAATGGGGCCTTTGTGGCGCTCTGCCCGTTTTTATCCGTAACTTTCTTTCTTGTCGCTCTTTCCAGGTCTAAGTTGGTTCCTCCTACAGCACTTCCCATCAGCAAGAAAATGGGGTTCCACAGGGTTCCGTGCTGAGTGTCCCTCTCTTTCTCGTCACCATTAATGGACTGGTGGTGGCTGCTGGGCCGTCAGTGTCCCCCTCTTTGTATGCTGACGATTTTTGTATGTACGTTGCTTCCTCCGTCATGGACGCTGCAGAACGCTGAATACAGGGGGCAATCTACCAGGCGCAATCTTGGGCGCTCTCCCATGGCGTTCAGTTTTCGGTGGCCAATTCGTGTGTCATGCATTTCTGCCGTCACCGTACAGTCCATCCCCATCCAGACCTGTTCCTTGATAGCCAATACCTCGAGGTGGTGGACATGCATTGCTTCTTGGGTCTGGTCTTAGATGCCTGGTTGACATGGCTCCCTCATCTTCGCCAGCTGAAGAGGACGTGCTGGTTACATCTCAATGTTCTTAGATGTGTGCGCAATACCATGTGGGGTGCAGACTACTCTATTCTCCTCCGATGGTACGAAGCACTGGTCCAGTCCCATTTTAGACTACGGGAATCCTGTCTGTGGTTCTGCGTCACCTTGGACATTGCAGATGCTGGACCCCATCCACCGTTGTGGGGTATGACTTGCGACTGGTGCCTTCCGGAATAGTCCCATGATTAGCTTTCTCACAGAGGCGGGGATTCCACCACTGCGAGTTTTGCACCAACAAGAGCTGATATCTTACATGCTCCGCATTCCCCCCCAGGGGGTCCACAACTCTTTTGTGGACACGTGCGTAGCGAGCACGGGACCCCGAGCTAATGTGGCCCTCCTTCCTTTCCGGGCTGCATACCTTCCCTTCCCTTTCCGCATCCTTCCCCGTCCCCCATCTTCGCCCCCCCCCCTCACCTCTGGCTCTTTCCTTCCCTTTCTCCCTCTGGGAGTATGGTTTGTGCCTACGTCCGGAGACGGACGCTCGAAACTGTTCCAAATTCCTTGCTTTCTACACTTGCAAGTCCTCGTCCTTCCTCTGGCCTCTCTTTTCCTTCCCTCTTCTCTTTGCCCTTTTCTCTGCTGCGGCGTTTGAGACCCCCCTCTTCTTTCCTTTCCCTTTCTCTTTTTTCCTCCCTGTACGTGTCTGAAGACCGACCCACGCACTTCCATGCGTAGCCGGTGACGGGGTAACGCGTAATTCCCCGCCCCGGGTAGACAGGTAGGACATGTACGTACCCTCTGGTAACGGCCAGGCCCAGGGAGGGGTGATTACCCGAGCTGATACCTTCCGAAAGTGCCGATTGGTCCCTTCGTCCGTTTGTCGGGAGGTGTGACCTGAGGTGTGAACAATCACCTAAGGCGGGAGTGCCCTCAGAGAGGGCCCCCACAAGGGAGGAGCGCGCCATCGGAGACGCCGGTAATCATGGGGGATTCTTCCGCAATGGTTTCCTCACCTTCCACTATGTCTGCTCACAAACGTAAGTTCACTGAGTCTCAGCCACAGACGGTTCTTCCATCGTTGCCACAGTTCCTTGTTGTTTCTCGGTCTGACGAAGGTCACGACTTCTCCACAGTCAACCCTTTCCTTGTTCAGAAAGGTGTCGACGCAATTGCAGGTCCTGTAAAGTCTTGTTCCAGATTACGGAATGGCACCCTGTTGTTAGAAACACACAGTGCCCTCCAGGCACAAAAATTGCTGCGTACTTCTCTGCTCCACACCTTCCCTGTCCGGGTGGAACCGCACCGTACCTTAAATTCCTCGCGTGGAGTCGTTTATACACGCTCCCTCGATGAATTGTCTGACGAAGAAATTCAGCACTACCTGTCTGACCAGGGCATAACGGCTGTTCATAGGGTTATGAAAAGGGTTGACATGAACATCATTCCAACCCACACTGTCTTCTTGACATTTGACAAAGTTCGACTCCCATCGAAAATCAAAGCAGGCTATGAGATAATTTCCGTTCGCCCTTACGTCCCAAACCCTACGCGTTGCTATTGATGTCAGCGGTTCAATCACACCAGCCAGTCCTGTTCCAACCCGGCCAAATGTGTTACGTGTGGCAAGGATGCCCATGAGGGTGCTTGTCCACCTCCTTCCCCTCGCTGCATCAACTGTATGGGTGACCACGCTGCTTCCTCTCGAGATTGTCCCGTTTTTAAGGACGAAAAGCTCATCCAGGAAATTAGAGTAATGGAAAAGGTGTCGACCTTTGCTGCTCGAACATTATTCGCCAGTCGACAGCCCACCGTGCCTCAGAAAGGAACATACAGCACTGTCCTTGCTTCTCCTCGGCCAACAAAGGAGGCGGCCACGCAGACTTGCGACCTCACCTTTAGTACCACGGTCGTCAGATCGGCCAGCGCAAAGATCGCCCGTTCAACCGCACCACTTTCGCATGCCCACTCTATGGCTGACCCTTCGTCGGGTTCTGCTAAATCTCGAGCCCAAAAGTCAGACGCCAAGTCTTCGAAAAAAGAGCATACTCGTGAAGAGTTTTTACATACCGCAACTTCACAACCATCGGTTCCTCCTTCATCTAAACATCATACTTCCAAGAAGGCTACAAAGAAACACAGTTCCTCTCCTTTTCCGCCAAGGCGTGTCCCGTCTACAGCACCACCTGGCGGAAATCGCCCTCGGCCGTCTTCTGTGTCGCCGAGGCGCACTGCTGGTGGCCGGTCAACCGGCCAATCGCTGGTGGCAGGAGCTGCTCCTGACCAACCTATGGATCAGAATCTTCTGCCTTCAACTGAATGCCATTCCATGCTGTCGGTCGCAAGCTCTGAGCAGTCGTTGAGTTGACAGCGACCTTGGTCACATTCCTCCATTTTCTGTTCACCCTATGTCCATTGTGCACTGGAATATCCGCGGCATTCGCGCCAATCGGGATGAATTGTCGATCCTCTTACGATCCTACTCGCCGGTCATCTTCTGTCTTCAGGAAACAAAGCTGCGTCCCCATGACCGCTTTGTTCTCCCTCATTTTCAGTCCGTTCGATATGACCTCCCCTCTGTTGAAGGCACTCCAACCCATGGAGGACTCATGATTCTTCTCCATGATACTCTCCATTACCACCCAATCCCCTTAAACAGTTCCTTCCAAGCTGTCGCCGTCCGTCTTTCCCTTTCTGGATACACGTTCTCTCTTTGTACAGTATACATTTCATCGTCCACACCAATGGCATGAGCTGATCTCCTTCATCTTCTTGGTCAGCTTCCACCCCCCTATTTGCTGGTTGGGGACATCAATGCCCACCACCCGCATTGGGGATCTCCACATCCTTGTCCACGTGGCTCACTATTGCTAGACGTCTTCCACCAAGCGGATCTAGTTTGCCTCAACACTGGGGTCCCCACATTTTTGTCTGCCTCCACGACAAATTTATCTCATTTGGACCTTGCGGTCGGTACTGTTCCGCTAGCTCGGCGCTTCGAATGGTTCGCCCTTGATGATACACACTCGAGTGACCACTTTCCATGTGTCCTTAGACTGCAGCCTCAACTGCCATATATGCGCTCGCGACGCTGGAAGTTTGCCCAAGCCGATTGGACACTTTTTTCGTCTCTAGCGACATTCGATGACCGTCGCTTTCCCAGCGTCGACGATGAGGTCACACGTATTACCGACGTTATTCTTACAGCTGCGGAACGTTCAATACCACGCACCTCCGAATTGCCCCGGCGCCCCCCAGTTCCTTGGTGGAACGAGGCATGCCGTGACGCAATACGTGAGCGGCGACGTGCTCTTCGCATTTTCCGCCACCATCCTACTTTGGCCAACTGTATCCGCTATAAGCAGTTCCGTGCGCGATGCCGTCGCGTCATCCGCGATAGCAAGAAGGCAAGCTGGAAATTCTTTATTAGTTCATTTAACACCTTCACTCCCTCCTCGGAAGTTTGGAGTCGGCTTCGACGGTTCTCAAGCGCGCCTAGTTTCTCCCCGGTCTCTGGGCTCACTGTCGCGCATGATACCTCAGTGGACCCCGTCGCAATTTCTAACTCATTGGGTCAGCACTTTGCTGAGATTTCGAGCTCTTCAAATTACCCGCCAGCGTTTCTCCCGAAGAAACGTGCAGCGGAAGTGCGACATCTTGCTTTCTCCTCTCAAAATCACGAAAGCTACAATACTGTTTTCTCCATGCGGGAACTCCAACATGCCCTCTCTTCTTCTCGATCCTCCGCCCCAGGACCGGATGGTATCCATGTCCAAATGTTGCTGCATTTATCAACCCATAGTCTGCGTTACCTCCTTCGCCTTTATAATCGAATTTGGACCGACAGTACCTTTCCCAGACGATGGCGGGAAGCTATTGTCGTTCCCGTTCCGAAACCTGGAAAGGACAAACATCTCCCCTCTAGCTATCGCCCCATTTCTCTCACGAGTAGTGTCTGTAAGGTTTTGGAGCGTATGGTGAATTACCGTTTAGCTTGGTGGCTGGAATCCCGCAGTCTTTTAACACCAGCCCAATGCGGATTCCGAAAGCATCGTTCTGCAGTTGACCATCTTGTTGCTCTCTCCACTTATATCATGAACAGTTTTCTCCGGAAACGCCAAACGGTAGCAATATTTTTTGATCTGGAGAGAGCATACGATACCTGTTGGAGGACAGGCATCCTCCGCACACTGTTCTCTTGGGGCTTTCGAGGCCGGCTGCCCCTTTTTCTTCGCGAATTTATGGCAGAGCGCACATTTAGGGTGCGGGTGAACACTACTCTCTCCCGTACTTTCTCCCAAGAAAACGGGGTACCCCAGGGCTCCGTGCTGAGTGTTGTACTGTTTGCCATCGCCATAAATCCAATTATGGATTGTCTCCTTCCTGATGTCTCGGGCTCCCTCTTTGTGGACGATTTTGCGATCTACTACAGCTCTCAACGGACCAGCCTTCTTGAAAGACGTCTTCAAGGATGTCTCGATCGCCTCCACTCGTGGAGCATCGAAACCGGCTTCCGTTTCTCACCCAGTAAGACCGTTTGTGTTAATTTTTGGCGACGTAAGGAGTTTCTTCCGCCCTTCTTACATCTAGGTCCTGTCAACCTTCCGTTTTCAGACGTCGCTAAATTCTTGGGTCTTATGTTGGACAGAAAACTGTGCTGGTCCTCCCACGTTTCCAATCTTTCGGCTCGCTGTCTGCGATCCCTTAACACCCTCCGTGTCCTGAATGGTACCTCCTGGGGAGCGGACCGAGTGGTCCTTCTCCGCCTCTATCGCGCCTTAGTGCGCTCGAAATTGGATTATGGAAGCATAGTCTACTCCTCTGCTCGGCCGTCTATTCTTCGGCGTCTCGACTCTATCCACCACCGTGGATTACGTTTAGTGTCTGGAGCTTTTTACACCAGCCCTGTGGAAAGCCTTTATGCTGAGACTGTTGAACCTCCGCTGTCCAATCGGCGAGCAGTCCTTCTGAGTCGTTATGCTAGCCATCTGTCTTCCATGCCTGCTAATCCAGCCCATGACCTTTTTTTCGACGCCTCCTTTGATGTAGGGTATGCAGGCCGCTCCTCCTCCCTACTACCCCCGGGAGTCCGCTTCCGTCAACTGCTCCATTCTCTTTCCTTCCGCTTTCCTAAAACCTTCTTGACAACTTGGGGTACAGCACCGCCTTGGCTCCGTCCCCGGATCTGCTTGCTCCGTGACCTTTGTCAATTTCCCAAGGATGGTACCCCTACACTTGTTTATCGTCGGGCATTTGCTGCTCTATGTGCACAAATGACGGACGCCACATTTATTTACACAGACGACTCGAAAACATCGTTAGGTGTAGGGAGTGCCTATATTGTTGGCGACACCCCAAATCACTTTCGGCTTCCCGACCAGTGTTCGGTTTATACTGCGGAGCTTTACACTGTTCTCCAGGCTGTCCACTACATCCGCCGCCATCAGCGGATACAGTACGTAATCTGCTCAGATTCTCTCAGCTCTCTCCTCAGTTTCCAAGCTCTTTACCCTGTGCACCCTCTGGTCCACCGGATTCAGGACTGTCTGCGCTTGCTCCACCTGGGGGGCGTCTCGGTGGCGTTCCTCTGGCTCCCGGAACACGCTGGTATCTGTGGGAATGAGGCGGCCGATATAGCGGCCAAGGCTACAGTTTCTCTTCCTCGGCCAGCTATTCAGTCGCTTCCCTTCACCGATCTACGGAGCGGTTTATGTCGCAAAATTGCTCATTTATGGCATGCGCATTGGTCAACACTTCCCCATAATAAATTGCGGGAAGTGAAAGCCCTTCCTTGCGCTTGGACCTCTTCCTCCCGACCGCGTCGTCGGGAGGAGGTAATTTTAGCTAGACTCCGGATAGGGCACTGTCTTTTTAGGCATCGACATCTTTTAAGCGGCGATCCTCCCTCACTCTGTCCCCACTGCTCTCAGCTGTGGACGGTAAGACACCTTTTAATTGAATGCCCCTATTTTAATCCGTTACGCTCCCGTCTACAGCTATCGCCTGATCTATCGTAGATTTTAGCAGATGACACGCGCTCAGCCGACCGCGTTCTCCAGTTTATTAGTGTCAGTGAAATGACGTCAGTCATTTGAAGCTTTTTTTTGGGGACAACCAACCCCTTTCTGTAGTAGATTTTTAAGCATTCCTTCTGCTTTTAGTTTCTTCAATTTTGTGACTTTGTTCCCACTGCTGCTGGTTTTCAATTTCGGTTTTTTACTGTTTCCTAAGTCACGGGCTGGGCGCTAATGACCATAGAAGTTTTGCGCCCTAAAACCACAAACAAAAAAAAAATGCTCCGCATTCGCTGCACGCCAAAGCATCCTAATTATGGTCACCTTTATCCACACATGGAGATCAACATCCCGTGGCGGCGGCCACGATGTGGGCTTACCATGGCTGCCCGCATTCAGTCTTTTCTGAGCTGCCTCTTTTCTCTGCTCATGCACGTACCCCTCGGTTGTGCGTCTCTCGGCCACAGCTCTGTCTTGATCTCTCCATCAATTCGAAGGATTCTGTCCCTCCAGAGGCCCTTTGCCACCAATTCTATTGTCTCCTCAGTTGATTCCAGGGTTCAGAAGTGGTATATACTGATGGCTCCATGGTTGCTGGTCGCACTGGTTATGCTTAAACCTATGCAAGATACACGGAACTTCGTTCCTTGCCAGATGGCTGTAGTGTTTTTACTGCAGAATTGGTAGCCATTTTGCGCGCACTGGACCATGTCCGCTTCTGCTCAGGACTGTCCTTTACTATCTGAGTAAGTTGTTGAGCAGTTTGCAAGATATTGGCCAGTGCTTCCCTCGCCACCAGTTGGTCATAGCTATCCAGGACTCCCTTTCTCTCCTTGATCAGCATGGATGCTCAGTGGTTTTCATTTGGACCCCAGGCCATGTTGGGATCCCTGGCAATGAACTTGCCAATCGATTGGGTAAATTGGCTACTAACAGGCCAGCTCTTGCTATTGGCATTCCAGAAATAGACCTTCGCTCGGCATTATGTCGTCAGGTTTTGGAATTTTGGAATGCAGAATGGTACACTCTTTCTTCGTCGAACAAACTCAGCGCGATAAAGGATTCTGCAACTATGTGGTGTCCCTCCTTACAGACCTCTCTCAAGGCTTCTGTCGTCGTTTGCCGGCTCCGCATCAGCCATACTTGGCTGACTCATAGTTATCTTCTCCATCGTGAGGAACCCCCTCTCTGTCGTTGTGGACAATGTTGACTGTGGTTCACCTCTTACTGGGCTGTCCCAACTTAGCCGCCCTGCGACGGACTTTTAGCTTTCCTAATTCACTACCCCTGACATTCGCGATGGATTTTTTTATTACTTTTATTAAGGGTAGGACCTTCAACCTTATCGGTCGGTAGAGGGGATGGCTGGCCGTCGTGCTCCCCCCTTTGCCGAATTTCACTGGCTTCGACTGGGTTTGGTGGTTCACCCCTGCCCTCTGCCTTCTGCCTTCTGGGGTCTGTTCTATCTTACGTGTCTATCTTGTCTACCTGTGCTTCTTCCTTCTTCCTCTGTTAGTAGTTTGTAATTTTATGGTTATTGTAGTTTCCTCTTATAGTGTGAGGTTTTATCGATTTTAGTTATTCCAAGGTCGGAGGGACTGATGACCGCGTAGTTTGATCCCATCTCCAATCCAACCAACCAACCAACCAACCTACCTTTCCCATCTCCTTCCGTTTGGCCCGTGAGCTATGTCTCTATGGCCTCACTGTAGGCAGAAGAAGTAATCTCACTACCTTCAAATTACCAATATAACCTTATTAGCAGTAGTGCACTACAGTAGGCGGCAATTTTTGTATTTTTTTGTTTTTTTTTTGTGATCATTACCATTTAACTACCTATAACTGACTATTCCTCTTCCGTTGCTATGCTGGTAACCCTCTTAAAAGTATCTGTACAGGGTTACGCATATCGGGCGTTTAGTCTGTCATCAGCTGTCGAAAAGGTTACACGTGAAACCTCCTGGCAGTATAAAACTGAGTCGAACCGAAACTCTAACTCGGGACCTTTGCCGTTCGCTGGCAGGTGCTCTACCAACTGAGCTACGTAAGCACGACTCGTCCTCGCAGCTTCCGCCAGTTCCTCGTCTCCTACTTTCCAAACTTCAGCCCGGCACACAGTTTCAAATTGCCAGGAAGTTTCGTATCAGTGTTCACTCAGCTGCAGAGTGAAAATTTTACTCGGGTTACATATGTTTTGGTGGTACCGGCAGTTACGTATTTTGTGTAAAATAGATCAGAGAATTTGGGTTTGTTTTTCTATAAGAACAGAATAAAGTGCAGCAAAGCTTTAGAAATGCTAAATATTGCTTTTTGAGAGTCTGCTGTGAGTCGAAAAAAAAAAGCCATGAAGACGTTGAAGATACGATCCCACGGGACGCCCCACCACATTCTCAACCGATGAATTCGTGGAAAAGGTGAAAAAATTATTGTGGATGATCACCGAGTCACAATCACAGAAATCGCTGATACGTTGCAATACGAATTGATTAACGCCATGAATTTGATTTTTGGGTGTGAAACACACAAATGTAGAATTTCGAACATACCAGCGGCGAATGCGAGTGGCTCACGACGATAAAGTCAATATTAATTTGAAATAGTGAAACACGTCACAAAAAGTGATGAAACATCACGTCGAAATTAAGACTGAATAGTCGCAGTGGAAACATTCTGTATCGCCAAGGCTGAAAAAAAGCTCGACCAGTGCGGTCTAATGGAAAGTTATGCTCACTGTTCTTGATTTTTAACGGCGTAGTGCATTGTGAGTTCTTGTCAGAAGAGCGAACACTTTTGTTGTGATGCAATTCGTGACCCCTGTGTGACTTTTCCGGTTTCCAAAAATAAAGAAAGCCTTTAAGTGCCGTCGTTTGACAAACGTAGAAGAGATTAAAAATGCGTCGCTGAGAGAGAGCTAAAGGCTTTCCAAATCTGGGTGGTGGTGATGGTGGTATCAGAGTCATGTATAGTTTCGTACTTAAGCATGTAGGCAATATATTTTGTGGTTTAAATCGAATGCTTCGTCTGTCACAAGGGGGAGTGTAAAACATGAATTTTGCGAGAACGATTGGGATAACATTCATGAACTTGCATCATTCGTGTTAAAGGCGCTTTGGTGCCTTTTACCCATTCTGATTCCGTCGAACACACTTTCCTCAGCAAGTTCAGCAGACGCCAACAGACATTTCATAATGTCAATAACGAACATTTTTGTCAATTTGTGCCTGTAGCTGTATACTATTCGGTTGTGTGTGGAACTTCACATGCAGCAGATATATATCAACGGCCCTGCCAAAAGAAGTATATGAATCCCGTTATTTGAGATGCGACTTCAAAGGTCTCTTTGCCAATCTTGTCGCATATGTTTATTTCACAGAAATCTAAATACAAAACGTGCATTATTTTTACGCGCTGTTTCAAGCTAGGAAGTAACGGTTCTTCCGTTACGGAGGCATTTTGCATAATTCAAGTTTTACTTGGTTTGTCTGATAGAGTTTTCGTCCAATTAAATGGGTCTAATGATCATTATAATGTTTTCTGAACAAAGCCATTCAATTTTCTTAAACATTATAGACATTGCGAACTTGCAGCTTCGTGGCTTACACGTTAGACCCTCAAAGATGTAGTTTTGTAGAATCATACCGACTGTAGCGTGGTACTAAAGTAAAAATTTATGCAATATGCAAACAAATAACGAGGCTTTTTAGAAGGTCGTGTACCGAGATGCACCTTGGTTAGGAATCCACGTTAGTTCCCCCTCCCCCCCCCCTTCCCCCCCTAGAACTGGGTGGGTAACTCAGTTCGGAGGTCGGAGGAAAGGAAGGGCTTACCATCTCGAAGAGTACCATGCCTAATAAACCACTGTGGTGGTCAAAGCAACCTTCAAGCTGAAGACAACTTTACGTTTTCAAATGTAAAAGTACTTGACTCGTTCATAGCTGTGAACCGCGCTGTAATCCATGAGAAGTAAAATGTCGTTTGTGTACTAAGTTGTCTAAAGGAAAATGTACACCTTCATTTACATCAGGCTTCGTAGCAAGGGTAGTTCTCCAGTTCGTCAGAGTGAATGGACGAGGCTATATTTCCGTTCTTGGTGAAAGATAAAAGCAGTACATTTCTGCAAGCCAGATATGAATAATAGATTCCTGTAACTTCTGCCAATTGATCTGATTTTTTGGTACATGCACAGACAACGGAAACAGCTGCGTGACTTGTGTGTTTATGAGCAGAGATGAACTGCCTGTTGATAACGTCTTTTCCGCCAGCTAGAGGACAAGAATAGCGTGCAGTGATCCTTAAAGAGACTAAATACGGGATGTAATACGAGAATACTCTAGTATGGACAAGCTCATAAATATTTTATTTTCGAAAAATGTTTGTGTCTGTAAACTTAAAATACGCTCAATGTGTGCACAGGCAGAGTGGAATGTTGCAGTGGTTAGGACGGTGCACTCTCGGAGCGGCGACTTTGGAAAACCTATCCGGTCACTTAGGTTTAAGGTTTTTGTAGTTTTTTTAACTACTTAAGGCGAATGCCAGTACGACTTCTTTAAAATCACAGTCGATTTCCTGTCAGAGTTAATACTGTGTGTATGATGACAATGGCGAAATGCAGGAAGACCTGTAGAGGATCGACAGTTAGTGCAGGGACTGGCAGTTGACTCAGAAAACATTGCATATAAGCAGGCGAAGAAATCCACTACTGTTTAATTACGCTATTGGCTACAAATCAATGGAAACAGCAATTACCATAAAATACTTAGGAGTAACGTTCCCAAGCGACCAAAACTGGAATAACACAAAACAAATTACAGAAAAATCAGACACCAGGCTGAGATTCATTGGGAGAATCTTAAGGAAATGTAATTCATCCACGTAAGAAATGACGTGCAAAACACTTGTTTGACTAATTCTTCCTTGTCTGAGAACGTTACCAAGTTGGATGAATAGAATATACAACAAGATCCAGTATAAAGCGGCTCGTTTCATCACGAGATTGTCTAGTAAACGAGATTGTATTACGGAGATATTCGACAAGCGCTAGTGGTAGGCGCTACAAGAAAGGCGTTGTGCATCACGGAGAGCTTTAGTGTTGAAATTCCAAGAGTCTACGTTCCCAGAAGATTGAAAGCAGCATGTCGCGAAATGACTACGACAATATCAGAGCAATTGTAATGCAGGAAACGTTACCGACAAACGTTTTTCGCACATACCATTTGCGGATGAAACAGCGAATGGAAAAAATGGTGGTATTAGAAGTACCCTCAGGCACATGGTGTATACATGTAGACAACGTCGTTGTCCAAGAGGTGTTAAAAATGCCTCCATTATGTACGCCCTGTTTATTGGCCCAGGGTACACAGGACTGTGAAACATGTCCACTGTCCAGAGACAGGCGATTTGCTTGGCGGTGTTGTAAGAAAAGCCCCTGTGTTTATTCTGGCTTCTCCAGAGTTTAGCATCATGTGTCACTGTCGTGGTCGATAGACATGTAAAAGCACTGCTGACAGTCAGTAACATCCATCTGCTGTAAAACTGCTTACCCATGTTTCCTTTTCTCATACATTGTAGATTTTAACGACAGCACACCGTATATATGTAACATTATCAACATTAACTCGTCTCTGGAAACACATTGATTCCACGACATGGAAACAGGCATGTACGATTACTGAAACTTTCTGCTATATGAAAACTTTCTGCTGTATGAAAACTTTCTGCTGTATGAAAACTTTCTGCTATATGAAAACTTTCTGCTATATGAAAACTTTCTGCTATATGAAAACTTTCTGCTATATGAAAACTTTCTGCTATATGAAAACTTTCTGCTATATGAAAACTTTCTGCTATATGAAAACTTTCTGCTATATGAAAACTTTCTGCTATATGAAAACTTTCTGCTATATGAAAACTTTCTGCTATATGAAAACTTTCTGCTATATGAAAACTTTCTGCTATATGAAAACTTTCTGCTATATGAAAACTTTCTGCTATATGAAAACTTTCTGCTATATGAAAACTTTCTGCTATATGAAAACTGTGTACCACCTGGGATCTGAACCTGAGACATTACCTTTTGTAAGCGAAGTTCCAGAATTGTCAGACCTGCAAGATAGAAAAAGACCTTATATGAAATGTGAAAAGTAGGAGAGGTACCGGTAGAATTGAAAGTGTGAAGTCGCGTTGAGGCACGCCAGGATACGTAAGTCGGTGAGAGAATTGCCATCCGAAGGCAATGTACTAGGCTTCAATCCTCGCCCGTCATGTAGTTATTAGGTTAGGAAGTTTGAAGATGGCGCACACTCACCTGCAAAGTGGAAGATTCATTGTGTACGATAATCTGTCTCACACCCGAATCTGCCGGATTGCACAAAATTGTGATGGAAGAGGACTGTGACTCTGATAATCATTAAGAGTGCGCTAGTATAAGGGGCAGTCAAATGAGAGATAGACCAACTATATAACTAGGATGGCGCGGACGTTGGTGACGTATGTAGGTATGTGTATAGACGTGCTCTCTATTAACAGTCAGGAAGTAACACCACGAATGTTCACTATTGTGCCATTTGTCTGTTATATGTGCTCGACGTGAGGTCAGCGAGTCTTTTGTGCGTCCGACTTCTCTATGGAAAACAGGAAAAAGGAACAGCGAGGTTTAGTGCGATTTTTGACTACAAAATGAGTAGCTGTGTCTGGTGAACGCAGTATGTGCGTTCGTGTTTGCGTGGAATAAATGGTTTCGAGAAGGTTGAGGGTCGTTGCAAGACAGCAGTCGGTCAGGACAGTTCATCGTGTCATTAACTCTTTTGCTGCGCTGGATTCTGCCGTTAGAAATGGCCGACGGCAAAGTTTGTTAGACATTCGGCTCTGGTTGTGTGTCAGTCACATTACTGCTCACGCTATCATGGCAGAAAATCTGCAAAATTACGGAAAACCCGTGCACAGTGGATTCGTCACAGCCTGACGGAGGAGAAGTTGAACAGAATGTCGGCGCAGCGCCTGGAACGCTATAGCTGTGAAGAATATCATTTCCTATACCGTATTGTCGCGAGAGGTGAAACATGGTGTTATTTTTAAGCCGGAGAGCAAGCATCAAAGGCAACAATGGAAGCACCCCCACCGAAAAAATCCAAAGCCGTGCACGCCAGCTCTGCGAAAGTCATGATGAACTTTTTCGTAGACTACAGGGGCCCGCTGCCCAGTGACTTTCCGGAACACGGCGCCACAACTAACGGATTGTAATACGTGGAACTTTGCAGAAACTACAGCGCGACATCAAGCTCGAACGCCCACCAATGTTGACGGATGGCATCATTCTGTTGCCAAAGTTGTTTCGACTACACTACACAAATTTCACTGGGAAGCCTTTACACATCCTCCATATTGTCCCGATCTCTCACCATGCGTTTTCCATTTGTTTGGAGCCCTGAAGAGAGACATTCGTGGTCTTCGATTTGGTTTGTAGGAGGAGGTGCACGCCTGCGTATACGCATGGTTCCGCAGGCAACCTCAAACATCTTTCCATGAAGTCGTTGACCACATTGTCTCACGGTGGGATAAACAGATTAACAGTTTTGACGATTACTTCAAAATAATAAACATTTTACTTACTTTTTTCTGTCTGTATCGTTTTTATTTGACTGCTCCTTGTAACTAAGTAGTGACACTGAATTATACTTGATTTTGATTGCAGCAATAATGTGCTTTAACAAGTCGCCAGTCTGTCGTTAGCGAAAGGAGGGGCAAAGAAGCTTAAACGATAATTTTAATGATGCTACCGACGCTAGGTTGGTAATTGCTATCTTACGGCTGTTATTTGGGGAAGGTATGTGAGCAAGCTGCGTGACGATGGCAGCGCCGAAAGAGTCCGCATTGGCGCCCCGGGCTTTTACCGACCAGACCCCACCACTTCCCCACCGCTCTCGCCCTTTGTAGTCGACGGGCTGGAAATAATGAGTTGAGTGCGAAGGTGGCGTGCGAGTTGGTGTGGAGGTGGGGGCGGATAAAGCGGCAGCGGCGGCTGGGAGAAGGACGGCCGGCGGCGCCGTCGCCACCCGTGCCTGGTGGTGGCGTCTTCCCCTGCCCCGGCATCCCCGCAACCCGCAGCGCAGGGCGCATGCACGCCACGCACCTCGCGTGCGAGACGCGGCGCGGCGCCGTGCCGCGCTGGCCGACATCCAAATTTCTTAATCCGTTCGCCTTCCCTGATTTGCTGCGGCGCGCTATTCATTACCTCAGAGTGCTATTTGCATTGCTTCCGAGTAGGTCGCACGCTAACTGCTTGGTAAATTAGGGAAAATGGCACGAGTGCAGCAATGAACATTCCCGCGTCTAAACAGGTATAACTGTAAAGACATTCAAGGGGGAGAATTTCACGCGCGATATATTACACTTCGACACTGCGTACAATTTTTTTCAAATTATCCAGCGCTCTCACTTTCACTAAAAGCAACAACTGAATGTAGTGATTTGCTGGGTACTCGGCCATTGGGAAATAAAGCGTCATTCTGGAGGACGACGGTTAAACCCGCGTACCGCACGAGGTGACGCAGTGGTTAGCACAATGAACTCGTCGTCGGGACATGCTGATTTAGATTTCTCCGTGATTTTCTATAAATCGTTCCAGGCTAATGCCAGGATGGTTCCTTTGAAAGGGCACGGCCGCCTTCCTTCCCCGTCCTTCCCTAATCCGAGGAGATCGATAACCTCGCTGTTTGATCTCCTCCCCCAAAAACAATCCCACCCAAACCCGCGTCCATCCATCCTGATTTAGGTTTTCCGTAATTTCTCTAAATGGCTTCAGGCAAGTGGCAGGATGGTTCCTTTGAAAGAGCACAGTCGACTTCCTTCCCCAACCTTCCCTAATCCGATTGGACCCATGACCTCGCTGTTTGGTCCCCTCCTCGAAATCAACCAACCCACTAACACTGGCAGACCGACATGACCTTAACATACACTGATGGCCCTCGGACTGACCGTGGGGTTGGGTGTGCATTCGTCATTGGCACCCGTGTCTTTCGATATCAGCTTCTGGCCCACTCCCCAGTATTTACAGCTGAGCTGTTCGCCTTGCATCAGGCCACGGAGTACATCCGGCGACACAGCCTTCCCAATTGTATTCTCTGCTCAGACTCACTCAGCGCCCTCCAGAGTCACTGTGCGCTGTACACTGCTCATCCCTTAGTGCAGCGGGTACAGGAAAACTGTCACTTGCTTACTCTTCGTGGAGCCAATGTCATGTTTCTGTGGGTCCCTGGTCATGTCGGTCTGCCAGGAAACGAGGCTGCTGACGCTGCTGCCAAGGCTGCAGTCCTCTTACCTCAGCCCGCGAGTACCTCTATTCCCTCCGATGATCTCTGTGTTGCCGTCTGTCAGGAGGCGGTGTCCCTTCGGCATCGCCAATGGTCCTCCCTTCACGGGAATAAACTTCGGCACATTAAGCCTCTCCCGGCAACTTGGACCACCTCCTCTCGGCCACCCGCCGAGAGGAGATTATTTTAACTTGGCTGCGTACTGGGCACTGCCTTTTTAGCCATCGTCATTTGCTCAGTGGCGCTGCCCCACCACTTTGTACGCATTGCGCCCAAATTTTAACTGACCGCCACTACCTGCTGGAATGCCCTTTTTGTACTAATTTACGTTCCATCTTGGGTTTGCCATCTGATTTCAAATGGTTGAAATGGCTCTGAGCACTATGGGACTTAACTTCTGAGTCATCAGTCCCCTAGAACTTAGAACTACTTAAATCTAACTAACCTAAGGACATCACACACATCCATGCCCGAGGCAGGAGTCGAACCTGCGACCGTAGCGGTCGCGCGGTTCCAGACTGTAGCGCCTAGAACCGCTCGGCCCCTCAGGCTGGCCCATCTGATTTATCAGCTGTTTTAGCAAATGACGCACGTGCTGTCGCCCGCGTTTTACTTGTTATCCGCCGAAGCAATATGGTGAAGGCCATTTAATTTTTAGTTTTGGATCTCCATTTTTGTATGGTGTTTTAGCCCTTTTTCAACGTGCTTTGTTTACATGTCTCCTATTCTTTCCATTGGGACTGACATACAGTCGTTTTCTTTGTCTCTGTGTTTGCGTTCTATAGTTTTGACTTTGACACGTATGACCTCAGTTGTTTTTTGCGCCCTAAAACAAAACAGACAGTAGCAGACGATGTTATCGTGGGCCCTATTGCTATCTCCAAGACCTTGGGCCACCATTTTTCGGAAGTTTCGAGCTCTTCCCACTATCACCCTGCCTTCGTACATCGGAAACTAGTGGAGGCGGCTCGGACTATATCCTTCTCTTCTCCGAATAGTGGGTGCTATAATGCCGCCTTTACCATGAGGGTGTTCGATCGTGCTCTCAGTTCATCCCGATCCTCCACCCCAGTGCCAGACGCCATCCACTGTCAGATATTGCAGCACCTTTCTCTTGCGGGCAAGCACTTTCTGCTTAACACATACAACCGCATCTGTGCTGAGGGCACATTTCCCGGACACTGGCGTGAAGCCACCGTCATACCCATACCTAAGCCCGGTAAGGATACAAACCTTCCTACTAGCTACCGCACCATCTCTCTTACCAAGTGCGTTTGCAAGGTGATGGAATGCATGATTCATGCCAGGTGGTATGGTGGCTCGAGTCTCTCAATTTACTGACGAATGCACAGTATGGATTTCGAGCGCGGCGTTCTGCTGTTGACCATCTCGTTACTTTGTCGACACATGTCATGACTGGATTTCTGCGGCAATCCGAGACTGTAGCCGTCTTTTTCGATTTGGAGAAAGCCTACGACACCTGCTGGAGAACTAGTATCCTCCGTACTCTCTACATGTGGGGCTTCCGTGGCTACTTGCCCTGTTTCCTTCAGGCATTTTTACAAGTTCGAGTTTTCAGGGTGCATGTGGGTTCTGCCTTGTCAGACAAATGATCCAGGAAAACTAAGTGCCTAGTGTTCCGTCCTGAGTGTCGTCCTCTTTGCTATCGCCATTAACCGTATCATGGCCTGTCTCCCACCAGGCATCTCCGATTCCCTCTTTGTTGACGATTTTGCCATCTATTGCAGTTCTCCACGGACCTGTCTCACTGAGCGGCGTCTTCAGCACTGTCTTGATCGTCTTCACTCCTGGAACATCGACAGTGGCTTTCGCTTTTCCACTGACAAAACCGTCTGTATGAATTTCTGGCGACATAAGTGGTTTCTCCCACCGTCTTTACATCTTGGGCCTGTTGCCCTTCCGTTCGTTGAAACTGTGAAATTCCTGGGGCTCATGCTCGATAGGAAACTCTCATGGTCCTCTAATGTCTCTTACTTGATAGCCCACTGTACGCAGTTCCTCAGTGTCCTATAAGTCCTGAATGGTAATTCCTGGGGTGCCGATCTAAACACCCTCCTCCGTTTGTACCAGTCCCTTGTCCTTTCGAAACTAGACTATGGATGCTTTGTTTATGCGTCTGCAGATCCGTCCTCTTACGCCGTCTCACCACTATCCACCATCGTGGCATCCGTTTGTCCACGGGCGCCTTTTACACCAGCCCAGTTGAGAGTCTGTATGTTGAAGCTGCTGAACTACCACTGTCCTACCGCCGTGACTTTCTCCTCGGTAGATATGCATGCCGTTTGTCTGCCATGCGTGGTCATCCATCCTATGCCTCCTGCTTTGATGGATGATTCCTTTGATCGTCAGTATGGGACTCGTCCTTCTCTGTTACCTCCTGGAGTCCGCTATCGGCAGTTGCTACAGTGACTTAACTTCGCACTACCTGCTCCATTCCCGCTGGGTGTGGACCCTTCGTCACCTTCGCTTCGTGAAGTGGCCCATGTTAACACTGGTCTTCATTCGCTTCCTAAGGACACTACTCCAGCCTCGATCTGTATCCTTCAGTTTCACGACCTTCGCATGGAACTTTGCGATAGTACCTTTGTATACTCGGATGGCTCTCGGACTGACCGTGGGGTCGGTTGTGCCTTCCTCATTGGCACCCGTGTCTTTAGATATCAGCTTTCGACACACTCCTCAGTATTCACAGTCGAGCTCTTCGCCTTGTATCAGGCCACGGAGTACACAGCCTTTTCAATTGCGTCGTCTGCTCAGACTCACTCAGTGCCCTTCATAGTCTATGTGCGCTGTACACCGCCCATCCCTTAGTGCAGCGGGTCCAGGAAAACTGTCAACTGCTCACTCTTAGTGGAGCCAGTGTGATGTTTCTGTGGGGCCCTGGTCATATCGGTCTGCCAGGAAACGAGGCTGCTGCCAAAGCTGCGGTCTTAGTACCTCAGTCTGTGAGTACCTATATTCCCTCCGATGATATCTGTGTTGCCGTCTGTCAGGAGGCGGTGTCCCTTTGGCATCGCCAATGGTCCTCCCTTCATGGGAATAAGTTACGGATTATTAAGCCTCTCACAGCGGCTTGGACGACCTCGTCTCGGCCCTCCCGCCGGGAGGAGGTTATTTTAACTCGGCTGCGTATTGGGCACTGACTTTTTAACCATCGTAATTTGCTAAGTGGTGCTACCCCACCACTTAGTACACAATGCGCCCAAGTTTTAACTGTCCACCACTTCCTGATGGAATGTCCATTTTTTTTTTTCAACCATTTACGTTCCTTTCTGGGTTTTTCATCTGAGTTAGCGGCCGTTTTAGCAAATGACGCGCGGACTGTTGACCGCGTTTTGCTTTGTATCCGCCAAAGCAATATCTCGAAGGCCATTTAATTTTTAGTTTTGGATTTCCGTTTCTGTATGGTGTCTTTTTCTAGCTCTTTTTCCACGTCCCCGTTTTTAGCTGTCTTCTATTATGTCAATTGGAATTGACGTATATCCGGTTTTTAACTCCTCTCTGTTACCGAGTTCTGTAGTTTCAACTTGGGCGCGTATGACCCCAGTTGTTTTTGCGCCCTAAAACAAAACATATATACGAAAATGACTGCACAACTATTAGACTGCTACCATCGTGTAATTCGCTAAAGTGTTGAGAATAAATTGAGAGACTGCTGCATATACAGAGACGTATAGTCATTTCGCTCAATACGCGAATGGAATAGGAAAGAAGATTGAAAGTATTGGCACGATGCTCCCTGTATACCTGGGCTCCAAAATGCATACCTTAAGAGCAGTGAACACTCACTCAGCATTGACACTGTGAAAAACACATCTCTTCCACTGGGAAAAAAAATTCTCATAGCTCTCAAGGTATGCATGTTAGAGACCCCTGTTAACTAGATTCTTTCTAAACTTTGCCCGTACTGCCACATCTGAAAGTTTGTCAGTAGAGTTCTGCATCATTGTATATTTGTACATGTCGCGCTACATACGTTCATGCATCGTTAAACCCAGGTTATACACTACTGAACCGCGTGACCGCTCCGGTCGCAGGTTCGAATCCTGCCTCGGGCATGGATGTGTGTGATGTCCGTAGGTTAGTTAGGTTTAAGTAATTCTAAGTTCTAGGGGACTGATGACCACAGATGTTAAGTCCCATAGTGCTCAGAGCCATTTGAACCATTTGATACACTACTGGCCATTAAAATTGCTACACCAAGAAGCAATGCAGATGATAAACGGGTATTCATTGGACTAATATATTATACTAGAACTGACATGTAATTACATTATCACGCAGTTTGGGTGCATAGATCCTGAGAAACCAGTACCCAGAACAACCACCTCTGGCCGTAATAACGGCCTTGATACGCCTGGACATTGAGTCAAACAGAGCTTGGATGGCGTGTACAGGTACAGCTGCCCATGCAGCTTCAACATGATACTACAGTTCATCAAGAGTAGTGACTGGCGTATTGTGATGAGCCAGTTGCTCGGCCACCATTGACCAGACGTTTTCAATTGGTGAGAGATCTGGAGAATGTGCTGGCCAGGGCAGCAGTCGAACATTTTCTGTATCCAGAAAGGCCCGTACAGGACCTGCAACATGCGGCCGTGCATTATCCTGGTGAAACGTAGGGTTTCGCAGGGATCGAATGAAGGGTAGAGCCACGGGTCGTAACACACCTCAAATGTAACGTCCACTGTTCAAAGTGCCGTCAATGCGAACAAGAGGTGACCGAGACGTGTAACCAATGGCACCCCATACCATCACGCCGGCTGATACGCCAGTATGGCGATGACGAATACACGCTTCCAATGTGTGTTCACCGCGATGTCGCCAAACAGAACTTGGATTCATCCGAAAAAATGACGTTTTGCCATTCGTGCACCCAGGTTCGTCGTTGAGTACACCATCGCAGGCGCTCCTGTCTGTGATGCAGCGTCAAGGGTAACTGCAGCCATGGTCTCCGAGCTGATAGTCCATGCTGCTGCAAACGACGTCGAACTGTTCGTGCAGATGGTCGTTGTCTTGCAATTGTCCCCATCTGTTGACTCAGTGATCGAGACGTGGCTGCACGATCCGTTACAGCCATGCGGATAAGATGTCTGTCATCTCGACTGCTAGTGATACGAGGCCGTTGGGATCCAGCACGGGGTTCCGTATTACCCTCCTGAACCCACATATTCCATATTTTGCTAACAGTCATTGGATCTCGACCAACGCGAGCAGCAATGTCGCGATACGATAAACCGCAATCGCGATAGGCTAAAATCCGACCTTTATCAAAGTCGGAAACGTGATGGTACGCATTTATCCTCCTCACACGAGGCATCACAACAACGTTTCACCAGTCAACGCCGGTCAACTGCTGTTTGTGTATGAGAAATCGGTTGGAAACTTTCCTCATGTCAGCACGTTGTAGGTGTCGCCACTGGCGCCAACCCTGTGTGAATGCTCTGAAAAGCTAATTATTTGCATATCACAGCATCTTCTTCCTGTTGGTTAAATTTCGCTTCTGTAGCACGTCATCTTCATGGTGTTTCAATTTTAATGGCCAGTAGTGTATATGCAACTACCGCCCATGGCGTTCGTATGGCAGACGAAATGTCCTCATTCGTTTACGTATCCAGCCGTGCTGTCTAATCGTTGTTTTAGCCCCTGTTTGGTGTTCTGTAAAAAATTTTAACTGTTTTAAAAGCGACGATTTCTCAGTCTTACAGCTGAATGATGATGCGGCGGAAAGTTAGTGGAAATCTGAAAAGGAGTGCGATTTTAACTGAGCCTGTATTTTATGCTAACAAATTTTAACCGTATTACTCTCTGATCTTTTATCAAGCGCGCTAATAACTTCGCTGTTGAGCTTCTTCAGTTCATAAACACACTTCCCTCCCAGGCGATACTATCCTATCATAGGAACCTTCAGATCCGGGAAGAATGGTTTGCACACCTCAGTGACGCTGAGAGCTATGCCGGTAGTAGCGTAAATACTGGCAAGGCCATCCAAGCTAGACAGGATTCTAGTGGTTGAGTACGTGCACAGTGACCCTGGGTTTTCTGGACTGGGGACTGCCATCGTGCAATGGTGGAACGTTGTGTGCTTCAGAGAACGAAGACATTGGGTTGAGGTTAAACAGTCTCCAGTGAGCAACCTCTGGGGCACCTGCTGCCACCCAGATGCATGAGGCTTGCTAGGCACACGGGGCTCCTCTTGAGTCAGCATTTGGCTTCCTAGCGGCTCGTGGGATTCCAATGGAGCGACCTCAACCCAGATCTCCTCCTATGAGACAGATGTACAGTCAGGTAGTACCTACAACCACTCAACAAAGAGAGCTCGGATGGTCGGTTTGCCAGAGAAGTTGTCTGAGTTACATTAAGAGGGTGCTAGTCCACCATAACGTGTTCATTGTAATCGAGAGAGCAGAGGGAACATTTAGAAAGGTCTCCCTTTTCTGTATTCACAAGCAGTTTCTAAACAGCTTCGTAATGGAAAACTGCTAGTTGAAACTGCCATGTCACTCAAAGTGTATAAGCTTCTATGTGCAAGGCCTAAGTGACTCCTTGTTGTGGCAGAAAACGTGGGTGTCACGGAAGTGTAGACTGTGTTAGGAGAGTCAACGGCACATTGGGAAAAAACTGCAACATTTATTCTTACCTTCGATACTCCAAAATTAAACAAGAGCATTTTCTTACAGGCTATATGCTTCTTAAGGTTCGACCGTTTGTTCTGAACCCAGTTTGATGCTTTAAGTGACAAATATTTGGTCACACCACTATGATAAGTAATGGGAGGGCTATCTGCGGAAATTGTGGAGGTCCAGCTCCACTCGGGCGACACTTGCACATTTCCTCCAAAATGTGTAAACTGCCCTGGTGATCATCCAGTATGGAGCAATAACTGCAGAGTTTGTAAAAGGGGAAGGAAAATTCAAAAGTTCAAAGTTACCAGATACATCCCGTATGGAGAAGCTAAAGGTTTTAAAGTTATACAAGCTGCAGTATTTGCTACTTCTCGTGCATCGGCATTTAAGAATCAAGTCGTCAAATGTGATGCCTCTACACAACCCTAGACAACAGAATCAAGTGCTAATAGATGCGGGGGGAAAAGCTACACTTGACCTCGAAACCATTTGAAAGTCGTTAACGAGAGACTTGGATACTCGGCTACATACCGCTGCACGCAATCGGAGACCACCTAAGCCGTCCCCTCTAAACATACAACCAACTTCTCCAAAAAGTCGTTCAAAATCTAAGGAAGTGGCAGCTAAACCTTCGAATCGCCAAGCACTCTCTCTTTCCGTGGTGATTTACTGTGACGATATTGATAAGCACATAGGGGAACCTGAGAGCAGGGCACCGTCTAAAGTTCCACCTAACCTTTCGGGTAAATAAACGCTGCCAAAGGAGGACAAAGACAGCCATAGCTAGTCCATTGCTCCCGCAGGGACATCTGTATTGCAGCGGAACTTAAATGGATAGCAGTTGCGTTTGGAAGAACTGCAGCTCCTGGCTCATGGGAGACAGTTCTGTATCTGTTTAAAAGAAACTGGTTTTTTATGATTGCCGCCCCAGTTCAAGAAACACTTATCTAGAGCTACAGACTCGTCTTCGGCAGTTACCTTTGCCTTTGCTCTCCAGCGCTTGCAGACACTGTCCAACAGGAAGGGTCATTCCGCTGACTACATTCCATTGTGGATCCATTTGCTGACTAGGCCAGTGACACCACGAGGATGGATGCTCCAAATGGCAAATGGGTCGACATTCAGTCAGCGGATCATTTCGAACTACAGGAACATGCCCAGGAAGTATAAATAATTACACCAAGCTGATGCACCGAGCAACCACTTCGGCCAACAAACTATTCCTTACTGGAGCGAAGAATGCCACTAGAGGAGCAGTACCAGTTCTACAAAAAATAAACATCAGGCGACATATCACTCCTAGTGATAACGGCGGTGTCGGGTTGTACCTGAGGCAATTGGCCTTGTTATCTGCAAGGTCAAGGGGAACCCCCACTCCCTCCGCGAGTAATCCCCAAATGTCGGGAAATTGTACGTGCTCATTCAAAGTCACTCTACCAGACCGATCTCTATGAATAAGATGGCGGGAAACCACCTCCCCTCCTCCCAGGACCAATAAGAATAAAGTCCCGTCCTTGCTTTCATTACTAGAGCGACTGTGTGGCCTCATTATTCTTAATTCAGTGCACTTCAGTGGATAACCATGAAGTTTCACAGGGATCAGCCATCACCCCAAGCAGAATAAAAGAATAAGATGACATATAAGTACAATTAATCCCTTCCTCTCATAACTGCTGTTTACAATTTTCAGGTAATTTGTTGCAGTTTTACTGATTTTCCATTTATCCCCGTCTCCCTCCAAAGATATACGTAAATATAATGTTAATCAATTACCGCAGGGCAACACAACATAGTATGCCAACATCCAAAGTTCAAGAATTTCTGCAATGCATTGTTTAACATCGAATACGCTCCTGCAGAGATTTCAAATGTCAAACAAATATTGTGACATGAAATTTGAAAAAACTCTTGCTGTTTACGAAATCTGTATCAGTTCTACACTAAAAGTGTGTGACATTGTAATGTCTATGTTAAAACATGTGTTCTATTCTATTGCTAAAAGTACTGTACTATATCATGGCGTTTCCTGTAAGTTTCCATATAGCATGTCCATCACATAGTATTGCAAAATACACATGTAAATACAAGACGCTTGAAAGTTCAACAGTTTCCACAAATACCCACACTAACAAGGGAACCTCCCCATCGCACCCCCCTCAGATTTAGTTATAAGTTGGCACAGTGGATAGGTCTTGTAAAACTGAACACAGATCAATCGAGAAAACAGGAAGAAGTTGTGTGGAACTATGAAAAAAATAAGCAAAATATACAAACTGAGTAGTCCATGCGTAACATGGGCAACAACAAGGAACGAGCTAATTTCGGGAGTGCCGTGGTCCTGTGGTTAGCGTGAGCCACTGCGGAGCGAGAGGTCCTTGGTTCAAGCCTTCCGTTAGCTGAAAATTTTAACTTTTTTTTCAGTTTATGTGATAAACGCTTATGTTTTCATCACGTTTTTGGGAGTGATTATCACATCCACAAGAAAACCTAAATCGGGCAAGGTAGAAGAATCTTTTTACCCATTCGCCAAGTGTACAAGTTAGGTGGGTTGACAACATATTCCTGTCATGTGACGCACATGCCGTCACCAGTGTTGTATAGAATATATCAGACGTGTTTTCCTGTGGAGGAATTGGTTGACCTATGACCTTGCGATCAAATGTTTTGGTTCCCATTGGAGAGGCACGTCCTTTCGTCTACTAATCGCACAGTTTTGCGGTGCGGTCGCAAAACACAGACACTAAACTTATTACAGTGAACAGAGACGTCAATGAACGAAGGGACAGATCATAACTTTGCAAAAATAAAGAAAATAAACCTTTCACCCGAGGGAAGACTTGAACCAAGGACCTCTCATTCCGCAGCTGCTCACGCTAACCACGGGACCACGGCGCTCCTGAGCTCATATTCTCCTTGATGTTGCCTATCTTGCACATAGACTACTCAGTTTGTATATTTTGCTTATTTTTTTCATAGTTCCACACAACTACTTCCTGTTTTCTCGATTGATCTGTGTTTAGTTTTTCAAGGCCTATCCACTGTGCCAACTTATAACTAAATCTGAGGGGGGTGCGATGGGGAGGTTCCCTTGTAAGTAAGAGACTGAGCTATTACCACAGTGCAACAGATAAAGTGTTGCTACGAATAATATGCCCTTGCAATTACTAATGAGTCACATCATAGTGTTTAAAATGGCATAAACACGTTCCATCACTATTTACATGCTAGTCTTTTACTCTGCACAAGATCGACAAATCCTGTTAGGCTTCCAGATAGGTTGTTCTTCAGAGAGTATTGATTACCTTCTCAGCTGTGGGGACCAAACGATGTGTAGTGCTTTTGACTAGTTACTTTTCGTATCATGATGTGACAGCAGTGTCCATATTACTGCTTGGTGATAGGTAACAATGAAACGAATGTGGGGACTTTTTAAAATTGTGTTGGTCTGATACACAGTGCTGTCTGGTAAGAGTTAACAATTCATTCTCCCGAAATCGGAAGCCCTTGCCTATTTGATGAAAACGATATTGGAAATGTAGGGGACGAGTTTGGAAAAGGACACTGGCAATACATGCTACACTGATCACCCAGAACGTTATACCACCTACCTATAGGCCGGTATGGCCACCTTTGCCACTTGTAACTGCGGCAACGTGTCGTGACGTGGAAGCAATGAGGTCTTGGTAGATCGCTGGAAGGAGATGGCGCCACATCTGCTCACAAGTCACCTAATTCCCATAAGTTCCGGGGAGGGGGGTGACCTGTGACGCCAGCCCATGTGTGTTCTCTGGGGTTCAGATATGGCCAGGTGGGGGACCAGCTATCAGTTGGAAGTTGCCACTGTGTTTCGCGAACCATTCCATTATACTCTTGACCTTCTGACATGGCGCATTATCTTCTTGAAAAGCCACAACCGTCAGGATACATGACGTCGTGGAGGGATGTGCATGGTTTGCAACCAATGTACGATACTCCCTGGCCGTCATGGTGCCCCGCAAGAGCTCCAGTAAGCCCTTGGATGCCAATGTGAATGTTCCCCAGAGCACTATGGGGCCGCCGCCTGCTTGTCTTACTCCCGCAGCACAGGTGCCAAGGAGCTGTTCCCGTGGAAGACGACGGATTCACCCCCTCCCCCCCTTTCCCATCGACAAGATGAAAAAAATATCGGGATTCATCAAACCATGCAACACTCTGCCACTGCGCCAACGTCCAGTGTCGATGGTCACGTGCCCATTACAGTCGTAGTTGTCTATGTCGTGGTGTTACCGTTGACACACGCATGGGTCGTCAGCTGCGGAGGCTCATCGTTAGTGGTGTTCGGTTCACTGTGTGTTCAGACACACTTGTGCTAAGCCCATTTTCAAGTGTGATTTTAGTACTGCTACAGTTCACCGCCATTCTGCCCATCCGACGGCGTCCGACATCTATAATGATAGGTGGCCAGCCAACCCTACGACGCGTCTGGCTGTGGTTCCACCTTGGTTTAGCCACGTGTTGCACAGTCGCAGTAGTACTCGTTGCAGTTTCTACACAGGGGCAGCACGCTTACTGATACTACTCCACCGTGCGTGTGTCTGGCCAGCAGTCATTTCTCGCCAGGTGACCCGCTATCGCCTGGACGTGTTTATATGTATAGTAAGTCAGTGGTCATAATGTTCCGGGTGATCGGTGTATGTTATTTTGATACCCCTCTTATTAGCAAAGATGATATCAGTTAATCCAAATGGTTAAACTGTTCAAGAACTTAAGAATTTTTATCTGTTTTTATAGAGTATTTTTCGTATGAATTTTATTCAGTTAACTTTTATTTCTTAATTTTCAGATAAGCTTATACGAGGAAAGATTCTGGAACGTCTCTGCCGTAAGAACACTGGTGTATTGGGTCTGATTCTTCATCTACTAGAGGTACGTGTGCCGATCTATATGTTAGTCTCCGGAATCATTTCATATTGTTTTTATTTTCACCCAAGCTGCTCAATCAGAGTTGAAAACTGTTCCTTTTTGGTGACTAAGAACGTGGTACACAATATGTGTCGAAATAAGTTTCCGCAGGAACTGGAGAAAAGAAAAGCCTATACCGCTTATCTTGATGGAAGTCACGCTGCTTTGGAAGGGGTGGAGGCCAGAGTGGGGTCGCATGTAAGAAGATAGCACAAGGAGAGCTATTCACTTCGATAAACTTCGGAAATTTATGGTACTTTATACGCATCCCTGAAAGTTCGGAAGTATTGGCCTGTTGAGTTATTTATGAGGGACTCCTTCGTGAATGCTTTTTTTTTATTATTTTGTCGAAAGGCTGTGCGGCTTCATCACAGGACAGCCCGTCGATATCTCGAGTTGGTAGCTTTCAGCTTTCTGTTCAAGAGTCTGTATTCAGTGTGAAACCGAGGAGCGTTTCTACCTATCCGATGTACTTAGTGTCTATAGCGCGATACAGTTGTATGTTCCGGCATAGTTAAAGGTATATATAAGCCGACTGTTCTCAGTACGTGAAGAACATATGCAAAAGTGGAATCGGCAGCTTTGCTCTAAACCTGGAAATATACCACTTCTAAAATTATAGTTTGGTTCAGAAAATCTTAAGTCCATCTGATCAAAGGTTCCGATGCCGTTGAACTTGGAAAAAGTGCGTAAGAACAGAAAACTCTATAACTGAAGTTATGAGATACAGTTGAGCTATAGTTTCCATCACTCTTCTGACTGGTTTGATGCAGTGCGTCACGAATCCCTCTCGTGTGCCAACCTCAGAGTAGCACCTGCACCCCACATCTTTAGTTACTTGTATGTAGTCCAATTTCTGTCTTTCTCTACAGTTTTACCCTCTACAGCCTCCTCTGGTACTATATTGGTTATTCCCTGATATCTTAACTCGTGTCCTATCACCCTGTACCTTCTTCTTGTCAGTGTTCTCCATATGTTCCCTTCTTAGCCGATTCTGTGAAGAAACCCTCATTCCTTAGTATCCACCAATTTTCAATATTCTTCTGTAGCTCCACATCTCATATGCTTCGATTCTCTTTTGTTCCGGTTTTCCCACTGCCCTTGAAGCATTACGATGTGCCTACCGCATGAGGATTACCGACAAATAGTGCTGCTGCGTTATCTCGTTTACCGTCCAAATCAAAAGAAAGAAAAAATTGAAAAAGCTTTCATACATATTTTATTGACGCATCATAATACAGTTTCCCCTAAATCCACATATAAACGAAAAATTAGAGTAGTGAACAAATTTAAAGTAATTTGAAGTGAACACTTTCTTTCATAATTTAGCAAAAAGTATAACTAATGTAGCTTGATAATGCCCAAGGGGGCGAAATAAGCTAATTACTAAATTTTGAAATAAGTGTTTATTTCAAAATAAAACAGTCTACACAGGAAAATGATTTCCTTCAAGAAAATCACATAGGCTATTGACTAGCACATGCAAGAGATTGTTAGCCTTTTCCCCAGACCGGTGGCACTGTAGCTCTTCCGGAAACTACTGCCCGTACTTTTTAACAGATTGCTGGCTGATAAAAATGAAAAATAATGTAGAATCACCGTTAAGTGTACGGTCCACGGAAAGGCGTACACTTAAGCGTAAATATTTACATATAAGTACTTTACTATGTCACTGTACATTACTGTTGAATTTGCTGAAGGGCCACATGTTGTTAAAAAATTGTTCTTGCTGGGGAAGCAGTACCGTGCTTCACACTGTATTCTCATCCTGGAGGAGCGGGGTTCAAATCACTGTTAAGCCATCCCAGTGACGGCTTTCCATTGTTTGTATAACTCATTTAAGGAAAATATCAGAAGGTCTCATTTCCTTCCTTTGTTACGATGCTTATTTCTCCCTCTGTAGGTGGGAGTCAAGAATGTATTTTCACTTCTCGACGAGGAATTTGGTGATTGAAATTTCGTGAATAGATTCCTCAACAGTGAAAAATCGTTTGTTTTAATGACTGCCGCCCCAACTCGCGTATAATATCCGTGGTACTTTCTTGTATTTCGTGGTAATAGGGAAGGAGCTGTCCTTGAACTTTTTCGGTGTTCTCCTCCAGTTCTATGTGGTGAGGATCCCATACCATCCAGTAGTAGTCCAGAAGAAGGACGGACGAGCGCAACTGTTGGTAGTTTTTCTAATAATTCTTTTTAAGTGTTCAGCCATTAACACACAGTCTTGGGTTTAACTTCCCTCACATAGTTTTCTGTGTGATGGTTCCAATTTCAGTTGTTCTTAATTGTAATGACTAGGTTTTTACTTGAATTGACAACCTTTACATTTGCGAGATTCGCCGTGTAACAGAATTTTGACATAACTTCAGTACTTACGTGGAGGACATCACCTTTTTTATTGTCTCGACTCATTTGCTACTTTTCGGACCATGTAGACATTTTCTCTAAATCATTCTCCAACTGATTTTGATCTTGTGATGACAACTCTAGATGATAAATAACAGCATCATCCGCGAACAGTCGTAAGAGGGCTGCTCAGATTGTTCCCTAAATCTTTAATATAGATAATAACAGCAGAGGACGTGTACACTTTCTTGAGAAACACCATCTATCACTTCGGTTTCACTACATAACCTTATTGACAGGAAATGAACCCAGCCGCACAACTAAGACGATACTCCACAGGCAGACCATTTGATCAGAAGCTGGTTATGAGAAATTGTGTTAAGTCTTCTGCGAATGTAGACATATAGAACCAATTTGAGATCCCCTGTCGATAGCAGTGATGTTGCTCAATTGACTCTGTACGTAAAGTTATTTAAACTATAATATTTTGTTTGTAATGGGACTGAAAACTTTTTCCGTTGGCAATGAATATTGCGCGAAACATCCTAAGAGCAGTCTTCGTGTCCTTTAGATAGCATGCAGAAGCTGTATCGATCATCTTATGTAGGCCACGGTACCGCAGTACTGCAATAGCAGTGTGATGGATAATTCACGGGAGTGTTTGTTGCTTTTTCTGTGGCAGCGCAGGGGAAGTTGAGGCAACTGACGAGAGCTTTGGCAAACAGCGAAGAATCCTGTCTGCTGCAAACTGTTGGAAGACGAAGGTACGCAGCAAAAATGTAATTTCATGCAGAGTGTTAAGTCCATATGTTCCAGTGGGTGTCATAAAAATTACTCGGAAAAAGTGTCAAACTAACTCAAAGATATCTCTTATTTACTGCCAGATCCAAGCGATGTGGTTTTAACATACAGAAGTGTCTATGATGGAGATCGTTGAAGTAACTTAATGAAATGTCATTACTCAAGAAGTGATAACTCTCTAAACCGTGAACAAAATGTACCAAATTCGATTACCTAAGTGATACAAATGAGAGATTTCCACAACAGAACATTTCTCATCTGGCAGTGGCGTTCCTTGAGCGGATTTCTTTGATTCACTAGTGATCTGTAAGTTTTAAACGACGCTAGAATAAATTTCATTTATCGTTTTCCAAATGTGGGGTAACAGTCTTGGGCATAATAATTTTATCCTGTGGAATCATGCGGAAAGTACTACTTAGCCAGAACTGTATTGAAAATCGCAGAGGAAAATTTATAACTGAGCTAATCGCAGTCCGTATGCTACTGCTGCGACAGTATCCAACGGACGGGGGTCAGCGCGATAAACTCTTGCCATAACAAGCTTTTTTCTTTCTGAATAAAGCACCTGATTGTAGAGCTGTGAGTACTTGTACAGCTCGGAGTTTACCCGTCATTAATAGAGCATATAAAAGTTAAACTTAAAATGTGACACACACACACACACACACACACACACACACACACACACACACACACACACAAAACCTCGCACGCGCGCAGTGAGAGAGATTGTGGGACAGAATTTGTATACAGCATAATAAACGGCGGCAGAAAATTTGAACGCTCTGCATTCGAATTTACACTTTCGAAACCTTACAACTTGGTTCTAAAGAATTCCATAAATAATAGACTTTTACTAAAGGAGTAAGCACATGTTCTAAATATGTCGCGCTGACCGTGGTGCAGCAGCTTAGTATCTGTGTGGGGAGAAGTGAAGACGTTGACCCTTGTGATCAATGGAGGGTGTAAGCGCGCAAGGTAGGTGCCGGTACGGTTTACCCTGGAGCACGCGAACAAATTCCAACACGCGAACTTAACGGAATTGGCAACTGCAGGTGGCTGCTACCACCCTCGTTTCATTTCATCCATTCTGTGAACATAATTGTGCAGTGTAAAGTTAAAAAGTATCTTAGCGTCTGTTGCGTTATCATCATCAAGGAATTAAGGACAGGAACCATTATCCTCAAGGACTCAAGTGACAGTGTCACCCTCAGGACGGGAGCGGGAGATGTGAGGGGGGGGGGGGGGCGGGCACACACACACACACACACACACACACACACACACACACACACACAGAGAGAGAGAGAGAGAGAGAGAGAGAGAGAGAGAGAGAGAGAGAGAGATAGTTGGTCATCAGTAAAGTAAAATCACATTCCGCTGTATGCCGCAAAAAGGTTGGTGCATAAGTTCGTAGCGTTAAACATTGTCATTTTGTCATTGGGAGACAATGATGGAGCTGTGGACGCTGGAAAAATGGAGTGCAAAGTGGATAAACGCGCCATTACCGACATATTCTTGTGACTGAGTTCAACAGATAGGTGACAGCGGCGGAGGCAGTCAGAAATATTTGTGCCGTGTATGGGGACAATGGCATTGGACAGAGCATGGTGTAATGTTGTTGCATTAATTTGAGGTGTGAGCGGTGCTGCTATTCAAGACCATAAAAGTGGGTTAAAAGCTGTGAGCTATCTGAGGAAGTTAACCTTGCATTACTGCGCAACTGTTTCACCAGGTATCCAGTCTAGCTTACCAAATTCCCAACCAGATTAACATTAATTAGAGAATTTAAATAAAAAGAAATAAATCAGTTTATATTTGGAAATTTATTTTAACGTTGATCATTGTTCCGTTAAAATTTCAGCATATCAAACTTGATTTATAACTAAACTGGTGCCTTATTTAGGATTGTGTAAATGTGAGTTTGTAATCATACGGAACACATCAAATAGGGAGCCAAGATTGGGAGACTACATACAACACTGCATTCATAAAATAACGCACGAAGAATGTTGAAACATATGCAAGAGGAAATTAACCACAACCAACCGATTCAATTTTCACCCAAAGAAGTTACGTTCGTAGCGCAATCCTGTCAGTCATGTAATTACCACACACTGGTATACTAAATTCATACTAACTCTCTGTGAAATCTTCCCGAAAAGAATAGCTGAGGGCTAATTTGATGATTACACCACATGCTTCACGTGGTCAACTTGGTTTACACAAAGAGTGTAACTCCACAATAATTTTGATAATTAAAATAAATTAGATCGAAAAGCAATTTACAAAAGAAAAACCTCGAACTGGTTACTATCGTCTTACTATTAACCTGATGGGTCAAACAATTGTATAAGCACGTGGTACTGGTCTCACAAAGTACACCCCACGTGGGTGTAACTCCACAATAATTTTGATAATTAAAATAAATTAGATCGAAAAGCAATTTACAAAAGAAAAACCTCGAACTGGTTACTATCGTCTTACTATTAACCTGATGGGTCAAACAATTGTATAAGCACGTGGTACTGGTCTCACAAAGTACACCCCACGTGGGTTGAACATAAAGAAAAGTTGCTATATTGAAAGTATTGTCAAGACGAGATGTTAAAATCTCACGCACATTCTCATTTAAGATTGATGATCTTAGTTAGAGTTACTGATCAACACGTGGTTCCGCTTTACTCACAAAGTAGTGACAAAGCAACTACCGGAATATATTCCGAACTTCACACTCGAATTACACTGTGTTGCAATTTAAGATAACATTAGATATTTTAGATCTAAACCTGAAATAAAGGTGATTAAATTTTCAGTTAGCCTGAACTTAAGAAATCCATTGTCCTACGGACTTAGCAGACACGCGCTTAGCCGGAGATCTTACCACTTCAGATGCTCGCCGTGGACAGACTGACCTGGGGCCCTACCGAGCGTGCTAAACAGATGCAAACGGAAGTGACCAGAGAGGCAGCTTCCTATACCAACATGACAAGGGACGGACAAGACCATACTAAGAATAGAAACCTTTGTGCTTTTAGAAAGCGTAGCTACCTGTTCAGACGTTGGTCCTACTGTTCTCTAGCAGACAGGCTTGTCTGCTACCATCAAGCATGCAACTAGAAATACATTTGCTCATTCATCCTCTCACACCGAAGGGAAGGGGGATGACAGTATCTTATCATATACAGTATATAAAAGAAAGCGGATGTAGGTTCCGTATGAGACTATGTGACATGAATTACATATAAGCTGTGTTTTAAAGTGTAGTAGTGTGACAGATCGTTCTTGTTTATGTGTAAAAGTAACACGTTCCACTGTTCAGTCTCCTCCCAGATAGTCAGAAACACCACAGTAAAATTAGAAGAGGAATTTATGCCGTAAAAGACAACATTTTTAAGAAATTAACATGAAAGGAATCCAACGGAGACCTTTCAATGGCAAGAAAAAGGTTTTCCCGTTTTACGGAGGATCGGTTTGACATTAGTGACTCCCTACGTACAGTAAGACCTTCGGAGTTTGACGAGGGTCATTTAACGCATTAATTCACATTGATCCACGTTACTGTACTCGATAACTGGCAAATGTGATGAAATATGATCGTTCCGCTATCGTACCACATTTGCATGCAATGGGAAAGGTTCTAAAATGGGGTTATGGATACCGCATGCTGTAAGCTAGAATGACAAAAATCAGTGGGTGGCCATGTGTGCCGCTTTGCTTGCTCGTCATCAATTGGCTCGTGAAGAACGCCGACCACACCTATCCTGTATCGTTACTAATGACGAGAAATAGTGTCTCTGTGCTACACACGGGAAGGAAAGGAATGGTTGAGCCCAAACAAAGCAACAACTCTCCTTACAAAGACTTGTGCGCAACCACAAAAGGTAATGTTTTGTATCTTGTGGAACAGTGTAGTGTACTGCGTATTGCTTACCCGAGGTGAAAGCATCTCTGCTGACATTTGTCAACAACTCAAGAACAACGATCAGAAAAACTGCGTGAAGTGATGCTATTCCACGATAACTCCTGCCCACATTCTGCCAGACTGACAGAAAACACTATATAGGAGTTGGATGGGGAAGTAATTCCGCACTCACCTTATTCACCTGATCTTGCTCCCTCAGATTTTTGACCTTTTCCACTCTCTGTCGAACAACCTTCAAGGAACTTCCTCTCCTGATGAAAATGCGCTTCGAACATGGCTCGACGAGTTCTTCGCCTCAAAGCCCCGTGGTTTCTACAGCCGCTAAATTGAAAAGTTATCCCGGCGTTGGCAGACTTTTGTAAATAGCAAAGGAGAATGCATCTGTTATGAGTATCTGTTATTTAGAGGTAGTGAAGTGCCTAGCCATTAGTTAGAATTTGAACGCTGTACCGTGTTTCAATGTCTGGGCGGTCTCCGTTCCTCAAACCTTCCTTCCATCCTGTTTGACGTTTCCTGTGGTGTCCCTACGTTGCTTAAGGCAAATTCTGGGTGGATTCACTTGAAAAGGGCATTACCGATTTCATTGCTTATACTCCTAGAGGAAAGGTGCCTAATACGAGACACACTTTTGTAAACCCATTTGAAAGACCTGAAAGTAAGTGCAATGTTATTTTTTATGGTGGTAAAAATATCTTGCATTATTTAATTTTATCATACAATTATCTTATTTGCAATAATAAACAATCTTTCAGAATAGTTATTAAATCTTCACAAACAAGGCATTTCGTAGAAATGAGATCAAGGTTTCCTAATATGAGACAAAAATAATACTTTGCTTTAATTATTTTATTACAGAATGACATATGAATATACAATTTTTACATGTTCATTCGTTTCTGTTATCCTTCACACATTTCACACTACTTAGGTTTATATTTACGACATCCGGTCTTCTGTGACACCGCAATCTTCATGAGCTCAGCGATAACATTTCGTGTACTGTGTCCATTTCTCCCCGTGTTTGTCTTCAGAAAAGCGCCTAGTACAGAACAGACACTCTGCGTCATCATCACTGCTGTCTGAACCCCAACTGTCATCAAGATGGACATCGGACGAGTCTTCTGCTTTAGGTCTACGATTTGAAGATTTTCCACTCTTCTCCCCAAATAACTTTCTGGCTGCTTTCTTAGCTTCAGTCTCTGATTTCTTCTGTTTAGATTCTTGCAATTGATTCATATAAGGAGTTGAAGTTAGTAAAGCAGCAGAGCACGAACGCGATGTTTGACCTATTTGACTATCTCCAGGTGGTTTTGCGATGTGTGGGAGGGGTCTGATGTCTGCCGGGCTGACAGCTTGACCATCACCATCAGTAGTTTCATTTTCGTTTTTGGCATCTCTTTCTTGAAGAGCGTCAGCATGGCGATGAATTGAATGTTCATGCTCCCTAAAGATGTTTCTGTTGCATGGGATGAGACCTGTTTTTCTGAAGGCATTCACAGATGCTTCCATTGCTGCTGCTCGGTTGTAAGCTGCCCCAAATAACCTGTCTATTAATAATGGGGTGATAACACGACCTGGGTTACTTGCCAACCACGTTTCTATCTCATGGGCATAGTAGGTTTTCAAAGGCCCCATAAATCCGACGTCAGGTGGCTGCATTTTATGCGTTGAGTGAGGTGCCAAACATACAATATGAACATTGTTTTTAAGTGCCTTATCTGACACAGAGAGATTCTTTGTGTGGGAATAATGCCCATCAAGAATCAAAATGACAGGATCATTTGAAGATGGCTTTACATGACTCACAAAATGATCAAACCACTGCGTAAAAAATGTGAGTTTGTATCCAGCCACTTGCATGACAAGCTGATACTGATCCTGCTGATGCACTGTCCATCAATTCCTGCTTCATATTCTTCCTTGGGAAGCCGATTAGTGGTGGAACATAAGTGCCAGCTGCGTTCATACTCGTTACAACTGTGATGAGATTTCCCCTTTCTGCTGAAGTCAAGACAGCAACTTGTCTCTTCCCTTTCATAGCAATAACCTTGCTGTGTTTGTGCTGCACAGGCGTCACCCCAGTTTCGTCAACATTGAAGACTCGATGCGGGTTATGGTTGACTTCAGATAGCACAGATTCGTAAACATCAAAAAATCTCCCCAAATTTTCTGGAGTGAAAGCTTTCACTCTAGTTGCTGCAAGACCCTGAGGAGTTCTCATTGATAAAATGGGATGTCTCTTAAGGAAAGCTCAGATCCATTTCTGTCGTGCTGAATCCTTTTCTGAATTGAAGGGATTCTTCAGCCTATTCCTGACAGCTAACTGGAAGACCATGCTTCGTATGTCCGTACATTTAAGAGAATAAAATCGCTCTTTCATTGTAAGGCAGTATTTCACTAGTTCATGTTCCAGTTGAGATGAGAGAACAGGCCTTGTGCTAAGATTAACACCAACCAGCTTCTCAGGTGTACGAGTTTTATCCTTCACATACCTTTCCAAACTACGTTTTGGTACAGCAAAAACTTTTGAGGCTTTTAAGTACCCCATCTCGCCATTTCTCACACATGTAATAGCACGAACCATGGCGTCTTTATCCCACGTTTTCCTTTTAGGTGCCAGTGCCATCTACAAAGAATAAATACAATAACCAGACATACTTCTTAAAGGACTTCAACTTCTACGATTTTATTTGTTAGATTATTTTTTATAAGTACTGTGAACGGAGTACTTTGAATCTGGAGTAATATTGATCAACTTCTGAGCAAAATACTGCCTTGAAAGAAAGTTCCAGAAAACATTCCAATTTCTGATCGTAAGACTAATCAAATTTAATTCCTGTTTATGATCATTTAATCGAATTAAAATAAACGCAGTTGCCAAACTTTTACTACAGTAAATGATAAAATATTGTTATCTCATGATAGTATTGTGTAAATTACATATAACAAATCGTGAGAGAACGAGTTCCCCCAATATGCTATAGGTATCGTAATATGCGACACTGAACTGAGAATAATGCCCATCACCCGCGCTTGTGCTGTGTGTCTGTTGACCTTGTTGTCGATGGGGCGGCAGACCTTAATTTTCCTTCCTTTCTCCTTCCCTCAGCATACTCTACAGTTCAGCTGTGCTGTGTAGATAGTTGTGACGCCGGCCGGTGTGGCCGAGCGGTTCTAGGCGCTTCAGTCTGGAACCGCGCGACCGCTACGGTCTCAGGTTCGAATCCTGCCTCGGGCATGAATGTGTGTGATGTCCTTAGGTTAGTTAGGTTTAAGTAGTTCTAAGTTCTAGGGGACTGATGACCTCAGATGTTAAGTCCCATAGTGCTCAGAGCCATTTGAACCATTTTGGTAGTTGTGACGGGTGCGTGAGAAGCCTAGTTTTGTTCTTGTTCTTATTTTTGTAAGTTAAGCAGATGTAAGAAAAGAGTACGGAACAGCGAACTGACATACTGCTCGTTTCTAATAAGATTTTGACGGATGCCGAGAAAGAGACGGATCGTCATAAATTGTGTCGCATGGTCTCACTTCAAACAATAGAGAGAAGTTAGAGATTAATGCAGGACATTGGCGCACTGATTGTACGCCACAGTCTCTCCTGATTGTCCACCAAATAATGAAAATATCCTCCACCGGCGCGATCCAAACTAGCTACTTCCGAACTAGCGCGTCCTGGTCATGTAACGTGAAATGTACTCATTAATTCACTAAACTACCAGCTGTCGTTGTTACGGTAAAGTCACAGGAACATATCTCCATATTGCTTTGCTGTGCTACGCTTTTGCTTGGTTTCGCTTCATTTTCATGTCATCATCATCATCATCACCTTTGGCGCAACAACCCTCTGTGAACGTTGGCCTTCTGTAGAAGAAGTCTTCCTTGTTTGCCGAACTCCCAATTTTGAATTCCAGTTTCCTTATGTACACTCTGACACCTGCCTCCCTCCATAGTTCTGGTCTTGCTACTCTCCTGGTAATCTGACACTGCGCTGAACATCTTCTCAACCATTCTATCGTACGCTCTCAGTACATGTCCTGCCTTCTAATCTTAACGTATTTAGTCGTAATGTGTTTTTTTTTTTTTTTTTTTTCGAAGTTGAATAGTTCTGTCAGTACTTGAGCATCATTGCAAGTTTGGGAGAAGACTTTAAGCTTAGCGGCTGTACTGGTGCTGTAGGAAGGGAGCTGGCTAAGTAACGTCAGTGTGTTCCACCCTTTCCCTCCTCCCAGCTGCATCGACAATATTCCACTGTACATGCACCCATCAACCATCTTCAGCAGTCGGAATTTCTGAAGCAAATTTCAGTGTGCGGGAATGAAGGCTTTTCGTACAATGCGATCTAAGCTAGACCTCCAGTGCTGCATGAGTTTAGTGTACATAGATATCATTGACATTACAAGGGAAGTGTTGTATTGACAAGACTTTGTTCTGGACGTAGTAGTGTACATAAATTGAGAAACCAATATCAATAGTGCTCAAAATATCGGTTCTACTGCATTCAATGTTTCCTCTACAGGAGAGTCAAAAGACTCAAGGAAATTACTGACTCGTGGTTTCCCGAACTCTCATAAAGCTGCGACGAGACCTTCAAGGATAAGACTTGTTTTCCCCCAACATTTCCGTACTCCTCTGATGCTTCCTGTCAGTGATCTCGATGTTGGAAGCACATCAAAGATCTTCCTCTCATTTTTAGGGTTGTAACTCCAAGAGTTCCTGTGTATTAGCTACCTATGATATAGAGTTTTTATTTATACTGAATTTTCGAAAATTCACGTGATTTTAGTTCCGGCAAAATGTCATGTAAGACTGGTTTGAGGGAGTAATGAATTTTAATCCATGTACATGAGATTAATTTACATGAAGCTTAGAAGTGCATCCTCCGTTGAAACACACATTCTTACTAATATTTAGTTTATCAACTTGGAAAGCAATTTACCTAAGCATATAACAACTTCATCTGTGCTTATAAATTTCCACAGTGCAGTTCCGTGCTTGAACGCTTGCAGATTTGTATACTGGCGAAATTTAGTTGGCACCGACTGCCAATTTCTCACGCCAAGTCGTGGAACTGCCAGAAGGCAGCACGCCGCACTTAAGACCTTCACGCGAATTCGCCAGCAGTCTCTGTCTGCAGCTGTTTAGTTACGGTAATTTTTCAACTAATAGCTTGGATTCACATTCCGCGGAGGACCCATTTTTATAAAGAAAATGTTAAAACTGCCTTAGTTCACAGACGAGATTTCAAAAATTTTCAAAATGCGTATCGAAAATGTTTGTCATATTTAGTGAGGCTATGATGTAGCAGTATTAAATCGTAAAGTCGTCACAGTACGCGAAAAGGTGAGTTCACTAGGTAAATGCATATGTCATACGAGGTGTTTCAGGATCAAAGGAATACACGTAAGAGACAAAAGCATGCTGCATTCTGAAGAGAAGAATCGTACGATCATAAACTGTATTCTCTACGGTGATCCGAGCTGTTATTTACAGAAAATCATTTGCTGTGTTTTACTGTCAATTTCTCTTCACAACTCATGTTCAGAAATGTTGTCTGCATTGTCCCGTAACAGGGACAAAGACATTAGAAACGCGAGCAACTGAACCTGATTTCTTGGCAATGTTTGTCTATGCACATCCGTCTGCAAAGAAACTGCTAAACAGTTATTTATTGGTGAAAAGTCATGTGACGTCCGTAGCCACGAAAGGTCTCCACTACTATCGATTAACGCCTAGGATAAGTTTAATAGAGACACTGCCCCACTTTTCATTGAATATACGGGTCTCCAGCCTGTTGCAAATGCATTGCGCACTTGTCTGCTCAACAGACATGCATAATCGGTTGTCAGAATACTTTGAACTGAACTGCAGCAACCGTACACAGTTACTTGGGTTATCCACAATAATTAGCCCTGCAGGTTAATTATCAATTACGCGATACCACATTTTGACCAAGAAGTGACACAGGAATTTACTTTCCATAGTGTTATCAGGATTTTGATTCTCCCATGTAACGAATGTTATTGACTCCGTGCCTTGTAATCATTAATCCATATGTAAAAAAAAAATTTTGCATCAGATTGTAATAAGCAGTTCCGCATCATGAATTCCTGCATCATTGCACTTTATCATTCCTCTTGGTGTTGCACAAGCTGCTTGTGCTAGGTATGTGCCATACCGTCTGTACAGAATATGCATATGTATAGAAACTTCCTCACCGTTTGCCACGTTTACCAAACAAATGCGTACGTCAATTGACTTCGTTCTGGCTTGCCTGATTTAGGAGGGTTGCTGTAATTTACAATTGTAAATCTTATTATATGATGTGAGGCCAAGAGTATTTACCGATACTGCCTACACTGTAAGTCATAGCAAAGAAAATGTAACTGCTTCCGTTTAAGAATACCAACACTATTTAGAATACTGTTTTCGAGCAAATTGCATGAATATGGTTGCGTTCCTAGCGTCGCCGTTGAATCCTGTATTCGGAAACCGTTGACGGTGGATATGTTTACATGATGGTAATGTCCCGTAGATATTATATATACTACTATACCTTAACGTGTTTTCCGCTTAAACGCTTAATACATGAAGCATAAAATGAAGCTACGGAAATTCTTCGCAAATAGGAAAAGTAGAGTTTAACACCCGGTTGACGACAAGACTTTAGAGAGGGAGCACAAGCTTGGAGTGGACAACGATGAGAAAGGGAATCAGTTATGTCCTTTACCGGGACCCAACTCAGTATATGCTTTAAGCATTTTATGGAGACTATGCACATTGTGAGATCATAGTATGCGAAAAGGTGCGTTCGCTAGGTAAACGCAAAATGGCCGAATGTGAATCCATTATCTTACCAGTGCGCCAACTACCCTTCGGAATACCGATGCCTTAGGTTGATGTGTGACATGGCGCTCGGTCGGGAAGATTGGTCCATATATGGCCAGAATGATGGTGCTGTTAATAACTGCAGATAAAAAACCACCGGCGGTCAAGTGTCTCATGTTCTGACCATCGTTTACATGAAACTGTAGCGTATGTACTCCGCAACTGCGAATAGATTTCTTAGACTGTAGCTCAAAGTAAGTCTTTGTATTTGCAGTACTGATTTTTTTCTTGAGCGAAAGATAAGAAAAACAAAAACAAGTTCCCGAGAAGGCTGCTCCGTTGTTCGACGAAAACAAACTATTCGTTACCATATATATAATTCTGTATCCACAGAATATTATTGTTGACGCATGTACACAATGGTACTTGGATCACATCGTCGGAAGCAAGAATTTATTTTTGGACCAGGATAACGACGCACTGCTCGTTACTTAAGCATTGTGATATCGCTCTTGCCTTCACACTTGCCGACCGATGCGCGCCAGCTTCAGAAAGGCCGCTGCAGATAAACATAGAGCTCCTGGCCCGTCGCTTTGCTTCTGTCAGGAAGTCTAATGTGGAGCGGCGGTGCTTTGGGAGTCTGGACTTTATTATTAAATCTCCTCCTCCTCAGTTTTTTTCTGAGCCAGACTGCTACGCAACGCGACAGGCACTGACGGTCATTGATTCTCGAGTGCTGGTAGTAAATTGACATTACCACATGTGATTAAACCACACATGTGTGCGTATAGTAGCAGTTTTTAATAATGAGGATTGTGAAGAAAATAATGCATTCTTGATGTTGAACATAAAACGACAAGCCTCTGCATCGAACACTGTACTTTTTTCAGATCCGTGTGTCGTATGGTTGAGGGTACACTTCACGCCTTTTCGATCCCATTCGCATGGTGCGCCTGTACTACTACTTTAGGTACTAGTGTAGGTGTCGGCCTGAATTTAATGAATTATGAGTATGAATAATGTTTCTTCGCTCAACTTGGACAGTACTTTCTCGAGGTTCTTAACACTAAACATCAGCGTAACATAATCTCCCCCTGCAAATTGTTGAGCATTCCCATGGCACTCTCGCATTGAACAAAGACGGGAGTAACGAATACCTCAATTTCTTCCATTTTCTGTTTTATGTTTTATTTAAAAGTATCACCGAAGAATGTAGTGCGGTGGTCACGTCATCAGACTTGTAATCGGGACTAGTTCAGGATCTCCCCCGACCAGTCTAAACAAACACCAGAAATGGTTCCTTTTGAAAGGAACAGGACCAATTTCCTCCCGCCTGCTACATCGGTAAGAGCTTGTTCTCCATTTCTACTTAATTACCTCGCTGTCAGCGAACCTAAACACAAGAATGGGATGAATAAAGTTCAGTGGGTGATCCCTTTTGTGCTTCAATCGTACTTCCGTATTATTCGTACCTCGAATCTATCCGGCATTTGCCTTTCCCACTGCTACATTTTTGAGATCGTTTGATTATTGTGGCCGATTCCAGTGTTTCAGCAATTGTTTTATCCAACAATATATGATCTTCTTAACTCCACTGCAGGTCATTGCACTACCGGGAAGGACAACAAAGTACCGAAATTCTCGCATTTGTGATAATAATTGCCTGGGTGCATAAGTCGAACGGAACTTGGAAAACGATAGGCTACGACATTCTTTGCTGCTTAAACTCTGTAACAGAGTTGATCACTCGCAGTGAATGGCGAGTGGCGGCGTGTCAATCAGCAATCCATAACAAGAAGTTTTCAGTGGATGAGGTATCTGGAGAACGTGCTGACCAGGGCAGCAGTCGAACACGCTCTATGTTGTGGTATCAGGGCAGCACGGGCTACAAGCGAGCTTCTTGACGAATAGCCAGTTGGCTTCTCTCTAGGATTCTTCGGCCAACGTTTATTTGATAATATTTCTGGTGTTTCGGCAGCGCGAGTGGGTGGCATTGTCAGACTTCGCCCTCCATTACTGGTGTTAGACTGGAGTCAAGCTCGCGGCTGCAGATTATACAGGGAGGTGACAAAAGTCGTGGGATACTCATAATAGTGTGATAGCTTGTCGGAGCCCATTTTGCATGGCGTACTGCAGCAGGACGACGTGGCATGGTCTCAACAAGTTGTTCGAAGACCCCTGCAGGAATAATGTGCCATGCATCCCATATATTCTGAAAGTGTTGATGGTACACGATTTTGTGCATGACCTGACCTTTCTTCAAACCAAAAGCGAACAATTATGGCCCAGCGACGTGGTGCACCATTGTTTGGGGGCATGTAAGTCCATGAACGGCTGCAAGTGGTCTCCAAGTAGCTGAACATAACCATTTGCAGTCAATGATCAGTTCACTGGCCCAGAGGACCCAGTCCATTCCATGTAAACGCACCCCACACCATAATGAAGCCACCACCAGTTGGCACAGAGCCCTGTTGAGGACTTGGGACCATGGCTTTCAGGGGGTCTGTGCCACATATGAAGCCTGTCATCAGCTCTTACCAACTGAAATCAGGACTCATCCGACCAGGTCAGTTTTCCAGTCGTCTAGGGTCCAACTGGTATGGCCACGAGTACAGAAGAGGCGCTGCAGGCGATGTTGCGCTATTAGCAAACGTACTCGCGTCGGTCGTCTGCTGCTATAAACCATGAACGCCAAATTTCGTCGCACTGCCCTAACGAATATGTTCGTCGTACGTCCCACATTGGTTTCTGCGGTTATTTCACACAGTGATAGTTGTCTGTTAGCACTGACAACTCTACGCAAACGCCGCTGCTCTAGGTTATCCGTGGTGAGAGGTAACCCCTGAAATTTGGTATTCTCGGCACGCTCTCGATACTGTGGAGTTCTGAATATTGAGTTCGTTAACGGGCACCGAAATGGAATGTCCAATGGGTCTAGCTTCAACTACCATTCCGCGTTCAAAGTTTGGTAATTTACGTCGTGCGACCATAATCACGTCGGAAACCTTTTCACATGAATAACCTGAGTGCAAATGACAGTTCTGCCAAAGCACTGCCCTTTTATAACTTGCATACGCGAGACTACCGCTATCTGTATCTGTGAATGTTGCTACCCCGACTTTCGTCACCTCAATGTATGTGCCTGGCGCGCGAGCCTCTTAAGGCGCGCCAGGTTCCTGCACATGATATGCGGCCGCGAGCTCAACTCCAGTTCATCAGCAGCAGTGGAGGGTGAAGCTTTGATAATGCCAGCCACTTCCGTTGGCGAAACGCCAGAAAAAATATCAAACGTCGGCCGAAGAACACGAGACCGAAGTCAACAGGCAGTTTGTCAACAAGTGGCCTCAAAAGGCTTAGCATTTTATGATACAGGCTTCTGTTATCTTTCTGAAACATAACGTCACGAAGACGACGAAGATAGCGCGGAGCCACCAAGCTTCAAACATCAGTAGTGTAACGGCTGTTTTCGAAACCATGCAAACCAGACGCGATCACGGTGGGTACTCAGTTGGACCCCACATCATCACCCCAGGTTCTGGGCCCGTGTGACGTTAACGAACGCACCACACACCGTTAGTTCTCATCACAGTCTCCACACAAGAATACTTCTCTATAGTGATACTGTACGCAGAACCGGGACTTGTCTGAAAACAGGACGTGGTTTCTTCCGTGTCCAATGTTGTCGTTGAGCGCCCCCCCCCCCCCCCCCAATGGGCACTCCTCCGTCTGTTCTCTAAGGAAAATGGCAACAATAGCCGTCCTACTGACTAACCGTGGTGATCGAGACATGGTTGCACTCTCCGTGTGAGTACTTATTACAAACAAGCCCATTTTCGGACTCAAGGAACGTGATGTGTACGATCTCGTAAGGCCTACTCAAACTGGTGGCACTAATATGCATTTCGTGCAACTGTTTCAGCGTCATGATCGGCCTCATCTTAATGCGGCTGTTAGGCGCGTCAACATGGGGACGGCGCTGATGGCGGAGGGCAGGGATCAGTGTTGGTGCCACTCCTGTTCCGTATTTATATAAATGATTTGCCCTCTAGTATTACGAGTAACTAAAATATTTCTGTTTGCTGATGACACTAGCTTGGTAGTAAAGGATGTTGTGTGCAACATTGGCTCGGTTTCAAATAGTGCAGTTCATCACCTAAGTTCATCGCTTGTAGGAAATAAAGTAATGCTAAATCACAGTAAGACTCAGTTTTTACAGTTTCTGACACACAATTCAACGAAACATGACGTTTTAATTTCACAGAATGGGCATATGATTAGTGAAACTGAACAGTTCAAATTCCTAGGTGTTCAGATAGATAGTAAGCTGTCGTGGAAAGCTCTCGTTCAGGATCTTGTTCAAAGACTTAATACTGCATTTTTACTATTCGAACGGTATCAGGAGTGAGTGATCGTTCGACACGAAACATAGTCTACTTTGCTTATTTTCATTTGCTTATGTGGTATGGTATTATATTTTGGTGATAACTCTTCCCATTGTAAAAGGATATTTTTGGCTCAGAAACGAGCGGTTCGGGCAATAACTGGTGTAAGTTGACGAACCTCTTGTCGACCCGTGTTCACGAGCCTGGGTATTTTGACAAAAATTATATATATATTCCTTATTGTCATTTGTTGTTAGCTAATATAGTTAATTCCCAAGAATTAGAAGACTTCACTCAGTTAATACTCGGCAGAAATCAAACCTGCGTTTGGATCGGATTTCCTTAACTCTTGTGCAGAAAGGTATGCAGTACATTGCTGCATCCATTTTCAGTAAGCTACCACTAGAATTCAAAAATATCTTTGCAGTAATCCACGCACTTTCAAACCGAAACTGAAGAGTTTCCTCATGGGTCACTCTTATTCTGTCGAGGAGTTCCTTGAAAAATTAAATTGATTCCTGTTGTATTGTTGAATGCGTTTACTTAAACTTATGGCTTGACATTTTTCGGGTTCATAAACATTTTATTTTTATCTGTTATTACTTTTCTGTTGTAATTTCATGTACGGACACGTTCCATGACCTTGGAGATTTGCCCCTGAATTTGGTCCTACAGAACTTACCGTATAAATAAAACTACAGCACTGCTCTCCCGAGCGCTTGTCGAATGAGACTTCTGAGATCGGCGCAGAGTCCGTCCTGAACCCGTCAATTCCCTATTCGCATGACAGTCGTGGGATCCTGGCCAACGCGAGCAGCAATATCGAGGTGCAATAAACCATCTCGATAGCTCACGATCGTGACGCTGTTTAATTCAGGCCTGTGCTGACAGACTTTTCTCCTTTTTACAAGAGACATACCACTGTCTTTTTTCACAAACAACACTCAGATTCGATTTCTGAATCAACCCGTTGCATAACCTTTCCTTATGTACAGAATGTAGATGGTGTTCTCTGGCTGTTTCATGTGCCTGTGCTGAAAAGCTAATAATTTGCGTGTTATCCTCAAGCATCTAGTACACTTCACGCTAATTTGACATTTGTCGAATGCCGCATTCATGATGTTGCAATTTTATTGGCCAGCAGTTTATTTACAGTCACGCAGTAGCAATTGTTCATATTTAGTCAGCTACCAGTATATATGTAAAGCTAATATCATCTGCGAGCATTTCTGGGTTTCGTAGCAATGTCCTTATGTTGCGACCTCGCTAAATAGAGTCTCGCCATATACGTTCATTGTAATCTCCGACGTACTCCTACAGTGATTGTTACGCCAATGTTTACTAGCATATCATGCTGACGGCGTTCCCTCCGTTGATAAACCTATTGATAGTACTATGCCACTTAACAGCGAAGGTATATTCGAAAACCTGACGCCATTGAAGGGCTTTTTCGTGCCGCGCGGTCTTGGGCGCCTTGCCACGGTTCGCGCGGCTCCCCCCGTCGGATGTTCGAGTCCACCCTCGGGCCTGCGTGTCTCTGTTGTGCTTAGCGTAAGTTAGTTTAAGTTAGATTAAGTAGTGTGTAAGCCTAGGGACCGATGACCTCAGCAGTTTGGTCCCATAGGAACTTACCACCACCACCACCAACAACAACAACAACAATACCACCACCACCACCACAGTTCCTTCGTACGTGAAAATGCCAGAATCTCATAAGTGGATAAGAGACTTGGGTGCTGGCGATTTAGTGGCTTGATTGCCCTCAGTCGAATAGCGAAATCACATGTGACTTAACATCGAGCGTTGTCAATCGAGATGATCGGTGGTGTGTTGCTCAAGTGTGGATGATCGCGATGCAAACCCGGCAGCAGGTGACACTGTAGAAAACAGAATAGCAAGTGGCATTTACAGCTCCACTTGCAGGTACTGCGTCCATAAGGCATACCTACTCGAGGTGCGCAAATACGAGCATTACCTTCATCTGGGGAAGTGGGAATTTTTTAGTTATCCTGTTCTTAATCGAGCTTATTAATGAGATTAGCGTTTAAAACAGTATTCTTCCGTGCGCGCGACAATAACTTACGCAATTTCCTGAGACAGCAAAGTAATACCGTGTAACACCGCTCTTCGTCTCAATGGTTATCAAATTTGCTAGGATGTTAATTACTACGCTTCCCTCGCTATGAGATTAAGATCGGTTTGTCTAGAGGACCAATCAAGATGCAATAGGGTGTCTGAGTGTTCGTCAAAACAGAACCCTATGCGTGTAGCTCCTTGAGCACGGCCGTCGTCTTCTTGGAAGACGGGAGTGTCGACGGCATAGTAATCACGAAGATGAAGAAGCAAGGCCAAACACTTCCTTATCGAGAATGTTGAAACAGACATCCTGGTTCACATTCACGATGAGGTGAATGAGTAAACCGAACTCCTGGTACAAAAACCTCAAAAGATTATATAACCGCGGCCGACCTAAACTGGCGACGTTTGGAGAGCCAAAATGACTGCATACGCCCCGTCAGCTACTGTCTTCTTTTGACAGCAGCAGTTCTTGTCGAGTTTCAAGCAGTTTGTCATTGACAAGGCGCGACACTCGTCTCCAGTTCCTATCGGTGACGATCTTTTTGATCTTTTTTACAACCACTGTTCTCACGTCTTGTTACATGGCTGTGAGTGATACATTACTCCTTAAAACCTCATTGGTCATTCCACATTGGCAGTAGGGATGGCGGTTATCGCTTAAACAACTATTTTTCGTTATATAGTTTTTCTTCCACGCCAGTTTAACCTTACTGTAAAATCGCTCAAAATACCGGTTTCTGAGATAGCCGATTTTCTTCTTTTTTTTATTTCTTTTATTTCCTGTAATAAACGGAGAAATAGAATGAAGATTGAAAAATTTAGTTCCAAGATACATAGATTCAAAATATTTTAAGAGTAAACTTATCCCCCCCCACCGTCCGCTACTTTTCTCGAAAAGTAATAAGTGGTTGAACACTACTACAAAAAAATTCTAATGTTTTGAAATCCTGCTCAAAAGTCATGTTGTAATTAGGGAGCATACCGTTATTTGAGCATTACGAGTAGTGAGTGAGAGAGTGAAAACTGAGGTTCAAGACCTGTATTTTTAGCGTTAATTTCTATTTTCAGTATCTACAAGCAGAGAGAGGCATATTATGTAGACATATGCAGATCAGCTACTTTCTGTTTTCATTGTAAACTATAAATTAATTGTTGTTAAGTTTTTATTTTATTACAGTTGCCATAATTTCCTTCCTCTTTTATTATTTCATAGAAATTTCAGACGAATGTTTAATCTTGTAAAGCAAATGAAGCATTGGATTTCATTGGTACTTCACTATGTACGTATTTCCAGACTGGGGTTGATGGCATTCTGATAGGCAACGGACGTCCGGCGGCGACAGTGAGAAACTACCATATAGACCAGAAGGGACAAGTCTTGCTTCTTTTTAAAATGTTCAAATGTGTGTGAATTCCTAAGGAACCAAACTGCTGAAGTCATCGCTCCTAGACTTGCACACTAACTTACGCTAAGGACCACACACACACACACACACACACACACACACACACACACACACACACACACCATGCCCGAGGGAGGATTGGAACCTCCGGCGGGACGGAGGCGCCACGAGGCCTGAAAAGTCTTGCACACTGCACCTACTACATGCGCACCATCAAATAGTCCATGCCACACGGTCACAGGTACATTATAGTGTGAGCAGTTCTGTGCCAAGTCTTGTGCCTTGTGTTTGTAGCTCGTTTCTGTCGGCATTGCTATTAAAACGTGACTGATCGCTTGTCCCACTTTATATAAAAATGCAACATTTCGAAGCATTGCTGATTTTCGAAATAAAAATTAGTCATTTTTTAAAAAAAGGTTTAAAAACGAGAAGATCAGCGCTGCTGCTATGGCTAATTGATAGTTAGGTTTTTTATCTGATTATAACTATAGCAAATAAATACCGAAAAATTCCGGTTGTTCAGAACTGAAATACCGGCATCAGTTTTAAGTGGTCGGTTTTTTCCTTCCTTAGTTGTCACACTAACAAATGTGGCAACTGTGTCATCATGGGCATGTCTACACACGATTGCTAGTTTCTGCCATTGTCTCATGTCTCCACTTCGGTCATCTTAACTGCGTTGATTCTTCAGAAAGTAAAGTCCGATCGGTCGCGTAATGGAAACCACTCTGAAAATCCGATGAAGCTTTGCATAGATGTGTTGGACAGTATCTTTAGTTTGCCCATCGATCGCGTCATGTCGCTCTTTTCAGTTCTGAGCGCATAGTAAGCACGTAAAGATATCTACAAAATAGTCTCTCCCACCAGTTACGAGTGCCTATGAGAGATTTCGTCTGATTTCATGCAGCCCACACAACGTCACTGTCATGCATTTCCTTCTTCGTGACAAAACTGTCGGCCACACACTGCAGGGCAATAAGAATGCTCCGACAGCCTTTTCGATGGGAATTGTTTGATCGCTCACCACACAGCCCGGACTTGGCTCCCTCTGATTTTCATCTCTGCTCACATGAACCACTGGCTGTGAAAACATACTGGCACAGACAACAAGCTGCAGATCAGCGTAGAGAATTGGCAGAAAGCACTCGCGGCTGCCTTCTCTGACGACGGTATTGGAAAGTTGGTACACTGCTGTGACAGACGTTTCAGTCGGAGCGGCGACTGTAGAGAGAGATAGCTGGAAGGTGTAGCTAAGTCTTGGGAAAAAGAAGTTTTTGATTTTTCTCTTTGGTTTCATTTCAAGACCGATCGGACCTTACTTTCTGAACAGCCCTTGTACAATGCAGTGTGTTTCCCTTCCCTACACACACACACACACACACACACACACACACACACACACACACACACACACACACAGAGAGAGAGAGAGAGAGAGAGAGAGAGAGAGAGAGAGAGAGAGAGAGAGTCATTTATTTATTTATTTATTTATTTATTTATTTATTGTTCCGTGGGACCACATTTAGGAGAAGTCTCCATGGTCATGGAACGAGTCAATACATGAAATTATAACACGATTGTAGAAACACATAAAATGAAACAAGTCGTTAGTTTAAATAAAGAAAATCAAGAATGTAACACTGGAATTTGCTTAATTTTTTATCTCTTCCAGGAGCTCCTCGACAGAATAGAAGGAGTGAGCCATGAGGAAACTCTTCAGTTTAGACTTAAAAGTGTTTGGGCTACTGCTAAGATTTTTGAGTTCTTGTGGTAGCTTATTGAAAATGGATGCAGCAGAATACTGCACTCCTTTCTGCACAAGAGTCAAGGAAGTGCATTCCACATGCAGATTTGATTTCTGCCTAGTATTAACTGAGTGAAAGCTGCTAACTCTTGGGAATAAGCTAATATTGCTAACAACAAACGACATTAAAGAAAATACATACTGTGAGGGCAATGTCAAAATTCCCAGACTATTGAATAGGGGTCGACAAGAGGTTTTCGAACTTACACCATACATAGCTCGAACAGCCCGTTTTTGAGCCAAAAATACCCTTTTTGAATCAGAAGAATTACCCCAAAAAATAATACCATATGACATAAGCGTATGAAAATATGCGAAGTATACTACTTTTCGTGTTGAAATGTCACTTATTTCAGATACTGTTCTAATGGTAAATAAAGCGGCATTTAGTTTCTGAACAAGATCCTGAACATGGGCTTTCCACAACAGCTTACTATCTATCCGTACGCCTAGGAACTTGAACTGTTCCGTCTCGCTTATAACATGCCCATTCTGTCTGATTAAAATGTCAGTTCTTGTTGAATTGTGGGTTAGAAACTGTAAAAACTGAGTCTTACTGTGATTTAGCATCAAATTATTTTCCACAAGCCACGAACTTACTTCATGAACTACATTATTTGATAATGTTTCAATATTACACACAAGATCCTTCACTACCAAGGTGGTGTCATCAGCAAACAGAAATATTTTTGAATCACCTGTAATACTAGAAGGCATATCATTTACATAAATAAGGAACAGCAGTGGCCCCAGCACCGACCCTTGGGGAACGCCCCATTTAACAGTGCCCCATTGGGACTGAACATCATTACCACTCTCAATATTGCGGAGGATTACCTTCTGCTTTCTGTTCTTAAAGTAGGAGGCGAACCAATTGTAAGCTACTCCCCTTACTCCATAATGTTCCAACTTCTGCAGTAATATTTTGTGGTCAACACAGTCAAAAGCCTTCGTTAAATCAAAGAAAACACCTAACGTTCTCAACCTTTTATTTAATCCGTCCAAAACCTCACAGAGAAAAGAGAATATAGCATTTTCAGTTGTTAAGCCATTTCTAAAACCAAACTGTACATTTGACAGCAAATTATGTGAATTTAAATGCTGCAGTAACCTTGTATATACAAGCCTCTCGATAACTTTAGCATTCAGAAATCTGTGGAACAGAAGCGGGTAGGTGGTCGGAAACTTCTGTGGCTGAATGTGTCGCTTATTTCTATGCCACACTAAGGCTGAGTGATGGGTAGGGCAAATCAGTTCACCTTCTAGTATTGTATTTATGAATGACACTGGTCCTCCTTCCCTCCCCCCCCCCCCCCCCCCCCCAATCCACCCAGGGGGCTCTTAACTCCTTTCTGAGTACATGTTTGGCTACCACAACGCCCATTCATTGCAGGGATCGCACTGTTGCTGACTGAGCTGAAAACTCCCTATGTATGACAAGGAGTGTGTGCTCATCATGACAAGGGCACAAGGACTTAGAACAACAGTTTGCTGGCCAGGTAGCCGCTGCTGAGGCTGGGTGGCGCCCATGGGGAGAGCCACATTTTGGAGTGGTTAACACCATGGCAGATGAGCTGCAAATGAAGTGGATACAGTTATCTCCCACTGGGGGCTATACAGCCCCAGCAGTCTTTACAGAAGGAATGTCCTTATTCAATGCAGAGAGATATGACCCTAATATGTTCCCTCACCTGGCTACGTCCTGGGACGAATGTAGAGCTAAGCAGCAAGCACAGACACTCTCCCCCTCCCCAAGTACTTGATCTGCACAAGGTCTGATAAGGATTCTTTCTCGGCCAAAAAGCTCTTATTTTTCGTGAACAACATAGAAAACAAGTTGGGAAGGTGACGGCCATCTCGGAAAAGAAGTTTTGATCAAATAGCATCCCATGCCCAGTCACAGGTGCTGCTCACTTTTAACAAGCTGGATAACATACCAGTGACTGTAACTCCACTTAATAGTGTAAATATGGTTCAGGTCATCATTTTTCACTGAGACGTGCTCTTTCAATCTGATAATGAGCTACATGCCAACTTGGAATGATGAAGTGTAAACTTTGATTGTTGTGTCCATAGGGGGCCAAAGAACAATAGGGTTACTACCAGTGCCCTCATCTTGACCTTTGAGGGCGATTCGTTGTCTGAAAAGGTCAAGGTGATGGTAAACCGATGCAATGTGGAACATATTTGAAGTTTGGGGATATGTCTTTGAGTTAAAACACTTGCCCCATCTGAAGAAGCTCTGCACGATGGCTGCATGCGAACACCCCTTGTATCCCTCCCCCATCTGTGAGAGCTGGAAAGCGCATGTCTCCCTGCTTGCCAGATTGCATTGGACATAATAACTTACCAAGAGGCCAATAAGTAGTACAAGTGGTTGCACCCACTGTGTCTAACAGCTACTTCCACCCATTGCACCTCCTATCGTGGCCCCTCAGGGCTGCTCGGCCATGCCTGCCCCCCTTATGATTCAGGGCTCTCCTCTTGCTGATTCCCGCACACCTATTTTGGGATTGTTGGCTTTCCACCCACTGGGGACATTTGTCCCCATCTCCCAGCCAGAGACAAATTGCCTTCCTCTGGCCTCTCTTACCAGGATGAGGTCCCTCGGGATAGGGCCTATGAAGGTTTCTGCCAGTCTGCAATTGGACACCAATCAGTGGCTGAAGGAACCACAGGCTGCTGGTCGCAGGGCTTTGCGATCATTATCTTACCTGAGACTGGTTCAGAGAAGCTGTCACAATCATCCAACTCCTCTAAGGAGAGGAAAGACAAGAAGTAGTCCTCCAAGAAGCAGATTTTGGTGGCCCCCACGCCACCAGATCCCACATGTTCCGCTCCTGTGGCTGAGGCAGAGATTCTGACAGCCTCTGTGGCTGCAGTTCACACCACACAGCAGAACCCAGAACCTGTGTGTGTTGATTCCGCAACCCCTCTAAAAGCGGAGGCAGGTAACCCTACGGCATAACCAGCCTCCTTAACCACTTCGTGGCTTCACGTACAAAATTGTTCTCAAGTGGAAGCGTAGCAGTTTCTTTCACCGCCTGGGTGAGGTATGACATGTTTTAAGAACTTCCCCTGCCTTCTGCATTAGCCTTCAGGAAACTTGGTTTCCAGCAGAGGGAACCCCAGTCGCTCATGGATACCAGGGATATTATACACATCAAAAAAGTTTTGCATCACCTCGGTTCCGAGAATTCCGGAACCTGTACAGAAAATTGGAATAGAGATCAACATAATCATTTCCGCCCTTTTTATTGCTCAAGAAACCAGACATTTCATGTTGTGCCACCATACAGCGAGACCTTCAGAGGTGGTGGTCCAGATTTCTGTACACGCCGGTACCTGTAATACCCAGTAGCACGTCCTCTTGCATTGATGCATACCTGTATTCGTCGTGGCATACTATCCACAAGTTCAGCAAGGCACTGTTGGTCCAGATTGTCCCACTCTTCCAGGACGATTCGACTTGATCGCTCAGAGTGGTTGGTGGGTCACGTTGTCCATAAACTGACCTTTTCAATCTATCCCAGGCATGTTTGATAGGGTTCATGTCTGGAGAATATGCTGGCGACTCTAGTAGGGCGACGTCGTTGTCCTGAAGGAAGTCATTAACAAGATGTGCAATATGGGTCGCGAATTGTCGTCCATGAGGACGAATGCCTCGCCAATATGCTGCCGATATGGTTGCACTGTTGGTCGGAGACTGGCATTCACATATCGTACAGCCGTTACGGCGCCTTCCGTGACCCACATAATGCCAACCCAAAACATCAGGGAACCTCCACCTTGCTGCACTCGCTTGACAGTGTGTCTAAGCTGTTCAGCATGACCGGATTTTCTCCAAACACGTCTCCGACGATTGTCTGGTTGAAGGCATATTCGACACTCATCGGTGAAGAAACGTGATGACAATCCTGAGCGGTCCATTTGGCAAGTTGTTGGGCTCATCTGTACCGCGCTGCGTGGTGTTGTGGTTGCAAAGATTGACCTCGCCATGGATGTCGGGAGTGAAGTTGCACACCATGCAGCCTATTGTGCACAGCCTGAGTCGTAACACGACATCCTGTGGGTGCACGAAAAGCATTATTCAACATGATGGCGTTGCTGTCAGGGTTCCTCCGAGCCATAATCCGTAGGTAGCGGTCATCCACTGCAGTAGTAGCCCTTGGGCGGCCAGAGCGAGGCATGTCATGGACAGTTCCTGTCCTTCTGTATCTCCTCCATGTCTGAACATCGCTTTGGTTCACTCAGATATGCCTGGACATTTCCCTTGTTGAGAGCCCTTCCTGGTACAAAGTAACAATGCGGACGCGATCGAAGCGCGGCATTGACCGTCTTGGCATGGTTGAACTACAGACAACACGAGCCGTGTACATCATTCCTAGTGGAATAACTGGAACTGATCAGCTATCAGACCGCCTCCGTGTAATAGACGCTGCTCATGCATGGTTGTTTACATCTTTGAGCGGGTTTATTGACATCTCTGAACAGTCAAAGTGACTGTGTCTGCGATACAATATCCGCAGTCAATGTTTATCTTCAGGAGTTCTGGGAACTGGGGTGATGCAAAACTTTTTTTGCTGTGTGTATAAGAATCGTGCTAACTATAACAGGATATCGTTTGGAGCTTCCACATACGTTCTGGACACTCTATATAGCATGAACTTGTACTTCTTAATAATCCATTTTGAGGCTGTGGCTATTCGGCTTAAGGCATTTCAGGATACTACCATCTACAATGTTTACCTCTCTCCAAATGAAGTATCTCGGCCTGGGTGGGGTGGAACAATGATCACTGACTGTGGTAAATACCTTGAAAAGTTACTGCCACAACTTGACCTTTTCCTCGTGAATATTGGTATCCCCACACATTTCAGTGTGGTGGACAGAACTTTCTCGGCCATTGACATTCTGATCTGGAGCGCTTGTCTTCTCCCATCGATCCACTGGAAAGTCCACTATGACCTGTGTGGTAGTGACCACTTCCTGATCATCCTGTCCCTCCCTCAGTGTCACCCTCCTAGACGCCTGCACACATGGACTCTCAACAGGGTTCACTGGGATGCTTTCGCCTCTGCTGACGCCCTTGGCGCCCTGCTGCGTGGAGATATCGATGAGGCAGTCCAGAATACCACTACAGCCATTATTTTGACAGTTGATTTATCCATCCCCTGTTCCTTGGAACTGCCCTGACAGAAGACAGTACCGTAGGTGGGCTCTCCTGCACCGTAAGTGGAACCCATTGGTAGAGTACGAGAGTCCACCACCGAATAAAATGATGAAATTGAGAATGCTGGGAATGGTATATTTCAACCATTGGACCACCTACCTCCCATTGTGCAAAGATCAAACGCCTATGGATACCAGACACGTGAAGGAGTACCTGGTATTACCTCGAATGGCGCTGTCTGCACTGACACAGACGCTGTCGCTGAACATTTTGCTCTGCATTATGCTCGAGCCTCCACATGTGAGAATATCAACCTGCCTTTCATGTCCTAAAACAGTGAGTGGAGCGAAAGCAATTATCACTTGTATCCATATAATTCTCCATTCAGCGAGTAGGAATTCGTCAGTGTCGTAGCCCACTGCCCTGATACAGCTCAAGGGCCAGACCACAATCACAACCAAACGCTCAAGCGCCTGTCAGTGGATTGTCACTGTCAAATCCTTGCCATATTTAACCGCTGCCGGATCGAGGGTGAATTCACTTCATAGTGGCAAGAAAGCATCGTCGTCCCAGTACTGAAACGACTGAAACCAGGTAAGTACCCTCCAGAGATGGACAGTTATCGTCCAATTTGTCTCACCAATGTTCTCTGTAAGATGTTTGAACACATGGTGTGCTGTTGGCTCCTTCAGCCTCGAGGTCTCCCAGTGTAGTTTTCGCCAAGGCCGTTCTACTACTGATAATCTAGTTCACCCGGAGTCTGCCATCTGAACAGCTTTAGCCCAACGTCAATACCTTACAGCTGTCTTCTTAGACCTGCAAAATGCTTTTGAGATGAAATGGCGACACATCTTCCTTACTACCTTACAAGAGTGTTATCTTGGGGGTCTGCTCCTAATTTTTATCCAGAACTTCTTGTCTCATCATATTTTCTAGGTTCTGGTGCCTCCCACAGTTCTCCCCATATACAGGAGAATGGCGTCCTGCAGGGCTCTGTACTGAGTGTCCCAGCTCTTTCTAGTAGCCATCAATGGTCTAGCAGCAGCTGTGGGTTCCTCAGTCTCACCCCCCTTGTGTGCTGACGACTTGCCTCTACTATTGCTCCACTAGTGTGTGTCGCTGAACGTCGGCTGCAAGGAGCCACACGAAAGGTGCAGGCATGAGTCCCTGTCAATTTCTTTAGTTTCCAGCCTCCAAGACTAACTGAATACACTTCTTTTGATGTCACACCGTTCACAGACAACCAGAACTTACCTCTAAGAGCAACTACTCAATGTAGTGAAGGCTTGTCGCTTTTTGGGACTGGTCTTCACTGCGTGGTTGATATGGGTTCTCCCTCTTCGTCAGCTAAAGCGAAAGTGCTGGCTGCACCGTAATATAATTCACTACCTGAGTAACACTAGCTGGGGTTTCAGATCGAACTATCCTTCTGCAGGTTTACAAAGACTGATACAAAACCGTCTTGATTATGAGAGTCTGGCATACGATTCAGCATCACCCTCAGCATTGTGGATACTGGATCCGATACATCACTTCGACTTGCGACAGAACCCTTTCAAACTAGCCATGTGAACAGCTTATTTGTGGAGACAGGAGTACCTCTGTTGCAGATCAGGTGCCAACAACAGCTTGACAATTACGCTACAGACGTTTGCAGCTACCCTAATCATTCGAGCTGCTGTCTCTTTCCAAACATGAAAATCCAAATACCACAATGGCAGTCCATATAAGGGATTACGATCACAATCTGTGTCTGGCCCTCCTCTCTGGACTGCAGTTTTTTCCTCTACCACCTCTCCTCGGACCCACTCTTCCACATTTCTGTGATGCAACTCTCGGCCACAGCTTCATCTTGACCTATCACAAGGTCCAAAAGACTCGCTTTATCCCCGGGCCCTCCACCATCCGTTTTTCTACATTCTTGGCATATCCCAGGGTTCAGAAGTAGTCTATACTGATGGCTCGATGTTTGCTGGTCATGTAGGCTTTGTTTGTACTCACACGGGACATACTGAATTGCACTCCTTGCTTGGATGGCTCTAGTGTTTTCACTGCAGAGTTGATAGCCATTTCCTGTGCTGCAGGTGAGACATGATTCACTGGTGCAGGAACCAGTGAGTTCTGTCTCATCCGCAGCGACTCCTGGCAGTTGGCGAGCTCTCGACCATTATTACCCTCGCCATCCCTTGGTCATGGCTATCCATGATTCCCTGTATGCCGTTAAACAATATGAATGTTCAGTGACCTTCGTCTGGACCACAAGCCACTTTGAGACCCTAGGGAATAAACTCGCTGGTAGCCTAGCCAACTCTTGAGATCGATATTTCGGATGCAGACATCGGTATTACGCCATCAAGTTTTAGGGATCTGGAATATGGAATGGGTCACTCTGACTTCACCAAACTAACTACAGGTGATAAAGGAAACTACGAATCTGTGGAGGTCCTTCTTGCAGGCCTCTCGCAAGGATTCTGCCCTTTGCCGGCTCCCTATCGCCCATACTTGGCTGACTCATGGTCATCTCCTTTGTCGCGAGGACCCACACCACTGTGGTTGTGGTTCCCGTTTGATGGTGTTCCATATTTTTCCGCACTGATGTACAATCATGTAGACCTGACTGTCCGAGGAAAAAGGGACTGATGACGTAGTAGTTTCGTCATCTTAAACATTCATTCAATCACTCAATCAACCAATTGTTCTTTTCAGATTGTGATTGATTGTTGATAGCAAAACTGACAAGGGAGTAAGTGTACTGTAATGCTGTTATCAGTAAGCCTAACTGTTGTAGATCTATCTAAAGGTTGTTCCGGAGCGGACTACATGTGATCGTTATTATGTCCCTCTGTGCTTATACTCTTTACCTCAGTGACGTGTTAATCCTGAATATTATGCCATTAGACATTAGTAGGTAAAAATAGGGAAAGTAAGTAAACTTTTTAACGCTTTCATCTCCAAAATCTGATTTCTCGAACAAAAAAGTCTGAGAGCCTCACGTTTTAAAAATGTGACCAATAGTTCTGGGTCTTAGCAGTAAAACATCTAAAAATTTAGAATGTTTTTTTTATTTACGCTCATGCCTCATTTCTAATGGTGTAGTCAGACCATGAGCAGTACTGAATTGCATGTACTATATTTTATTTAAGTTCCGTGACAGTCCATTTGCAGTGGACCAGTTATGAATTTTCAAGAAAATATTATTTAAATTTTCAAGTGTTAAAGTTACTTCATTAGCCTTAATTACAAAACTAGCGTCGTCAGCAAAGAGGTCTGGTATTTCTGTTTGTTGGATACATAATGGAAGATCATTTCTTTATAGCAAAAAACATTGCGTATGTAATATCGATCCCTGTGGTACACCCGCAGCGACTATTCTCCATTCTGAAGATGCTGTTTCGTTGCGCACAGAAGACGTAGCCCTTGTGACTGAAAGTACAGACCACCTAGAAGAGCTGTGAACGGAATACAAAATGGATTACTGCATTATTGATCGAAGACAAACAGGGTTAACAGTAGTTGAAAAGAGAAAAACAACTTTCTAAGTATGAAGCCACTACGTTGGAAGTGAACGACTTTTCCTGTGTTGGAACCAAGGGCGTAAAGGATGGCTAAAAAAGAACTGACATAGGCAATGAAAGCTGGATTTTAAATAAGCTCTGCTGTGTCAAAAATTACACACGATGCTTGAAAAGTTTTCGTGAATGTACGTGTAGAACACAGCTTTCTGCAGTAGTGAAAAATGCACTTTTGAAAACAAATGAAGAAACAACATCCGAAGCATTTAGAGGGTGATTGTGCAATGAGAAAATAGAAATTGTGTGGACACGAAAGAACGAAATGAGAAAAACTGCAAACAGTTGGCGAGGAAAGAAGTCCTGTAGAAACTATTGCTAGCAGTACTGCGGAAAGAAATTTTGGTGGGCATCTGAGGGGAATCCAGGAATACATACAGCAGTGTAAGGAAAATTTAATCTAAACGGCCAGGCCAGAATGCACTCATTCGAATCCATCTGCCTTCCATGCTTTAGAAATGGTTTTTTTCCGGTACCGCATGATAATTCTGCAAAGGCAACTAGTAAAAATTATTTGACTAGAGTATGAGTTATGTGTGGTACAAACCGCCCGTTGCAATGACAGCAGACAGTCCATGTATTCTGCCAGCGGTGAATGTTAGCGTCTGAATTGCCCCCCCCCCCCCCCCCCACCCAAAAAAAACAACAAAAATAGCTTTTTGGGAGATTGGAAATTCCTCTTCTAATGCAGAAATCATTTTCACATTTCTAACATTGATAGGATTTATGTACCGATGGTGCCACTGTTAACCTCTCAACTTCGTGAAAGTAATACAAAATCAAGTAGAAAACTGCCTGCTTGTTGTAAGGCGAACAGTGAGCATCCGCCCACATCTTGATGAGGCTGTATCGACTAAGCTGCAGAAATTTAGCTGGGAAGCCCTTACACATCCTGCATAGAGTCCCGACATCTCCCCATGCGATTTACATATTTTTGGAACCCAAGATATCTGTGACCGTCGATTTGCTTCAGACGAAGAGGTGCACGTCTGGAAACAATCGTGGTTCTGAAGGCCACCGCAAATATTTTTATGTAAAGGTTCTGTCCGAGGTTTTTCGCAGTGAGATAAATATATTAACTGTTGCGTCGATTACTTTTGATATAATGCACAGTCTACTCGCTTCTTTTCCATACGTCGCGTTTTTATTTGACTGCTCCTTATCGTTTGCGGCAGTTTATTTTGTTACTGTTTCCCATGCACTTTATGTTATAGTCCTCTTGGAAAGCTCTTTCCAACTCCACAAATAAGGTTTTGTAGATATATTCACGATAAAGCTAAGGTGGTGTCAGTTCGACAGCTGTAAACATTAAAAATTATGTACGTTTCTAAAATCAACCAAATTGGCCGCTACGGGTCAGCCAAAATCAGCGCTTCTGTACATTTATTCTTTCTGGGTGTATTCTGGTTGGCCTTTTTTTATTTGCGTCGCTGTCTTACAATATTTTCTTGTGGTCACACGCGTAGATGTTGGCTCAGACCATAATCCTGTTATTGGGCCATAAAGATTAAATTTCAACTTTCAAAGCCGAAAAACAGCATGGGTGTAAAGATTTGATACCGAAAAACTGAAGAACGTAAAATTGAGAGAGGAGGTCGTGTAAGAAATGGGAAACATGCCATCCATAGACGAGATCCAAGAAAGAAGTACTAATGAATCCTGGGAAAAGGTACGCAATGCAACCAACCAAAATTGGTACGCGTAAAAAAAAAAAAAAAAAAAAAAAAACCGGAAGTCTAAGTCCTGGATGACAGAAGACATTCTACTGAAAATGGAAGAGCTTAGAATACAGAAGGTGCATCATAAATATGTGGAATACCAACAGACACATAAAGAAAAAGAAGATAGTTCTAGAAGCAAAAGCAAAGTGGATTGAGGAACGATGCACCGAAGCGCAAGAAATGCTGAAGTTACATGACTCGTATAGTTTCCATAAGAAGAGCGATGTTACAACTGGAAACTTTAAGAACCAGAATTTAACTGCTTTAAGACATGAGGATAATCGGATTATTCTCGAATCGGAAAAAATGGCAAAACACTGGGAGAATTAAATATCATCTGTTTCGCGACAAGAGACACGGCAGAAAAACAAAAGAAGAAGAATCTGGTCCACGTATCTTACAGAGGTAGACTATGCGCTATAAGTAACAAAGAACAGAAAAGCGGCTGGTGAAGACAACTGATCCACTGAAATTTTAAAATGCATAGACCCAAAAACGTTGACAGCCCTATTTAATGAAATTTACAGCTCAGGCCAGGTCCCGGATGAATGGCTGAAGTCACCCTTTGTCCCATTACCGAAGAAAGCAAATGCAAAAACGTGCTCAGAATTTTGATTGATCTCGTTGATGAGTCATGCTCTGAAAACTCATCTAAGACCGAGCGAGGTGGCGCAGTGATTAGCACACTGGACTCGCATTCGGGAGGACGACGGTTCAATCCCGTCTCCAGCCATCCTGATTTAGGTTTTCCGTGATTTCCCTAAATCGTTTCAGGCAAATGCCGGGATGGTTCCTTTGAAAGGGCACGGCCGATTTCCTTCCCAATCCTTCCCTAACCCGAGCTTGCGCTCCGTCTCTAATGACCTCGTTGTCGACGGGACGTTAAACACTAACCACCACCACCTCTTCTAAGAATTATACATAATCGAATTTATCATAAATGTGAGGAGCATTGTGGAGAAACCCAGTTTGGTTTTGTAAAGGGAATGGGAATCCGAGAAGCGTTATTTGGCATGAAGGTCCTTATGCAAAGATGTTATGACTATCAGCAGGATGTCCATGTGCTTTATCGACTGTGAGAAAGCATATGGCACCGTTAAACATGACCCCCTTATCACAATCTTACGAGAATAGCATTGGATGGTAAGGACATAAGAATCATTCAGCAATTATACTGGAATCAGAGAGCAGAGGTCAGAATTAACAAAAATTGGAAAAACAGAAACTGTGCAAATACTGAAAGGAGTCCGCCAAGGCTGTATACTATCCCCATTATTATTCAATTTGTATCTGGACAAGATTTTTCGATCCAGTCAAGACTCAGAATTATTTGGTATAAAAGAAATTGGAGTGAAGATCTGGAACTTACGGTATGCCGACTACACAGCTTTGTTTAGTCAGCATTTTGGTGTCAGAATAAATGCCAGAAAAACTAAATGGAGGTCAATTGAAAGAACCCCTGGTCAAAACGAATCCTTAGTCATTAATGGTAGTAAAATCGAGAAAGTAACCAAATTTAAATGTCTAGGATCTACGGTAAACTCGAAACTTGATTGTGATGAGGAAATCAACATTCGCTGTGGGATTGCCAAAGAAACGTTCCGAAAGCTACGAAATGTACTGTTACACACAGACATGCCGCTCCATCTGAGAGTAAGGGTGGTACAATGCTATGTTATTCCCGTGCTACTGTATGGTCAATTAAAGCAGCTTCTGTAAAGAGATTAGGAGCAACAGAAATGTGGTTCTTGCGCCGATTACTAAAAATACTAAGGATTGAAAAAGTGAGCAATGCAGAATTGCTGCGTAGAGCCGTGGTGCATAGAGAACTAATGGGGACAATTAAAAAAAGAAAGACATCGTACCTGGGGCACATTATGGAAGGAAAGAAATATGAACTTCTGCAATTAATTCTAGAAAGCAGAATAGAAGGAAAGCGCCCACCGGGTAGAAGGAAGCAATCATGGTCACAGAATATCGAGACATGGACTGGGATTAACGACTTCGAAGAGCTGGTTCAAGAAGCAAGAGAACGCCGCCTGTGAGCAGCCGACGCACTAAAAGTGTACGGCACCAAGAAGGAGGAGGAGGTCACACGCAATCACTCCCCAATACCATTTTTAAAGCAGCTTTCTGTTCTCCTCAGATATAAAAATATACAGCGACTCGGCAGCAATAGAGATATAAACACGATCTCTGTGTACAGTCTAAAAGTAGAGCTCCTTGTGCTAGAACTCTCATTGTGTGGCGCGCACATTCCACGCGCCCGCCCCCTAGCCAGTGTCACTGCCAAGGAGACACCTGCGCCAACCGACCGATCTAGAATATGCTGCCTCCGGAGCGGACAAGGCAGTAATCTGTGACTAACTGGTTCCTTGCTACCTCTGACACGGGCCAGATACCGGGCATTCATTACACTGTGCCAAAAGATGTCAGCGGCGCCAGATGTCAATGTTAACAGGTGCCCGCTTATTGAACCGATAGTAATTGGAACAGACGTCGCCAAGTCGAGAAACAAAACAGTCAACGTATAAGAGAAACGTGTTACATTGTCAACAAAACGCACACAGTAACTAGCACATGGGAGCACAGTAGACAGACTGAATGCCAGCACTGACTAATTATTAGTGCTTTTCGTGCGCTTGATGGAATTTATTCTTTTTGCTCAACGTAGCAACAGTAAGTTCATATTAAATGCATTCTGTTTATGACATGTTGATATTCTTCTTTGAAATGTAAGGAGGTAAATCACCTGCCTTCATCACGTGGCCGCAAAACTAAGCTGCTTAGGTCACTGCACGGCAGAGATTTAGCAACTGTGTGTGTAACTTCAAATAAACATTGCGTAATTCATCGCACACTATCGTAAAGAACCCGTGTAAGAAAAAACACTAACAAAATTGGATGATGGCTTTGGATGTGATGCATCTCAGCTGCTAGGGCGTTGTTCACACAAGAGACAGTTCCTGGTTGGATTCCCATTTCGATGCCCAGTTTTCTAATCATTTGGTTAAAAATCAAGGTAAACCAGACTAGTGACTTCATAATCTCCCCCTACCTCGCTCCATCCCCCTCCCTCGCTCCCTCTCTGAAAAACAATGATACAAAAGATTCCCAGTTTCTGAAAGGTACTCTAGACTTCCATAATGACCAACCTGTCGTCTGTACTGCCACAGTTGCCATTATCATAGGCGGAAACACAGGTGGACAATAACCAGGAAGAACATTAGTATGTAAGCTGTCACTTTGCGGAATGTCGCATTCTGCCCATATAACCAAAAGCAACGTAAAATTGTTTTATTGAATCTATCAGTAACCTCATTTGTTACTAATGGAAGGTACCGTGTTGAATTTAATATTGGACCCTTGAAGTCCTCGTGCCAGTTATAGGCTTAAAAATAAATGCTTAGCTATAATTTTATCAGGAAAGTTGGGAAAATTGATAGTTTGGGAAGCGCACAGGATCAATCTTTGAAGTTTATGACTTGTGAGTCACTGCACAAGACACTAGTAGGTTCTACATCTACATTTATACTCCGCAAGTCACCCAACGGTGTGTGGCGGAGGGCACTTTACGTGCCACTGTCATTGCCTCCCTTTTCTGTACCAGTCGCGTATGGTTCGCAGGAAGAACGACTGTTTGAAAGCCTCCGTGCGCACTCGAATCTCTCTAATTTTACATTCGTGATCTCCTTGGGAGGTATAAGTAGGGGGAAGTAATATATTCGATACCTCATCGAAACCTGGCGAGCAAGCTACACCGCGATGCAGAGCGTCTCTCTTGCAGAGTCTGCCACTTCAGTTTGCCAAACATCTCCGTAACGCTATCACGCTTACCAAATAACCCTGTGACGAAACGCGCCGCTCTTCTTTGGATCTTCTCTGTCTCCTCCGTCAACCCGACCTGGTACGGATCCCACACTGATGAGCAATACTCAAGTATAGGTCGAACGAGTGTTTTGTAAGCCACCTCCTTTGTTGATGGACTACATTTTCTAAGGACTCTCCCAATGAATCTCAACCTGGTACCCGCCTTACCAACAATTAATTTAATATGATCATTCCACTTCAAATCGCTCCGCACGCATACTCCCAGATATTTTACAGAAGTAACTGCTACCAGTGTTTGTTCCGCTATCATATAATCATACAATAAAGGATCCTTCTTTCTATGTATTCGCAATACATTACATTTGTCTATGTTAAGGGTCAGTTGCCACTCCCTGCACCAAGTGCCTATCCGCTGCAGGTCTTCCTGCATTTCGCTACAATTTTCTAATGCTGCAACTTCTCTGTATACTACAGCATCATCCGCGAAAAGCCGCATGGGACATCCGACACTATCTACTAGGTCATTTATATATATTGTGAAAAGCAATGGTCCGATAACACTCCCCTGTGGCACGCCAGAGGTTACTTTAACGTCTGTAGACGTCTCTGCATTGATAACAACATGCTGTGTTCTGTTTGCTAAGAACTCTTCAATCCAGCCACACAGCTGGTCTGATATTCCGTAGGCTCTTACTTTGTTTATCAGGCGACAGTGTGGAACTGTATCGAACGCCTTCCGGAAGTCAAGAAAAATAGCATCTACCTGGGAGCCTGTATCTACTATTTTCTGGGTTTCATGAACAAATAAATCGAGTTGGATCTCTCCATTGATAACAATATGCTGTGTTCTGTTTGCTAAGAACTCTTCAATCCAGCCACACAGCTGGTCTGATATTCCATAGGCTCTTACTTTGTTTATCAGGCGACAGTGCGGAACTGTATCGAACGCCTTCCGGAAGTCAAGAAAAATAGCATCTACCTGGGAGCCTGTATCTAATATTTTCTGGGTCTCATGAACAAATAAAGCGAGTTGGGTCTCACACGATCGCTGTTTCCGGAATCCATGTTGATTCCTACATAGTAGATTCTGGGTTTCCAAAAACGACATGATACTCGAGCAAAAAACATGTTCTAAAATTCTACAACAGATCGACGTCAGAGATATAGTTTTGCGCATCTGCTCGACGACCCTTCTTGAAGACTGGGACTACCTGTGCTCCTTTCCACTCATTTGGAACCTTCCGTTCCTCTAGAGACTTGCGGTACACGGCTGTTAGAAGGGGGGCATGTTCTTTCGCGTACTATGTGTAGAATCGAATTGGTATCCCATCAGGTCCAGTGGACTTTCCTCTGTTGAGTGATTCCAGTTGCTTTTCTATTCCTTGGACACTTATTTCGATGTCAGCCATTTTTTCGTTTGTGCGAGGATTTAGAGAAGGAACTGCAGTGCGGTCTTTCTCTGTGAAACAGCTTTGGAAAAAGATGTTTAGTATTTCAGCTTTACGCGTGGCGTTCGCCACCCACTCCCCCCTCGCGCGCGTGGGGTCTCGTTTTCACACATTAGTCTTGTGATCCTCATTCCAATTGGTATACAGCTGTCGAGTAAAGCAGTGACAGGACGGATTCCTCTAAAAATATATGCCCCGTCTGCTACGATAGTTGCTGAAATCCAGGTAATTGTGGTCGAATACCATGAAGGCTTCCGGAATACAATACGTAACCGTAAGCGCTATTGTCTTAGTTGCTGATGCAGTGATTCGTAATTAGGTAGGCCACCAGTGAAGCGAAGTAGCTGGGACTGGCACATTGCTCGTTCATAAGTCAACTGCTGAAAAATCCTTACTCCTAATTTTACTACGGCTACAATCAAACCTATAATTATGGAAATCAAGAGATAGAACTCATAATTTCCTGAATTCCGCTGATCCCTTCGTGCGATCTGGTCCACTTTTAATTTACACACACGCACACACGCGCGCGCACACAAACCCCCATCCTAGCCTAAACACTTTAAATCTCAAAGCATTGTGTTTACCTACCTCAGACGACTGTTTTCTCTGAGATAAGATTTGCTGCAGTTTTGCGAGGCATTTGGGCGGTCCAGTTTCGAGCGTGACAATGCGACTTTGCAAAGGCATAGCTACATAAACAACATCTACCCAAGCAATCTACTATTCTGTTCTTTAAATCACCAGTGCAGAGGACTGTTGAGAAACAGTGCCTGTATCATTACTTTGTCAGACTTTGACGTTTATAGTTTTTATTTCGTAGATAAGATATAAATACATCACTTTGCCCTCCAGTCGAGAAATAGTAGAACGGACATTACTGCAATCACGCAACGCATTAATTGGTGCCGGCCGAAGTGGCCGTGCGGTTAAAGGCGCTGCAGTCTGGAACCGCGAGACCGCTACAGTCGCAGGTTCGAATCCTGCCTCGGGCATGGATGTTTGTGATGTCCTTAGGTTAGTTAGGTTTAACTAGTTCTAGGGGACTAATGACCTAAGCAGTTGAGTCCCATAGTGCTCAGAGCCATTTGAACCATTAATTGGTGTCATCACAACGCGGAGACTACGTTTAACTATTTTTGAACGTCTAATGATGAAATAAAGAAGATGAATGTCCGAGCCAGTTCACAAGACGTATACATATGCATTCACACTCAAGAAATCACTACTGAGTGTGCAGTAGTTTGACAAAGTAATGTAAACATGCTGACAAACCTCGTTTCTGAAGCTTGTTTTCTCATTCCTGTAGTACACAAACATTATATTTAAGGATTTTCACTTGCGTTATAACGTATCTCGAAGTGGTCTGGGCCTTTAGCACGTTAGTGATAGTTACAGTGTTGTTCTATGGCAGTGTATAACCTTACTACAGATTTGCAATGAGGACAAATGATGCGTTGGCGCGTATTTGGTGCTGCTCCGCGACAGTGATTCCAAACGTATTAGGGCTGTCTAGAGCTGCTGTATTTGTGCCAAGATAGCATGCAGAGATAAAGGAAAAATTTTGGTGTGCCAAAGACGAAAGTCGAACAAAGCTTGAATTTACTGGCCAAGAGAGGAGGATATTATAGAGGATTAACGTCTCATAAGACCACTGCCACGAAAGTAACTAATGAGATTTTTCTGCTATTACATAACATAGTGTGGACGGATACAATTATTGGTAACTGCATGAATGAAATATATTATAGTTGCTGTTGACAAGCCTAGTATAAACAGTGTTAATGAAAATCTTCAGTCACTTAAAGCGTGCGAAACCTCGCATACCGACGAATGGAAACGTCTGATGTGGTTCGCTGAAATATTTGTACAGTAGAATGTGTTTAAGCACGGGGAATATCAAGGGTGAGACTCCCTTTTTCGATGGTGGAAATTCAGCAATAGCATGGTCGGTCTGTAGTGATTTTTATTGACCCCTATGGGTGCAGTGGGTCTGGTAGCTCGCTTGGTAGAACATCGTCTGCAAGAAACAGGGGGTTAACCTATCACTGTATTACAAATCAGCCTTGCATTACATGCCTTATTGAAGTACGTACCACCTTGCATTACGTATCATGTAGGTTGTCTTGATCGCATAGTGATGTTGAATACTTTCTAGCAATCCAGGAACAAAAAAAGCTACGTTCACAACTCTCGAAATTTCATGGCAGAAGACATCTACAAGAACAGTGTTTCCAAAATTCGTGTTTTTTGTAATCTTTCTCCCCTGGAACGCATTCGCTATAGTCGAATATGCTCTACACTTCTGAGCTGAGAATGACCAGTTTTTGTTGTGCCGAAGTAACATCTTAGATTACATGTTTCTGTCCAGTTACCAATATTCTACCTGTAACTTCTCGAAAGTTAAGTGTGGATCAGGAACTAGATTGAAGGTGCGCATCTAAGTGTCCAACAACTCTGCTTACCACCTGTAAGCACACCATTAATCAGTCACGCCGAGAAAACCTGACAGATCGTATAAGTTACTAGATCACTAACCAGCACTGAAATTGGAACTGAACTTTATTAACTGTTATTGCTTTACTAAGCTGTCTGTAGCATTTCGCGATGTGGCACTGGTCGCATCGACATGGTAAGCTTAAGATTTACGAAGTGATAATCTCCAGGCCAAATCCTGTGTAGGAGTCACTTCTTTGCAAATGCGATAATAGAGTTTGGCGCAATACTAACCAGAAATTTTGAAACTGCAGTGTACACTGTCCATTGGTGGAGTCGAGTTGTCTGGGCGCTATCACCCACGCAGTATCGCAATAAAAACCAACTGTATTTTTAGATTTTTACGCAGAGAACAAATTATCGGACATGTGTTTTTTCACGGTCGAGAAATCTTGGCCGCGATCCTCCACAGGAAAACTTTATTTCGGAACTCTGGCCCAATTAGAACCGGCCGTGCGAGTTGGCGTGGTATTGACGGGGTCCCGCAGCTGACTCCGAGGACGGGTAGTTGAGTGTGGGCTCTCCCAGTAAAATTAGCTCTCTGCAACGAATCGCGAACCCGGGGCAGCATGAAGGGGGCGAGTGTTGACGCTGAGCGCGATACAAACATTGACACCTGTAGAAAGTACGGACTATTGCGTTGTTGTTGTTGTTGTTGTTGTTGTTGTTGCTGCAAGCTGCTTTCATCTCTGCAACTTAATTCCGTTTCAGTGTCCTTACTATTGGGAAACTTTGGTTTCCCTATACAATTTTTCAGTCCACACTTCTTTCCATTGCCGAATTAACGCTTCCTTGATGTTTCAGAATATGTCCTGTCAATCGATCCCTTCTTTTAGTCACGATGTGCCAGAAATTTCTTTTCTCCTGAAGTCGAATCAGTATCCCTTCATTAGTTATCCGATCTACCTATGCAAACTTCAGTATTCTCCTATAGCACCACATGTACAGCTTCTATTCTCGTCTAGTCTGAACTGTTAGTCGTTCACATTTCACTTCCATATAGGACAAAACTCCAGACAAACACGTCTAGAAAAGTTTCCTAATTTATGTTCGGTGTTAAGATTGTTAAGACTTCTCTTTCAGAAATGATTTTCTTGATATTGCGTTTGCATTTCATATCATCTAGTTCGGTCGCTTATCACTTAATTTGATACCCAAACAGCGGAACTCGTTTACTACTTTTAGCGTCTCCTTTACTAAACTAAGACACTCAGCATATCGCGATTTGATTTAACTATATTCTATTACCCTCATTTTATTTTTGTCGATGTCAATCCTCAAACTTTTTTCCAAGAAACTATACATTTCGTTCAATTGCTGTTCCAAATCCTATGCCGCCTGCGTGAGAATTACAATATAATAGGCAAAACTCAGAGTTTTAATTTCTTATCCATGATCTTCTACAATCTTTTCAAATTCCACCGTGTTTTCCTTCACAGCTTGACCAATCTATAGATGGAATAACATGGGATAGGTTACAACGCTTACTGCTCAAACAAAAATTCGTATGTTGCTCGCAGAACGAGTGAATACATCTGAGGGAACGGTACATTACAGTGCATGAAACGAAGCCCGTCAGTAACGAACGTTCGTCATTCCTTGAAGACAAGGTGAGATGGTCGGCACACTACAGAACTGGTGCAGTGTTGGAGACACTGGACTCGAATAGTGGTTTGCTGTGAGTTTTCTAAATTGTTTAAGACAAAAACTGAGACGGTTCCTTTGACAAGGACACGCCCGAATTTTTGTCCTATATTTGTCTCCTATCTGTACTCACTTCGACGAGACAAATAACTCTCACCTTCCTTCCGGTTGCTTTGTCATTATCTTACCTACCTACGGCCTGCCTTGTATGTACCTCACTCACACAATAGAATCTTAGTACGAGTGCTTTTAACCTATCAGACACGTAGAACTATTTGTTATTTAGACTCCAAAGAAGGTGACAGTTATGTGTTGTATACTGGCGAGAAAAAAATCCCAATACCAAAAAATAATTAATGTTTAGTAATAAAATTTCGAGAATACATTTGTCTAGGTAACATATTTAAGTGATAATCATTGCATGATCGTAGGTTAATGTACGTAAATGCGGGATATGCCATTCATTGCAAATGTGAAATGCTCGTCCATTGATAACCTCCAGCATGTTGAATACAAGCGTGCAAACGTGCATGCATTGAGTTGTACAGGTGACAGACATCAGTTAGTGGGATAGAATTCCACGCCTGTTACACTTGGTCAGTTACTAAAGGGTCGATTAAAGCTGGTTGTGCGTAACGCTGGAGTTGTCCGACGATGTCCCTTATATGCTTGATTGGAGATAGAGCTGGTTATTGTGCAGGCGAAGGCAACATGTCGACACTCTGTAGAGCATGTTAGGCGACAACAGCGGTATGAGGGCGAGCGTTATCCTGTTGGAAAACACCTTCTGTAATGTTGTTCATGAATGGTAGCATAACAGTTCGAATCGCCAGACTGACGTACGGATTTGCTGTCAGGGTGCGTGGGATAACCATGAGAGTGCAAAATCGCACCCCAGACCATAACTCCAGATGTAGGTCCAGTCTGTCTATCATGCCGACAGGTAGGTTGCAGGCCCTCAGCTGGCATCCTTCTAACCAACACACGGCCACCGAGGCAAAGCCAGCTTCCGTCAGAAAGCACAATAGACCTCCACCCTGCCTCCAATGAGCTCGCAATTGACACCAATGAATTCGCAAGTGGCGGTGGTTTGGTGTCAGTGGAATGGACTCTCTAGGACGTCTGCTTCGAAGCTGTCCTTGAAGCAACCGATTTATAACAGTTTGTTGTGTCACTGTGATGCCAATTGTTGCTCACATTGCTGCTGCAGGTTCAGTACGACGCGCCAAAGCCATAGGCCGAACATGATGGTCTTCCCTGTCGGCACTACCACGTGGCCATCCGCAGCCCGGTCTTATTGGGACCGTACATTCTCGTAACCACCGCAGCCAGCAGTCATGTACGGTGACTACATACAGGGTGACAATTATTGCACTATATGAGAAAAACGTAAATTAATTACAAACTACGGCGTGCACACCCTTAATTCAACATGTAAGCGTCGGATTTAGGTTATGACGTGTTCGATATGCCTGCCGTCTTTGGCGATGACGTGGCGCAGACGAAGAACGAAATTCTCAATGACACGCTGATGTCCCTGTTTTTTCGGTAATGGAATCATTACTGTTGTCAGAAAGTTCTCAGGCCATTCACCACTGTCGTATAGTTTATTACATAACCTCAATATTTCTCATTCCATCTTGGTTCAAGCATTTTAGTATTTCTCCCGGTATTGTATCTGTACCTACTGCTTTGCCATTTTTCATTGCAGCTATGGCAGACTTTACTTCTTCCATTATGATGGTTGGTCCTTTCTCGTCATCACTTACACTGTTGTGTGATTCAAGTTCCAGAGTTTCTGGTTTGCTATTTGTGTCATATAGCTCTTTTAGATATTCTTCCCATCTCTGGAGGACATCGTCACGATCTTTGTACACTACCTCTTCGTCTTTACTCAAAATTTCCATAGTAGCACTTCCTGCTCTGTTTTGTTCCCATGTCATAGTCTTTACTCTGTTGTATAGTAAGTCGTATCTTCCTTCCTGTCCAGTTCTTCAATTTCATCACATTCCTCTTCTAGCCATTTCTTCCTAGCCTGCTCTGTTTCTCTTCGCAGTTCATTATTTAACCTTCAGTATATCTTTTTTGCATCTTCAGTGTTCTTGTTTTTCAATTTCCTTCTCTCCTCCATCTTGGAAGTCATTTCTTGTGTGACCCATGGTTTTTTTTTTACCTTTTCCCTTTTACATATCCTATATTTTGCTGTCGTGCTTTAATGATTCCTTCTTTTCAGCATATTCCAGTACTCGTTGACGTCAGGTGGTTCTTTGTCTCGTAATGTGTTTAGAAACTCCCGAGACAGCAATTCTGTAATTTGTTCTTTGTTGGATCTTCTGTAAATCCCACTTCTTCAGCATGGTCGCCTTCTTCAGTTTTTTCATTCTTATTTCTATTTCTGCCATAAGTAAGTTGTGGTCACTATTAATATCTGCCCCTGGTAATGTGTGCACCTTCTTGATTCCATTCCTGTATCTTTCTTCTACCAGTATAAAATCGATTTGGTTTCTGTATTTATTCCCTGGTGATTTCCAAGTGAAGAGCCTCCTCTTGTGGTTCTTGAACCATGTGTTTGCCGCTATCAGCTGCCTTTCCCTGAAGAAGTCAATTAACCATTCACCTCTGTCATTTCTCTTTCCAAGACCATGCTTGCCTACTATGTTTCCCTCTTTCCCTTCTCCCACAATGGCGTTCCGGTCTCCCATTACTATTTTGAAGCATTTTTTATTTTCGTCCATTATTCTCTCTATTACATTGTACATTTCCTCTACAATTTGGTCATCATGTTCTGAAGTTGACGTCTATCTTCAAGAGTCTGCCAGCTCAGTTCCTTCAATATCTCTGTGACACTCTCGCACGGATTAAACAAATCTGTGACCATTTGTGCTGCCCTTCTCAGCATATGTTCAACATCTCCTGGTAGTCCTAAATGGTGCAGGTCTCACACGCTTGAGCAAAATTCTAGGCTGGGTCGCACGAGTGATTTGTAAGCAATCTCTTTTGTAGACTGTTCGCACCTCCCCAGTATTCCCCCAATAAACGGAGTCTACCACCTGCTCTACCCACGACTGAGCCTATGTGATCATTCCACTTCATATCCCTACGAAGTGCTACGCACGGGTATCAGTGTGAGTTGGCCAATTCCAACATTGACTCATTGACATTATAGTCAAAAGATACTACGTTTTTTCGTTTTGTGAAGTGCACAATTTTACATTTCTGAACATTTAAAGCATGTTGCCAATCTTTGCACCATTTAGAAATCTTAAAAAGATGGGTCTTAATGTGATTAGTATAAAATTTAAATTCAATTTTTCTCCAGTCTTCCGCTTTTATGAGTGCATTACCTTTGCTTTAGCGCCCAACCATCCTCACACAATAATTCCGTATAATAGCACGAACTTCCGCATAAGAAACAATCGGTTTCATGTTCAAAATAGCTTAATTGTAAGTTCTAAATTTTGTAATTTCTCCAAAAGTACTAGCATTTTGAAGAGTAGAAAGACATGGAATTCATCTGTTTCAGAATTATGATCCATGCAGCGGAAATTACTATAGTTCCATTTACAAAAGCGAAGTTTATCGATATCGCTGTAATTAATGTAGCTGTTTAGGGACTGTTCTCATTTTGTGAGGACTTTTCACAGTTTACCTGGTTGGAAACAGAATTACGCAGTCTTAAACGGTTCGGGATATAGCTAAGGTGGACAGCTTAGCTGAAGAACTCTTATTAAGAGACGTTACGCTTTACGTTGCACCACGATTGAGGTGCTTCTGATGTTTCTGCTTCGGTCACTTATCATCCCGATATATTTAAGAACCAGTCTGTGGAAGTTATGGCAGGCCACCTTACCATAATCACCTTTCAGACCGACGTCCACTGTGCAGAAACTTCCTGGACCATCACTCTCTCAATCGGAAATTTGCTCAATTAAAAAAAAAATAAAAATAAAATGCGAAGGTTGCAACCAGAACCTCGTCCGCTTAAAGTCGTGAACTTCCTAAAGCGCATCGGGCCGTAGTATGACCCATAACACTAGCACTGCTTGCGAACGTGTCGGCATAAACACGATAGGGTAGGGAATCGTTGCAACAAATGTGTCCGTGCCTGCTACGAACGGGTGGTCCTTAATCGGAGCCAAGTTCGTCGTTAGCGGAGCATTGAATAAACACCAAGAACAAAAGCCAACAAATAAAGGTCATAAGTTGGGTCGTATAGAGGCTAAGTATGATTGATAACTACACACGCAGCTTACTACTCTTTTACAACTGAGTGTCTTGCTTACCTCGTGGCTCCCTGTGGCTACATCCACGTGATACGCATCTCCTCGCTCCTCAGGCGGCATTCCTCCGGCCTTCCTATCTGCAATCCTTCTCCTCCGCTGGTGGGTATATTAAAGAGCAGGCAGACATTACGTAAATAATTACTTATTACTTATCTTCTTGAGTCTCAGGTGAAGATGATTGTTGATCATATTTATCTACGTTCTGCAGAAGTCGTCAGGTGATGATGATTATTATTATTATTATTTTATGTGATTGCAAGGATTTTGCTGAGTAAATAGTCTAGTGGCAACTCAATTTTAACTCTTTTTATGCTTAATAACTGTTTGTAACACAAATTTAACTGATCCCGTGCTTCCAATGAACCGAGAGTGATTCAGATTCCCCCTGTGGTCGAACCATGTTCACTGTTCTAAGTGCTCGAGAATCATGAAAGTGTTTACTTCCTTTTGTAAGGCATGATATAATTACAGTTTCATGATCCAAATAATTTCACGACAAGAATCACTTTAAAATTTCCAGTTTTTGCCAACTTTTTCTTTTTCTCATTTTTAAAGTAGCCTACTGTAATTTTTTTTCCCCCTGTTTGTTTTGTGTTTCAACATTCGCCCAAAAGAGGTAAATACTGATTAGTATGAACATTCTTTCAGTAATTGTAACTTCTTAAAAATTTTCTTTTTACGTTAATTACACGAATTATTTGATTTGGTCAACTAATTCATTTATAGATTAGTGATTGTAAATAAAACAAAAATTACAGAAAAAACTGTGATTTAATAGCGCTATGTAATCCACTACTGTTTGTCAAAATTGCAAGCCAAAGAAGAAGACGTAGTTGAAATGAATTTTATTCCACATGTATTTTGACCATTAGAATTCAGTGCTGTGTGAAGCCACCAGGTGCCACAACCAGAGCCTCTAAACATTGTGACATGAAATAAAAAAAGGGTCTGAATATACTGCTGAGGAATACACACTGCCACGTGGTTTTGAAGCATGTCCACAGAGTAAGCAGTGTCCACAGAGTACACACAGTGGTTGCAGGATGACCGGAATTAACTAATTGTTGATTAACAGTATCCCAGACACATTCAGTGGTTGAATTTCAGGTGAAAGAGCAGTCCAGGGAAGCAGTTGTACCCGTTTTTCTTCGAAGAAGGCATGCACATTACTCGCCACATATGGGTGGTTATTGTCCTGCTGAAATATAGCATACAGAGCTATGTACAAGAGGGGCAGTGTCTCGTGCTCTGGACTTCCTTTAAGTAGTGGTTGCTGTTCGGATTGGCTTCAGTACACAGGAAGCAATATCACTTTATAGCCAATGGTGCCCCAAATCATCACACTTCACATTTGACTGCTGTGCTGCTCAACAGTGCAGTTCACCATATCTCTTCCTACAAGTTTGCATCTAACTTATATGCAGGCACCATTGTCAGAGGGCAAATTGAAGCAGTATTCGTCTGAAATGACTACATTTTGTCACTCGGCATGCTAGTGATAGCATTCTTGCACTGAGGCTTTTTGCAGATGATGCTGTAGTATATCGAGAGGTTGTAACAGTAGAACATTGTACTGAAATGCAGGAGGATCTGCAACGAAGTGACGCATGGTGCAGGGAATGGCAATTGAATCTCAATGTAGACAAATGTAATATGCTGCGAATACATAGAAAGAAAGATCCTTTATCATTTAGCTATAATATAGCAGGTCAGCATCTGGAAGCAGTTAATTCCATAAATTATCTAGGAGTAGGCATTAGGAGTAATTTAAAATGGAATGACCTGTATAAAATTAATAGTCGGTAAAGCAGATGCCAGACTGAGATTCATTGGAAGAATCCTAAGGAAATTCAGTCCGAAAACAGTAAACTTGTTCGCCCACTGCTTGAATACTGCTCACCGGTGTGGGGTCCGTACCAGGTAGTGTTGATAGAAGAGATAGAGAAGATCCAATGGAGAGCAGTGCGCTTCGTTACAGGATCATTTAGTATTCGCGAAAGCATTACGGAGATGATAGATAAACTCCAGTGGAAGACTCTGCAAGATAGACTCTCGGTAGCACATTAAGGGCTTTTGTTGGAGTTGCGAGAACATACCTTCACCGAGGACTCAAGCAGTATATTGCTCTCTCCTACGTATATCTCGTGAAGAGACCACGAGGATAAAATCAGAGAGACTAGAACCCACACAGAGGCATATCGACAATCTGTCTTTCCATGAACAATACGAGACTGGAATAGAAGGGAGAACCGATAGATGTACTCAAGGTACCCACCACCACACACCGTCAGGTGGCTTCCGGAGTATGGATGTAGATGTAGATTGTGTCAGAGGCATTGGTTGTTTCCGGTCAGTGGAAGCAGACACGATAGCAAAGTCCAGCCCTCAAAGACAGTGTTGAATCATCAATGCAGATGTATCCACTCCCTTTGCTGTCCTCCAATGTCATTCCGGCACTATGGACAAAGCGGTTCTGTCAGTTGCAGCTGTGCAGGTAATATGGAGTCATCAATGCTATGGTCACATTGTGTAGTCCAGTACCTGCTTGTCGGTGTGTATGACCCTCTTCTTTCTTCTCTTTGGTAGCCACAGTGTCGTGGTACAACAAACTCGTTTTCCAGAAACCAATCATTCTGCTGCTTTCAAACTCACTTGCCTTCTGATAAGTGCCCTTTGGCATCAAGGTATACAGGCATTTGCTTGCATGTTTCCACTTTGTTTGATGGCTGTTGACTGACTGAGTATGGTGTAACACTGTTCTGCCCAGTAACACAAAACAAGAGTGCTGCAAGATCTACAAGCATGCCATCTCTCTGTGTCCTTAATCACTTATTACAGTTCACATCTCCTCCTGTTTCGGAGTTATTCAGACTGTTCTTTCTAGGCTTTGCAATTTTCGGAAACAGGAGTGCACTGTTAAGCAATAAAAATGAAATGTACAAATGTATCATGTTGTTTGAGAAAGGTGTTGTCTGGGAATCCTGCATACTCAGTTCACTAGACAAACAATATAACAACTCATATTAATGAATTTTATTACAACTAGGACAAATACAGATACTTCACTTTGATTACACAGATGTGTCACAAGTAAAGGGCGAGATACAAAATAATCATTCTCCTTCAGAATAGACAAACACAAGTCTATGCTATTTAGCGGATGCTAATGAAGAGGCTAAGATGCGTCGGCTAGTGAAGTGGCTAACATTAAAGCTGATATTGAAGTGGGCTGCCACCAGTCGGGCGTGGCACTTACGTCCTCTTGACCTAGGGGCCGCTGCTGTCGCATTGTCCTCCTGGAGGGTGGTTGGTCAGCGTGCAATTGGCTGACCTCTTCTCGCAGCCTCCTGTTCTCTGTCTTTCCTGACTGGTGTGCCGGCGCTGACTTTATGCCATAACAAAAGGTGTATCGTATACTACAATAAAGGGATCTTCGTCTGCTACATTACAAGCCATGCCCATTGGGTTGCACAATTCGTAACTATGTTTGCATTCTGCACTGTGTTACACTTGGAGTTCACAAGATTACTAGTTCCAGAAGAGGGCATTTTTGGAACATGGAAATTTTGCCTAATTTTTCTGTCTTCTAGTGCAAAAATTATTTTCTCTTTTTTTCTTTTTTTTTGAATGAAGCATAGATGAGCACACACATTGCGTAATGTTGCCATGTTTCTCTGCTCTACTACAGCCACTCTGCCATGTAAAACTAAATTTAATGGTAGCAAGCAACTACAAGGCGTCTTTTGTGCATAGACAGATGGTAAACTGCTGTGGTCATTAATTTGTGCAGCAAGGAGAAGAGGGTGTCTTTGTGAGAGTTTTGAATGGATACGCTACAGCCATGTTTGTATTTTGCTGATGAGGAAGGAAAAATGTGTGCTGAGAATCAGCAACAGAGTCTCTGTGTCAGGGTTTGTATAACAAAGTGAAAGCGAGAGAAGGAATCGAGAACTTTATTTCAGCTCCATAAAGGTTGCATGCATCTTTAGTGGAAAACAGTGCCAAAACTGTAACTACACCAAAAACTGCTAGAACTGCTCTTTAATAACTTTTCTATTAAAAAAATCTAAATTATGTACCAATTGACATGGCTACAATATTTTTTTAGATCTTGGCAACATACTGCTAAATGGTGGTTTAGTAAAATCTCTCACTGTCATTTCTAGGAACTTGTAAGAGTTATGCACTGAATATAAAATGTGTACTAGAGATTTATTGTTGTATTCCCTCCCCCTTTACCATCCGGGCACTTGTGGGAAATTCTACCATTGTCTGTGCTACACACACGCCTTGTATTTTAGGCGGCATTCAGGAAGGTTGCAGTGTGCATTGTTTTTCAATCTCCACAGTACCAACTAAACATCCACCACAAATAAAACAATTTTGCTGCATTTGGGCAAAATTAATTTGTTACAGTATGGGCCACATCAGTTATTTTCCTTTTTGCTAACTACATTTAAGCTTCGTTTGTAGATACTGTCATGAATTCTTAGAGTCCAAACAACTAATAAAATTAAAAATGGAACTTCTCGAAGTATACTGTAGAAATTAATTTAATTAGGTTGATAGTAACATTAACACATTAATCTTTGGATGATAATTAACATTATTGTGAAATATCATGTAACTCTGTTTTACAGACTGTGAAGGACCAACTAACAACATGCAGCCTTGCTGGGATACTACGCGAATGTGTTTCTCCAAGAATAGGTATTACACTTGGTAAATTATTTTTTTAAAAGTAAGTGTGTGTGTGTGTGTGTGTGTCTGTCACATATGTGAAAAACCATAATTTCTAAGTTGTTATTGAATAAACATTTTATGAATTTGTAATATGCACCATTTTCTTTCATACGGGCTTATCCCAACCATTGTAGGTTGATGAAAATTTTCAGGGTGCAATTCCGGCTAGAGACCAGCAGCAGTTTGATATAAAGTGCACTAAAACTGTATGTGTACGCATCGTCCGTCAGTTAGCACACATTCTTAACACACAGAACAACTTAATCAGTGTGCCATGAAAACTTGCAGATTGTTCAACACTATTAAAGAATTAGGGATCTTGGCGACATACTGTATATCGGTGAAACTTATTCCTTGTTTTTGAACCTTATTTCTTGTTCAGTATGAAGAATGTACCACTGAAATTCATAAATTGTTTTTGATGCACCATATGTTTACTACTTGCACTTTCTTTGTTGTTTGTTCACAGGAAAGAACAGAAGTCCAGTCATCCGGCAACTAATTGCTATAAATGCATCGCAGACATTAGTGAAATTGCTGCTGCAAATGCAAGTAAAGGAATCAAATGTTCCAGAGATATTGTTACAAGAGATTTTATGGGTTATCTCGCAGCTTGCCCAGAGAGGTGTGAACTGGTTTCCTTATTTTGTAAATTTTCTCTGTGTTCAGCTCGTGTACATTTATATCTCTCAAATCTATAATGACAGCTATTTTTATTATTCAAATAAAACCCATGGGAAGCCTCTACTGCAAGGGTGGACAGATCCAATACAGCACTTGGGAGCAACTGGGACCCTAGTAACTGAAAAACAAAAAGCCCCAATGATTTCGGTGGGCGACCATACAGTGCTGGAACAAATGCAACACCCTCAAGAACAAGGCTGTTTTATTGACAGATGATGTGACAGATAGTTCATCATTGTAGGAGTAATATATAAAACACACGACACAGTAAAGGGTTCTCAAACAGTCGCATCAATCAATAGTGTACTTCCCTCTTGCGCAGGTGTGTATTTTCATGTGTAGATGTAGAATGGAATCCTGCATTAGATTGTCCCAAGCATTGTGCACCTCTTGTTGCAATTTGGTAATGGTTCTTGCAGACTCTAGAGAACAAGTTTGTATCTGCTTCACTTTGTTCCATGCACATTCAATCAATGAGAGATCTGGGCAATCTTGCTGATGAGGTCAGTTGTTGTACACTATGAAGAGCATGTTGTGTCACAGCAGCCATTATGTGGATGTGCATTGTCCTGCTAAAAAGCACATCGCCTTCCTGTTGAAGAAATGCCAATAGCCCAGGGATAACAACCTGTGCAATGTAGTGGGCACTGATTGCTTTAGCCTGCAGAAACACCAGATGTGACCATGAGTTGTCACCCCCCCTCCCACGCACACACACACACACACACACACACACACACACACACACACACACACACACACAAAGTGAAGCCTGGAATGGGACCACTGTTTCGTGGGTGTATGCACTGTGGACTAGGCAGCTCACCAGGTCTATGGTGTTCTCATGTATGTCTATCACTCATGTACAGACAGAACCTACTCTTATCGTTGAAGACAACAGAGTGACATTCCGCTCCCGAGTTGACTCTTTCACAACACTAGAATAACTGTCCTTGGTGGTGTTATGGTGTCAGTGGAAGCCTTGTCGGGGGCACATGTTACCTTTGTCCTGCTGCAAGCAGATGGTTCCCAATGGTCCTTGGTTACACATCAGGTGCAACATGTGCTGAGATTTCTTTTCTGGGTGATGTTCAGTCAGCTACTGCTGCTCTCAAAGTGTGTTAGTCCTGATGTATGTCTGTATTATGTGGACATCTAGAATCTAGTCTATGAATGTGGGAATGAAACTTTTAACAGGAGTGCGTTTCTGTCAGCAGGACATGGTTGTACGCTAGAATGACTATTGCACAGACTGTTCACCTCTAAACTCAGTGCAGTTACTGGCTGCAGAATCAAAACAGAGGAGGCACCCAGAGCACCATCTGATCTCTGATAACTGTGACAAATGAATCACTAACAATACAACCCTCAGTATGCATATATTACATTCTGGTGCCACTGGAAACAGTCCTTGCTGGTTTTGTATTTTTCCCAGCACTGTAGATTATAAATACCCATTCTATGAAAACAACCATGGAAGGAACACCTCCTCGGCAGGTGTCAACAAAATTGAGAAATAAGGAATAAGACACTGATATCTCAGAACTTCCATTGATAATCCAAAAAATTAGGATCACCTGCTTAATAGTGTTTTGGTCCACCTTTGTAACAAAATACAGCCACCATTCTCTGTGGCATAGATTTGACATATCCTTGGTAGGCCTACAGACATATGTGGCATCAGGTATCTATGGACTAATGGTTTATGGGCACAGATTTGATGTCAGATGGCATCCTAGACATATGCCTATAGATTTAGATCAGGCAAATTTGGAGGCCAAGACACCAACATGAATGTACTATTGTCCTTCTCAAACCAATGTAGCATGATTATGTCTTTGTAATATGGGCAGTTATCCTCCTGGACGATTCCACTGCTTTTGGGGAAACATCAAGCATGAAGCGATGCTGGTGGTCCTAAGTAATGTTTGCATAGTCCTTGTCCACAGCTGTCATCGTGCATTCAAGCAGTACCGCAGTTCCCATGGAATCCCGTTGAATATCCCTTATAACATATTACTGCCCCATGGCCTGTGATGATGGCATATCTGGACACGAACTGGTGTAACAAGAAATTTGATTCTTCCAAGCAAGTGACATGTTTCCATTGGTCCACAGTCAGTCATTAGTGGTACAGTGAGTCTGAGTGGGAGTGTGTCTGGGAGGAAAGAATATTAAAGGGGACAGAGGGAGGAAGTGAAAGAAAATTTTAAAAAAATTCAGGTCAGTACAATGTTGTTAACAGAATATAAAAATGCCGATGAGTGACACTTGGGAATAAAAGCTAAACATTGTAGGAAAAAGAGAAAATACTGTTTAGAAGTGACAAATAAGTAGGTGGGAAAGATATTTAACTTAAGTAGAGGGAAACATTGATATCATTAAAGTTGAACTGTTACTTCAGTTAACCTTTTATAATGAGATGTTTGACAGTTGTGTCAAAAAGTTAAGAATAATCTGTAAAGAGAAAAAAACGGAATGAGAAAAAAACTGGTTACTGTAAATGAACACGAAGATTTACCTACAAACCAAAATTGCACTGCCTACATGGGACAGGAATATTCCTTACTTTAAATAGAGAAGTAATTTCAAGGTAAAGAAAGTAGTGCACTACATGCAGAATGAGACGAGAGTTTTCTTAAAGCAAAATGTAAACTCCTAAAGAATTTTAAAACATAATGCCACATGGCCGGCCCTCGGACTTGCTTCTGCATGGTACAATCCTTGGTTACCTGCAAACAGTCCCATGGTGTAGGCTTGGTAGCTTTGAATGTACTGCAAAGTGCCAGTTCATGGATTTTTCAGTAGTTCAGATGTATAGAAAATATTTGTTGTAGGCTAGCGTAAGAAACCACTCTACAGCTGGACCAGTATCAGGCCTTTAATTTTAGAAAATTTAATGCCTCTGAAACAAATGTCTGAAGAGCTTTCAAATGATGCAGGGGTTGTTATTAACTGGCAAATTATATCAGAGACTTGGAGCAGTTGACCTGTATGCCTGATGTTTGGCGGTAGGCATTCCACTCTCGGTAGTGAAGGGGGCCTACTATTTATTCTGGTTGAGGAACATACACATTGCATAGTGAATAAATGAAAGAATTTTCTCTCCACAGATGGGCACTTTAGTGAGCAGAATTATCTTTATTGCATAGTCATCTGAAGCAAGAGAAGTGGCCAATTCAACCAGAAACAGAATGTTCTAGGGGTGGTGTAGTAAATAAAGTGTTTTCCTTTTATCCTTATGTCCCACCCTCGAAGAATAAGTCATCAAGGATGATCTCTTCAGTGCACACTACATACTTAAAACAAACTTCGCACCGTTTCAACCGAAAGAGGGCGAGGAAAAAAAGTGTTGCTTTACCTATTCAGCGCGACTCCTATTTCGAATGATGATGGATGGGTGCACAGAACAAAAAATAAAAGAAAAACTTGATCAGGTAACTTGGACTATCTGTGGAGGCATGTATTGTTTCAGTCAAGAATTGACTGTGAAAGAGAGCAGCTGATCATGTAACGAAGTGGCCTCGAACATACACTATACTACAGCTTGTAGAAGGTGATTTTTATAGGTGCAGAATATAATTTTGTATTTGATAAATGTGCAATTTGTAATCTCTTCTATTTTATCTGTTATAAACTTTTTATGTAGACAATGTTTACATATTTAAAACCTTGAACAGTAGTTATCAAAATTTAATTTTTGACCTCTGATTTCTGTTTTCCTAAGTCATGAAATCATCTTATTTCTGTTGTTATGTAACCAAATGTGAGTGCATAGTGATTTTTTTTTTTTTTTAACAGATCCAAAGTTTTCCTTGAAGGCAAGGCTGTTAGGAGCTGTCAAGACATTCCATTATTTATTAAGAATGCATCATAATAACACAAGATTAATTTTTCCACTCCTTTTGATTATAAAAGCTCTCTCTAGAAACAGTAAGTATTGTTTTGTGTATTTATTGAACTGTTCAAGTTTCTTGCTCCTAATTGGAAGTAATTTATATACTTACAGAAATAATTTTGGAATATGTTATTATTTATTTACGTTCTCAACTTCATTTTCAGCTTACACCACAACAGTATTACTCAAAGATGGCATTGTTCCTACAGTGGAGAAAACCCTTGTGACAATGGGTTTTTCCCCATCACCAAAACTGAAGCTATGTCTTAGTGTGCTTCATCATCTTAGTAAAAACAGTATGTTTGTAACCTGTGTTATTTAGCTGATTATCTACCCTCACCCTTTTTTCCTTTCAAGATATAACAGTTTCTCTGTTTTCAGAATCTTGTTGTTCCCGCATTGTGAAAACTGGTTTGATACCATTATTGTTGCGCCTGGTTGAGAGATGGGAACGTTACGATGGAAAAATGAGAATCAGGATATGTAACCATATCTTGGTTATCTTGCAAAATATTTGCCTATCTAGTGAGTATTAATGTTTAGATTTCAGACACCATAACCCCATGTTTCTTGCAAATGAATATTGATAAAACGTGGTCCATATTATTCTTCTTGTTAAACTGACATTAACAGTTAGTTAAAACATTAGCATAATCTGCAAAACTTCTTATAACTCTTTTTTAATTTAACACAAGTAGGAATGTCAGAAATTTGTAATATCTGAAAGATGATAACAGTCTACCGTGTGAAGTAGTTATATATTATTGAGTAATGTTTGGAAATCAGGCACTGTATTGGTTTCCACTGCTTTGACAACTATCTACTGGTATTTTAAAAATTTAAATTTGTACTTCTTGTACTAACTGTAACAGGCGCCCTACTTATTATAAACCATTTGACTCATAAATGACTTTTGCATTCTTCTTTAACTTTAGTTTTAAGAACATATTTTTTTGAATTTAAATATGTTTAGCATGTCAATAAAATATTTATCCATGACAAAAAATATTGTGAAACTGAGAGATTCATAAATTTTGCAGATTTAAATTGTTACACTGCAGAGTTAGCCTCATTGTATACAAATTTCTGTTGCAGAATTGGGCAGAAAGACTGTGATTGGGAACAATGGATTGCAAATTATGTACAAATTCTGTATTACATGTCCAGAAGAAAAGTGCTATGATCCACTTCTTACTCGTGTTTGCAATGTTATTAATCTATGTCTAGCAAAGAAAAATCTTCCAGTTGATTCTCACTCAAGCCCAGCAGTTTTCAGATTGCCGTATGCGAAAGAAAATACGTCAGAAGCAAATGGTATTCAATAAACCAAGTTTGTACCATCACACAGTATAATGTAATTAATTATATGAATGTACTAATTATATGACTGTACTAATTATATTAATGTAGTAGTTATATGAATGTACTAATCTATATAGTTCCAGAGACCTTTTCAAGTCCCAAGCATCTATTATGTATATATGCAGACTAAAATACAAATGAAAATTTGTGCTGAGGCACAAACCTGGGTGGTCCTGCTAACTAGGCAGATGTGCTAACCACTATGCCACCCAGGCACAATGGCTTTTCACTACTGCACAGGCTGCCCTAGCATTCCTCTCTCCAGAGGAACACCAAGAGGGCCAAGGCGTGAATGGGAATTTGTATTGAGGAGGAGGTATGCTAGGGTAATCCATGCAGTTGTACAAAGTAACTGTGGCAGGGTGGCATAATGGTTAGCACATTTGCGTAGTGAGCAGGAGAACTGGGTTCGAATACCGGCAGTACTGCAAATTTTCATTTTTCATTTCAGTCTGTATATATACATCATAGAAAATATTAATATTGAGGCATAAGTTTGTCCTATTATCTATACCGACTGATAACTTGACGTATCAGATTTGCTGTTTAATGTGATTTTGATGAGTATAAAAATACTGTAGTAAAATAAGAACATTATTAAGGCAGAACTAGCAAAATGGACAGATAGTTAATAGCAGACTGATAGCTTATTATTGATACAGTTTCTAACCAATTATTTCTAACCATTAATAATGTGTATTTTGACTGTTTTCATATCCCTGGTAATCAATTGGATCTAGGCTTCACACCATGATAAAAATCAACAGAAATAAAAATACAAGTTTAGAACCTAGTTACACTATGTTTTGTCCAGTTTGTCCACTTCTGACCCTGAGGGGTCAGCAACAGAAGCTAAAGAGAAACAAATACTGCCATACCTCAAAAAAGAAGCAGTGAAACAGGATCAAATTATGCTGAACCTCAGACCTATGACAGGAAAGATGCAGTTTTGTTTTTGTGTATCCATAGCTTCGGAAGTTGCCTTTTCAGTATCTGGTGTGAAGGCTTGGTGCTTGTGTTTTTCAAATTACTTTTTTTTGGGGGGGGGGGGTTGTTTATAGTTGTAGCTTTTTAGATCTCAGTTCATTTCAACCTTTTCTAGTTTATGTTTATCAGCTTTTTATGTGTTTTTCTCAATTACTCTTTATTGGAAATACAAAGTCAGGGAACTGATTAAGTGAACTGGCAGCAGCTGGTGCTTTGCAGACTTTTGACAGTTTTTGATTTGCAGACAGTGAAGGCAAGTGATCATGAGAATTTAATATAGATAAGATGAAGGAATACAATTTGGCACAGTTAAGAGTCTCATACACAGTGCCAGTAACTTCTTTGTTAAATGAAAGAGACGTATGAGAAGTTACACGTTTTAAGTATCATAATTCATAACAGATAAGGGGAAATGTAACTACCACAGACGTTTGTTTGAATTCCCATATCACCATTTTACATTGATGTTTCCTAACTACCCCGGGACCGAGCGAGGTGGCGCAGTGGTTAGCACACTGGACTCGCATTCGGGAGGACGACGGTTCAATCCCATCTCCAGCCATCCTGATTTAGGTTTTCTGTGATTTCCCTAAATCGTTTCTGGCAAATGCCGGGAGGGTTCCTTTGAAAGGGCACGGCCGATTTCCTTCCCAATCCTTCCCTAACCCAAGCTTGCGCTCCGTCTCTAATGACCTCGTTGTCGACGGGACATTAAATACTAACCACCACCACCACCATCATAACTACCCCACAGGCTAGAGCTTGCAGAATTTATATTCACCACAGATAATTTGTGCAAAATAGCCAGAAACAGACACAGAATTGTGTATTTTTGTAAGCATACTTTTTGTTTTGTTTTGCATAGTTTCAGTTACTACTTAAAATTGTTCATTAATATATTTCAGTTGTGTACCCTAAATTTACATTTCTGTTGGAATAAAATGTCTTGACATTACTTAGTTCAGATATTGGAAAGTCAACATGTTGAATTAATAGAAATTTGTGCTAAAAAATTAAAATTATGGCTAATAACTGCATGTTTGGTTGTAAGTGGCCTTCAGTAGGTGTAAGTTAAAAAAAATTAAAGTGCTAGACGCATCAGCATTTAGGAAAAGTTGCTAAATGTACATCTCTGCAGAATCTAAAGAATAAGAAAATTGGCTACAGGAAAGAGAGAGAATGCTGGCAGGTATGCAAAAGGTTAATCGGCCTGTAGTTTCTAGTTCATAACAGACACAGGAACAAGGTCTATTCATTTGCTACAATGTTAGGTGTCCGCCTTCTTAGTTTACCTCCTGTTGGAGTAGTATTATGAATGTGTGTCCCTCTACCTGAAATCTACACCACCTTCGTAGACATTTTGCTTTAGCACACTGCTCTGTATTTAATAATAAATAGCAATAATAATAATAATAATAATAATAATAATAATAATAATAATAATAATAATAATAATAATAATAATAATAATAATAATAAACTTACACATGGAATAACTTATCTGAAACCTAAAGATCAAGCAGACACAGCAAACCCAGCTAAATATCGCCCCATAACATGCCTACCGACAATATACAAAATATTAACTTCAGTCATTACACAGAAATTAATGACACATACAACACAGAACAAAATTATAAATGAAGAACAAAAAGGCTGTTGCAAAGGAGCACGAGGATGTAAAGAACAACTGATAATAGATGCAGAGGTGACATATCAAGCTAAAACTAAACAAAGGTCGCTACACTACGCATACATTGATCACCAAAAAGCTTTTGATAGTGTACCCAACTCATGGTTACTACAAATATTGGAAATGTACAAAGTAGATCCTAAATTGATACAGTTCCTAAACATAGTAATGAAAAATTGGAAAACCACACTTAATATCCAAACAAATTCATATAATATCACATCACAGCCAATACAGATTAAGCATGGAATATAACAAGGAGACTCATTAAGTCCTTTGTGGTTGTGCCTTGCTCTGAACCCACTATCCAACATGCTAAATAATACAAATTATGGATACAATATTACTGGAACATACCCACACAAAATCACACATTTGCTATACATGGATGATCTAAAACTATTGGCAGCAACAAATCAACAACTCAACCAATTACTAAAGATAACAGAAGTATTCAGCAATGATATAAATATGGCTTTTGGAACAGACAAATGTAAGAAAAATAGCATAGTCAAGGGAAAACACACTAAACAAGATGATTACGTATGGATAACCACAGCGACTGCATAGAAGCGATGGAAAAAACAGATGCCTATAAATATCTAGGATACAGACAAAAAATAGGAATAGATAATACAAATATTAAAGAAGAACTAAAAGAAAAATATAGACAAAGACTAACAAAAATACTCAAAACAGAATTGACAGCATGAAACAAGACAAAAGCTATAAATACTTATGCTATACCAATATTGACCTACTCATTTGGAGTAGTGAAATGGAGTAACACAGACCTAGAAGCACTCAATACACTTACACGATCACAATGCCACAAATATAGAATACATCACATACATTCAGCAACAGAAAGATTCGCATTAAGCAGAAAGGAAGGAGGAAGGGGATTTATCGACATAAAAAACCTACATTATGGACAGGTAGACAATTTAAGAAAATTCTTTATAGAACGAGCAGAAACTAGCAAAATACACAAAGCAATCACTCATATAAATACATCGGCTACACCACTGCAATTTCATAACCACTTCTACAACCCTCTAGATCACATAACATCAACAGATACGAAGAAAGTAAATTGGAAAAAGAAAACACTACATGGCAAGCACCCGTATCATCTAACACAGCCACACATCAATCAAGATGCATCCAACAAATGGCTAAGAAAAGGCAATATATACAGTGAGACGGAAGGATTCATGATTGCAATACAGGATCAAACAATAAACACCAGATATTACAGCAAGCATATTATTAAAGATCCCAATACCACAACAGATAAATGCAGACTTTGCAAACAACAAATAGAAACAGTAGATCACGTCACAAGCGGATGTACAATACTAGAAAATACAGAATACCCCAGAAGACATGACAATGTAGCAAAAATAATACATCAACAGCTTGCCTTACAACATAAACTTATAAAACATCACGTTCCCACATACAAGTATGCACCACAAAATGTACTGGAGAATGATGAATACAAATTATACTGGAACAGAACCATTATAACAGATAAAACACCACCACATAACCTGACATCATACTCACCAATAAAAAGAAGAAATTAACACAACTAATCGAAATATCGATACCCAATACAACAAATATACAGAAGAAAACAGGAGAAAAAATTGAAAAATACATCCAACTGGCTGAGGAAGTCAAGGACATGTGGCATCAGGATAAAGTTGATATTATACCAATTATACTATCAACTACAGGAGTCACACCACACAATATCCATCAGTACATCAACGCAATACAGCTACAGCCAAACGTATGTATACAACTACAGAAATCTGTAATTATTGATACATGTTCAATTACCCGAAAGTTCCTAAATGCAATGTAACATATACCGTACAGTTAAAAGGAAGTTACACTTGATCGAGGTCCGCGTCACTTTTCATTTTTAACCAGACATAATGTCTGAGACAGGAAAGATGATGATGATGATGATGATGATGATGATAATAACAATAATAATAATAATAATAATATATCTAAAAACAAAGATGATGTGACTTACCAAACGAAAGCGCTGGCAGGTCGATAGACACACCAACAAACACAAACATACACACAAAATTCAAACTTTCGCAACCCACGGTTGCTTCGCCAGGAAAGAGGGAAGGAGAGGGAAAGATGAAAGGATGTGGGTTTTAAGGGAGAGGGTAAGGAGTCATTCCAATCCCGGGAGCGGAAAGACTTACCTTAGGGGGAAAAAAGGACAGGTATACACTCGTGCACACACACATACCCATCCGCACATACACAGACACAAGCAGACATTTGTAAAGGCCAAGGTAAGTCTTTCCGCTCCCCGGATTGGAACGACTCCTTACCCTCTCCCTTAAAACCCACATCCTTTCGTCTTTCCCTCTCCTTCCCTCTTTCCTGACGAAGCAACCATTGGTTGCGAAAGCTAGAATTTTGTGTGTATGTGTGTCTTTGTTTGTGTTTCTATCGACCTGCCAGCGCTTTCGTATGGTAAGTCACATCATCTTTGTTTTTAAATATATTTTTCCCGCGTGGAATGTTTCCTCTATTATATTCATATACTTTAATTTGAACCCAACAATCACATTTGTTATTGTCACTGTTGCATTTTGAAATCTTTTCTGTCGTCTTATTTTCTCTTTCTGTTTTTGCCAGTAGGTTCACTTTGTATTCACCTTCTCCTTTTTACCGTAATCTACTATACAATTTTATCCCGCCTATATATACTCAATAATACGTAACACACTTCCAAACCATAACCAAAAAAATTTTTTTTTCCGCTTTCAACACTACCGCCGCTATAAAATCCACCGTTTCTAGTTCACCAACAGTTCCTTTCACCTATTAAACAATCATTTCGGCTAGTTCTAATAACTTTCGCTTTATTTCCATTTCAGTTTTTTCACACATCATTGATCGTTTTTAGCCGCTTCCCACAGGTTTTAACGTCATTATTTCTTCGTCAGACAATTGTTAGCATCATTCTCATAATCTGCCATCACAAAACCACTCCTTTTAATACATTTACACATAGTTTTTTCGAAATTTTCCCGCATTTCTCCACCCTTTAACGTGTTTTGGCGGCAACACAACCACCTAACCTTTATGCACGTCGTTTTCTACCAACCCAAGTCCACCACAGGATCAACACAGCCCAGCTTTAACCAACACTTTTTCGCCTTTTTTCACACCAGATCTGCAGTTGCTTTCTAGTTCACCCTTATCTCTCCCCATATATATATATATATATATATATATATATATATATATATATATATATATATATATATATATATATATATCATTTTCATTTCAGTCTCATGTTACACTTTCCACCTTCTAATACCATGTCACCCTCACAACACCCCCACAACGACCCCATTAAGTTTTATTTACATTCCCACAAACATACACACAAAATTCAAGCTTTCGCAACAAACTGTTGCCTCATCAGGAAAGAGGGAAGGAGAGGGAAAGATGAAAGGATGTGGGTTTTAAGGGAGAGAGTAAGGAGTCATTCCAATCCCGGAAGCGGAAAGACTTACCTTAGGGGGGAAAAAAGGACAGGTATACACTCCATCCACACATATACAGACACAAGCAGACATATTTAAAGACAAAGAGTTTGGGCAGAGATGTCAGTCGAGGTGGAAGTGCAGAGGCAAAGATGTTGTTGAATGACAGGTGAGGTATGAGTGGCGGCAACTTGAAATTAGCGGAGATTGAGGCCTGGTGGATAACGGGAAGAGAGGATATATTGAAGAGCAAGTTCCCATCTCCGGGGTTCGGATAGGTTGGTGTTGGTGGGAAGTATCCAGATAACCCAGACGGTGTAACACTGTGCCAAGATGTGCTGGCCGTGCACCATCTACATCTACATCTACATCTACATCTATACTCCGCGAGCCACCTTACGGTGTGTGGCGGAGGGTACTTATTGTACCACTATCTGATCCCCCCTTCCCTGTTCCATTCACGAATTGTGCGTGGGAAGAACGACTGCTTGTAAGTCTCCGTATTTGCTCTAATTTCTCGGATCTTTTCGTTGTGATCATTACGCGAGATATATGTGGGCGGTAGTAATATGTTGCCCATCTCTTCCCGGAATGTGCTCTCTCGTAATTTCGATAATAAACCTCTCCGTATTGCGTAACGCCTTTCTTGAAGTGTCCGCCATTGGAGCTTGTTCAGCATCTCCGTAACGCTCTCGCGCTGACTAAATGTCCCCATGACGAATCGCGCTGCTTTTCGCTGGATCATGTCTATCTCTTCTATTAATCCAACCTGGTAAGGGTCCCATACTGATGAGCAATACTCAAGAATCGGACGAACAAGCATTTTGTAAGCTACTTCTTTCGTCGATGAGTCACATTTTCTTAGAATTCTTCCTATGAATCTCAACCTGGCGCCTGCTTTTCCCACTATTTGTTTTATGTGATCATTCCACTTCAGATCGCTCCGGATAGTAACTCCTAAGTATTTTACGGTCGTTACCGCTTCCAATGATTTACCACCTATGGCATAATCGTACTGGAATGGATTTCTGCCCCTATGTATGCGCATTATATTACATTTATCTACGTTTAGGGAAAGCTGCCAGCTGTCGCACCATGCATTAATCCTCTGCAGGTCCTCCTGGAGTACGTACGAGTCTTCTGATGTTGCTACTTTCTTGTAGACAACCGTGTCATCTGCAAATAGCCTCACGGAGCTACCGATGTTGTCAACTAAGTCATTTATGTATATTGTAAACAATAAAGGTCCTATCACGCTTCCCTGCGGTACTCCCGAAATTACCTCTACATCTGCAGATTTTGAACCGTTAAGAATGACATGTTGTGTTCTTTCTTTTAGGAAATCCTGAATCCAATCACAAACCTGGTCCGATATTCCGTAAGCTCGTATTTTTTTCACTAAACGTAAGTGCGGAACCGTATCAAATGCCTTCCTGAAGTCCAGGAATACGGCATCAATCTGCTCGCCAGTGTCTACGGCACTGTGAATTTCTTGGGCAAATAGGGCGAGCTGAGTTTCACATGATCTCTGTTTGCGGAATCCATGTTGGTTATGATGAAGGAGATTTGTATTATCTAAGAACGTCATAATACGAGAACACAAAACATGTTCCATTATTCTACAACAGATTGACGTAAGCGAAATAGGCCTATAATTATTCGCATCTGATTTATGACCCTTCTTGAAAATGGGAACGACCTGCGCTTTCTTCCAGTCGCTAGGTACTTTACGTTCTTCCAGCGATCTACGATAAATTGCTGATAGAAAGGGGGCAAGTTCTTTAGCATAATCACTGTAGAATCTTAAGGGTATCTTGTCTGGTCCGGATGCTTTTCCGCTACTAAGTGATAGCAGTTGTTTTTCAATTCCGATATCGTTTATTTCAATATTTTCCATTTTGGCGTCCGTGCGACGGCTGAAGTCAGGGACCGTGTTACGATTTTCCGCAGTGAAACAGTTTCGGAACACTGAATTCAGTATTTCTGCCTTTCTTCGGTCGTCCTCTGTTTCGGTGCCATCGTGGTCAACGAGTGACTGAATAGGGGATTTAGATCCGCTTACCGATTTTACATATGACCAAAACGTTTTAGGGTTCTTGTTTAGATTGTTTGCCAATGTTTTATGTTCGAATTCGTTGAATGCTTCTCTCATTGCTCTCTTTACGCTCTTTTTCGCTTCGTTCAGCTTTTCTTTATCAGCTATGATTCGACTACTCTTAAACCTATGATGAAGCTTTCTTTGTTTCCGTAGTACCTTTCGTACATGATTGTTATACCACGGTGGATCTTTCCCCTCGCTTTGGACCTTAGTCGGTACGAACTTATCTAAGGCGTACTGGACGATGTTTCTGAATTTTTTCCATTTTTGTTCCACATCCTCTTCCTCAGAAATGAACGTTTGATGGTGGTCACTCAGATATTCTGCGATTTGTGCCCTATCACTCTTGTTAAGCAAATATATTTTCCTTCCTTTCTTGGCATTTCTTATTACACTTGTAGTCATTGATGCAACCACTGACTTATGATCACTGATACCCTCTTCTACATTCACGGAGTCGAAAAGTTCCGGTCTATTTGTTGCTATGAGGTCTAAAACGTTAGCTTCACGAGTTGGTTCTCTAACTATCTGCTCGAAGTAATTCTCGGACAAGGCAGTCAGGATAATGTCACAAGAGTCTCTGTCCCTGGCTCCAGTTCTGATTGTGTGATTATCCCATTCTATACCTGGTAGATTGAAGTCTCCCCCTATTACAGTAGTATGATCACGAAACTTCTTCACGACGTTCTGCAGGATCTCTCTGAGGCGCTCAACTACTACGGTTGCTGATGCAGGTGGTCTATAGAAGCATCCGACTATCATATCTGACCCACCTTTGATACTTAACTTAACCCAGATTATTTCACATTCGCATTCGCTAATAACTTCACTGGATGTTATTGAATTCTTTACTGCTATAAATACTCCTCCACCATTGGCGTTTATCCTATTCTTGCGGTATATATTCCATTCTGTGTCTAGGATTTCGTTACTGTTCACTTCCGGTTTTAACCAACTTTCCGTTCCTAATACTATATGCGCACTATTTCCTTCAATAAGAGATACTAATTCAGGAACCTTGCCCTGGATACTCCTGCAGTTTACCAATATTACGTTAACTTTTCCTGTTTTTGGTCTCTGAGGACGGACGTTCTTTATCAACGATGATAATGTCCTCTCTGGTAAGCCGTCAGGTATTTTATCGTTTCGCCCAAGGGGGGGTCCCTCTAACCTAAAAAACCCCCGTGTGCACGCCACACGTACTCTGCTACCCTAGTAGCTGCTTCCGGTGTGTAGTGCACGCCTGACCTGTCTAGGGGGGCCCTACAGTTCTCCACCCAATAACGGAGGTCGATGAATTTGCAACCATTATAGTCGCAGAGTCGTCTGAGCCTCTGGTTTAGACCCTCCACACGGCTCCAAACCAGAGGACCGCGATCGACTCTGGGCACTATGCTGCAGATATTAAGCTCAGCTTGCACTCCGCGTGCGATGCTGGTTGTCTTCACCAAATCAGCCAGCCGCCGGAAGGAACCAAGGATGGCCTCAGAACCCAAGCGGCAGGCGTCATTCGTTCCGACATGTGCTACTATCTGCAGCCGGTCACACCCAGTGCGTTCAATAGCTGCCGGAAGGGCCTCCTCCACATTACGGACGAGACCCCCCGGCAAGCACACCAAGTGCACACTGGCATTCTTCCCCGACCTACCCGCTATTTTCCTGAGGGGCTCCATAACCCGCCTAACGTTGGAGCTCCCTATAACTAATAGGCCCGCCCTCTGTGACTGTCGGGACCTTGCCACAGGGTGATCAATCTCCGCCACAGGGTGATCCTCATTACCAACAGTTTTCAAAACTCTTTGTCTTTAAATGTGTCTGCTTGTGTCTGTATATGTGTGGATGGATATGTGTGTGTGTGCGAGTGTATACCCGTCCTTTTTTCCCCCTAAGGCAAGTCTTTCCGCTCCCGGGATTGGAATGACTCCTTACCCTCTCCCTTAAAACCCACATCCTTTCATCTTTCCCTCTCCTTCCCTCTTTCCTGACGAAGCAACCGTGGGTTGCGAAAGCTTGAATTTTGTGTGTATGTTTGTGTGTCTATCGACGTGCCAGCGCTTTCGTTTGGTAAGTCATATAATCTTTGTTTTTAGATATATTTTTCCCATGTGGAATGTTTCCCTCTATTATATCCATAATATTAATAATAATAATAATAATAATAATAATAATAATAATAATAATAATAATAATAATAAATACAGAAAGAAAACTTTGTTTCCAGTAACTCGACACCCACTCTTATGCTCATTACTACCACATTCTCATAGAAAATCATGCCAACTTAGTGACTAGACTGAAGGCTTTCTAATAAATAGAACAGAGTATCTCATTTTGAACACAGAGAAATCCCCACCCGTGAAAGTGCTTAGAGATACAATCGAAGGGATTGCTACAGGACCATTACTGTTCACCACGTAATATATAAATAACCTATTGGGTAACTGTTAAATCCCTATGAGGTTGTCCATGAATGATTAGAGAAGTTTCAATCCTAAAAATTGTAGCAAAATGGAGGAAGACGTGCAGAAGATTGACAAACAGTGCAAGGAATGGCAGTTAACCCTCATCATAAACAAATGTAACCATTGCACATAAACAGGTAAAAATACTTGCTACTTTCTGACTAAGCAATGTAAATTGCTTGAAAAGGTCACATCCATTAACACAATAGAAGATAGATGGCTAGCTTTGAGAAATAAAATAATGAAGGCAGCATAGGGTCCAGCAGGTAGAAAGATAAGCAGTAATCCTTGTATAACAGAAGATATTTAATTTAATTGCTGAAAGAAGAATATATAAAAATGTATCAGATAAAGCACACAAAAGGAAATACAGACATTTAAAATCGAACTTGACAGGAAGGGCAAAATGGTAAGGTGAGGTAGATCATAAATGCAAAGCTGAAACAGCATTCATAATTATGGTAAATATAAATGTTGCATACAGGAAAATTAAAAATAAAATAAAGAAGTAGATGAGATGAGACATATGATATTATGAGTGGACACAATGGTTCCAAAATACTACCAAAAATTATTTATATAGAAGTGGAAATACTAGTGGAAGCCAGACTTGGGGAAGATCAGGTTGAGTTCCAGAGAAATGCTGGAATATGTGAAGAGTTACTGAACCTGTGACTAATCTTACAAGATAGATTGAAGAAAGAAAAACCTATGTTTATAAAATTTGTAGATTTGGAGAAATCTGTAAACAGTTTGGGCTGGAAGTAACTGTTTGGAATTATGAAGGCACAAGGACTAAATTACAGGAAGCAAAAAGTTATCTACAACTTCTACAGAAATCAGTTTGCAGTTATAAACACTAAAGGACTTGAAAGGGAAGCAGTAGTTGAGAGGGTACTGACTCAGAGTTGTTCCCTATCCCAGATGATGTTCAATTTGTACACTGAATGAGCAGTAAAGGCAACCAGGAGAAATTTGGAAAGGGAAGTAATGTTCAGGGAGAGAAGATAAAATCTTTGAGGTTTACCTACAACATTTTAATTTGATCAGAGATGGCAAATGATGGGGAAGAACAATTGAATGGCTTGTATAGTGTCTTGAGAAGAGATTGTAAGATAAACATCAACAATTTAGGCATCAAAATACTGATGATGGCCAAAGTAGAGAGAGTATAAAATACAGACTGGCTACAACAAAGAAATTATTTCTGTAAAAGAGAAATATTTAAACATCAGATATAAATTTAAGTATTACGTATGAAACCTTTTTCTGAGAGTATTCGTCTGGAGTGTAGCCTTATACGGGAGTTAAATATGGGTGATGAACAGGAGACATAAGGAGAAAATATAAACTTTTGAAATGAGACGCCAGAGAATGATATTGAAAATAGATGGATAGATCTGATAACAAGTTCTGATTCAAACTTGCATAAATTGACCAATCAGTTGGTAGGACACATTCTAAGGCCTCAAAACAGTCACCTCAGTTATGCAGGAAAATGCGATAAGGACTTGGGAGGAGGTTGTAAAGGGAAACAAAGGTTTAAATACAGTAAGCAAATACAAATGGATAATGGTGCAGCAGGTACAAAAAGACTTGTCAGAAAATTGTGTGGTGAGCTGCATCCCACCTGGACTGAAGAAAACAGCAACATTTTGTCCTCTTGCTCTGCAGTTCATTTCCTTTATTACTGGCCTTTAAATTAGGAATGCAACTGTTTAGTGCCCATGTAGTAATTGATAACTGCTGTAGAATCTTGGTTGTCTGTTGCTTCAGATATGTGTTGTTTCAGGTGGATCATCTCGTGAAACAAGCCCTGACTCTGAAGATGAAAGCACTGAGGAGTTTCCGGAGGATGATGATGATGGTGTGACCCAGGAAGAGAATTTGAAGGAACTGCCAGAAAACAAAAGTTCTGATTATGTTCCTCGATCAGCATTGCGTGAAGCAGATGATTTGAAGCAGTAAGTGTACAACCCTTCGAAGTTTGTATGCTATTAGATTTTTTGCTCATATTATTATGATATGTACTGCTTACTATTGGAATCAAAACCAGTGCTTTTAAAATATTGAGATTGGTCAGTATCATCTATTTTAATCCAAATTTGGCAAACTTTACTGCAAGGAACTATTGTTTCTATCTATTTTTCCTAGAAAATCTTACAACTTTTTCTCTAGTCTCCTTCTTCTTCGTCTTCTTCTTTAAAATATTAATGTGTACCTACAATGTGGCTGCTTTCAAGTAGAAGTAATGCCATGCTAACTGATTATCAGCTATGTAAGGCAGTGACATAGTTCAACGATTAATTTAGAACACCATAATCTCAGAAACTGCTATAGGGATTTTGATACAGTTTTGACTGACAGATACACTGATTCACAAGGAAGATTTTTATATATTATTCATAAATATTTCATCCAAATTGTCTGATGATGGAAAATTAAAGCTACCATGTGAAAACAATAAGATTACCACCTAGTGAACTGTCGCCGCAACTCGAGAGAGAGCAGCAGTGACTTGAAAGAGCAGCAAGCATGACCAGACTTGGATCTGATATGGTGATCTAGCAGTAGAGCATGTTGTTTTAGGATCAAATCTTGGCTGGATCACTTTTTTCACTCTGCCTTTTAACCTAACATTCACATCTACATTTACATCTACATAGCAACCCCCGCAATCCACAGTATGGCATGTAGTGGAATGTACCCCATACCACTTCCAGTCATTTCCCTTCCTGTTCCACTCACAAACAGAGCTAAGGAAGAGGACTGTCTCCATCTGAACTCTCATCTCTTCAGTCCATGAAGCATCTCTGTAACACTGGCATGTTGTTCGAACCTACTGAAACCTGCGCCACCTAGGATGGCGCTTCTGCGCATAGAGGCAGAGTGGAAAGGAAGCATGGGGGGATGAGAACTGCATACGCGCGGCAGCAGAGAGCGGGTAAACGAAGTCCACATTGCTGAAATGCGTTGCTGTGGATGACAGTCAGGCTCGTTTGCCTAAGTTACATTGTATTATACGTTCAAATCTATGAGGGGAATAATAAGGGAATAATAAATATTAAAACCAATTTTGGTAAATCGTCAGGAGAGAAATATTAATTCACATCTTGACGACGACATGTCCACTGCTCCACACAGGTACTCTGCGTGATGTCGGGAGGCGACAACAGCTGACACAGCTTTGTGAAGATGTGAAGTACAATTTTTCTCAAAACGACATTGAAACTGATTGCAATAATTACCATTTATTGTGATTTGAACTGCATTATAAGTAAAAATTTAATACACAACAAAATTAACTTCACACACAAACCGAAATTATTATATTTGCTTGACAACTACTTCTCCTCAATAGAATTTTTAAAAATACGTAAGGGGTGTGTGTGTTTGATGATAGGTGTAATCACCGCGTGTAAAAAAGAATTAGTGGTAGAAAAGACTATCATAAAAATGGTCAGTCATTGTTAATGGGCATTATGAGTGTAAACTAATACGTTCGATATTACAGTGAGAGACAAGCAAACAATTAACCATCATCTGTGAATAACTCCAGGGAATCTGACCGATAACATCAAAAACCATTGATATCTCGACAAGTAGCAGTTACTGTCATTTTAGGGCCTTATCCAGTTCTTTCCTTGAAAATGACAGAGGTTTACAACATTGTGGGAGAAGCTTAACTTCTCCTTGGGCAATATGTTGAACATTATAGTGTGCATAATTGAAAGGATACAAAGTCCCAATCAAAAAGGCTAAGGAGTTCTCATGATTATGCATGCAACTGATATGTTGACAAACATAGCTTTTAAACCACGAGTCTTTAAAACTAAGAAATATTGTTACTTTGTTTCAAAGTCTACATCAGGGGTTCCCAAACTGGGGGGGCGCGCCCCCCTGGGGGGGGGGGGGGGGGGGGGGGGGGGGCGTGATGATGTTGCAAGGGGGGCGCGGGTGGAGTTAGCGGTATAAACCTAATATTTCTTTTTAATATCGACATTTTAATAAAAATGAATGTGCAGGTATTAATGATAGATTATGGTGCTAAATGCAATCGTTTGGTGTCCCACTTCCCGCAATCCTATCTCAATAACCTATCCTAGAACGTACAGCTTTTGAAGATCACGTTTAGAATGTCACACACAGAAACTCTCAAAATTACGAAGGCGATATGTGTTAATTCTAATATATCAGATTTGTAAACAACTTACTTCTGACAACTGGAAAACAAAAAAGTCAGGTATTAACTATTTCGTACATTTGTACACATAAACTGAACGTAATCATGTTATAACTTTTAGCGGTAGTAGGCTATGTTCATCAGAGTAATAATCACTTATACTGCGGAACTGCAAAAATGCTGTTTTATTACCCTGTCAACCCGCGGATCCCCATGTGATGCGATTACAGTGACTTTAATATACTGTATACGCTTCAAATGAACTGGCGGGTTCGTAATTTGGACGCCAGGGTCATGCCCTTTGTCACCAGAAAAATGTGCATGACGTGAATGCGAAACAGGTACAAGTGTTCGTTCTGAGCAGAGTACTTCATACCGTTCTGGAAACATTGTCGTGACTGCTAACAATGAAACATAACCCAGCTAGCTAGAGAATGAAATCCATTAGTGAGGCTGCTTTTTTTTCGAACGGTCAGTACTACAGCTCTTTAATTCGGATTACTTATCTGACAAAACAGTTATTTTTCTTCTGCCTTTTTGAAATACGGCATAATTTCTTTTGAAATTACTGCATGTTCTTTGCTGCAACAATGGCTTCTTTTGGTACGAGTACAGAGATAACTGCTTGGCACTGTGCACAGTTTCCAGTGATGTGTGAGGTGTATCCATGAAATTTCTCCCAGCAAGAGGCCTGCTCGGCCACCAGGTTGCAGACAGACAGTGCACTGACTACCTGTGCTGCGGCTAGGCTTCCCCGTTCTTCGCCCCACTCCTCATAGGCAGTCATCTGAGGTGCCGACAGACGACAGTAGCTTTCCTTTATTTCAGTTGGTTGCTTGCAGTTGTTGACACATCTGATGTATTGGATTTTGCTGAAATCGCGTTGAATCTTTCACAGTTGTGCCTCAGTAAAATCTGTGTTAGTGCAAAATTATACTGTTAACTTCTTGTTTTCTTTTTACTTTGCCATGAGTGTCATGAAAAAACGTAAATATGATTATGATTATATCAAATACGGTTTTGCTTCTAAACAAAAAAATTGTGTTGACCAGCCGCAATGTTTTATTTGCCATGAGGTATTGAGCAATGATTCCATCAGACCTTCTCGTCTGGAACGCCATTTGTGGGAAAAGCATGGTGCATTGAAAGAGAAGCCGAAGGAATTTTTTGCTGCAAAATGTGATAATTGGATACTGCTGGATCCTTCGCTCAGACATCAGAAAAGGTACTGGAAGCCTTGTATGAGTTATCGCTACTTATTTCAAAGACCAAGATAAGTCATATTATCGGAGAGACACTAGTCAAACTCTGTTTGTCGAAAGCTGCTGATATCGTTCTTCGGTCAGAAAGCAAACAAAAACTTTCACAGATACCGCTTTCTGACAATACTGTGAAACGTCGGATTGATGATATGGCCGAAGACATACAAAATCAATTAGTTATGGCAGTCAAACAATCACAGTTTTTCGCAATACAGTTAAGACGAGAGTACTGATGTTACGAACTGTTGCCAACTGCTAGCTTTCGTTCGCTATATAGAAAATGAAGCAATTAAAGAAGAGTTGCTGTTTTCTACAGAGTTAAAGACAACTTCAAAAGCAATTCATATAATGGCAGCCGTCTCTGAATTCTTTTGTAAAAATGAGTTATCATGGCAGAAACTGATAGGCGTATGCATAGACGGCGTCCCATCAATGCATGGATGTCGATCAGGATTCGTGCAGATGGTCAGAAAAAAAACCTAGTGTTACTGCTATCCACTGTATAATACACCGTCAAGCATTGGCAGCTAAGGCACTTCCAAAGGAACTCAATGATGTCTTGAAACTGTGCATCAAAATCGTGAATCGTATTAAAAAGAGTGCGTTAAATTCCAGGTTATTTATGGCTCTTTGTGAAGACTTGGGAGCAGAGTATAAAACACTTTTATTTCATACAGAAGTACGCTGGCTCTCAAAAGGAAATATGCTAGGAAGATTATTTGAACTTCGAGACGAAGTGATCCAGTTTTTGGAAAATAACCAATAAACTGAATTGTATGTGGAATTTAGCAAGCCCGGCGTTCATGTTGCATTGGCTTATCTGTCAGATATTTTCGAGTCTTTAAACACATTGAATTTGAAATTACAAGGTGGAGAGTCAAACATATTTTTTCATCAGGATGCCATCAAAGCGTTTACTGGTAAGTTCCAACTATGGAAACGTAAAATTTTAGCCTGCAATTATTCCTGCTTTCCCAGATTGTTTGGAATCCTGGAAGAAGCCCGATTTCAAAACGATTTTAAGGATACTAATACTAGGAGTAAAATATCGAACCATTTGCAGCACCACATTGATGAATTCGAACGATGGTTCCCTAACAGTTGTGATGATAAAATTTATTATAGGTTAGCGACGGATCCATTACACGTTGACGTGGATGTGTTACCAGACAGACTACAAGAGGATGTCTTAGAAATTAAAAATGATTCTGCAGCGAAGTATGACTTTGAGAAGATGGATAAGCCTTTATTTTGGGTGAAATATCTCACGGTGTATCCCAGCACAGCAGAACAAGCACTGAAACTGTATTTACTATTTTCAAGCACTTATTTGTGCGAAAGAGCATTTTCAGCAGTAGTGGCGATAAAAAATAAGCTTAGAAGCAAACTCAGTATTGCCAATGATTTACGTTGCGCAGTTACTACTATTCAGCGAAGAATTCAAAATCTTGTAAAAAATATGCAAGCTCATCCTTCACATTGATTTATTTTTTTCTTGCCATATGTTTGTGGAAATAATATTTTAATAATAAATACGTCACATTATAAGAGAACTTATTATTTTCCTCCTAACTATCCTTACATGTAGGTAATACTGTAAAATTATAAAAAAACTATTTCTAAGAAACAATATGAAATAAACATAGTGAATCTGATTTAAATATAAATACTGCGTGTGATCCTTATGGATTCTGATGTTACGTGTGGTATGTTATTCCAACTAATAATAGTATTTCTTCTGGGTGAAGACACAGCGAAAGTTTATCCTAGATATGGAAAGTGAAGAGTAGTCCTAAAATCGTATACTTGTGAAGAAATGGTGTGCAACAAGGGAATGTAATCAAGGTAAAGAAGTTGTTTTATTCATATTTTTTAAAGTTCTGTGTAGTCTGCAAAATTATTTCGTAAAACGTATTTTTTATTTTTTGTCTGGTTCTGTGAACTGGACCTTTGTCGCCGTTTGGTAACTGTCGTCGTTGACATAAATGCCAACCTATGCGCAATGACAATGGGGAGCGCTATAGGCGTACAAATCAGTGATGTTCGTCAACACCATGACTGAGCGACTATTTTTGATAATGAGTTAAAGTGATAAGCTACACTCAACTTAAAATAATGGCCCGCATCCACTAATCTGAAAGGGTTGCAAATATTTTTCCTTGTTTACCAAGGACTTTCTTTACTTTAGGAGTGACTTATAATCACTAGACTAGACTAATGACGTAATAACTGTGACTCGATACATTAACAGCCCACCATGTTACATGACGTCACCATCACAAATTTTTCAATAGTTTCTTGATAATTAATAAAAATCTCTCTATTTTTAGGGGGGGTGGGGTGCCTGGAAGTTTTCTTTTCGGCAGAAGGGGGGCATGACAAACAAAAGTTTGGGAACCTCTGGTCTACATTGTAATACCATCGTCACTTCTATTTGAGTCTGTTTCTGAGCAATCTGATTTTAAATTTACGATAATATGTTCAAGGCTTATATCCATCATCACTTTCCTGTCAATTTCTTCTTTCTGAAGCTTTTCAGCATGCCACACAGACAGTGCCCACACTACCGGTGGGATGTTGTTTGTTGCCTCATTGTCTACTGCCTCATGCACAAGCAATTCACTGTATGTTATCTTGAATGTTTTGTTTTTTCTCCCACATAGCCTTAAAATGCCCAAATGAATTCCAGGAGACTACAATGCCAGTGATATGTGGGTAAGTGCAAAACTGTGTGATCCAGTTCGCGTGCAAGGAAGTCAAGTTTGTACGTTCTGTCACATGAGTTGTACAGTATAAATTAACGAGCTGCAGGAGATTGGCACAAGTTTGGTTTATGCAGTGCTTAGTATTCTTTTTTTTTAAGCTGTGGAAAATACCCGCTTTTCTGCTATTTGTACTTGATGTTTTCTATATAACAGTTGAATTAGAACTGGCAATGACTGATTTTGAAACAAGATAGACAAGAATTGTGAATCACGTCATGAAACTGACAGTGTTCATTGCCGAATAGTAATCACTGCTGTTTTTCTTGCATGTAAATACAAGTTTATTCTTAGAAATAAAACCAGAAGAAGAGTCAGCATGCAGAATAATTATCTGAAAACCTATCCGTATGAGAATTTTAAAACCACCAGTACCATCACTCATTTTCCAGAAGACTGGAATGATTCTAATTGACCCATCTTTCATCAAGGTAATACGCTGTTGAACTACCTCTTCCTCGTGTATCGTGAATCTTTATATGGGATATAGTTCATGCTGCACCTATGTCACTTCTTTGAACTAAAAGCTCTCTTCTTAACACATCTGGAATCAACGTCTTTTAAAATTCATTACCTGATGAAGCGCTTACCATTGAAGCCTACATAACTGTAACACATTTTTGTTATGTCGGGCATTCATCATTCACATGGAGCACTTTAAAATATTGTTGTTAAAACTATCCATTTGTGTTACAGGTTCTTTGCGATTTCAGTGCTTTCCAGGCGACAGGAAACGAACTGTTTCTACGGTTCCTACAGCCTTGACACTTTATTTTACAAGTCTCTTTACAGTTCTCTTTTTGACACCACATGGTTCTGGAGTCTGTTCTTGTGTTTTCCAATGTCAACAGCAGAGACCTGCTTTTAAATTCACATTTGGAAAAGTTATAAATGTGGTAAATAATTTGCCTCGCCTGCTTGTAAAGCTCTTCACTTTTATTGCTGTCACCTGACCTTTTTTTAAAAAATGCAGTTAAATATTTACAAAATACACATTCACAGCTATATTGCTGCAAGAAAAAAAAGAAACAAAATAATTGATATTAGAATGAATAATTTGGTGGTCGCGAAGTGCGGCAACAGCGCAGCGTGTAGGAGCGAGATTCTCACTCTCTAGCTGTAACTCTCTGCTAGCCGCTCTGAAGAAGAATGAATATTGTTGGCTGCCAGTGACTAGTGGAGGGGGATGCGCAGAAAGGCTGAATATTGGGCCGCCGCCTTACATGACACGCACAATAGTAACAAATCTTAGGAACCCATCTTACTATTGCTTCAATGTCTTCCTTTGATCCAACCTGGTATGGATTTCAAATACTCAAGCAGTACTCAAGAACAGGTTGCGCTAGCCCAATAAACAGAAGTCGACCATTTGCCTTCACTACCACATTCTTCATATTCTCATTGCAGTGTATATCTCCTTGCAACATTATACCCAGATATTTAAACGATGTGTTTGTGTGAAGTAGGACACTGCTAGTGCTGTATCTGAACATTATGCATTTGTTTTTCCTACTCATCTGCATTAATTTATACATTATGTATCAAAAGTATCCAGACACCTAGCTGCAAATTACTTAAAAGTTCATGGCGCCCTCTGTCGGTAATGCTGGAATTTAGTATGGTGTTGGCCCACCCTTAGCCTTGAGGACAGCTTTTACTCTTGCAGGCATATGTTCAGTCAGGTGCTAGAAGGTTTCTTGGGGAATGGCAGCCCATTCTTCACGGAGTGCTGCACTGAGGAGAGATATCGGTGTCGGTTAGTGAGGCCTGGCACAGTCGGCTTTCCAAAATATCCCAAAGGTGCTCTATAGGATTCAGGTCAGGACTCTGTGCAGGCCAGTCCATTACAGGGATGATGTTGTTGTGTAACCACTGCACCACAGGCTGTGTATTATGAACAGGTGGTTGATCGTGTTGAAAGATGCAATCGCCATTCCCAAATTGCTCTTCAACACTGGCAAGCAAGAAGGTGCTTAAAACATCAATGTAGGCCTGTGCTGTGATAGTGACATGCAAAACAAGGGGTGCAAGCTCCCTCCATGAAAAACATGACCACACCATAACACCATCACCTCCAAATTTTACTGTTGGCACTACAGACACTGGCAGATGACATTCACCAGGCATTCTCCATACACACACCCTGCCATCAGATCGCCACATTGTGTACAGTGATTCATCACTCCATACAATGTTTCTCCACTGTTCAATTGTCCAATGTTTACGCACCTTACACCAAGCAAGATGTCATTTGGCATTTTGACGTGTGGCTTATGAGCAGCCACTCAACCATGAAATCTCAAGTTTTCTCACCGCCCACCTAACTGTCATAGTACTTTTATCTCACAAAGTACCATGTAGTTTCAGAATATTATGCCCAAAACATGAATGGATTATTGAATTTTCAGGAAGTCTGAAAACTACATATGAGACTGAAACCCAGTCACCTGGTTTTCATGGACAGTACTGTTCCAGGTCAGCAGTCTGTTTTTCCTTCACAGATTAAGACAAGCTTCGGTCCACAACTACATATTTTAATATTTTATTTCATTCCAAACTCTTTTTTAAGCTATCATATTATCTTTGCAAGACAGTCAACCATATGATAGAAGATAGACAAGAATCCTGTTTCAAAACGTGCCCAGGCACACAGTTTTGATGTGTCATGAATATTCAAGAACTCAAATACTAAACCAGAAGTAACAAACAGAGGGCGTTTGAAAAGTCCGTGCAAAGTCCAAGAGATGGCACCACCAGCATGTACTGAGGTCATATTTAGTCAGTAGCATCTTTGGAAAGAACGCACACCATGTTTCAGCCACATTGGTCTATTTCCTTGTGTTTGGCATTCGTGTGAATCAAGGAAGTCGAGTGATTGTCAAAAACTGGATGAAAAAGAATTTCGTGTGGTGATTAAACATTACTTTATGAAAGGCAAAATGCCTCAGGAGACTAAAGAGGAGCTTAATAAACATTACGGTGACTCTGCACCTTCGATTAGAATAGTTTATAAGTGGTTTCAAAATTTTAGGAGTGCCATATGGGCACAAGTGATGCTGAACGTTCTGGACACCCTGTGGAGGTTACGACTCCAGAAATCATTGATAAAATCCATGATATGGTGATGATGGACGAGAGAAGAGTTAAGGTGCGTGAGATTGCTAGTGCTGTGGGTATCTCAAATTAATGGTTACATAATTTTTGCATAAACATTTGGACATAAGAAAACTATCCGCAATATGGGTTCTGCAATTGCTCACGCTTGACCAAAAACAGAATCGTGTGAAGTGTTGCAAGAATGGTTTGCAGCTGTTCATGAAGAATCCGCAGGACTTTAAGCATTGTTTTGTCACTGTGGATGAAAAATGGATACATTACTATACTTCTGAGACTAAACAACAATCTAAACAATGGGTTACCAAGGGAGAATCTGCACGAAAAAAGGCGAAGACCATTCCTTCGGCTGGCAAGGTTATGGCAACTGTCTTTTGGGATTTGCAAGGGATAATCCTCATCAACTATCTGGAAAAGGGTAAAACTATTACAGGTGCATATTATTCATCGTTATTGGACCGTTTGAAAACCAAGCTGCAAGAAAAGCGCCGGCGATTGGACCGCAAAAAGTCCTTTGCCATCACGGCAATGCACCAGCACACACCTCAGCAGTTTTGGTCGCAAAATTATTGGAAATAGGATTCCAACTCGTTTCACATGCCCCCTGTTCTCCAGACTTGGCTCCCTCAGACTGCTATTTGTTCCCCAATTTGAAACAATGGCTGGCGGCACAAAGATTTTATTCAAATGAGGAGGTAATTGCAGCAACTAATAGCTATTTTGCAGACTTGGACAATTCCTATTATTCAGAAGGGATCAACAAATTAGAACAGTGTTGGATGAAGTGTGTAAGTCTAAAAGGAGACTATGTCAAAAAATAAAACAGGTTTACCCCAAAAATGTAAGTAGTTTTTATTTTTGCACCAACTTTTCAAACGCCCTTCGTAGTAGCTCCAGCTGTTGTTGCTGATCAACATATGACATGACTAAAGTATTTTTATATGAGCATAAAAAAATGTAAATTTTCTTTAGATAGAGCAAAGATACAATAGAATAAAGAAATGTGTTATATTTATTTTAATCAGCATTGAATGCAGCTGAAATAGTAAATCTGTAATGAAGTCTGTAAATGTGAATAACTATACATACCATTATTTACATGCCCTGTTTTCTTTTAGGTATGAATCATTTTTCCAAGAGCTGAAAGGGCCTTGTGTTTGCAGCAAAATGAAATGCAATTCTGGAAGCAGGGAAATAACACTTAAGAAAAGTTGTTCCTTTGATGCATTGATGGGAGAAAGTGACCTAAAGAAGAAAATCATGGAATTTAATTTGACAGAAAACACTCTCCATTTTTCATCTGCTGCATATACAGGAGCTTCCCAGTCGCACAACTCGAACTGTTCTACCAGAAATGAAAGTAAGGATCAGTGTATACAAGGGAAAATTTTTCCTGTGGATGGAGGAGGTGAAAATATTAGTGAAAGCAGCTCTACATTAATATCACAAAATAATTTGATGTTGAAAAAGGATGTTGCTCAGACTCCAAATGGAAGGTAAAGCATGCATTTGTAGGTAATCAAGCCCATATAATAATGAAACGCTGTTACATAAGTGATTCATTATTTATTTTGTATACTGAAATTTTTACAGAAGTTTGGCTAGTAGCAGAGAAATGATAAAAGGTCTTACAGTATTTGAAAACATTCCTAATTACTCTACTTTCCATTATGCATATTCTGTGATTGCGTCAAGAGTCAACAGTGTGCTACCATTTGTTAAAGTGGCATATCCTGATATGATGGGTAGTGAAGGTTCAGGGAAGCTAGAGCCGTTGAATATAAAGGACAGAAGAACATGTAGGTATGTAATTGGCATCATGGCAGATTATTGATCTATATTTCCAGACCTTTTTCATACAGTTCTGTTTTCCATTTTAGGAGCAAACTTTTAAACTGTGTGGAGAGAGGTCTTCATCCAAATCAAGTCATGAACAAAGTTGTTTATGATTTGGATAGTTGGTCTTCAGTGGATCCATCTCATAGACTGATAAACGCAAGTGAAAAGTGAGACTACTGATAGAGAAATTTGAAATGATATATCATCACTAAATTGTCATTACAAACTATGGTGAAATATTTTTGTTCAATAAGTATTAATTATTGTGACTTTCACTAACAGGGTCCTTTTCAATATGGATGAGAGACACTTGGGAAGTGGTGAACCTGAGAAACGTCACTTGATTTTTGAGTCAAGGTTTGAAAGTGGAAACCTTAGAAAAGCTATTCAGGTATATAATACAATATATGGCCCTGGTATCATTAACTGTTAAGTTCTATTTTGTACATTGTCTTGTTTATTGCAGGTTGGTCTCCGTGAATACGACTTGATTCTCATGCCTGATGTTAACTCCAGTAAGCATCATCAGTGGTTCTATTTTGAAATAAGTGGAATGGAAACTGATGTTGTTTATACATTTAATATAATAAACTGTGAGAAACAAAACAGTCAGTTCAATTATGGTGAGTTATTTATTAAACTGAAATCTCTGTTTGTAAAGTTAGCTAAATTACATGTTGTAGAGAAAGATTCAGTACATTTGTCAGTTTTGAAGAAGAGTCTTCTATTTATACAAAACTGTCATATTAATTTTGTGGTCTAATAACAAAATTATCAATTTTTGACAATATAATGCTATTGGTTGAATAAAAATATGGATTGGAGGGAAAGCCTCCTGTGAAATGACAAGTCATATACCAGCTGTTATGTAAACTCTGTTCGGCCTTTTACGCCGGCATGACTACCACCAAGTTATCGGTTAGGATGAATGGGCATAGGCAAAAGGTTTATACTGGCAGTGCACAATATCCTGCTGCAGAGTATGCTCTACAACATGACATTCATGACCTCAGTGCCTGTTTCACCACATATGCCATCTGGATTCTTCCCTCACAGATACCAGTTTCTCAGAACTCTGCTGGTGGGAACTAGCATTACAATATGTCTTTGGTTCTCATGACCCACCTGGCCTTAATTTACCTTAATTTTTTCCTTCTCAGCATTTCTCCACAGTAACTACTATTTTCTCCACTCTGTTTTAGTTTTATACATCTTTTATTTTCTGACCCATCTATTTTTCGCCATCCCCCTCCCCTGTGTGTTACATATAATGCACTTAACTTTTCACTCTTATTAACTCGAGCACAATGTTTTAGCAGTAATCTCTGTCTCACCTATTACCCTAGCCTCCACTTTTAAGCTCCCGAGTTTCCAAATCTCATGCAGTGCAGTCCTCAATCAGTTGTTCCTTCTCATCCTGTCCGGAAAGTCTCCCATGACCTGGGGTTGTAGTGACTTTTCTGAACTCTACCCCTTCTCCTAAACATCTTAAGTCCTTTTGCTTGACCCCTCTTCCCTTCCTTTCAACCCTTTTGCCAGGAGTAGGAGCCACTGGCTCTGAAAGATAGCATACGTATGATCTTTTTTTATATTTTTGTTCTCCTGTAGCCTTTGGTGAGAAGATTTTATATCTATCAAATTACAATATAATTTCATAGTCTGATATATGCTTTATGATCAGAAATATATTGACAGATATTCAACTTGTAGTACCTTCTTTCATTGCTGTTAGTTTGGATAGGATTCAGCCTTTATGATCAGTGTTGTTGTCTGCAGTCCTAGGTGTATATAGACAGTAGCTACAGCATAGGGTTTACTCCTACATGTATAAGATGTGAGTTAACCTTTTAGAAACCTATAGGTAAGAAAAGTGCTATATTGTTATTTATGCACCACAGTTTGATTCGAAGACACTACTATGATTAATTTTACAGCTTTTGCATGAGCATTTGGTCACAAGTCTGAACTACAGAGTTTTGTTATAAAATGTTCAGTCAGAGAAGAGAGATTTTTGTGCTCTGAAAGACAGTGATCGCCACTGAAGTAATTCTATATGCTAGATTACCTGCAGCAGAACAGTAAATGTTTGTACTCTGCTGCATATACACATCCATACAGCGTTTTGAAAAGGCACAGCCCTTTCTGCATCAGGTGTAGACATTAATGATCACACATTAAATGAAACACTCCCCCAGGGGGTCCACAACTCTTTTGTGGATATGTGCGTAGCGAGCACAGGACCCTGAGCTAATGTGGCCCTCCTTCCTTTCCGGGCTGCATACCTTCCTTTTGCGCATCCTTCCCCATCCCCCATCTTTGCCCCCCCCCCCCCCCCCCCCACCTTCGCCTCTTTCCTTCCCTTTCTCCCCCTCTGGGTGTATGTTTTGTGCCTACATCCGGAGACGGACGCTCGAAAATGTAAAACAGTCTCTCTTCTTCGCTTTCTCTGCTGGCAAGTCTTTGTCCTTCCTTTGTCCTTCTCTTTTCTTTACCTCTTCTCTTCACCCTTTTTTCTGCTGTGGCATTTGAGACCTCTCTTCTTTCCATTCCCTTTCTTTCCTTTCCCTTTCTTTGTTTTTCCCTTTCTCTTTTTTCCTCCCTGTGCGTGTCTGAAGGCCGACCCACGCATTCCCATGTGTAGCCGGTGACAGGATAATGCGTAATTCCCCGCCCCGGGTAGACAGGTAGGACACGTACGTACCCCCTGGTAACTGCCAGGCCCATGGAGGGGTGATTACCCGAGCTGATACCTTCCAAAAGTGCCGATTGGTCCCTCCATTCGTTTCTCGGGAGGTGTGACCTGAGGTGTGAACAATCACCTAAGGCGGGAGTGCCCTCAGAGAGGGCCCCCCACAAGGAAGGAGCGTGCCATCGGAGATGCCAGTAGTCATGGGGGATACTTCCGCAATGGTTTCCTCATCATCTACTATGTCAGCTCACAAGCGTAAGTTCAATTAGTCTCAGCCACGGACAGTTCTTCCATCATTGCCACAGTTCCTTGTTGTTTCTTGGTCTGACGAAGGTCAAGACTTCTCCACAGTCAACCCTTTCACTATTCAGAAAGGTGTCAACACAATTGCGGGTCCTGTAAAGTCTTGTTCCCAATTACGAAATGGCACCTTTTGTTAGAAACAGTCAGTGCCCTCCAGGCACAAAAATTGCTGCGTACTTCACTGTTACACACCTTCCCTGTCTGGGTGGAAGCGCACCACACTTTAAATTCATCATGTGGGGTCGTCTATACACGCTCCCTCAACAGATTGTCCAACGAGGAAATTCAAAACTACCTGTCTGACCAGGGTGTCACGGCTGTTCATAGAGTCATGAAAAGGGTTGACACGAACATCGTTCAAACCCGTACTGTCTTCTTGACATTTGTAGAGTTCAACTCACATCGAACATAAAAGTGGGCTATGAGATAATTTCCATTCGCCCTTACATCCCAAACCATACACGTTGCTATCGGTGTCAGTGGTTCAATCATACCAGCCAATCCTGTTCCAATCCAGACAAATGTGTTAAGTGTGGCAAGGATGCCCATGAGGGTGCTTGTCCACCTCCATCCCCTCATTGCATCAACTGTACGGGTGACCACACTGCTTCCTCTAGAGATTGCCCCATTTTTAAAGACGAACGGCTCATTCAGGAAATCAGAGTGAAGGAAAAGGTGTCGACCTTTGCTGCTCGAAAGTTATTCGCCAGTCGAAAGCCCACTGTGCCTCACACAGGTAACTACAGCACTGTCCTTTCTTCTCCTCGACCAACAAAGCAGGCAGCCACTCAGATTTGTGATCTCACCTTTAGTGCCACGGTTGTCAGATCGGCCAGCGCGAAGATCGCCCCTTCAACCTCCCCACTCTCACCCGCTCTCTCTATGGCTCACCCTTCATCGGGTTCTGCTAAATCTCAAGCCCCAAAATCAGAGACCCGGGCTTCCAAAAAAGAGCATACTCGTGAAGATTTTTTACGTACCCCAACTTCACAACCATCAGTTCCTCCTTCATCTCGATGTTCTGTTTCCAAAAAGGCTAATAAGAAACCCAATTCCTCTCCTTCTCCACCGTGGCGTGTCTCATCTACAGCACCGCCTGGTGGTAACCGCCCTCGGCTGTCTTCTGTGTCGCCGAGGCACACTGCTGGCGGCCGATCAACCGGCCGATCGCCGGTGGCAGGAGCTGCTCCCGAACAACCAATGGATCAGGATCTTCTGCCTTTGGCTGAATGCCGTTCCACGCTGTCGGTCGCAAGCTCTGAGCAGTCATTGAGTTGAGGGCAACCTTGGTCACATTCTTCCATTTTCTGTCCACCCTTTGTCCATTATCCATTGGAATATATGCGGCATTCGAGCCAATCTTATTTAACACCTTCACTCCTCTTACGATCCTACTCGCCGGTCATCTTCTGTCTTCAGGAAACAAAGCTGTGTTCCCACGACCGCTTTGTTTTCTCCCATTTTCAGTCAGTCCGATTTGATCTCCTCTCTGTTGAAGGCACTCCAACACATGGAGGACTCGTGATTCTTCTCCATGAGACTCTCCATTATCACCCACTCCCCTTAAACACTTCCTTCCAAGCAGTCACTGTCCGTCTTTCCCTTTCTGGATACACCTTCTCTCTTTGTACTGCCTACATTCCATCGTCCACACCAATGGCATGAGCTGATCTCCTTCATCTTCTTGGTCAGCTTCTGCCCCCCCTATTTGCTGGTTGGGGACTTCAATGCCCACCACCCGCTTTGGGGATCTCCGCATACTTGTCCGCGTGGCTCACTATTGATAGACGTCTTACACCCAGCGGATCTCGTTTGCCTCAACACTGTGGACCCTACGTTTTTGTCTGCCTTCACAACAAATTTCTCTCATTTGGACCTTTCGGTCGGTACTGTTCCGCTAGCTCAGCACTTCGAATGGTTCGCTCTTGCTGATACACACTCAAGTGACCACTTTCCATGTGTCCTTCGATTGCAGCCGCAACTGCCATATATGCGCCCGGGACGCTGGAAGTTTGCCCAAGCTGATTGGACACTTTTTTCATCTCTAGCGACATTCAATGACCGTCACTTTCCTAGCGTCTACAATGAGGTCACTTATATTACAGAAGTTATTCTTACAGCTGCGGAACGTTCAATACCTCGCACCTCCGAATTGCCCCAGTGCCCCCCAGTTCCTTGGTGGAACGAGGCAATACGTGAGCGGCGACGTGCTCTTCGCGTTTTCAGACATCATCCTACTTTGGCCAACTGTATCCGCTATAAGCAGTTCTGTGTGCGATGCCGTCGCGTCATCCGCGATAGCAAGAAGGCTAGCTGGGACTTCTTTACTAGCTTATTTAACACCTTCACTCCCTCCTCAGAAGTTTGGAGTCTGATTTGGCGGTTATCTGGAGCGCCTAGTTTCTCCCGTCTCTGGGCTCACTGTCGTTCAGGATAAATTAGTGGACCCCATCACAATTTTTAACTCACTGGGTCAACACTGTGCTGAGATTTCGAGCTCTTCAAATTACCCGCCAGCGTTTCCCCCAAAGAAACGTGCAGCGGAAGTGCAACCTCTTGCCTTCTCCTCTCAAAATCGCAAAAACTACAATACTGTTTTCTCCATGCGGGAACTCCAACATGCACTCTCTTCTTCTTGCTCTTCCGCCCCAGGACCGGATGGTATCCACATACAAATGTTGCTGCATTTATCATACCATAGTGTGCGTTATCTCCTTCGCCTTTATAATTGAATTTGGACCGACAGTACTTTTCCCAGACGATGGCGGGAAGCTATCGTCATTCCTGTTCTGAAACCTGGAAAGGACAAACATCTCCCCTCTAGCTATCGCCCCATTTCTCTCACGAGTAGTGTATGTAAGGTTTTGGAGCGTATGGTGAATTGCCGTTTAGCCTGGTGGCTGCAGTCCTGCAGTCTTTTAACACCTGCCCAATGCAGTTTCCGAAAGCATCGTTCTGCAGTTGACCATCTTGTTGCTCTCTCCACTTATATCATGACCAATTTTCTCTGGAAACGCAAAACAGTAGCGATATTTTTTGATCTCGAGAAAGCATACGATACCTGTTGGAGGACAGGCATCCTCCGCACACTGTTCTCTTGGGGCTTTCGAGGTCGGCTGCCCCTTTTTCTTCGTGAATTTATGGCGGAGCACACATTTCAAGTGCGGGTGAACACTACTCTCTCCCGTACCTTCTCCCAAGAAAACGGGGTACCCCAGGGCTCTGTGCTAAGTGTTGTACTGTTTGCCATTGCCATAAACCCAATTATGGATTGTCTTCTTCCTGATGTCTCGGGCTTCCTCTTTGTGGACGATTTTGCAATCTACTACAGCTCTCAACGGACCAGCCTTCTTGAACGACGTCTTCAAGGATGTCTCAATCGCCTCCACTCTTGGAGCATTGAAACCGGCTTCCGCTTTTCTCCCAGTAAGACTGTTTGTGTTAATTTTTGGCGTTGTACAGGGTTTCTTCCGCCTGCCTTACATCTAGGCCCTGTCAACCTTCCCTTTGTGGACGTCGCTAAATTCTTGGGTCTTATGTTTGACAGAAAGCTGTGCTCGTCCTCCCACGTTTCCTATCTTTTGGCTCGCTGTCTGCGATCCCTAAACATCCTTTGTGTCCTGAATGGCACCTCCTGGGGAGCGGACCGAGTGGTCCTTCTCCGCCTGTATCGCATCTTAGTGCGCTCGAAATTGGACTATGGAAGCATAGTTTACTCCTCTGCTTGACCATCTATTCTTCAGCGTCTCGACTCTATCCACCACCGTGGATTACGTTTAGTGTCTGGAGGTTTTTACACCAGCCCTGTGGAAAGCCTTTATGCTGAGACTGCTGAACCTGCACTGTCCAATCGGCGGGCTGTCCTTCCGAGTTGTTATGCTAACCATCTGTCTTCCATGCCTGCAAATCCGGCCCATGACATTTTTTTCGACGCCTCCTTGGATTTAGGGTATGCTGGCTGCCCTTCCTCCCTACTACCACTGGGAGTCTGCTTCCATCAACGGCTCCATTCTCTTTCCTTCCACTTTCCTAAAACTTTCTTGACAACTTGGGGTACAGCACTGCCTTGGCTCCGGCCCCAGACCTGCCTGCTCCGTGACCTTTGTCAGTTTCCCAAGGATGGTACCCCCTTCTCTTGTTTATCGTCGGGCATTTGCTGCTCTCTGCGCACAAATGAAGGATGCCACATTTATTTACACTGATGGCTCAAAAACATCATTTGGTGTTGGAAGTGCCCATATTGTTGGCGACATCCCAAATCGATTTCGGCTTCCCGACCAGTGTTCAGTTTATACTGCGGAGCTTTACGCTGTTCTCCAGGCTATCCAATACATCCGTCGCCATCAGCGGATACAGTATGTTATCTGTTCAGATTCTCTCAGCTCTCTCCTCAGTCTCCAAGCTCTCTACCCTGTCGACCGTCTGGTCCACCGGATTCAGGACTGCCTCCACTTGCTCAACTTGAGGGGCATCTCTGTGGGGTTCCTCTGGATCCCAGGACATGTTGGTATCTGTGGAAATGAGGTGGCCGATATAGCAGCCAAGGCTGCAGTCTCTCTTCTTCGGACAGCTATTTGCATGATTCCCTTCGCCGATCTACGGGGTGTTTTATGTCGTCGTATTGCTCTTTTATGGCATGCACATTGGTTGACACTTCCCAATAATAAATTGTGGGACGTGAAAGCTCTTCCCTGTGCTTGGACCTCTTCCTCCCGAACTCATCGTTGGGAGGAGGTAATTTTAACTAGACTCCGGATAGGGCACTGTCTTTTCAGCCATCGACATCTTTTAAGCTGCAGTCCTCCCCCGCTCTGTCCCCACTGCTCTCAACTGTGGGCGGTGAGACACCTTTTACTTGAGTGCCCCTATTTTACTCCGTTACGCGCCGGTCTACAGCTGTCACCTGATGTATCTTCCATTTTAGCAGATGGCACGCGATCAGCCGATTGCGTTCTCGAGTTCATTGGTGCCAGTAAGATGACGTCAGTCATTTGAAGCTCTTTTGGGGACAAAGAACCCCACTTTTATAGTGGTTTTGTAAGCTTTCCTTCTGTTTTTGGTATCCCCACTTTTTGAGTTTTGCTCCCATTACTGCTGGTTTCCAGTTTCGTTTTTTAGCTTTTCCTAAGTCACGGACCGGGCGCTAATGACCGAAGCAGTTTTGCGCCCTAAAACCATAACAAATAAATGAAACACTATGTGAAAAATACTGTGACGTATTGTGGTAACAAGTCAAAATCAAGTCAACGCACAGATAAATTAATCAAGAGGCTCAGTGTATTTTGCCCTCAGAAATGTCTAATTGCATTGACCTACAAAAAAGTTTGTTGGCTTATTTGACATACTTTCAGTCCCTGTGGTCCATAGCTCGTGTTCTCGCGGTCGCGTCCTCTCTTCCCGAGCACGGGGTCCCGGGTTCGATTCCCGGGGGTCACCTGCCTTGAGTTCTCTGGGTGTTCGTGTTGTCCTCATCATTTTCATCATCATTCATGAAAGTGGCAGATTTGGACTGAGCAGAGGTTGGGAATTTGTATGGGCACTGATAACCGCGCAGTTGAGCGCCCCACAAACCGATAATAATCATCATCATCATCATCGTCGTCATCAGTCCCTGTGTTTTCTTACTGAAGTATGCTCTGCAGCAGTGCATGTATCAACTGTAATGAGTAGTAAGACTTCTGTGTAAAATAAATGATCACATACACTATGTGAACAAAAGTATCTGGACACCTGGCTGAAAATGACTTAAAAGTTTGTGGCATCCTCCATCGGTAATGCTGGAATTCAGTATGGTGTTGGCCCACCATAAGCCTTGATGACAGCTTCCACTCTCACAGGCATACGTTCAAACAGGTGCTGGAAGGTTTCTTGGGGAATAGCAGACCATTCTTCATGGAGTGCTGCTCTGAGGAAAGGTATCGATGTCGGTCAGTGAGGTCTGGCACGAAGTCGGCGTTCCAAAACATCCCAAAGGTGTTCTAAAGGATTCAGGTCAGAACTCTGTGCGGGCCAGTCTGTTACAGGGATGTTATTGATGTGTAACACTCAGTCACAGGTGTGTATTATGAACAATTGGTTGATCATGTTGAAAGATGCAATCGCCATCCCCGAATTGCTCTTCAACAATGGGAAACACGAATGTGCTTAAAACATCAATGTAGGCCTGTGCTGTGATAGTGCCATGCAAAACAACAAGTGGTGCAAGATCTCTCCATGAAAAACACGACCACACCATAACATCATCGCCTCCAAATTTTGCTGTTGGCACTACAGACACTGGCAGATAACATTCACCGAGCATTCACCATATGGACACCCTGCCATCAGATCGCCACATTGTGTACCATGATTCGTCACTCCACACAATGTTTTCCCACTGTTCAATCGTCCAATGTTTATGCTCCTTATACCAAGTGAGATGTCATTTGGCATTTACCGGCTTGATGTGTGGCTTAAAAGCAGCCACTCAACCATGAAATCAAAGTTTTCTCACCTCCCGCCTAACTGTCATAGTACTTGCAATGGGGACTGGTGCAGTTTGGAATTCCAGTGTGATGGTTAGGAAGGATGTCTGTCTAAAACACATTACGACCCTCTTCAACTGTCAGAGGTCTCTGTCAGTCAACAGACCAGGTCGACCGGTACACTTTCGTGCTGTACGTGTCCCTTCATGTTTCCACTTCACTATCACATCGGAAACAGTGGATCTAGGGATGCTTGTGAGTGTGGAAATCTCACATACAGGCATATGACAGAAATGACACCCGATCACCTGACCATGTTCGAAGTCTGAGAGTTCCTCAGATCCGTGAGTTTCGTGGAGTGCCCCATTCTGCTCTCACAATGTCTAATGACTACTGAGGTCACTGATATGGAGTAGCTGGCAGTAGGTATTAGCACAATACACTTAATATGAAAAACATATGTTTTTGGGGGTCTCCGGATACTTTTGATCGCAAGTGTATCTTGCAGAGATCTCTTTAAGGATCTGGGAATTCTTATCCTCCCTGATCAGTACATTTACTCCTTGTTGCTTTGTGTTGCTATAGTAAAAACTTGCTTCTGGCCGTGTAGACTCTGTCTCCATTTGGGTTTCAGAGTGGTGTTCCACACTCTGACAAAGATCTAGCATAAAGCAATAAATTGAGAAGCCCTACCAAAGCAAAATATACCAAGGCAAAATAAAATTAATAACAGACCTCATTAGCCACTCCTTACACAAATTGTTTGGCTAGCTAGATTCATAGACTGGTAATTGCTGTCAGCTACATGTCAGGTAGCAGTGTTTGCTACAGGACAGGTAGTACAGTATCGTAAACAGAGCTCTGTTGTTACTGGTGTATGTACCTATTTTCTTTGAAAATAACTGTGTATACACACAAATATTAAGCTACCAGTAGTACTTAAACAGTAGCTCTTCAATATAACAGCAGGAATTGCAGCTTTTCTCATAGTGGCAGTGTCTTTACTTCTAATTTATTAGATTAGATTTAGCTAATGTAGTCACATAGTGTTAAGCAGTAGAGTGATAGCTTTTTGTTGCTGCAGTAAACATACAGAGTTCCAATTATTTGCTTGTCTATTGTTAATGGATCCATTGACTCATTCCACACCATTGAAGGTTCTCCTTCATGGGATCTATGGAACATGAAGGGTTAATGAATGAGTGAATGTCACTGCACGACTGGCTTTTAAACTGTTGCACTTGGTGCTACACACACTCGGAAGCATTGGTCCTTGAGTACTGTTCACATACAAATTTCCCACCATAGTGACACCTTTTCAGTCATGAGTCATCACTTCAAAATATTCTTTGTAGGTAAGCATAACTTTTACAGAGAAATTGTCTGTATCAATAAGACTCTAAGTGATGTGCTTCTTTTACCCCTGGCACCCAGATGTAAATCTCCATGGTTTTCCTAAATCAGTCACAATGAGTTCTGGATAGTACTTTTAAAAAGGACTTAGCTGACTTAATTTCCCATCCTTCCCCAATTCAAGCTTGTTTTCATATCTAGTAACATTACTGCTGATGGAATGTTAAACTCCAATTTTCCTGCAGTCTTCTTCCTCTTACTCCATATTCTCGGGTCAAAACTGTAGTACTGGCTGAAAAGTTTGTGGCAAAACAGAATTCTTATTGACTTCGTTTCTGTTTAATTAATTTAAAGTTTTTAGGAAAGAAATAATTGGAATGACAGACTGATTTCAAATTAATTACCTGTAAAGATATGAAAGATCTGTTTCTGTTCTCAGTACATTGAACAGAAAGAATAACAGTTTAAGAAGAGACATGAACTACTTTTAACTGATAAAGAAAATACAAATTAATATGTATGCTTAATTGATACAAATTACCTGTGCAGTAAATGCAAATCTGAGACCAGGTTGGGATATGCTTCAAATTGTGTTTGAGTGGTGCCTACAGTTACTTTCGCTGTGAAATTCATTTCGTATTTTCTAAATGTTCATGTTGAATGTATGCATAGGTGGTTTACCTAGACAGAAATATTAATGCTGTGGATGTAACAGAAGATGCCTGTAGCAACACATCCCTTAGCAGTTCCTTCCAGAGATTCTCATTCCTTGGCCACCACACTGACAAGACTTCTACTGGAAGGCAAGTGTACAGTCAATGTTTTTAGAATAATGTCCTCATGTGAGTCTCTACATCTTTCATTGGCTGCAGATCACAGAGTTGTCAACAGTTTTATTCAGTGCTGTTTGCATCCTCTGGTTAGATTCACACACATGACAAAACTGTTCCCATTGTCTGACGGGCTGAGGGAGGAAATTTCCAAAACATGCCTTTTGTGTACCAGGAGTTCACATTTGTACACAGTGCAAGCAACAAGAAACTGTATCAGAGTTCCTTCTCTGTGTTGAATGTCACTGTTGTAGGGGTTGTGTACCGTCATCTTGTGTGTGTTAAGATTTTTCTCTTACACTCATATTCTATTACAAACTTTGCAACATAACATATCAACCTAATGTACCAATTTTAGAATTAATTTCAGTCTTCCAGTACTTGTAATCAGAATAACGATTTTCATTATTGATGTATCTGATATTTCTCATTTCCACTACAGTCATTTTGTTGGAATTTACTCCGACTTCAGAGACCCTAATTGTTGTTCCACCGTGGACATTAAGGGCTACGTAGTCCATTGTTGGATTTTTGAAGCACATAGTATTTCCACTTCTTACCTCATCAGCTATACAGCTGAGCAGTTTGAAGAAGACCTTATTTTTCCAGTCATGTCTTACAAGCATCATATCTGATAAATATAATCTAATTGAAAATAAAATATAATTGGATGGATAAAAAATCTACTCACCAAGCACCACCAGGACAAAATATATGCACAAGTTAAGGAAATGTACAAGCTTTTGTAACCTTCTGGCAGAAGGGTTGAAGGGGAAGGAAGAGGAATGAAAGAAAAGGACTGGTGAGTTAGGAGACGGGCAGAGTATGAAAAAGTCGCCCAGAAGCCCAGGTAAGGGGAGATTTAGCAGACTTGATGAGAAAAGAAAACTGACTGAGGGGGACTCCACTGAACCAGATCTGAAGATCTGAGAGTGAGAGTGTAAAGGTGGAAGATAGCGTAATATGTATGACAGAGGTTACTGACAAGACATGGTGCATGAATTAATAAAAGTGGAAAACTAAGTTCATTATGCTGGGTAGCGGTGGGGGGAAGGGGGAGGGGGGGGGGGTTTACAGGTCAGAAACTGAAAGATACAGAAAACTAAAAGGGTCTGAAGAAAGGAATAGTTTCCGAGAAGAAATGCATATTAACATAAATTAAGGCCAGGTGGGTGGTGAGAGCCAAAGACATGTTGTAGCACCAGTCCCCATGTGCAAGTTTTGAGAAACTAGTGTCTGGGGGGAAGAATCCAGATGGTATGTGTGGTGTAACAGGCACCTAAGTCATGACTGTCATGTTGTAGAGTTCTGAAGCAGTATATTGTTCGTTGCCAGTATACACCCTCTGCATCGGCCCATTCATCCTATGTGATAACTTGGTGGTAGTCATACCAGTGTAGAAGGTCGAACAGTGTTTATGCAACAGCTGGAACATGACCTGTTGTTTCACAGGTGGCTCTCCCTCTGGTAGAATATATTTTGCCACTTACAGGCTGGTGGAGGCAGTGCCATGAGGGTGCACAGTCAAGTGTTACAGTGGGGAGAGTTAAAAAGGTAGGAGCCATAGGGTAGGGAAGTAGATGCAGGAGCAGTGTAGAGTCTGTCCAGTATATTGCACAGATTGTAGGAGCAACGAAAAGCTGTTGTAGGTGTGGTGGGGAGAATGTCAGACTAGTAAGAAACTAGTAAGTGAAGTTATATCTTATCTTCTTTGTAATCAGTCTGCTGATACAACAAACATTAGTGTTCTTGTGATGAAAATTGCCCATGACCTATTTCCTATTCTTATAAATCCTGACCTGATTGTCTTCTCTTGCTAATACTTGAGTATTGGATCTTCTCTCTCAAATTTTCTACCTTGGTCTCCTCTCCATCATCGAAAATGTCAAAAAATTGCTGTCTCTTTTCAGAAGCTAGTAATACATTCCAATAATTTTGCTGTGAAACTTCTTAATTCTCTGCGCACTCTAACTGCTTGCACTGTCTCAGCACTATACTTCTCTGTATTACACTTTCCAACTACTACCATAAATAAAAATGCCTGCTTTCTTCAAAACTATCACTCTTTTCCACTAGTAAAATGACATACTCCTTCCATCAATCTTTACACTTCAACAAGGCAGCTTCTTTTTCATTTGTGACTTCCTTCTTAATAAAATTTGCACATATATTGATATATTGTTTCTTCTGTTGGATCAAAGCATGCTCTTTTGCACACACATTACACAGAAATTGCATTAAACATAGGGTGTAAACATTTATGTTACACTTGCTTTATTTTTGAGTTGATACACAAAAACATACAAAAAAGTCCTAAGATAGGTTACATTGAATCAACATTGCACTCAGGATAGTAAAGATTATGGTACTGTGTTCCCAATTATAATGAATAAACTTTTTTGGATACCAAACAATTGCTAGAGTGTCTTTTTCAGAGATGCTATAATTCTTTTCGCTGTTAATCAGTCTGCAGCTGATGAAGACTATTATCTTGTATTGCTTTCAACCTTCCTCCTGTTTTCCTTGAAACAGATGGTATCCTATCCCATGGTCACTTGCATCAGGAGGCAATGCAAAAGGGATAGTGCAATATTTGAGACTTGGCTAACATTTCCTTCATCAATTCAAATATTCATTTGCATTCAGATGTCCATATCCAGATGCTGTTCTTCTTGCACATCTTCATTAAGTTTGGCTCATTGCGTGCTTGATTATGAATGAATTTACGATAAAATTCTCATGTCCCAACCCGTGATTTTAGTTGCATTTTGCTTTGAAATTGCCATACAGGCCCTTGGTTTTTGGATTATGATGAGTGGTGTTGCCCATTGGCTGTAGAATGTCTTGCTGCTCTGGGTGATCATCTTTGAGGTTAACACAAAATATAAGTGATATTGTTTGGAAAAGAGGCCATAAGTGCTTTATATGTAATGTGAGCATCCAATTCTGTTGCTATTTCTAGGTGTGGTTCCACAAGAGTGGCAGGCTTTATACAAAATTGTCTATTTCAGTGTTGGATGACATGAACAGATTCTTGAACAAACATCACCTGCTTCATGTCAGAAGCATAGTTAGTTGCCCCAAGAACAGAATTTCATTGTGACCATGTGCCAAAACTTGTGATTCCACAGGTTTTAAACTGTGGCACTCCAATGCTAAAGTACAAATGTAAGAGAGACTGATGATGTACCCATATCACAAAGAAAATTAGTTGGCATCCCTTATTGTATAACAGAAAACATTGATTTGTTTAGGGAGAGCACATCACCATGACTAAGTGATGGGTACTGTTTATCTGTGCCACTACACTATGGGTCTGCATGTGGGCATGCAAGGCTTGCCACAGCAGCCTTTTGTTACACACAGTACATTCTGCTTTGAAGAAAGTTCAGCAAATAGCTCCTTGGAGGTGGCATTCTGTACATGGATGCTTCACTAAGCACAATGGGAATTTTGGCAAATGCCTGTAAATGCAGGGCATATTGATTTGAAATACTTATAGCCAGTCAAACCCACTTTTGTGTTACTTTTATGGTGACAGGCATTAGGAGCAGTGGGTTTTGAGTCCTAAAAGGTAGATAAGAAAAATCTCAGAACTTCACAGTTTGTTGAGGAAGCTTGCTGTGTCACTTGTTAATTCCACATTTACATCTATATCCTTCCTTACATATATACCTACTCTGCAAGCCACCATATGGTGTGTGTGTGTGTGTGTGGGGGGGGGGGGGGGGGGGGGGGGGGGGTGGGGGGGGGGGGGGGGGGGGGGGGTGGGGGGGGGGGGGGGGGGGGGGGGGGGGTTCCTTGTACCACTGCTAGTCAGTCCCTTTCCCTTTTCCACTTAAAAATAGGGAGTGAGGGGAAACGCAACTGTCTATATGATTCCGTACGAGCTCTGATTACTTGTGGCTTCTCGGTCCTTATGTTACATGCGTGTTAACAGCAGTGCGATAGCTCCGCAGTCTGTCACAAAAGCCATTTCTCTAAACTTTATCAATGGTTTTTTAAGAAAATGATGTCTTCTTCCCTCCAGAGATTCCCATTAGTTCATGGAGCATTTTTGTAATACTCACATAATGTTGACTGAATCTACTGGTAACAAATTAGCAGGATGCCTCCCTGTTGCTTGGATGTCATCCTTTTATGCAACCTGTTGGGAATTGCGAAGTACTGTAGTGGAACTCAAGACTGGGTCACACAAGTTTTCTCTACACTTTCTCACTTATCAGTGAATTATACTTCTCTAGAATTCTCCCAGTAAACTGCAATCGACAATTTGCCTTCCAAACAAACGACTTTACCTGCTTGTTCCATTTGACCACTAATACTGTATTCAAACATGACAGGATCTTTTTCCTACTCATCTGCAGTAACCTTCATTTTTCCACATACAGAGGAAGCTGCCATTCATCACACCAAACAGAAATTGTGTCAAAGCCATGCTGTATCCTCTTGCAGTCACTCAAAGATGACACTCTGCCCATATGCTACAGCATTATCAGCAAACAGTCACACATTGCCACATGCTGTATCTGACAAATCGTCCATGTACATAAACAACAGCAGTGGCCCTACCACACTTCCATAGGGTGCTCCTGACAATATCCTTATCTATGAACACTCACCATCTAGGGCATGAACTGGGTGATATTACATACATATTTGGGAATCTCTTTCAATGTGGCAGATCCAGAGGTAGTTTTTCCTGGGTGATGCAAACAAATCTGGTTCTGGTGCAGGATTCCTTGAAGTGTAGCTGCCAGGACAAGCTTGCCGCCTTGCTGAGCAGTGATGGAGCCATGTATCAAGCCATGACTATGTCTGAAAGTGGACACCCAGACAGTGACGTCCATCTTAATAGATGCGACTACTGCTTCTTCTACCAATGGAGGCTGTGGTAGATGTAATGATGAATGATGAGGGTGTTTATGCAAGAGTTCTGCCACCTATGGTTATGGATTGGTGTCACCCAGTAAATGGATAAAGAGAAAAGCAGAGTAGAATCAATAGGCACTGATATCAGCTGTTTTTTCCGTCTATGTTGTAAACACGTGCCTAATCATTTGACCATGGCATTAGAGACAGAATGAAACAGAGTTGTTGTAATATACTTGAATTCATTTCAGATGCAAAATGATTGAAAACCAGCAGATCCAACCTGCTGTTCATTATTGGTGAGAAGGATCCATGGGGCTCCTCCCACAGGAAAATAGTGGCCAGGGCGTTAGTGGTATCCTCCATTGTGATCTGTTGCATTTTTGTGATGTATGGGAAAAAGAGAAGCACATCTAAAATGGAATGGACCTGCTGTATTGACAAACACCAATCCCCTAGCTGGGTAGCCACAGGCCACAGCTGGTAGACTTGTAGTGGTACTGGTTGCTGCATCTGACAAGCTTGTCATTGTTGAGCCACAAATGCACCACCATTCCATTCTTCATTCTGGAAATCCTCCTATGGCATTGATGCAGGAGTCACAATATATTGGAGTACAGAATCTCCAGACTAATGATTGAATAATAGGCTACCTTTGAAAAGGCAATGGACATGGCATCATTAAAAGAAATTAAGTTCTGTGGAGGCGTCTGAAGGAAGAACTTGTGGCCAGCCAGTTTGTATGAATTGGCAAACCTATCTCAAGAGTGAATCCTTACATATGGTTGCTGTAATATCCCTGGAAACGATGGAGAAACTCTTTCACTCTTCCAGCTACCGAACAAGGTGGTGCAGTGGTTAGCACAGTGGACTTGCGTTCAGGAGGACAACAGTTCAATCCCGTGTCTGGCCATCCTGATTTAGGTTTTCCATGATTTCCCTAAATCTCTTCAGGAAAATGCCAGGATGGTTCCTTTGAAAAGGTCTTGGCTGACTTCCTTTCCCATCCTTCCCTAATCCGATGAGACCGATGACCGACCCCCCCCCCCCCCCCCCCCCCCCCCTGCAGAAATAACCCAACCCACTATTCCAGTTGTGAGTCATGTAAAAGCAGTCTTGTGTTATCAAATTTCTCTTAGAAATCTGTAGGAAACTAAGACAGTGCATCTGCATTCATGTACTGAGCCATTGTACAATAATAAATGGAATATTGCTAATTTGATTAAAAAAAGAGCCCAGCATTGTAACCTCTGAGATGCTCATTCAGGCAATGTTGACTTAGAGCTAAACATGGACAATGGCTTATGATCTGTGACCACATGAAATTTGTTGCCTTAAAGAGAAAAGCAGAACAACCAAAGGTAGTTGTCAATGTCTCCTCTTTCTGGGAATAATTTTCTTGTACCATGGTGAGCATCTTTGAGGTGAATGCAGAAGGTCATTCCATGCGGTACAGCAGTGTTGGTGCCACATGGTGATTATCTGTGGCCTACACTGGAGCTAAGTCATGCTGATACAAAGAAAAGGAACAGTTTGCAGACATTGCATCAGCTTAAGAAATGCTTGGTACACTGGAAAGGAACACCATTTCTTCAGTCGATTCAACGGATGAGCAATGGTTGCAATTTGATGGATAAATGAGTCATAATATGTAACCTTTTCTCATAAAAACCTGCAGGTTCTTTATATTATTGAGTGTAGGAATATAGAAAATGATGGCCACATACTCTGACATCAATTTAAGACTGTCCCAGTGAAAGATACATCTTATATACTTAATGGAAAGGTGAAAGGAGGAGCATTTTGACAAGCTACGCTTTAACACAGCTCGCAAAAGCACAGGAACTACTCACTGAAGATTGACTATCAGCTCCTCTTGAGGGCATCCTGTGTGATACCAATTCATCGTCTAGGTAACTGATGCATTGTTAAATACTGACAATAGTTTGTTCTAAAAATTTCTTAATGATTGCTGGTGCATTAGCAGTACCGAAAGCTGACATTGGTAGATACCGTAAGGAGTATTTAATACCAGAATGGCTTTGGAAACCTTGTCCATAGGAATTTGAAAATAAACTTCCAAAAGATCAAACTTAGAGAAGTTAGTGACCCATTTCCAATTTTGAATATAATTCATTGAGCTGCAGAACAAGGTTTAAATCCATACTCAACCAAGTGTTTACCTTCTTTTTGAAGTCCTCGCAAAGACATAACATTCCACTTAGCTTGTGAACAGTGACTTAAGGTGATGCCAGTCTGTTACAAGGAATCAGGGACAGCACTTATAACTCTTACAAGCAATCCAGTTCTACTTGGACTTCATCCCACAAGGGCAAAAGGATTGGAAAGACTCTGAAAATTTTTGGTGCAATGTGGGCAAAAAAATTAGAAACTATTCCTAAGCCTGGAGAAAACAACAATTATATAGGAGACATGCAGATTCAACTTCTGCACATGGAACAGTACTCTGAATTGCTTAAAATGATTTTTGGATAAAGAATCCAAATTTTGTATACTCATCCAGGCCAAATATATTTTCAATTTAGGGTTATGGTTACGTGTTTGTATGTTAATTTCAGAACTAACTGGCCTGGTATAGGACTTTCATGATGAGTTTTAGAAGACTGCATAGCTGCATCTGATAATTTTAAAGGCAGAGATCCCAATTTGCATTATGTAGGGTAATTAATAATTGAGATTGAGGCCACTATATTGAAAAGGAATAATATTATTACCATATGAACTGTTGCAGACAGCATAAGACTGTATGGTGTAATCTTGAAGATGTGCTGTCATTCATTTGTACAGGCACAGTTGAGGGCTCTAACATACATCTGATCCATGATCCTAGTGAAAATTGTGTTGACAGGCATCATTATAATTGGGGAATCACACATATCATGTATAGAAAAATAATCAATACAAATTCACAGTTTACAAAAATTTTGCTGAGGCTGTGCAGTAAAACTGTTATGGTGCTGCGTTTGATTTTTGTCCAGTCTTGTGGGAGCTTCTGCACTGCCGTCTGGACTGATCGACATTTCTGGAAATCCATCATCAGGTTGGCCGTAGAGATGGCAGTTCTGGTATCTCAGTCTGTGGCAGTCATAGCCTAAGCTGCTTGAAAAATCTCAAATGCCGTAGCAATACAGAAAATTTTCAGTAAAAAAGGATCTGACTGCCATATTGCATGAACATGCTGTTCACTATGCAGTACTAATCTAATGACCATGACACATATTAATGATTCTGCTTACAATAATGTAGAAGAACACCTTCTACTCAGTCCTTGTTGGTCTGCAATATTTGATTCCTATCAGATGTTGCCTTACGATGTTGATGAAACTCTAAATGAGCAGCTACCATATGCATTTTTATCACAAAGTGTTCACTTAAAAGCGAGTGAATAGAGGTGAGGGGCAGCAGTAATTGGTCAGGTAAAGAAGCTAATTTTTGCACATGATAATAGAGCTGTGGGTTTGTAGATAATAGAAGGGCATGCTGTAGCTCAATGTACTTAATGTCACTTGTCTGGAAATGAAGTGCTAAACATTTTTGCAAAACTTCTTGGTCCTCTTGAGCTTCGTTGAATGGAAGGAAAGTGAGGTAACCAGAAGTGATTGTAGATTGCTGGATCAGTCAGCTTCTGTATGAGATGTTACACTGCTCAAGCTGTTGTTTCCAGAGCTTAAAAAAGTGTACATCCCTCTTGGTCGGAACACTCGGCAAAATGGCCTGACAAGACCTATTCCATCTTAGAGCAGATTGCATTTTAAAAAAAAGTGCAAGAGAACACTGTTTGTGGGATTGATTGGGGAGCTCTCAGATATGAACCATACCCTCAGTGCACTTATAGGCCATTAGTCTGTTTACTGAAAATACTACTGCAAGTGATCTAGCCATACATCGATGGTAGAAAGGCTAATCACAGTCCAGGAGAAAAACTATGTAGCACAGGGTTGTTGTCAATAGTACACTGGAGAGCTTGCTGTAAATGTTGGGTTGCTGCAGCAAGTGAGGCCATGGCCATCTGTGGCAGCCCATAAATCTGTTTTAGATGTTTTGCCACTTGACCAGGTGCTGGCAGATAATCCTTTTGCTCCATGCCTACTGACCTCACTAGCTGAATGCATGATTGGACTGATTGATCCATCAGTCCATCCAGCAACATTAAAGGGCCAGTGACTTTTGAATGGTTGATGTCTTTCTTTTTTGAGTGAAAATTCTCCCCATCATGACTCTGTCCTATCACATTGTGCAGCACAAGATACTGGCACAGCTATTACATGTCACAAATCTCTAATCATCATTTTCATTAAAAAAAAAATTTAAAATGTATTTCCATATTCAGTTAGTGAAACAAATGTGGCGTAATTCGCTTGGAAATGTTTAAGTTCATCAGAGGTTGAGGTAGGCAAATCATGAGAAGCCCAAGTACAACCACAAGTGCATTGGCAGCAGATAGAAGTGCAGTCTCTATATCAAACCAAAAACAGTCCAAACCTTTACAGACTTTATAATAAAAAGCACACTGAGATCACTGTAGAACACTGGCACTGGCAGCCACTGCTACTGAATACGGAAAGCTGCAGTTGGCCTTTTATCGACCCTGGTGGTTGCCACAGATCTTATGCCAGCTGTTTTACTGTGTTCCCACCAGACATCATACAGATGATTTATATTCTGTTTTGAAGCTCAGCATTTCATGGGGCTGCTAAAATAGTAGATAAAGGTACACTTCAAGACAAAAAAAATTGATGCACATGCGAGCTAAAGAAATTGGTCACAAAATTATATTCATACAGGTATTAACGGTAAAGACAAAATCACAAACTTTGGCAGCCAAAGTTTAAATGTGTGACTCTGCTGCACAATTTCACCATACAGCTGGCAAGGATGTTAAACAGGGGCATGTTGATACCATGGCATAAAGTCATTGCGCATTTCATTCCATGTTCTCAGTTGGACAGTAACTATGCTTCACACACAGTTGCAGATGTCAGCATTTGAGAGAGGACTTGTAGTTGGGATCAGTTAAGCCAGTTGGAGTAATTGGTGACTCACTCAACATTTGAATAGGAGTGATGGAACTATTTGATGATGTTAGTGGGAATGGGTAATCTTAGTGTCAAGAAGGAAGTGGTCGGCATAGGGAGTGTGGTGTGCATACTGTAAGACCTTCGGTACACACACCATCAGATTATTTGACTTGTCGCTCTAACGAAGTAGGCGAGTGTCAGCAATATGTCTCATGGTCTTATCGTGGCGTGTTTATCTTCTGCCGTTAGGTCAGACGATAGAAATGCCACTTGCACGCTTAGAGTAGCAGATTGATGGTTGCCAACTTTAAACAGAACTTGATTAATTTTCACACACATTTATTAAAATAATAAAAAGCACAGACATTACATAACTTGATTCTGGATGCTGTTTACAATTGACAATCTGAAGTTCCTTTGGTCTTGTTACATTAAGCTTATTCTCACATATCTCTAATACTTGACAAAGTGTCTATACATTTATCTTCATGGCTATGTACAGGAATATGATGATCTTATTAGGCGCAGACTGAAACTTGACTATAGACTGGTAAGACTAATGCAGACTGACTAATCGGAGGTCTGTACACTCGTTATAATACCTCACGCACTCAGGTATCACTGCGCGAGTGTGATCCGCGAGGAGAAAAAGTTCTATGTTAGCAGCAATCTCATTGGCTGCGTTACATATTAATACACGGATGGGTGGAAGCAGAATTTGGTCCATCTCTAAGGCAGCGCCATCTCATAGTGCAGAGACAGACGAGTGCTGCGCCTGCGCTGTTGTGCTTAGCGGGGCATGCTCTAGTGGGAAAGTTATGTACGCGCTGACTACGCGGAACTATGTACACAACAGGGAGACAACAGAACGTGAGGACTGAACAATTGTCAGAGAGGCATTCAGAGCTCCAGAATCATCATCATCATCATCATCAATATCATCAATCCAACATGCAACTGGTGCTTCAGTGTCTGCAGTGGTAGATGACCCATAGATTGTTACCTGGGAAGAGTGAAATGAGGTATCAGGATGTCAATTGATTTGTTTAATTAACTTCTTTATTACCCCGCCCTTGGTCGTAGTACACCAGGAACATCTTGGTGGAGATGTCCAGTTGCCTCTCATGCGAAACAACAGACGTCTGGCATTGCTGACAATGCAAAGAACAGGGCCGAGCATGGCATCACTATAATGCTGCTGACAGTGACATCTCCAGCTGCGACCATGATGACAGAGTGGCAGTGCAGTTGACAGTGCTGTGGAGGCAGCCATGAGCTCCCTCGAGAGAGCGGGCAGCTCTCTGCTCCAGCAGTGGCTGCTCTCATGAGCAGGGCAGACTGCACCATCCTGTGGTCGAATAGCAGACACCCTACTGCATTCTGGGATGTTGCCATGGTTGTCACAGGCTCATGGTGTAGGCTGTGATACTGAGACAAAAATAGTTTAGTACATGGTTGGCTGAGTACTTACATGCTCCAGTCTGTGTTCTTTTAGGGCTTGAGGCACATACTCTAAACATCTCTGTGATGGCAGGTGAGGAAAGCTTCCATCCTTCTGTTAGTGTATTGCAGCATTGGCTGTTGCTATACTGTGTGCATCTGACTCTGCTTCAAAATGCCGTTTGATGATGTTTGGCTTCACAATGCATAACACACTTGGTTTCCTGTGGCTGGCTCTGTTGCAACTCACTTCCAATCTGGCATACTTTTTGATCTAATACAGTCGGTATGCTACAACAAGGTCCATTAAGAGGCAGCTCACAGAAAGGGGGCTAAGATCACAGCACTCCTTGCACTGACTACCATTGATCTCAATGCACCAACAAGGCCGTTTGCAGTCATGTTGGGCAAATTTGGCCTTAAATCTCATTGACTGGAGTAGAATTATCTTCAGTGAAGATTCCCGCTTCCAACTGCGTCCTGGTCACCGTTGAAAGTATGTCTGGTGATGCCCCAGTTAGCTGTGAGATACCAACTTGACTGTCGACCACCATATGGGCCTGACATCCAGGAGTGATGGTCAGTGATGCCATTTCATTTCATAGCAAGACCCCTTTGGTTGTTATTCCTGATACCATTACGGCACAGCAGTACATGGAATATATTCTACACACTGTTTTATTGTTCTTCATGATAAGGCATCCTGGGCTTAAATTTCAGCAAGATAATGTCCGCCTGCATGTAGTGAGAGTTTCTATTGCTTGTTTTTGTACCGGCCAAACCCTACCTTCATCAGTGAGGCCAACAGATTTTCCCCATTATGGGCAGGGCCCTCCAACCAGTTTGGGATTTTGGTACTCTTAGGAGGCACCAGTGGGACAGAATTTGGCATGATGTCTCACAGGATATCCAACAACTCTGTCAATCATTGCCAAGCCAAATAACTGTTTGCATAAGGGCCAGAGGTGGACCAACATGTTACTGATGTCTGACGTGCTCAGTCCCCCCTCCCCCTTGGAGGTTATTTCAGTAAGGTTGATTATGTAAGTTGAAACAAGTATACAGTACTCCTGTAGTGGCCAGTGAGAGAAAATTCATAATGTGAGTTTGTTGCAATATAATTTTTTTCCATTCCTGCCCTGTACTCATCACACACGTATTCTCAGGTCCAACTGTAGTGCTGCAAAGTTGTATTCCACTTATCAGTCAGCATATTATTATAACCTAAAACACAGGTTTTGGAATTAACTAGATTGAAGATGACATTCCCACTAAAACAAGGTGCTGAGCTTGAAAATCTCCTAGGGTTTGCTGCCAGATCCTAAAATCAACGTGGTCCAATATTTCAGCGATCCAACTGTCTGCCATCTTCAGGAGAATGCTGCTACTGCTACTGCTACTGCTACTGCTACTGCTGAGTCCTGCTGAAAACTGATTCCAAGGTTGCAAGTCATTGTCTTATATAGACCTCCCTACTGAACACCATGCACGTATCACAGTTGCTGCCCTCCCAAGATGGGGCTGGTGATGCCGCCCTTAGTATAACACCAGTGGCAATGATACATCACACTCGGAGACTATTTTCAAATACTCAGGCTGGCTGCACTGAACAACGTTCTGTTTTGATGGAGGACAGTATCGGGTTCCACGTCCTAAGGGGAAAAACCGTTGTCTCTTTTAATCAACTTGTCTGTCAACCTAATTTCAGTTGCCTCTTTATAAACACTGTTCCAAAAACCGAAATAGTTGGCAACTGTTGCAGTTTAGTCAAATTTCATTGCATGCTCTTCATTTAAGCAATGTTCTGCAACCAGCGTGTAAAAATAGTCTTTGAGTGCAACATATCGTTGCTGCTGGTGTTCTGCTAAGGGCAGTGCCATCAGTTCAGTCTTGGACAGCAGCAATTGTGATGGACAGCACATGAGCATGCATGGTACAGAGGACTATATAGGGCAATAATTTGTAGCCTTGGCATCAGCTTTCAGCGGGGCTCGGCAGAAGCAGTGTGCTGCTGAAGATGGTGGACAATTGGATCACAAATATTGAATAGTGTTGACTTTAGGATCTGACAGCAAATGCAATGGGACTCTAAAGACTTGTTTTGTAAGGAAAGGCCACAGTCACAAGCTGCTGAGCTATCCATAGGAGGATATGTTTATGCATTACGTTGTACCTCCTCAAATTATGCAGAAGTCATCTTACTTCATGATGTAAAGCTAATTATTGCAATCTCATTACATTTTGTCTTTTCCAGGTATGAAGCCAATAATGTACTCTGTACAAGAAGCTGTTGCTGGACGTTCTGGGTGGGTGCGTGTTGGCACAGACATTTGCTACTACAGAAACAGCTACCAGAATCCTGCTGGAAAATACAGGACTTATCTGACAACAACTTTTTCTCTCAAGTTCCCACATGCAAACGATATCTGCTATATTGCATATCATTTTCCTTTCACATATTCTCGGTTACTGGTTAGTGATACTTATGTTTTGCAGAATTTGTCTATAAATTACATATGTGACTCATTGTGTCTAATTTTTTAGCTTGCCTTCCTTTATACTTTATTACAATCTTTATTTATTACAGAAACAATTGTATAAAAAAGAACCAAGGATTGCCATCCAGGAACTTCTTTATAAGTGGACCTTAGAAATCTTATTAAGAGAAGTGGATGAATGTAGCCGCCATTTTTGTGTGAGGTTTAGAAAAAAATTACTACCATAATATTGGCTTAAAACAGCTGAAAGGAGAGAGGAGGGGGGGGGGGGCGTGTCAAAACTGGATAAGAAATTTGTGGAGTTCAGATAACAGGATCACTTAGCATTTTGATTTGAGAAACTTGCAAAGCTGACAGAAAAATTTAGCTGACATTTAACATTCAAGATTGGGCAAAGTTAATGCTTCATTTTTTGGAGGAGAGATGACAGCTTACAATTGAATGAATGTCGCACTGTACTAAAAAAGAAAGAAAAGAAGATCCAAAATTCATTGAACCTTCTCACCAAATATTCATTTTTCAAAGTCCTTCTCCACTCATTGCTCCATGCCCTTACTTAAGTGTCAGTTCATCACAATGTTCAGCATAAATGATTTATTTGTTGTGACACAAACACTTTAGTTAATAAAAGAATCAAAGGTTTGGTTCTGGGAAAATAGGAAAATAAAGATTATAAATAAAAAACATGAAGTATTAAGTTACTTAGCCTATTTTGTATGGTGCAAGTAAATATTCTAAGGCTTCTCAACAGGCAATTCATTCAAAGTTGTCATCCATTTTAAAGATCCCTTGGGATAATTCATAACAATAGCTGTCTCACCAACATAAGTGAAGAGCGGTGAGAAGCGAGCAGGTATAAGCTGTGCATCACCAATCAGGTGACAGTAACTTTCAGGGAGTATATCTTACCAGAGACAAAGTTGTAGTAGGTAGCGGAATGAGGATCTATAGAATGAATATTACAGCAATCCCATAATTTAGATATGAGCTGAATAATTACTGTAAAGGGAAAGGCAGAATGATTCCACCTGTTAAGTACAGTTGGAGGTTAACATTCAGGTAATTGATGGAAATAAGTGACAGTTTAAAAAGTTCTTATTTTTACTTTGATATAATTTTTGAAACTGACGTGCAATGGCTGCTATCACTGACCAAATGTTGTTTTTGTTTTTACATATCACTTTCAAGTGAAATCACTGCATTTGAACCAGATTTTCCTTTAGACTTCCGTCATTCCGGATGTCCCATGCCATCATGTCATTTGCCATGTTTCCACATTTTTCTCTAATTACAAATTTAAAAGTGCATCTCATATTGTTATCTGATGAACACTTATGTAATAAGTGGAGATATGTAATATCTCCAAAGAAAAAATTCATTGTATTATATCAGGACCTAATTATGACCAATTTACATTCTAGGGACTCCCAATAACAGGAATATGTACAATTCAACTATGAATATGATATTAGCGTGAAATATAATGGTACCTTATTCTGTAGTAAAGCACACACTATCCTTATCATCTGGTGCTGTAACAGCTTTCATAGAATTATTGCATATTTGTCAACATTCATTGTAACAAAGAGAATCTAAAGACTCACACCACAGTCATAGAAATGAAATGGAAATTTCAAACAACGGGGACACCAAGTTAAAATATTAACAATCTTAGGAAAAGGATAGACTGCTTCGTTGTGCCTGTCTGCAACTCACCAGATCATCTTTACAGTGAGTAGCAATCTATCCTTTTCCTAATAGTGTTGCAATAGAAATTTCTCAGTTTCAGATTGTGGATTTATTGCACAAAAGATCCCAGTAATGACAAAGTATTGGGTAACACTCATTTCACAAGACTTTCTGCAAATGTGATATTATTTTGATGTCACACACAGTATCAATAATTGCAGAAATTGCAGTCAACAAGGAAAGAATATGAATGTCGTTTTACTTTCAGACATTTAAGCTGTCCTCCCAGGTTTCTTCTTCCTTGTCATAAATATCTGCTGTTTATTTCAGAACTTGTAGCAATTTCCAAGTGTGTGGTCAGGCAGAAACCTGAGAGGACTGATTAAATGTCTATGAATAAAATGAACAGCAGTAACATTCGTATTCTTTCCTGCTTATGTTCTTTGCTGCTTGTTTTACTCACAGAAATTTTGGATGTCCTCTAGGATCTTGCCATACCACACACTCAGAAATCACCAAATATTTATGTCATCCTTTTTTCTCTGAAATGTAAATAACATCGAATACTGCAGAACATGCGTCTTAGATTCGTAAGAAAGGCCAGGAATGTGTTAATGATGTTAAGATGAAAGAAAAAATATTTGCGTGTAGCAGGATGCGAACCTACTCTTTAAACACGATAAACGATGACGTTCTCCATTAGGCTAGAACTTAGTCATGTGATATTAACCTCCTGTCAAGGTTGTTGTTATATTTCTTGGAGGCTCATATCATTGATGCATTATTATCTGACATTTAATGGCGATTGTGACATTTTTGTGATAAATTTTCAGTGTGCTGTTTCAATGTAAGATATAATACAAATGTGTCTCGTGCTTAGTTTGTAAATAATTGATGATAACAACTTGCTCCAGCAAGAGCATTAACCATTGATAAATCATTAAGTGATATTTAATTATAGCAATAATTATAATAAATCAAACCAAGAATGAAGTGTTCTTATCTAACTGCGATACACATGCATGAAGTTTTGTGGGAGGCCTGTGTCAAACTGTAATGAAAGTCTATAGCTGTTCCTGCAGTTGTTGACGTTGCACTTGATGTCAAAATGGTGTCACATTTGCAGAAAGTCTTTGAAATGAGTGCTACCTCAGATTATTGAGTCCACTGGCAAGAAACTTGGCTTCAGGTAACTACAGAATATTGCTCAAGGTATACTGGGTTGTTGTTCTTCTGTTCTTCCATTTCCAATATTTTCAATTTACCTTTTCTAGGGTAAATGATTGTGAAAGACAGGTCTACTGAATAACTAGACACAATTCCAGCAATTAATGGAGGAGATAAAAAAGACAAAAATGGCAGCTTGGACAGCATAAGTGGTAACAATCATAATAAATTTGGTCTTTTCCCTTAAAAGAGGTTTCCATTAAATGGTTTGTAAAAAATGAAGGAAATAAGGAAAATTAACTTCTCATATAACTTTGTGAAATTGAAGAACCTAAATATGTGCTGTGTATAACAAAACATATTTTAGAAATTAAAAAAAAAAAAGCAACAAATGCACCCAGAGGAGTATGAGTTAGTCTCATTCTATCATTCACATGTGGTTTACTTAAATGGGATTATGAAGGTGAACCTGTAGGGATGTGGAGTGAGCGAATAGACGAGGGTATTTCGGAAAGTAAAGATACACCGTTCGCCAGAGGAACAGAAGATTTTTGGTAAGCAAGTTGGCAACACTGGTGTTAACCTTGAACCATTAGCTTTCTCCTCGTGGTCGTTTGGCAGTTGAACGTAGCTTCTGGTTGGAGTAGGTCATGTTTAAAATGGCTGCGCTGAATCGGAATCGTGCCAAATGCGAAGTGCGCTCTGTCATACGTTTTCTTCATGCAAAAGGACAGCGACCAGCGGATATTCACAGAGAAATTGTTTCTGTTTATGGGAACATTGTGAATCAACTAAATGTAACGAAATGGTCTCATCATGTCGAACAAAGAACAGGTCGGCCATCTGTGATCTCTGATGCCCTTCTACAGAGAACTGAGGAAGCAATTCGTGTGAATAGACGTCTCACATTGAACCAATTGCATCAGATCATACCGGACGTGTCAATGAAAACTCTTTATGATGTTGTGACTGTCAAGTTAGGGTACAGAAAATTGTGTGCATGCTGGGTTCCAAAACTGTTAACGGAAGAACACAAAAAGAAAAGAGTGGGCTTTGCACTAGACTTCCTCACATGCTATGCTGAAGTAGGTGATGAGTTCCTTGATCACACTGTGACAGGTGACGAGACGTGGGTTTATCACCATACACCTGAATCTAAGCAACAATCAATGCAATGGTGCCATTTGAATTCACCAAAAGCCAAGAAATGCAAAACGTCGATTTCAGCAAACAAAATCATGGCTTCTGTTTTTTGAGACAGACAAGGCATTCTTCTGTTGGAATTTATGCCTCCTGTAACAACAATTAATGCTGCTGCATATTGACAGACATTGAAACGTCTTCGAAGGGCAATTCAAAACAAACCCAGGGGAATGCTGACAAGTGGAGTCCGCTTGCTTCATGGCAACGCTCGGCCTCGCACAGTGCTCGTAACAAAGCACTACTCTAACAATTCAGATGGGACATATTGGACCATCCGCCATACATCCTAGACCTTGCACCCACTGACTTCCATTACCAGAAGTCACATCTTGGTGAAAAATCATTCCACTACGACGAAGAGATCAAAGATGAAGTTGAAATGGTGGTTCTGACAATAGGTGGCAACCTTCTATGACTGTGGGGTGCAAAAGCTTGTGCACCAACTTAACAAATGTTTGGATAATGGGGATGATTATGTCGAAAAATAACAAATAATCCAGTTAATAAGATGTAACTGATGTTTTCTAAATAAATGTTCTATTTAAGGACTGCGAGCCGTTGTATCTTTACTTTTCGAAATGCCCTCGTAAATATTAATGGGCAGAAGCAACTACTGCTGGCTGCTTTCATAAAGTATACTAATAACAAATTATGACTAGCACTAATCTACTCACTTTGATAATTAGGAGAATTAGGAGGAAAACATCTACTTTGAAAAATCACTGCACCTTGTCTTACACTTTTCAACTCTTGTTCCAATTTAAAACTTAAATTCATTAATGGAACTTTACGCAGACCACTATCAGCTGTCTGTCTGTGCAAAGTAAAAATCTACCTCTACCTGATAAAAGTATAAGAATTCTCCAGGATTTACATCCGTAAGTCCAAATATTCTTATAAATTGGTGATGGAGTGGCTAATGAGGTATTCCTTACTATGTTTCCAAATATTTGGGATTTTCAGTTTCGTGCCTAATATCTACTGGCAATCTGATACACACTTTTGCATCAGAATATAAAACTGCATTCAGAAACTGGAGAAGTACATATAGTCTATATGAAAATTATTTTTAAGGCGATGGAAACTCCATGTGTGAATATCAAACATGTAGGAAAAGACAGTTGCTACCTACCATCAAGAAGACACATTAAAGTCGCGGACAGGCAGAATTACAAGGCACCTACACAAAACTTTCAGCCGCAGGCTTCATCAGTAAAAGAGAAACACACACACATGCCATTCATACACACGAGCAAGCACACCTGATGCACAAATAACTGCCATCTCCGGCACCTCAGGCCCGAGTGGAGCATTCACACACACAAGCAAGCACACCTCACGCTCAATTGACTGCCAACTCCGGCAGCTCGGGCCCAATGGGACGGCAGCAGCAAATGGCGGGGGGGGGGGGGGGGGGGGGGGGGGGGATAGTAGTATAGGTATAGGGTGGAGCGAGAGAGAAACAGGTGGGGGTGTCAGAGGAATGCTGTCTGGCAAAATGTGCAGGCTCTAGAATGCCAGCAACCACAACATCAGGAGGTAGTGGGGCAGGGGGTTGTGTGGGAGGGGGGGGAGGGGAGGGGGGGGAGATGAGAATGAGGAGGAGACAATAGGACAGAGTGGGTGGAAACTGTTGGGTCGAGGGTATGAGAACATTGTATTACCATAGGTTGAGGCTGGAATAATTACAGGAGCGGAGAAAGTGTTGTAAGGATAACTCTCACCTGCAAAATTCAGAAACACTGCTGGTGGAGGGGAGGATCCAGATGGCTCAGGTAGTGAAGCAGCCATTGAAATCAAGCATTTTAAGCTCAGCAGCATGTTGTGACACAGGGTGGTCTACTTTGCTCTAGACCACAGTTTGACGGTGGCCGTTTATCCTCTTGGACAGTTGACTGGTAGCCAGACCAGTATAGAAAATGGTGTAATGATTGCAGCAAAGCTGATAAATGACATGGCTACGTTCATAGGTGGCTCGGCCCCTACGGAGTAGGATAAACCTGTGACAGGACTGGAACTGCAAGTGCTGGGTGGATGCATTTGGGTAGGTCTGCACCTGGGTCTTCCACAGGGATATGATCCCTATGGCAATGGGTTGGGATTGGGAGTGGCATAGCGATGAACTAAGATTATGTAAGTCTGCAGGATTTTGTGTCTGTTGTCACTAAAGTTAGTCTTCTGGGTTGTTAGACCCTGTCATATTTCCTCTAAAATAATTGATGTTTTGGCCTGTCTGCTGTGATCTTCTTCAGGCTCTGCATTCGGGAGGACAACGGTTCAATCCCGTGTCTGGCCATCCTGATTTAGGTTTTCCATGATTTCCCTAAATTGCTCCAGGTAAAAGCCAGGATGGTTCCTTTGAAAGGGCACGGCCGACTTCCTTCCTTAATCTGATGAGACCGATGGCCTCGCTGTCTGGTCTCCTCCCCCAAACAACCCAACCCCAACTCTTCAGGCTCTTCCGGCGTCCAATATTGCTAGAATACTGTCGGAGACTAGTGTCATGTTTTCTTATAAAGGGAAATTTTCCCGTATTTGTGCTGGAGAAGTGGGAGTACTGGTTAAAATTCTTGTGGCTACCATTGGTGGGCCATCGTCATAGGCTAATATTCCTGCACTTATGCAGTAGAAGGGCATTATTGGTTAAACTCTTGTGGATACTATTGGTGGCCCATCATCAATGGATAGAAAGGTACTATTCCGCATTTAAGCTGTAAAAGGGTTATTGCTTAAAATTCCTCCTACTGCTATTGGTTGGCCATCATCATTGGCTATACACAAAACGGACAGAGCTGGAGAGGGAGAATGTTTACCCAAAATATTTTTGTCCACAGATATGACTTGCAGCGCATTGTTTGTCACTTGCATGCCACTGCCGCATATTCACTTCCTTGATTGGGGGGGGAGCCATGATGGGGAACCCTATAGCCATCCTGTCTACTGAAATTACATGCTTTCTTGGAAATTTCAACCGCTTTTCAGATCTTTTTCCGTCAATGTTTGTGTTCTTAGCCAGCACACATAGCCGGCCGGTGTGGCCGTGCGGTTCTAGGTGCTTCAGTCTGGAACCGCGTGCCCGCTATGGTTGCAGGTTCGAATCCTGCCTCGGGCATGGATGTGCGTGATGTCCTTAGGTTAGTTACGTTTAAGTAGTTCTGAGTTCTAGGGGACTGATGACCACATATGTTAAGTCCCATAGTGCTCAGAGCCATTTGAACCAGCACACATATGTTTTTAAAATTGATGTGAGAGCCACAGTTCTCATGATGTTCCACTACAGCCGATTTTACACTTTGTTTTGGCTGCGTGTGCCATTTTTGTTTTGTAATGCGTTCTTTAGCAGTTCTTGCCATTTTGCCTACATACACTTTGCCACAGCCACATGTCACTTGATAGATGCCTGCATTGTGGAGGCAATTGTAGTGTCCCCAGAATTTTACGAAAGTCTGGAGACACTTGTGTTCCAGCCGTTTCGAACACGCGTTATTTTAAAGCAAGGCATAAGGATGAGCATGGGATACTGCACCCATTTATTGTTTCTGCAGGCAAAACTGGAAGGGAGATAATTCGTCGGCACTGGCAAGTGTTCAGCGCGACCTGCCAAGAATAAGCAAATACGGCCCGGAAGCTCCGTGACTGGCTGCAAAGAGTAATATAGCCCTGTATTGTTAAAAGCAAATGGAGAGACTCGAAATAATGACTGTTTATTAGGCGTTGAACTGCTATTGAGAGTACATGGACTGGACGTGGATAATCAGCCACGATAAAATCTTATGTATTAATTGTGTTCAAAAATGTGTAATTATCTGATTCTGGGTGCCCGTAATGTGTGGGCTTACGTCATAAAGTTTAGTTGTTTTTTTGTACAAAGTGGAAATAAATATGTTCTGGTGCATTGAATGATATTCCAAGAGTAGCATATTTTTTAAATAAGAAGAGAGAGAGCGAGAGAGTGAAAATTTCCCCCTCCTAGCAGTGAAAACTTCAGAGAAGCGTCCGGTGCTAGCAGAAGACATCGGCGCTGCAAGAAAGCAGAACCAGCATTCTTCTACAAGTAAGTCCACGAAAATGCTTAAGCTGTATAGAGAGAGCTTAACATTACACCGGGCCACCACACATTCAGGTGCATCCATTTTTCATCGAAAAAAATCTTTTATTTTATTTTGACTAAAGAAAAATGTCTGGATACCATTTTTCTTTAGAATTCTGCTTTTGTGGTCAGTGACCCCAAAAACAAACGGTAACCTAACAGAGTGAGAAGGTGGTTCCTCATCATTCTTATGAGCGTGATTAACTTTCCACCTAAAAGCCCTGTCGATTGAACAAGGAGGACACTGAAAGCAAATGGCTATGATAGTTGTTCAATCGACAGGGCTTTTAGGCAGAATATTAATCACACTAATAAGAATGACGAGGTTGCCTTCACACTCGTTTCTGGGGTCACTGACTGTATAAGCAGAATTCTAAAGAAAGATGGTATCTGTGGTGTCACCGCCAGACACCACACTTGCTAGGTGGTAGCCTTTAAATCGGCCGCGGTCCGTTAGTATACGTCGGACCCGCGTGTCGCCACTATCAGTGATTGCAGACCGAGCGCCGCCACACGGCAGGTCTAGAGAGACTTCCTAGCACTCGCCCCAGTTGTACAACTGACTTTGCTAGCGATGGTTCACTGACAAAATACGCTCTCATTTGCCGAGACGATAGTTAGCATAGCCTTCAGCTACGTCATTTGCTATGACCTGGCAAGGCGCCATGTTCAGTTACTATTGATATTGGGAATAAGGTACAGTCAAGAGCGATGTTCACCATTTATGGATTAAAGTTAAGTATTCCACCAGCTACGTCCGTTTTTCTAGATTCTAATTTCCTTGACCTGTTTCCAGACCTCACGCCAGCCTGCGTGAGCTAAAACGCGTGCCTTTCGGCTTCCTCTAATAATACGGTGTTGGCTCTCCTGCCAACCCACAACAGTATCCAGACATCTTTCTTGGCGTGTGGCTGTGGCAAAGTGTATATAGGCAAAATGGGAAGAACTGTTAAAAAATGCATTAAGAAACACAAATAGCACATGCTGCTAAAATGAAGTGTAAAATCAGCAGTAGCAGAACATCATGAGAACTGTGGCTCTGTCATCAGTTTTAATAATGTATGTCTGCTGACCAAGGAAAGAAACATTTATAGAAGAAAGGTTCAAGAAGCGATTTAAATTGCCAAGAATGCATGTAATTTCAATAGAGAGGATGGCTATAGGGTTCTGATATTGTGGCACCCCTCCCCTCCCCTCCCCCCCCTCCCACCAAGGAAGTGAATGTGTGGCCACGGCGTGTGAGCGACATAATCAGTGCGCTGTAAGTTACCTCAGTGGACAAAAAAATTTTGGGTGAACACTCCCCATCTTCAGCTCTGTCCCTTTAGCATATAGCCAGTGATGAGATCCAACCAATAGCAGTAGGAGGAATTCCAAGCAATAACCCTTCTCCATCTTAAGTGTGGAATAGTACCTTTATATCCAAAGATGATGGGCCACCAATAGTATCCACAAGAGTTTAGCCAATAATACCCCTTTTCTGCATAAGTGCAGGAATATTAGCCTATCGCAATGGCCCACCCATGGTAGCCACAAGAATTTTAACCTGTACTCCGACTTCTCCAGAACAAATGTAGGAAAACACCCCTTTATAAGAGTGGTCTCTGACAGTGTCTAGCAATAGTGGACACCAGAAGATCCTGAAGAAGATTGCAGCAAAGGGGTTAAAATGTTGATTATTTTAGAGGAAATAGGATGCGGCCTAACAACCCAGAAGATTTTAACTTTTGTGACAATGGCCACAAAAGTCTGCAGACTCACGTAATCTTAGTTTATCCCTATGCCACTCCCAATCCCAACCCATTGCCACAAGGATCATATCCCTGCGGAATACCCAGGTGCAAGACCTACCCAATACATTCACCCAGCACTTACAGTTCCAGTCCTGTCACAAGTTTATCCTACTCCGTAGGTGCCGACACCTGTGAAAGTAGCCATGTCATTTACCAGCTCTGCTGCAATCATTGCACCATTTTCAGTAATGGTGTGACTACCAATCAGCTGTCCACCAGGATAAACAGCCACTGCCAAACTGTGGCCAAGAGCAAAGTTGACCACCCTGTGGCACAACATGCTGCTGAGCACAAAATGCTTGATTTCAATGGCTGCTTCACTACCCACCCAACTGGAGCCTCCCCTCCACCACCAGCTTTTCTCAATTGTGCAGGTGAGAGTTATCCCTACACCACATTCTCCACTCCCATAATCATTCTGGCCTCAGCCTATGGTAATATGGTGCCCTCACGCCCTCGACCCAGCAGAAGGTTCAACCCCCTCCCCCCCCCCTTGTCGTATCATCTCCTCCCCATTCTCATTTCCCAGCCTCTTTGTTTGTCTCTCTCTGCCAACACACCTGCCCTTCTTTCGCCCCCTCCTCTCCTTTTTCATTCCTTTTTCCTCCACAATCCTGCCCCACTACCGCCCAATGCTGCACTTATTGGCATTCTAGTCCCTGTACACTACACCAGTGTGTGTTCCTCCCCTCCCTCCTCCCGTTCCTCTGTTCCCCCCCACCCATACACTACTACCCCTCCCTCTCCCATCCAGATTGCTGCTGCCATTCCACGTGATAGTTGCATTTGCGCCTGAGCTGCCGGAGTTGGCAGTAATGTGTTCATGAGGTGTGCTTGCTTATGTATATGAATGGTGCGTGTTTCTCTTGATGAAGGCTGTTGCTGAAAGCTGTTGCTGAAAGCTTTGTGCAAGTGTATTTTAATTGTGCCTGTCTATGACTTAATGTGTCTTCTTTACAGTAAGTAGCAACCCATCTTTTCCTACACTGTGGAAAGTTACTTATACTTTTAATATTGTGGCTGTGAATAACAGTTCATCCTTAACTCAGTCTTGTTATTAACCACAAATACCATTGAGGGGGGGGGGGGGGGAGGGGGGGAGTCATGTATTGGCACAAAGTGTGTCGATTTTGAAGTTCCTGAAGGCATTGGGTTATCAACTTTACACATATTCTTACTGCACAATTCTGTAGGATAAATACTTTTTGGGCATAAGCTCAATGCCCCAGAAGATTAAACCATAGGACAGATCTATAATTGAAAATATGCAAATACGGTAGCAATCCTTTCTGTAGATCAGTAACAGGGAGAGAGATTTCTGATTACTATCAGGCAGAACTGAGGTTCTTTTTTTATAAAATTATCTACGTGCTGCTGCCACCTCAGTTTATTATCCACATGGAGACTCAGTAACTTCACACATGCACCTCATCTAGGATATCCCCATTGATTTCTACTTCTGGTGCCAGTAAGTTATTTTTATGTAAAAAATTGTATAATATGATGACGTAGTGGAAAAATTTTTACAATATTGCTTATAGTGCATTTTAAAGTCTTGACTGAAGCTAGTCCTCCTGCTGCTGCATGCATTAATCCCAGATGTTTTTCTCGTCTTCCAGTGTAATTTTCGTTTTGCCAGTTTTAAAGGAAAAAGTGGTTTCATAATGTTGTAAGAGTGTGTTTAAGAAATAATTAAATTTAATACTTACTGTGTGTCCTCCATCAACTTCTTCCCATTTCTCAGCCTATAAATTCTCCCTACATAATGTAGCTGCCTCAACACTTAAATGTGCTGTGGGATTTCGTGTTTCCCCAGTTGATAGCTCAGCAGATATTTTTGACAAACGTTCTTAGACTGTAGAAAAGGGAGCTCTTGATGTGAAAGGGGTGACAGCTGTCAAAGTGTAGATAATATTATATAGGGAATGGTTTCATATTGGCTACAGTTTGGATGTGGGCTTCAGTCATCAGGAGGTCAATGTCAAGGTGGTACCTTTGGATTTTTCAAAACAACAAGGTGAATTGGAGTTAAGAAAAAGAGTTAAACTATTGTAGGAAGAATAGTATGTAGTGCTTCCTTACAATGAGTTTGTACTACAAAGATGCTATCAATAAATATATACTTTATGGTCCTGTCGGCAGCATTAAATATTTCAGTTCCCGAAGGTAGGTACATGTTAACAATTGTCTCATAATTTTATAGAACTGCTATCTTGTATGTTTCCAAGTCTCTTACTGAAGTGCAGTACTCAGAGCTGTCCAAAGCAGTAATCATTTAAGTCAATGACAAGCAATTTTTCCACATCTTTTATGTCCAAACACTCCCCGTTCCGCACAATACACCTGAAATAACGTGAAACTTACTTGTATCCATGTAGCTGCAACTGTTAAAGTTCTGCAACCTGTGTGTGAGTGTGTGTGTGTGTGTGTGCGTGTGTGTGTGTGTGTGTGTGTGTGTGTGTGTGTGTGTAGGCTGTTGTTGTTTTTGTTGTTGTGTGTTTTCTGCTTCTGACAAAAAACTCTGAAATATTTCTGACATTCTTGCTCATTGTGCCTCCTTTGTGTGGTGAGTTGCAATCTATCCTTTCCGTATTGTTACTATATAACATAAAATAAATATGAGCTCCATAATAAAGGATTTGTCTGACTGTGAGGGTCAAATGGTGGCATTAAGGCATCCCCACCTATCAAGTTTAGCTGAGATCAGAAAAACACAGTTTGACAGGAACATAAATTCTGACTTCATACTTCACCAAAGACTCACAGTGGGTGAGAAATTTAATTATTTGCTAAAAATTTTCTTACAGCATAATGAGTCTAGGTTACATTTGGAAGAAATCTGGTACCATTATGGTGGAAGCTGAGAGAAAGCATGGCTAATATCTGAGATCTTGAGCCATGAAGAGGAGGAACCATTTTTATGCAGTGGATTAAGCTCTAATCAAGACCTAAGAATCCACTACACCTACATGCGCATACATACTCTGCACCACTTCATGATGTGTAGCAGATGATATCCTGTACCATTACACTACCTTTTCCACTCGCAAATAAAGTGAAGAGAAAAAAGTCTGTTTGCTTCCTTATGAACCTTAATTTCTTGTATCTTCATGGACCTTATGCGAAACATATGTTGCCGGCAGTAGAATCATTCTCCAGTCAGCTCCAAATGTCAGTTCTCTAAATTTTCTCAGTAGTGTCCTTTGAAAAGGATGTCGCCTCCCCTCCAGGGATTACCATTTGAATTCTCAGAGCATCTTTGTAATAACTGCATGTTGTTCAAACATACTGGTGAGAAATCTAGCAACCTACCTCTGAATTTCTTTGATGTCTTCCTTTAATCTGGCCTGTTGGGGATCCCATACCCTTGAGCAGTACTCGGGAATGGGTCACACTAGTGTTTTGTATGCAGTCTCCTTTACAGATCAACCACACTTTCCCAAAATTCTCCCAATGAACCTAATTCAACCATTTGTTTTCCCTGCCACAATCATCACATGCTCGTTCCATTTCACATAACTTTGCAACATTATATCCAGGTATTTCAATAGTGTGACTGTGTCAAGGAGGAAACTAGTAATGTAATGTCCAAACATTATAAGTTTGTTTTTCCTTCTCATCCACATTAACTTACATTTTTTTTTTACATTTATAGTTAGCTACCATATATCACACTGACTAGAAATTTTGCCTAAGTCATCTTGTTTCCTCCTAAGTCACTCAACTTCAAAATATTCCCATACACTACAGCAAACAATCACAGATTGTTGCCCACCTTTGTCTGCTAGATGATATATGTATACAGAAAATAATACCTGTTCAATCGCAGTTCCCTGGGGCACTCTTGATGGTACCCTTGCCTCTGATGAACACTAATCATCGAGGATAACATTTGGGTTCTGTTACTTTAGAAGTCTGCAAGCCACTCACTTATCTGGGAGACTATTCCATGTGCTCATGCCTTCATTAACAGTCTGCAGTGTGGCCCCATGTGAAATGCTTTTCAGAAATCTAGAAACATAGGCTCTGGCTATTTGCCCTTCATCCATAATTCACATTATGTCATGTGAGAAAAGAGCAAGCTGAGTTTCACATGAGTGATGCTTTCTAAAACCATGCTTATTAATGAACATAAGATTCTTGATATCAGGGAGAATATGTTCAAGAATTCTGCAGCAAACCTATATGAAGGATATTTGACTGTAATTTTGCAGGTCCACCCTTTTACCCTTCATACATATACTTAGAAAGTGTCTGCAGAGAGATTTTGTGCTGGGCGAGATATTTATGTTAAATGCAAGGTAAATATGGGCCTAGTGCCATAGAATACTCATCGAAAAACCGAGTTGGGATTCCATCTGTAATTGGTGACTTATTTGTTTGCAGCTTTTCCTGTTGTTTCTCTACATCAGCAATGCTTATTATTATGCCATTCATATGGTGTCTGTTCGTGGTCAAATGACAGTATGTTTGCACAATTCCCCTGCATGAATGATTTCTTAAGTGTGAAATTTTTGCTATGTTCAGCTGCCACACCAGAATGGTCAATGAGTATCTGGGTGGAAGCCTTAGACCTACTTAATGATTTTACATAAGACCATAATTTTCTCATATTCTTGGCCAGATTTTTTGTTAAGGTATGATGGTGGTGGTAGTTGCATGCTTTGCACAAAGATCTTTTCACAGATGCTCGAATCTCTGATAACCTTTGCCTGTTGTTAATTTGTGCAGTCTCTTTTGAACTGAGAGTTCAACAGCCTTTGCTTCCTCAGCATTTTCTTAATTTCGTTGTTAAACAGTGGTGTGTCTTTTTTGTCATTAATCCACTTTCTAGGTACACAGTTCTTCAGACTATGATTGGCAATCCATTTAAACTTTGCCCATGATTCCTCTGCATCCATCTCACTGGAACTATGTGGTATTAGTTCATTGTCTAAGTGAGATGCCTTGCTAATTTGCTCTTTCTGGCAAAAATACTCTGCTAGCTTTCTTGACAGCATTACTAACTTTTGCAACCATAATCGCTATGATATCATGATTACTAATTCCTCTCTCTGTACTGATGCTGTCGATAATGCTTAGCCTGTTTGTAGCTATGGGGTCTAAAATATTTTCGTCGGATATCGGCTGCCAAATTAGTTGCTCAAGAGAGTTGTGGAAGACATGTTCAAAGTACTTCACAAGAGTGTGTGTCTGTATCCTCTGTAGTGAATCCACAGATGCCCCAGTCTGTACCCTATAGGTCAAACCTGTCTCCAGTTAGTGTTGCATGATCTAGGTATTTATGCGCTACTGGCTGTAGATTTTCCTTGAATGACTCTATAACTATCAGAGTGAAATCGAGTAGCTGGTAGAAACATCCAACAATTTACTTGGTTTCACATAGACCAGTTATACATGACCAGATAACTTCACCATCACACTAAACTTCAATCGCAATAGCCAATATTTTTGTTAACTGCAATGAACATTCCTCCTCCTATGACATCTGATATGTTTTTCTGATATACATTCCATGGCCCGCTAAATATCTCAGACCGTTCTGCTTAGGTTTCAGCCAGCAATGAGGCCCAAGAATAATTTGAACATGAGAACTTACCTGGAGGGCAGGAAGTATTTTATATGATTTTTATAAAAATTTTATTTCAGTACCTAGCTTTATATCCATCGGCTTTGGCCATGTACGTGAATGTCACATATATTGCGCACATCTCCTCCTTGCTTCTCTTTGGTGGGTTGTGCTTGGCTACCATGGGGCCCAGCCTTTGCAGTACCTTTTCCTTTCTGTGCTGCATGTCCGTCATCTTGATAGTCCCCCCTCCCCTTGGGGAACATGTCTCATGTCTGGGACTTTTTGGGAATGTGTTCTGCATTTTCAGTTCTCTCCACTGTTTTTTTTTTTTTTCCCTTTTTTTTCTTTGTTCGTTCAGCTTCTATCCTTCCTCTGCTTTGGCATTGAGGTTCCTCTTTTTCTTCTTCCTTCCTGTGCGCTCCTGAAGGCTGGCCCACGTGTCTGATGCGTAACCGGTGACTAGGTAATGCATAATTTCCAGCCCCAGGTTGACAGGTAGGGTTTGCATGTACCCCTGGTACAGGCCAGGCCCAGGAAGTGGTGACTGCCTGAGCTGTTACCTTCCCAAATTGCCAATTGGTCCTTTGTCAGGTGTCCAGGAGGTGTGACCTGAGGTATGAACATTCACGTTAGGTGGGCGTGCCCCCTCTGACGGGGTAGTCCCCAGTTTGAAGGAGTGTGTGAACAGAAATGCTGGTGATAATGAGGAATTTTCTTGCAGTCAGCCAGTTATCTTCTTCACAGTCAACATGTACCAAATGTAAATGGAATGAAGCTCGTGATTCAAAGACCCTCCCAGCTGCACCAAGGTCCCTCGTGGTTTCACTTACTGAAGACGCTCAGTCCTGTGCAACAGTAAATCCACTTATTATTCAGAAAGATATTGATGCAATTGCTGCTGCTGTGAAATCCAGCTCTCGTTTGCGCAATGGCACTTTGCTTTTGGAGACGACTTCTGATTCTCAAGCACAAAAACTGCTTGCAGCTTTGCACCACCATAATTATCCTGTTTGTGTTGAGGCCCATCGTGTACTGAATTCTTTGTGTGGTTTCATTTACATTATGCTGCTCGGTGGTCTGAGCCAGGCAGGCCCTGATCAGGGTGTCATTACAGCCCATAGGGTGATGGAAAAGGTGGATGCACCCTTAATGCCCACATGCACTCTTTTTCTTATGTTTGACAGAATAGTGCTTCCGTTCACAATCAAAGCAGGCTATGGAGTTATCACAGACCAACCGGACATTCTGAACCCAATGTGCTGCTACCAGTGTCATTGTTACAACACTACTCGAATGTCATGTTGACACCCAGTCAAGAGTGTAGCCTGTGGTAGGGATGCTCACAGGGTGATGGACTGCCTCCTTCTCCCCATTGTGTCAATTGCAATGGCGACCATGCAGCCTCCTCCTGAGATTTCCCCATGTATCTCATTGAGTGGGCCATCCAGGAAATCTGGGTGAATGAAAAAGTACATTACCCTGTCGCTCATAAGTTGTTGGCTAGTGGGAAACTCTGTGTTCTACCATCCAGAATTTACAGTACTGTTGTTGCTTCATCTCGCTCCACAGAGGACATGGCCATGCAGACATGTGTCTTCAAATTCAGAGCCGCATTTGTAAGATCGCCAATTATCCCCGTCTCCTCCTCCAGCTGTGCTACAAGCCACCAAATTTTCGCCTCAGGGGGAAAAGTCACCTGCTACACTACCGGCTGACCAGATTGGATGGAAGGAATACTCCCGCGATGACTTCTTACATCCCTCCAGCCAACAAACATCTGACTTGTCATCTACCACCTGCAAAGGTTCCAAGAAATCAGAGGCAAACAGTCTTTTCCTTAACTGACTCGGAGATCCTCTTCAGTGGTGTCGCCACATGATATCCTCACGCGGCCAACCTCCACGTCACCAGTGCACACTGCCAGCCATTTTTCTGCCTTGGTCTCTGCAGAGCGACAGAGGGAGAATGCTGATGCATCTGTAGATCTCATGGAGCAGGATCCTCCACCCTCTGGAGCTCTCCCAGAACCCGTCCCAGAGGTGCCCTCTTGACTGACCTCCTCAATCAACTTAATCTCATCTGCCTTAACAGGGGAGCACCCATATGCCTTTCAGACTCCATGCGCACCTATTCCCTTTTGGACCTCTCCTTCTGCACTGCCCAGCTTGCCCATTGTCTAGCATGGTCCATTCCCTCTGACAGGTACTCAAGTGACAATTTCCCATATGCTACCCATTTGCTGATTCCTACACCACCTATGTGCGCACGTAAATGGCAGCTGTCTAAGGCTGACTGGAGGCTTTACTCCTACCTGGTGACCTTTGACAACAACATTTCCCCCAGTTGTGATGACTGGGTAGACTACCTTACCAACATTATCCTTACCCTCACAGAACATTCCAAGTCTCTTATTTCATCTTTACCACACTGTGTTCTGGTTCGTTGGTGGACTGGGGCATGCTGTGATGCAGTTTGCATGCGGAGGCATGCTCTCCACATTTAAACCATCATCCTAAGATGGCAAACTGCAGTCATTAGAAACAGTTGCATGTGCGGTGTCACTGTGTTCTTTGGGATAGCAAGAAAGCTAGCGGGATTTCATTTACTAGTTCTTTTAACAGTTCCACTGTCGTCCATCATGTGGGCTGATGGCTCTCTGGGGCTAAGGTCCATTCCCCAATTTCTGGCCTGGCCGTAGCAGATGATGTTGTAATATCTCCAACATCTTGGGCCATTATTTTGCAGAGATTTCGAGTTCCCCCACTATTGCTCTGCCTTCCTCCATCAGAAATGAGTGGATGAGACTCAGCGTGACACTCTGCTCTTCTCAGAATTGTCAGAATTAGAATGCCGCCATTACTATGATGGAGCTATTTTATAGACGATGTTCACATTCACATGCTGCAGAACCTTTTCCTTGCGAGCAAGCACTTTCTCTTTCATACGTACAATTGCATCTGAGCAGAGGGCACATTTCCCAGACACTGGCGTGAAGCCACTGTCATACTCATACCTAAGCCCAGTAAGGACAATCCTTTTAGCTACTGCCCCATTTCTATCACCAGCTGTGTTTGCAAGGAGATGGAATGTATGATTCATGCCTGGCTGGTATGGTGGCTCGGTCTCACAGTTTACTAACAACTGTACAATATGGATTTTGAGTGTGCCGTTCTGCAGTTGACCATCTTGTACTTTGTCAACGCAGGTCATGAATGGCTTTTCTGTAGAAATAATATATTGTGGCCATATTTTTTGATTTGGAGAATGCCTACGACACCTGCTGGAGGACTGGTATCCTTGGTACTCTCTACACGTGGGGGGTTCCGAGGTTGCATGCCCAGTTTCCTTCAAGAATTTGTAAGAGTCCTAGTTTTTAAGGTATGTGTGGTTTCTGCCCTGTCGGACACCTTTATCCAGGAAAACGGTGTGCATCGGGATTCTATCCTGAGCACAAGCTCTTTGCTATCGCCATTACCCCTGTTATGGCTTGTCTCCCACTGGGCATCTCTGGCTCCCTTCTTGTTGATGATTGTGCCACCTATTGCACTTCACCACAGTGAACATCGACAATGGCTTTCGCTTTTCCACTGACAAAACCATTTATATGAATTTCTGGTGGTGTAATTGGTTTCTTCCATCATCTTTTTGCATCTTGGGCCTGCTGCTCTTCTGGTCATTGAAATCACATAATTCCTGGGGCTCATGCTTTATAGGAAACTTTCTTGGTCCTGCCACATGTCTTACCTGGCCACCCACTGTACCCGGTCCCCTCAATGCCCTGTGTGTACTCAGAGGTACTTCCTGGGGAAAGGATCAGACCACCCTCCTGCTTTTGTACCAGTCCCTTGTCCATTCAAAACTAGACTATGAGTGTTTCACTTATGCATCTGCATGTCCATTCATCTTATGCCACCTCAATACAATCCACCATTATGACATCCATTTAGACACTGGTGCCTTTTACCCTAGCCCGAATGAGTCTGTATGCAAAAGCTGCCAAACTACTGCAGATTTTCTCCTCAGCAGATATGCATGCCATTTGTCGGTCATGCCTGGCCAACCGTCCTAAACCTTCTCCTTCGGTGATTCCTTTGATCGCCAGTATGGGTTACATCCCTCTTCTGTTACCTGCTGCAGTTTGCTTTCGGCTATTGCTCCGAAGACTTAACTTTAGGCTACCTGCCACTTTCCAATGAGTGTAAACCGTTCACGACTTTGGCTTTGTGTGCCAGCCCATGTTCATCTTGGACTTCTCATTTCCTAAGGACACTATTCCAGTCTAGCTCTATCGCCATAAGTTTCCCTACCCATGTGCGGAACACTGCGATAGTGCCTTCATGTACATTGATGGCTCTCAGACTACCCATGTTGTTGGGTGTTCCTACATTATTGGCACCGATGCTTTTTGATGTCGGCTTCTGGAACACTTCTCAACATTTACAGTGGAGCTCTTCACCCATTATCAGGCCATGCAGTACATCCGATGACACAGGCTTTTAAATTGTGTCATTTGCTCCAACTCTGTCAGTGCTCTTCAGAGCCTCGGTGTGCTGTACACTGTCCATCCCTTAGTGCAACGGCTCCAGGAAAGCTTTCACTTGCTCGCCATTGATGGAGCCACTGTGATGTTTATGTGGGTCCCTGGTCTCTCAGGTCTCATGGGCAATGAGGCCACTGACACTGTTGCCAAGGCTGCTGCAGTTCTTTGATCCTTGACCCACTAGTTCTTCCATTCCCTCAGATGATCTCTGTGTTGCCATCTGTCAGCAGATAATGTCACTACAGCATCACCACTGGTCTTCCCTTCATGGAAATAAGCTCCGAGGAATTAAACCTACCCCAGTGGTTTTGACCAACCACCTCTTGGCCCTCTCACTGCAAGGAGATTGTTTTAGCTAGGTTGCGCATTGGACACTGTGTTTTTAACCATTGCCATTTCTTAAGTGGTGATGCCCCATCATGTTGTGCTAATTTCCTCAACCATTGACTGTTCACAATTTCCTGATATACTGCTCTTTTTTTAACCACTTCTGTTCTCATTTATGTCTGCCATCTGAGTTATCGCCTGTTTTAGCAAACGACACATGGGCTGTCGTCCACATTTTACTTTTTGCCCGTCATAGCAATATGGCAAAGAACATTTAATCTTTAGTTCAGGACCTCCATTGTCTCTATGGAGTATTTCATGACTCTTTCTCCAAGTCCATGATTTTAGGTGTCTTTCCTTCCGTTGATTGGGCTTAATGTGTAGTTGTTTTTAATTCCTTTTTGGTCTTCGTGTCTGTTTTTCTGACATGGGCATATATGACCATAGTTGTTTTTGCACCCTAAAACAAAACAAAACAAAACAAACAGAGAATCATTGGTTAACTGTTTGTACATGCACTGGCTAATATAGCACACATCTGTACTAATGAAGAATACATAGCTATGGTGGCTGTTTATGGCTTCTGTGATGGTAGTGTTCTTGGTGCTGTTGAAGAATATCATTGGCAGTTTTCGACATTTTAAAATCCTGGTTGCAGAGTTGTTTCTCTGAGTTTTCAGCACATTGTGTGAAACAGAAACAGGCATTTTTCCAAGTTTACTTTTTTCTGATGTGTAGTTGAACAACCTATGCTGGAACAGCTACACATTACTGAGCTGCTGCAGTGTATGCTACTACCAGCAAATGGTGTCTTTCTGCACTGATGAAACCATGCTGAGACAGAATGGAATCAACAACACAACACAATAATCATTGATGGCCACAGGAAAATCTGCATGCTATAGTGGAAACCAATTTCCAAGTTAATTTTTTGATCAATGTTTGGTGTGGCGTGATGGGTAACATGTTGATAGATCCAGTCATTTTAAAAGAATGAATGATTGGAGAAAATAATGGAATACGCTTATAACAGGTTAACACGATACAACATAACCATTAATGGTACCAAGAATCATATTATTTTATCTGAAACAAATGAAAACAATTTACAGGTACAAGAAGTAGAGATAAGTATGCACACACTGGCTGAGACACCATGTTTGAAGTTCCTCGACATCCAAATGGGTGATAAAGTGCAATTCTACCAACATGTGGGTAAGTTGATTGATGTAGACAGTTGTACCTAATTTGCAATTGGAATGTCTCTCACTGCCTTGACTTATATATGGCGCTGGTAACATACTGCCACACAATACTGTCCTATGGCATAATCCAGAGCACTGCAGGTAAATTCAAAAATGTATTCTATACAAGCATTCAGTAAGTACATTGTGACAAGATGATTACAGGACATCCTGCAGAAGGCTCTTCTAGAGATCTGCGATTTCTTGCACTCGCATGCCAGTACAAATATTTCCTTATATTTTTGGTTAGTAACAAAAGGGAAATTTAGACCAGCTGTGCAATTCACAATCACAATATTATAAATAAAAATGTCTGTGTAGACTATCCTTTACTATCTAGGGTTCTGAATGTGGTTTTATTTTCTGTGATGCTAATGTCCATAACAGCCAGTAGGCATCAGATATGGAAGTGAAAATCCTCAAACATTAAAAGAAAAGAAAGGAGAGGTATGAGAATACCTAATTAGCCACTCTTGATATTTTATCAGAATATTTGGACTCTGAAATAAGTTCTGTGTATCCCTAATATTTATAATAAACAAACAATAGAAACTCTGATAGGAAAAGATACAATTGCTGTTTACCGATAAGAAGGCATGTCAAGTTGCAGCCAGCAGTTGCAACTTGACGCGTCTTCTTTACGGTAAGTAGCAATCTATCTTTTCCTACATTGTTAATATTTAGACTAAATGCATATGCCAGTATGTAGTGATTGGTGCAAACTTATGTAAATGTTTCATTTAAAGTATTACATAAAAACGGTAGTTGAGTAGTGCAGTAGAAAAAGCTCTGACCCTACTTTTTTCTTAACAGTAGTAGTTTTCCTCCTAATTTACTTGTATAAAAGAATCTAGATCTAATTCTCATAATTTCCTGTGTGAGCAGATTAGCACTAGTCATAATTTGTTGTTAGTATACTTCACAGAGCCAATGACCTTGCTGCAGTGGTAACACTGGTTCCCATCAGATCACCAAAGTTAAGCACTGTCGGGCTGGGATGGGTGACCGTCTGGTCTTCCAAGCCGTGTTGGCAAACGGGTTGCACTCAGCCCTTGTGAGGCAAACTGAGGAGCTACTTGACTGAGAAGTAGCAGCTCTGGCCGTGGAAACTGACGTATGGCCGGGAGAGCAGTGTGCTGACCACATGCCCCTCCATACCCGCATCTAGTGATGGCTATGGGCTGAGGATGACTCGACGGCCAGTTGGTACTGTTTGGGCCTTCATAGCCTGTTCATGACGATTCCAGTTTTTATACTTTACAGAAGTAGCCAACAGTGAGTAATGTGTAACTAGATTCATTCCGTAAATGCCATCAAAAGGAGAGCTTCCAGAAATGTAGAACATGAGTTACCAATCAACAAATGAGTGCTGTTGTGGATCAGCACATTTGATTTAAACATTGCAGCACCATAACAACAATGCTTTGGCAATGTACAGTTTCTTACCTTCTTCATCATTTGTTGCTAAATTTTATTCTTATTGGCATTGTTTCAGGGAAGTTATGTTAGTATGCCCACTGGCATTTCTTCCTTCTGAACTTTATCTTCTACTGTGAACACTGTCGTAGAAATCCATCCTGCTGCATAAGACTTTGTAGGATTGTTGAAATAAGTGTCCTTAGACTTTGTCTTATGACAGATTTCTCTGACAGATTTCTCTGCTGCTAGAATATCAACTCTTGAAAATGGATAAGAACCACAATGAATATGTTAGTAAGGTTGATATAACCATCACAGCATTTTGTTCTTGTGCTGTACTACGTATCTTGCTACAGGATTCTTGATGAAACTCATGTTTCGTATCCTTTCATTCGTGATGCTTAGGCCGCAAACAGAGAATGTTAAGTGAATTTTATTCAGTTTGAGTATTTGAGGAATGTCTATTTACTAAAGATTTTAGAATGGAAGGAGTAACAAATATTATAGTGTTCTGCAACTTCACACTCTACTAAAAATAAATGAAACCTCTAATGTTGATACACCTGCACGACTGTCAATTGATGCATATGCAAGTGTTAATATGATAAGTTACCAGGAATTCCACAGCTTTACTTTTGTAGCTTCATTAATCTGTTACATATTGATATCATTTGGTCTTCATAGTATTGGAAATAGCTGTTGGCAATATCAGTTATCTTATTGTTCTTGCAAATATGCTGAAGTTTTTCTTGTTGACATAGCCTGAAACATACTTTCTGGCCAGTGGGTTATCTATTAAATTGTTGTGCATATCCAGTTAAAGTAGTAGTGTCACTCTCAGTTGTATAGTAGAAAAGCTAAATAATAAGTTGAATTGTGCAAATCCATTCATCATCTGTAGTTAAGAGGACAGAGAGACAGAAAAATGGGTAAAAGACTAAATACTGAAGAAAACACATCCATGAATGTGCTGTAGAATTGTAAATAGTGCAATATATGAATGACATGGGATAATTCAGTGACTTCAACATTACATCACATTTAAATCTCACAGCATTGTGTATCTTAGTATGAAAGTAAAATTCATATTTCTTTATTTGGTTTGCATTTCCTTTAACTTATTTGAGAACTGCCAAAAGTAGACATGTATGTGTTTCTCAACTCAAATTGCACAAAATTAATGTTCAGAAACTGAATGAAATGTGAAGCAGTGTTCTAGTACTCTGCTCTTTTTCTATGATATGACACAAAATGTTTACATAAGTTCACTGTTGTATACACACATACACAGATTTGCATCTACAGGAGTCCATAATACAAAAAATAGCAACAGACCCCTTTAATTGTAGAGGAATTAAGTTGTTGACAGGCACACAAAAAAGAATGGAAACTTGCTAACTTTCAAATGAATCCTTTAATGAGCTAGATTACACACACAAGTGCAGCTATGTTGTGCCGGCTGACTACACAGTGTCAGTGTAGAGGTGTGGTGAGGTTGAATGAGTGGTTGACCGGTGGAGATGGAGAAGAGGTGCAGATGTTGAAGGCAGCAAATAGTGACAAATAATTTATTCACTGAAACTTCCTGGCAGATTAAAACTGTGTGCCGGACCGACACTCGAACTTGGGACCTTTGCCTTTCGCAGGCAAGTGCTCTACCGACTGAGCTACCCAAGCCCGACTCACGCCCCGTCCTCACAGCTTTAATTCTGCCAGTACCACGTCTCCTACTTTCCCAACTTCACAGAAGCTCTCCTGCGAACTTTGCAGAACTAGCACTCCTGGAAGAAAGGACATTGCGGAGACTTGGCTTAGCCACAGCCTGGGGGAGGTTTCATTCTAGAATTTATTCACTTCCTATTAGACAGACATATAAATAGTGTGCTGGCTGAAGGTAGGCAGCGATGGCGGTGGCCAATGAGCCTTGGGGTGAGGATGGACTGGCAATGATACGCCAGTGTCAGTGCTTCTCATCCATGTGGTGTGGCAGTTATCTTGATAGCACTGTATTCTAACTTCCTTGCAATGGTGCCTCTGCTCTCATAACTGTGGTGGAGCAGGTCTGTACTCAGCCCAGGGTGGATGACGGTTCAAAGCCCAAGCTGTCCCCATTTCCAACCTGGCTGGATTGCTATCTTTTGTACATGACAGGGCAGATCTTTTTGCGGCTGTGGTCATGCACATGGTCTGCCAAGCATCACCAAAATGGCTCAGATACCAGCTACTACCTCAGTGCCCAGTTTGTGGTTATGGAGTAGCGTGCACAGTGTAATGCTAAGCCAGTGTGTGTCAGCAAGCATCTGGATTTCGGCATCAGGACCCAGCTGGAGCCCATATTGCTGCACTGGAACTGCTGTTCAGCAGATGGACACCTGCTACCTGTTGAATTGCAGTCTTGGCATTGTTTAATCAGCTTGCTTAGCATATGGCATGTCTAAATAACAAACAGATATGATAAAACTGTTGAACAGTTAGGGCGAGTCCAGAGTTTCATACAATTAGCTAAAATTGAAATTGTGATGATTTCTGAGGAATGTTTATATGTTTTTAATTAAGCCAAATGAGCATTCAGGATGAAACTTCCTGGCAGATTAAAACTGTGTGCCCGACTGAGACTCGAACTCGGGACCTTTGCCTTTTGCGGGCAAGTGCTCTACCATCTGAGCTACCGAAGCACGACTCACGCCTGGTACTCACAGCTTTACTTCTGCCAGTATCTCATCTCCTACCTTCCAAACTTTACAGAAGCTCTCCTGTGAACCTTGCAGAACTAGCACTCCTGAAAGAAAGGATACTGCGGAGCCATGTCTCCGCAGTATCCTTTCTTTCAGGAGATGAGATACTGGCAGAAGTAAAGCTGTGAGTACCGGGCGTGAGTCGTGTTCGGTAGCTCAGATGGTTGAGCACTTGCCCGCGAAAGGCAAAGGTCCCGAGTTCGAGTCTCAGTCGGGCACACAGTTTTAATCTGCCAGGAAGTTTCATATCAGCACACACTCTGCTGCAGAGTGAAAATCTCATTCTGGGAGCATTCAGGATGTTATCTTTAGATCTCACTTAGCTTTTTTGTGTAATATGTGGAGCAAAGCTTGCCCAGTGGTTAAGAATGCAATACACTGGACCTCATCATTTCTCTGACATCTCCACCATCATCTCTGTTTCCCCTCATCCACACAACATGTGGTTTCTGAGTGATCTGCCCTTCCTTTCTGACCTTTAGTCACTTACATCGCTCTCTTTCTGTCCGAGGAAGGAACTAGTTCTGAAAGTTAGGATTTGTCTTGTCACTTCTAAATGTACCTATGGGTAGTATCGGAATTTTTGCTTCTTTTGCACACTGGACTCATATTTGGGAGGAGCAAATATCTGTCCAGCCACCCAGAACTAGTTTATCCATAGTTTATCTAAATTGTGAAGAGTTAATGCAGGGGTGGTTCCTTGAAAAGATTTTGGGAAACTTTCTGGTCTGCCCTTGTTCAATCTGAGACTGTACTCAGCTTTTAATAACTTCATCTTCAATCAGTAATTAACTTGTTGTCTTCCTTTCCTGAATACATTTCCATGATGGATAAATGAATTAGTTGGAGAAAAATTGTGACAAAAGGAGAGGTCATGACCATATCATCAATGTACAAAATTATATTTTGTTGTGAGAATTAAGTGAGGTAAAATGTTACCTCCATTTTACTTCATAGTACTAGGTGCATACTGGGTAATACATTGGAATTTATTATGCAAATAAATTAATGTTTGTAGCAATTTGTACGTGCCAAAGGCCTTCATTGGCTCCTGTCAGATCTTCAAAGTTAATCGCTGTCGGGCTTGGCTAGCAGTTGGAGGGACTGTCCAATTTGCCCAGCACTGTTGGTGAGCGTGGTGCACTGAGCCCTTGTGAGGCAAATTGAGGCGTTACTTGATTGAGAACTAGCACTTACGGTCTCGTAAACTGACAATGGCTGGGAGAGCGGTTTGCTGATCACGTGCCCCTCCATATTTGCATCCGGTGGCACCTATAGGCTGAGGATGTCACTACAGTCGGCCAGTACCATTGGGCCTTCTGATACTCTGTTTGGACAGAGTTTTTAGTTTAGCAATATGTATGTGTCAAAGGTCTGAAATATCAATGCAGTACTATCGACGAGAAGCAGCAAGGCAGAGATCTTGAAGGAAATGAACATAGGAACACTTATGTCATATAGAAACTGAACTATGCATAACACACAGACCTTTCACATTGGGCATGATACTGGTTTAGCATTCTATAGGACTGAATGGAGACAGATATAATATGCAGTTGTGACAAAAACTGGGAAAAAAAGTAAAAAACAAAATTTCCATTCCCATTGCAAATTCTTCAATACAGCAGTGATGAACTGTCGAGGTATCATGTTTCAAGCCATCTTGATAAATTTTGCTTAGATTACCATTTCAAAACTCTGCTGCTGTCTTCTTGTACTACTTTACAGTTCACTTCCAGTCATCTCCTGAGCTTTAGTTTCCACTAATATATTCTGTTATTCATATTAATAGTCTGCTATCATTCCTTGAATAACAGTTCCATATTTAAGGCTATTATAAAATGCTGGAAGTATTCTGTATTTATTTATTCCATTAACTGGTTTTTGGCTTGCAAGTCATAACAAGAAAGCTGACCATTACTCTCGTAGGTAGTAACATCCAGAAATACAGATATTACACTCCAAAGATATTTGGGAACCATGGAGTATAAATAATTATTTATTTATATAATAGAGGGAAACATTCCACGTGGGAAAAATATATCTAAAAACAAAGATGATGTAACTTACCAAACGAAAGCGCTGGCATGTTGATACACACAAACAAAAAAACAAAATTTAAGCTTTAGCAACCAATGGTTGCTTCATCAGGAAAGAGGGAAGGAGAGGGAAAGACGAAAGGATGTGTGTTTTAAGGGAGAGGGTAAGGACTCATTCCAATCCCGGGAGTGGAAAGACTTACCTTAGGGGGGAAAAAGGACAGGTATACACTCACATGCGCCCACATCCTTTCGTCTTTCCCTCTCCTTCCCTCTTTCCTGATGAAGCAACTGTTGGTTGCGAAAGCTTGAATTTTGTGTGTATTTTTGTGTTTGTTTGTGTGTCTATCAACATGCCAGCGCTTTCATTTGGTAAGTTACATCATCTTTGTTTTTAGATATAATTATTTATTTATTTTTATTTATTAATCCATCCGTAGACAATGTAAATTGTATGGATGTTTTCAACACACAAATAGATAAAATTCAGATACAGACATACATAAACTTACACAATCACCCACACTAATAGATATATACATTTCTTGTCTGAGTTACCCATTTATACATTGTATTTCACTGTTTTATTGAACATATTGTAAAATGCCTCTTAATTGCAGTGATTAATCATTAGCACAGTTATCATCAAAATCTACACAGGTAATCCTTTATGGTAAAACACTTTCCTAGCAAATAATTTTTAGAGTATTCCTGAAGGCATGTATTTCGCTTTTGTCCTTGATCCCTTTGGTAGTTTATTATATAGTTTAATTCCATTATATAGCACACTCTTTTGGTTTTCTGGTTTGTTTTTCTATTGAGGCATAATTGGTGGCTGGATATGGTACCATGTTAGTGTAGAGATCTGTTCATTGGATACTGATAAATGTCTCTTTTTTTTTAAATGTGGATCACTGTTTGCAAAGTGCATTCACATGAAACAGTCAAGATTCTCATAGACTTAAACAACTCATTGCAGTGAGCTCTCGTGCCACTTTTTGTCATAATTCAGACAGCCCTTTTTCATAGCTTAAAGATAGTTAGTCTGTTCTGTTAATTTGTTCTCCAGAACATTATCCCGTAACTCATCACAGAAGTAACATATGCAAAATATGTTGTTCTGGTGCAGGAACTACTACACACAGAATTTATTCTTCTCCGTGCAAAGCATGCTGTAGCTATTTGTTTACGAGGGCAGTAACATGCTCAGTCTATTTTAGATGTGTGTCTACATGCATTCCCTAGAAATTTTGTTTGTGTCACCTTCTATGAGTTCATCTTTCACTTTTAAAGAGTTATTTCTGGGTTTTCTGCTTATGTGTAAACTTATACTGTTGGTGTTTTAAGTTAATTTTTTGTTGTTTACCCATGTGTATACATGCATGAGTGTTTCTCCAAGTTTGTCCTTTAGTTCACTTGGTGATAAGTCACTGATTAGAATGTTACTGTCATCAGCAAACAATACTGTTTCACTGCATTTGAGACTGGGGAAAATCATTGATATTTGTCAAGAAATGTGTTGTGCCAAGCATGATTCCTTGGGGACTCCAATATTAATGTATTCTGGGTTAGAAAGGTATTTTGTGGTATGATTGGAGTTTATTTGAGAGATCTCTACCTGTTGCACTCTGTTTTTTAGATATGAATGAAACCACTATTTGCTAACCCTCTTACACCTAGAGCTTCCAGTTTATTTAACAGAATTGTGTTCTACTGTGTCAGAGGCTTTGCTGAAGTCAAGGAAGATGCCTGTTATATGATCTCCTTTATCTAGTGCTTGCAGAACAACATTTGTAAAATGAGCTATAGCTGATTGTGTGTCTTTACCAGGCCTGAACCCAAAGTTTCTTTACGTGGAAGGTTGTATTTTGTTAGTTACTCCATGAGTCTAATTTTCATTATGGTTTCCATTACTTTGGAAAATTATGACAGTAAAAAGAGGTGGGCCTATAATTTTCTATATTTTCAGGTTCTCCTTCCTTATGGAGGGGTAGGACCTTTGCCAGATTTAGTGCCTCTGGGAAGAAGCAACCTGTGGTGAATGATTAATTTATCTTTGATATTGTCTATATAGTCCTCCAGAAAGCACACTGGCACTTTTTCTATACTCACTGAGCTTTTATTTTTTAGGTTCCAAACAACATTGCCCATTCCTTCTGAAGTGGTGGGTTGCAGCATCATTGTGTTTGGAGCATAGTTCAATGTTTGTACAGGCTGTAACGTATCAAATTCGTATTGTAGCTTGGTAGCTATGTTGCTGAAATACTGATTTGCAAAGTTTGCAATTTTTTTGGATCATGTATTGTGGTATCATTGTGCTGTAATTGTATGTTTACCCATTTTGTCTTTTTTTCTATTTGTCTCTTGTTTGGGAACATTCTAGGCTGCTTTTATTTTGTTTTCTGCCTTTCCTATAATTTTATGTCTGCTTGTGTCTGTGTATGTGCGGATGGATGTGTGTGTGTGTGTGTGTGTGTGTGTGTGTGTGTGTGTGTGTGTGTGTGTGTGTGTGTGTGCGCTCGGGGGCTCAGTGTTGTGTTGTTGTGCTTACATTCATATCATGGTAACTGAATGGGCACATCCTGAAAGCAAGTAAACTGAAAAAGTAGAGAAGGAGTCCACTATCTTCTGTTCTCATTCACCTTCTGTACACACACATTTTCGTCTGCAGCACATACTCTCATCTTCAAACTTGTGACGGAATCACTCTTCACTATGATGAGCATTGAAGGTACCCTTCCCATCGAAGCCTCACTGTCATCAGATGAGTCTACAGTTTCCTTCAGTGAAAAGTGCCTATAACACTCAACTTGTTATGTAATACTTGACAAGTGCTGTAGGGCACAATACAGCATAGAGTAGCACTTCAGTAGTACCTTTTCCAGTAGTCCCACTTCTTCTGCAGGTATACAAATCCATACCGAGTATCCTATTATGCATCTCACTGGCCAATGCTTGATGTTATAGTACTCTGTCCTCATAGGTGTACAGGATTCATATGATTCATATGCAAACCAGATATCTTGCTCCTTTGGTCCTAGTGATGAGATGTTTAACATAGTCATCCTGAGAATGATCTGGTTGTAATGAGAACAGTGTATTCACTGTTGTTTCAGCATTGAAACTGTGGAGCTGAAAGAACAGTGTGAAGCCTGTAGAGTATTCCTTAACTATTTTGTATGTGAATGTCACAATGAGCAATATTGTATCCTAATCTGTCTGTCGAACATCAGCATACATTGAGAGAATATCTGCCAACATGTTATTAAAGCATTGTGTGTGGCCATTTATCTATTGGTGGTAAGAAGTTGTCATCCTGTGTATTATTGAACATGAAATTACCTCATTACCCAGATACTAGTCTCAGCTGGAAAACCTTTTCCACAAACGGAAATCATCACACAGACTGCTCCATGCTCCAAAATGATATCTTTTACAAGGTACCTTGCAATTTCTGTAGCTTCAGTAGTCAACACAGCTGTAGTGACTGTGTTGTGGGCGAGGTAGTCAGTACAGACTATTTATCCAGTGACTCCCTTTGTTGGGATAGGGAATCTCGCCAAGAGTTTGATTCCAATCCAGTGCAATGACACTGCTGTAGGTAGTATTGGTATCAGATGCCAAAGAGGTAATTGCAGCAAGTGCTTCCATTATTGTCATTCTAATGGATCAGTAGAGATGTTGCCAGTGACACTTGCATCTGATTATGTGTAAAGTCTTTTTGAATCTTAGGTGACCAGATTTTGGAGTATCATGGTAAAACTTCAGGACAGGTGCCTGTAAATGAGGTAGGTTGAGGAGCAATCATTTCTGTACCATTTGATCATAGTTCCAGTTATACAATGCTCCATTTACTAACTGGTATTTTCCTATGCTTGATTCTTTCTTCTTCAAGGCTTCCATGGTTTTCAGCAATGCTTTATCTTCCCTATGTTCAGCAGCAGTGTCATTGAATGTAGCGAAGACTGAGATTTCAACCACATTGCTGTATTCTGCCAAAAGATCACTTAAAAGGTAGTTGGGATCCTTGTGTTTGCATCCCTTTTTGTACACAACAGTGACATCATGCTCTTGAAGCCTCAGTGCCTATCTAACCAGTCAAGCATATGGATCCTTGAGGCTAGTCAGCCAATGTAGTGAATGGTGGTCCATCACAGTGGTGAACAGTTTGCCAAATAAATATGCCCATAATTTGCTGATGGCTCAAACAACTGTAAGGCACTTGTTCCCTGTTGTAGAGTAGTTTGTCTTGGACTTCGATACACTCTGAAACCATAAGCTATCACCTTTTCAGCACTCGCCTGAATTTTACTACAATTGCACCTATCCCTTAACGGCTAGCATTGGTGGGAAGTTCTGTCTCAGCATTCTCATCATAGAATGTTAGAACTGTAGATGGTGCTAGTGCCTCTTTAAGGACAAGTAAAGATCTTTCTTGCACCTTGTTCCAGGAAAATTTGGTGCCTCCCTGCAGAAATTGTAGCAAGGATCGTGGTGTGGTAGAGAATTCCTTTATGAATCACCACTACTACGAGCACATACAAAGAAAGCTTCTCATATCATGAATGTGCCAACGAGTCCGATAATCCATGATTGATATTTTCTCTAGATTGCTGTGGACTTGATAGCCATTCACAAGATGTCCTCAGATTTTTATTTCTTGGGCAAAAGAGGCATTTTTCAGATTCAGGTCTGAACACATTTCAACGCAGTTGTCAGGCAGCTTAGATGTTCTTCAAGTGTCTTTGAAAAATGAGTGTATCATCCAGATAGCAAAGACACTTACCCGTGTAAGGTGTTGAAGCAGGTTGTTCACCACTTTAACCCATAGAGGCTGTCAGGAGGTATGAAGACGTTCTTTTCGCAGCCAACCTCATCAAACTCAATTTGTCAGTAGCCTGTCTGCAAGCTTAAAGTTGAGAAATACTATGCTTATTAGCACTCTAGGGTTTCATCAGTGTGCAGCAGTGTGAAGAAATCTTTCACTGTGATTTTGTTCAGTCATCGGTAATCGATGCAGAAATGCCGTGTGTCATTCTTCTAGGGCCACAGGTGAGGACTAGTGACTCTGAAGGTTCAGTGACGTCATTTTGCAATGTCATCCCCACTTCCTCTCGGAGATTGTCTGTTGTTCAGCTGGTGATACCCTGTATGACCTCTCACTAATTTGTGGACGATCCCCAGTGTTTGTGTTTTCACCACTCTGGATTTGAAAGCAACTGGAAATTGGTGAAAACGGCTAACACTTGCCATTTTTTTCTTCTCATGACAAATACTGTTAGCAGTTCAGTAACCGCTTCCTCCACTTTGTTGTCTGTAGTGATAGAAGAACTCAATTATTCATCAGTAGAACTAAGATGCCCTTCCTGGACTGGTATTTTCCATTTGCAACGTGCAACACAATGACTTTTGTACCATAAGACATGGGCTTCTGTGGCTGGTAACAATAATCATTCAACATTACAGAAAAGGAAACCCTGAGTCTGTCAGCAGCTGGACAGGTTGCCCATCAGTGATGACATCATTGAGATTTTCTGACATTACAGTTATGATGATGAAGGATTTTCCTCCACGACAGCATCATCTCCATATATGGTCACATTGGTTAGTTTTCTTTTTAATTCAGTGACTAGGCAAGTCGCTGTTACTTCTGTGTCTTGACAGGGAATAGCTATGGTTTGTTGGAGTGTGACCTCATCCAGGGTACAACAGTAGGATTCTGCCCACATGTTGACAATAATCATCTGTAGTCGATTGTTGTGACTGTTAAAGTCTGTCAGTGTAGCAGCCATCAAACTCTCGTTGTCTTCTACTGCAGTAGCTTACAACTTGACCAGGGCATCGACACTGAAAATATATTGGTGTGTTGTCCTTCATCCTTCTAATGTCTATTCTGGGAGGCACTATATTTCGTCGAGGAGTTGTTTGTACAAACATTGGTCAGATGCTGGCTGTCGTTTGATGAGCGCGATCTAAGTCTGAGTTCACAAGTCCATTCTTCCTTGCAGGTTTAGTCTTTTTTGCAGTGCCTATCTGCAACTTGGCATCTCTGCTGTATGATGAGTGGCAACTTTCCTTTTCACAATATTGTTGTATTCTCTCCTGACATATGGGGTGGACATATATGGCTGTTGTATCATGCTTACTTGGTGTGGTAGTTAGGCTGCCACAAACTGCTGTGTGTTTTCTTACTACCTGGCATATGAGAGAGGCGAGGTTGTCATAGTCTTACACAACTGCAACATGGACCACATTTGGGAGTTGGTCCTACTTCTTTCATCTAGCCTACTACTTTCAAGTGATACTTTTCTTCTGCATTTCCTTGATGTGCTGGCACCACTTAATAAATTCCTTGGTTACTGTAACATCCTTGATAAGATGATCTAGGTACATGTCTTCCGTAACTCCTGCCCCATGTGTTAGAGTTTGTCAGCGCCTCTAATATTCAGATTTACAATGTGACATAGGGCCAAATATTCCGTATGTCAGACTGTTTCATTTCCCCACGGTGTTGCTCCCTGCTCTTCAGTTGTTTTTCCACTAACTAATCTTGGTGGTTATTGTAATCAAATATTTCCTTTATTTCAGCCTGGAATTTTTCCCAGCTACTGAACTTCTCTTCATTTATCTGGCCAATAACAGAGCTGGTACAGACATGTATGAAGAAAAACCCTCAATTTTAAGGTATTCCACATGCTGATGAGATGCATGGCTATTGAGGCAGAAGTCATCAATCGGAAACCACTGGGGAACCTGCCACACCTTAGTGATAAAAGGCTTACCTTGGCTAGCAGGACAATGTGGGTGGATGAATGGTTCCCCAGTATTTCATGGGACCCAAATGTCTCACAGTAACAACAAACTTAAAGCTTCCAGTGGAAGTGGTGGGCCATTGAAGTGTGTTCCTACCCACTCCACAGAGAGACCGCAGGTGGATAGTCCACCTGACAATCTACTTTAATGGTGAATCACAGTAATGGAACAAGGCAATGCATCACACCAGTATTCATCATTGTCAAGAGCGAAGTGGGTACATTTGAGAAAAATCCCAATTCTACATACAAAAGGGTGTGGAGGGAACTGCTGGAGCACCTAAGTCTTAAAAAGTTATGGAATGGTATCCTGCTAATAGAAACACTGACACTCAGTCAAACTCCCAAGTTACTGCAAAGCAAAAACGTGGAGAATGTCCTATAGTTGTTGAAATGCCCAACACCCTGAATTACAGCACAAGTATTGTATCAAGTAGTGACCTTTTGTATCTGGACCCCAATGAACTTTTTGTGGAATGACAAAGCAAAAGTATAATCAAGGTGAGAAATGCATTGAAACAGGTGAATTAGAAGGAACACCTACATTGATACTCCTTTACTTCATCTACATTGCCTGAATATGTGAAAGATAGTTCCTTATATCTTACAGTCTATCTACATGTCCCCAATACTATGTGTCACTGTCAGTGCCATAGATTTGGGCACACAGTTGCAGCTTGAAAAGGGAAGCCAACCTGTGGAAGATGTGGTTTAGATGCTTACGATCCAGGCTCTCCTTACACCTGACCACCTATTGTGGTAACTGCTCCAGTGCACATCCATTCTGGTTAAAGGCATGTGGCCTGTGTGTACAGCAGCAGGAGATTCAGGAGCATTGTGTCACCAGATGGTGACCATACATGGAAAAGAGGGAGAGAGATTTTGAAGGCTGTGCAACCTGCAGTTTTCACAATGTTGTTCTCTATCATCGTGGAGCAACCAGTTGCCAAGTCTGATGCCTCAGCACAAACAGCAAGTGGCAGATGATGGCAGGTGTACCGTTAGCCAAGTCACATGCCTCATTACAAACTCACCACATAGGTTCTAGAACGTCCGCGTGAGCTTTTAGCTCCGTCTACCAAGGCACTGCTGCAGTTATTAACTTGCCAGTCCTGCCAGTGCTGAGCACCAAAGAAAAGCAGGTGGGCACTGATAACCTTGATGTTGAGCACTCCTAACTAACAAACATACAAAAACCAGGTGACTTCAAAAAGTCGTCTTGTCACAAAACATCTATATTTGCTTCTTTATCACGCTCCCCGCAGAAAGCGAAACCATTGAATGGGAAGACCAAACCTAACACACATCCTGTCAAGCCCTCTAACCATAGTGCTTTAGTAACTTTTGATGTAGATGACTGTTTGGTGGACCTAGACATATGTTTGGGCAATCTACTAAGCCAATCTACCCCTCCTCCAACCTTTTGAACTCCCCTCCAAGGCTACAGGACTTGGGGAGGGCTAAACCAAATGGTTAAGATGTCTACCATTCTCCAGTAGAATTTGAATGGTTATTGATCCCAGTTACAGCAATTAAAACTGTTTGTACAAGAGCAACCTATGTACATCTGCCTTCAGGAGAGACTCTGGAAGGCCATGGATAATTCTGTGTTGCCAGGATTTAACTTTCACAGGAAGGATGAGCTATGTGGTGACCGAGCAAATGACAGTGTAGTTATGTTCACCAACAAAACAAACCATTACTCACTCATCACCCTCACCACTGAGTTACAAGTGTTTACATTGGCATTATATGTGCTATCTTGCTTTACAGTGTGTGTGCACGTGACAACTCCCCTGTTCATTCTTGTTACTTGGTGACATCAATGCACACCACATGCCTTATGCTCTTCTACTGTCTGGCCCAGGAGTTAGGTAATTGAGATCCTGCTAGTGTCAGAGGACATCTGAATTCTTAATATTGGGAAAGTGACACAGTGCTGCAGGGCTACTGGGTCATTATGTGCTTTAGATCCCTCCTGCCCTCACAGATACTATTATGTGAGAAGTGGCCAACACTTTACATTCCAGTGACCACTTTCCCATTGGCTTCACCTAGCTGTAGCTTCAATTCCTGAATGGAGGCCACCTAAATGGATAGTCAGCAGGGCAAACTGGCCACTATACAGCTGACTGGCTATGTTCCAACACTGTGACAGCACCCAGGATTAGATCATCTCACCAGCCTAGAAGAAAAGCTGTCCCTTGGTGAGATGAAGAATGTCAGGTGACAACTATGGACAGGTGTGGTGCTCAGTAGGAAGGAATAGGCCAATTGGAGACTACCTCAAAGCATTTCAACAAGAGGTCTAAAGCTAGACACAGCATCAACAAGAGCAAACAGTTTGTGTGAAAAGAATTTTTAACATGCAGTAACCATTCAACACCATCATCAAAGGTATCGGAATCAGTTCAGAAAAATCCGGAAATAAAGGTACAGGCCCATATCTACCATATTAAACAATTATATGCTCCTAACAACACCTAAGGAAATAGTGCAGACATTGACAAAACACTTTCACGATTTTATCTGTACCTATTACATAAATGATGGATTCCACCACGATAGGCAACGTATTGAGAAGAAGATTAAACTTTTCTTCCATCAACTTGAAGCCATATAACTGCTGTTTCTCCTTGTGAAAACTACAGTCTGCACATGATACTGCTTCCTCGCCTGATAGGATTCAGTATCGCACGTTAAGACACCTGAGCATGGAGGTGAAAGAAATCATCTTATGTCTCTTCATTCAAATATGGGCTGAAGGCTATTATTTAGAAGCATGGTCGGAGGTGACTTTAAAGTCAGGGAAGATCATGTTATCTACAGTTGCACTCTTAGCTGTGTGGGAAAGAACCTTGAGTGGTGTAGATGCTGTATTTCTTGATTTCTAAAAAGAATTTGACTCGGTACCATACCTATGCTTATTGTCAGAAGTACAATCATATGGGGTTATCAAGTGAAATTTGTGACTGGACTGAGGACGTTTTGGTAGGGAGGAGAGAGCATGTTATTTTGGATGGACAGTCATCATCAGATGTGGAAGTAACTTCAGGTGTGCCCAAGGGGAGTGTGTTAATGTTGCTGTTAATCTTGTATATTAATGACCTTGCACACAATATGAATAGTAAAATCAGGCTTTTTTCCAGGTGATGCAGTTATCTATAAAGAAGTACCATCTGAAAGAACCTGCATAAATATTCAGTCAGATCTTGATAAGATTTCAAAGTGGCACACAGATTGGCAACTTGCTTTAAATTTTCAGAAGTGTAAAATTTTGCACTTCACAGAAAGAAAATTTAATATCCTGTGACTATAACATCACTGATCCACTGTTTGAATCAGCCAACTAATACAAATATCTGGGTGTAACACTTTGTAGGGGTATGAAACTAAATGATCACATAGATTCAGTCATGGGTAAAGAAGGTGGTAGATTTCGGGTTATTAGTAGAATACTGGGGAAATGCAATCAATCTACAAAGGAAATTGCTTGCAAATCACTTGTGCCACCAGTTCTAGAATATTGCTGAAGTGTTTGGGGCCCATACTAAATAGGAGTAAGAGGGGATATTGAACGTATACAGAAAAGAGCAGCATGAATGATCGCCGGTTTGTTTAATTGATGGGAGAGTGTCACAGAGATACTGAAGAATCTTTTTAACTGGAAGAATCTTGAAGACAGATGTAAACTATCCCAAGAAAGTTAATTAACAAGGTTTCAAGAACCGGCTTTAAATGATTACATTAGGAATTTGCTACAACCCCTACATACTGCTCTCATAGGGATTGTGAGGATAAGATTAGAGTAATTATTGCACACACAGGCATTCAAACAATTATTCTTCCCACTCTCCATACATGAATGGAATAGGAAGAAACCCTAATAACTGGTACAATGGGATGTGCCCTCTGCAATGCAGGCCTTATGGTGGTTTGCAGAGTATAGATATAGATCTCTCTGTTCTTCATCTCATCAGCCATCTTCAGTGATAAAAAAGGTAAAGATCATAAACTGTTGCCTAGTGTGCACTCTCAAAGCCAAGGGATTGCTCAGCAATTTCCAATCTGCTTTTTGGAAATACCAGTCCACAATTGACAATTTCCTCTAATTAGAGGTATGGTACAAGTGTCATTCTTATGCAAACAGCAATTTGTTGGTATCTTTTTTGATCCGGAGAAAGCCTGTGATGCCACCTGGATACAAAATCACTCCATGAATGGGGATTTTGTGAGCATCTTACCATCTTGCTGCAGTCCTTCCTCACTGAACTCTGTTTCTGTTATAGCGTTGGTGGTACATTCTGTGATCCGTTCCCTCAAAGGTATGAGCTTTGTCATTCCACTGGAAGTTCACTGGAGTACAGACAAAAAAGGTCAGTACTTCATATGACACCTCTGCTGTAATTGCGGGTGTTGGGCATTTCAACAACTATAGGACAGTATCCAAGTTCTTTCTTTGCAGTAACTTAGGAGTTTGATTGGGTGTCAGTGCTGCAATCAGCATGGTACTATTCTGTAACTTTTTAATAGAATTAGGAGCTCTAGCAGTTCCCTCCACACCCTTCTGTATATAGAATGGGGACTTTTCTCAAATGAGCCCTCTTTTCTCTTGATAACAATGAAAACTCTGTGATGCATAGGCTTGTTCTGTCACTGTGATTCATCGTTAAAATAGTGTATCAGGTGTGCTTTCCACCCTGAGGTGTCTCTATGGAGTGGGTAGGAACACACTCCAATGGCCCACCACTTCCACTGGAAGCTTTAAGTTTTTTGTTACTGTGAGCCATTTGGGTCCCATGAAATACTGGGGAATCATTCATCCACCCAGATAGTCCCTCTAGCCAAGGTAAGCCTTTTATCACTGAGGTGTGACAGGTTCCCCAGTGGTTTCCCACTGATGACTTCTGCCTCAATAGCCATGCACCTCATCGGCATGTGAACTGCCTTAAAATTGAGGGTTTTTCTTCATAGAGGTCTGTACCAGCCCTGTCATTGGCCAGATAAATGAAGAGAGGTTCAGTAGCTGGGAAAAATTCCAAGCTGAAATACAGGAAGTGTATGATGACAATAACCACCAAGATCAGTTAGTGGAAAAACAACTGAAGAGCAGGGAGCAACACCATGGGGAAATGAAACAGTCTGACATACAGAATGTTTTGGCCCTATGCAACATTGTAAATCTTAGTATTACAGAAGCTGACAAAATCTGAAACATAGTGAAAGCAGTTAAGGAAGACACGTACCTAGCTCATCTGATAAAATATGTTACAATAACCTAGGAATTTATTAAGTGGTGCCAGCACACCAAGGAAATGCAGACGAAAAATATTGGATGAAAGAAGTAGGACCACCTCCCAAATGTGGTCCATGTAGCAGTTATGCAAGACCTTGCCTCTCTCATACGCCAGGTAGTAAGAGAATACACAGCAGTTTGTGGCAGCCTGACTACGAGACCAAGTAAGCAAGATATAGCAGCCATAAATGTCAACCCCCATATGTCAGGATGTAATAAAGAATGTCGAGGGAGAGGCGTATTGATCTTCAGCATCAATATCTGCCACCAGTGAGACTTGCAAGGAAGAATGGACTCAATAACTCATATGTAGGTCTTAGCAATCAAATAACAGCCTGGTGTCTGTCCAATGCTTGTACAATGCTGTTTCACCCCACCAATCTTTGAACTCAGTACAGGGCATAATTTTCCACCGGGATCTTCTTCTCCAAACTGACGAGGAGCTCTGTGCAAACCTCGATTGGTTAGGAGTCCGATTTATCCACCGTGTACAGCGAGGCCCTAAAAACAATCACACCGATACAGATGCCTTTATCCTGGCCTTCGAGGGGGATACCCTCCCAGAGAAGGTAAAGGTGATTGTGTATCGGTGTGATGTAAAACCTTACTTTCCACCACTGATGACATGCTTTAAACATTTACAGTTTGGACAGATGTCTTCTGCTGCACCAATGATCCCATCTGCGGTGACTTAGGCGCCCCCTCTACCAGTATATGAAGATGAAATGCGCAGCATCCTCCACGCTCGCCAGGATGCCAAGTGTATGTGAAAGATTGACGGATTCAAGAGTACAAGACCTTAGATCGACTTACCTACACCGAGGCTTGTCTAAAGTATGACTGGCTGCATCCCATGCCTATATCTTCTACTTTTGCTTCAGTTACGTCCATACTCCCTCCTCTTCCCAGCCCCACGCCATTCGTCCCACACCTTCCGCCTCTCTCTCCCCCTCCCCCTCCCCATCAGTACCCATACCCACCCCTTTGGGTGCTGCTCCCCCTCCCCCACCAGAGAAGCGCTCCCCTTCTTAGGCAGCTGCAGGTACTGGAGCTCCTACCCGGGGCTCCTCTTCCCGGCACCCCCATGAAAAGCGATCTGCAGCTACACATTGACCATGCGATCTGCGGCCAGTGGCCACCAAGATTGCCAGGTGTAATTTTGTGCTTGACCTCGCTGCAGTCTTCCCTTCTCTTTCTTCACAACAGAAGAAGCAGAGACACAAGAACAAGGGCAAGGTCCCTCCGATACTCCCTGAGGTGCCGCCTTCCCTTCCTCCAGCCGACGAACCAACAGTCTGATCCCACCTATATGGACATTACCCCATCCGTATCGGTGACAGATGGCGACTGGGCAGTATGACCGGCTCTGGTCCGTTCACTTCCCATTTGGACTCCAGCTCGAGAATCCTCCAGTGGAATTGTAATGGCTATTTGCGTCACCTCCTGGAGTTGCAGCCCCTTCTTTCCTCCTACTCTGCTGCTTGCATTGCTCTCCAGGAGACCCAGTTTGTCAGTTTTTACTTGCCCACCCATCGTGGGTTTCATGCTTTCTGTCAAAACCCTTGCAGGCTTCTGGTGGTGTTTGCACCTTGGTCCGCAAGGACATTGTTAGTAAATGGGTTCCCCTCCATACCACTCTGGAAGCAATTGCTGTCAAGGTCCGTCTGGCCACTCAAATCACAATCTGTAATCTCTACCTCCTGCCTGACAGGCCGCCCACATCCCTTGCCCTAACCACCCTTCTTCAACAACTCCCTTCTCCCTTCCTGCTTCTAGGGGACTTCAATGCCCACAAACCTCTTTGGGGTAGTCACATGACTACTGCCCTGGGCAGAACAGTTGAAGCTGTTCTAGCAGGGCTTGATCTCTGTCTCCTAAATACCGGCACTCCCACAAACTTTAGTGTGGCACATGGCACTTTCTCTGCCATTGACCTCTCCATCTGCCGTTCCGGCCTTCTTCCCTCCATTCAGTTGGGTGTCCACGATGACTTATGTGACAGCGATCATTACCCGATTGTTTTGACAATCCTTCAGTGTATCTCGCTCCGTCACCCTCCCCAGTGGGCCTTCTCTAAAGCTGATTGGGCTGCCTTCTCCTCTGCTCCCATCCCCCCTGTACTACCACACAGCAGTATTGATGAGTCTACACAGACTTTGACTGCCGCCATTCTTATTTATTTATTTATTTATTTATTGTTCCGTGGGACCACATTTAGGAGAAGTCTCCATGGTCATGGAACGAGTCAATACATGAAATTATAACACGATTGTAGAAACAGATAAAATGAAATATAAGAAACATATTCAGGCGACAAGTCGTTAGTTTAAATAAAGAAAATCAAGAATGTAACACTGGAATTTGCTTAATTTTTTAGCTCTTCCAGGAGCTCCTCGACAGAATAGGAGTAGTGAGCCATGAGGAAACTCTTCAGTTTAGACTTAAAAGTATTTGGGCTACTGCTAAGATTTTTGAGTTCTTGTGGTAGCTTATTGAAAATGGATGCAGCAGAATACTGCACTCCTTTCTGCACAAGAGTCAAGGAAGTGCATTCCACATGCAGATTTGATTTCTGCCTAGTATTAACTGAGTGAAAGCTGCTAACTCTTGGGAATAAGCTAATATTGCTAACAACAAACGACATTAAAGAAAATACATACTGTGAGGGCAATGTCAAAATTCCCAGACTATTGAATAGGGGTCGACAAGAGGTTTTCGAACTTACACCATACATAGCTCAAACAACCCGTTTTTGAGCCAAAAATACCCTTTTTGAATCAGAAGAATTACCCCAAAAAATAATACCATACGACATAAGCGTATGAAAATATGCGAAGTATACTACTTTTCGTGTTGAAATGTCACTTATTTCAGATACTGTTCTAATGGTAAATAAAGCGGCATTTAGTTTCTGAACAAGATCCTGAACATAGGCTTTCCACAACAGCTTACTATCTATCCGTACGCCTAGGAACTTGAACTGTTCCGTCTCGCTTATAACATGCCCATTCTGTCTGATTAAAATGTCAGTTCTTGTTGAATTGTGGGTTAGAAACTGTAAAAACTGAGTCTTACTGTGATTTAGCATCAAATTATTTTCCACAAGCCACGAACTTATATCATGAACTACATTATTTGATAATGTTTCAATATTACACACAAGATCCTTCACTACCAAGGTGGTGTCATCAGCAAACAGAAATATTTTTGAATCACCTGTAATACTAGAAGGCATATCATTTACATAAATAAGAAACAGCAGTGGCCCCAGCACCGACCCTTGGTGAACACCCCATTTAACAGTGCCCCATTGGGACTGAACATCATTACCACTCTCAATATTGCGGAGGATTACCTTCTGCTTTCTGTTCTTAAAGTAGGAGGCGAACCAATTGTAAGCTACTCCCCTTACTCCATAATGTTCCAACTTCTGCAGTAATATTTTGTGGTCAACACAGTCAAAAGCCTTCGTTAAATCAAAGAAAACACCTAACGTTCGCAACCTTTTATTTAATCCGTCCAAAACCTCACAGAGAAAAGAGACTATAGCATTTTCAGTTGTTAAGCCATTTCTAAAACCAAACTGTACATTTGACAGCAAATTATGTGAATTTAAATGCTGCAGTAACCTTGTATATACAACCCTCTCGATAACTTTAGCAAACACCGATGGCATAGAAATAGGTCTATAATTGTCAACATTATCCCTGTCTCCCTTTTTATAAAGTGGCTTCACTACCGAGTACTTTAATCGGTCAGGAAACCGACCACTCCTAAAGGAAAAGTTACAGATATGGCTAAGTACTGAGCTAACGTACGTGGAACAATACTTCAGTATTCTGCTAGATACCCCGTCATATCCATGAGAGTTCTTGGTCTTTAGTGATTTAATTATTAACTCAATCTCCCTCTTGTCAGTATCATGGAGGAGCATTTCAGGTAACAGTCTCGGAACACTTTTTTCTAAGAGCGCTATATGATTCCCTGTTGGGACTAGGTTTCTATTTAGTTCACCTGCTATATTCAGAAAGTGATTATTAAGTACTGTACATATATGCGACTTATCAGTAACACGGACATCCCCACTACGCACTGATTCTATATTCTCGACCTGTCTCTGCAGACCGGCCACTTCCTTTACGACTGACCATATGGTTTTAATTTTATCCTGAGACTTAGCTATTCTATCTGCATACCACATACTTTTTGCCTTCCTAATAACTTTTTTAAGCACCTTACAATACTGTTTGTAATGGGCTGCTGCATTTAGATTTTGACTGTTTCTAACGTTTTGATATAATTGCCACTTTGTTCTACAAGATATTCTTATCCCTTTAGTCAGCCACGCAGGCTGCCTGTTTGTGCTAGTACCCTGTTTTGAACGTTCTAATGGAAAGCAACTTTCAAAGAGCACGAGAAAAGTCTTGAGGAAAGCATTATATTTATCGTCTACTGTATCAGCACTATAAACATCTTGCCACTCTTGTTCCTTGATAAGGTTTACAAAAGTCTGTACAGCAACTGGATCAGCTTTCCTAAAAAGTTGGTAACTATATTTAACATGTGTTGCAGCACAAAAATCTTTGACTTAAAATTTGTGCATCATGATCTGAAAGGCCATTCACCTTTTTGCTAACAGAATGCCCTTCTAATAATGACGAATGAACAAAAATATTGTCTATGGTTGTTCTACTGTTCCCTTGCACTCTCGTTGGAAAGAATACGGTTTGCATAAGATTATATGAATTAAGGAGGTCTACCAGCATCATTTTCCTTGCACAATCACTTATACAATTAATATTGAAGTCACCACATGTAACTAACTTTTTGTATTTCCTATAAAGTGAACCAAGAACCTCCTCTAGCTTTAGCAAAAATGTGAAATCGGAGTCTGGGGATCTATAAATAACAACAGTAAGAAGTTTAGCTCCACTAAATTTAACCACACCTGCACAACATTCAAACACCTTTTCAGTGCAGTACTTTGAAACATCAATTGACTCAAATGGGATACCGTTTTTCACATACATGGCTACTCCCCCACACCGCAAAGAGCTCCTAGAAAAGCTGCCAGCCAACCTGTATCCTGGTAAAGGAAGCCTCTGAATTATCTCCTTATTTAAGAAGTGTTCAGATATACCAATAATTTCAGAGTCAACATCTATAAGCAGTTCACTAACTTTATCTCTAATACCTTGTATATTTTGATGAAATATACTAATTCCCTCATTAATCGGATACCCAAGCTTTGTAGAAAGTGGTTTCTTTGTTAGAGAGACTTCCCTTAAGCAGGAATACCTATCAGCTGACTTCAATCTAAAAAAGGTACAGCTCTAACACCCACAACTACCAGAATTTTCCCATGAGTGATCCCACCACCCCCACCTATGCTGTCACCTATAAGTTTTGCCAACCTCCCCTTCCCATACCTGTTGAGGTGCAGGCCATGTCTAGTGAAACTCATCCTACTGATAGACTCCACCGACACCACTGAAATGTGACTCATGCCTTCTGTCATCAGCGCACCCCCAAGTCTCATGTTATTACGCCTGACGGCTGTATTAAGATGAGGCCGATCGTGACGCTGAAACAGTTCCACGAAATGCACATTCGTGTTGCCAGTCTGAGTGGCTATCTTTTCCAGGTCACCATCTATGTCATACTCCCCATCCCTATCAATACTATTACCAGCCCCACCCACAATCACTACCTGATCCTCTTTAGTAAAATCCCTACATAACCCCCCTATGTTAAAAGTCACCTGAGCCAATCCTGCATTAGGCTTCACAATGCTGGTGACCTGGTACTCACTCCCCAAAACTTCCTGCATCTGCTGGCCTACACCTCTACCATGAGAACTACCTAACAGCAGAACCTTCTTCTTTCTCTTAGACTTTGCAACTGTCCTAGCCACCTTAACTGCTGAGGTCTGCTGCATACTTCCTACATCTACAGCTACTAGAGATTCCTCTCCACTAGACTCTGACAGTTGGTCATATCTATTACAAACATCAATAGTAAAACTATCTGAAAATCTCCTTCTCCTAGCAGATCTCTTGCCAACAGCCAGCTCCCATTCCCCAACCCCCTTCTCCCTCCTCATCCTATCTAGCTCCTCCTGTGCGTTTTTCAACTGCACCTGAAGGGCACAGATCTTACGCTCCTGCTCCTCTATCAACTTACTCTTGCTACATAACCTGCAGTTCCAGGAGAGGATCTCACCAGAATGCCCACTGGCTTCCCCACTGCATTCCCCCCAGCGAAAATACTTCGAACAAGTCTCACACCGCAATCCACTACTCACGAACCTACGGCAAAGCCCACACTTCTCACTCATGGTAAAATTTTACAATTATTGAAACAAGAAAACAACTTTATCTAAGTTCCGCTACTACAATAAGAAGATGTTAAAAAACTGACTACAATTATCACAAACTTGCTCTACAAGGGAAGTAACTACTATTATTGACAGTAATAATCAACAACAAATGAGAATATAACAAAATACTAACACAGAAAGAAAATCAAACGTCTAATGACAGTAACGAAACTGAAAGCAGTTCGCAAAAATTTCTTCTGAAGTTATTTCACCGGAAAACACCAAGAACACCGGTTGAAGACTACTAAAGTTCATAAATAAACTACTATACACAAACAATTAATTAGTACTTAGCTTTCGATGCGCCGCTGCAGCTGCAACTGGTCAGCGCGGAATGTAAACACGGGTAAGAGGTTAAGCTGCTCGATACGAAACACTCACAAATATCAGGCCACAATACAAGAAATGCAGAGGTGAATGAAGAAACTGCTAATAAGTCACTTATATAGTAAATATTATCACAAAAACAGTTAAAATATATATCTGAAACCTAAAAATAGATGAAAACTTAGAGAGCGATCTCACACGCAGTCAAGCGCTTATGACGTCACACCAAACAACCCTTTCCACAGCTCTTTCAGCCATCCCTTCTTCCTCGGGTTCCCCCCATCGGAAGATGGTCCTTTATTGGACTCCGGAAATTGCTGCAGCCATAAAAGACTGCCGCGTGCTCTTCAACACTTCAAGTGGCACCCTTCTACTGCTCTCCTTCTGGTCTTTAAATGATTCTGCACCCGGGCCCATTACCTAATCAAATTTCAGAAACAGGTTTGCTGAGAGTGATATGTGGCTGCCATAGGACCGCACACCCCCTCTTCACAAGTCTGGGCAAAACTCAGGCGAATTTTTGGCCATTGTCCTCCCACCAGCATTGCAGGAATTTCCGTGCATGAAGTTGTCCTTACCCATCCGGACTTTGTCGTAGAGTGTTTCGATCAACACTTTGCCCAAGCCTCTGCATCAACTCGGTATCTGCCCATGTTCCTCTTTCTGAAAGAACGCTTGGAACGACTGCCTTTGTCTTTCGTTTCTCACTGCTTGGAGCCTCAGAATGCCCCATTTAGTGAGTGGGAATCCACCAGCACCCTTGCTTTTTGTCCCGAAATGGCTCCTGGACCGGATCAGATACATAACCAAATGCTCCAACACTTATCAGTGGCTGGCCACTGTCATATACTGACCCTTTTCAACCGTCTGTGGAGTGAGGATGTATTTCCTACCCAGTGGCAGGAAAGCATTGTTATTCTGGTGTTCAAGCCAGGGAAGCCACCTGTTCAGTTGTATAGCTACCATCCAATTAGCCTTACCGACACACTCTGCAAGCTCCTTGAACACCTGGTGAGTTGGTGGCTGTTTTGGATCCTTGAATCCCATGACCTTTTGTCATCGACTCAGGGTGGTTTTCGCTGTGGCTGCTCTACATGGATAACTTGGTCCACTTGAAGTCTGCTATGTGGTCGGCTTTTGCCTGTCAACACCACCTCATTGCAGTCTTCTTTGACCTGCATAAAGCCTCCGACACCACCTGGCACCACCACCCATCATTAATGGGGCCTTTGTGGCCCTCTGCCTGTTTTCATCCATAACTTACTTTCTTGTCGCTCTTTCCGGGTCCAAGTTGGTTCCTCCTACAGCACTTCCCATTGGCAAGAAAATGGGGTTCCACAGGGTTTCGTGCTGAGCATCCTTCTCTTTCTCATCGTCATTAATGGACTGGTGGTCGCTGCTGGGCCTATAGTGTCCCCCTCTTTGCATGCTGACAATTTTTGTATCTAGGTCGCTTCCTCTGTCATGGGCACTGCAGAATGCTGTCTGCAGGGGGCAATCTACCGGGCGCAGTCTTGGGCTCTCTCCCATGGCTTTAAGTTTTTGGTGGCCAAGTCGTGTCATGCATTTCTGCCATCGCTGTACAGTCCATCCCCACCCGGACCTGTTCCTCGATGGCCTCCAACCCCTCTAGGTGGTGAACACGCGTCACTTCTAGGGTCTGGTCTTCGATGCCTAATTGACATGGCTCCCTCATCTTCGCGAGCTGAAGAGAATGTGCTGGTTACATCTCAGTGTTCTTAGATGTCTGTGCAATACCACCTCGGGTGCAAACCACTCTATTCTTCTGCGATTGTACAAAGCTCTGGTCCAGTCTCATTTAGACTACGGGAGTACTGTCTGTGGTTTTGCGACACCTTCGACACTGCAGATACTAGACCCCATCCACCATTGCGGGGTATGACTTGTGACTGGTGCCTTCCGGACTAGCCCCATGATTAGCCTTCTCACATAGGCAGGGATTCCACCATTGGGAGTTTTGCGCCAACAGCAGCTGATACCTTATGTGCTCAGTATTCGCTGCACCCCAAAGCACCCTAATTATCATCTCCTTTATCCAGACACTGAGATCAGCCTCCCGTGGCAGCAGCGGCCACGATGTGGGCTTACCATGGCTGCCCGCTTTCAGTCACCCTTTTCTGAGCTCCAGCACTTCCCTTTACTGCCTCGTTTCTCTGCTCATGCACATAACCCTCCGTAGTGCGTCTCTCGGCCACGGCTCTGTCTTTATCTTTTCCTCAATTCAAAGGAATCTGTCCCTCCAGAGTCCCTTCACCACCAATACTGTTGTCTCCTCATTTCATTCCAGGGTTCAGAAGTGATTTATACTAATGGCTCCATGGTTTCTGGGCACACTGGTTATGCTTACACATATGCGAGACACACGGAAATTTGTTCCGTGCCAGATGGCTGCAGAATTGGTAGCCATCTTGCGCGCACTGGACCATGTCCGCTTCTGCTCCAGAACTGTCTTTCACTGTCTGTAGTGATTCCTTGAGCAGTTTGCAAGCTGTCGGCCAGTGCTTCCCTCACCATCTGTTGGTCATGGCTATCCAGGATCCCTTTCTCTACTTGATCAATGTGGATGCTCAGTGGTTTTCATTTGGACCCCAGGCCATGTTGGGATCCCTGGCAATGAAATTGCCGATCGACTGGCTAAATTGACTACTAACGGGCCATCTCTTGCTATTGGCATTCTGGAAATAGACCTTTGCTCAGCATTACGTCATCAGGTTTTGGGACTTTGGAATGCAGAATGGCACACTCTTTCTTTGCTGAACAAGCTCAGGGCGATAAAGGATTCTACAACTTTGTGGTGATCCTCCTTATGGGCCTCTCGTAAATCCTCTGTTGTTTGCTGGCTCCACATCAGCCATACTTGGCTGACTCACAGTTATCTCCTCCGTCGTGAGGACCCCCCTCACTGTCATTGTGGATCAATGTTTACTGTGGTTCACCTCTTTCTGGACTGTCTTGACTTAGCTGCCCTGCGACAGACTTTTAGCTTTCCTGACTCGCTACCCTCACGTTTGCTGACAATGCCTCAGCGGCTGATCTAGTTTTATGATTTCTTCATGATGGGGGTTTTTATCGCTTTATTTGAGGGTGGGACCTTCAACCACATCAGTGGGTGGAGGGGCTGGCTTGCTCCCCCGATTGGACTGGCTTTGGCTGGGCTTGGTGGTTCACCCCCACCCTCTGCCTTCCCACCCCTTTCTTTATGGGGTCTGTTTTGTCTTGAGTGTCTACCTTGTGTACCTGTGCTTCTTCCTTCATGCCCCTGTCATTAGTCACTTTTTTTCCCTCCTCTCTTCTTCCACCTTCTTCCTTCCTTCTCTGTCTATAATTTGTAATTTTATGGCCATTGTAGTTCCCTCTTACAGTGTGAGGCTTTATCAGTTTTAGTTGTTCCAAGGTTGGAGGGACTGATGACCATGTAGTTTGGCCCCTTCTCCAAACCAACCAACCAACCAACCAACCACACCTACAGTGCACCAAGTTTCTATGACCTGTGTGCTGTATGCTGATAGTAGGGAACCCTTGGGTCTACCGAGATGCTTATCCTCCATCTTAGGTGACGATGAAACAATAGCAGAAGTAGTGTTGACATTTCATATCGCATTAGGAATCCAGTCGTTTTAACTCGGAAGAGGTTTTAATGCGTTATTTAGTGGCTGGCTCCTCCTTTTACTTCCATAATAATCCAACCTTCTTACTGACATGAACTGTTTCATTAACTCTTTCAACATGTGACAACAGTATGACTATTTATATTGGAAATTGTATGTGACATTTTCTACTGCAGTGGCAATTGTTATATGGCTTTGTTTTTCATTTTAACAAGAGTACTACCCATTCACTAGTACCATGTCCTTGTGAAAGGACACTAATGACCACAGTGTTCATCACCCAGCAATTTTAAATCCATCCAACCATCCATGAGCTGCTCCTCATTGTTCTCGAACCACTGCTGGGCTGTGCAGTCCAAGTAAAAGTACACATTCGCCAAACACGTCATGTCACCCCACCTGTGGTGTTTGGTAACTTGGTTGAATTCTTCCAAACATTTCACTGTTTCCTGACTGGTGCCTTCAGAAAACGCTCTTAGATGCCTTATGTACAGCTAACTTGCTGATCTTTCGGAATCCATTGATCTCTTGAATACATAGACTTTGGGAACAATGTACTGCTTGTATCCCTTTTGTAGATGACAGCTATCACAGAGCCTAATTGGAGTCATGGTGATGTAGATGTTTTGAAATACCCAGCATCTCCACCAAATAATGTCATGTTGTAACCACAATCAAGTCCAGATAAAAGCAGGGTTGTCAGTGAGTACAGCAATTAGCTCTGAAAGAACTTTTATTAGAAATACCATTGTACAATTAGAACAGAACTGAACTCCTGGATTGAAAGTGCTGCTGTTTATGTAGAATATTTCAGCATGTGCAAACAACATAAACATAAGAAATTTTGCTAAACTTCCACAAATGATGAATGCTGAATAACGTACAAGAACCAGTGGTTGGGCTTGAACTGGCAACTCGCACATCATCGAACAATGTTAATTGCTACACCACACTTTCTGCAGCACAGCTTGCCTCAGCATTATGCCTACTGTGGTGTGATACTAACTTATATCCATTTTGGTGTATCTTACTTTCTGTGACATCCAAATGACACTGCTATGCATAACATGCCTGTATAAATACCTTTTGATTCTTGAGTCTGGTTTAGTACTTGGTATAATATCAATGCTAACTTAGTCATTTCTCACTTCTGCAAAGGGTTTATCAGAAACTTTAATAACTGCTGACATTTTTAGTGTGCCAAAAAAGTGGTAAGTACATCATACCAAAAGGAAAAGGAAAAAGAAAGAAACTGAATGTGCTTATAATTTGTTCTCTGCGTGCAGATTAATTCATTATCTGATGAAAGCTGCTGTTGTGCACTTACTAGCAAATAATGGGGATCTTCATTTGTTACTTTTGTTGAAAAATGAGCAAATCTTCCATTGACTAATTAAATAATGACCAGATGTGTAACAGGTAGAAGTTTCCATTTTGAAACATAATTTAGTTACTCAAAGCAAAAGACAGCGCAATTTTCCTCACTGCTAGAGACATTTCTCTCTCTGTTACTCTAATAGACTTCAAATCCTTTTGTAAAGTTTTTGTTAAGGTTTGTATTTATTAAGACACTCTGCAGACATGATCAGAATGTTGTAAAAGTCCAGAAATTTTTTTAAAAATGTGTAGGGTTACTAACGTTAAAAAAAGGGAAAAATGTTTACAAATAATAAGGAACTTTTTGTCCTGATATATTATTGAACGACTGTTTTTTTTACCTCGAACTGGGTCTCACAATGTGCTAAGTTCAATCAAAATTGATCAGCTCACTGCAGAGTGCAAGAACATGGTTACCCATTGTAATTAGCATGTCATGAATAGGTCTGGCACGTAATAAATGATACTGATGCTGTGTGCTTACCAAGTATGTTCAACAGTAGGGTTTGTTTTCAGTGTTGGACATATTTGAGTGCATGCACACACACACACACACACACACACACACACACACACACACACACACACACACCCCTACCTGCATTTGTTCCTTTGACTGCCCAAAATACTTCTTCGTGTCATTTTCAATGAGGTTGTGTGGGTAATTCACTGTTCTTGGCTTCAGCTAGGCTGGAAGAATATCTAAAGATTTATTTCATACAAGCTGAGTAACCTGTATGTTAGTAGTTTGTATGTCATGAGAATGCAGTTTATAATATCTGTTTCTCTGTATTAATGTATTTCTTCACTTTCTTTGAGTATGAATGAATTGGTGAAATAACATGGCAGTCTTGAAACCTGGTAAATGGATATTTAATTATTACACTTGAGAAGCAGAAAAAAGTGGTTCCCTTAAAGGGAGTGGTAAAATGCTAAGATAAGAGAAAATAAGAGAGGAAATAAAACAAGAAAATGAAAATTTATAATGAAGTTGAATGAGGGAGATTACCAGGAAGCAACACATTTATCACACTTGCTAAAGACTTAAGGTACACTAAACATACTCAAATCAGACACACTAATTGTAAACAAGATAGTGAGTAGTTGTGGCAGAACACGATAAACTGCCAGTGGGAAAGACTAATTTGAGGAAACTCTTGATGAACCACATTTCTCATCAGAATTTCCCCCTCCACTTCTCTCCCTTCAGAATTTCTCAAAGTTTAAGCAGCAGACTATCAATAATGGCTAGTCTGTCTGATTCGCATTGTTTGAAATACTCTGCGAATGATATATGTGCTCCTCTGCCCTGATATCAAGACAATCTCAGTAAATCAATGCACTGGACTTGACACCCATAAGGAATCAATCATAAGTAGACAGTGGATGGAACTGTGCTCAAATCAGACACACCATTCTTTTTATCAAGTAAATTTTTATCAGTTTGATATGACGTGACCCCTTTTCCCTTTTGAAATTACAAGTTGCATCCAAGATGGTGGTTGCCAAAATGGTGGCTTCCAAAATGGCCACAATGCTTCTAATATAGCTTCACACATTTTCCGCCTCTCCCATCTCTTGCTGCCAGCCTTTAAATTTCTGTTGATCCATCTATTTTATTTGAGAAGGGTGGCTGCACACCTATGGATCACAATGGAGAACAAGAATATGGTGAAATAGGACATGTTGACTCGGGGAAAATTGGGAAGTAGTCTAAGGAGAAAATTCAGTGTGTTACTCTCACTTCAGTATATGGTTTCATAAAATCACATTGCTTTGCAAAGACTGTTTTTACTTGATAGTTTCCATATGTTAAATTCTTTTATATTTCATTGTTCATTTATGGAAACCTACAAAACTTGCATAGAAAATTCACGTGACCAGCTGTAGCAGCATGTCTAATTCAACAATGTCTGGTGTTCACTGACTTGGATACTTATTGAGCTGTATCCAATTTATGTAGAGTATTATTTTATTTATGTACAGTATTATTTTAATTGTTCCAGGCACACATATGGAAGTGGTCCTGTGAAATTGATCCTTCCAAAATATACTTCAGGGCTGAATCATTATGTATGTCTCTTAACAACAATGAAACTCCATTGATTACACTTTCTGCAGCAGATTCAGAGGAAAATCCTCTTTTGGTGAGTTGCTAATAGTTTGTCTGTATGATAAAACCTTTTATTCCTTTCCATTACAAACCAGTCCATGAAGTTCCTAAATTGTTATGAATTCAAATAGTTCTATCTTGGATAAGTTGTGCTAGATTGCCTCCTTTCTCTTCAATCTACACTCATTAGTACATGGTGTGATGTATTCTTGTCAGGTTGAACTCAAAGGGGCATTTGGCACGATATCCTCCAGAAAGTTTGAAATCTGTAGTATTCCCCTTTGGTTAGTCAGTTTTTGTCATTTGAGTGCTGGGCACCGTACAGTAGTCTGGTGATATCTAATACGAGGTGCAGAAGAAGAATATTGAAGATCATGATAGGTTAAAAGCACTTAAAATTGAGCAGTATTTGTCAGGTAACCAATTTGTGATGGGTGCAAGCTAGTTTTCCAGTAAATGATCCAGAAGTGTGACACATTTAGCGGTTACATTAATCATTTTTTTCCATGATAGCATTGTTGAAGATAGGCTTTTCTGTGAAACCAATGTGAGAAAGCAGGAAGGGTATTAGTTCTTTGTCTTTCTTCCTTTCAATTTGCTGATCTACTTGTTGCACATGACCAACTATCAAAAATATATAGTCTTTAAATTTTTCTTTTAATACAGTTGCATTTTACAGTGTCTCGTGTTGATTGCTTCACTGTAGTTCTGTGTCTACTGTGCAGCTTCTACCTGAACAGATTGATATTATTGCGATACTAACATTGCTTCAGCACAGAGATGGCAAAGTATCTACCGGTGTACTATCTTCGACCTTGTACTCTCCCTCATGCTGCCCCCTTCATATTTGTATCATCATCATCTTCATCTCTGAGTGATCTACTCGTTGTTTCTAATCTTCCTCAAACTGTCTTCCCTCCCTCTCTCCCTGACAGAGGAACTTACAGTTGCAAAATGTATGATAATTTTGTCTACCTTTGTGGGTGTTTATTGGCTTTACTTTGAATTTCATCTCCTTAAAGTAAGCAGTACTGTCCTGTCACACGGTCACTTTTAATTTTATAGTTCTATCAAGTGAATTTTCCTTTTGATACAAATAACCCCTTTCATATATACATTGAAGAGCCAAAGAAACTGGCACACCTGCCTAATATCATGTAGGACCCCACTTGCACGCGGAAGTGCCACAACACAACTTGGCATGGACTCGACTAATGTCTGAAGTAGTGCTGGAGAGAAGTGACACCATGAATCCTGCAGGGCTGTCCATAAATCCGTAAGAGTACAAGGGGGTGGAGGTCTCTTCTGAACAGCATGTTGCAAAACATGCTCAATAATGTTCATGTCTGAGAGTTTGGTGGCCAGGATAAGTGTTTAAACTCGGAAGAGTGTTAGTGGAGCCATTCTGTGGCAATTCAGGACATGTGGGGTGTCACATTGTCCTGCTGGAATTGCCAAAGTCCATCAGAATGCACAGTAAACATGAATGGATACAGGTGATAAGAAAGGATGCTTACGTATGTATCACCTGTCAGTCATATCTAGACGAATCAGGGGTCCCACACCTTTACAGATCCTCCACCATCTTGAACAGTCCCCTGCTGATATGCAGGGTCCATGGATTCGTGAGGTTGTTTCCATACCAGTACACGTCCGTCTGCTCGATACGATTTGAAATGAGACTTGTCCGAGCAGGCAACATGTTTACAATCATCAACAGTCCAATGTCAGTGTTGACAGGGCCAGGCGAGGTGTAAAGCTTTGTTTTGTGCAGTTATCAAGGGTACACAAGTAGGCCTTCGGCTCCGAAAGCCCATATCAATGGTGTTTCGTTGAATGGTTCACACGCTGACACTTATTGATGGCCCAGCATTGAAATCTGCAGCAATTTGCGAAATGGTTGCACTTCTGTCATGCTGAATGATTCTTGTGAGTCATTATTGGTCCCATTCTTGCAGGATCTTTTTCCAGCCACAGCGATGTCGGAGATTTGATGTTTTACCAGATTGCTGATATTCATGGTACGCTCTTGAAATGGTGGTATGGGAAAATCCCCACTTCATCGCTACCTCAGATATGCTGTGTCCCATCGCTTGTGTGCCCACTATAACACCACATTCAAGCTGCCTTAAATCTTAATAACCTGCCTTTGTAGCAGCAGTAACCAATCTAACAACTGCACAAGACACTTGTTGCCTTACACAGGCTTTGCTGACCGCAGTGCCATATTCTGCCTGTTTACATAACTCTGTATTTGAATACACATGCCTATACCAGTTGCTTTGGCACTTCAGTGTATATAGCTTTTGAATGATTTTTAAAATGTAAGGAAGTGAAAAAAAATTTTTTTATTTATTTATAATTTTCATTTGTGCTTTTATTTTATGAGTTTTATGGCATTAGTCTGTCTTGCGAAATATGAAATTTTATATATTCTACTTTCCAGAAACGGGAAATAATTTTCCTGACAGCTCGTGTTCATCCAGGTGAAAGTAATTCTTCATGGGTGATGCACGGCACACTGTGTTACTTGTTGGGAGATACAGCTGCAGCTATAAAGTTGCGTAATAGATATGTTTTCAAGATAGTGCCAATGCTTAATACTGAAGGTGTCATTAATGGCTGGTGAGTAAGTTTTGACATTTGTCATATTACGCAGTAGTGAAGAGCTCAGGAAATGAGAGTTTAGTTCTGTTATTTGAGTGGAAAAAAATTTTATATATATATTGCCAGATTCCACTTTCATTTCTTAACATTTAATTATACTTCCATGGGTAAGTATATGTTCTATTACTACCAAGCTCACCATTAGTGGGTGCAAAGTATGACAGTTAAAAAAAGGTCTTAATTCGTGGTTTGTATTAATTTTCTGTCTTCGTATCATTGGCCCAGCCTACATGGAAGCTAGCAGTACATTTCTGCTTCATTTCATTCAGTAATAAATGGCTTATTGAATGCTACAACAGGTCTGATCCATTGCAGTAATCAGAAAACAAACTATTGATAGGTGCTGTAATAAATTTACTTCTAAATCCAAACCACATGTAGATATGAATTTGAAAAATAGTAGTAGTTTCAGAAAACTACATAATGTGTAGGGCCATTTTCACAATAATGACATGCATTTTAATGTTGAGACCCCTGGAGTTTCTCTTATCTCAACACTGCAAAAAAGCAAAAAGTGTTTGTTTTATTTTGCCATTTCCTGTAGAAAGTTAAGGTCTCATAACTGCAAAGTGATATTAATTATTCAGGAGTCTATCTACTTGCGACATTACAAGAGTATTAATCAGAGCTTGGAGGTAATGTTTTAGTTATTGCAATTATACATAAATTCCCCAATACCTCTATCTAAAGACAACCGTAATACAGACCATTGTGGAATGTGTGGCAGGCAGTTCCCTTAGACCCCTCATGTGGTTGACAGTTTGTAGTAACAAACAGAAATATTAATTCTAGCAATATTAAAAATGAATCTAACTTTGAACAGAGGCAGACAAGAGAGACCAGCAGTGGGGCCCTACTTTAATAATTGTTTTCCTACTAGCCACCAAATTCAGACATGTCATTTGTAGAATTATTCAAAGACAGAAATAACTGGATCATATAATAAGAATAAGAGAGACAGTGCCCAGCTTTTAGAAATAATAGTTCCAAATGGGAGAAAGGAAAGCACTGGGAAAAGTTTAAAAGAAAGCCACATCACTCGGACCCCACAGTGCAAGACCTACCTGTAGTGTGGTATCTCTGAGTGACTTGCCCTTTCTTTTGAAGAAACTGATACAGGCAGTGTGTCTTTCACTTTTTTGTGTGTGTGTATTGGCAGTACTATAGATTTAGTCTGTGGAAGGTAAGTAGTTAACAGCAATTTTTTCTCATAACTTATTAATTTTCTCTTGCTGTAAAAGGTAATGTAGAGAAATTAATCAGCCTCCGAGGAGGACTGTGAAGACAAAATTGCATTAATTGCAGAATGCACAGAGGCATTTAAGCAGTTTTTCTTCCAGCACTCCAGATGCAACTGGAACAGGAGGAAACCTTGTCATGTGCCATGCACTTTGGTGGACTTCCTTGTATGTATGTATGTATGTATGTATGTATGTATGTATATCTTAATCAAAAATCATCCATTTATAAGAAATACTAAGCAAGAATCGTACAGCAATTTCCAAAGTCAATTCTTGGTGAAAGATTTGTCAGGAAATCTTAAGAACTGTTAACCTTGTACAAAGCTATGATTGAGACTTTCGTTCCTGTCTTGGATGTTAGGCTGGTGTTGGAAAATTTAAAGCAAGATATAGAGCCAAAATACTAAATTTCACTTTCAGAAACACTTCACGCATAGAGGTCTTACTGTTTACGTATGTTTGATCACTTCACACATAGAGTAATGCTAACATGAGCACGCCTGTTACAGAAAAACAAATGTTCTTGATATTTAAACTCATTCTTGTGTCCATGTTTGCTCGTAAATAATTTTTTTGGACAGGTTCTGCCTTGATGAGACACTATTTTCCTTCTTTTCCACCCAATCATGTTTTGCTGATCTTCAGTGTAATACGTCTGGGTTGGAAAGAAGAAGAAAAATAGTTTGCTGTAGGCAGAACCTATCAAAAACAGATTTAGAAGTGCAAACCAAATACCAGGCCTAGATGAACTCTCCTTAGATTTTACATAAAATACAATGCTGATATCGCCACTTTCCTTACACACACTTACTGAGAGTCTCTTTTGCAGCAAACATAAGTGCAGCACTGTGTGAACACTTCAGTTAGTAATTAGGGTTCAAGAACTGATGCAGATAGTTATGGACAGACATGCCAGAAATTTCTTTTGCAAAATAGTAGAGCAGATTCTGAAGTGAAACAAGCACAAATTCAAGAAAAACCATTTTTGCAAGGGGCAAGGAGAGAGGGAGAGCTTGCTTCCTTCAAACACAGTATCTTTAAAATTGTGGATGCTGGTGAACAGGTAGATTAAAACTCGTAGAGTTCTGTAAGCTATCACACTGTAGCACATTATTGACTTGCAGCCAGCCAGAATATGATCATCTGGAGTTTCCTTCAGAAATATGTTATTAGCTTAAATAATTTTTGACTAATAGAACCCAGTATGTTTTGCTGGGTGGTAAGTGCTTGACAGAAAACACTAACATTGGGTGTGTGTAACACTACTGTTAATGTTGTAATATAATAAATATTTTATCTGGGAGCATCAGTAGCAGCATCATATTGTTCACTGATAATAATGCTGAAAAGTATTGATGCTGGATGATTGCAGAGAAAGACTTGAACAATATTTACACTTTCTTTCTACATAATGGTTCCCTTTAGATGTGCTCCAGTGCAAGATAATTTCCATAAATAATGGAATGTGAGATACAGCAGCCAAATAAAAGTTTACAAGTCAACTTTTGCGGTCTTTCACTTTGTTTAAATATGTAGAGGTAAAACAATGAATTGAAAAAACCATTAGTAGTGTAGGTCAGTGGAAAATTAATTTTTGCTAGACTTCTGGAAAAGCGGAGATTATCTGTTAAGGAAACCACTTTCAAGATGCTAGTATGACCAAATAAGAAAAGAGTACTTCTATGGCACTTGAAGTTATTACAAAGTAGGCATGACAACAAACATTACAAAAATTAGTGTGTGGTTGGCATCACAATGATTTTATATACCCCATGTAAAATTCTAATGTAGATGATTGGGAAGCTGTAGTTGATGGAGAAAAAAAACAATGTTTTGGCAAATTTTGAGAACCTGTAGTCAAGGAAGAATATACAAAATTTCTGCTTCCCTATGACATATCTCAACACAGCGCATAAGAAGGGAAAGATTCAGGTGTGTATGTAAGCAAATAGTCATTTTTCCCTTATGTGAAACTTAAATAAAATAAAACATATTTTCACTAAGATTGGAATATAAGTTCCTCTGCCAAGCTGTGAACAAGAGTTTTCTCAGTGAGTATACAAATATAAATTGGAAAATCCTTGAATACCCACTTTCCAGTCAGGGAGTGAGAGATGGAGGGGGAGGAGAGAGGTGGGGAGGGGGATGATCCATTGATGTCATTTCACATTCTTAATTTTATTGCTTTCACGTATTTTAGTGAAGTTGCAACGTAAGTGAAATACTTTTTCAATAAACATATAAAACTTTATATTTTTGGGTATTAGATTCATTTTTTAGCCTGTATTTGTAAAATTTGAAGACGCTTAAATGAAAAGCTTATGAACATATATGTGACTCCTGAATTATTCATTTAGTTGCAAATTAGTTACTTTGATTCTCTACAGATCTCTATTTGTATTTGCTTCTATATTAAAGTACTGACACTAAGTTAGGTGGGACCAAACTTATCTTAAGCATTAGCAGAGCTATGAAATTATTTTTGGCCCAGAGTTAACATATGTTTTGAGTAGGTGAAAAATAATTAGTCTGAGCATAAAACTGAACAAGGCAATGCTGTGCTAAACTACTGTATTCATATTAGGAAGGAAATGACATGCCAGTTCAAAATTCCCACTCTGAACGTCAGTCATTACCTTGAATCCATCCACATAGAAATTGGAGTAGTTTTTGCAATAAGTTAAAACTGTGTGGTAGATGGTGACTTGAACATGGAACTTTTAGGCATAGAGAAGTCTGTCACGAACAACCTGTTCTGTAATTCCAGTTACTAAAACGATATAGAACAGTGGGTATACTTTGGCCTGATGTGTTTGCCAGCTTCAATGGTCAGCAATTATTCTAGGCAAATTGAAATGTCTTTTAAGTTTTTTATATCCTAATGAAACCTTCAGATACCCTTATTTGATTACTGAGATGCCCTGTAAAATTTACATTTAAATCTGTATGTATTCTCAGAATGCTGCCCCAGATAACATGTTGGAATATTGATTAAAACACATAGTCACTTATTACATAACACCACAATTTCAGGGTACTAAACTTGCTGTAAGTATCTTAAACAATGCCAAAAGTTAAACCGCAGTTTCAGCATTCTGAAGAAGAGGAATTTTTATTTGTTTATTTTAATTATGTTAAGGAATTCTTTTTGTTGGCTTCTTAACCTTAAATATGAAGTTTTTCTACCAATAAGAATCTTTGATTTTCAATCTTAATGTCTTAATTAGTTAACTGACTTGCCTGCAAACACAAAGGAATCTCATAATTTGCAGAAAGACCTGTAAATGATACTTTTTTCAGTTTATGCTTCACATAAACAAATTAATACAATGTATGTGAATATGAAAAAAAGATGGGGGGGGGGGGGCAGTTTTTGTAGTTACACCCATGAAGCACAAGTGTCAAATACAGTATTTAATGGCATCCATCTGTAACAGTTTATGGTAACACAATCACCTAAATCTAGTTGTGGGAAACCAGCAAGAACTGTAAATTGATGAAGGATGTGTCAAATTTTAATATCTTCGAAAAAATAAGAGTTTTCTATGTCAGGCTATTCTCAGCATAATTTACTTAATAGTTCATAGATGACTGACTTGTCCGTCATGTTATATGCACAGGTTGTCAAGGTGTTTTTTTAAATTGCTAGAACATCTTTAAAAAAGTTGAAAATTGAACTATAAAGGTGAAGCATGTTATTTGTGAATCCTCAGAAACATACAGTTAGTTGCATGTAAAGACTGAACTTACTAGTACCATTCTTATTTGAAAAATGCGACTGGGGCACTTGTCAGTAGATAGAAACTTTTAAAATGTCTGTAGTGAGATAAAAATGTATCATTTATCACTGGGAGTTTGTGTGTTCTAGCTCATATATTGCTAGTTTGCATTGAGAAAGTTTGTTTTATCTCAGTTCATGAGACTTGTGTTGTACACATAGATAACTTTCAAAATGCACAAGGTTTTGTTGTCAGAAAACTGTCAAGGCTCTACATATCAGGGAAGGCTATTTACTTTAGGCAGTCCTAAGCAGAGAACTTTCACACAAGTATTACAACATTAGATTTATTTATGGCAGATCTACAGCTTTCCATACAAGGCACTAATAATTGATAAATGACAAAAGATCCCAGTTCTGTGAAATAGTCATGCATGTTGTAAGAGTATTCTGGCAGTAGGCTTCTGTTGTCCAACAACACGCACAATAAGTTCACATTAACATCCATATTTCTTACTTACATATGTATCCACACATTATACACATATTTCAGTTTCTTTCTATATTTAGTGATGCATGATTTAAGCAAATGTGTGTTAAGAAAATTGAAAGATAGAAGCATCACTGTAACTTTGATGTTGACTGTATTGTCAAACAATTGGTCTTCTTTTTCAAGATGCCCAACACTGTATTTCATATAATCTTTTTTTGTAATTTCATGACTACTTTGCAGTTGGAGGATCAATAACCTTGCCACGTGCAAAGGTTTTTGGACCAGTCATCTGGGCAGTCACTTTGCTCTCATCATTGTCCCGTGTGGTCATTGGAGCCGCAGTGTTAGACGGTTCTGTATACTTGCTTACTGGCACAGGTTCTTCACTGTTTACTCCAACAGCAGTTACATAAACAACATTGCTGTCAGAATCTTTTCTTGGAAATGCCTTTGTTACAATGTTAGGTATGGATTTGTTTTCGGAACTTCTTGGCGAAGGCATGAGATCTGGAAAAATTGAAGACAGTGGTAGTGGGGCAGATTTCTCTGATGGTGGTCTGAGAGTCACTCGACGGTTTGTCTTGTCCAAATCTTTCCCTCTGGCAGGAGTAGTGCTTGGACTTTCTGAAGATTTTTCTGTCGTTACTGGAGTGGTGGATGTAGTAGTAGGTGCTGTTGTTGTCGATGTTTGTTGTCCAGCTGCTGAGGGATATTTGCTGCCAGATGGGTATTTGCTGCTCCTGCAAACACAGTGTGACTCAGCAAGCTCTTAATGCATGTAGCACACACACACACACACACACACACACACACACACACACACACACACACACACACACAAAAATCAGATTTAGCCACTAAAAGATGAAGATTTAGTCAAAGTGTTTCTTAGAGAGGTCACTGTGATACAATTCATGTATTACCTTAATGTGCATTATATATACAGCATTGCCATACTGTTTGATATAAATTTTAATTTATACAAGAACATAATTTTTTCTTCCACCAGTTTTATTTTTCATGTGAGTACTTACATCTATCCACGTCAAAAAAAATTAGTCTACACACCACTGCCAGTTACTGCTTTATCCATAAATTTTAAAACTTTTCCAAAATTTAGTTTCATTTTATGTTTCAAAGTTTTTGATAGTTTTTGCACAAGATAGATCAATAGATAGATGTTAATATTTGAAATATATATGTCGTTAGTACATGGAAAAAATAATACTGTTAATTATTGTAATGCTCCATTTACATAGAAAAGGGTAATCTAGAATGCAACTGCAACCAATAAAAGCTAGAAAAATGTTTCCTTATAAGACAACAGCATACTGATACACAATATCTATCTCTCTCTCTCTCTCTCTCTCTCTCTCTCTCTCTCTCTCTCTCTCTCTCTCTCACACACACACACACACACACACACACACACTGAGACATTCACTTCTTTTTGGGAACTAAGTTTACTTTTATGGAAGATGAAAGAAAAGATTTTGATAGGAAGTTATCCTGTCTAGACCTGTAAAAAGTCTAGATCCCCTTGTTTCTTTTCTGGCGGTTCTGAAAGTTTGTGAGTTTTAGTGACCCGCAGCCAACTACTGTGTGTGTGTGTGTGTGTGTGTGTGTGTGTGTGTGTGTGTGTGTGTGTGTGTGTGTCAGTGCACGAGTGTCAAATTTTTGCACATGCGTCAGTAGTTCTGTGTGCACCGCCAGAGGCACTGAGTTTATTCGTGCAAAGTGCGGATCATTTATTCCTTGTTTTTGTTACCTTTAGTATGTTAATTATTCAATGGTTTTTCTCTCTCTTTCTCTAGAGTGTGGTCCTTTCATATGTGTTTAGTAACACTAGCAATGCTTGCTGACCTCGACTAGACTATTGCACGTTACTAAAATCATGAACTCTGTATTTTAGCTCCGCACACAAAAATAAAGTTCCATCGTTTAGTTTAACATAAAAAAATAAATAATGAAACCCATCCCGCTCGCCTGCACCGTTACCTGACGCACGCTGGTATCACCGGCACTTCGGGGAAAGTGCGCAATGCTGCACCAAACCATGTGCGTTCCCAAATGCCAGTGGCAATTGAACATTTGCCATTCTCCCGTCAGCCAACAGCACATCTATCGGGCAGTGTAGCTGTTGTACCAATGGCATGGCAGAGTCACAGGACCTAATTCATTTACACTGCGGCTGAAGAGTCTTTCACCATTTGTCTACCAATGGTGTTTTACAACATAGTATTTAGATCTTTCCACAGTTTCATTATGTTAAACCTTCATTTAAATTATCTTTACTGCACAAAAAGTTTTAATTCCTAGTAAAAGAGAGACGTTTATTGTAAATCCCTTGATTAAAAAGCTTCCAAGAATTGGTATTAGAAATTGCAATTTGTCTTGCTGTCATGGGATAGATACACCATATTTCACAGTTTTTACTAGCTATATGAGCACAGAAGATACTGATAACTGTCTTAGATACAAGACAGTTGGTATTTAATCCAAGTTAGTTCATAAATTAGGCTCATTTAATAGTAATAGAACAATACTGTTTGTTAGCAGTTATTGTTTCCCCAGACTTCATCAATACAGGATGCTGAGAGAGACCAAAGGATTTGAAGCATACAACAAGGAAAGAGAGAGATGTGAATTAGTTGTACAACTCTCTCTTAAACAAGTAAAATGGTTTTAAATATATTTCCACATATCCGCTGTTGTGTTTACTAGCCACACACAGTTAATAGTCCTCTTGAGTAGTTGTCACACTTAACAATGGATCTCTATATAAATATCCCTAGCTTCTCTGTGGAAACACTAGCATAACATTCTTAAGTTATCACAAAAAGGAACCTTTCCTTGGCTTAATTTGTCTGTATTAAAATTTTCTTCTTTTTTTAAAGTAATGTTCTGTATTTTTGTGTGTGATAATCTTTGCATTTAGTTTTAAGTTGTTCTTTGTATTAAATGACAATTTGTACAAAGATAAATGTTTTCTTTTCTATATATGGGATAAGGTATGTTACAGTCATTATCAGATAGTAAACATATATCAACTGGAATTTGAGAAGGTAATGTGGAATATTCGTAATAGAGCAGTAAATAATTTTCAGATACATGTTCTAAATGTGTAACTTCATGACAGTTCTGTTTTTAATCAGCTATGTGTTGGCAGAATCCTTGTTCAAATTATATACTTCTAAACCGGTAATGTGTGGAATGAATGCAGCTGAATGTTACACAACTCTGTATGATATTGTACACGCCTTAAAATTTCATTATATATATCAGAACTAATCCTTTCTCTGTTCTATTTAGTGTTTCTCATTGAAAGTACTCATTCCCTCATATCTCCTGCTGCTGATGTGATATACTATAGAATTCTCAATGCCTCTTTAATAATTATTAGTAAACTGAAGAAGTTTGTTATTCAGTACTTCTTACAGTAAAAGCAGAAGAGCTGTTCTATCCTCGTACTTCATAAGACATCTACAGAGAGAAAATAAATCAACTTTCTACACAATGGATGTAATTACAAACAAAATAATTCATAATCATTTGCCTCCACCATCTCGAATAATTCACCTCATGTATATGCCAATAATGCATAAAAAGAGAAATTATTCACAGTGCTATTGCCGTTGTTTACTGTTCAGCATTATCTTGATATTTGTCATTCTGAGCTTATGCAGCATCTTTCATGACCTTGTGGGTAATGGCACATCTCATAAACTTACTTCTTCATCACTGATAAAACATAGTTGTCTGTTTCTTATAGAGCTTTACAGCACCACACCAATGGAAATAAGATGTTGAGCTCCTACTGAGTTAAAATATAATTGAAATTACGAATGATGTAGACCAAACTAAATGATTTGAAACTGGTGAGGTGACTGAGAGACTTATTACTTCTGAAGAATTGCAAATTCTCTGGATAATAAATGTCAAGTCCAAGAAAAAAATATTCCACCTTTGAGAAACAAACTGTTAGTTGGAAATAAAATACCAGTTAAATAGGAAGTTGTAGAATTTACATCAGATCCATGCTTTAGTCAGTAAATACCAAAATTAAAGGATCAGATCATGCAAGAACATGTGTAAAGCTGTCCCTATGGAGAAATGCTATGACAAAAATGAATCGGATAAATCTACATCTCACCAGACAAGATCCCCCAATAGTGATACCTAAACAAATATTCCAGATTGTCATGCGTATGTCTAAAATAATTTTTCAGTTGTTAATGCCAAGGGTGACAGCCTTACAGAAAAAAGTTTTATAAGGAGATAATAATTGTATGTACAACATCTGTGTACAGAATTGTGATTTAGAAAGGCACAGGGTAGAAATCAAACTAATTTATTCTTTACTGTTTGGTGCATTGGTTGTACATAGTGTCGCATCACTTTGCACTGTATGATGCTTGGAATTACTGTGCAGCAGCTGCCTAGACTAATGGTTTTTTGATATGGATAGACATGTGTTCCTCACCTTCTTACCCCTGGGATGTTGACACAGGAATGGAGCCATAATTGTAATAGTAGCACCGTGTCTGTTCACATATGAAGTCCTTCACAGCATTGCAGTCATCTGTCTCCCAGGAAAGTTCTGGTGCCCTCAGTGTCACACAGCCTGTATTTGGGTTGTGATATCCTCCTCTGTTAAAAAGGATAACAATTTAAGACTGTTTTTGCATCTAAGATATCATGAAAGTAAGTAAATTATTTAAAAACTCGGTAAATAAACATAATAAAGTTAGCTGCACTTTATAACTTTCTAAAAAGCAATGAAGTAAAACTGTAAAGGGAACAAATATTTCCCTTCAGTGCTAAGAAGCACATATGTAATGCACTTCTTTCCAGTTGATGACACTATTGAAACCATCCACAGAAACTGCCCTTGGCGTTATGGGTAATTGCTAGACTGATCAGTGTTCTTCACCTTCTTATAAGTAATTTCTTGTCATTGTGCTTCCTTAAATCATTCAATATTTAAGGGCAGTAGGTCTTGCATATCTCTATTGGTGAACTCAACCATGACCCTTAAAATTCCTACACCAGGAAGGATAACCAGTAATTAAATGTTATTTATCATGTGTATACAGTATAAGAAAATGAATATGTGATTGTAGTTGATTTGGGAGTGTACAGTGTACAATAGTAATATTTTTTAGACAGAGCTGTCACCTCTGGTAGCAACAGTGGTGCTAACCTGGCTGGGCATTGATTTGAACTTAACTCGTATATCAGATAAGGGTACATCATTACATACTGCTTGAGGCTTAGTAGTGGCTGATGAGTGGTAGCATACCAGCCTTTGGCAGCCTGTGACCAGGTGTTTGCAGCAGGTGAGAGATCTTGCTAACATACATGCCAGAGCAACATTTGAACACACTCTGTATGCAGTCATGCAGTATATTGTCAGAAGATAACATTGTAGATACCTCAAAGATGGGCACAGTCACTTCAAAATTACATTTACGGCATCCCTGCTTCTTATCTATTGACATACTATTTAAAAGTATGTAGTGAATTATTTGTAATTTTAAATAAGTATGCAAAGAAATCATTTTCATACATATGCGTATAACAGACTTGCCCAATGTCTAATGCATGAGCTGTGTACAAAGGACTCGGGACCAATAAAAATACAGCACAACACAAACGTAACAGTTGCTGTCAAAATTACCAGTTATGTGAGCCAAAAGTGATAATGTTCAAACCCAAAGGTATCAGATACCATCACTCTAGGTGCTGGTCTTGTATGGCGATTACAAATGCAGTCTCTCAGTATTCATTCTACTTGGAATATCCAGATGACTGCCATGATGCTGTATGCAGATCTGTGACTCTTACGAAAAGATGTGGCATCAGTTCTTTCATTGAATGCACCACTGTTAGTGTGCCTCTCTCTACAAGGGAATCTTCAACAATGGTTGTTGTGCTGACAGCCTGTGGTGCTCCATGATCCTGCCACTCCTAGTACATATTTCTCCTTTTTACAGGAGACATAACATGATCTCTCACAAACAAACAACGTTAATATGTGATACCTTAATGATAAACCCACTGCATAATCCGTCTTTTCTTCAGAATGAAGATAGCATCACTCGTACCTACTTTTTAGCATTGTGCTCAAGTGCTAATTATTTGCATATTCAAGCACTAGTGCATGCTAATTTGACATTTGTTGCATGCCCCCTTCATGTCATTGCAGTTTTAATGGTCAGCAATGTGTGTGTGCTCATTCGTCAAAAAAAAAAAAAAAATCATGTCACTGGGAACATAAATAATGTTAGAGCCTTGAGCGATGTTTCCTGTAAACAGTGACTGGAAAATAATTAAACTTCACTGTACCAATTAAAGAATTTCTTATATTCATAGTTTCATTTTTTATTGGCATTATATGTGATTTATGCTACAGTAATATATATATGGACGTGTACACCTTATATTACAGGGTGCGAAACAGCCAACACAGGGGACGTAGGCATCCTTTCTTGAATTGTGATTATTTTAAACACTATGTGTGGTCAAAATTGCTATTAATTTCAATAATCCTTCTATCATTACTTGTTACGATGACTACTAAAAATGGAAGTACAACATGTGAACAAGGGGCTATGAACTAAATTGCATCTTCTTTTCTTATGTGCTATCATTCTGAGAGAATAGATATAATTGATAAGAACCTTAAAGAAAGTTATCACCTTTTATAGTGTTGGTGAAGTTAGCTACCTAAACATTTCTATTTGTTATTTGTGAAGTTCTACTGATAGTTTTTATCACCTTCGTCTCCTGTTGCTCTTGCTTCTTCCCTCAACTAACCCTTCATTTACTACACCACCATCATCAGATGCAGCGTCTTGGTCTTCAGATGCTGAGTGGAGATCATTGGATGGTAGGTTCCTCATGTAATTGAATGTACTGTTGAAGGGCAAGCCAGTACTCATCCATAACATCATGTCTGATGTTCCAAGCCGATTCCCAGAAGTCCAGAAGTCATATTTGTTATAACCTGTTTTGCATTAATAGACACTTTAAGTACAGTTACAGGAAGGTATTCTTGTCAAAGTAAAGATAAATTCTGATGACATGTTATAAAGCAGTTGTAAGAATTGGCATTCTGTCTAAGATTGTATTTTATTTAACAATGTTATATGGGGCAATACATGAAATAAGGAAAGACAGCCACTCATCTGTAGCCGGTTGATGCCTTGAGCACAGAAATACATACTATGTTTTATTTATTTGACCATGTGTAACTGTCAGATAGTAAGTTATTAGCTTCTAATACTTTCACTTACCAGCATTCCTTAAATACTCCATTAAAGAATCTGCCTTTTCACGTGATTCAAATGATGCTAGTTGCAAACCAAGTGATCGGCAGTACTGATATGCTAGGAAATAATTGAGCTCCGGTGAGTATGGATTCATACGACTGATGAAATATTGCACTCCATCCAGCTGTATTGTTGTGATTCGCTGACCTGCAAAGGAGAAAAGTATTTCTCAGTTGAATTGTATTGCTAGAAATTTGGTTCTAAAAATGAAAATACATTTAATAATTTAGAGCATAAATTTTGTTTCTACGATAACTGCTGCAACTTGCAGTATAGTATTTGTCGTAAATAGTAAATCTGACAGAACTAAACAAACTGTTGGCATCAGGACGCAGAGCAAATAATTGAGCTCTAGTGAGTATGGATTCATGCGAATGATTAACTGTAAAAGGACCCATCAGATTTTGGACTGTAAATACACATTTCTACACTAAAGTTAAGTGAAGCCTGAGAATATCTCCAATCAACCATGTTTTCTCAAAATGAAATGAAAATGGATTATAATTCAATCTAGTCAGGATTAAAGGCCTCTACATTTGATTTGGTGCATTATGAGCTATTTGTTATCAAAAAGAAAGGGGGGAAAGAAACGGAAAACATTGGAAACTCTGGGTAAATTGTTAAGTTTCTGGTTGTTCTTTACAGTGAAAGGAATGTTCATTTCAGTGCATATCTTGCAGCATGTAGAAGGTTTGTACCAGGGGACACCGGTGTGGCCGAGCGGTTCTAGGCGCTTCAGTCCGGAACCACGCTGCTGCTACGGTCGCAGGTTCGAATCCTACCTCAGGCATGGATGTGTGTGATGTTTAGGTTAGTTAGGTTTAAGTAGTTCTAAGTCTAGGGGACTGATGACCTCAGATGTTGAGTCACATAATGCTTAGAGCCATTTGAACCATTTTGAACCAGGAGACAGTCCCATCTGCATTCTTTCCAAATTGTATATGTCTTAAATCCATTGAACTTTTCATCAACTGTAAATGAATTTTGTCCTTTTCATAGATTCCTAATCATCAGCCCACTCTGCTTCTCACTTCAATTCACTTTCAATTCAGTTATCAAATTTCCTTTCATTTATTGCATCCCGGTTACCATATCGCATAAAAGGATAGTATCAAAGGCTGCACTTTGTTAAGCAATTGAAAAGCACTTCTCTCTATTGCTCTAATAGTGTAATGAGTTTGCATATCTGAGAAATAGTGTACAAAAATATTCTTTTATATCCACATGATCCAAGGTTTTATTATCTGAATAAGGAAGGGATCACTTTTCTGCTAGAGCTGCCATTTGGATGTTTCCTATAGGTACTGTTGTCTCAGAAAAAAGAAACTGAAAAACCAGGCAGAGCAGTCTGAGATTTTTGCTTGCTTGTCCCCCTCCCCCCTTCCAAAAGAGGGAGAGACAGAGAGAGAGAGAGAGAGAGAGAGAGAGAGAGAGAGAGAGAGAGAGAGAGAGAGACCAAGTTATCTGACTACATTTACTGTGTGTTGATGGAAAAAGAAGGGATTCATGAACCCGTGTTCAACTTTGAATACATAGTGCTTTAGTGGGTAAAGTTCTGCAAGAGGCACAATACCTCACCTTACAGTTCACCCAAATAGTTGTTGTGTGTATACAGCGCAACTTAGTATCTGAACCATGGTGTTTTTGCATTGATCTTTCATTCCTGTTACTGTAACTGATTGGAAATTTAATCCTGAAACCGTTTGTACAGTGTGGCAGCCACTGAGTCATGTACTCTTTCAAAACTCTAAAATAAATAAAACATTGTTGTGGGTTTTTCATTGAACAAAAAGCACTGTGGGCATGAGTCGACTATTAAAATTATTCAGTATATGGAGTTACCAAATTCAGATATCTGTAGACACAGGAAAAAGTTCTCTATTGATGCAGCAAAGGCAAGTTGTCAAAAACTGTGTTTCTAAAAGAAGGCATTTTTATTGAGAAGTAGTCTGATTTAAATTTTATACTTTATTTCTCAGATGGAGCAGGCATTGGACACATCAGTGTCTGTGGTCAGGTGTTCCATTAGTCTTCATCTAATATTCAAAAATTCAGAATCTATAATCATGAACACGTTGTAATGGGTGTACATGTCTCATTTATATTGATCAACTGGATAGAAGCACAACAGACTAATTATGTCATACTGTCATTTCATCTTGTAAAGCACATTAACTGTGGAACATACTGTCAAACAGTGACTGAATTTCACTGATATTGATTTCAAAAGTTTGTTGAAAAGCTTCTGGAATCGTAGCAATTAATTATTAATATTTAACAAGATATTGTTTATATCTTTACAAGATGCTGCGGTGTGTAATTGTTTCACACAGATAAACTGTGTGTGCAATGCTGTTGTATTTCCAGTAAGAACAAAGTGCATTCTTGCTTGGAACTGACATTTTGTGAAATGATTTCCAATCCAAAAAGCTTCTTGAATTCCAATACATGTTCCAGTCCTTTCAGAGCTGTTCGTAGTAATGATGTGCTTCTGGGTGTTCTGCTTTGTTATTGTTTCTATGTTATGCACAATATTTCAGTGACAAACCCAGTTGTCTTCTTCATATGCTGTAAGTTTTGTTATTGTGTACTCTCTGCCTGGACTGGCACAACTAGGCAGAACACCCAGAAGCCCACCATTAACAAATCATGCCAATAAAACCTAAGAGATCACTTCTGGTACTAATGTATTCTTAACATGAAATCCACTACCTTGAGCAAGTTCAAACATTACTTCATAAGAAAGAGACAGATAACTTAGCTGATGAATAACAAAACTGAAAAACATTTAATTTACCATCACAAAAACGAACCTGTCAAGGGACAGCAAAAGAAATAAACAGAAGAGGAAATATGACCTTAGTGCTTTCTACACACTAAATAGTTTCCAAAACCAAGATTCCAATGTGTGTGAAAGAGTACGTTTACTATCAGTGTGATTACCAGTTTTGACTTAAAACAGCAAGACATGAATTTTTAACGCAAAAAAATTATAAAACTCGGGTTTGTTAAGGGATCAATGGGAAGATTCTTGCCGTTAATTATAAGACGTGAGGAAAACATATGGACGAGGGAACAAACTGGAGCTGAAGATATAATTATGGCCATAATTAAAATGAAATTGAGATGGATGTAGCTAACTGAAATGATAGGAGATGGGCCGCACGGGATTAGCAGAGCGGTCTAAGGTGCTGCAGTCATGGACTGTGCGGCTGATCCCGGGGGAGGTTCGAGTCCTCCCTTGGGCATGGGTGTGTGTGTTTGTCATTAGGATAATTTAGGTTGAGTAGTGTGTAAGCTTAAGGACTGATGACCTTAGCAGTTAAGTCCCATAAGATTTCACACACATTTGAACATTTGATATTAGATGGTCCAAGATGACGATACAATGGAAGCTGGAAACATGTAGGAATGACATGTATGTGTATGGAAAAGTATGGAGGCAATCTTCAATCCAGTGGTGGATGTGGTATTACTCGTTACTACGAACCATTGTTAAAGTGCTACACTAGAGATTGCAAAAGAAACAATTGTCATTGGCGATAGATGACAGTCACTGTATATAGTGTCTTCTCTACTGTCAGCACGTGAATACATCTACAGTTATTTTCCAGAGTTCCTTGGTTCGCTCACAGTAAGTCTTGGAATAGTTTTTACACAAGGTAGCTGCTAGCTTTAAATGACAGGAAAACCACGTTTTCTTGGTAACACCAACCCAATGACACTGTGAACTGAGGGATATGAGAACATCAGTACACAAGGAGTGGAGAAAAAAGAATTGCTAGAATTCAAAATCCTGTCGTCATGGAATCATGAGAGACTTGTTAAAAGATCAGTTCGGCTAGGTAGTACTAGGAAATTGGCTATGACCTTATCAAAACACAATTTTGGCTGTAGTCAGATGTGATTCATTGAAATTGTAAAAAAAGTAAAATCAGTGAGGCCGTTGGGATTTGAATCTCGCTCCTCCCTAATACAAGTTTTTTTGTAACCCCTCCGCCATCACGCTCTACAGAAGAAAGAGGCATGGGCTATAAGATGAGAAGATAAGTATTAGATACGCTACATCCTCTTTGAGCACCCAACGTCAGCGTCGCCCGCTGATCCATAGATCGCTGTCAGCCTTCTCGGCATGCTACGGTGCCCCCAGCCGCCCAGTCACTTGTCATAATGGCTATGAGCGGCCGTTTCGGCTGGTTGCAGGCAGTCTGCATCAGAAAACCATAACGTCACGCGGTGGACTTAGACAACAGCCTGAAGATGAGTGTGGGATAGTAGCATTCTAACTAGACTCCCGGCCGAAGACCTTATCGTTACATTGCACTCTTCTTCTACCCCGACTCCCGCGATTATAGATTCAATCTCAGTGCACCGTGCCCAACTGCTCGGAACCCTCTTTATTCACTGATCGCCTTCACTTTTTCGGTTTCGCCTTGTTTGATTGCTGTGCGAGATAAGTAGTCAAGCATGACGCAGAGACGAGCACAGCGCGTGCGTTCAGGGCAATTTGCATTCCCTTTTTGTTGCTCAAAGCTGTTACAAGAAGATGGAGCAAGTTGGCACGTCACATAATATGGAGAAAAATGCATTTCACTTACCTATCCGCCCGGCACGATTCTGATGTCAGATGGTATTTCTTGTTTTTTTTTCCGAAGCTATGATACAAAATGAGGCGTAGGCTACCTGATATGCCGAATTGACTCGTTGAGTGACCCACGTTAATGTCACGGTACCATCGAACTTCCATTGCCTTTAGTCTTCGAACTTCTTACTCAAGAGAGAGAACTATTCGAACTTGTTTGCTCTGAAAAACGCATTTGGCAACTCTGTTTCCATAAGTTTTAAGGCACGTTCTCATCTTTATCGAAAGAAAAATAAAGATACTATAGAATCAAATTTCACACAAATAAAATATACTCCGTGGCTAAATGTTCTCAAACAGACATTGCTGTTTGTTCCAAACGCCGCACATATAACTAGCAGCATATCCCAGCTCCTGTTACTACAGTGACGTTCTTTAATCATCGGGGAAGACTCCCCACTAAGATACATACTGAATGCGACATTTGTTTTCTATTCTTCCTGAAGCATTGAATGCTGGATTGTTAAGCGAATTTGTCTACCACCCAGGCGATACCCTAGCCCATCACAAAGACTGATAGTCGATGCTGTTTCAGGCGGGTCTTTTGAAAAGGCCATTCTAACAGGTTCGTTTTATTTTCTTCTAATGACGACTTGAGTGTTCATTAGCAGTCAGGTGCAGGTCTCAGATGTTTTCAAAAGTACCTGAATGTATCTTGCCATCTGTTTGAACTAATGGCCCAGAAGTTTCCGCTGAGTATCATACGCATAACAGGTAAATACCATTTGCCAGGTATTCACCAGGTCTACAACTGCTCATATGAGTGGCACATTATCCACGGTGACATTACAGTTCACATCGGCGCACTGTTGTCAGTGTTTGCTGCGTTATAGGCAGCGTCGAGTGTCCGTTCGTGGATCTGACTGCTCGTTCATATTGTGCCATAGATTGTACTATAACTCCTACCACTAAATTCTTAAGCCTGTAAGAACGACGGTTCCGATTCCCTGACACAACACTCGGGGCCAGCTCGATAAATTTTTCCCAACAAGCGACTTATTTGGCCCCTCCCTCCTTTCCCCTCGCGCACTTTCATTCGTCTTAGTTTCCGCTACTAATTGCCAAACGCACCGTACACAAAACATGCACTTGTGCACCCCTGGCTCCCCTCTCACCCTGGCAACCCAAGTGGCGCATTTACAAGTAGCCCTCCCTTTTGAATGCGAATGCAATATTTCGACTTCTGAAATAAACTACTACAAAAATAGGCAGTTTTATGCAATAATCGATTGTCAGCATTCTTCTGTCAGCATTTCAGTATATGTCATCCCTGAAGTTAAACGTTTCTCTTTGCGATCAGCAAAATGACTTTCTCTATAGAAGAAATAATTGAAATTTCGGAAGCGTCGTGAAAACAGGATCGATCAAGGAACTCGCGAAGTTTTCGGGGTCATCTATCGAGACAGAGGACTACCAGCAAAGAGAGCAATACAGAGTATGTATAAAAACTGGCGCACCTAATGATCTGTGAAAAATGTAAAACGACAAAAAATTCCTTCAGTTCGCAAACCAGAAGTTATTGCAGACATTCGCCGGAGAATTATTCAGAGCCCAATGAAGTCCACGCGTAAATTGGCCCAACAGGCGCATGTAAGTAGGAGTAGTTACCAGCGGATATTGAAAAGCCTTAACTTGAAGCCGTATCGTGTGACGGTTGTGGAGCAATTAAGGGAGGATGACAGTCAGAAATGTGTGGATTACTATACGTGGCTCCTGAGTAACATCAACCATGGTGTATTAGAACATTTCCATTAAATCATGTGTCATGAAGCATGGTTTCATCTTTCTGGTCATGTGAATTCACATAACACGAAGTAAGAGGGTAATCCCAAAAGTAAGGTCTCCTATTTTTTTATAAGTGCAGAACTCTGTTTGTGTGGCAGTTGGTCACACTGTTACGAAGAGTGCTTCACGCGCGGTGTGTGAACATGCGCAAGCCGCGCTGAGGCGCTCAGTCTTCAGGGGTGGGGGCCTACAATGCGTGCGCAGAACAGAGATTTTTCGCCGTACTGCGCATGACGTCAGCGTCGAGAAACTCCGCTCAGTTCGCGCGCGCTTTCTTATGTGTTGAAGCAAGTAAGTTTCGTGTTGTTGCTGTTTGATATCGTGTTGAATCGAGTTTATTCTTTCTGCGACACTTTAACAATGCCGAATTGTGCCGTGGCTGTGTGTGAAAACTATAATCAGAAGACTAAAGGGAGTAGTATTTCCTATCATAAGTTTCCGAAAGATCCTGTGCTCGGTGGGTTCAGCTCTGTAGAAGAAGTGATAGTATTAACATTAAAAATGCTACTATCTGTAGCGTACATTTTAAAGAAGACGATTATTTACGGGATCTCCAAGCTGAATTAATGAAACTTCCGTCAAAGAAGATCTTAAAGCCGACTGCAGTTCCTTCATTGCACCTCATTAAAGCCACATCTGCAGCAGCTGCTGCCGTTTCGTCTTCTGTCCAAGAAAGAAATGACAGAAGGAAAGATCGTGAAACACGTAAACGTGCACTTAACAGACTAGCTTCACTGTCGCCGAAGAAAAAAAAAGTGGATCAAAGCACAGAAACTGAAAAAGGCCGCATCGAGGATGAAATGAAGAGGCTTCATAAGGAATTATCGCTACAGGCAGAAAAAAATAAGCGTTTGATAGCTGAAAACAACACGCTGAGAACGAGAAATAAATTACTGGCTCATGCATTAAGCAGACAGAGAAAGTTATGCCAAAGCCATCAGTATCAACGAAGTACTAAAGTGACAACTAAAGTACACCAAGTTTTAAAAAAAGTGTTTACGAAGGCACAAATTGAATGTCTTCTGAAATCAAAGAAGAGCACCCATTGGACCCAGGAAGATATAAACAAAGCCTTGCTTCTGCGCTCTCTGTCCAGAAAAACTTATATTTATTTAAGAAATTTAATGGGAATACCATTACCTGGATTTTCTACGTTAAAACGATGGATATCCAATTCTTTTCGTTGTGTTCCCAGAATTTTGACTGATGTATTGTACTTAATGAATAAGCAAGCAACAAACTTCAGTCAAGCAGAGAAGCTGTGTGTGTTAAGCTTTGACGAAATGAATGTGGACAGTCGCATATGCTACGACCAAGAAACTGACACCACATAGCCAGGTACAGGTTGTTATGGTATGTGGTTTGTGTGGAACCTGTAAGCAACCCGTATATTATAACTTTGATACTACGATGAATCGGGATTTACTGATCAGTATCGTCAGAGAGACGCAGAAAGTGGGATTTGTCGTAGTTGGTATAGTGTCTGATTTGGGGGGTAAAAATGGGAAAGTGTGGAAGGAATTCCACATCGACTACACAAACAAATGCTTCACCAACCCAGATGATGAAAAGAAACGTGTTTGGGTATTTGCTGATGTACCACATATGGTGAAACTTCTCAGAAACCACCTTTTAGATGATGGTTTCTCATTAAGTGACGGAAGAACGATAACAAAGCACATAATCGAGCAGCTATTGTCGAAAGATAATGGAGAACTGGAACTGTGCCCTAAGCTTACTGCTCATCATCTGACAGTTTGTGGAAGAGATCGACAGCGCGTTCATCTTGCTTGCCAACTCTTTTCCAACACTGTATCAGAAGCAATTTCTTTTGTAACGCCTGAAGAAAAAGACACGGCAGAATTCTTCAAATTGGTGAACGACACTTTTGATGTTATGAATTCGAGGGTACCTTTCGGCAAACGAACAATTTCAAGTGCTTTTGGATTGTGTAAGGAGACGCAGGAGGAAGTTCTTCAATATTCTACTCCGCCTGTGAAAAAATGAGAGTGGGAAATCATAAAACTTTACTTCCTTTCCAGAAGGGATTACTCACCTCGATTCGGTCACTGCTGGGTTGTTTTTCGGATTTAAAACATGGCTACGGTTTGAAATATGTATTGACCTCACGGTTCAACCAAGACTGCCTTGAAAACTTATTTTCCCAGATAAGAGCAATTGGCAGAGCCTATGATCATTCCTTACCAGTGGAATTTAAAAGCCGTTTGCGTATTTTAGTTATGAACAAAAGTATTGGTGACATTCAGTTACGCAGTTCTTGTCCAGTCTCAGCAGAAACTGATACAAATTATTTGACTTCCAACCTGTTTACAGGACTTGTGCCGGGCATTGAGGAAGCGTTGTCAATGATAGAAGGTGAAATGAGGGACATTACACTACATGACTTAATTGTTCCACCTTTGATAGAAGAGTCAGAGTGTTCTCTAGAAGGTCTCCGCTACATCGCTGGATATATTGCCTCCAGGTGCATCTCCATTGACAAATCACTTGGTCATCCTAGTGGTAAGACACTCGAAGTGTCGAAAGGCCATGCAAGTTCTTGGTGGACTGAGAAACTGTCTCGTGGTGGCTTAATCATCCCTTCAGATGAGTGGTTTGATGCTGTTAAGCAGTTAGAGGTGTTTTTTTTAAATTTTCATGGCAGCAGTCTGTGTAAAGACGGCAATGTGATCAGAAACCTGACGAGACATTTAATTGGGAAGTTTTCAACTATTCCTCAAGAGGTCATCACAGTGTACGCTAAAACCAGAACCTTCATCCGGATAAGGCACTTCAACATATCTGCAAAGGCACAAAGGGCCAAACAGCAGCAGCAGAAAGCAACACACAGGTGGAGAGCTTCTGCAGTCCCCTCCAGAACTGATTAAGGTATTTAAATTCTTCTTAAAATTTTTGAATGTGAGTTCATTAAACCGGGCTTCTGTATCATTATGTGTAGTAATGTCTCAACTAACTAGACGTACGGTTGCTGCTTAATATCTGCATGAAAAAGATGGTACACATTATTGCCGACTGCGATGCAAAACATGTATTTAGTAAACTGAAAGCTCTTGTAATTGTTGCGTTTCCAGTACAATTAAAAAATGTAAAATATATATAAAGGGACTGAAGCATACCAGATTGTTGTCTAACAAAAAATATTGAGTATTAGAATATAAATTGAGGGGGAGCCACAAATCTGTAGTTTTACTTTAATTATTTACCAGAGAGACAATATAAGAGTTTCACAGTCATAGCAGGTATTAACATTCAGTCCCTGTACTGGTAAGCTTCGATCGAATCCATAGTTCATTATATGCCCTTCACTTTTCGTAAATTAATGTTAGTTTAAGCGCAATAGTGCCGTATGCGAACGTCTCGCGCTGCTGACGCTTCTCGACAGTGACGTCACACGGAAGCGCCCGATCGCTGCCGAACACATTGGCCCAACCTATGTAGCAACCTTGCTCAGTCTTGGCTTGGCAGCCGTTGAGAATGGAGCTTCCGCTGGATGTTACCGGCAAGTGCGAATTGCTCGCAATTCTTCGGCTTTTTTACGCATACTGCACTGCGCCGATTGAAATCCATCGCCAATTGACGGAAGTGTATGGTGAGTCGTGCATGGATGTCAAAAATGTTCGTAAGTGGTGTAGAGAATTTGCAGCTGGTCGGACCGAAATTCACGACGAACAAAGGAGTGGGAGACCGTCAATTTGTGGAGACAGTGTTGAAGTTTGAGCAAAGCATGCTTGAAGATCGGCGGATCACCCTGGATGACCTCTGCACGTTGGTTCCTGAGGTTTCCCGAAGCACCGCTCACAGAATTTTAACGGAAACATTGAACTACCGGAAGGTGTGCGCAAGATAGATGCCACGCATGCTGGCTGAGGACCACATGCGGCAACGAGTTGATGCTTCCCCGCGCATTTCTTCACAGCCTTGCAGCCGAACAGGACAACTTTCTGAACTCAATTGTCACGGGTGACGAAACCTGGGCATACCACTTTACACCTGAGACCAAGCAACTACCACGTCAGTTCATAACTTTCTGAACAGCATGGCTGTGAGCTGGTATGACATGGGCATACAAAAACTGCCACAGCGTCTACAAAAATTGTGATTATGTCGAAAAATAGCTAAATGTTCAAGCTGTAAACTGATGTAAACCATTGTAGAAATAAACAGGTCTATGTACTTATAAAAAATAGGAGACCTTACTTTTGGGATTACCCTCGTATTGGGCAATGGAGAACCCTAACATAGTGTGGCAGCCACTATTTCATGATTTAAAAAAGAAAAAAAAACAACGGGGTTTGGTGCTTTGTAACAGGAACGCGCATTGACACTACCCTCAACACGGTTCCATAAATGGAAATTTTTGATTCATTTTGTGCTCAACAATGATTATGAAAGACATTACTGCTTCTCTGCTTCTTCCAGCAGGATGGGGCGACATGCCACACTTTTAGGGTATCTCTGGAACGAGTCCATGATGTCTTTACTGAGGAACGAACTGTCAGTAAACATTTATGGGCACCACGTTCACCAAATCTAACATCTTGTAAAGTTTTCCTGTGGGGATACTTGAAGAGCAAGGTCTATGAAACAAATCCACGCACGATACAGGAACTGAAAGACAACATCGGCATTGAAGTTTCTGCCATCGATTTCGAAACTTTACGCCGAGTGTAACTGAATATGCACAGACGTGCACAGCTGTATATTAATATTACAGGGGGTCATTTTCAACATCTTCTATACATGTTTTTTTTTTTTTCACTGTAAATAAATTAAGTCAATTTCAGCTCTTCGCTTCTGTAGTTTCACCCCATTTCCTTTATACTTAGACGGGTTACTTTTATCTGTGCCACCTTGTATATGTGATAAGTCCTGTATAAAAATCTTGTGGCGCCACTGGCGCACCTCTCAGTTCGGTGCACCAAGCGATCGCTTATGCCTTAATCTGGCCGTTACAATAGTGGACGTAGCCACTGTAATGTTTTGGAAATTTATGTGATGGGAAGCTAAGGCTTATGGCGTTAAAAGTGGATGCTTGCAAGATAGTGAGTCTGAATGAAGAAAATAAATCATTTTGGATTATGCGCATCTATAAACTCATGATTGCATGTGATGAGGAGCCAGTTATATGGTTGGCGACAATTTTATTTGGAGCAAATGGTTAGCGTTGGCAGACAGCAGTCGGCCAGTCGGAACAGGCCTAAAGCCTAATCCGTGGGTGATGTTTTACTAAATAAATTATAGGCAGTGATTGCCATCAAACTTTATTATACTTCCACCTTTATGAAACGTTGCGGATTATGCACATCGTCATTATACTAACATTAATACAACGTATCACGCCAAACTGTCCTCGGTGTACGTCAGTGCTTTACTTATTATGTTTGATGCGGGTGTTTAGTGATGTCATAAAGGAGACATTTCGAAATGCGTTATAAGGTCGAAATATGGAATGAGGAAATGCGTTGCAAGGAAACTTTGCAGCCGGTGAAGATATTTAATCTATTTATTCATTTGCATCAGCCAGATTTCTGCAGGTAACCGTGAACTATGGTCGGGAGGCTGTCGGATACTATGTCGTCTGTACCGTGGTGACATCTTCATAGCGACCCACGTTAACAGACTTGAGCGTGCCCTGTTATTGAATAAGCGTCGGTGTTGGAATCTCCACGAGATCGAACTGAAGAAAGACATGGAAGGATCACAGAGACTTGCAACTGTAGTTGCAACTGGCCGGTTAGTCCCGGTGAAGCTGTTACAGACAAAGCCAGAGAAATTAAACTGTAGGATCAATTGTTGTGAACAATGAAGCCAACTATGTGGCTATGACACCGTTATTTCCAGTCATTCACCCGATGTCAAGTATTGTTCAAGGGTCTCCTAATAGGCTAGTACCCTTTGATGCATGGACTCTTTCTCCGGCATAAGGATGCAGCATTGTACAGTGCTCTGTGGTAGCATTCTCACGGTCCGAGAAAACAGCCTCGTGAATTGGGCGTGGTCTTGCTTTTTTACTTTACTTGCCGAAACGCAGGGTGGTACAACCATATTAATGCTTTTGCTTTCTGTAGCCAAATCAGTGTCTTCAAAAGGAACGCTAGCCTTGTTCATTGGAATGGTTCTAACAAATCGAGCAGTCTTGTCTTGCAATCCTTTGCATATAGTTATACTTTTCTTATGATTTCAGTTAATCAAGCCATGGAGGACAGGACACAGTACCAATATGTTCGAAAAATCCGTGCTCAAAAATGTTATTTGTCAGGGGTTAAAGCTCAGTTCTGTTGATCAGAGAGATAAGGGGTCACGTGTTTTGGACAATCCGTGACCTAGCGTTCATCTGTATGTATACGTATTGGTAGAACGGGCATAATGTTGCTATCTTACAGTATTGGATCAAAGTGTAAACACTACACATTTCCTCCGGCACAGGCGAACAGAGCAAATCAGTTAGTTCTTTTGGGTTAGGTGTGGTTGAAGGTGGACCGTAGGTGGCTTAGAAGCACCATTTACTGATGGGCGTTACTGAGAAACCCCGAAAACGATCGTTTTTGGGTACGAAAGGAACCAGTAGTGGGGATGACCACTTCTATAATTTTTATTCGTTGCAAACCATCGAATTTTTTTACTATAAGCTCTTAAAATTATATTCTTTGGGAACTTCGAAATTTTTCCCGATATCATTGTCCGTTAGCGAAATCCGGACGATTAAAATTACCGTACTTATGCACCAAAAATATGCACGTAATATCCAATCTGATGCGTAAATGCACTTTTAACTGACGTAGTGAATACATGGCGATGGTTCTGCAACCATCGCGATTATTCTGCAGTCACCTCACTATGCTTTTAGTCACAATTTTGTCACCAATAAATGTTTATGACACTCTCCCTATATAATAGCCACTTCACGCCTATAAGGCTGTCTTGACGTGGAAATTACTCGTTGTTGCCATCTGGTGGCGTAAGCACTGTACAAAAAATTATTTTGTCACACGAAATTCTTTGTACTTGCAAATCAAACACCGCATTTTTTTATTTACAGTAGATGTAGCCTAAAAATGTTGTGCATTTGTATGTAAAGCAGTGTAAAGTGAACTTGCGTTGGATGAGTGTACCGCACTCACTTTAAAATAGAGGAAGCATCTATTTTGTGGTGTCGTCACTTTGCACCGAATATCATTTTAAAACCTTTTGTTTCTATTCCTAAGGCGCCGGCTTTAATTTTTTTATTTGACTTAGGACTCTATTTTTTTTACATATTTTACTTGTACGAAGCGAACGGCGATTCCCATTTGGACAAAAAGACCCCTATTCTGCTTTCTGTGTTAACCTATTATGTATACTTATTTGTTGTCTGTAACCTTCCATTATGCATAGCTACTTAATTGTTGTTTGTAGGTGTCAAGGTATATAAATACGTTGAGTTATATAAATAAAATGTCAAAACTTTACTGAGTATAGAATTAGGTTTTATATGAGCAGCAGGCCGTGCTGTAGCAACTGTCTGATTACAAAAAAGGCGAATATGTGCCTGTTTTTATTCTCAATATTTTTATATCATACAAACAACCCACCACCTTATACAATTAGTGGGTCCTATTTGATACATTTGCATTTTATATTAGTACTACAGCTAACACAATATATTACTTTTCTGTTGCTCACACTATGGGCACTTCTGTCTATCTTCCTACATTGTTTTATTCTACTTATGCTAAGCTACTTCTACCTGCAGCGTTTACATTTGTGCCAGAATAGTATAAACCTACATTGTTGGCCCTGTTCACCGAGCTAATCCCGGTGAACATGCCCCTGGCACCGGGCTGGCCGGAGTTACGGTACGCTGCAGTACTATACTAATGGTTTCTATCCTAGCTTATCCTACGTCTACTCTATCTTAACCTAGTGTCAAAGTTAGTGAGTGTCTCAAATCGGTAGTTGGGCGCACCCCACCTCCTAATCCTAGGCATGGCGGATTCCAGCCGTAAAGCGGCTGGCCAAGTCCTCGCCTCGGCGGAACAGGTCAGGTGCGCGGAGTCTAATTTGGGAATAGTTAGATCTTAATTGTTGTTCCTTAAATAGTCCCTTATCACTTTGAGTGATATTTCGTTGGATAATTTATTCAAGATTGTAAAGTGGTCCTCATGCCTGAGCAGGTGATACGTGTCATGGTTTGGTAATTGCTGACGAAGTTGCGCGGCTACATCGTCGAAGAGGTGGCACTCATACACCACGTGTTCCGGGGTGCCTGGTGTGGCCCCACAGTCACACGCTGGTGTCGCCTGTTTCCCGAACCGGCATAGATATGTCGGGTAGGGTCCATGACCTGTGAGGAAGTGCAGCAGTCCTCGTGATGGTGTGAAGTGTTTTAGTTGTAACCTTTCCCTAATATTGGGCAGCAGTTCATGTGTTCGCCGACCGGTTTCCTCGTTATCCCATTGTTCTTGCCAAAGTTCTTCCCCCCTTCGTTTGATTTCAATTTTGTTCTCCACGTATATCCCCATCAAGTCAACTACTTTGTCCCTGTTTCCCTTTTTTATCCAGTACCATGCTGCCTGTTCCCGGATTTTAATGTCGAGCGGGCAGAGCCCCATCAGTACTGTTAGGGCTCCTCCAGGTGTAGTTCTGTATGCTCCCACTGATCTTAGTAACACGCTCCGCTGCACTCTTCTCACAGCCATGGCAGGCATAACCCTCGTGAGTCTGTGGGCCCAGATTCCTGATCCATATCCTACAATTGAAGTCAATATGCTATTATGGTATAATTTGATTAGTTCTGGTGGTATGTGCCTGTTTAAAAGAGTCTGACAGAAAATTGAGGAACCACCTGCCTGAATCATTATTCCGCCTTCCTTGCTAAAAAAAAGCATGCAAATACGTTCACGATTTTTGTACTGAGGCAGTAGCAGAGAGACAGCGACGGTGGAATGAAGAGGAGATAGTGGGGGAGAGAGAGAGAGAGAGAGAGAGAGAGAGAGAGAGAGAGAGAGAGAGAGAGAGAGAGAGAGAGAGAGAGAGAGAGAGAGAGAGGGGGGGGGGGGGGGGGGGGAGGTTAGGTGGAGTAGAGAAAGTGCAATGTAAGAGAAAGAGGGAGAGACAGATGGATGAAGACAATAGCAGTGGGAGTCAGAGAGGGGAGATAGTGATAATCAGTGAAAGACAGTGGTAGTAAAACCCACGTGTTAAAATTTCCCGGTGTAGGGGTCAAAACGTGAGCAAACTGTCTCCAAGGACGTGTTGAGAGGCAGCAGACTCTAAGCGAAAAAGAAAGAGAAAAAGAGTGGCTATGGGAGGGAAAAAAATGGGACAGAGGTAATGGTAGGGGACAGAGATAGTGAAAATGGCTGAGAAGGACACAGTGGTAAGGAAGAGCCATAGAAAGGGAAGAAGATAGTGATAGTAGAAGAGACAGAGAGGAAAGAGTGCTGTTGGGAGAAAAAGGAGGCAGTGAAAGAGACATTTACAGACAATGGCAGTGAGATGGAGATGCTGAGTATGAAGGCTTAATCACATAGAAAGACTGGGTAACAGGATTTAGAATCTGTGTTAAACAAGCGTGAATATGCTCATGTACCAAAAATTTTAGTAAGGAAGGCAGAATGAGGATCGAGGCAGCTAGTTCCTCACTTACCTCTCAGTCTTTTAAAAAGGAACGTGCCCATCTCTTTGGTGATCCGACAGGAGCATTTTACCGTTTGGTTTATCATTATTACTCATTTTTCATTACTACAAATACGCGTTTGTTTGTGCCTAGGTGCAAATATCTGTAGTCTTGAGTTCTAAATCAAACAGATACACCAACAGTGGAAGAAATGCAAAGTTCACATCAAATTCTACTAAATGTAGATAATTAGTGCGTAGGATTAAATTAAGAAAAATAAAAAATGGGAAACTGAAGCATGAACAAATATATTCAGTCAACAAGTGAGAAATTTCGATTGTTCAATCTGGAAATTGAGCAGGGTAATGAGCAACAAGTACGAAGAACAAGGTGTTCGAAAGAAATTCATCTGGCAAGAGAAGAGAATGAATCTTCTACGTGAATGGCGACAGAAACGAGGGATGAATTTTAACTCAGTAGAAGAGTCCAAAGTTTTTATTTTCAAAAGTACCAATAATTTTTACACGGGCATGCCTTTACATGTATGTATATACAACCTTTGAGTACTTTTTACAGTTACATTTAGCATGAAAGTTTTCTTTTTACCTTTCACAAATATTCAATGTGTCCTCCACAGGGCGCACGTCAAACATCGAGACGACAGTCAGGGTCCCCGGTGGGGTTAGGGATTTTCACCTGCCTCGAGATGACTGGGTGTTTGTGTTGTCCTCATCATTTCATCATCATTCTTGAAAGTGGCGAGACTGGACTGAGCAAAGGTTGGGAATTTGCACGGGTGCTGATAACCGCGCATTTGAGCACACCACAAACCAAACAGTCAAGGTCATCTCATGCTTTCGCAATCATGTCTATGGTTATTGCGTTCATTGCTGTTTTTGTGCGGCTTCGTAGTTAGCACAAAATTGTTGGAACGGGAAGCACACACGAGTAGAATATTCTTCAAAAAACTCCCCACAAAAAGTCACGTAGCATCAGATTGGGCAATCTTGGAGGCTAGTGACCCAAGGCGAAATCAGTATGCCCCTTGTGGCCGATGCAGTGCCGTAATCTCAACCAAAATCACGCAGCCTTGTTATAACTGAATTGCCGCTGTTGAAATTGATCTCGCAAAGAACGCTTGTTACTGCAATCACTGCTCGACGCACATTAGGTCTACATCTACTTCCATACTCCGCAAGCCACCTGACGGTGTGTGGCGGAGGGTACCTTGAGTACCTCTATCGGTTCTCCCTTCTATTCCAGTCTCGTATTGTTCGTGGAAAGGATTGTCGGTATGCTTCTGTGTGGGCTCTAATCTCTCTGATTTTATCCTCATAGTCTCTTCGCGAGATATACGTAGGAGGGAGCAATATACTGCTTGACTCTTGGGTGAAGGTATGTTCTCGAAACTTTAACAAAAGCCCGTTCCGAGCTACTGAGCGTCTCTCCTGCAGAGTCTTCCACTGGAGTTTATCTATCATCTCCGTAACGCTTTCGCAATTACTAAATGATCCTGTAACGAAGCGCGCTGCTCTCCGTTGGATCTTCTGTATCTCTTCTATCAACCCTATCTGGTACGGATCCCACACTGCTGAGCAGTGTTCAAGCAGTGGGCGAAGAAGCGTACTGTAACTTACTTCCTTTGTTTTCGAACTGCATTTCCTTAGGATTCTTCCAATGAATCTTAGTCTGGCATCTGCTTTACCGACGATCAACTTTATATGATCATTCGTACTCCCAGATAATTTATAGAATTAACTGCTTCCAGTTGCTGACCTGCTATATTGTATCTAAATGATAAGGGATCTTTCTTCAAATGTATTCGCAGCACATTACACTTGTCTACATTGAGATTCAATTGCCATTCCCTGCACCATGCGTTAATTCGCTGCAGATCCTCCTGCATTTCAGTACAATTTTCCATTGTTACAACCTCTCGATATACCACAGCATCATCCGCAAAAAGCCTCAATGAACTTCCGATGTCATCCACAAGGTCATTTATGTATATTGTGAATAGCAACGGTCCTACAACACTCCCCTACGGCACACCTGAAATCACTCTTACTTCGGAATTACTAGGTAATGGAAGAGCGAGCCAACTACATCAGGTGTGAACTTTGGCGGTAACCGCATGACCCGGAACTTACAACTACCTCCAAATTAAATTTTGTAGATCTATGCATAAGTTAAAATTTACCACAAGGTTCTGTCTTCCTTAGAGTTGAAGAGTCTTGTGAAATTGGTAAACCTTTATGAAACAAGCTTGTGAAGTACATTGCTAATGTAAACTAAAAAGCCTTGACGAGTACTTGAATTACATTCGCCATAAATGAACGCAATTGCTCCTTCACTTGTGCCCCCCACCCCCACCCTCCCCCCACCCTACGCATAAGGTTATAATGTGATGGGCGTAGGCGATACTCTCGCCTAATACAAAAGTTTGTCAGCACTAGCAGGTGCGAGGTGGACGTCCCTGTGCGACTTCCGCCAGCCGCAGGCAACCTGTCAGCGTAACCACGATGTCCGGAGCCACTAACCTCTAGGGCCCCGACCTCTCGTTGGCAGCGCGCAGAGGCGAGTGTGCGCGAAACTAACCAGCACAACGCCCCTATGCAAATTTGCCCTGCTCGGAGAGGTTTTATGCACACATCCGGTACTCAGCCTCCGGCTCGAGCAGTCGATGACCCCCGGGGCTAGTTGGCCGCTGCTTGCCAGCTCGCCATTACCTCAGCACCGAGGAAGGCTGCTGACGTCAGCTTACCTCGCGAATGTGTTTTGCAAACTCATGCACACAAACTGGCCGCGCATCTCGAAACTTCGTTGCGTGCTTACGCTCGGCTTGCCACGGAGAGGCGATCCGTATTCCTTCCATGCTAACGTTTTGCAACTGTTAAGTCATTCGGGAGTAGTTTACCTCAAATTCTGGTCCGACTATCGAGATTAAAGTTTCCTGTCGCTTCCCTAATTCACTTCGGTAGAGTGCCGAAATAGATCTCTCGAGCATATTACAACCCATTTCTTTTCCCATTCCTGTTTAACCAAGTTAATCGTCTCTAATGACTTAAGTGGGATGTGAAACTCGAACATCGCCCTTTTTTCTCGCTATATGTGTATTCCTCACAGGTCATTAGAACTAATGAGTAGCTTTTCATTTCAAATCGAAAAATTTTTCCATTTCATTGTGGCAGGGTGGAGGTTTCGAATTATTTGAGAATGAAAACAGTTTTTATGACGGATGTGTTACTTATCCGGTTACTTTCATGTCCTATTTTATATGGCTTTATGACGGATGGGTTACTTATCCAGCTACTTTTACGTAAGTTTCTATTGCTTATAGTTTATTTTACCTGCGTAGTCGTACTAGATAGGACCATCCCCTTCATCTACTTGCTTATTTATATATACAATACGCGATTCTTCAGAGCTGCATCAGCGCATCAAAGATTCCATGCGACGGAGGGTGGATGTGTGTATATATATATATCTCATTTTATTACTTCTCTTCTAATCACATTAATCATGGAATGGAAACACACAGCAACAGAACGTACCAGCGTGACTTCAAACACTTTGTTACAGGAAATGTTCAAAATGTCCTCCGTTAGCGAGGATACATGCATCCACCCTCCGTCGCATGGAATCCCTGATGCGCTGATGCAGCCCTGGAGAATGGCGTATTGTATCACAGCCGTCCACAATACGAGCACGAAGAGTCTCTACATTTGGTACCGGGGTTGCGTAGACAAGAGCTTTCAAATGCCCCCATAAATGAAAGTCAAGAGGGTTGAGGTCAGGAGAGCGTGAAGGCCATGGAATTGGTCCGCCTCTACCAATCCATCGGTCACCGAATCTGTTGTTGAGAAGCGTATGAACACTTCGACTGAAGTGTGCAGGAGCTTCATCGTGCATTAACCACATTTGTCGTACTTGTAAAGGCACATGTTCTAGCAGCACAGTATCCCGTATGAAATCATGATAACGTGCTCCATTGAGCGTAGGTGGAAGAAACTAAAATGAGCTCTAACATGGAAATTAAGCGTTTCCGGACACATGTCCACATAACATCTTTTCTTTATTTGTGTGTGAGGAATGTTTCCTGAAAGTTTGGCTGTACCTTTTTGTAACACCATATATATATATATATATATATATATATATATATATATATATATATATATATATATATATATACAATTTGATTTGATGCCCCAAGAGGATGAAACGCATTATTGACATTAAATAACTTTGCAACTAAGACTGTATTCACTCTGCAATTTACTCTGAAACACTTTAAATGGTTTCAGCTGGCACGAGTAATTTGGCGATGCAGTATTATCATCTTTATTATGCCGACTAAACATGAATCTAATACGCCCGAAAAAAAATTGTCTTCTCATAAGACAGAATCTGTTTCATTTATAGTATTTATTGTTACGAAAACTTTACGTAATTTGAAGGTATGAATTAATTTGTCGAAATAAATCAAGATACAAAGTTGTAATCATTAAGAATGATTTGAACACGACGGTCATTTAATAAATTCGGAAACTAATCATTCAGCCAGGTATGGGTTGATTTGATTTTCAACGTGTAAACTGTTCAACGATAGAGTAGCATAAAAGTTTCCCATAAGCAAAATCCGTGTTAAGTGTGAGAAAAATCCAAGGTCGAAACGGATGTTGAAGTTCAGGTATTTGTATACTACTCTCACATACACTACAAAGAAAATAATTGTGTTAATGGTACAAACAGTAACATTTTGGTACCTAAAGATGAGGAATTTCTGTCTTCCATGTATCATCGACGACGAGATCACTGGAGATACACAAACAACTCTGAAAAGAAATGAGATTTGGGAAAACTACAGAAATTCTAAATTCGGATGACCAGGATTTAAATCCTGCACCTCCCAAATGAGATCCCACATACTCAAGAGCGAGCGTAGTGAAAAGTTTGTGATCTTCCATGTGTAAGTGAATTACCATTGCCCTTCTTCGATCTTGGCTATGGTAGAATAAGTTAAGAGCATGTGATAAAATTAAAGTTAATGGGTAATTGCGTCAGCGGCACATAATGTACTCTTCTTGTATAACTTCGGAGGGAATACAATGCTGCGTCTTCATATGACTGATGTATTTCCGCTGGGGGTAGGTTTGGAATTTGTCCCAAGATAGTAGCAAGTAGTGTGCAAATCACTTTCCTCTTGTTGCCGTACAAAACGACGAGGACTGAAATCGATTAAACTCGTAATCTACTGCCTCGACGTTGCTGCTAGATTGAGATCTGCCCATAGAGATAATTTTTTTTTTCCTAACAAGTCTTTGCTCAAAATGGATCAATACTAGACATTGTTAAAGAACGTTAATAAACACTGAATGTTAAAACTTACTTAGGCTCTACCATAAGCGGAAACAAAAAATTACGAGGCGCTGTCGTAGAAACGAAGTGCACTTTATTGTTTTCCTTTGTATTATTTCAGCAAATATACTTCCTGTGTATCTGTACAGTTTTAGGGACGGTTGATTCAAATAGTATATTAGACAAGTGAAAACTGCTGCTACTTATTCGTTTAAAAATGGTTCAAATGGCTCTGAGCACTATGGGACTTAACTTCTGAGGTCATCAGTCCCCTAGAACTGAGAACTACTTAAACCTAACTAACCTAAGGCCATCACACACATCCATGCCCGACGTAGGATTCGAACCTGCGGCCGTAGCGGTCGCACGGTTCCAGACTGTAGCGCCTAGAACCGCTCGGCCACTCCGACCGGCACTTATTCGTTTACATATATACTCTGCAAGCCATTATGCAGTGCATTACGGAGGGTACATCGTTCCTTTTTTTTTTTATTCGCGTATTGAATGAAGGGAAAACATGGCGCACTATAAGATGGTAACATAGGGTTATCCATTTTTCATCGAATACAGGTTGTCTAACTACGCCACACGACGTCTTTCTTCCTTTTAAGTTTTCAAACAAGCAAGCTCTGAACGACCACTATTAAACGAGGCTAAAATGGAGCAGTACAGTCAAACAGTGGTGCATACTGCTTTAATCTGCCCATACTGCTTTAATCTATCATGATTTAAGCTTGAAGTAAATCGGCACAGTAGATGTCAAAAGCGCTTGCCATTCACTTCTAGTTTCTTGGAGAAAGCGGAAAATGGGGAAGACGTTCCGACTACCCGTGGAATTTTCTCCTTTTCACCTCTCATTTTGTTCGTTTAAGGAAATGTTGTCCGCGAAAATCGTTATCCTTCCCGGAAGTGGATTCCGGAAGTTAATGAATCTTAACACAGGCCATCTGCAAAGCAATTTGTGACGGGATACGGGAAAAAGACTCATGCTACAGCCTTGAGCACTTTAACCGCTGACACAGTAGCTTTACACTTCCGAGCTTTTTCTTTATTTCGAGTATAAGCTAGTGCATTTTCTCTGGCATTGTGAAGTTCACTTTCATTCTAGTTAATAGGCGTGAATGTCTCTGCTTTATAGCTTCGCCTTTGAAAGTAAGTACGTGTCGCTGTCTTATTTCGTTTAAGACTACAGTCCAGTCCTTTTTTTATCCTCAAGTCATCACATCCTCTTGTGTGCTAAAATTTTGCACAGTGCTGTTTTAATAGTGCTACACCTATTTCTGCATTTTGCGTGTCTGACTTTTCATCTCTAACTTCAGATTTTTTTTCCGAGTGTACTGATGAAGATACAAATCCCTCACACGTTCAATGCATTGGACTTCTGTATGTTTTATCAGCGCGATTTACCCATTTCAGTGTGTCACGGTATGTTTGCTTATTACGCATTATTTAGTGTTATTCTCTGGCATGCTGTGGTTTTCCAGACAATAGATGTAAATAACCACATCAAAATATAACCAGCCCAATTGTCAGCAGAACACCACATGTCATACATCGGCAATAACTTTATCCTAGAGAAATAACGTATATGTTGAATTAATAGCAACTAGCGACGTGGGACTACATGATTTCTGCCTTCTACGAATAGTATTTTGTAATAATCTGATTTTGTTATAGATTTTGCTCGGAGATGAATAATGAATGTAGTAGTGTCTTAAACCACTAGGTTCATGATAGTGAACGATTTTTGGTGATAGTTCAACGGTCCTTCCTCAGAAATGATGAACGTCAATAGTATAGCTTGTAAAATGCGAAAGATTAGTTCTGTATTACGCATGAAATAATGAGACTACAGACACTGCGTGATTTTTGTCCCTGATCATGAGTGCTGGTAAATTCAGAGGTCACGTTCAATTATCCCCATTTTTACCCTAGTCAATAATCAACTTACATTGCGCTCAGTCTCTATGACTTTAATCTCCCCCATTCTATAGGTACTCCTATCATTATTTTAAATAAGTAACAAGATAATAAATTGAGACAATATTTGATCTTAAAAGTTACGTCTACGTCTTATACTACACTACGCTGCCCAAACAAATTGAGAAAAAAGACCAAATTATTAGCACCATTTAGTATCACATTACACTGGAGTTACTTCGAAAATAACAAAATACGAGAAATGAAGAAATTTGAAGCGACGACCACTAGAATGGATAAAACAGCTGGTGACGAGCAAGAGTGAAAAAAAGACTGTTTCCATAGCTTGCTTACGATGTGATTTTCAGTGGTATTGACAAATAAGGCCGTGTTAATATTCAGGTTGCTCTCTTAAATGAAACAGTTTGATCATGGCAATAACTTCCACCGTCTGGTACCTGTAACTGTGCGGGAGAGATTATGGTGGCACTCCCCTTTCGTGTTAAGTAAGCGCATTTTCGCAGCTGACCCATCCCAAAGTATTCGTAGTATGGACATACACAGTTTACCAGTAATGCGTCATTCAATGTTACATTGTTACAACGCACAGACGACTGTGGCTATATCATAAAAAAAGTTTATTTTTCATGTGGCCTGTTTTAGATGTTTAGCCCCATGTGACTTTGGGTAACCAGCCTTTTCGCTAAATTTCTTAATATATATAAATATAGCTTCGTGAACATGATCCCAAACTGCACAGACTGCAGTTTCACTGAATAAGCGCCCTGTAAAAAAACAAAACAAAACAAAACAAACAAAAAATACTTTTCAGTTTGTACATAATCTTTGCTGCATAACCGATAAATTATCTTTCATTCTAAAAATGGTAAACAATTTTCTTAAAAGTACCATTGACAGGTTTTCTGCGAATGGTCTCACTCTCTATTTTGAAGACGCAACACATTCAGTTCTGCGCGTATAGGTGTACTACACAAGTGGTAAGCGTAACACATGATGAGGAAATAATAAATACGGTGGAATCTTCAAAATTCTTAGCTGTCCATATTGATGGGAATTTAAACTGGAAGAAGCACATTCTGAAACTCGTATAACAACTTAGTTCAACAGTATTTGGACTCAGAATTATTGCAAATCTTGGGGAGAGACAGATCAGTAAGCTGCATTGCATATTTTCATTCAATAACGTCTTTCAGAATAATATTGTTGGTAACTCATCTTTAAGAAAGAAAGTATTTGTTGCATAAAAAAGTTCTGTAAGAATAATATGTGGTGCTCACCCACGATCATCTTGTAGACATCTGTTTAAGGAATTGGACATTCTGACTACTGCTTCATAGTATACTTACTCCGTCATTAACTTTGTTGCAAATAATCCTGTACATTTCAAGAGGAACAATAATGTACGTAATTACAATATTAGAAGAAAAAGTGGCATTCATTACTCCATATTAAGGTTGCCTTTAGCACAAAAAGGGGTCCACAATGCTGCAATAAACATTTTTAGTCACATACCCAGTGATATAAAATGTCTGACAGACAACAAAGAACCGAGCGAGGTGACGCATTGGTTAGCACACTGGACTCGCATTTGGGAGGACGACGCTTCGAACCCGCGTACGGCCATCCTGATTTATGTTTTCTGTAATTTTTCTCTAAATCACCCCAGGCAAATGCAGGGAGGGTTCCTTTGAAAGGAAACGGCCGATTTCCTTCCCTAATCCGTTGGAACCGACGACCTCGTTGTTTGGTCCCCTCCCCCATACCAGCCAACCAACCGACAGACAGCCAGGTAAAATTTGAAAACAATCTGTGTAAGTTTCTCCTTGAGAACTCCTTGTATTCCGTAGAATAATTTTTATTGCCATAATCTGTAAAAAGTGGAGGGTAGCAATTACTAATTCACATCTGAAAAAAGGTTATAAATGTTCAGCATGTGCTGTGGAAGGTAAAATGACTCTTTCCATGTCATTAGGATTTATTGTGCGAAGTGTTTCATGAAACATGAAAACATCTGATTATCTGTTGTGCATTTACCAGTTAGCGTATGAGTATATTTTACGGGCCATATTTTTACGTCGACTTATTACAGTTCTGCGTTCCATATGCTTATTTGTTACAGAGGAGCCATTTTCACGTCGAAAAGAGGAGAGTCGCCCTTGAATTGTTTTCTTTTCCTTAGTGAACAATTTAGACTATAGTAGCTCTCACTTCGTTTTTTCCTCCGAATAGTTCCGTCTTCAGAAGGATTTTGGACGACGCAAAGTCATGTGACCACGGAAAAAGCGGTCGTGTAAACATGAAGGCAAAGCTGTCTTCAACCCAAAGGTTGGTTTGAACAGCACAGTGATTTAATGGGCATGTACTTATAATACGCATTTGTCTCATTCCAATCTTTCAGTTGACTTAAAGCAGTTTAACGTGGACGTGTGCTTACATGCGGCCCTAAGTGGCATGTACTCGAAGCGCGTAGCGATTATCAACAACGCAAAAATACACTGAGGCGACTAAATTCATGGGATACTTCTAATGTGTCGGACCTCCTTTTACCCGGCGTAGTGCAGCAACTCGACGTTGCATTGAAAAGTCATTGGAAGTCCCCTGCAGAAATATTCAGAAATATTGAGTCTGTTGCCTCTATAGCCGCGCATAATGACGGATGTGTTGCCGGTGCAGGATTTTGTGCACGAACTCACCTCTCGGTTATGTCCCGTAAATGTTCGATTGGGTTCATGTCGGGTGATCCGGGTGACCAAATCATTCCTTCGAGTTGTCCCGAATGTTCTTCAAACCAGTTGCGACCTGATGTGGCACAGTGGCATCGTTGTTTGAGAACATGAAGTCCAAAAACGCAGACGGTTTCAGTTAATGATAGGTTCAGTTACACCAGAGGTCCCAGTCTGTGCCATTCAAACACAACCCACACCGCTATGGAGCCGCCACCACCAACTCTCACTGTGTCTTGTTGACAACTTCGGTCTAAGGCTTCGCGGGATCTGCGCCACACTAGAACCCCACCATCAGCCCTTACCATTGAAATCGGAACTCATCTGACCAGGCCACGCTGTTTTCTAGTCACCCAAGGTTCACGGTATACGGTTACGAGTCCAGGAGGGGCGCTGCGGGCGATGTCGTGGTGTTAGCAAAGGCACTTAACGTCGGTCGTCTGCTGCCGTAGCCCCTTAACACCAAATTTCGCCGCACTCTCCTAACGGATAAGTTTGTCGTGCGTCCCATACTGATTTCTGCGCTTATTTCATTAAGTGTTGGTTGTCTGTTTGACTAACAACTCTACGCAAACGCCGCTGCTCTCTGTCGTTAAGTGAAGGCGTCGGCCACTGCGTTGTCCGTAGTGAGAGATAATGCCTAATATTTGGTATTTTCGGCACAGTCTTGACACTGTGGGTCTCGGAATATTGAATTCGCTAACGATTTCCGAAATGCGTCTTAGCTCCAACCACCATTCTGCCTTCAACGTCTGTTAGTTCCCGTTGTTCAGCCATAATCACGTCGGAAACATTTTCACCTGAATCACCTGAGTACAAATGATAGTTCCGCCAATCATGGCCTTTTATACCTTGTGTACCCGATACTGCCGCCCTTTGTATATATGCATATTGATATCCCATGGGGATGGTTCCTTTGAAAGGGCACGGCCGATTTCCTTCCCCATCCTTCCCTCACCCGAGCTTGCGCTCCGTCTCTAATGACCTCGTTGTCGACGGGACGTTAAACACTAATCTCCTCCTCATCCTCCTGCTATCCCATGGCTTTTGTCACCACAGTACAAAATAATGAGGTCCTTAATTAAATACTTAAGTCACATAAAAGAGAAGTATATTGCTGTCTGATCTATCGGCAAACACATAGCACAAGCTTCGAACGCATATCGTTAAGTAGAAATTACGATGAGGACAAGAAGAAGAAGAAGAAGAAGAATAAGAATAAGAAGTGCTGTGTGGGCATTGCTACTCTTACGGGAATTGGATGATGGTTTCCTTTGTTTCTTGTTTCGAAAGGCTGTGCCCAGCTGCGATACTGCGCCGATCTCATCGTCGTTTCGGCGTGCGTTTTGTTGTTGCCCCGCCCAGTCGGTGCGGCTAATCTCCACGTATCTTTATGGCGGCCGTGGCCGTGGCCGGCACGCTCCATCCACTACGGCTCTCGAGAGGCGATGGCTCTGAACAAGGAGAAAGCATGAACACCGCGGGTAATGCACCTTGCGGAGCCGATTTGGAGGGCAAGGACAGCCGCGTCCAATGCTCTCAGGTGGTGCGCAGGCATTCTGTTCCCTATCAGGCGACTGCTGAGCCGTTTCCTCTGATTTTACGAAAACAAAAGAAGAGAGAAGAAAAACAAGCCCTGGTCGATATCACTGTGCGAAATTTGCGCTATTTGTAATCGAGAAAAGTCATTTCTTCTGTGGTAACTGCTTGAGGATCCTTTTGAAAATGAGAACACAAACTGGAACATTATGTATACTCTAGTCACTAATGGTTTGGCTTACATGTGAAGTGTCAAATTATGTTCTAAAGCATTCGGGCTCGATCCTCAGTCTGTCCTGGACTTTCTGAGTCTCACTTATCACTTCTTTCACATCTAGCAATATCTGTTCAAGTGAAAAATACCAAATTGTTCTGTGGTTCGGAATTCACGTTAAATTGCTGGTTCCCCTATAATTTTACCGTTTTAACTTTAAGTAGAAATTGGGAAAGAGAAAGTTCATGGAGCAGAAATAAAAACTTCTAGGTTTGCCGTTGACCTTGTGATTCCGTGAGAGAAATTGGAAGACTTGGAAGGGAAGTTGAACGGGATGGATAGGTCTCGAAAAAAATATTATAAGATGAACATTAACAAAGTAAAACAAGGGTAATGAAGTGTAGTGGAATTAAATCAGGCAGTGCTGAGGGAATTACTTTAGGAAATGAGACACTGAAAGTAGCAGGTGAGATTTCGTATTTGGGCAGTAAAATAACTGATGATTTGCGATGTAGAGAGAATGTAAAATGCAGACTGGCAGTAAGAAGAAAAGCATATGAAAAAGAGGTATTTCTTTTAAAGTTTAATATCAATTTAAGTGTTAGGAAGTCTGTAACGAAAGTGTTTGTATGGAGTGTAGCTATTTATGGAAGTGAAAAGTGTACTATAAGCAGTTCAGACAACATGCAGAATAATGATGAAGATTAGATGGCTACATCGAGGAACTAATGACTTGGCACTGAATCGAATTGGGGGGGGGGGGGGGGGGGAAGTGAGGCACAACTTGTCTGAAGCGACTGGTTCATAGAAGACGTCCTGAAGCATCAAGGATTAGTCATTTTGTTAAAGGATCAGTGTTGCCGTATAAACACTGTAAAGGGAGACCTAGGCAGTAACACATTCAGTAGGTTCAAATGGTTGTACAATGCATTAGTTATTCAAAAATGAAGAGGTTTGCTCAGGATGGAGTAGCGTGGAGAGCTGCATCAAACCAGTCATCGGAATGTTGACCACAAGAATTAATGTTTCTAAAGCCTTCATATCGTCTTGGTTTAGGACTGATTCACAGTAGGCTAATAATTTAGTTCAATTACGAATCATTCATTATCTGTACTAAAAAAGAAAATAGATAGAGGGCTTTGGGCGGTGATTAGTGTCCTTAACTTCTATGAAGTGTGCATTGCTAGAAGAGTAGTATTAAGCAATTAACCTTGCATTACGGCTTATCCTGGAAGAGGAATAGTAACTGCAAAGAGAGAGAAAGTGAGGATGACAGTGGACTGATAGAAGAGATTTGTAATGCGCTTATCAGGAACCTCGTTTCAGTTTTCTAAGAGAAAAAAATCTGGACTACAATCGGAAACCATGATAATTAAGAAAACTCCAGATTCGCAGGAATGAAATTCAGGTCAATGTAGTGTCTTCATTGTGCACCAAAATATCACATTGACGAAGTTTGAATGTTCCTCGCAAGGAATAACAAAATAACCAATGTGCGATCACCCCAACGATCCATGTCGCCGATCCGCAAGAAACAGACTAGGTACTGGTTAGAGTAAGTGGAAAAAATACAGTATACTCGCGTCCATAAGTTCAGGGATTTTGAGCTTCACAAAAAAACATTACGTCTTGCGACGTACTTGGCACTCCGGTAGAGACTAAATTGTATGCCTGCAACAGTGTGTGTGTTAAGACTTCTTGGATGTAACTGTTCTGAATAATTGCTTAGTGTGCGCGTTCAGTATGCATATTAAAAAACCTAAATGAACACATTTGAATGGTGTTACGTAAGGAGAATCATTGACGGTTAACGAGACTGGATACACAATAAGAGGTGTACCAGAAGTTGTGTGTTACGCGTACCCGTCGTTTCACGACCATGGGTAAGATTCTAGGAAGGAAAAGACGTTCAACAATAGGGCATGCAAGGTCGATTACCTGCTCCAGCGGGACGATTGCTATTTTTCCTCTTAAAGTGCCTGAAGACGTCCAAACAATGATTCGCTTTCCTTGGCTAGAGACCTAGCGGCAGCCAGCTGCTGGCACAAGAAGTCTCAGACTACGCATCGTGGGCTTCAACACATTGCATTGTGTGCTCAAAGATCCGCTCAATGTGTTCCCCTCACAGAAAGGCACAATAGGATAGTGTCAAATTAACGCATGAATAGTGGTTTTGCCTGGGGAGTGATTCTTGCCCATTGTTTATCTCCCGCGCCACGGTATATGTTAAAATCCTGTCATTATTGTGGAAAGGGATCGACGTCTCGATTTCAGAGCTTTCATGTGGAAACCTCATAAAGAATGGAGCAAATGTTTCCTAGGGGTGCTGGGACGGTTGAAAACATCCAGCGGTACTGTGTGCGCCTCTTTCGTGGTGCTTACGGACCTGGTTTTCATCTGATGTACGGTGATGCTCGACAACACACAGATGTTCTAATGAACGAGTAATACCAACATGCGGACATCACGCGAGAAGAGTTACAAGATCGCTTCGATTTTTAAATGCGAATAAACGTAACTTTGTCTCGAAACCTGGCAGAAAATCCATAGAGATTCTGGTCGTATATAAAGTATACTAGCGGCAAGACACAATCAATGCCTTCTCCGCGCGATAGCAATGGAAATCATATCGAAGACAGTGCTGCCATTAAATTATTCCAGAACACAGCCTTCCGAAATTGCTTCACCAAAGATGAAGAAGTAAATATTTATTCCAGAATTCGAATCAAGAACAGCTGCCAACATGAGTAACATAGCAGTAAATATCCTAGGAGTAGTGAAGCAACTTAAATCATTTTATAAAAGCAAGTCTTCCTGTCCAGACTGCACACCAGTTAGATTCCTATCAGCGTATTCTGATGCAATAGCGCCATACTTAACAATCGTATACAACCGCCCGTTCGACGAAAGATCCGTACCCATAGATTGGAAAGTTGCACAGGTCACCCAGTATTCAAGAAAGGTAGTAAGAGTAATACACTAAATTACAGACCCATATCATTAACGTCGATATGCGGCCGGATTTTGGAACATATATTGTATTCGTACATTGTGAGTTATCTCGAAGTCTACACGGATTTAGAAAATATCTTTCCTGTGAAACAACTAACTCTTTGCACACACGAAGTGTTGAATGCTATTGACAAGGGGTTTGAGATTAATTCCGTATTTCTAGATTTTCAGAAGGCTTTTGACACTGTACCATACAAGCTGCTTGTAGTGAAATTGCTTGCTTCTGGAATATCGTTTCAGTTATGTGACTGGTTTCATGATTTCCTGTCGGAGAGGTCACAGTTAGTAGTAATTATTTGCAATTCATAGGGTAAAACAGAAATGATTCCTGGCGTTCCCCAAGGTAGTGTTCTATGCCCTCTGTTGTTCCTTATCTATAAAAATGATTTAGAAGGCAATCTAAGCACCAGTCATAAGTTGTTTGCAGATGATGCTGTCGTTTATCGTCTAGTAAAGTCATCAGAAGATCAAAAGAAATTGCAAAACGATTTAGATAAGATATCTGTATGGTGCGAAAATTCGCAATTGACCCTAAATAATGGAAAGTGTGAGGTCATCCACATGAGTCATAAGGAATCCGTTAAATTTCTCACAGCACTCGCATTCGGGAGGACGACGGTTCAATCCCGAGTCCGGCCATCCTGATTTAGGTTTTCCGTGATTTCCCTAAATCGCTCTAGGCAAATGCCGGGGTGGTTCCTTTGAAAGGGCACGGCCGACTTCCTTCCCCATCCTTCGCTAATCAGGTTAAATTTCTGTTACACGATAAATCAGTCAAATCTAAAGGCCGGAAATTCAGCTAATTACCGAGGAATTACAATTTAGAACTGGAAAGAACACACAGAAAATAGTGTGGGGAAGGCAAACCAAAGATTGCGTTTTATTGTCAGAACACGTAGAAAATGTAACAGATCTACTAAAGAGACTGCCTGGTCTACGCTTGTCCGTCCTCTTTTGGATACAGCTGCGCCGGCAGGGATTCTTGTCAGATAGTATTAAGGAAGTGCATCGAGAAAGTTTAAAGAGGAGCAGCACGTTCTGTATTATCGCGAAAGGGGGGGGGGGGGAGAATATCATTGACATGATACAGGATTTGGTATGGACATAACTAAAACAAAGGCGTTTTTCATTGCGCGAAATCATCTCACGAAATTTCAGTCACCAACTTTTTCCTCCGAATGCGAAAACATTTTGTTGACGCCGACCTACAATGGGAGAAATCATTATCAAATAAGGGAAATCAGAGCTCTCAAGGAAAGATATAGGTGTTCGTTTCTCTGTGCTGTTCGAGATTGGAATAATAGAGAATTATTGTGAAGGTGGTTCGATGAACCCTCTGCCAGACACTTACCTGAGATTTGCAGAGTATTTCTGTAGATGTACACTCCTGGAAATTGAAATAAGAACACCGTGAATTCATTGTCCCAGGAAGGGGAAACTTTATTGACACATTCCTGGGGTCAGATACATCACATGATCACACTGACAGAACCACAGGCACATAGACACAGGCAACAGAGCATGCACAATGTCGGCACTAGTACAGTGTATATCCACCTTTCGCAGCAATGCAGGCTGCTATTCTCCCATGGAGACGATCGTAGAGATGCTGGATGTAGTCCTGTGGAACGGCTTGCCATGCCATTTCCACCTGGCGCCTCAGTTGGACCAGCGTTCGTGCTGGACGTGCAGATCGCGTGAGACCACGCTTCATCCAGTCCCAAACATGCTCAATGGGGGACAGATCCGGAGATCTTGCTGGCCAGGGCAGTTGACTTACACCTTCTAGAGCACGTTGGGTGGCACGGGATCCATGCGGACGTGCATTGTCCTGTTGGAACAGCAAGTTCCCTTGCCGGTCTAGGAATGGTAGAACGATGGGTTCGATGACGGTTTGGATGTACCGTGCACTATTCAGTGTCCCCTCGACGATCACCAGTGGTGTACGGCCAGTGTAGGAGATCGCTCCCCACACCATGATGCCGGGTGTTGGCCCTGTGTGCCTCGGTCGTATGCAGTCCTGATTGTGGCGCTCACCTGCACGGCGCCAAACACGCATACGACCATCATTGGCACCAAGGCAGAAGCGACTCTCATCGCTGAAGACGACACGTCTCCATTCGTCCCTCCATTCACGCCTGTCGCGACACCACTGGAAGCGAGCTGCACGATGTTGGGGCGTGAGCGGAAGACGGCCTAACGGTGTGCGGGACCGTAGCCCAGCTTCATGGAGACGGTTGCGAATGGTCCTCGCCGATACCCCAGGAGCAACAGTGTCCCTAATTTGCTCGGAAGTGGCGGTGCGGTCCCCTACGGCACTGCGTTGGATGCTACGGTCTTGGCGTGCATCCGTGCGTCGCTGCGGTCCGGTCCCAGGTCGACGGGCATGTGCACCTTCCGCCGACCACTGGCGACAACATCGATGTACTGTGGAGACATCACGCCCCACGTGTTGAGCAATTCGGCGGTACGTCCACCCGGCCTCCCGCATGCCCACTATACGCCCTCGCTCAAGGTCCGTCAACTGCACATACGGTTCATGTCCACGCTGTCGCGGCATGCTACCAGTGTTAAAGACTGCGATGGAGCTCCGTATGCCACGGCAAACTGGCTGACACTGACGGCGGCAGTGCACAAATGCTGCGCAGCTAGCGCCATTCGACGGCCAACACCGCGGTTCCTGGTGTGTCCGCTGTGCCGTGCGTGTGATCATTGCTTGTACAGCCCTCTCGCAGTGTCCGGAGCAAGTATGGTGGGTCTGACACACCGGTGTCAATGTGTTCTTTTTTCCATTTCCAGGAGTGTATATGTGAAGGTGGAACGCCCTATGCCGAATGCCTGGAACTCAGATAGCACTTTGGACGCTTCCTGACCCCTACTTAACGAAGTCTGTAGGAGTCTTGACCAGCAGTAGGAGGCATTATAGTAAGCATTACACCAGTAAATGGAGTGCCGTTGTACGCCCAGCATTTCTGTGCTAGGGCATCACATTCTTGTTGCCGTTGTGTAAGCTACTGGCGGAGAAACACCACGCACAATTAGTGCAACCCACGACCCAAGGCTGAATATTCGGTATCCATTGTATCCACGTAGCTATTTCATAAACACATTGGCAGAACACTTGATAAGATAACCTCATCTTATTTCATGGCTATTGAAGACCCATTTGGATTTGAGTTTAATAATGAATGCTGCAGGTCAGATGGTATTTGTACCAGTCCATTGGATACATTTGAGTTGCAATGGGAAACGCTATTAAACTATGTAAATTCCACTTAATCGTGTAGAGTCTTATAGACCTTTTGTGAAATTACTCTTTTGAATAATTTTGTCTCAACACATTTTAGTTGTTCAGCCACTCGAAATTTTTATAAAGCGACGTTACGATGATCATTTCACACGCCATGTGTCGCACTCACTACAGTGCAGAATACATCATTTTATTTTATTTTAGCTCATTTCCGGCACTTGGTATATCAGAAAACATATTTTATAGTTAACATTTCAAGCCGTCGATGAAATGCAAACGGCAGAGAAATGCAGTGAAGGCAAAAATATTTTTAGAAGCGATTCAACTTTAATCGGCCGATCGGTGTGGCCGAGCGGTTCTAGGCGTTTGTCTGGAACCGCACGACCGCTACGGTCTCAGGTTCGAATCCTGCCTCGGGCATGGATGTGTGTGATGTACTTAGGTTAGTTAGGTTTAAGTAGTTTTACGTTCTAGGGGACTGATGACCTCAGCAGTTAAGTCCCATAGAGCTCAGAGCCATTTGAACCATTTTTTTTTTTTTCGACTTTAACCTGCTACAGATCAGACGTTTCATTTCAAAACTATTTCTTATGAACAGAACATAGCGCTGTAGAAGAATGACCGCATTTATTCGGCAGCTTCAGTGTAGAGTAATAATTTCTTTTACGCAATAACATCGCAGGTTACGTCCTAGTAACCGCTACATTCACAGTTTCTTACGCTTTTATTTCCCTGTGAAGGATACACGCATGTAGATCATGGGGTAAAAAGGCTCTCGTAACTTTGTTCTCCGTAGTTGACATATAAACAGTTCTTATCAGTGATATTTTCTCACTGGGATTTTAGACAGGATTATACCCTGTTTCTAGTTAACTCCCTCAGAGTGTGTTTTGTCGTTACGTTCCAAATCTGTCTCCCGATGTTCAGACACTGGACTCGCATTCAGGGAAATGGCCGTTCAAACCTTCGTCCGACCATACAGATTTCGGTTTTTCGTGGTTTCTCTAAAACGTTTAAGAAAAATGCCGAAATGGTAGTTTTTTAGAAGGAGATGATTGATTTTATTCCTCAATTTGAGTTTGTGTTTTGCTTTTAATGACATCATCATCGGCGTGACGTTACAGCAAATTTTCCTTTTCTCCTTCCCTCCGTCTCTGCATTGTCTTCTGACGAGCGGATCTCGTTCGTCTTAAGAAGATATTTGATGTGGCGGATTCCTTTGTTTTTCATGGCGGTTTCTGCAATATTGTGTGTTGGAATTGGGAACATTTTCCTCCTTGCTTTATTTTCGTCGTTGTTGAGAAAAACATAGACACGGCATGGATTTATTATAGTAAACTGTGTGGCACATCTTTTATGTTATGTACAAGTCTGTATTCATGAGAAGGACACGTTAAACCGAAGAGACCTTTCCTATTACCGGGAAACGATATAGAGCCAGTAGAAATTAAGAGGGGATACAGTGGACAAATCTTCAGCGGACTCTTAGCCTAAGCATTTGATCTTCGGAGAAGCAGTTAACAACACATGAAAATTAACGTAAGATTGTATGCCTTGTCGTGTTCTTCCGTAGTCGCAAGGGAAGCGTGAGTTACGTAGTTTCGGTTTCAACCGCTCATCTGCCTAATTGTATTTGCACGTAGTATATTGAAGTGTACAAGAGAGGTCTTTATTTAGCAGTAGATATTAGATGCCTGCTGATAATTATCTACAATAATATTAAAGCAAATGAGTTAATTAAATGACATAGATGAGAACAGTTGAGGTCTGAAGAGCGTTCACAGATGATGAACGGGCACCATATGTAATTTTGCTGAAAATTAGTCGTCTCTCTCCCCAAGCCTTTTCTGGCGTTGCACCTCTACAATAAAACGAGTATTAGTTTGCGGCACATTTACGATTTTGAACTCCAACTAACTAAATTTCATTCGATCAACTCAGTTGTAGTGAACCAGTAGTCTACTTGAGACGTATTCGGTAGAGGACTGACAAGATATTCGAGACTCAGACTGCCAATTTGTATACTTATTAAAATAGTGGTGAAAACCATTAAAGTACTTGACATCTGAATCCGCACTCGTCTGCATTCGTTTGTCCATTGCTAAAACATTACTACATGTTTTTCTTGGGACTGTGCAGGAGCTCTGCTGTTTCTGCGTTAAAGTGAAGCATAAGAACACTTCTGTTGTCAAACTGGTCTTTTAATGCCACTGAGTTGATCAGTTTTGATGAAAATTTTTATAGTGTAAGCAGCCCTTACGTGCTCGGTGTTATTGACACAATAATATTCTGTCAATATACTGCGCAGAAGTACGAGGCCAAGAATGGCAATTGCGCAATATTTATGTCCGGGAAGCTTCAGTTAGAACTCGGCCTACGTATGGAATTCGTCGACAGTCGATGCTGTGGAACTTCGAAAAACACAAGCAGAAATTACGCAAAACGGTCGAAACAAGACCGAAAGCTTCCGTTGAAAATTTGAACCATGGGCTCATTCAGAGAGCATAGATTCGTAAACTACAACAACTAATAACGAATTAAATAAGTGAACTGTGTAATTTACCACGCACATGTACTGTTTTCTGCGTATTTTTATACTGTAACACAGTTAAGAACAAAATACAACATTTATGTACTGATTGAAAGCGTACATGATCTTATGTCTGCGCTGTAACAAAAAAAGGAAACCTCCGTCCGAACAGCAGGCCTTGGAAGGCCCACTGGTTCCGACCGATTGCCGTCTCATCCTCAGCCGCAAGGCGCCACTGGATGCGGATATGGAGAAGCATGTTGTCAGCACACCGCTCTCCCGGCCGTGTCAGTTTTCGTGACCGGAGTCTCTACTTCTCAGTCAAGTAGCTCCTCAGCACCCCGTTTGCCAAGAGTGCTTAACTTCCGTGATATTATGGACACCGGTGTTACCACTGCAGCAAAGCTGTGTCAGTTACTGGAAGAAAATTAAAACCTATGTTCACGAGTCACCTGATCTGATATGTCAGTTCCGAGAACAATCACAATTATACTGAAGAGCCTGCCTGATATCTTGTAAGGCCCCCTCGAACATGCAGAAATGCAGCAATACAACGTGCCATGGACTCGACTAATGTCTGAAGTAGTGCTGGAGGGAACTGACACCATGAATTCTGCAGAGCTGTCCATAAATCCGTAAGAGTGCAAGGGGATGGAGATCTCTTCGCAGCAGCACGTTGCAGGGCATCCCAGATATGCTCAATAATGTTCATGTCTGGGGGGGATTGGTGGCCAGCGAAAGTGTTTAAACTCATAAGGGTGTTCCTGGAACCACTCCGTAGCAATTCTGGTCATGTGGGGTGTCGCATTGTTCTGCTGGAATTGCCCAAGTCCGCCGGAATGGACAGTGGACATGTATGGATACATATATGAAAATATAAAGATGGTATCTGTTCTGTCGGACATGTGGCATGGACAGGGACACTACAAATGTAATGTGTGGACAGTAAGTTGAAGATGTGGGTCTCACAGGGAGGGTGCCAGGGATAAGGACCTGCAGTCGCACTATCCTCTGTGCCCTCAGTGGCTCATACGGGTAGAGCGTCTGCCATGTAAGCAGGAGATTCCGGGTTCGAGTCCCGGTCGGGGCACACATTTTGAGCTGTCCCCGTTGATATTTATCGACGCCGGTAAGCAGTTAAGGTCTGGAGTTCATTGCAATTTCATGACTGGATACATGTGATCAGACAGGACGCTTAGGTACGTGTCACCTGTCAGAGTCGTATCTAGATGTATCAGGGGCCCCATATCACTCCAGTTGCACACCCCCCACACCATTACAGTGTCTCCACCAGCTTGAACAGTCCCCTGCTGAAATGCAGGGTCCATGGATTCATGAGGTTGTTTCCATACCCTAAACGTCCATCCCTTCGATACGATTTGAAACGAGACTCGTCCGACCAGGCAACATGTTTCCAGTCATCAACAGTCCAATGTCGGTGTTGACGGGCTCAGGCGGGGCGTAAAGCTTTGTGTCGTGCAGTCATCAAGAGTACACGAGTGGGCCTTCGGCTCCGAAAGCCCATATCGATGGTGTTTCGTTGGATGGTTCGCACGCTGACACTTGATGGCCCAGCATTGAAATCTGCAGCAATTTGCGGAAGGGTTGCATTTCTGTCACGTTTAACAATTTTCTTCAGTCGTCGTCGGTCCCGTTCTTGCATGATCTTTTTCCGGCCGCAGCGATGTCGGAGACTTGATGTTTTACCGGATTGCTGATATGGTGGCATGGGAAAATCTCCACTTCATCGCTACCTCGGAGATGCTGTGTCCCAACGCTCGGGCGCCGGCTTTAATAGCAGGTTCAAACTCACTGAAATCTTGACAACCTGCCATTGTAGCAGCAGCAGCAGCAGCAGTAACTGCGCCAGACACTTGACGTTTTAATAGGCGTTGCCGACCGCAGCGACGTATTCTGCCTGCTTACATATCCCTGTATTTGAAAACGTATTCTATTCCACTCTCCTTGGCGTTTCAGTGTAAAATGAACATTTCTGATTACCTGTGACACAATGATATGCTCTTTCCTCTGCTGTTGTGAACGGCGAGGTATCTAGCGTTCCCTGGTCAATCAGGAAATCCGTTTCTCAAAGCATCGCGTGGAACTTCCGTACACATTTTCCAGCCCACTTCCTGATCTTTTGCCATTAACTATTTTTAGTTCTTTGTGGAAATTCATTCGGAGCGAATTCAATTTCTCTCGATCTCAGCAGGAGCGCTATTGCGCAATACTACCCTTACACAGCACACCATATTGCACAATATATTGAGCAAGCATCAGTATTTGTTAAGCTCTACAGTCTTCTTCAATATATTGCGTAAACCGCCAACAGCGATCTTAGACTGTGTAACGCAATAAATATTGAGCTTGCGAGGAACCCTAAGGGCACAATTCAAGGTCACGTAAGAGTTGCGCACTATTGCGCCAAAATTAATAATTTAGCTCTATATCTACTTACATACTCCGTAAACCATCATACGGTGCTTGGCGGAGGATACCTTGTACCACTGCTAGTTATTCCCTTTCCTGTTATATTCGCAAGTGCCGCAAGGGAAAAACTACCATCATCTGTATGCCTCTTTACGACTCTTTAATTACGAGCCTTAATTTCTCATATCCTGTCTCGACAGTTTTTGCAAGAGGTGTATATTGATTGCAGGAGAATCGTTCTGCCTTCACTCTCAAATGCCTGTTCTCCAAACTGTCACAATAATTGTAATTTACTAACTGAGGTTTTCGTCAGAGTTGCGAAAAGAACGTCTTCCTTTCAGGGATACCTATTTGAGTTCAAGGAGCATTTCCTAAACACTCGAACAGTCCTCAAGAACGGATCGTACATGCACGGTCTCCTTCATAGACGAACTACACTTTCCTAGAACTCTCCCAGTGAACTGAAGTCTACCATTCACCTTCCCTACAACTACCTTATGTGCTTGTTCAATTTCAGAGCGCTTTGTAACTTAATGCCTAGATATTTAATCGACGTGTCTGTGGACAGTTACAACTTTTTTGGTTACGAATTAGTACATATCAGTTTAAGGACTCGTTCTCACTATTTCGCTGTTATAAATGTTATGGCTCAGTACTCAGCATAAAGAAGTCTCGTGACGTTTAGTACAACGGCCAGGAAAATTATATGTGATTGTGAACTGTAATGGATAAAATTCCAGACTGTTATACACGATTGCACCTTATTGTACAATTTACATGCGTGTGTGTGTGTGTGTGTGTGTGTGTGTGTGTGTGTGTGTGTGTGTGTGCGCGCGCGCGCCAAGCAAGGTTGTGATGCTTGGAAAATACCTGCATTAGTCTAGCGAGGATACTGAAATATTGCTACAAAAACAGAGATAGCTTAATCATAGACATGGACGATAGTTTTTTTTTTTATGTGAGGATCCACAGCTGCTGTAAATTTCTTGAAGTCATTTTCCGGCGTAGGCTGCCCTTTTATTTTCAAATAAACATTTAAATTCACTATGTAGGAATTAGCTAATTTTGACGTTTTGGGCAGTATCGTGCTGCATCACAATAAGAATTGTTGCGACGGCGCAGCGAGAGGAGCGGCAATATTTGTATGGCGTCCCTAAGTTTCGCAGATATGTACCACGCAAACAGTGCAACCCGTACACAGCGTTTCGTCGCCGTGTTTGGGTACATAACACATTAAAACTCGTTAGTGTAACTCTTGCAGTGTAAACACACCAGGACAGTGGTCAGTGTCTCGTTCCAGTATATCTCCGACGATACAGTTTTGGTGAAAAGTTCGTTGCCATGCATCCTATTTGATGTTAAGACGTTGACCGCCACATGCGTTTTCTCTCTGAATATTTACACTAGCGTGTTATGTATGTTGGCTCAGTTACAAAAGACATATGGGGGTTGCAGTTTCTCCATTATAGAGGGTTGGAACTGAAATAGTGGCAACTATTTATTTACAGCTCGTACAAAATAGATACGTGTTTCAAAGTTTTAATGACCTTCAGAGTAGTCACCAGCATTGTGTATAACCCGTTGCCAGCTATGTGGAAGTTGTAGGATACTCTCAGCAGTGCCAGAGTGTTGACAGGTCGAGGGGCGCCCGATGAATTTGTAGCAGTTCTGAAGCGAATGCCATGAAGTGTTTCCTTCTGTTTGAGGGCTTAAATCAGGGGAGTGCAGTAGGTGGTATAGCACTTAGCAGCCCCATCGGTAAAAACAAATCAGTAAGAGCTTGCACTGTACGTGCTTGAGCATTGTCCTGCAAAATGATGGTCAGATCTTGCAGAAAGTGTCACCACGTCTTTCTCTATGCTGATCAGTTTTGGAAGACAACCTACGACCAGCCTAGAGACAGAAGTGATGACACTTTCTGCATGACCTGACCATCATTTTGCAGGACAATGATCAAGCACCTACAGTGCAAGCTGTTACTGATTTGTTTGACTGATGGGTCTGCTAAGTGCTATACCATCTACTGCACTCCCCTAGCATGGCTGTGCGAAACACTTATCACGGACACCGTCTCAGGATGTTTTCCCGCGATGCTTACATGTAACCATAACAATTTTATTGTGATATTGCTTGATAGCACCCAAGGGAAATGAAATAAACTGGTTGGGCTAGGTAATGAAATTATTTATTTCAAAATGAAAGAACAGCCTCCGAAGGATAGTGACTTCTTTTGAGAGACTTACGCAGAGCCAGTTCCTTCTGGATAAACAAGGGCTGAAGAAGCCGAAATGGACGTAAAAATAAACACTGCGAAAAGCGTTCCTTCAAAAAAAATGCAATAATTGATTACATTAAAATTAGTATGAAGTTCTACAATGAGGTCGTTTAGTACAGAAAAACTTTGGTGCGTGATTGAGTAGCCTGTAGGGGATGGTGGCAGTTTTCTGTATGTGGCGTGTCAAGTAGAGGTGAGCACGTCGGTTGGCGTCGTGGCAGGACGCTGGCGTGCCGGAACTAATTGATTCGCAAAAGGAGTGGCTCAAGTGCGTACAGTTACTTCCTGCGACGCGGCCCTCGGCCATTGTGCACGGGCACTTGCGTCTGGTACGTGACTCACGCGCCGGCCGCGGCGGCCAGTGACCACCTGCTCGCCGCTTCCTTCCTTTTGTTCTTCGCGCCACACGTCCTCTCCTGCAGGCCTGCTACGCTGCTTTGGTTGGTCCGATGCTGCCTTCGCCCAAGCAGCACACAAGCACTTTGTGTTGGGCCGCCATGTGGGCTGTGAACTTTACTGCCTCTTTTGAACATCAGTATTTCAACAGCGTAGTGGTGACGCGATTGGCAACTAGGATTGTAACAATATCCTCTCAAATTTCATCGAACTAGCAACTCAGTGAAAAAAAACTTGAAGTATAGGCAAATACAAAATTGTGCCGTTCAAGAAACGAAAAAGTGTTGCAGCTTTTGACAACACGATTGTCGAATTTGTTAGTGAGACTGCTAATGCGCACTTTTGCTCTTGACTGGGGGTTACTTGGTTAGTGGAAGAAATTTCGACCTCTGACATTATGCGGAAATGGGGGGGTAATGACATTGGGCTAATTAAATTTCAAACGTCTCCGAATTCTCTTACGGAATGGGGGAATTGTTGATATCCCCGTCGGAAGGCAACTCCAAACTCGACGGCTCACTACACTGAGTACTGCGAAAGAAGATGGCAGCGCTGTTGCCTACTCTCGATTTCGAAGAGGAAGGTACTCCGTCATTACTGCCCAATAAGCTGCCTTACAGGTCATAATTACCTAGAACTGCGGCAGAACAGCGACACTGGGGCGAAACATCCTATAGTCGCTGTCTGGGCTATTTTCTCGCATTATAAACTTATAGACACTGTTTCGAAAGGATTAGGATAAAAATGGTTCAAATGGCTCTAACTATTATGGGACTTAACATCTGAGGTCGTCAGTCCCCTAGACTTAGAACTGCTTAAACCTAACTAACCTAAGAACATCAAAGACATCCATGCCCGAGGCAGGATTCGATCCTGCGACCGTAGCAGTCGCGGGGTTCCGGACTGAAGCGCCTAGGATTTGTACCGGCGCAGGGTTTCAACCCCTTCCTTCCTTTTTCATTGTGATCATTAACGACCCAAAATACGATACTACATTCCAGTCATCTTACCTTAACAGTCACATATAGACACAACCCCTTTACTTAGGAATGGAACTGTGTTCAATGCGTAGCAATAAGCAAAGACTTTAGGATTTATGCAACAGAACTATCACATCCAACATTATGCCTTTTGATATTTAAATTTTTGCTGCTCGACAAATGATGCACAACTGGAGTTATCCATCTCATACTGGCGCCAAAGATTAACTGTGCGTGAAGATTATTGCAACGATAACATTGGTTCGTTGCAGGTAAAACAAATAGCAGGCTTCGATTCCGTGGTAGAACACTGTAAACAGCAGCTGCTCTGCGAAATACCTCTGCGGCATGTAATGAAAACTGCTCGTGCTTACGGGATCTTTATCGTGCTAGATCACACGCTCTGTCCTTGAATAAACTGAAAATAATAAGTACTTACCTGTAGACAAAGAAGAGCAACGCGAATTGTCACGGACTACGCAGTACAACGAAGAGACAGAAATTTAGGTGGTGCGCATTCGCAAACGACGACCAACATCTTATAAAAAAAACCTTAGAAAATTTCAACGACTGGTTATCGGGGCGAAATCTGCAAATATTCTGCAGCTCGTCTATCTTCCCTTATGCACTGTACCAATAGAAACCATAAAGATAGAATGTGACTAATAACTCGCACAGAGCGATATAAGCGATCTATCTGCCGATGCTCAACCCTTCACTGAACTGAAAAGATTATCAACACATATATTGTACACTAAGCACGTGTGTCACGCACTGTCTGTAGAGCAATATGGAGTATATGTATAGCTGTAGGAAGATTTCTGCGCTTTCTTTATCGCTAGAATGAAATAAATAGTTCGATTTGCTTCTGTGATAGCTCTTCAGGTATAATAGTTGTGGAATATTATTCAAGCAAGGCGTGGGCAGGTATAGTTGCCATATTAAGACATTATACTCCAGTGTTCAAACCACCGACCAACCCGGTAGCAGGCTATTGAATTAGTAACCTTGTACTTAATGAATTGGCCTAATCAAAATTCCAAAATTTAACGTGGCTTACAGCAACATCACGCCAGTCTTATGTTACACATGTGATGTATGTTATGAATAATCAGTCTGTGGGTACCACGCACTGCTTGTGAGTTCATCATGTGTGGGTACGTCGGTTAGAGGGACATATTGTTACTTAAAGAAGGCTGTTCTGGTTGTTAACGCCGCATTCCGAACCGGAGCCGGTAGTTTTTCTGCAACTGTTCTCAGAAGGCTAATGCATCTCGTTCCATTACTGCCGCTAGGTAGAAGGCATTATCAGTACCGGAAATCGAACGCAGATCCTCTGTATGAAAACAATAGTTCAGCTATTGTGACAGTCTCATGCCCGCATTAATGACTGATTGTTAACCACCCATTCAGCTGGCCTCATAACCCTAGGTGAATCTGGCTACTGTGACCGAAAATGATCCAAAAAATAATACAAGTACCATTATCTGAACGAGAGGTTAATCCGTGTGGTTAACCGTTGACACTACGAAAGTGGTCATTTTCATCTAATCTCTCTCTAACAATTTGTCCATTTTATTTGGACTGTTGAGCTCCGTGGCCGTGGATAATGATATTTTACTATAAAAATGCAGCAACCAGCCACTTTTTTTAATGCGTTTCTTTTATGCCAATATGCATTTCGGGTTTGCACCCATCTTCAGCTGGCAAATTACATGTATCTTCAGTTTCTACAGTGGTACAATCTCGACAGCAGTTTGGCCTGTGCAAAAGCAACGATTCCAATCATTTACTTCAATTTCGCGAGTTTAAAGTTTGCACTATCAGTTGTTCATTTTACTTACAGGAGAGGAGAATGTAAGTAAAATGAACAACTGATAGTGCGTAACTTTAAACTCGCGAAATTGAAGTAAATGATTGGAATCGTTGCTTTTGCACAGGCCAGCTGCAGCATCCAAACTGCTGTTGAGATTGTACCACTGTAGAAGCTGAAGATACATGTAATTTGCGAGATGAAGATGGGTGCAAACCCGAAATGCATATTGGCATAAATAAAACGCATTAAAACAGTGGCTCGTTGCTGCATTTTTATAGAAAAATATCATTATCCACGGCCATAATAAAATATTATAATCTCTCTCTCTCTCTCTCTCTCTCTCTCTCTCTCTCTCTCTCTCTCACACACACACACACACACACACACACACACACACACACACACACACATATATATATATATATATATATATATATATATATATATATATATATAAAGTTTTTTGATTTCTACCCACGTTACAAGGAATTCGTCGGCGAATGATCCTGTGTCTAAATTAAATAGCGAATGACGTGGCACTCTGAAGACGTTGACCTGCTATTCGCAACGAGAGGGATCAAAATGCTCGTCCTGCGATCTTGCTATAGGTGTACTGTGATTTCCATAAATAACTTCCGGAGAATACTGGAATGTTTCCCTCAACAGAGTTATACAAATACCTTCTACTGTTAATGTTCAACCCGAACTACTGCTCGGACGCCAGTTGCCTGGACAGAGGCTACTCTAATATTGCTTCGCTTCGAGAGAAACAAGACATTTTGATTAAGTTTGACAAATTAATCCGTTGAAGGGCCTTGATGGCATAAAAATTCACTCTCCAGTTTTAGTCGTTAGGACAGTCAGGTTCCAGAAGCCAGCCACTGTACCATGAAATCAGTTTAAATTATTACTACGGGTGGATCGATTTTTTTCTTCTGAGGCAAATGGAAAGTATTTGACGGTAAGATTGAGCTTCCTAATCCTATCGCTTCAGATTTCAATCCGGCCTGTTTCCATTTTACCCCTTCGCTAGTAAACAGTGGAATTTGCAGTACCAGTTGAGACGTCACAGTTAACTGGAAACTTCTTGTCGTCAGACATCAAGCAGTAATTAGAGTATAGCAAAATTTAGAAAACTGGCCAAAAGATAATTGGTCTGGCTGCATAAGTATCTGGCGCAAGGCCATCGAGAAATGTCGGAAAGGTGGCAGCCAGTTACCCAATTTTTACCCACGCCGTCGTACAAATAACAAACTGTTCGCCGCCCGCAAAGCGAGCCACTCCGTGCAGAGGAGAGCGGGGCCGGCAGCTACTGACCTGAGGCAGTGGCCGCGAAGACGATGGCGAGCAGCAGGAGGTGCATGGCGTCGCGTCGGCTGGAGCTGGTGTCTGTCCCGCGCGTTCCAGTCTCCACTGGGCTCGCGGCCACCTCGGCTCCGCCTTTTGAGCCCTCGCGCCGCGGCGCGCCGACGCCAGGGCCAGGGGTGGGGGTCACGCTCCGGGCCCCACGAGCCCGCTCGTGGCTCTCTTCAAAAATTAACGAACAAAACCACCTGTAGAGGCTCGCAGTTCCCGGAATAGATTAACAGACGCGAGCTCTACAGCTCTCGAGGGCTTCGATTGCTCTTCCTCACCTCCCCCTCCCTCCCTCCCCCTGGCCACTGCTCTTCTCTCACCACACACACACACACACACACACACACACACACACACACACACCACACACACACACACACACACACACACACTAGGCTGACCAACTCTCCCATATTTCCCGGTATGCCCCGTATTAAGCAATTTCTTTTCAATCCTCCTGACCGTCAGTTTCTCCCGAACATTTCGTCAGTGACCACTGTTATAAATATTCCCTGGCCGATAGATCTCGAAAAGTTTTCGTACAATAATGATACTATAGTCGACTTATACTCTTTTTTTCTGTTTGGCCGGCCGGTGTGGCCGAGCGGTTGTAGGCGCTTCAGCCTGGAACTGCGCGACCGCTACGGTCGCAGGTTCGAATCCTGCCTCGGGCATAGATGTGTGTGATGTCCTTAGGTTAGTTAGGTTTATGTAGTTCTAAGTTCTAGAGGACTGATGACCACAGATGTTAAGTCCCATAGTGCTCAGAGCCATTTGAACCATTTTTTCTTCTGACACTTTACCACTTCCATATATATATATATAATATATATAATGTGTGTGTGTGTGTGCGCAAAGTACCAAGTCGCACTGTTATCCGGAGCCCGCGTTCAACTCTAGGCCCAGTAATAATAAATTAATTTCTGAGTAATTCAAATCAGAGATCGATGGGAGGCAAGAACGTAGCATCTCTAAAAGAACCGTACCTCATTAAGACTTGTAGTGTTCAAACCAACCTTCAAACTGATTACAGCTTTACGTTACACAAATATTCTCGAGAATGCATAATATATACAAACGGGCAGAGGCGCAGTGACACACACATAGAAATTTGTCCCACTAGTGAACAAGTTTACTCGGCCACTCAAAGGACGCCCACTGTTCGATACAAACAGATGTGACGGTGTCTAACTACGAATCCAATGGTCTGTGGTTCAACCTGCATATGAAATTAAAAATTCAGATTGTATGTACTAAGTGGTCATTTGCGTACTAGTAACTCTTCTTCCTATGAAGGAATGTTCAGGCGCATTGACATTCTGTCAATAGCACACACATTCTACCACAGTGTTCGTAAGTAGATGCATAATACGGATAGGTAATTTGACATTTCCATCAGCTATCTCCTCGGGCACATTTCCTTTGTAGTACTAAGACACTCTTCTTCGGAGACTCCTTCGCTTCTCTTTGATCAGTGACTCTTCTGCAGGCTTTTGCGGAGGGCACATGTGCAAGTTGCCCACCCACCAGGACTGAAGCTGGGCTAGCATAGGCTCTGTACTTTACCACACTACGGTGGTCCTCGAAAACATTGTTGCTTGTGCCTTTATCTGCGAAGTGCTATTCAATCTGTTTCTGAGGCATCTTTGATGTCATCTATACTTGCGACACTATTGAAACATCGAATATCGCACACATGGATTTGTGGCAGCACAATAAATTGTGCATGTGACATCATTTATTTAGCTAATTACAACGTGCAGTAGATTCTATGTTCAACCGTAGAAGCCCGATGACTTGACAGGGCGAGCTGGTACTCAGGACGAAGGCTTGCAAGTGTTTATTACATCTAAAGAAAAAGAAAAGGAATACGGAGCGAGACAGTACAGTTCCGTCGCCATCGGAATCATTACATACGAGGCTCCTGATTGACAGAATATAGATAGTGCATGAATTCAAACGTGATCTTGTTAAAGAAACGATCCCACGAAGTGATTCAGAGCAACTAGGAAGTGTGATTGTAAAAGTCAAACTCGGATGGAAATATGTTCCGCTTTACAGATCACAAAGAGATTTTTCATTTTGTCCTTACTGCGTTCCTAAAACCCTGAAAAAATTGTAGCCGTCGCTTACCTAGAGAAAAAATTAAACCTCTTTTTTTCTCAGAAGCACATCTTTGGATCAACATTAGTGATAAGTGACGGACTTGGCTTGTGGGGATTCAGCCGTGACTTAGTATGCTGCTCTCCTGTCCCCCATCGAGTATCATTGTGCCAAAGAGACAGTTAGTGACATTCCATTGGGTACCTTGCTATGTGTGAATACAGGGGAACGAAACAATAAAGAAGATGATGGGAAAGGTTTGTGAGGATCCGAGACATGTTACCTCATTGTCGAGCCCGAGAGTAACAGCGATAGTGGAAAACCGTGGCTAGAAATGGGTGAAGTTAAACTTTAACATACGAAGCTTACTACGTTAGCACTGACTTTCGCTGATCAACATCGGAGACGAGGCGAAGTTGAGCCGGCCGCGGTGTCCGAGCGGTTCTAGGCGCTTCAGTCCGGTCGCAGGTTCGAATCCAGCCTCGGGCATGGATGTGTGTGATGTACTTAGGTTAGTTAGGTTTCAGTAGTTCTAAGTTCAAGGGGACTGATGACCTCAGAAGTTAAGTCCCATAGTGCTCAGAGCCATCTGAACCATTTTTACGAGGCGAAGTTGCTCTTTGACCTTTGCTTGTTGACCACACTCCTACTCCAGTGCGAGGATCCGCCTGTGTGTGATGCTTGTGACGTAATACTATTATTGTAACATAATTAAAGTAACTGCATTGTATACTCTAACAATGGAGAGGCACTTGATTTAAATGGGGAATTCCCCCCATCGTAGGGTATGTTTTGACTAATGTGGTATGTACCAGGTGTTGATAATTAAACTGACGGTGTTCCAAGTGCTGCAGTGCGGGCTGTACGCATCGCAGGACTCTAAAACGTCATAGGTGCCGTTCATTAACCGGTGCTCTGGCAGAATATGCTGAAAAAATGAAACACTGTGTGATCAAAAGTATCGGGACACCCCCAAAAACAAATGTTTTACACATTAGGTGCATTGTGCTGCCACCTACTGCCAGGTACTCAGTATCAGCGACCTCAAGTAGTCATTAGACATCGTGAGAGAGCAGACTGGGACGCTCCGCACAACAGACGGACTTCGAACGTGGTCAGGTGATTGGGTGTCACTTGTGTAATACGTCTGTGCGCCATATTTCCACCTAAACATCCCTAGGTCCACTGCTTCCGATGTGACAGTGAAGTGGAAACGTGAAGAGAAACGTACAGCACAAAATCATACAGGCCGACCTCGCCTGTTGACTGACAGAACCCGCCGACAGTTGGAGAGGGTACTAGTGGGTAATAGGCAGACATCTATCCAGACCATCACACAGAAATTCCAAACTGCGTCAGGATGCACTGCAAGTACTATGACAGTTAGGCGGGAGGTGAGAAAACTTTGATTTCATGGTCGAGCGGCTGCTCAAAGCCACATATCACGCCGGTAAATGCCAAACGACGCCTCGTTTGGCATAAGGAGTGTAAACGTTGGACGATTGAGCAGTGGTAAAACGTTGTGTGGAGTGACGAATCTCGGTACACTATGTGGCGATCCGATGGCAGGGTGTGGGTATGGCGAATGCTCGGTTAACGCCATCTGCCAGCGTGTATTGTGCCAACAGTAAAATTCAGTGGCGGTGGTGTTATGGTGTGGCAGCGTTTTTCATGGAGGGGGCTTCTTCCTTCCCACTGTTGAAAAGCAATTCGGGGATGGCGATTGCATCTTTCAGCACGACCGAGCACCTGTTCATAATGCACGGCTTGTGGAAGAGTTGTTACACAACAACAACATCCCTGTAATAGACTGGCCTGCAGAGAGTCCTAACCTGAATCCTATAGAACACCTTTGAGATGTTTTGGAACGCCGACTTCTTGCTAGGCCTCACCGACCGACATCGATACCTCTCCTCAGTGCAGCACTCCGTGAAGTATGGGCTGCCATTCCCCAAGAAATCTTCCAGCACCTGATTGAACGTATGCCTGTGAGAGTAGAAGCTGTCATCACGGCTAAGGGTGGGCCAACACCATATTGAATTCCAGCATTACCGATGGAGGGCGCCACGAACTTATAAGTCATTTTCATCCAGGTATTCGGATACTTTTGATCACTTAATGTAGTTCCACTTTCAGCCGGCAGGTGAACATATGGCGCTATAAGCAGTCGGAAAGTGAAATGTTTGCTGCTTTGACATCAGCATGCTGTTTGTCACTTGGCGATGGGTGTTGATTTCTTTTGTGAAGTGACTTCGTGTAAAGGGTTAAGGAGGTTGAAAAATTCCGTACGAAACCCAGTGGATGTTGAGAAGAATGACTGTCACTGCCGGTACAGTTGTTTTATCGCCCGAATGGCAGAAGTAGCAGTGCTGCATTGCTGGAATATCGCCGACAGAAACACCTGCGAAGAGACCCCATGTCAATAAATGGGCTGAGCAATATGATCAGAGAAACAGATGAATAATGTGGTTCAGCAGGGAGAGGGAGGCGGCGCATTCCGATAGCAGTGGTTGCTGAAGTTACTGCAACTACATTTTACACTGGCATCCCTACAAATTCGGAATGTGCACTAAATGAAGCTCCAAGATAGGCTTCAACGCCGTGACTTTGCCCTTCGTTTATTGACACTCATGGAAATGGGTTACGTGTGGCCAGAGAATATTCTTTGGACGGCCGAGGCACATTTTACTCTGCACGGTACTGTGAATGTTCAGAACTGTTGGATGTGGGGTTCTACTCCACCTCATGTTGTGGAGAAACATCGACTGCACTCTGCTTATGTGACTGCGTGGTGTGGTTTCACAAGCTTCTTTACTGTCGGCCCGTTTTTCTTCGAGGAGATGACACCTCGCGGACCTGTTAGGTGTACGAGGTGCATTCAAGTTCTAAGGCCTCCGATTTTTTTTCTAATTAACTACTCGTCCGAAATCGATGAAACTGGCGTTACTTCTCGACGTAATCGCCCTGCAGACGTACACATTTTTCACAACGCTGACGCCATGATTCCATGGCAGCGGCGAAGGCTTCTTTAGGAGTCTGTTTTCACCACTGGAAAATCGCTGAGGAAATAGCAGCACGGCTGGTGAATGTGCGGCCACGGAGATTGTCTTTCATTGTTGGAAAAGCCAAAAGTCACTAGGAGCCAGGTCAGGTGAGTAGGGAGCATCAGGAATCACTTCAAAGTTGTTATCACGAGGAAACTGTTGCGTAACGTTAGCTCGATGTGCGGGTGCGTTGTCTTGGTGAAACAGCACACACGCAACCCTTCCAGGACGTTTTTGTTGCAGTGCAGGAAGGAATTTGTTCTTCAAAACATTTTCGTAGGATGCACCTGTTACCGTAGTGCTCTTTGGAACGCAATGGGTAAGGATTACGCCCTCGCTGTCCCAGAACATGGACACCATCATTTTTTCAGCACTGGCGGCTACCCGAAATTTTTTTGGTGGCGGTGAATCTGTGTGCTTCCATTGAGCTGACTGGCGCTTTGTTTCTGGATTGAAAAATGGCATCCAAGTCTCATCCATTGTCACAACCGACGAAAAGAAAGTCCCATTCATGCTGTCGTTGCACGTCAACGTTGCTTGGCAACATGCCACACGGGCAGCCATGTGGTCGTCTGTCAGCATTCGTGGCACCCACCTGGATGACACTTTTCGCATTTTCAGGTCGTTATGCAGGATTGTGTGCACAGAACTCACAGAAATGCCAACTCTGGAGGCGATCTGTTCAACAGTCATTCGGCGATCCCCCAAAACAATTCTCTCCACTTTCTCGATCATGTCTTCAGACCGGCTTGTGCGAGCCCGAGGTTGTTTTGGTTTGTTGTTCTGCCTTCATTAAACTGTCGCACCCACGAACGCGCTTTCGACACATCCATAACTCCATCACCACATCTCTCCTTCAACTGTCGATGAATTTCAATTGGTTTCACACCACGCAAATTCAGAAAACGAATGATTGCACACTGTTCAAGTAAGGAAAACGTCGCCATTTTAAGTATTTAAAACAGTTCTCATTCTCGCCGCTGGCAGTAAAATTCCATCTGCCGTATGGTGCTGCCATCTCTGGGACGTATTGACAATGAACGCGGCCTCATTTTAAAACAATGCGCATGTTTCTATCTCTTTCCAGTCCGGAGAAAAAAAATCGGAGGCCTTAGAACTTGAATGCACCTCGTGCAGTGGCATCTGCACGTTGTAAGATCCTCCGTGTGCCACATGTGATTCCAGCTTTGCAAGAACTTAACTGTGTCCACACCACTATTTTTATGGAAGATGGGACGGCATGACACGTCGCTCTTCGGACATAACACCATGTAATTACTGGTTGTGAGGATATCTGACAGACGATGTCTATCAGGATGTATCTGAACTACTCCTGATCTGAATGATATCATACGACGACATATCGCACTGATTACACCAGATAAGCTGCGAGCAACTGTCGACCATGCCGTGTTACGGACTCAACATATTGCCGAGTCGGTAGACCATATTGAACACATGTTGTAACTGCGCGCACACACACACACACACACACACACACACACACGACTCTCACTTCATACAGCATCATATTTTCATCGTGGCGTCACAAAGTGGAACTATTACTGTTTTTTAGCATACTCCGCTAGCGCACCAAATTAGTGAACATACCTACGATGTTTCAGCGTCCTACGACGTATATAGCCTGTGCTGCAGCACTGGGAACACCGTCAGTTTAATTCAAACCACCAGGTATTTTAAATGTCTGTATATCGCCAGAAATTTTCTGCAAAATAGTTCGTAGGAGGCTTTAATATATGTCAAAAAGTGACTAGTTATGTCTTTACGTCGTGCAGTCGCTCAACAACAATATTTCCCTATTTCATTTTTAATCCCTTATTGTCACTTGGCATTACCTACACATTATTGCTACAATCTATCATTGAGACGACTGTAGTAACGACAGGGCTGTCGTGATTTTGATCGCAGTTGCAACACCTCTTACGGTTACAGTTCTCATCCATCCAAAACTCTGAAGGCCGAACGGGACCGACCGACCGACCGACCGCCGTGTCGTCCTCAGCCGATAGGCGACAGTGAATGCGGATATGGAGGGACATGTTGTCAGCACGCCGCTCTCCCGGCCGTTGACATTTTTCGTGATCGGAGCCGCTACGTCTCGGTCAAGTAGGACCTAAGTTGGCCTCACAAGGGTTCAGTGCACCCTACTTGCTAACAGCGCTTGGCAGACCAGGACGGTCACCCATCCAAGTGCTAGCCAATCCGACAACGCTTAACTTGGGTGATCTGACGGGACCGGCTTTATCACTGCGACTAGGCCGTTGCATTAGTGGTTGATAAATGTTTTTAAATTATTCGTCTTAAAGTTTCCATTACTTGTCAAGATGTATCTTTTGACAAAATAGTCTGTTGAAAAGTCGTTATTAAAGTTGCAAAAAACTGCAGTGCGACATCTTTTACGAAAATACAGTCTTCCAGTGTTACAGCACTTTACAGCTATGGCAGTGAAATACTTATCACACATTTTCTACAGGCCTTCGACTGCGTACAGAACAGTAAATTCTATCGTCACGAAGCAGGAATTATCAGAACCACAGAACAGACGACCAGAGGAAAGAGAATCAAGACAGTACGAATGCTAGCCCGGTTGGAATTCAATCTCCGCTGTGTACGAAAAACTTCCGCTACAAACCACAACAATGTAAATTAGGTAGACGACTTGAGCGAGAGCGAGATACGTACTCAGCGTGAAGCAAAGTGTGTACGTGATATTCATGTCCTGCAAAAGAAAAAGGACTATAAAAACAGTAGGAGATATACCGCGTGATATCAGGTACGGAGAATGGAGTAAAAATTAGGACAAAGAGAAGTACAGTCAGCTACATCAGATAGGGGTGCCAGCCGACAAAAGTTCGAAGCGATAACAAGTAACGAAAGTTTAAAGGCGTTTGGTGTCGTTACTTTGCAATTTACTGTTTACAGGCAAGTAGAAGCCCTTTAATTTGTCGTCATATTACATAATGTTTTACCATTTGATTATTAAAATTGGAGAAAAATATTACTAAAAGGTCAGTCGGTGCAGCACTTGCCCGCGCAAGGCAAACGTCTCAGGTTCGAATATCGGCCCGGCACACGTTTTTATCTGCCAGGATGTTTGAAATCAGCGCATACTCTGCTGCAGAGTGAAAAATTCGTTTTGTGAAAACTATTTCTCTTTGGTTTCTGGTGTACGACATTATGGTCCTTAGTCACGATTAAATGAAAGGGAAAAAGAAAGTAAACTAACTATAACCCAACTGATAAATACATATGAGAGAGTGCAGCAGGAGAAAGAGGGGTGGGGAGACAGGGAGGGGAAGAGGCAGGTTTACAGCTAGTGATAAGCAAATCTCTGCGCAAAAGAAAGTAGTCTTAAACCTGATGATTGGCTTGGGAACTAGTGTTTAAGTAGTTGTGATATTTTTTACATGATGGTTTCCTTTATAACAAAATCTAGCACTCGTAGAGCATGTCGGCATCAGCTAGACAAAGAATCGTAGAACAGAAATAAATTATTAGTCGTATGGCGTGTTTGGCTGGGAGTCTTTCTAGAGGGATGGTATAAGCCTTTAAACTGGACGCCACTTCGTCGACTTGCGTGCCCCTAACCTACTCCCCCAGTAATCGAGGAAGGATGACCTACAGTTTAACGTGGAATCCGAATCATGTGTCGTCCCTGGCATATCTTCACATTGTTAGAGGTGAAGGCTGGGACAAAGGCAGACTAAAAAAAACTGAAAATTTCAAGTTCTGAATGGGATTCTATCCTGTGAAATGTTCGGTTTCCAGGCATGCGCTTTACCACCAGGCGCAACAACAGAATAGAAAAAGGAAGCGAGCGTTTCACAGTTCACTGCGTGCCAAGAGGCAGTGAAATGTTAGCGCTGAGGTTCCGGTATACGTTCGTCAGCTTTTACTCAAATTTGAAGGTTTAGGACCAGTAACTGACGACGATTTCAGCAACTGAAGTTTCAAGTTTCATTGTACTAAATCAGAGTGACAAGGGAAAGTTGAAATTAGAATAAACACACCGGGAGGTACTATACTGTTTCATATCATCTAGAGGTTTTTCTCTGAATGTCTCGGCATCTAAAATATTGAGATAATTTTTGAGTCCATCCATAACACCGATTTCGTACTGAGACGGGTTAGTTGATTTTCAAATGGTTGCATTACGATATAAGAACGAAAAACGGGAAAAGAGAGCTTCAACCCCAAGATGATTACCATATATTTGTCTATCAAGAATCCTACATCTTAGCGAAGTATGCAAAATGGCTGTAGATTTTGAAAGGCGGACGCACTGAGTTTTACCATAAGCCTGTTAGACGGACATACTATTATTTCGTGAGATCGTGGCTTGCGAAGGTTAACGGCAGAAAATGGTGCTGAAGTTCTGATATAAAAACCTCTACATCTCTGTGAAGGTCTCTGGAGACAAATATGCCTATACTTAATGGTTTTTCGAATACGATGTAACTTTTTTAAAAATAAACCCCTTTGATGTTGTAAGCGAGTTAGATTTGATACTCCTTGAAGTGAGTTAGATCTGATACTCCTTGAAGTGATTTTAATATTTGACTTTGCCGATAAAAGTTACGTTTAATATAAATTATTGATTGTTCAACTGCAATTTATGTAAAAACGCTACGAAAATTCAAAATTTAAAGTACTGCATGTCGTCCACTTCCCCGGAAAACGATCCTTACAACTGAACAGTTCTCTTTCCATACGACGAAATTCTATACTTCCGAAATTACTGCGCTTAGTGTCAGCTTTCTATGCATGGACTGCCACGCTTTGGTTTTTCTTTTCAGCAACGAAATTTGTGATACTGTTGTCCCCTTTATTTTTCGGGCCCTCATTTTTCCGCAGTCGCAGTTATAGACTGGTATAAAAGGGCAGTGCATTAGCGGAGCTGTCATCTGTAGTGTTTGATTCATATGAAAAGCTTTCCATCGTGGATAGGACCGCACGACGGAACTTAACAGACTTTGAACGGAGTATGGTAGTTGGAGCTAGACGCATGGGACATTCTGTTTCGGAAATCGTTACGGAATTCAATATTTTGCGATCCACACTGTCAAGAGTGTGCCGAGAATACTAAATTTCAGGAATTACCTCTAACCACGGACAACGTAGTGGCCGAGCCTTTACTTAACACTTTCACGCCGGCGCCGTGATTGTTGCGTCGTGGGCTGAGGACGAGCTCCAGTCCCGCCCGGCCGTGCCCGCTGCACGGCACATTTATCGCGCTCCCCGCGGCGCTACTCTGTCCTGCTTTCACACTCGTAGTGTTATCGCAATCATTGGACTTTATACTATATATGTTTTTGGTATTGTGTGTCGTGTCTGTGCACAAATCCAAGTATAGGGATGTCAATGGAACAGCTGTAGTAGCATGTGTACTTGATATAAAAGCAGCTACTATAGGTGTTTCATGTTCATCGTCAGATTCGGACGATGATTCGCCTTCATCTTCAAAAAGCCACTACCCAGTATGAGATAAAGAGCTTCCTCCACAATCTGCCATATCACTTCTAGTAGAAACAACATGTCACTTCAGATTGGAAACAAGGAGGGAAATGAGCAGTGCAACTCGAGCGAAACCAACGCTTTGAAACTGAATGCAACTGCCCTCTAGTGACTCTGTTGTTAACTACAGACTTTCAACAAAGCCGGTCGATGGTCAAACTTCCATACGAGTCGAGCGCAGCGACGCGGAGGAATATGATGCGAAGCGAAACTGCCACAGCAGTACACCGGCTGGAAGGTATATTCGCTCCCGACTTCTACAGTCCACCGTAGCGAAAGGGTTAAAGACCGAGAGCATCGGCGTTTGCGTAGAGATGTCAATGCTAACAGACAAACATCAGTGCGTGAAATTAACGCAGAAATCAATGTGGGAAGTACGACGAACGTATCCTTTAGGACAGTGTAGTGAAATATGGCGTTAAGGCAGTAGACGACTGAGGCGAACGCATTTGATAACGGCGCGACATCGCCTGCAGCACGTCACCTGGGCTCGTGACCGTATCGGTTGCACCCTATACGACTGGAAAACGTGACCTGATCAGATGAGTACCGATTTCGGTTGCTAAGAAATGATGGTAGAGTTCGGGTGTGACGCAGACTCCACTAAGCCATGGATCCGAGCTGCCAACAAGACACTGTGCATGCTGGTGGTAGCTTCATAATGGTGTGGGCTGTGTTTACATGGGATGGACTGTATCCTCTGGTCCAGTATAACGTATCATTGACCGAAAATGGTTATGTTCAGTTACTTGGAGACTATTTGCAGCCATTCAAGGACTTCAATTTCCCAAACAACAATGGTATTAACAGTTAAAATGCCCCTTGTCTCTGGGTCATACTTGTTTGCAATTGGTTTGAAGAACATTCTCGACAATTCGAGGGAATGATTTGGTCACCCAGACCGCCCCACATGAATCCCACTAACATTCACGGGTCTAGTTCGTGCACAAAATCCTGCACCGGCAACACTTTCGCAATTATGGACGGCTATAGAGGCAGCATGGCTCAATATTTCTGCAGGGGACTTCCAAAGAATTTTTGAGTCCATTCTACGTCGGGTTGCTGCACCACGCTGGGCGAAAGAAGTCCGACAACATATTAGGAGGTTCAAGTGGATCAAATGGCTCTGAGCACTATGGGACTTAACATCTGAGGTCTTCAGTCCCCCAGAACTTAGAACTACTTAAACCTAACTAACCTAAGGACATCACACACAGCCATGCCCGAGGCAGGATTCGAACCTGCGACCGTAGCGGTCGCCCGGTTCCGGACTGAAGCGCCTAGAACCACTCGGCCCACCGGCCGGCCTATTAGGAGGTATCCCATGACTTTTGTCACCTTAGTATACAAGTTTATAAAGGTTAAAAACCGTATTTTATGGAGGTAATAAAGTCTAATTACGTCCAAACGCGTTTCGTTTTATTCCAAAGCATCTTCACTGGTCACTGTAACACTGTTGTTTTTATGAAATAAACTTTAATAATGCTGTAAAGTTAGTCAAAAATATTCACAGGTTTATTGTGAACTTCTTTATTGTGTCTTGTCATGACGTGATTTGGGATTATCCCATCGCCTGATAAATGAAAAAATAGCAACAATGAAACAACAGTAAAGGGTAATAAAACGTGAACCTACAATACATACAATAGAGTACATATGGACAACATGACATTGACGTACCAGTCGTGTGTAGTCAACCAGTTATGTGTAGTCAACTGAAGCCTAAGCTTCATCAATTAGAAAAGATAATGCCGACCTAACAGACGCAAGGCTAGAACTGTAGTATCAAACTGAACTGTATGCGCTGCAGATGAAGACATGGTGCCTGCAAGAGGGCGTTAGTGCACCGATGTATGTGCCGAGCGCCACTACTGCGTCGGTTACGTAGACATTACTGGTCAAGTAAACAACGTAGCACATGTGTAAAACCCGAAATTACGAAATAACCCACAATCCGGATCACTGGCAATTTTTACAAGGAATATACTGAATAACATTACAGAATAAAAATTGTCCGTATTCATTACAAATAGTCGTAAAGGTAAAAACTATGAAAATCCTTTATGGAAGTGCCTACACGTCAGGGGATAATATGTTTGTCGAATTTACGTATATGTATCTGAAGATAAGTCCAAAGCACAGATTAAATTCATACAAAAATGGCGTGGATTGGTTACTTACAAAGCGGATATCCGTCGGCGATTTTATAAAAGATTTCGACAACTTTTACGGTATGTACTCTGTGGTATGTACTGGAGGTACACGTTTTATTACTTTTGATTGCCGTTTTATTGTAATGACCATTATAAAACTCTTCAAACACGCACAACATGTAAAAAGAAATTTTGTTCTCTTATCAGGTCATCAAAATGGTTCAAATGGCTCTGAGCACTATGGGACTTAACTTCTGAGGTCATCAGTCCTCTAGAACTTATAACTACTTAAAGCTAACTAACGTAAGGACATCACACACATCCATGCCCGAGGCAGGATTCGAACTTGCGACCGTAGCGGTCGCGCGGTTCCAACTGTAGCGCCTAGAACCGCTGGGCCACTGTGGCCGGCTCAGGTCATCAGATGATGGGATAATCCCGAAGCGAGTCATGACAAGAAGCAATAAAGAAATTTACAAAAAAAGATATTTCTGAGGAGCCTCATAGCATTTTTAAAGTGTGTTTCTTAATTGCTGTGTCTGGTTGCATTACTCTTTAAGGATTTTCAATCCAGTTCAGATTACTACAATTTTGGTTTGCTGGGATCATGAACAGTTCTTATGCTGTAACTTAGTGCTATAAACAGGGGCGCAACAGGGACACACAACAGAAACAACATGCAAGCTGGTACACACTCATATACGGAAGCAAACTGATACACACAGTTGGGAGCAACCTCAAGAAACAAGGAATAAAGTACCACAGCAATACCTCAATACAGAAATGTGTAAAGAAGGAAGATGAGACTGACATATGCCCAAAATCTGCATTCACAGACTTAAGAGTAACAGTTGTGATACCAAATGCTTAGGACAGACCAGCAGAACTTTGGAAATAAGATACAAAGAAAATAAGACCATGGAAATGTGGCACAAGCCATTCAACACTTGCAGAACACCTTCGACAAAAACCACCACCGTACAACAGTAGAAACAGATATGAAAATAGATACAGTAAATAAGAATATCTACTAACGTTACAAGAGAACTTTCAAATTCAAAAGGCAATAATAGAAGAAAAACACAATAAATGACCAAATAAACATCAGCAACCAAACTTTATTCAGACTAATAAAATATGAAAGATGAGTGTGGCTTCGAAAGGAGCCACGATGATTAGTGAAGACGTGTTCGGAGACTCCACGGCCAACAGTGGTAGACGAACCTGAGTGTCGCCCGCCGTACTGCCCGACAGTCGGGACTGATGGTCTGGGGTGTCATTTCTTTTCATAGCACGGCCAGTTTGATTATCATTTGCGGCACCCTTGCAGCACAGCGGTACGTCGACGATATTCAACGTCCCGTTCTGGTGACATTCTTGGCATGCCAACCAGGGCTTACATTACAGCAAGACAATGCCCGCTCGCACATAGCGAGAGTTTCTGCTCTCGTCTCCGTAATTGCTAAACTCTGCTATAGCTAGCAAAGTCGCCTGATTTCTCCCCAACTGAGAACGTTTGCAGCACTACGTGCAGGGTTCTCCAACCAGCTCGGGATTTTGAAAATCTAAAGCGCCAATTCGGCAGAATTTGGCACGATATTCCTCAAGAGGACAGACAACAGCGCTGTCAATCAATGCTCAACTGCTTGCATAAGGACCAGAGGTGGACTAAAGCGTTATTGACTAGCTCAGTTTGTGAAGCTCTTGAATAAATCATCCGTTTTTGTATGAAATTGTAATCGTTTGTTTGTGCATCTACCAGATGGTTCTAATTAAACTGCAAGTAGTCACGGAGGTCCGGTGTGGGCTGTAATTACCATAAAATAAATATGCAAAGGCGTTAATGCGGAACCGATTTACGCTGGAAGAAATTTGCTCAAATTTTGGCCACCAGGCGCTAATCTGTCGCTGTATAACATTTCATCGACGTCTCCGTTTTCTGAACAAATTGTGTAAGCGGCGGTTAATAATAAAGTCAACATTATGCCTTTCTCATTTGTTTGACCTTTTCTGTCCACGTCCTGTTCCTAATCCATCATAAGTGGAAATATTTCTATACTTTTGACATTCACAGTGCCAGATTTACACCTGGTGTCCAAAATTGGAACTAATTTTTTTCCGGTGTAAATCGATTCCACATTGAGGCATTAGAATATCTGCTAAGTTTCGCTGTCATACGATAATTACAGCCCACACTGCACCTTTGTGAGTAACTGCACTTTTAATTAAAGCCACTAGGTACACAACACTTACCGATTTCCTTCCCATTCAGATAATTCCTTCGTGTGCCTCTTTCTTTCTTAAAAAAAAAAAAAAGTGTGTCTTGGAAATAGCGCAACGTTGTACAAAATTCGTTTCGTGGCCTACGTGTTATCGCCAAATTAGCTACATGCGAAATTTATCGTATGAGAATGATTTAGCTGCCAGGAGCCTTATCGATACGTACATGAGGTGAAAAGTTCCGTAGTTCTTCGCCAGACACAGTAATACTCAAGAAGAAAACTTTCAATACGTTAAGTCATGCGTATATGGGAAAATGTTGTTCACAAGAACTGGCTTCTTGTCAGAGATCGTTAACACGCACTTGTAAGACTGTGAAGGAGTCGGATGTACCGGGTTCGAATCTTGATTATGGAAGAAATATTCATTGCAAATATGTATTGCTGTGAAGTTCCTGATCACCAGACTTTGCTTCAATTCCCTGGATTAAATTCAAAACCTCTCCCCGGCATGTCACAGAGTAACGTGCGCTGAGATCTTGCCCACGACGACAACGTGGGCAATGGGAAATTTTTGGTAAGTTCCTATGGGACGAAACTCCTGAGTTCATCACTCCCTAGGCTTAAACACTACTTAATCTAACTTAAACTAACTTACGCTAAGTACAAAACACACACACACACACACACACACACACACACACACACACACACACACACACGAGATGGAGGACTCTAACCTTCGACGGGGCGAGCCGCGTGAACCGTGGCAAGCCGCGCGAACCGTGGCAAGGCGCCCAGACCTCGCGGCTACCAAGCGAAGCGACAACATCGGATTCCCGCTTCTGCCCCCATTGCTCATTGCCTCAGCATGGAACTGACTTAGAATTACCTATTCTCAAAAGTAATTTTCGCTTTTCGTACTGGTTAATAGGAAGGGACAAACGTTGGGTCATGTTTATGGGATATGAGAAATAGTCTGACACTAAAAATGCCGCGACAAGGGATTACCACCTCAACATATATCAGCATTTATATAGCTGTAATATTTCCATGAGTTCCTGTGCCCTGAGTTATGTGTATTCTCATGAACTGCACAGATGGAAACGCAGAGCACTCGTTAAAAAAATTAGTATCGCGAACTTTAGTGTAAGTCATTTCAGATGGAAGCAGGCTCTGACCTTCCGTCTTATTGAATCATGACAGAATTTTTTCTGTTGGCTAATTTGTAAGTGTTTCTCCTTTGTCTGTTGGTGGAATGAATGCATTCAGAGGGAAGCAAACGGCTGCTCTTCGTTGTTTCATAGATGCTGATAATGGGACTCTTCGTCGGTCGACCAGGTAGTAATAAAAGAAATGTTTATTTCACATTATAGCCAATTACGTTCACTGACTGTTGATTACTGTCTTAACCACTCGTTAATTGTCGTTCGCAATTTCTGTCTCTAACTTAAGTATTATGAAATACTCGCCTGCTACGCCATTTCGCGCGCTATCAGTTGACTTGATATTCGCATTTCAGCCTTCGTTTTCTTTATTGTTTTGCACACGTGACATAAAATTCCACTTATTACATGGCACAAATTAGAGGATGTAGTCTCCACTTCGTCGTTGGTGAATACACAAAAACAGTAAATAGATCAGCATTATCGGGTTTCGTCCAAACACACGTCTCTGTAGTATGCTTTTGCTAAAAGCAGAAGTATAAATGATCAAATTAGAGGTAACTGGCTATGTATACAATGAAGTGTGTAGATTATAGATGACTGAAAACAAGACAGCTTGAGCCAAATTGGTATTGATCAAGAGTCCATCTGTACCACCTGACTTTCGCTAGAGTAGTTTCAGTACGATGTTGAATGGACAAAACGATCAACAGTCTCTGCTTTGGAAACAAGGACATTAAACTAACAAATCAAAAACCTGTAATAAAAAAAGCAGGAACAAAAGAGTGTGTTAGTCGCCCGTTATACAGGCTGAGTCACTAACCTTCGCCACCTAGAATAACTCCAAAAGTATGATAGTAGCTGAAATGTTTGTGGGACAAATGTTGCATGGGACATCGGGGCCATAATATGACGTTGATTTTTGTTGCTAGGTGGGGTCGCGTCAGAGATATGAAGGTCAATTTTTTTTAATGAGATGCTGTAGTTGGTACTTATTTTCTGATAGTGGCTATCGAGACGAAACCAATTATGTGTAACAGTAAGGTCTTTGAAAGTCAACGAAAGTCAAAAAGGTGGCATGAACGTCCATTTACAGAAGATGTTCGAAGTGATGACCATTGGTATCACTACAGTGCTGCAATCTTCTTATCATGGATTAAGTGGTACTCCGTATCACTTTGGCATTTATCGAAGCACATGTTTTGACAGTTCTCTCTCGTATATAGTACAAATAGTAAATATTCGCCGAATACAGCGTATCCATCTAACGTGCCATTGACATGTAAACACCATTCGACGGTTTCGCAATACAACACTAATAGGAGCGGTAAAACTAGTATCGTCGAATGAAGCGAATGTGAATGATGTATTCCTTCGAAGAACAAGTCGATATGCTTCTCATTTACGGAGAATGCCAACGAAATTCAGTGATAGAGACTTGTACGCTGAAATATATCTTCAATGTACTCACCCTACGCGTCGTACATTTACTGGATCTTTAACGCATCGGAAGCTTATCCGGCAAAGGAAAGGTACTAACGAGGAAACTGAAGTTGATACTCTAGCTTCTGTGGTTCGACATCCTTGTGTTAGTTCGCGTGAAATCGCAAGGGAATCTGGCTTGAGCCAGAGTAGTAGTGTTCGTGCTCTGCATCGCCATAAATGTCATCCTTACCATATCAGTCTCCACCAGGAATTAACTGGCACGGATTGTCTGCGTCGCGTTGAATTCTGCCAATGGGCTCAACTTCAGGTTCAGAGGGGTGACACATTTATTAATTTGATCTTATTTACTGACGAGGCTACATTCATGAATAATGGAAATGTTAATTGACATAACATGCGTTATTGGGCAACTGAAAATCCATGTCGTCTGCGGCAACACAAAAAACCGTGGTTGGTGAATGTATGGTGTGGGATTCTGGAGGACATAATCATAGGCCCCTATTTCATCGAAGGAAATCTTAATGCTCGGAAGTACACCTCATTCCTGCAAGAAACATTATATCTGTTATTGGAAGCCGGCCGCGGTGGTCGTGCGGTTCTAGGCACTGCAGTCCGGAACCGCGGGACTGCTACGGTCGCAGGTTCGAATCTTGCCTCGGGCATGGATGTGTGTGATGTCCTTAGGTTAGTTAGGTTTAAGTAGTTCTAAGTTCTAGGGGACTGATGACCTAAGACGTTAAGTCCCATAGTGCTCAGAGCCATTTGAACCATTTTTTTGTTATTCGGAGAAATACCTTTAGGAACAAGGAACAGAATGTATCAGCACGATGGGTCTCCGGCACATTTTTCGCTGATGGCTAGAAATGAGTTGCAGAGACAGTTCCCATATCGTTGGATTGGATGTGGAGGAGATGTGTCGTGGCTGTCTCGTTCGCCATCTTGACGCCTCTGGATTTTTTCTTGCGGAGATTCGTAAAAGACATTGTTTATAAAGACGTTCCAACTACACCTGAAGATATGCGAGAGAGAATTGTCAGATCATGTGCTTCGGAAGGAGCCGATGTGATAAGGAATACCACTCACTCCATAAGAAGAAGATTGCAGCAGTGCATTGATACCAATGGTCATCACTTCCAACACTATCTGTAAATGGACGTTCATGCCACCTGTGTGCCCTTCGTTGACCTTCAAAGACCTTACTGTTACACATCATTGGATTCGCCTCGATAGCCGCTATCAGAAAAAAAGTGCCAAACTATAGCATCCCATTAAAAAAAAAAGTTGACCTTGATATCTCTGAAGCGACCCCACGTAGCAACAGAAAACCAACGTCATATTATGGCCCCCGTTGTCCCATGCAACTTTTGTCCCACAAATTTTTTCAGCTCCTGTCATATTTTCGGAGTTACTCTTGGTGGCAATAGTTAGTGACTCACGCTGTATACCATAGTCCATATTGATGGCACCTCGCTTATTCGTGGAAATATTAAACTTAAATGAAATATACAGCGTGGTCCATTGATCGTGACCGGGCCAAATATCTCAAGAAATAAGCGTCAAACGAAAACACTACAAAGAACGAAACTTGTCTACCTTGAAGGGGGAAACCAGATGGCGCTATGGTTGGCCCGCTAGATGGCACTGCCATAGGTCAAACGGATATCAACTGCGTTTTTTAAATGGGAACCCCCATTTCTTGTTACATATTCATGTAGTACGTAAGGAAATATGAATGTTTTAGTTGGACCACTGTTTTCGCTTTGTGGTAGATGGCGCTGTAATAGTCACAAACATATGGCTCACAATTTTAGACGAGCGTCTGGTAACAGGTAAGTTTTTTAAATTAAAATTCAGAACGTAGGTATGTTTGAACATTTTACTTCGGTTGTTCCAATGTGATACATGTACCTTTGTGAACTTATCATTTCTGAGAATGCATGCTGTTACAGCTTCATTACCTGTAAATACAACATTAGTGCAATAAATGCTCAAAATGATGTTCGTCAACCTCAAATGCATTTGGCAATACGTGTAACGACATTCCTCTCAACAGCTAGTAGTTCGCCTTCCGTAATTTTCGCACATGCATTGACAATGCACTTATGCATGCTATCAGGCGTTGTCGGTAGATCACGATAGCAAATATCCTTCAACTTTCCCCACAGAAAGAAATCCGGGGACGTGCGGGCCATGGTATGGTGCTTCGACGACCAATCCACCTGTCATGAAATATGCTATTCAATACCGGTTTAACCGCACGCAAGCTATGTGCCAGACATCCATCATGTTGGAAGTAGATCGCCATTCTGTCATGCAGTGAAACATCTTGTAGTAACATCGGTAGAACATTACGTAGGAAATCAGCATACATTGCACCATTTAGATTGCCATCAATAAAATGGGGGCCAATCATCCTTCCTCCCATGATGCCGCACCCTTGCATTAACCCGCCAAGGTCGCTGAATTTCCACTTGTCGCAGCTATCGTGGATTTTCCGTTGCCCAATAGTGCACATTATGCTGGTTTAGGTTACCGCTGTTGATGAATGACGCTTCATCGTTAAATAGAACGCGTGCAGAAAGCATGTCATCGTCCCGCAATTTCTCTTGTGACCAGTGGCAGAACTGTACACGACGTTCAAAGTCGTCGCCATGGAACTCCTGGTGCCTAGAAATATGGTACGGTTTAATCGATGTTGACGTAGCATTCTCAACACCGACGTTTTTGAGTTCCCGATTCTCGCGCAATTTGTCTGCTACTGATGTGCGGATTAGCCGCTACAGCATCTGAAACACCTACTTGGGCATCATCATTTGTTGCAGGTCGTGGTTGACGTTTCACATGTGGCTGAACACTTCCCGTTTCCTTAAATAACGTATCGGGCGAACGGTCCGGACACTTGGATGATGATGTCCAGGCTACCGAGCAGTGTACATAGCACACGCCCATTAGGCATTTGATCACAACAGCCATACATCAACACGATGTCGACCTTTTCGCAATTGGTAAACGGTTCATTTTAACAAGGGTAATGTATCACGAAGTAAATACTCTCGGCACTGGCGGAATGTTACGTGATACCACGTACTTATACGTTTGTGACTATTACAGCGCCATCTATCACAAAGCGAAAAAAGTGGTCCAACTAAAACATTCATATTTCTTTATGTACTACTCGAATATGTAATAAAAATGGGGGTTCCTATTTAAAAAAACGCAGTTGATATCCGTTTGACCTATGGCAGCGCCATCTAGCGGGCCAACCATAGCGCGATCTGGTTTCTCCACTTCAAGCTAGACGAGTTTTGTTCTTTGTAGTTTTTCCGTTTGACACTTATTTCGTGAGATATTTGGCCCTGTCACTATCAATGGACCACCCTGTACAAAAACAAAAATCCGACACAAAAGCCTCTAAAAAGTAAAAAAAAAAAATAGTAATATTTCCATCCATGCATCATCGCGTCGGGGGACCGCGAAGTAAATGAAAAAAAAGTTAACAGCAGCTATTCTTTTTAGAAACAGCGTACTTTCATTACTGCTGGGTATAAGCCTCTTTTGTTTCCGTCATCTCTTTCAGGCCTGCGCGCCCCGCCTCCACACCGCAGAGCAGCTAGGGAAGTTATAATTACTTAATATATAAAATATGAAAACCAACACGTCTTTGATTAGCCTAACATTGTTGAGGAGTAGAATTACCAATTTTTTAATATCATATTTTGACATAATTACTTGCGAACTGAGTTTCATTCACTAACCTATCTTACGGCCCTTATGTGGTTTGATGACAGCATGCTAACTTACGCTTCATCAAAACGCGAGCGTGGGGGCAGGCGTCGTTGACTGTTGTCTACATTGCGAATTTTTCGGAATAAATTAATGAAGACCTAGCCTCAACGATCTGATGTTCTTGTTTTGATATTTACCTACATTGCCTAGGAAGATGACTTGTATTTAAATTTCATATTGTATCGTTTTTAGATGTATTCCGTATTTATTTTAATTACTAAGCGGTCCCCCCACACGATGATATTTGGATCAAAATATTAATAATTTTAAACTTAAAGGGACAATACATATTATTTTTTACTTTTTAGAGTTTTTTGTGTCGTTATTTTTTAAATTCTTAGGTTTTATTTCATGCCTTTTAAACATCATATTTCACTAGTAGACACAGTACGCTCGACATACTACTTCCACATTCACACAAATACTTTCCGGGACGAGACACGAAATTGCGACCTAAGATCTTTTTCTCTTAAGTGATTTACATGTTTCTTTTTTTTTAATTCAGATATTCATTGACTATGTGTTCGTATATATTTAACTGATTTATGCAACGTGTAAGCAATAAGCAGTGGCGATAATTCTAAATCAGGTCGGAAGGAAGTGGGCTGTCATTGCGCTCTCGTGCAGTAGGCTGCCTAAACCATTATGGCAAAATCATTTGATTTAGTAGTGAATTGTAGAGCTCAAAAGAAAACCGACAAAGAAGTCTGTTAGTCAGCTGTAAAAGATAGACATATGTTCTCGCAGACTTTTGTTTAGATATTTTTGAACTGTACAGTTTGGTACCGTGTAACTTGCTGTAGCTCTTGTGTATTACGTAGCGCATATCAAGAAAACGCGCTGGCGGAAAACAGTTTTACTTAATTTAGCTGATGAAATTTAAACGACTGAACAGGCTTTCATGGGACATAACTAAGAAACATCCCAAATAAACAATCTTTAAAAAAAAAACTGTCTTAAAATCGGGACTTTCGTTTGTGAGGCACAGATAGACACGTTAAACTTACAACCACCCTCTGGTCGCGTCGAGGATTAAAAAATAATGGATAGCCGGTAGGATAGAAACAAACATATTTCTTTGTCTAAAGTTGTAAAGGCGACAGTGACTTCGCCCACAAACCAATTCATTAGGTAAGTTGTTGAATTATTACCGGAATATAGAAATACGAGTATGGCATAGATACTACTATGATCATACTCTACCAACCAAAGCACAGTGTATCACGGACGCTACCTGATAATGATTTTAATTTTAGGAACAAGACACGGAAGAAAGACTATTGTTTCTCACAGCGACTCTGATCTGGACCCTTGTTATGCGGGCATTACTCTTCCGGTACTTCTCTCCCACTTTCTTAACTTCATAGAATCTTTCTTACGAGAAACGATGTAGTGGGGGTGCCCCTTTCTCGGAGCTGTTTACAGGAAGATTTTTTAGTTGCACTCTACAGTGGAGTGCTGCTTTTCTGTTGTAATACCGCCAGTTTAATTAGTGAAACAGTTGTATGGTATGTGGCTTGATGAAATAAATCTGCTTCCTATGGCCTATCTTCGAACTTAAAAGTAATTCCTCGGGCTAAATAAGACTTCTCTATTGTGGTTTTCCCCATTAGAATTTGTTGATGATCTGTTGGTAAATCTCATACTGCCTAAATACATAGGTCACCATTTGTGATTACGTTTGTAACATTCTTCGGTAGCATCACATTGCAAATGCCTCTCGTTCGTTCTTATCCAGATTTCCAACGTCCGGCTTTTGAGTTCTATACAATGCTGTGCTACAGATGTACACTTAAAGGAATTTCTTCCGTATGTCAGTATCGATATCTGATGCCAGTAGAGATCATTTATTGAAGAAAGCTTTTTTCGCCCGTAAAAATTCACTTCGAATCTTCCTGATGTCATCCATCCTCCGTAATCTGGATTCCTACATAGGAGACTTGCACTGCTGCGTTATCCCAATTTTGATGTCAAGCAACTTTTTATTCTCCTTTCTGCTGATCTGGTCACCTTCTCGCATTGTGTCCTTAAGCTATATTCCGTCCTAAGTATGCTGCCCACCCCTTTTAACAAATCTAGGTCTTCCTTATATCGGCCAGAAGGGATGTGTCGTCTGCAAACAGCAACGCTAGAATCTGTTCCCCTGCATTATTATTTATCGTACGAAGGTTTCTTTCACTTCTTTGCTTCTTCTATATACACTGTGCCTTCTAAAGCATCAGGACCCCTATTAGTAGACATTAACATCTGGTGTGCGCCCTTCGCCATTATTTAACAAGAATGATATCCCTGTAGGGACACACGTGACGAAGATGACATTACATAATAAATGTCCTTGAAAGGGAAAAAGGTTCTGGCCACAGATCAGCGCGGGTTTAGAAATCATCGCTCGTGCAGAACTCAGCTTGCAATTTTCTCACAGGATAGCCAGCGAACTATGGACGAAGAGCAACAGGCGGATTCCATATTCCTAGAAAGGTGTTTTGACACGGTGCCACACTGCCGACTGTTAACGAAGGTACAAGCATGCAGAATAGGTTCTCAAATACGTGAGTGGCTTGAAGACTTCTTAAGGAGAGCCGGAGGTGCCTATGCTGCCCATGTTAAAATCACTAAGTTTGAGGAACATTTATGAATAAACTACCAAATAGAAAAATTTGAATTTTTTTTTTTTTTTTTACATATAGAGTGGTTTAGTATTGCAGTTATGACAGAGGGATTTTGGAGTATCTTATCTAGTTTCCTTCGAATTATTTTTTTTATTAATGACCCAAATTTTTTTACAAATAATTGCTTTATAATTAAACTGAAATGAAACTACTGAACATATTGCCAAATGGCCGTGTTACAATGTAAGTTTGACCACTAGGAGTGCCGTATAAAATTTTCATCTCTCTAGCTTGAGTGGATTTTGAGAAAATGTTCCTTCTATTCGAAAAATTCTAATTTACGGGAAATGGCTATCAAAGTTTCTCAATGCATTCCTGCACTATAGGATGGATTATCAGGGTCTTCTTCTTCATCCTCCAAAAGCTTCCTCTTCTGTCTTCTTTTCTGGCCTGTTGTTCCATCATACTTCATATGCCTTTCTCTTCTTTCTGCTCCTCTTATCCTTTCTCTGTCAATATTTCTTAGTGATCGTACAGTGTTCACCCCAGCTGTAAATCCTAATGCCTTCAGAACTTCACACTTCACACTGTTCCCTTGGTTGTAGGTTGCTATTGCATCATAAATGCCAAAGTGCAGTGTTTTTATGCTTACAAACACCCTTTCAGAAATCACTTTCCAAATCAAATTGTTTACGCTCTCATTAGGATTCTGTGTCTTTCCGTGTAGACATTTGTGTAACAATTCTGGCTGTGCTAAGTCATGAAAAATTGGTTTTATTGCATTTATCACAGCTGCTGGCAAACCATGTTTGTGATCATAGTCCTTTTTTGCATTATATTTGCACCAGGAATCTTTTGGGCACAGGCTGTGTTGAGGGTATTCATTGGAAGAGACAGTATGAAGGAACAATGCCCACACTGCTTTTCGCATGTCACTAACATTACTAGTATTTTGCCTTATAGCATACCCATAGTATCTCTGTAGACGTTCAATCACCTCATCAGTGCCGGCCGCGGTGGTCTCGCGGTTCTAGGCGCGCAGTCCGGAACCGTGCGACTGCTACGATCGCAGGTTCAAATCCTGCCTCGGCATGGATGTGTGTGATGTCCTTAGGTTAGTTAGGTTTAAGTAGTTCTAAGTTCTAGGGGACTGATGACCACAGCTGTTAAGTCCCATAGTGCTCAGAGCCATTTGAACCAACCTCATCAGTAAGCCTGCCTCTCCCTCCTATTGTCTTTCCATCACTGAGCTTACTTGAACCCAAAGTTTGTTTGAGCCTTCGAAGCCGTGCACCCATACGCTTTTGCACATGCCCAATGCATTCCAACTTTTCAACTACAAATTCATTTCCATATGGTTTCAGTTCCTCTATAGTCTTGAAACCTTTGGAGTCACCATCCCCAAGGTAGTATTTGTACCTAACGTTGTATCTGGGAACTGAACGTTCAAAATTTGTTTCACTCCGTTCACTTCCATTGCTCCACTTGATCCACTAAAATTTGCCACACAGGTTCCACTGTGCTCTCCTTTGATTTTATTTTTGCACCTACAATGTTTTGATAATATTGCGACATCTATCACTATTGCACTATCACCACAAGTAGCAGTTACAACCCCATTCAGGGATTTATGACCCCTCTTTTGCCAGGAACCATCTAATGCCACTACCAAATACCTAGAACCACCGTTCATTTCTACATATTCCTCCACTGCTTCCTTCATGCTTTTCAAAGCCACATCTTCAACAGAGGATCCTACCAGTTCACAGTAGTACCCAAATTTCCTTGGAGGTGATGGCAAGTTCATAATACCACAAAAAAGTTTACCAGCAGCAGACCCTTTTCCAATGGATCGAAGACCATACACAAGTCGAACATTCACATCAAACACTTTAGATCGTCCATTTTCACCAAAGAGACTGGCATATGAATTGTAGAAAGTCACTTGATACTTTGCAACATGCACAGATTATCTTCATCTCACAAGCTAAACCAAAGTGCTTTGTTATCTCTAGTCCCACTCCTACACTTGAACACATTTTGCACAGAACACTTTCTTTCAGCACGGAAGATAATAATCCAATATTCAGTACTTCGTTAATATCATCACTGTCACTAACATATTCACGAAATCTGTCACTTCCACCAGTCAGCTTCTTGCTAGAAGATGTCACAGGGCTATGGCCGGCCATGTGTTGCTAGGCAGAAGAACGCACTGTTTCAGTAATTGTAGTATCGCAACTTGGTATTAGTGTTAATTTTCTTTTCCCTACGTTCTTCCTCTTCTTATATACACGGTTACTAAAACGTGGCATCGTAACCATAACAACGCTTTACACAAGAAGTATAATACGACCAACAACAGGCGCAACACTGAACTAATTCGAAACGGTAAACAGCAAAGAGACGATGTTCCGCGCTCTTAGCCCTTCATTTGTCACAGAAAATAATGTAGCCAACCCTTGCACACTCGCTGTATGGTAAGATAAGGCGCTGTATGTGTAACAGGCCGAGAAAATCCCAAGCAGTTCGCCAGGAAGTCACGAGAGGGTATTAGGTGCATTCAGCGGCCGCCCATTTCCTCTGCAGGAGTGGGGGAAAATGGTAATAACTCCACTTCTAGGGCGAGTAGAACAATAATTTAAAGTTTACATTAAAGAGGAATGTTCCAATTAATTTTCGGTAGCAAAAAAAATCGTAATTTTTTGGATTTGACCACCTCCGGCTCCCCTTAAATAACAGAACCCAGTATGTGGTCCTCGACGTCGAGTGTTCACAGGTATAAGGGTATCGTCACGAGTGCCTCAAGGAGGTGTGATAGGTCCGCACTGGCAGACAGGTTAAGCAGCAATCTGCAGCTGTTTGCTGATGATCTATAGTGTACGGAAAGGTATCGTTGTTTAGTAACTATAGGAGGATACAAGATGATTTAGACAAAATTTGGTGTTCGTTTGATGAGTGCCCGCTAGTTCTAAATGTAGAAAAATGTAAGTTAACGCAGATGAGTAGGAAAAACAAAACCATAATGTTCGAATACAGCATTATTAGTGTGCATCTTGACACAGTCATGTCGATTAAATATCTAGGCGTAACGTTGCAAATCAATATGAAATAGAATAAGCACGTAAGTATTGTAGCAGGGAAGGCAAGTGGTCGACTTCTGTGTATTGATTAGTTTTCAAAATGGTTCAAATGGCTCTGAGCAGTATGGGACTTAACATCTGAGGTCATCAGTCCCCTAGAACTTAGAACTACTTAAACCTAACTAACCTAAAGACATCACACACATCCATGCCCGAGGCAGGATTAGAAACTGCGACCGTAGCGGTCGCGCGGTTCCGGACTGTAGCGTCTAGAACCGCTCGGCCACCCCCGCCGCCGCTATTAGTTTTAAGAGTGTGATTCATCTGTAGAGGAGACCGCATATCGGACACTAGTGCGACCCATTGTTCAGTACTGTTAGAGTGTTTGGGGTCTGCAACAGATCGAATTAAAGAAAGACATCGAGGCAATTCAGAGGCGGCCCGATAGATTAATTACCGGTAGGTCCGAACAACGCGCAAGTATTACGGAGATATTTCGGGGACTCATATGGAAATCAGGAGAAGGAAAGTGACGTTCTTTTCGACGAGCACTATTGAGAAAATTCATAGAACCGGCATTTGAGGCTGATTGCAGAACGATTCTACTTCTGTCACTGTAGATTTCGTTTAAGGACCACGAAGATTAGAGAGATTAGGCATGTACGGAGGCATGCAGACGGTCGCCTTTCCATCGCTTTATTTGCGAGTGGAACAAGAAAGGAAATGACAAGTAATGGTACAGGGTACCCTCAGCTACACTCCATACGGTGGCCTGCTGAGTATACATGTATGTAAATGTAGATGTACATCAATAATAATTATAAGGATTTTTCGAAAGCATATATGTACTTACAATTAGACGAATTACCTTGCGAACAACATATGCGCAATGACTGCTGGAAAAGAAAAAAGCTACACAGACCTGATAACAGCAGAATAACCGCCTTGTGTGAACGCTAACTCCACTGCCCGCAACATCTCGCACTCCACCATCTACCTGAGAAGATGAAAGACGCATATACAGAATGAGGCGTTTAGCAACAGAAGAACCACCATGTGGACAATGTGTGTTTATTGGTTTCCCGTAACTGTTAGAAAATCTTGCTACATGTTAAGAGATTCCTGCTCCTGCCCCCCCCCCCCCCCCCCCGACCGCTCCGGTCGCAGGTTCGAATCCCCACTCGTGCATGGATGTGTGTGATGTCCTTAGGTTAGTTAGGTTTAATTAGTTCTAAGTTCTAGGCGACTGATGACCTCAGAAGTTAAGTCCCATACTGCTCAGAGCCATTTGAACCCCCTCCCCCGTGTTGGTTAAGGTAGCGGTTAAATTCTTATTCTTTTCCACTCCATGTACCTGCCCGCGAATCTTCGATTGCAATGTACGGAACACAGACGGCGTGCTCTATGAACGTCAAACGATACTGTAGTCGGATAATGCCGACGCGTCGTCAGTATCTGTGATCGCAGGAAATGTTGGCTTCATGTCTCTAATACCCGGAAAAATTATAGAAATATTCTCGTCTTGCAGGTAGGATAACTCTTGAATTTGGACATACATTACTTCCTTTATGTTTATTTCGTTAACGCTCGTTGAATTAAACGTTTTACTTGATGGTTGCTGGATCGACTTCATAGCAGTAAAACTTTTGTTGCTTGCGGAAATGCTCTTAAACACTCCTTATTAACACTCTAGAAGACTTACCAAAACCAATAGTGTAATGCAACTTTGTTTCCAATAGGTTCGTTCAACACGCGAGTATTACGTGGACTCAGACTGAAAGATTTTTTTTTTTTTCCTTCGTGAAAACACTACTGAACAGTGGCATTCGTAGCTAACACACGTTTCATGGAAGGTGTGAGAAATCAGGACTCGCTCAGAAGCATACATAGTCGTTCTGTTCCCTCACTCCATATGCGAGTGGCACGAGGTGGTACCCTCTGCTGCTGGCTTGCAGAGTATGTATGAATCCTAGACAAGAAATGTAGGAAGAAATGTTGTGAGCATGTGAGCAACTCAAAAACAAACATCGACTAGAGTTCGGACCTGCTTTAAATCACGCAAGATTCTGCGACGTATGTGCACGAGCATCTGTCTGATATTTGTTTGGACATAGGCATAAATAAACACTGAACTGGCTACCCTTCATCACAGGAAAAAAGTCTTCCATCGAAGAACGATGACATATTTATCTTGATAATTCTGTCCACACCTATTAATCCAACCTGTTAAGTGTCTCAGGCTCCGAACAACGCCCGTAATCATGTGTACTTTTTTACGTGACGTATGAAGATAAACACGTTGAAACATTTTACGAAAAGTGTTGTAAAAGTGACAAATAATAATTATTCATTAGATCAAGCATGACGGGTAATTTCAAGTCTTTTATGACAGTATATTTACATTTCAAAGCATGGCGGAACTGTGACTCACTTCCAAATATTATGCCATCTGTAGTAGCGTTAGGGCAGGACCTGCCACATACATCAAAAACAACATAAGTCAACCAAGCACGTAACACGATTTTTCTCATCCGTAGTGTAAACACATATCCTAATTTTTTAAAATTCACAACTGGACGTGGCTCTAGATCACGTAATGTCATATATATTACATAATATGTCGTCCCAGTAGGCGAAATGTGGGACTACATGTATATGACTTCATAGGTGATGGCTAAAGTCTGCTAGACAGACTGATTCCTTTAGTTAATATAAAGACGAAATCTGATCTGCTTCTTTGCCAGCAAGACACTTATGCGTCTAGTGATGTAAAGCTGTTCTTTGCATTCCAAGACTCACTGTCGCTACATTTTTCTCTATTCTTAACGCTAGACAAAACCTTTGGGGAGATGGAACAGTTGTAGGTGCATCACTGCAAATAAACATCTTATCCATTCATCTGCTTTGGACGACTAGACAGTCATCCAACAGAATAACACACAATTCCCTAAACAGGTTTCCTACAAATCAACTATCGCCAAGGCTGGTTTGCGTAATAGGTTTTTTTCACGTTAAATAATTAAATTTATAGACATACAGAGCATGATTTTATAATCCATTATTGATCCCGAGTGCTTGGAATGTGAGTCACATCCTACCATCAAATTGTATGTATACTCCTGGAAATGGAAAAAAGAACACATTGACACCGGTGTGTCAGACCCACCATACTTGCTCCGGACACTGCGAGAGGGCTGTACAAGCAATGATCACACGCACGGCACAGCGGACACACCAGGAACCGCGGTGTTGGCCGTCGAATGGCGCTAGCTGCGCAGCATTTGTGCACCGCCGCCGTCAGTGTCAGCCAGTTTGCCGTGGCATACGGAGCTCCATCGCAGTCCTTAACACTGGTAGCATGCCGCGACAGCGTGGACGTGAACCGTATGTGCAGTTGACGGACTTTGAGCGAGGGCGTATAGTGGGCATGCGGGAGGCCGGGTGGACGTACCGCCGAATTGCTCAACACGTGGGGCGTGAGGTCTCCACAGTACATCGATGTTGTCGCCAGTGGTCGGCGGAAGGTGCACGTGTCCGTCGACCTGGGACCGGACCGCAGCGACGCACGGATGCACGCCAAGACCGTAGGATCCTACGCAGTGCCGTAGGGGACCTCACCGCCACATCCCAGCAAATTAGGGACACTGTTGATCCTGGGGTATCGGCGAGGACCATTCGCAACCGTCTCCATGAAGCTGGGCTACGGTCCCGCACACCGTTAGGCCGTCTTCCGCTCCCGCCCCAACATCGTGCAGCCCGCCTCCAGTGGTGTCGCGACAGGCGTGAATGGAGGGACGAATGGAGACGTGTCGTCTTCAGCGATGAGAGTCGCTTCTGCCTTGGTGCCAATGATGGTCGTATGTGTGTTTGGCGCCGTGCAGGTGAGCGCCACAATCAGGACTGCATACGACCGAGGCACACAGGGCCAACACCCGGCATCATGGTGTGGGGAGCGATCTCCTACACTGGCCGTACACCACTGGTGATCGTCGAGGGGACACTGAATAGTGCACGGTACATCCAAACCGTCATCGAACCCATCGTTCTACCATTCCTAGACCGGCCAGGGAACTTGCTGTTCCAACAGGACAATGCACGTCCGCATGTATCCCGTGCCACCCAACGTGCTCTAGAAGGTGTAAGTCAACTACCCTGGCCAGCAAGATCTCCGGATCTGTCCCCCATTGAGCATGTTTGGGACTGGATGAAGCGTCGTCTCACGCGGTCTGCACGTCCAGCACGAACGCTGGTCCACCTGAGGCGCCAGGTGGAAATGGCATGGCAAGCTGTTCCACTGGACTACATCCAGCATCTCTACGATCGTCTCCATGGGAGAATAGCAGCCTGCATTGCTGCGAAAGGTGGATATACACTGTACCAGTGCCGACATTGTGCATGCTCTGTTGCCTGTGTCTATGTGCCTGTGGTTCTGTCAGTGTGATCATGTGATGTATCTGACCCCAGGAATGTGTCAATAAAGTTTCCCCTTCCTGGGACAATGAATTCACGGTGTTCTTATTTCAATTTCCAGGAGTGTATTTATTTTAATTCTCTGGAATGCCCTGGTTTTAGATCCCACATCACTTCGTCTTAGTATTTGTATATTTGTAGGACAAACACTGGAATGCATTTCAGCGTAGCAACATGATCGGAATGTCTATCAAAAGCGAATGCAGTTTTTTGTTGGCGATTATTCGTACCAATAGCAAAAATCTCTGGTAAAGACCACAATAACAACATGTCCGGTCAAGTGATTTTCCGGCCGTTCTAAATTAGATTTTACTTGCAGTCCAGTTCTAAACTCATAGCCCTGTTACACTAATTCGTATGTGCTGTGACGTGAATATCCCTAAGGTTCGGGTTCAGGAGTTGGTCCACCAATGACAAACAATGTGTGTATGTTTTAAAGTGTAATGTTACTCTCCTCGCTTAACACGTAGTAAGGAAGGAGATATAGTGGCACATATTTATTAAAGTATCAGTTCCAATGTCTTTAACATGCCAGAGGCCATGCCCAACCCCTACAGCTGTATGGAGGAACGTGGTAATGTTACCCTATCATCACGCACATCCATGCCCGAGGCAGGATTCGAACCTGCGACCGTAGTGGTCGCGCGGTTCCAGACTGTAGCGCCTAGAACCGCTCGGCCACAACGTCCGGCGGATGAGTTTGATATCGTTTTTTAAGAAGAACTAAGACGAGCATTTTGACAAAATAATATGGACAAACTAGATTTACCCTCAATGCTGACCCCATCAACGACCACGCTTCCTCTGTAGTAGTAAAAGTCTCAGAATACATTGTTCAATACACCTACACCAACAGTATGAGTTTGTATAACCGATTCCCACGTTAAATAATTGAAACTACAGAAGGACTGGCAATAATTTGCATTATATCCCCACCTATCAAACAGAGTTTATTCATATGCAGTAATTACTTTGCAGGCCAAAGTGTGTGTTGTAGATAGAACCTAAAATGCGTTTCTAAGGCTCGTTTTTAATAACAATATGCCACTTGTGGGTAATAAATGTATCGCCTAAACAAAGCTGTTATCGGTAATCTACCATTTGTAAATAGTTCAATTTTATAGCAGGATAAAAAGTAATAAATCCTGGCTGGAAAATATTAAACATTAAAACAATAGGACTGTGACAGGCGCTCACTGTTAGGCCCATTACGCTACCCGGGCCCCTGTTGATACAGCAGTGATAGTCGTGATCTATCACAGAGCTATCGACATGAATAGTAGAACAGCAGCTTTAGACTTCTCCAACAAAGTGTGTTAACTCTCATCCAAAACAGTCAGTTGTATATGTGTTGGAAACAGTAAATTTACCAGTATTAATACTGCCTCAGAAACTACCGAAAAATGGATAAAATTACGATAAGCGGCTTAACAGATTAGACGAGCTCCGACAATTAGTATTACTTACTAGTCTAAGTCATGTAGAACAAAATGTGTGGTCGTCTAAGTGTGGAGTCATGACTCTCCTATGCCTAGTGCTTGTCCCACAGATTTTCCACTGCTCCCTCTACGCCACAAAAGAATATTTTGCTGGGGGCGCATTGTAAAGTACACTTAAGTAGAGGTGATCCATCTTCGGACCGCTTCCAAACCCTACCGCCAACCTACTCCAAACAGTGGGAGGGAGAGAGGGGGGAGGCTCCTGCGAGAAATCAACGCACAAAATAGTGTAACTGAGGAACAATCAGTGGCGGCAGACTTTTTTTCCCCACTGTTCTAAACCTCATCCATTCTGAAATACGTAGACTTTAGAGGATGACAACGGTTGGCTCACAGTTTCTGCTGTAATGCACATAGCAAGGGTTGTCTACAGCAGGCTTCAAGATAGTGCTGGTATCCTGCATTCCTGCATTATGGTAATACAACATTACGGCAGAAACTATGAGAAATATGCTAAATATCGGAAAAATATGGCGAAAACTGAAAAATTGTGTCAAATAAGGCAAAAATGCTGATACTATGTGGTAAATAGAGGATATCTGTATTTACACAGAGGAAGTAGTCAAATTTGAGGTACGACACTATCTACATACTTAGAGAGGAGTAAAAAAAATGCATTATACACAGGAGGTAAAAATCGAGATATGTGGTCTAGAAGAGATGTGGATCTTTACATTAAAGACTAGATATATGAGAGTGGGATGACATCTCCGCATATAAATGCTTTAATAGCTGGAACACAGCGCATTCTTGAAACGAAGCTGACATGTTCCTCCTACACAGGGCTCATACTGTACATAAGAAAAATTTTAGCAGGGAAGCGCTGGAAAGAATTTCGAGGATAGGTATAGATCTTATGACTACGGTGGGAGTTGGCAGACATTAAATGCCTATTCTAATGGACGGTGTATTAGAGGCCAGTTACTGACTGTTTTTAGGAAAGTTAGCGCACTTTGTCAGAGATGTTTAAAGCTGCTATTTTACTGTCCATATTGCATAGCCGTGTGATAGGATTGGACTATTACTGCTGTAGCAACAGGGCTGCCGGGGAGCATAATCTGCCAGACATCGAATACCTGTCACCATATTATGGTTTTAATGTCCAAAATTTCACAGCCATGCATTATTATTTTTCAAATAAGCAAATGTACGCTTGCTAATCGTATTAAGTGGAACTGATCGATGTTAAAACCCACTATGTATTAATGGAACGTTGTAATAGCCTTGCATAGGCGATATATGTATCATTCTTATGCAGCATATGATTATTAAAAAAAAGCTTCAGAAAGACGTTTTAGGTTCCGTATAAAACACACATCACAGTCTGTGAAGTAATTGCTGCGTATGACTAAACTGTGTTTCACAGGAGTGTGTCTAATCCCAACTCTTATCTGTCTATGGGCGAAAACGAAAGCTACAATTGGCGGTCGGCATGTGATTTGTCATTGCAGTTCGAGAGAAAAGTTTATCTAGCTAAACCTAGTCCTAGTAACATGTTTAATAAAAATGCGATTTTAAAAACGAGTCTCTGGCAGTACTGTAATGGTGTGCAACGTGGCCAAGAGCAGGTAGCATGAACTCTGCACTGTGCTGGAGCTGAGAGACGACGCACGGCTGTAGGGAACGAGTATGCAGCCTTAACGCCAAGCGTATTTTCTTTTCTTTTTTTTGTTCAATTAAAGCACCTAATTGAATGCAATTTACGCCTCCATAATGCGGTATATAGAGCATTTCTTACTGTTAGTGTTGCTTTTATTTTAACATTAAGACGTAACATGCACTACTTACAAACGTAAATGACCACTTTGTTTTGTCCAGGAAACAAAAAAAAAAAGTAAAATAATAGTGGATATGGTAACGTCGGCTATGTCCCGTGGGACAAGCCCAGTTCTTTAAAAGAGTTGTGTAACAAAAATAATTGTAGAACATTTTTGAAGTCGTCTGCCTACTGAAACATCTCACAGCTTCCGCTGGCAAGCAAGCCTTTCTATCTCAGCGTGTGGGCGTCGCTGTCTGGCAGTCATCCTTACCTATTGGCAAAAGTAGGTGCGAGTGTTCCGAGCAGGCGAAAGGAATTTATTGACCTTTACCTACAACGACACAAAAGTCGGTGTTTCACCCATTTATCAGCTTTGCGTAGGACTTCTCCGGCAGTTACTGTCAACCACTGTCCTCACGTTGAGGCCGTGATGGTTCTTCGCCAGGGTTAGACGTTTCATTTACGCAAGAAACACCGTTGCGATCACTGCAGTATTCCGTGGGATACTGCGCAGGTGGCTGGGATGGACAGTGTCAACTATAGAGCCAGTCGGTACGTAGCAATTGTTGGAGTGCTATTAATGTTAGATTCGGTGTGCGCCTTTAGAGATTCGGTAAATTGTTATTGGTCTCGGCTTGTCGACACATGGCACGCGAAATCTGCGTGTCTCTAGGGTCGCATTTAATCGAATAGCCGTCACTTCTGTGAGTCGATAACTTCGTATGTGGAAAAAGTTTATTTTTGCTCCATCGTAGCCATTCTCAGCCACATTTGGTTGGTGGGCACGTGTATATACTTTGAAGTTTTACTGTATCTGTTAGGAGTGTTATAGTGACATTGCACACTAATACTGTAATAGTTTATTACCTGTTACGTGTCTTTTTATTCCGCTTGGGTGCTCTGGTTGAGCAAGACTGACGCCCCTAATGCATTTTTTCTCCAGTAATAAAAGCAGGATTGTTGGTTGATGAGTGGAGCTTGATTCTTATTCGTCCAGGGAGAAAGGGAGTAGGTGAGGTGAGTGCTTGGCGCTCATCTGCAAACGCAGCTACAGATTTCCGCCTGCGAACACGTAGGCACCGTCGTGTGAAGACAGACTTGGTGTTATTAATGTTAGTGGGAGGCCTCTGGCTGACTGCTTGATATAGTAGCAAGGTCATTTCTACCAGCTCGCTGACTGCTTGATAGAGTAGCAGTGTCTTTTCTACCAGCAACCAGGCTGGTCATGTCAGGGACGGTTAAACACATAAATAATCTCTATGCATCAGCGCACTATGCGCCAGCACTCTTTTAAGTGCTGCATATCCTGCCGGCAGCTCACTTTCCACAGTCGACCCCCATTTATCCGGCGATTCCGTCGTAATCCAGGTGTGTATTTGTAGTAGTGTCGTATTTCTTATATATATATATGTTTGATTGGAATTCGGTAAAACTGCGGAATTTCGCAGAATACATCGTGACGTCATTATTTCTACCAGTAAGAGAACGTGTTCATTTTTTAACAGGTACACTTTGCTGTTAGACACACACACACACACACACACACACACACACACACACACACACACACACACACACTAGTGATGTAGGGATGGCTTAGCAATGATAAAAAAAATCGTATCATTTAGATACTTTTGAGCACATGCTGCATATGTAAAAATTGGTTGAAATGTTGAAAATCACAACAAATATGGAAAATTATGTAAATGTTGAAAAAATGGAATTGAGAGCAGTTAAATGTCAGCCTGGGAGGTGGTGGTTGGTTTCTGCTGGCACTTCGAATGACGAAATTCACGCAATTATAATAACTTTTATTTCATAGCTAACTGTGCTCTCCCTTTTAGTGCATAGGGCTCTAGTTTTGTGCTCTAGTTATAAAAAACGAGGGACATGGTCTTGAATCTTACTGTCCAGAGGGTAGCGGAGAGATGGGTTGGCAGGAGGTGTGGAGTGTAGAAGAGGGGAATGGGGGAGTGGTGGTGTGGGTAGGGCAGGAGTTCTCTTGGATGACCTTGAATAAGTGCCAGTGGTTTCCTGCAGGGAGGGAGTGAGGGTTGATCTTGATTATAACTAGCACAAGTGTGTAACCTAACACCACGAGTGTGAATCAATGACCTTGAGATGAGATTATTAGTGACTTTGAATTTTGAGTTAACTTTCACAAAGATACTGGACGTGTCATTGTGTTATAATTAAGAAACAGCAAAAATAACATAATTCATATGTACAGGTACTTACATAATCTTAGGTCTACTTTCACAAGGATGGGACAGGTAGTTGGCCGTGGCCTTGCAGTAAGAGCCATTCCAGCATTGCGCGGAATTGATGTAGGGAAATCACAGGAAACCTAATCAGGATGGCCAGATGAGCATTGGAACTTCAACACTTCCGAATACAAGACAGTGTATTTAAAACAGTGCTACCTCGTTTGTTTTATGCGTTACGTACGATACTCTGTTACAAAGAAGTTACTTAATACCGTAAAGGGCCAGTGTTACAATGTTCATTATTTCTCAGCGCCAGTCACTGTACACAATACACACACATTATTTCACAAAGTAGCACTGCACACAGTATCAGCTGACATAAAAAACAATAATAATGATGCTTTGTTTCCATTTTGTGTACTGCAATTTCCCATTTGCTAATCTGAAAAAGTGAGTCAGCATCCCTCTATAAGAGTGAGACGAAGTGCTTTCGTTTCAACAAGAGCACTACTCATCCACAAGTACCACAATCTTGTGAAAAGGCCCTGATAACCGCGTTGTTTAGCTCCCAACAATTTTAAATCCAACCATTTATCCATCCATCGAACTCAAAAAGGGGAAGAGGTGTTATTATTATGTAAGTAGCAGTGAAATGAAAACGAGGCAGATGGAGAAATGTAAGTAAACCGTTTATTACTTCAAAAGCAGTAGCCATACCGGTTAATAAATTTATCTCACTGTGAAACAAGTCAGTTATTGACCTCATGGAAGCCCGCAGCTCGTGGTCGTGCGGTAGCGTTCTCGCTTCCCACGCCCGGGTTCCCGGGTTCGATTCCCGGCGGGGTCAGGGATTTTCTCTGCCTCGTGATGGCTGGGTGTTGTGTGATGTCCTTAGTTTAGTTAGGTTTAAGTAGTTCTAAGTTCTAGGGGACTGATGACCATAGATGTTAAGTCCCATAGTGCTCAGAGCCATTTGACCTCATGGAAAAATGTTTACAGTTGCCTACGGAACCATGATTGTATCCAGGCGTTCACCTGTTTGTCCGAAGAAAATCAGCGGCTAAAAATGTCTTTCATCAGGGCTCCGGAGATCGCATGGGGAGAGATGGAAATTTTATGGAGGATGTGTAAGGGCTTCATAGCGAAACTTCCGAAGCGTAATCGGGACAACCTTGGCAACATGTGGGCTGCCCATATTCCTAGAGATTTTATGTTTCTTACACAGTCTGTAGAGCTATAGTCTACATTAACAGTGTTCTTTTCCCTGTTCAAGCTCAAATTGATGCTATTTGTTTTCTTTAAGTCTAGTGTCACATTACTGCACGTTGACCAATCGTAAACGTCATTGAGGATTTCGTTTGCTTTCTCTGCAAAGAATTCCCTTCTCAGTGAGTGTAATATAGCTGTCTTCAGCAAAGAGAATTATTTATCCATGACTGCGCTGTTGGAGAAGTCACTGAAGTACATCAGTAACAGTATTGGTCCTAATGTTCTAGTCTGAGGAACTCCTATATTAATGTATTTTGGTGCTGATAAGTGTTCCATTAAAAATTTAGCATTATTTGAGGCTTGTGTTGGCTCTACTCTATGTAACTTACAAGCGAGATATGATCAAAGCCAATCATTAGCTACAGTTCTTATTCCTAATGATTCTTTCTTATTAAGTAAAACCTTATGGTCAGTAGCATCAAAGGCTTTAGAAAGAACTAAGAATATCCTTGAAACACACTTAAAATTTGTACATTCTACTATGGTCGATTATGTACTTCTGTTACTTAGAAACCCAAAGAGTGATTCGCATAGAAGATTGTATTTGTTAAAGTAATTCGTGAACCTTTCATAATTGATTCTATTATTTTTGAGCATGATGATAGCAGTGAAACGGACCTGCAGTTTCCAGTGTTTTCTTCATTACTTACTTGAGCAGAGCCACAACTATTGCCTGTTTCATTAGTCAGGAAATTTCTCTAATGTGAATGACTCATTTATTATGTTAAGGCATTTCTTATACTCTGCATACATTGTTTCAGTACACATACTGGTACTTCGCCTAAGCCTAATGACTTTTAGGTTTTGTACAGTTTTATTGACTTCATGCTCTGTGGTTGGTAGTAACATCATTATGCTTGGTGCGTGATTATTTACAGATTTTATATTTGTTTTTTGGAAGTTTTCGTTGTAATTGCTCCTGAATATTTGAAAAAACTCATTCATGTAGGTGTTGTGGCTCATTTATTAGCTTATATCCAGTTTCTTGTTTAGTGACATATTCTCTGCATTATATATTACGTTGAAGCGCCAAAGGAACTGGTATAGACATGCGTATTCAACAGGGAGAATACGTCGCTGCGGCCGGTAACGCCTATATGAGACAACATGTGTCTAACGCAGTTGTTAGATCGGTTGCTGTTGCTACAATGACAGGTTATCAAGATTTAAGTGAGTTTGAACGTGATGTTACAGTCGGCGCACGAGCGTTGGGACCCAGCATCTCCGAGGTAACGATGAAGTGGGGATTTTCCCGGAAGAACATTTGGCGAGTGTACCTTGAATATCAGGAATCCGGTAAAACATCAAATCTCCGACATCGCTGCGATCGGAAAAAGATCCTGCAAGAATGGGACCAACAGCGACTAAAGAGAATCGTTCAACCTGACAGAAGTGCATCCCTTCCACAGAATGCTGCAGATTTCAATGCTGGACCATCAACAAGTGTCAGCGTGTGAACCATTCAACGAAGCATCATCGATATGGGCTTTCGGAGCCGAAGGTCCACTCGTGTACACTTGATGACTACCTGACACAAAGCTCTACGTCTCGCCTGCGCCCGTCAACACAGACATTGGACTGTTGATGACTGGGAACATGTTGCCTGATCGGACGAGTCGCGTTTCAAATCGTATCGAGGGGATGGACGTTTAGGGTATGGAAACTACCTCATGAATCCATGGACCCTGAATTTCATCAGGGGACTGTTCAAGCTGGTGGAGGCTCTGTAATGAGGTGGGGCATGTGTAGTTGGAGTGATACGGGACCCCTGATACGTCTAGATACGACTCTGACGGTGACCGTACGTAAGCATCCTGTCTGATCACCTGCCTTCATTAGTGTCCATTGTGCATTCCGGTGGACTTGGGCAATTCCAGGAGGACAGTGCGACACTCCACACGTTCAGAACTGCTACAGAGTGGCTCCAGGAACATTCTTCTGAGTTTAAATACTTTCAGTGGCCACCAAATTCCCCAGACATGAACATTATTGAGCGTATCTGGAATGCCTGTTCAGAAGACTTCTTCACCCCCTCTTACGTCTACGGATTTATGGACAGCCCTGCAGTATTCATGGATTCATGGTATCAATTCTATCCAGCACTACTTTAGACATTAGTCGAGTCCATGCCACGTCGTGTTGCAGCACTTTTGCGTGCTCGCAGAGGCCCTACACGATATTAAGCAGATATACCAATGTCTTTGGCCCTTCGGTGTATATCACACTTTTCCGTATCCATATCCGTATTTGTGGCCACATGATCGATTACAGATGCAGTCATTGTAGTTAGCTACGTTGCACTATTGACCAACAGGTACATGGCAAAACCTCTGAAGAATATTTTTGAAGGTGCTACAAATTTCTTTTGTAAAATTTTTGTTTGTTTCCACGCAGATTATTTTGACTTTTGCAGTTGACATGTTATGTAGACCTTCTGTTGATTTATTGATAAAAGTTTCCACGTTACCATTTTGTGATCGGTACACACACAAAATAGTGCATTTCTTGTTGATATGAAGCTCCGTTTATTCAGTAGCTGGGATTTCAGAGCGTTGGTCTTCACTTACTGCACTAAGGGCATGTCTTGATTTAAACTGTATTTCTTTCTGATGCAAATATATGATCCTGAACTCTTAAAAGCAGTCTTACAGTAAGCCTCTGTCTTTTCGTATATACTGGATGTTGGAATTGTGTGTTGTTTACACTAGTGCTCAGCTACTGAAAGTAGTGTACACTTCAAAGTCTTTAGCTCATTTTCAAATTGCTGTATTTTTTATTGATTGCATGTTGTAACGAGGGACTGTGAAATTTCGCATGTTCCTTTTTTCCATTTTTTTGTTTCTCTTTACGCTACTAATATATGTGTCAGTGCTTATTTCAGAATTTTGTAGCCTGCTGGAGATACTCTTTAGGCGGAGGAACCTGTTGTCTGAATTTATCCAAAAAGATACCTCCTTCCCATGAGAACAGGTGTCTGACTATGCGTGGTCTGAGATGCAGTGCCTATTCTTTTCTGAATCAGCTGTACCAATCCTCCATTCCTAGTTGTGTCTAGATGTAGGCCATGCCTATTGAAACCCCATCTGTCCACAGACCTTTATGGTACCAAAGCAACATACACAATATCGGCTGTCCTCAGAGCTATTTCTCTGGCCGTACATTAATCTGCTTCAAAGGGACAGATTTTCCCTCCCGTCATTGCTTCTTGGATGTATGAACTGAACAGTAGGGACGAAAGACTGCATCCCTGTCTTACATCCTTTTTAATCTGAACACTTAGTTCTTGGTCTTCCATTCCTACCACCTGTGTTTTCCTACAGCTTTTTCCGATTTTTCTTAGAATTTCGAACATCTTGCTCACTTTACACGGCCGAACGCTTTTTCCACGTCGAAAAATCCTATGAACATGTCTTGATTTTTCGTAAGTCTTGCTACCATTATCGGTCGCAATATCGGGACTGCCTCTTTGGTGCCTTTACCTTTCAGAAAGTCAAATTGATCGTCACATAACTCATTCTCCATTTTTTCCCATTATTCTGCATATTATTCTTGTTTTCAACTTGTATGCATGGGCTGTTAAGCTGATGTGTAATATTTCTCCCACTTATCTGTCCTTGCTATCTTCGAGATTCTGTGGACGATATTTTTCCAAATGTCTAGTAGTTTTTCTCCAGTATCATAGTTTGTGCACACCATCTACCTCTCTACCCTTTCTACCTTATCTGACCTCAAGTCTTCCAAATATCTGTCCAGTTTTGACTCCGATACTAGATCCCCTATGTCTTCCATATCGACTGATATTTCCTCCCCATCGTAGAGGCCATTAATGCACTCTTTCCACCTATTTGCTCCTTCCTCAGTGCGTTTAACAGTGGAAATCCCATTTCTCTCTTAATTAACCACTCAGGCTTTTAATTTCACCAAAAGTTGTTTTGACTTTTCTACATGATGAATCTGTGTTTCCGACGATCATTTCTTTTGCGATTTCTTCACCTTTTTCCTGTAGCCATTTCACCTTGGCTTCCTTGCACTTATTGTTCATTTCATTCCTAGTAAGTGACTTTTATTGCTTTATTTCTGTCTTTGCCTGAACCTTTTTATACGCCCTTCTTTCGTCGACCATTTGGAGTATTTCTTCTGTTACACAAGGTGTCTTCGCAGTTAATTTCTTTTTATCTATGTTTGTCTGTCAAACTTAGATGATTGTCCTTTTGAGAGATGTCCGTTCCTCTTCACCTGAACTGCCTACTGTGACATTCACTATCTCAATATCTACAGCCTTAGAGAATCTCAAATGCGTGTCATCGTTCTTCAGCACTTCAGTGGCGAAGTTCTTTCGACACTCATTCTTTTGGACAGTTCTGTTAAACTTCACTCTACTATCAATCATTACTGAAATGTGATCGAGTATATATCTGCTCCTGGCTACGCCTAGAAATCTAATGTCTGGTGTTGGAATCGCTGTCTGATCGTGAAGCCATCCAGTTGAAATCTTCTGTACCTCTGGGCCTTTTCGTAGTATACTTCCATCTTTTGTGTTTTCTGAAAAGTGTATCCGTAATTAGTATCTGAAACGTATGGCAGAGCTTAATTAGTCTTCCTTTTCTCTCTTTTAAATTGCGAAGCCAATGTTGTTCCGTAACTCTGTTTTGTTTTTCTTCTCGTGACGAATTACCAATCGCAGATGATTATTATACACTCCTGGAAATGGAAAAAAGAACACATTGACACCGGTGTGTCAGACCCACCATACTTGCCCCGGACACTGCGAGAGGGCTGTACAAGCAATCATCACACGCACGGCACAGCGGACACACCAGGAACCGCGGTGTTGGCCGTCGAATGGCGCTAGCTGCGCAGCATTTGTGCACCGAGGCCGTCAGTGTCAGCCAGTTTGCCGTGGCATACGGAGCTCCATCGCAGTCTTTAATACTGGTAGCATGCCGCGACAGCGTGGACGTGAACCGTATGTGCAGTTGACGGACCTTGAGCGAGGGCGTACAGTGGGCATGCGGGAGGCCGGGTGGACGTACCGCCGAACTGCTCAACACCTGGGGTGTGAGGTCTCCACAGTACATCGATGTTGTCGCCAGTGGTCGGCGGAAGGTGCACGTGCCCGTCGACCTGGGACCGGACCGGAGCGACGCACGGATGCACGCCAAGACCGTAGGATCCTACGCAGTGCCGTAGGGGACCGCACCGCCACTTCCCAGCAAATTAGGGACACTGTTGCTCCTGGGGTATCGGCGAGGACCATTCGCAACCGTCTCCATGAAGCTGGGCTACGGTCCCGCACACCGTTAGGCCGTCTTCCGCTCACGCCCCAACTTCGTGCAGCCCGCCTCCAGTGGTGTCGCGACAGGCGTGAATGGAGGGACGAATGGAGACGTGTCGTCTTCAGCGATGAGAGTCGCTTCTGCCTTGGTGCCAATGATGGTCGTATGCGTGTTTGGCGCCGTGCAGGTGAGCGCCACAATCAGGACTGCATACGACCGAGGCACACAGGGCTAACACCCAGCATCATGGTGTGGGGAGCGATCTCCTACACTGGCCGTACACCACTGGTGATCGTCGAGGGGACACTGAATAGTGCACGGTACATCCAAACCGTCATCGAACCCATCGTTCTACCATTCCTAGACCGGCAAGGGAACTTGCTGTTCCAACAGGACAATGCACGTCCGCATGTATCCCGTGCCACCCAACGTGCTCTAGAAGGTGTAAGTCAACTACCCTGGCCAGCAAGATCTCCGGATCTGTCCCCCATTGAGCATGTTTGGGACTGGATGAAGCGTCGTCTCACGCGGTCTGCACGTCCAGCACGAACGCTGGTCCAACTGAGGCGCCAGGTGGAAATGGCATGGCAAGCCGTTCCACAGGACTACATCCAGCATCTCTACGATCGTCTCCATGGGAGAATAGCAGCCTGCATTGCTGCGAAAGGTGGATATACACTGTACTAGTGCCGACATTGTGCATGCTCTGTTGCCTGTGTCTATGTGCCTGTGGTTCTGTCAGTGTGATCATGTGATGTATCTGACCCCAGGAATGTGTCAATAAAGTTTCCCCTTCCTGGGACAATGAATTCACGGTGTTCTTATTTCAATTTCCAGGAGTGTATTATCGTCTCCCTTCACATACTTAATTACCTGTTCCGTATCCTCATATACATACCGTATCTCATCTTTTCCTTGGACATCAGCTGATATACCTGAAGCATTGTTGTTGACATTTGTTTGCTGTTGATTCTGATAAGAACAATGCTGTCACTGACCTTTTCAGTGTAACTCAGTTTCTGCCCTACAGTGTTATTCATTATGAATTCTGCTGCTGTTGATGTTACCTCACATTCGCCTGACCAGAAATCCTTACCTTCTTTCCATTTCGCTTCACTGACCCCTATATGTACTGGGCCTTTGCATTTCTTGTTTCAGATTTTGTAGTTTCCCTGCCGCATTCAGACTTCTGACAGTGTCCACTTTCCGATACGTAGAATGTTAAACTTTCGTTGATTATTTAGTTTTTTCTACTGGTTACCTCCTTGGTAGTCCCCTTCCGGAGATCTGGATCGACTATCAGTGGAGTGGTGACGACGACTTTTTTTGAAAAATACATCCTGTGAATACACATTTTGTCTCTATAACGGTTTCCACTGTATTCTACATCCACATGCCATTGGGAACTTTTGATCGGCTGAAGACGTTTTGACTACCAGTCATAGACCTTACCTGTAGAAGATGAAATCTGAGAGCAGAACCCTAGAAACTTCTCTCTTCTCTCATGCCTTCTCCCTGCAACCAATATCTCCCGTTAACTTGTCCATCCATTTCCAATCCAGTCATCCGTAACTACCATATTTACATATTTCTTCACATTAACGGTTCTATTTCCTCTGCTTCCTCATCAGCTTCAGATGTGGACATGTAAAGTTGTCCAGGGGTGCTTCAGTCTTTAACGTATTAATTCATAGTAACTCATCCTGTTATCTACTTCATATTCATAACAGAGCCGACACTGGTTACATAAACCATTCGCTGACGTTGTTACCCCACTACATTCACCCGACCAGAAATCAGACATCTTGTTATTTCACTGCATTAATCCTTACCAAGCCTGATTACAGCCTGTTTGTCTCTCTTCAATTGCAACAGTTTTTCTATAACATTCAAACTTTCAACATTCGATGCTCCGATTTGCAGAGCGCTACTTTTATATCCTTCTTCGTCCTGATAACCTCTCCGTGAGCGATGCCCACCCGCAGAACCGAACGGAGTAGTAGTTTACCTCGAGAATTTTTTGCAAAGCAAGTGGTCGTAGTTAGACAAAGTTAGATGACGCCATGCCCTGTGGATACACTTCGTGTCCTTATGCGCAGTCGTCCCTTTTATAATTCCTTATTCTTTTAGAAGATCATTGGCCGTATTAATATAGGTTCAGTGTAATTAACTGCAGTTATTATTATTATTTGTTTTCTTTCTCAGACGTTATGTCTGGTTAAAAATGGACTTCCTTTTAACTGTACGGTATATGTTACATTGCATTTAGGAACTTTCGGGTAATTGAACATGTATCAATAATTACAGATTTCTGTAGTTGTATACATAAGTTTGGATGTAGCTGTATTGCGTTGATGTACTGGTGGGTATTGTGTGGTATGACTCCTGTAGTTGATAGTATAATCGGTATAATGTCAACTTTATCCTGATGCCACATGTCCTTGACTTCCTCAGCCAGTTGGATGTATTTTTCAATTTTTTCTCCTGTTTTCTTCTGTATATTTGTTGTATTGGGTATGGATATTTCGATTAGTTGTGTTAATTTCTTCTTTTTATTGGTGAGTATGATGTCAGGTTTGTTATGTGGTGGTGTTTTATCTGTTATAATGGTTCTGTTCCAGTATAATTTGTATTCATCATTCTCCAGTACATTTTGTGGTGCATACTTGTATGTGGGAATGTGTTGTTTCATTAGTTTATGTTGTATGGCCAGTTGTTGATGTATTACTTTTGCTACATTGCCATGTCTTCTGGGGTATTCTGTATTTTCTAGTATTGTACATCCGCTTGTGACGTGATCTACTGTTTCTATTTGTTGTTTGCAAAGTCTGCATTTATCTGTTGTGGTATTGGGATCTTTAATAATACGCTTGCTGTAATATCTGGTGTTTATTGTTTGATCCTGTATTGCAATCATGAATCCTTCTGTCTCACTGTATATATTGCCTTTTCTTAGCCATTTGTTGGATGCATCTTGATCGATGTGTGGCTGTGTTAGATGATACGGGTGCTTGCCATGTAGTGTTTTCTTTTTCCAATTTACTTTCTTCGTATCTGTTGATGTTATGTGATCTAGAGGGTTGTAGAAGTGGTTATGAAATTGCAGTGGTGTAGCCGATGTATTTATATGAGTGATTGCTTTGTGTATTTTGCTAGTTTCTGCTCGTTCTATAAAGAATTTTCTTAAATTGTCTACCTGTCCATAATGTAGGTTTTTTATGTCGATAAATCCCCTTCCTCCTTCCTTTCTGCTTAATGTGAATCTTTCTGTTGCTGAATGTATGTGATGTATTCTATATTTGTGGCATTGTGATCGTGTAAGTGTATTGAGTGCTTCTAGGTCTGTGTTACTCCATTTCACTACTCCAAATGAGTAGGTCAATATTGGTATAGCATACGTATTTATAGCTTTTGTCTTGTTTCTTGCAGTCAGTTCTGTTTTGAGTATTTTTGTTAGTCTTTGTCTATATTTTTCTTTTAGTTCTTCTTTAATATTTGTATTATCTATTCCTATTTTTTGTCTGTATCCTAGATATTTATAGGCATCTGTTTTTTCCATCGCTTCTATGCAGTCGCTGTGGTTATCCAATATGTAATCTTCTTGTTTAGTATGTTTTCCCTTGACTATGCTATTTTTCTTACATTTGTCTGTTCCAAAAGCCATAGTTATATCATTGCTGAATACTTCTGTTATCTTTAGTAATTGGTTGAGTTGTTGATTTGTTGCTACCAGTAGTTTTAGATCATCCATGCATAGCAAATGTGTGATTTTGTGTGGGTATGTTCCAGTAATATTGTATCCATAATTTGTATTATTTAGCATGTTGGATAGTGGGTTCAGAGCAAGGCACAACCAGAAAGGACTTAATGAGTCTCCTTGTTATATTCCACGCTTGATCTGTATTGGCTGTGATGTGATATTATATGAATTTGTTTGGATATTAAGTGTGGTTTTCCAATTTTTCATTACTGTGGTAAGGAACTGTATCAATTTAGCATCTACTCTGTATATTTCCAATATTTGTAGTAACCATGAGTGGGGTACACTATCAAAAGCTTTTTGGTAATCAATGTATGCGTAGTGTAGCGACCTTCGTTTAGTTTTAGCTTGATACGTCACCTCTGCATCTATTATCAGTTGCTCTTTACATCCTCGTGCTCCTTTGCAACAGCCCTTTTGTTCTTCATTTATAATTTTGTTCTGTGTTGTATGTGTTATTAATTTCTGTGTAATGACAGAAGTTAATATTTTGTATATTGTTGGTAGGCATGTTATGGGGCGATATTTAGCTGGGTTTGCTGTGTCTGCTTGATCTTTAGGTTTCAGATAAGTTATTCCATGTGTAAGTGTATCAGGGAATGTGTATGGGTCTGCAATGTAACTGTTAAATAATTTAGTTAGATGTGAATGTGTTGAGGTGAACTTCTTTAGCCAGAAATTTGGTATTTTATCTTTCCCAGGGGGCTTTCCAATTGTGAGTAGAATTAATTGCTTGGGTGACTTCATGTTGCAAAATTATCACTTCAGGCATTTGTGGTATCATCTTGTATGTGTCTGTTTCTGCTTGTATCCACCGTGCATGCCTGTTATGCTGTACTGGGTTTGACCATATCTTGCTCCAGAAGTGTTCCATGTCTGTTATGTTTGGTGGATTGTCTATTTTAATGTGTGTGTTATCTATTGTCTAGTAAAATTTCTTTTGGTTTGTGGTGAATGTTTGATTTTGGTTCCTTCTATTTTCACTTTTTTTGTATCTTCTAAGTCGTTTGGCCAATGCTTGTAATTTCTGCTTCTTTTCATCTAATTGCTCTATCGCTTTTTGCTGTGAGATTTTACCTAACTTTTTCGTTTTTTGTCTGATATTTCATTTCTTATAAATTGTGTTAGCCGTCCGATGTCTTTTCTCAGTTTTTCTATTCTGGTCCGAAGCCTGTGTTGCCATTCTAGTTTTGTGGGTTTCTTCTGTGTGTTGGTTTGTTCTGATCTTTGCCTAGTGTGTATATTTAGTGTAGTGAGTGCTCCTATATAAACCAGTAGTTGTAACTCTTCCATAGTTGTATTTTCATTTATTTTGTTGTGTATGATTGTGTTGATAGTTGTTATTGTTGTTTCGACTTGTGGGTTATTTGATGGTCTATGCAAGAATGGTCTAATGTCTGTATTTGTGTCTTTGTATTCTACATATGTCAGCTGAAATTTTTCTTCTATATTGAACATGTGCGTCACTTCGTGTTCTATTTGTGCTTGTTCTGGTGGCTGTCTTAAGATTTCGTTTTCCTCTGATTGTTTAATTGATGCGTGTTGTTCTTTGTATGTTTGTTCTGGGATGTTTGAGTCCATTACTGTATTTTCTTCTTCTTCTGATTGCACATAATTTTGTTCCAGTATTTGTTGTACTTGTTCTTTGATGTTTTCTAATTCTGACTGGGGTATCCTGTTATTTTTGATTATTACACGGATCTGATCAGCCAGTCGTTGTTCTGTTAAAAATTTTAATTCTGGGTATCTGGTAATAAATGTTGTGTATACTTGTGATCTGTATACAGTTGTGTTGGTTCCTAAGTTTGTTGCTTGGTAATAACAGAACATGAGGTGTCGGTTAACTTCATCTGACCATCTCATCCTCTGGCTTTGTTTTCCTTCTAGGGTGTTTGCAGGAAGCATATCCTGCAAAACACCTCTATTTGGATTTAAATCATTTTCCGTGTGGCCAGCAGTGTCGTTACCATTGTGGATGGGTTCAAGCGTCGTCCCCGACCATGACAGCGCTTGCCCGAGGCTTCATGAGTTCTGTCCTGAACCAACTAATCACACTAAAAGGGGGGTTAGCCCTATTAGTGGTTTGTTCTTTTTGTCGCCTTTTACGACTGGCAGAACATACCGGAGGCCTATTCTTTTCTCGGGCCTCCACGGGTTTTATTATTATTATTATTATTCCGTGTTCATAACCCAACATTTTTTTTCAAATAGAAACATCCTTTTTGGTACCTCAAAACACCAGTGTATCTAAAATATCGATATATTACAACAGATTTTTCGGAAGCATCGTTATCACTCAGTCATTTTATCGAAACGTCGATGTATCGATGCTTTACTGAAATAATTCATCACCGTTTAGTCGTGTTGCCGTATCGTACCTTCCACAAGGCTAAATATTATCTCCAGCCCACGTCCCGTCTAAATGACTGGTGAAAAGTGCTAACTTGTACATTTTGTATATATTACCATTTTTGTTTTTAATGGTCCAAAAATGAAAACAGGTCTAAAATTTCTACATCGTTTTATGGATGCTCTGACTTCAGCCCAGAAGAATATCTACGGAAACAATCAGTGGAATATTTTTTTTTAGGAAGCCTGCTCTCCATCGATGGCCTGAAGGATTACTGTAATATTCTGTGTAACATGATAAATGCCGTTAATGCAGAGTATTTCTTGCAGTCACATTTTTACAGTGTACCGAACTACTGCTAGATAACTTGTCCGTTCTCCAGAATTAATCCATTCAGAGCTAATGCTCGCGCGTTTTAACAGCAGTTGAAGTTGGGTAAGAAGGAGAATAGATCAGAATTTGTCTTGTCGACGAGAAGGTCTCAGTGAAAAAGCGGTAGCTCATATAGAGATGTATGCGGGGATGAGCCAGTCGTTGCCCTGTTGGAGGAATTATCTCAGAGTTCGTCTCAATAATTGATGGAAACAACGAGTTACCCGAATCAGCATGATCGGACGAGAATTTAACCCTAATTCCTGTCTCATTAGAGTCTAGCTCCTGCGCCACCTAAAAAATATTTATTAGAACTCTTTGTAATCAAGCAGCTTTAAAAATCCCTTCTTAGTCTAGCTTTGTTGTTGAAATGTTCAGGCAGTATACACAGGGTGAGCCACCTAACATTACCGCTGGATATATTTCGTAAACCACATCAAATACTGACGAATCGATTCCACAGACCGAACGTGAGGAGAGGGGCTAGTGTAATTGGTTAATACAAACAAAAAAAATGCACGGAAGTATGTTTTTTAACACAAACCTACGTTTTTTTAGATGGAACCCCGTTAGTTTTGTTAGCACATATGAACATATAAACAAATACGTAATCAGTGCCGTTTGTTGCATTGTAAAATGTTAATTACATCCGGAGATATTGTAAGCTAAACTTGACGCTTGAGTACCATTCCTCCGCTGTTCGATCGTGTGTATCGGAGAGCACCGAATTACGTAGGGATCCAAAGGGAACGGTGATGGACCTTAGGTACAGAAGAGACTGGAACAGCACATTACGTCCACATGCTAACACCTTTTTATTGGTCTTTTTCACTGACGCACATGTACATTACCATGAGGTGTGAGGTACACGTACACACGTGGTTTCCGTTTTCAATTACGGAGTGGAATATAGTGTGTCCCGACATGTCAGGCCAATAGATGTTCAATGTGGTGGCCATCATTTGCTGCACACAATTGCAATCTCTGGCGTAATGAATGTCGTACACGCCGCAGTACATCTGGTGTAATGTCGCCGCAGGCTGCCACAATACGTTGTTTCCTATCCTCTGGGGTTGTAGGCACATCACGGTACACATTCTCCTTTAACGTACCCCACAGAAAGAAGTTCAGAGGTGTAAGATCAGGAGAACGGGCTGGCCAATTTATGCGTCCTCCACGTCCTATGAAACGCCCGTCGAACATCCTGTCATGGGTCAGCCTAGTGTTAATCGCAGAATGTGCAGGTGCACCATCATGCTGATACCACATACGTCGACGCGTTTCCAGTGGGACATTTTCGAGCAACGTTGGCAGATCATTCTGTAGAAACGCGATGTATATTGCAGCTGTTTGGGCCCCTGCAATGAAGTGAGGACCAATGAGGTGGTCGCCAATGATTCCGCACCATACATTTTCAGTCCACGGTCGCTGTCGCTCTACCTGTCTGAGCCAGCGAGGATTGTCCACGGACCAGTAATGCATGTTCCGTAGATTCACTGTCCCGTGGTTTGTGAAACCCGCTTCATCGGTAAACAGGTAGAACTGCAACGCATTCTCTGTTAATGCCAATTGACAGAATTGCACTCGATGATTAAAGTCATCACCATGTAATTGCTGATGTAGCGACACATGAAACGGGTGAAAGCGGTGACGATGCAGTATGCGCATGACACTACTTTGACTCAGTCCACCGGCTCTCGCAATGTCCCGTGTACTCATGTGTGGGTTCATGGCAACAGCAGCTAACACACCAACTGCACCCGCTTCTCCTGTGACGGGCCTGTTACGGACCCGTTTGCGTGCTACGATCATACCTGCTGCATACAGTTGGCGGTAGATGTTTTGCAATGTGCGGCACGTTGGATGCTCTCTGTCCGGGTACCGTTCTGCATACACCCTGCAGGCTTCAGCTGCATTTCGTCGACACTCGCCATAGATGAGTATCATCTACGCCTTTTCAGAGTTCGAATACACCATGGTCACAGTTCCTACAACACTACACTATCGCAGACGTCTGGTAACACGGTGTACTACAGTTGGTCTGCGTGCCGAGACGAATGCAGAATAACAATAGCAGCAAGCGCTACATGGGGACACTGCGACAGCTGGACCAAACCACAACAGTGCACTACAGCCACACTCGTAAACACGGTCGTCATCGTAAACATGTCCCTGCAGATGCTACTCGCCGACCGTGGCCCGTGTTTGTTACAACACGCAACTGAACGTCGGAGGTTTCAAGCGTCAACTTTGGGTTACAATATCTCCGGATGTAATTAACATTTTACAATGCAACAAACGGCACTGATTACGTATTTGTTTATATGTTCATATGTGCTAACAAAACCAACGGGGTTCCATCTAAAAAAACGTAGGTTTGTGTTAAAAAACATACTTCCGTGCATTCTTTTTGTTTGTATTAACCAATTACACTAGCCCCTCTCCTCACGTTCGGTCTGTGGAATCGATTCGTCAGTATTTGATGTGGTTTACGAAATATATCCAGCGGTAACGTTAGGTGACTCACCCTGTAATATTTAAGTGTGTGTGCGTGTGTGTGCATGCGGGGGGGGGGGGGGGGGGGGGGGGGAGCATTTTAAGGAAATGCCTCTGTGGGTTTTGGTTTTAGCTGCTACCTGACGTTGAATGGACCGCCGAATTACCCTTTTACAAGTTTGCTGGCTTTACACATTGCTCTCAAGCTCTGACAGTTGCAGTAAAATATGGTTGATCATGAGCTTATTTCCAATTACCTAGACACTTGGAGCTGTCTCGCTGAACCACTTCCTGTATCCCGAACAGTTTTCATACGCATCGTCTAACTCATTTGTTCATCCTCCCTTACGGGAATAAAGTCCATACGCAGCAAAACAAATCTTTTCATTCTGAAGACGAAGCTAGAATAGAGTAGTCCAACCATATAAATTTGGAATTTCAGTTACTTCGTATTCCAGAATCTTCGGAGAAATACCGACAGTTGAAATGTAAAGGAGCCTACGTGGTAGCAGAGGGAGGAAGGAAGCGGAAGGTATACTTAATGCTTCCGGCGTGGACTTTCTTTGTTTGCCGAGACAAAAAGCCTTGAAAAGGAGAGCTTGCGCCGAGAATATAAACATTCGTTTCTTGTGACTGGAATAAAATGATGTTGACCGGAGCATTAGAAGTACACGCCTCCTGTGTGTCTGTTGAGCGTACCAACAGCGTTGGATCTGGAGTCGCTAATGACAAAGTCAATCGAGCGGGTAAAGTCTGTTCCATAAAAAGCGCGCCTTTTGTCTGCGGCGTATGTTCGATCAGACGTATCTTCTGCTTTGAATAATCTGATTTTATGTCGGCTGCCTTGTTTCTGATGGAGGATGCATTTACGAAAGTGAGTGTCGAATGTTAATTTGATCTAACGGTAAGCGACACTAATAGAGGCTAACATTTTTTTTTTCAGAATTTTAGATGGGAAGCTGCCTGTTACCGAAATACGTGGGGCGTCCAGTAAACAGCTTTTACTATTTTATAAAAAGCATTACACATAACATATATTGAAATACTTTTATGGGCATTTTGCAGTGTTCCTGTTACTTTTCTACACAGACGCCATGTTTTCCCAAGCATTTTTGGTAACGTGTCACAAGTTTTTCTATACCATAGTTGTATGAGGTTTGGCCCTGTGCTCGTCTTGAGAAATTGCGAGCTGCCATCAAAAGAAAACGTCCTGGACTTTTGTCTTGCAGAGATCCTCGTCCTTCATGATAATGCTCGGTCTCATACACCTCGAATGACCCAGGCGGAGCGAGGAAGATTCAATTGGGAAGTGTTCTTCAGTCCTCCATATTCACCAGATCTTGCCCCCACGTTTTTTTTACATGTTCCCCAACTCAAAGGTCATCTTGGAGATAAGCGCTTCAACACTGATAATGAAGTCACTTAAACACTGAACAGCTGGTTACTAGCACAGGACCCTACCTTGTACAACGCTGGTTTGGAAAACTTGTTTCGTTACCAGAAATGCTTGGAAAAACATGGAGATTATGTAGAAAAGTCACAGAAACATCGTACAATGTCAATAAAATTATTTCAACGTGATAAGTATTGTGTAATTTTTTTGTAATGCGGGGAAACTTATTTATTGGATCGCCCTCGTACTATCACCATATCAGCTCATTGCATATCGCAATAGGCCTTCCAAATGCAGCTTTAACAAGAGATAAACATATAGATATAGTAGGGGTCAGTGAAGTGAAGTGGAAGGAAGACAAGGATTTCTGGTCAGATGAGTATCGGGTAATATCAACAGCAGCAGAAAATGGTATAACAGGTGTAGGATTCGTTATGAATAGGAAGGTAGAACAGAGGGTGTGTTACTGTGAACAGTTCAGTGACTGGGTTGTTCTAATCAGAATCGACAGCAGACCAACACCGACAACGATAGTTCAGGTATACATGCCGACGTCGCAAGCTGAAGATGAACAGATAGAGAAAGTGTATGAGGATATTGAAAGGGTAATGCAGTATGTAAAGGGGGACGAAAATCTAATAGTCATGGGCGACTGGAATGCAGTTGTAGGGGAAGGAGTAGAAGAAAAGGTTACAGGAGAATATGGGCTTGGGACAAGGAATGAAAGAGGAGAAAGACTAATTGAGTTCTGTAACAAGTTTCAGCTAGTAATAGCGAATACCCTGTTCAAGAATCACAAGAGGAGGAGGTATACTTGGAAAAGGCCGGGAGATATGGGAAGATTTCAATTAGATTACATCATGGTCAGACAGAGATTCCGAAATCAGATACTGGATTGTAAGGCGTACCCAGGAGCAGATATAGACTCAGATCACAATATAGTAGTGATTAAGAGTAGGCTGAAGTTCAAGACATTAGTCAGGAAGAATCAATACGCAAAGAAGTGGGATACGGAAGTACTAAGGAATGACGAGATAGGTTTGAAGTTCTCTAACGCTATAGATACAGCAATAAGGAATAGCGCAGTAGGCAGTACAGTTGAAGAGTAATGGACATCTCTAAAAAGGGCCATCACAGAAGTTGGGAAGGAAAACATAGGTACAAAGAAGGTAGCTGCGACGAAACCATGGGTAACAGAAGAAATACTTCAGTTGATTGATGAAAGGAGGAAGTACAAACATGTTCCGGGAAAATCAGGAATACAGAAATACAAGTCGCTGAGGAATGAAATAAATAGGAAGTGGAGGGAAGCTAAGGCGAAATGGCTGCAGGAAAAATGTGAAGACATCGAAAAAGATATGATTTGTCGGAAGGACAGACTCAGCATACGGGAAAGTCAAAACAACCTTTGGTGACGTTAAAAGCAACGGTGGTAACATTAAGAGTGCAACGAGAATTCCACTGTTAAATGCAGAGGAGAGAGCAGATAGGTGGAAAGAATACATTGAAAGCCTCTATGAGGGTGAAGATTTGTCTGATGTGATAGAAGAAGAAACAGGAGTCGATTTAGAAGAGATATGGGATCCAGTATTAGAATCGGAATTTAAAAGAGCTTTGGAGGACTTACGGTAAAATAAGGCAGAAGGGATAGATAACATTCCATCAGAATTTCTAAAATCATTGGTGGAAGTGGCAACAAAGCGACTATTCACGTTGGTGTGTAGAATATATGAGTCTGGCGATATACCATCTGACTTTCGGAAAAGCATCATCCACACAATTCCGAAGACGGCAAGAGCTGACAAGTGCGAGAATTATCGCACAATCAGCTTAACAGCTCATGCATCGAAGCTGCTTACAAGAATAATATACGGAAGAATGGAAAAGAAAATTGAGAATGCGCTAGGTGACGATCAGTTTGGCTTTAGGAAAAGTAAAGGGACGAGAGAGGCAATTCTGACGTTACGGCTAATAATGGAAGCAAGGCTAAAGAAAAATCAAGACACTTTCATAGGATTTGTCGACCTGGAAAAAGCGTTCGACAATATAAAATGGTGCAAGCTGTTCGAGGTTTTGAAAAAAGTAGGGGTAAGCTATAGGGAGAGACGGGTCGTATACAATATGTACAACAACCAAGATGGAATAATAAGAGTGGACGATAAAGAACGAAGTGCTCGTATTAAGAAGGGTGTAAGACAAGGCTGTAGCCTTTCGCCCCTACTCTTCAATCTGCACATCGAGGAAGCAATGATGGAAATAAAAGAAAGGTTCAGGAGTGGAATTAAAATACAAGGTGAAAGGATATCAATGATACGATTCGCTGATGACATTGCTATCCTGAGTGAAAGTGAAGAAGAATTAAATGATCTGCTGAACGGAATGAACAGTCTAATGAGTACACAGTATGGTTTGAGAGTAAATCGGAGAAAGACGAAGGTAATGAGAAGTAGTAGAAATGAGAACAGCGAGAAACTTAACATCAGGATTGATGGTCACGAAGTCAATGAAGTTAAGGAATTCTGCTACCTAGGCAGTAAAATAACCAATGACGGACGGAGCAAGGAGGACATCAAAAGCAGACTCGCTATGGCAAAAAAGGCATTTCTGGCCAAGAGAAGTCTATTAATATCAAATACCGGCCTTAATTCGAGGGAGAAATTTCTGAAGATGTACGTCTGGAGTACAGCATTGTATGGTAGTGAAACATGGACTGTGGGAAAACCGGAACAGAAGAGAATCGAAGCATTTGAGATGTGGTGCTATAGACGAATGTTGAAAATTAGGGGGACTGATAAGGTAAGGAATGAGGAGGTTCTACGCAGAATCGGAGAGGAAAGGAATATGTGGAAAACACTGATAAGGAGAAGGGACAGGATGATAGGACATCTGCTAAGACATGAGGGAATGACTTCCATGGTACTAGAGGGAGTTGTAGAGGGCAAAAACTATAGAGGAAGACAGAGATTGGAATACGTCAAGCAAATAATTGAGGACGTAGGTTGCAAGTGCTACTCCGAGATGAAGAGGTTAGCACAGGAAAGGAATTCGTGGCGGGCCGCATCAAACCAGTCAGTAGACTGATGACCCAAAAAAAAAAAAAGGGCAGAGACACATGAATCGAGCGAAGTATCACAGTGATTCTGGCACTGAACGTGTGTTCATGAACGAAAAAAATCAAATCCCTTTTCTGCTGTCGTCATCGACGAGATGTCTTTCTTCTTCACTCTGTTTTGGCCTTCTGTGAACGTGAATAACTACTTCTGAATTAACTTCCAGTTTTTCCTCAAATTTATCATTAGATCGGAGTGTTCTTGTTCCCCGAACTCCTGACTTTTTTAAAAATCTAGAACCTTCTTCCGAAACGTTTCCCTATTCAGAATTGCATGTCCTTCACTCACCATCTCTTTCAAATCATTTCAGATTTCTTGAAGCATCACGGAGAATTTTTCGATGGTATTTAGGGGCGAAATCAATGTCAATTTTGATAGTTCCCTACCTGACAACAGATGGCAACACTTACCTCTAAGCTTTTACGTTTGAGAGTTGACCCGTTTTTCCGCGCATGTCTTCAGTCGTATCTGGTCATTTATTCCATTTTTTTTTAGTTCTTCCCACTTCCTTCTTCTATCGGAAACTCATTTCTTTTTCATTATCAAGTGAGGTGACGCACTGATAAAACGGTAGACGCAAATGTCGCACCTTTTCTGCATTTGTCAACCTTGGGCATATCTCTGCGATGTAAGATCGGATTTGCTCTTGATCTGCGTTAATGATTAGGACATCTGACAGAAGTGTTAGCATATGATTGTTTCATAATTCAGCGTGGGTATAATAAGTATACTTGCTATTGGTAGTTCTCGTATGGCCGTTATTGAAGAGAAGTGGTAAGTTCGGCCAACGTGAAATTAGCACAGTACATTGTGTTCGAAAAAGATTCATCCGATTTCATAAGACCGAATCTTCTTCATGAATGAATATGGAACTTGAGTAAATTTTAAAATACTCATTCAAGAGGTGTGGAACTCGGATCAGAGCATGTTCTCTAATGACCTCAGTGCCCGCCGAAAGCTAAACCCCACGAGTCACATTAAAAGTGGTGATCACTATTAATTCATAGCTAACCCTCAGCGCCTATGTTGACTGTACGCTCCGCGAGGACATTGTGCCAATATGCGTCTCTTTATTAGATTTCTCTGTTAAAAAGCATGTAACTCTCTGTGCAGTTGTTAGTGGTACGTCACTTGCACTAATCGGTTCTCCTGGGAGGCGAAATACACACTGGTTATAGATTGAAAAACAAGGCGCCAGACTGAAGAAGTGACAGATCCGCCTATGTTCTACATGAGTGATATCCGACCCTTGTGCTTCGGCTTGCAGTATCAACGGCTGTAAGATCTCACTCCAGGGAAGAAATTAGCACATTAGACAACGCTGAAACTCCCCCGTCAAACGACCTCACTGGTAGATATGTCCGCCCCTGGTAGCTGAGTGGTCAGCGCGATGGAATGTCATACCTAACGGCCCGGGTTCGATTCCCGGTTGGGTCGGAGATTTTCTTTGCTCAGGGACTGGGTGTTGTTTTGTCCTTAACATCCTCATTTCATCCCCATCGACAAGCAAGTCGCCGAAATGGCGTCGACTCGAAAGACTTGCACCAGGTGAACGGTCTACCCGACGGGAAGCCCTAGCCACACGGCATTTCCATTACTGGTAGATATCCGATTTTACCGTGATTGTGAAGTCTTAACGTACATCTAGCTAATTTTACTACGTACCCATTCAATTTAAGTACGGAAGATTTTACAGTTTGTGAATTTATTAACGAATTTTGTAAATATTCACTTGGGTTTACAGAACTGCACATACATACCCCTCTACTTGACTCTCTCATGCCCTAGAAACATAATACAGCGTTAATCTCCATTCAACGTAATGCCACTAATTATATTAAACTGCAACAACAAGAATGAGTGAATAAAAGAGATACACCCGAAATCGATAATGATACAGAATCTCATTCGACGGATCAAAGCTGTGTGACCTGGACTCGACTTCGTAACAGAAAAAAGGCCGCATTATTCTGATCAGCTCACTCTACGAAACTTCCAGTCGTCTAAGATAGCGAATTTTTGTCTTGAAAGGCGATCCGCGGCTGCGAACAGTGCCTGTGCCATTGAACGAGCATTATTAACCACGCCCTTCGTATTATCCTCCGTACGCCTCTAATCTCATATCGCTACGCAGGATATTCGATCGAGGCAAAATAATAGTTATATAGTCCACCCCGAAGAAAACTCCTCTAAATCTACTCAACAAGCTTTCGGGCAAATTAAGTTGTTGTTTACCAAAGCTTCCCATTTCATTTTCCTGGACACGCCCGTGGCTCTGTCGTTATAGTCTGTATGGACTTGTAACGATAGCAACTCGTTTCTGGATTCTTTCCATGTTTTCTTTCAGGCTGAATCAAAAATAATGTCAAACAATGGGACAGTAGTCTAGAGTAGGTATAACGAGATTCTTTTTTTTAAGTGGTGCCTTGCCATATACTCTGCACTTTCTCAGAATTCTCCCAGTAATTCGACGTCATCCTCCTTTTGCCTTCCTTAACACTTATTTCACGTGTTCATTATGTGTAAGAGAGTCTGGATTATTGTTTCCCTGGTGTCAACTGTTAGCAACAACATTCTAACTCGTCGAATCCCAGTACATATTTCCTCTTGTCGACAGGGTAGGTTTTGTGCTCCCAGCATCATCGAAGCCTCTACGTTGATTTGGAAAAGCGATCGTTTTCCGTGTGTTTATTCTCTTTATTGCTCCATCAGTGAATTTACAAATTCCACTATTGTGTCACTGTCGTGTCACTAGATGCACTAGTTTGCAGACACCTTTGGTGGAATTTAAACTGTTAAGTAGTATTCAGCAACTTAAGTGGACAATGGAAATTTGCACACATTGTGTGTTTTTTTCCTCCGAAAGCAGGGTAGGTCAAAAGACGCTGCAATAATGTAGTTGTGCACAAAACACTTCCAGTGGTGCTTTACTTGTTATTGTTATCAGTCCGAAGACTAGTTTGATACTGCTCTTCACGATAGGCTGTCTTGAGAGAGTGTTCTCATATCTGCATAACTACTGCATCCTACATCCATATGAACATGGTATTCAAGAGGTGAAATACACTTCTACCCTTCAGATTTCCATCCATTACCGAAGTAACTAATCCTCGATGCCTCAGGGTTTGTCCGATCAGTCTATTTCAGGCGTGGATGTTTCGGCTCTGAGGTGGGGAGAGGCGCGGTTTAACAGTTTGTCAGTGTCTCACTTACCTCTACCACATCCCCCTCAATTTATCTTGGTGTCACCTTCACTGTTAATTCGCCTCAGATGCCTAAAATAATAATAATAATAACAATAATAATCTTTGTTTACATCTGTCCGTTCTCGTAGCAAAAACTTACAAGAAGCTGCAGTTCAGAGAAGTGTGACTCATCGAAACCGTTTGCCCAGGAATTTGAGAAGTACGAGGGGCGTTTGAAAAGTCCGTGCCAAGTCCGAGAGATGTCACCACGAACACGTATCGAGGTCATGTTTAGTTAGTAGTATCTTTGGAATGAACGCACACCAAGTTTCAGCCATATTGGTCTATTTCTTTGTGATTGGCATTCTTGTGAATCAAGGAAGTCGAGTGATTGTCAAAAAGTGGACGAAAAAGAATTTTGTGTGGTGATTAAACATTACTTTATTAAAGGGAAAACGCCTCAGGAGACCAAAGATATGCTTGATAAACATTACGGCGACTCTGCACCTTCGATTAGAACAGTTTATAAGTGGTTTAAAAATTTTCGGAGTGGCCATATGGGTACAATTGGTGCTGAACGTTCTGGAAGCCCTGCGGAGGTTACAACTCCAGAAATCATTGATAAAATCCATGAGATGGTGATGGATGACAGAAGAGTTTAGGTGCGTGAGTTTGCTAGTGCTGTGGGCATCTTGAATGAATGGGTACATAATATTTTGCATAAACATTTGGACATAAGAAAGATAGGTTCCGCGATTGCTCATGCTTGACCAAAAACGGAATCGTGTTAAGTGTTGCAAGAATGGTTTGCAGCTGTTCAGGAAGAATCCGGGGGACTTTAAGCGTCGTTTCATCACTGTGGATGAAACATGGATATATTACTATACCCCTGAGACCAAACAACAATGTAAACAATGGGTTACCAAGGGAGAATCTGCACCATAAAAGGCGAAGACCATTCCTTCGGTTGGAAATGTTATGGCGACTGTCTTTTGGGATTCACAAGGGATAATCCTCATCGACTATCTGGAAAAGCGTAAAGCTATTACAGGTGAATATTATTCATCGTTATTGGACCGTTTGAATACCGAGCTGCAAGAAAAACGCTGGCGATTGAACCGCAAAAAAGTCCTTTTCCTTCACGACAATGCACCAACCAGCACACACCTCAGCAGTTGTGGTCGCAAAAATAATGGAAATAGGATTCCAATTCGTTTCACATCCCCCCTTTTCTCCAGACTTGGCTCCTGCAGACTATTATTTGTCCCCCGATTTGAAGAAATGGCTGGCGGGACAAAGATTTTATTCAAACGAGGTGGTGATTGCAGCAACTAATAGCTATTTTGCGGACTTGGACAATTCCTATTATTCGGAAGGGATCAACAAATTAGAACAGCGTTGGATGAAGCGTATAAGTCTAAAAGGAGACCATGTCGAAAAATAAAAAAAGATTTACCCCCAAACAAGTTTTTATTTTTGCACGGACCTTTCAAACGCCCCTCGTATACTGTGTGTGTCATGCAGTAGACTTAAGAACCATAATAGCAACAAATTCACAGCTTTGACAGCATCAAAATTCACTCGGTATAAAATAGAAGAGTGCTTTCACCATTGTCAGCATTTCAGTTTGCACTATGATTGTGAACGCAGGTCTGCTGACTATCGCTGTGCAAGACTTTAAATAAAAGGAATGCTGTGTCTTTCGGCGGTTTCCACCTACGTTCGGAAGTCAATCCTTCTGTTATGTATTATGCAAGTTGAAGCTGGTGGGAGGAGAAAGGGAAGGAACTGATGATGTCAGCTGCATCGGGACTTCGTGCAGAATCGGCATCGACGAGCAAAAATGTGTGCCGGACCGGGACTCGAACTGGGGATCTCCTGCATACTAGGCAGTCTAGGCAGTTGCGTTAACCACTACGCCATCCTGACAGTGTTTACCGCAAATGCACGGATTATCTAGGGACGCTACGCATCCGACCTACTCTCTCGCCTAGCTCTACTTATCCGTCGTCCCCGTCCTGCTCACTAATTTTAGATTTCCGCTGGAGGTCGAACGTAAATTTGCATCCGCATTGAAGGTATTGGATTCATTGCCCATCGACGTGAATTAAACATATGAATTCATGGTGTCTGGTCTTTTGGACATTCGCTTCGATGGACAATGAAAGAACAGACACCATTCATTCATATAACTAAATCCACAGCCTTCAGTATGGTTGCATAATAACTTTCGGCCCCCTGTAGGAATCTCAAAGTAGCGAGCATGGAGGACATAAACGCTGTGTTCGATTGGCTCAGTGGTTCACGTAACTGCCTAGTACGCACGAGATCCCAGGTCCGGCACACATTTTCGCTCTAGGCCGCCGATAATGCATAAAGTCCCGAAACAGCTTCCCTTTCCCTTTCTTTCCTTTCTCCCCTCTCCACCTTCAGTTTACATAATATGTGTCACAACTGCTGAAACATGTCGGAAAGAACAGACACCTCGCATTCTTTATCTTTTTGTATTGTTTTATTCGAGTTTCTTTCTTTAGTATGGCCATCGCATCTGTGGATTCTCTAACCGTGTGTGATTTGTCGTCGGCAGCGGGTATGGTCAGCCAGTGAAAGGGCAGTCAGGATGCAAGCCCGCACATGTGCAGTAAGAACTAAAAAATATGTTACGATTTTAGAGCCTTTTAATTTTCATGCTGATTTATACTCCGAAATTAGCTGAGAAATTTGAAAATAAAATATTTTTACGGAAAAATATACGTGCTTTTACTATTTTTTGATGGTGTAGGAGGATGAGACTCCTCATGACAGCCCCCACCCCCTTGGATTCGCAAGTTTGGTCAGGTTGTGACATAAAGCTCTTTTCTGCGAAATTGATGCACTATGTCTTCCTTAGTTAATCTAGCTATCCAATCTTCAGTAGTCTTCTCTAACACAACATTTCCAAAAGCTCCATTTGTCTTCTTTTGTATACTTCTTATAGCCTATTCTTCACTTTGGTATAAGTAGCGAACGCTATAAGTAGTGAAAGATGATATAAATATCTCATTACGTTACAGTAACGTCAGAAAACTGTTGTGAGGGGTTTATGTACAAATATTCGTTGTTAGAGGCCTACACTCAAATTTCGACTAAGAAGACTGCCACGCGCCTGTTCAGGACCTCGTGATACACCGCCGGAGGAATGCGACAGGAGGAGAGACGTCCTATCAAGATACGGCGGTGGCATGCACCTCAGGTTTCCGATTTCTTTGTTTCGTGTCCCTGTTTCTCTTCCCCTGTGGCCGGCTGCGGGGGAGAATGCGACACGTGTCGGGATTTCCTGGACGTCAGACTCTCCCGTCCTCTTGGTACAACGCGGCGTTTGTGGAGAACGCCCAGCGCCTAGTCGCATCCCGGGTGACGTCACCTGGGCAGTTGGCGGCGGCGGCGGCGGCGGCGGCGGTGGCGGTGGCGCGTAGCTAACCCGCACTTTGCCGGCGTCGATGCCCGCCGCTGCGCCTCAGGCCATCTGCGCGCCCCTCGCTTCGCCGGCGCTGCCCGGACGGCCGGTCTACCTTTTATTTGCTCCTCCGAGCACCGCCACAGCCCAGTGAATAATGAAGTCTATTTTCGTCCCTCCAACGGCTGACGCAACGTTTTAGGGCCGTACTGCCTTTGTTGTTTGCGTACACTTGTTCTTGGCCGCACAGCTGGTTTATGCCCCTCTGTTACGAACTTGCGATTTATCGGTTGACGCTCACCCTTTTAAAGCCCGCTGTCTCTTCGTAATGGTAGGCGATTACGAAGTGCACCCTGCTTATTGGTGTCTCCACGTAGGCCGTCGTGATTCGGCTATTCTGTTCCTGCTGCGGTATTAGTCCTCTTGAGTAGCCGTAACTAAATTTGGCTTAGTGGTCCGTTTATATTGGAGTTGAGACGATACAAGCGGTATGTCCAAAAGTATAAACAGCACTCTTATCATCATCATTAGTGTTTTGCTCAAAGGCAGATTTACCTGCTCTACTGTCTTCTGCCACTCTCTTCAGTTCCATGTAATTTCCGCTTCTGCTTATGTGGTCTATCATCTTCTATCTTCTCCTTCCTCTCAATCTCCTTCCACAAACTAGTCCTTCCAAAGAGTCTGTTAGCAAGCACTCCCCTCTCAACGAATGTCCCGTCCAGTTCTGCTTCCTTTCTCTTATAACTTGCTAGCCATTTTTCATTATCTCGTCTCAGAGTCCATGTTTCTGCCCCATAGAATGCCACACTCCACACAAAACACTTTCCAAGCCCCTTCCCCAGACCTTTACCTTATTTACGACATAATAATCTTCTCTTTCTATTGAATGCGTGCTTCTCTATAGCAATGAGAGTTTTCACCTCATGAGATATCAAGTCTGCTGTGGTATTATTCCCAAGATTTTTAAATGCTCCTTTTGGCTAGTAATAATTTGTCCTATTTTAATTTTTGCCAATCTCCTTCCTGTGCGGAGCGCCATACTCTTTGCGCTCTGTTGATTCTCATCCCATATTCCACACAAGCTTCCTTCAGATCTTTTAGCATTTTATTTACAGTTCGTTCACTTGCCGTCACCAATACCATATCTTCAGCAACTCTTATACGTTCTATTCTCTTCCCACCAATACATACTACTCTTTAGGCTGGCCAGGGTGGCCGAGCGGTTCTAGGCGCTACAGTCTGGAACCGCGCGACCGCCACGGTCGCAGGCTCGAATCCTGCCTCGGGCATGGATGTGTGTGATGTCCTTAGGTTAGTTACGTTTAAGTAGTTCTAAGTTCTAGTGGACTGATGACCTCAGAAGTTAAGTCCCATAGTGCTCAGAGCCATTTGAACCGTAACTCATCTTTTTCCATCTAGGCTTTTCACAATAATCTTTTCCAGGTAAAGTTGGCAACAACATTGTCTGCTGCCCCTTCCTATGCTGCTTCCACCCGACATTTCGTTTCCAGTCCTTATTCTTATTTTCTGTAGCAAGTGTAAATTCTTTACCAGCCGTCTCTCCTAGCAATCTACTCCTTTCCTCTACAAACATCCATCAGATTTTCCATTGAACTTTCTCGAAACCTTTTTCCAAATCAATAAAAACAACAAATATATCTGCCTATCATTCTTAACACATCGATAACATCTCTTAATTATTTTCCTCATCTAAATCCGAAATGTTCCTCTCCAATTCAACTTGCGCAATATAACATTACCATTCTCATTGCCGGCCGGAGTGGCCGTGCGGTTCTAGGCGCTACAGTCTGGAGCCGCGTGACCGCTACGGTCGCAGGTTCGAATCCTGCCTCGGGCATGGATGTGTGTGATGTCCTTAGGTTAGTTACGTTTAAGTAGTTCTAAGTTCTAGTGGACTGATGACCACAGCAGTTAAGTCCCATAGTGCTCAGAGCCATTTGAACCATTCTCATTAATATTTTAGCTGCATGAGAAGCAGACTTCACATTTTTTGGTATTTCTGTTTTTCTCAACTAGAGTCATTAGCATTGCAAGAAAATAATCATGCCTTTCCTATTTGTCGTAAATCTGCCGGCAAGTTATCAGTTCCACACGCCTTCCGATTCTTCGTCTCCTACAGCGCCTTTTCTACCTCTGCTTCCAAGACGCTGTAGTATTTTTCCAACTTCCGGCGCTTACGCCTCCTCTCCAACCTTGATTTCACGTTGTATTTGATCCATCTTTTGCTAAGGGGTTATATATTCTTGCCATCTGCTCAAAACCTGTGGTTCTTCGGCTAATGTGCCGTCTCTGTTTACATAGTAGTTTATATTGGAACATCGCTCTGAGCCACGCTTCGACTAAAGCAACGCCTGGCTTATATGATTCGTTCATGGTGGAACTTTCGTAACAGCGTGGAGCAGGATTTTCAGCGGACTATTTGCTTTGGCTTTGCATCGGAAGCCGATTTATGATGCAAGATTTTCCATTTATTTCTTACTGCAGTTGTTAAACATTTAAGACATGTTCGATTAACAATACTTTAGCCATGAAAACGACAGTGCGTAACTATAAATACACAATAAAGCAAAAAATAATTTTTTAAAACTGAATTCAGGTTGTTTTTACGCATCAATCTACTGGCTAGTATTTTATCAGACTCGAGTTTCCTTTGCGTGTGGGAGTTGCAACTATTGTGAAAATCGCAAGAGAAGTAACTGAAGACTTATGTGAAGATGGTCGAAAGTTAAATAACGTATTGTTCTATTGTGTTACCAGGGTTAGCCGAAGCTAGAAAAAAGTTCATAAATATCAAGGTAACTTAAGGAAGGCATCAGTTAGATGCTGACAACATCAGGTTATCACTATCACTAAGAACTTCTGAATTTGCTTTTGGTATAGTGTATTCTAATTGAGATTATTAGCCCCATTCTGTAGATGTAGCCTATGATAGTGTTAAATGCCTTTGCTCACTGCATGAGTTAATAAATTGCAGGGAAGGTATTGAACACTATGCAACAGTGATATAACAACTTCACAAACAGTAAAGGTGACACCTAAACAAGCTTTCGATGGAAGACCAAATTAATGGCAGCAGACATTCTTCATCTCTTCAAAATATATTTGTTGGAGCCCAGTGTCACCTAAACAGAAAAAAGCTTCAAAACGGTGTCTTGCATAGGTCGGAATTCCTCTCCGAATTTTCTAGCAAGCACGAAAATAAGAACTGCAACATTTACGAGTTGATCACACTTATTACTGTGAAAGTAAACACATTTACATCTGTGTTGTTTTCTATTTAACTGTCACTTCATTCCAAACTTTGTCCCGAGTGGACCTGACAAGTATTTTCCCTACAAAATATGCCACATTATCCTCGATACTAGCAAAGAAATCTCGAACAGGGATTATAGACGCTCTTATTGCTGCTCAGCTTCTAAGCGTGGCACTGAGTGACACTCCATGACATTGCTATGGGAATGCCGCTGATCGCTACGCTAGTATCGTCACTCTTGTCCTTTATCGCAGCATCAACATAAACGTACCCCGTGTAACTAAACGACTATAAGGGCGCAGATAATCCCTGTTTCAGGTGCTTCCTTAGGATCGAGTATGGACGTTGAAAGTTAGATTAGTGGAATTGTTCTAGCAAAAATTAGATTAATGAAATACTTGCCAAGCCAACGTTTTTGAAATGTGAAGAAGTTTGTCATAGAAATAATTGCACTAAGTGTTCAAGTAAATTGAGAAGATCAGTGGGCATAGCATTTGTTTGTGTTACACTTTTGAACAAGGTGATTATACAGGGTGTTACAAAAAGGTACAGCCAAACTTTCAGGAAACATTCCTCACAGACAAAGAAAGAAAATATGTCTTGTGGACATGTGTCCGGAAACGCTTACTTTCCATGTTAGAGCTCATTTATTACTGCCAGCCGGAGTAACCGTGCGGTTCTAGGCGCTGCAGTCTGGAGCCGAGCGACCGCTACGGTCGCAGGTTCGAATCCTGCCTCGGGCATGGATGTGTGTGATGTCCTTAGGTTAGTTAGATTTAGTTAGTTCTAAGTTCTAGGCGACTGATGACCTCAGAAGTTAAGTTGCATAGTGCTCAGAGCCATTTGAACCATTTGCACCATGTATTACTTCTCTTCAAATCACAATAATCGTGGAATGGAAACACACAGCAACAGAACGTACCAGCGTGACTTCAAACACTTTGTTACAGGAAATGTTCAAAATGTCCTCCGTTAGCGAGGATACATGCATCCACCCTCCGTCGCATGGAATCCCTGATGCGCTGATGCATCCCTGGAGAATGGCGTATTGTATCACAGCCGTCCAGAATACAAACTCGAAGAGTCTCTACATTTGGTACCGGGGTTGCGTAGACAAGAGCTTTCAAATGCCCCCATAAATGAAAGTCAAGAGGGTTGAGGTCAGGAGAGCGTGGTGGCCATGGAATTGGTCCGCCCCTACCAATCCATCGGTTACCGAATCTGTTGTTGAGAAGCGTACGAACACTTCGACTGAAATGTGCAGGAGCTCCATCGTGCATGAACCGCATGTTGTGTCGTACTTGTAAAGGCACATGTTCTAGCAGCACAGGTAGAGTATCCCGTATGAAATCATGATAACGTGCTCCATTGAGCGTAGGTGGAAGAACATGGGGCCCAATCAAGACATCACCAACAATGCCTGCCCAAACGTTCACAGAAAATCTGTGTTGATGACGTGATTGCACAATTGCGTGCGGATTCTCGTCAGCCCACACATGTTGATTGTGAAAATTTACAATTTGATCACGTTGGAATGAAGCCTCATCCGTAAAGAGAACATTTGCACTGAAATGAGAATTGACACATTGTTGGATGAACCATTCGCAGAAGTGTACCCGTGGAGGCCCATCAGCTGCTGATAGTGCCTGCACACGCTGTACATGGTACGGAAGCAACTGGTTCTCCCGTAGCACTCTCGATACAGTGACGTGGTCAGCGTTACCTTGTACAGCAGCAACTTCTCTGACGCTGACATTAGGGTTATCGTCAACTGCACGAAGAATTGCCTCGTCCATTGCAGGTGTCCTCGTCGTTCTAGGTCTTCCCCAGTCGCGAGTCATAGACTGGAATATTCCGTGCTCCCTAAGACGCCGATCAATTGCTTCGAACGTCTTCCTGTCGGGACATCTTCGTTCTGGAAATCTGTCTCGATACAAATGTACCGCGCCACGGCTATTGCCCCGTGCTAATCCATAAATCAAATGGGCATCTGCCAACTCCGCATTTGTAAACATTGCACTGACTGCAAAACCACGTTCGTGATGAACACTAACCTGTAGATGCTACGTACTGATGTGCTTGATGCTAGTACTGTAGAACAATGAGTCGCATGTCAACACAAGCACCGAAGTCAACATTACCTTCCTTCAATTGGGCCAACTGGCGGTGAATCGAGGAAGTACAGTACATACTGACGAAACTAAAATGAACTCTAACATGGAAATTAAGCATTTCCGGACACATGTCCACATAACATCTTTTCTTTATTTGTGTGTGAGGAATGTTTCCAGGAAGTTTGGCCGTACCTTTTTGTAACATCCTGTATACACTCTTAAGAACAAAAACAAAAACTACCCACGACGTGGAAATTATACGAATTGGACGGAAATCGGCAGATGTGATGTATCTATACAGACAAACAAATTATTACAATTTCAGAAAAATTGAATGATTTATTCAAGAAAAAGAGCTTGATAAATTCAGCAAGTCAATAACGCGTTGGTACGCTTTTGGTCCCTATGCAAGCACTTATTCGGCTTTGCACTGATTGGTAGAATTGTTGGATGTTCTCATGTGGGACATCAGGCCGAATTCTGTCCAGTCGGCGCATAAGACCGCCAGAATCCCGATCTCATTGGAGGACCCCTCCCATATGCTCCAAACGTTCTCAGTTGGGGAGAGATCCGGTGACCATTCTGGCCAAGGTAGGGTTTGGCAAGCACGAAGACGAGCAGTAGAAACTCTCGCCGTGTACGGGCGGGCATTACCTTACTTAAATGTGAGCCCAGGATGGCTAGCCATGAAGGGGGGTCGTTTCGAAGCAGGACTCATCAGTCGTGACAATTCTACTATAGTCAATGAGATTCCAGGCCATAAACATGTCTAGAGACTCTCCGGACACCGGTAAGATTAACAACCTGACAGTCGCTCGCCGTTGGCCCTACAACCAGCAGTGATGGTCTGGGACGCCACATCTTTACACAGCAGCCCCCGTTTGGTTGCCATCGGCGACCACCCTTACGGCACAGCGGTACGTCGGCGATATTCTGCGCCGCGTTTTGTTGCCCGTAATGGCAAGCCATCATAGGGTTACATTTCAGCAAGATAATGCACGCCAGCACCGCGGGATTTTCTACTTCTTGCCTTCGTGTCTACCAAAGCCTACGTTAGCCAGCAAGGTCGCCGGGTCTCTTCTCAGTTGAGAATGTTTGGAGCATTATGGACACCGTCCTCCAACCAGCTCAGAATCGACGATCTACCGCGCCGACTGGACAGAATTTGACAGGCTATCCCTCAGGAGGACATCCAACAAATTTATCAATCAGTGCCAAGCCGAATAACCGCTTGCATACGGGTCAGAGGTCGACCAATGCGTTATTGACTTGCTGTCTTTGTGAGGCTCTTTCTTTTGTTGAATAAATCATCCAATTTTGCTGAAATTATAATCATTTGTTTGCCTGTACATGTGCATCACACCTATCGATTTCCGTCCCATTCGGATAATTTCTTCGTGGGCCCCCCCCCCCTCCCCCCCCTCTCTCTCTCTCTCTCTCTCTCTCTCTCTCTCTCTCTGTGTGTGTGTGTGTGTGTGTGTGTGTGTGTGTGTGTGTGTGTGTGTGTGTGTGTGTGTGTGTTTGTGTGTGTGTGTGTGTGTGTGTGTGTGTGTGTGTAGGTTTACCATGTATATACCTATGCATATATTTACATGATTATCAGTAATCGATCCTCTTATAAGATGGGCCTACTGTGACAATTCTCGCTTTGCTTCTGGAGTTATCTAAAATTTTCGACAAGATATAATCGCAGGTTTCTGTTTTCATTCGCATTTATTCAGAAAATTTTGTATGATGCTGCTGTAAATAGTGAAGTATCTTTCAGTATCGATACGATGGGCGGCACATTCGACCTCCAAGTGCACACTTTCACGTGAACAATAAATAACAGCACTTAGAGATAGAATAATTCTTATTTGGAATCACTCATTGTTATTGTCTGCATTAACTACTCTGCTCAGAACTCAGCTCCACGCTGCTATCAGAGATCAAACGTGAACGCCTCGTAAAAGCAATGAGCCGGTGTTTGCTTTAGTCGCTGCTCTCTTTAACGTCTTGTCATATATCAAAGCTGCAACATGAACATGCCTTAAGAAATGAGGCTTCGTCGTCCGACACACCGGTTAGCACTTCTCTGGTGAGAGTACTCTCCAGCACGCAGATTTTTGTGGAGAGTGCACATCAGCACACCACATTTTTTATCGAACGTACATTTTTTAGTCATCAAGTAGAAGTACAAGGGACTAACCATCTACTTTGGATGCCTATAAGCATATTCTAAATGTTCGATTCCACGACTGATGTAAGCCAGGACAGAAAGAATTCAGCATCGGTCGTAATGTCATCTGTCTTTTTAATTGCATTACAAACCTACATTTCAACTCAGATTACAGCTATCATCAGTGCTATAACAACACATATTCCAATCTAACTCGGACATGTACAGACATTAAGTCCAATGCTTTCAGTCTAATGCTTGGACATGCCCGAGTTAGATTGGAATATGTATCGGTATAACTACGTTCAGTCTATATGACTACTTACAACGCACTGATGATAGCTGCACTGTTAGTTGAAATCTAGGTTTTCAATGCAATAAGAAAGACATCTTGATCGTACTTTAAGACACCATTACCTTTTTTTTGCATCGTTTTAAATAATTGTGAAAATTACACAGGCAATATGTTTGGTCTTCTCGACTTTCGAAATAGTAATGTCCGAAAGAACAGACATCATTTTGGTCCTGCAGCCACTGTTAAATATGGCAATGGCAGCCAATGATCTCACCAGTGTAGATGTACACCAAGCTCGAATTCTTACGGGAATCGGCGAGATTCTGCGAGTGATTAGGCTAATGATTATGGGCATCATGTTGGTAGTGTGTGTTTTATACGTTGAGAATTTGAGTGTGACGGGAATCGTGGTAGGGTAGTCCCTGTGGATGTGGTGATCACTGTGTGCGAATGGCGCAGTGGTCAGCGCATGTTGCTAGTAAGCAGGAGGCCTGGGTTCGAATTCCGGGTCAGCATAAAGTTTCAGCTTGCCCCGTTGATGTAAATCAATGCTCACAGGAGAAAGTACACGACCTGCAACTCCAACTTGCTCTCACAAGGGGAGGCCGCCAATTGTGAAATTCAGATTCGATTCATACTGCGCATAATAAAACCACATGGCCAGAGGTGTAATGTGGCAAAGCACTAAGATGCACTTCTCAGCCGTTGTCGAGAAAATCGACAGTTAAAAAGAAACGTTGCGGTGAAATACTCTCTACGATGTATAATATCCTACAGCGTCGTGGCGCAGCGGTAAGCGCTCGGGTTCGTAATCCGAAGGTCGCCGGATTGAATCTCGCGCCATGCAACCTCTTTTTTTTAGTATATATATATATATATATATATATATATATATATATATATTTGAATTACAAAAAACAAATACTAAAAAAAGAGGTTATATATATATATATCGTGGGGTCTCTACTCTAATTCGAACGTTTGACTTACACTATACGTATTCGTTTCGGAATATCGTTTCTACGTCTTCCGTTAACTACTCGTGTAAACATTATGAAGACAATTAATAACATTTGTGAAATACAACTTTGTTTGCGGAAAACATAATCATGTTCGAAGTCGCCAGTTTTTCCACGACAAACGACTTTCAACAATTTATTATATGCATAATTGTTGCAACTGATTGCCGGGAATTTTATATATATATATATATATATATATATATATATATATATTTGAATTACAAAAGACAAATACTAAAATAAAAAGTTGCATGGCGCGAGATTCGATCCTGCGACCTTCGGATTACGAACCCAAGCGCTTACCGCTGCGCCACGACGCTGTAGGAAATTACAACTCGTAGAGAGTATTTCCCTGCAACGGTTTCTTTTAACTCGATTTTCTCGACAACGGCTGAGAAGTGCATCTTGGTGCTTTGCCACATTACACCTCTGGCCATGAGCTTTTATTATGCGCAGTATGAATCGAATCTGAATTTCACAATTGGCGGCCTCCCCTTGTCAGATTAACAGGATACGCCGAGCAGATCTGTTCTACATCATTCTTCTAACATTGTTCCTCTTTGGTATTACCGACACCAGTTGTTACTCACAGCGTAACCAAGGGTTACTGCATTTTTACATTTAGTGAAGTGCAAAAATTTACTTTCCTGTATGTTGAGAAATAAGTACAAGTCTTTGCATCAGGCTGATATTGTGTCGAGATCTAACAGGATATATTCAAAGATTCTGCTACAGATGGTGGTGAGTGATGTGGGATGGTAATTCTGAAGAGTAGTTCTGCTTGTAGTTGTGCGTACAGGGGCGATAAGTGTTTAATGACTTGGAACATTTCTCTGCTCAAGATGCCCGCGGTAAATTATGTTAAAGAGTGGAGGTAACTCGCTCCTCGGTTTCAGATTGTGTAGAAACTGGCAGTCCTCCAGTACCCCGTCGGATTTAGTTGAGTGGTAACCGTTTTCGACTGGTTTTTCAACATCATTAGTAGCAATTTCCAGGCCACAGAGGTACCAGCATTTGAGAGGAAGAAAATGAACATAATGGCTTGATGCGTCGTGGACGTCAAGGCCACCAGATATGCATCAGTAGTTTGGATAGAACGAGTATGGAGAAAGAAATCTGAAAAGGTGCAGTATTTAATACAGTTTATTCGGATATACGGCATGAGTGTAATTGTTCTTCATCGAATGGCAGTAGCTGTGGTCGTCCTCTCAAATTTTTGGTGCTCTTGTAAAAAGTGTAGTTGTTTATGGCGATGTTAATGAATCATGTTGAATATCTTAATGATTTCAGTTATTTTAAATTTTTAATCTTGTCATGTCATCAAATAATTAAATAGTAAAATTTTATGCAATTAAATAATAATAAACCTTAACTGCTTTGTTACAGGCTTTGATTTAGAAAAGTGCTGTAAAATACTGCTTTTACTGGTAATTACCTCCGATAGGAAACCACCACAGCCTCTGTATATCCTCAATACAGCCCTGAGTATAATCCTACCTAAAATTACTAGGAAAGTGCCGCGCATCAAGCGGCTAGCTGCTGACTCTGAGCTACTGGCTGTTCCGAGCTCATGGCTCGATATTAATCGTAAAGAGGTTACTCTTTTTACTAGTTTAATACGGGTTTCTGATTGTGTTGATAATTCAACAATAGTAAATGTTGTTGGTTTGGTGGTGGTCTTCAGTCCGAAGACTGGTTTGATGCAGCTCTCCATGCTACTCTATACTGCGCAAGCCTCTTCATCTCCGAGTGAATACTGCAACCTACATCCTTCTGAATCTCCTTAGTGTATTCATCTCTTGGTCTCCCTCTACGATTTTTACCCTCCATGCTTCCCTCCAGTACTAAGTTGGTGATCCCTTGATGCCACAAAACATGTCCTACCAACCGATCCCTACTTCTAGTCAAGTTGTGCCACAAATTCCTCTTCTCCCCAATTCTATTCAGTACCTCCTCATTAGTTACGTGATCTACCTACTTAATCTTCAGCATTCTTCTGTAGCACCACGTTTCGAAAGCTTCTATTCTCTTCTTGTCCAAACTATTTATCGTCCATGTTTCACTTCCATACAAGGCTACACTTCATACAAATACTTTCAGAAAAGACTTCCTGGCAATCTATACTTGATGTTAACAAATTTCTCCTCAGAAACGCTTTCATTGACATTGACAGTCTACATTTTATAGCCTCTCTACTTCAACCATCATCAGTTATTTTGCTTCCCAAATAGCAAAACTCCTTTACTGCTTTAAGTGTCTCACTTCCTAATCTAATTCCCTCAGCATCACCCGATTTAATTCGCCTACATTCCATCATCCTTGTTTTGCTTTTGTTGGTGTTCATCTTATATCCTCCTTTCAAGACACTGCCCATTCCGTTCAATTGCTCTTCCAAGTCCTTTGCAGAATTACAATATTGTCGACAAGCCTCAAAGTTTTTATATCTTCTCCCTGGAATTTAATTCCTACTCCAATTTTTTTGTTTCCTTTACTGCTTCCTCAATATACAGATTGAATAACATTGGGGATAGGCTACAATCCTGTTTCTCTCCCTTCTCAAACAGTGCTTCCCTTTCACGCCTCTCGACTCTTATAGCTGCCATCTGGCTTCTGTACAAACTGTAAACAGCCGCCGGCCGGGGTGGCTGAGCGGTTCCAGGCGCTACAGTCTGGAACCGCGCGACCGCTACGGTCGTCGGTTCGAATCCTGACTCGGGCATGGATGTGTGTGATGTTCTTAGGTTAGTTAGGTTTAAGTAGTTCTAAGCTCTAGGGGACTAATGACCTCAGAATTTAAGTCCCATAGTGCTCAGAGCCATTTGAACCATTTTTGTAAATAGCCTGTCGCTCCCTGTATTTCACCCCTGCCACCTTCAGAATTTGAAAGAGAGTATTCCAGTCAACACTGTCAAAAGCTGTCTCTAAATCTACAAATGCTGTAAACGTAGGTTTGCCTTTCCTTAACCTATATTCTATGAGAAGTCGTAGGGTCAGTATATGTTCCTACATTTCTCCGGAATTCAAAGTGATCTTCCGCGAGGTCGGCTTCTACCAGTTCCATTCTTCTGTAAGGGATTTGTGTTAATATCATTAAACTGATAGTTAGATAATTTTCACCGGCACCTCCACCTGCTTTCTTTGGAAGTGGAATTACTATATTCTTCTTGAAGTCCGAGGGTATTTCACCTGTTTCACACATCTTGCTCATCAGATGAAAGAGTTTTGTCATGGCAGACCGTTCCAAGGCTATTAGTTGCTCTAACGGAATGTTGTTTACTCTCTAGGCCTTGTTTTGAATTAAGTCTTTCAGTGCTTTGTCAAATTCTTCACACAGTAGTATATCTCCCTTCTTATTTTCATCTACGCCCTCTTCCCTTTCCGTAATATTGCCCTGAAATACATCTGTTTTGTATCGACACTCTATACATTCCATCCACCTTTCTGTTTTCCCTTCTTTGCTTAAGACTGGTTTCCATCTGAGCTTTTCATATTCATTCAGATAGTTTTTTTTCTCCAAAGGTCTTTTTAATATTCCTATATGCGGCATCTATCTTTGCTTCCAAAGCCTTGTATTTATACTCTAGCCATTCCTGATAAGTGTTTTGCACTTTCTGACAATCCCATATTTTAGGCGTTTGTATTTCCTTTCGCTCACTTCATGTACTGCATACAGTAATAAGTACACTGCTACATGTTGGTAGCGAACGACTATTGTTAGAAATTTGTGCCCAGGTTGTCGAAGGTTAACCTATTTTTATCGCAAACACATTGAGAAAAAACATGGTTTGGATCAACTTCCTTTCCACATACACATGTGGGTGTAACACTATGTCTATCTTGTGAAGGGGTTTCTGTGGCTAAACTTCAGTCTTGAAACACCTATGGCTTGTTGATCTTTTTGTTTTCTCAAAGAATGGCACTGCTGAAACAACTGAATCAGTTAAAACATAATTGCTAACTTTGATTATAAATTTAGTATACCCATAGGAATGCGTTTGGGCGCCACGCCCTCAGCATTATTTCGTTACTGGACAGACTGCTGGCTCACTACATGCTCGACTGTAAACAACTGTGAAGAATGAGGGTACCGAAGTCTTCCCAGAAAGGAGAAACGAATGACTTTGGACAGACGCGCTGCTCTGCGGAATAAATATAATACTGTAGTTTTATTCAACGTCTGGGGGCGTACGAGCCTAGAGCTGACAAGGAAAAGAGCGTCAGTCGCCACTGACTGTGGTTGCTGCGTCCTCCTCGTTCAGTATGAGTGTCGTAACTTGCTCGAGAGGTTACTTTGCACTGGAGCATTTCATATCGCTGGCTTTCTGCGAGTACAGAGAAAAAATAACGGTACCTCGGCGGCTGTATGGTCATCTTTTTACGCAGGCGTTCAGTTCCTGTCCTCGGTCCACCTGTGATACCGTTCGATGACGTACACTCACGCAACCTGCTGGTCAACGTTTGCAGGAAGCGCTCCGGCAGTTACCGGGGCGCTAAATCGTGGTCGGCGATTTCCATAACAGGATTCCAACTCATCGCCCGTTTTACTCTCGGTCACGACGAGGGCGAGGTGTATAATGCGCGTAACTAATTCGCCAGCTTGGTACTTTTTCTCCCGCCGAAAACAACGAAATCTCTTCCCCTGATCCAGCGTGGCATGCAACTTGCACTTGAAATTTTTTTTTCTTTTTTATTTTCTTTGCCTTTACACAGTGCTCCTTCCTCATTGAATACAGCTACGCTTGAAGATCCTATTATTTCCTTCAGATTTTTGCTCACTAATTTTGTACAGCGCTGTTTTGAGATATATTAGGGAATATTTGTCCTTTCTGCACCTCCATTATGACAAATTTCGAGTGAATGAATTCTGAAAGGTATAACTGATATCTTAGTAAGATTTTTAAATGTTGCTCGTACAATCTTTCTTATTGCCACATTTATATCAAAGATTTCTTCTTCGCCTGCTCCTTTTGCATACGAACGACGGATCTGGACATTTATCCCGTATCTGCTAACGCCCAATACTGTTAAGCAGAAACTGTAAGCATTTACTTAGTATCCTTATCGTGATTGTTATCCAGAAGGACCGGCTACGAAAACTGCAGACTCATTGTATTTCCATCGACATGCTTCACTTAGCTTTTATGTAAATTCTCATCATTATCCTCCACACAAACGTGTCACTGTTCCTGATGCAGTGACGACTCTCTTATTGTTCTTCATTTTCAACTCTTGTTTGGGGCGCATGAACTCAGTTAGATCACTGCCAATGACACCAGTACTCTGATATGTCGTTCGTACACTTCTTGTCTAATCTCAAATCAATTGTACAAGTTTTTTTTTACGTTTTGTAACTTTCCAATGTTTGGACATAACAGCTTACGTTGTTATCTAATTTTTAACTGTAATGCTCCGAAATCATTTGCAAAATGAAGACAATTGGAAGACGCACGTCGGTTTTTGTTCACCTTTTACAGTTTCTTGTTTCAATTCTGCCCAAGGCAGTCTTCGTTCTCATGCATCTCAAGACGTTTGTTTTCGAAGTTGGTAATTGCGTAACCCGACCAAACAAAAATGATGTGGGCGGTGAGGACATCACACTTCGATCCTGTTACGTGAATTAACAGACGGGGCAATTCGTGTACTTGGAATTATGAATTCTGAACACTACGTGTAAGTTTTTACTTTCGTATTATTTTTTTCTTTGTGAATGAATAACAGAGTAAAGGGATGCTGTAGATATACAGCACCTCAGATAGTTCCAAAATGCAGCACAGTCGTTCCGGCACCACACGATACTTGTTGGTACTGTGTCTCGAAATTATTTCCTTTCTGGAGCTGATTTGTGCAAGACCCATTAGCTGCCATTATCTGTTCGGTCAGAGAACTTCTTCCCCCTCTTCCCCAGTCCCCCTCCCCCCATCATTACCATTTCGGACATCGTTGGCAGTATTCATTGACAGTTCTCTGAACGTGATCGCCTAGTTAGTTCTCTGTTAGTCCTTTGATACATGAAATTCTAATTACAGAAGAAAATGATATTTAACGTCCGCCTTTTGCTTACACACATCCTCCTCCTCTTATTATAATTACGGCCACTTTGACTATATCATAATAAGATGGTGAACAGAAATTGTATTCTTTGCTAAGAAGAATATCTGTAATAAACTACTCATAAAATACACACGCACACACACACACACACACACACACACACACACACACACACACACGGAGGGTGGGGGGGGGGGGGGGAGAGAGAGAGAGAAGAGAGAGAGAGAGAGAGAGAGAGAGAGAGAGAGAGAGAGAGAGATGGGGGGGGGGGGGGAGGGGGCTACTTACAAGGGCAGATCAAAATGTAAGTTACACATTATTAGGACATGCCAGGTAACGTACTGAATGCTGCTCTACTCTTCAAAGTGACACAGACACATGACACTATTTTTAAACGCAGTTACCAAGTCTGTGTGGATGTCCTCATCGTTGGTAAATTTGTGTTTGCCGCTAATCATTCACTCGATTGCCTGGAAATTGTCGTCTGTGGTTGATGTCGATGACCTTCCATCCATATCAGCGTCACCCACGTCTGTGCGGCTTTGTCAAATTAACGGACTACTTCACTACGACTGGTCGTGTCATTGCATTTGGTCTGTATGCCACCAGAATTTCACGGTGAATCAGTGTGTAGTTCTTCCACGAGAATCGTACTGTTCCACACACTTCCGCTATGGAGTAAGTTTCCAAATTGCAGCGCAATTTCATTTGCACACTGTAATGATACACCTGTTATCCGTAGCGCTGCAGAACTGTCATAGGAGAAACCAAAGCGCCAGTCAGACTGCGCAGTAGTCCTACAAGGGGACCTCACCGATTTGATTCATACTGAGAGCATTTGTAGGGCACGACTAGGCCTTAAATATGTAAACAAGAAGCCGCAGCGAGTTTGTTTGCGTAGTCGTCCTCCGCGGCAAGCACAGAAATATTTGTTTTGTAAATAAAAACCGCTTATTTAATTCTCCCAGACGTGTTTCGCCCTTTTCACTTTCTCATTTTTTTTCGCCAAAAACGGGAAGAACTATCCCATTGATTATGCCTTAAAGTGAAAAAGGCGAAACGCGTCTGAGAGAAATAAAAATGCAGCGCAGCAAGAACAGGCGGTTTTTATTTACAAAACAAAGAAGAAGACGCAACTCTCAACCGTTCCCGAGAAAATAGAGTTTGAAAATCTTACGCTTGCAATACTTGCAATACGTTCTTTATATAGTCGCAAATGTTAAAGCAGTCCGGAGCCGAGCGAGTATAAACATCTAGATTCAAGAGCGCGATGTCTGTGGATCGAGTGTCCCTGATGGAATTAATTTTTTCATTCCTACCTAATTCTTACAACAAATCCATTATGTATATGGAATTTCAGTATTTGGTTATTCGTTTATTACTTTTATAAAATTTATCCTGGAAGAAAGAGAAAAAAAGTTTTCCTAACGAGATTGGAAATAAAAAACGATACACAAGAACTTTCAATCAAATCAGTACAGTTATATTGTTTATATTACTGAGACAAGTGTAATGTGTAATCTATGGAGCACTGCACGAAATCAGGATGATGCTGATCATAGAAACATGGAAATCAGTCATTATTGCGATACACAGCTCTTGTGACGAACGCAGAGTTTTTGCTTGTGCATGGTTTTTTTTTCCTCAATATCTCTGTTGCGAAACAAAGCCGACCGCTGTGACCGAGCGGTTCTAGGCGCTACAGTCTGGTATCGCGCGACCGCTACGGTCGCAGGTTCGAATCCTCCCTCGGGCATGGATGTGTGTGATGTCCTTAGGTTTTTTTTCCCAAAACAAACTTGCTTTACTGTCATAAACAGTCCTCGGTCGTCATACAATATGGCAACGTAGCACTCATGTCTGTTGTTAGAATTCTGAGAGATTCCTCGCGCCTATGAAGCTTACTAACTCGGCTACAGACTCGTCGCATACAACCGACCATACAAAGCACAGTATATAAGAACGCGTAAAATTTTCAGACTCGATTTTCCTGAAAATGGTTGAGTGTTGCGTCGTCTTGTGTACATATGCTACAGTCCTAGTCGTGCCGTCCACACCATGTCAGTACGAATCAGGTCGGTGAGGGGAAGTTAGTACGGACCCCTTGCTAGCGTGGAACGCCGTGGGTAAATTTTCACTCTGCGGGAATATGCGCTGATATAGAACTTCCTGGCGGATGTAGAGCTGTGAGGACGGGTCGTGAGACGTGCTTGGATAGCTCAGTCGATAGACCACTTACACACGAAAAGGAAAAGTCTCGAGTTCGTGTGTCGGTCTGCCACACATTTTTAATCCGATAGCAGGAAGCTTCATGGATAACTTACTTTTTGAAGACTCTCTGTAGCTTGTTGTAAACTTCAGGCCGGCCGGTGTGGCCGTGCGGTTCTAAGCGCTTCAGTTTGGAACCGCGTGACCGCTACGGTCAGAGGTTCGAATCCTGCCTCGGGCATGGATGTGTGTGATGTCCTTAGGTTAGTTAGGTTTAAGTAGTTCTAAGTTCTAGGGGACTGATGACCTCAGCAGTTAAGTCCCATAGTGCTCAGAGCCATTTGAACCATTTTTGTAAACTTCAGTGAAATACTGTGAGAAAAGATCAAGTATATTTAAGCTTCACTGCGTCATAGCTGAGGAAACTCGTTTTTCTCGCCTCTCGGTGTTGTTGTTTCTTGTACTGCTACATCGCTATGTTGTTGTTGTGATCCTCAGTCCTGAGACATCGCTATAAGAATTCAATAAAGAGTAACCTCCCGGTAAAGTACCATATCTAATTGCGATTCGTTTCGATTAACTTCAAGAGAGTTTGTTTGGCTCGCCAACACTGCGGGCTCAGTGAACTAGAAATTATAACTCTCTCGATAGTTGCCGGCATCTAGAAATGGAAATAAGTACATATTTCTGCCACGAGTCATGCAGCAGCCTGTCACTTTTTTAACTTCATTTATGCTACGACTCGTTGCGGGCTTTGACCAATCTTCGATTTGTTTAATTCAGTTATTTATCATCAGTTTGCAACTGCATTTTGAAAGCCGCAGTCGTACTGTGCTAAATAACAATTGCTTTAGCCACCAAGTTTTCCTTGCTGATGTTAAAATCTAATTTCGGTTAAATTACGGTTTTATTCAGCTGCCAGTAGCTTCTTGTGAAATGTTACTCACCTACTACATACGCATTCGCACCTGTTGATATACATACTGTTAACACTTTTATAGCCGGCCGGTGTGGCCATGCGGTTCTAAGCGCGTCAGTTTGGAACCGCGTGAGCGCTACGGTCGCAGGTTCGAATCCTGCCTCGGGCATGGATGTGTCTGATGTCCTTAGGTTAGTTAGGTTTAAGTAGTTCTAAGTTCCAGGGGACTGATGACCTCAGTAGTTAAGTCCCATAGTGCTCAGAGCCATTTGAACCATTTGAACACTTTTATACATTTTCAGCGAGCGACCGCCACAACTCTTTGTACAGAGCTGCTTAGTAGTAGGTATCAAAAAGAAAGGGACAAAAACAGTACTAGGCTGCCGGAATGAGATTTCTAGGACCGTTTCCACTAGGAACAAAAATAAAAACGGTGAAGCACGTAAGTAAGGCAATAATTATTTTGAATAAAAGACAGCTGTTTACTGAACAAAATGGTAAAACCAGCTACAAAAGTTTCACAGGAAATATTATCTAAAAGAATTCTTTATTATCACCAAATGAGAAAAACAAATAAACGTCGAGAGACCAAACGGAATAACGACCCAACGGACATCTTCCTGACAAGGATGTGAATGTGCGTACAACCCATCTGAGTGTGATGGTTTTTTCCACATTTTAGATATCAAAATTATGCCTGCTAATTAGTTTTAAGTTTTAGATGGTCTCGTGAAAAGCTTCTGTGAAAAGCTGTCAATCGAAATTTGGGCGCGCCAACAATTACGAGTACAACAAAAACTTGCACACAAATAGTTCAGAGATGACAGGTAAACTTAGCAATTAAACCAGTAAATGACGCGATGCCGATCGTTTGCTGCTTCATCCACTGTGAAGTCATGAACTGTCATGTGCTTATCGCACAGCACGGTTAGCGTTTTCTTTCGAAACAAGAATAGCTACCTCTCATACTAGTAGCTCATCAGGAGGCTAAGCGCACACCATTTTATTCCTCCCACCTAGGTAAAATTCACGACGGTATCCGGGCTGGTACCGGGATCTACTTGTTGCAATCCCATATGTTAATAGCTCAGCTGCGAAGGCGGAAAATTTTATAAGTATTGGTATGAATTGCGACAGGTTGAAACATTGTATCTTATTAAGATTTGTGGTAACTTCTTCATGATTATCACTGGAGTTACTAGGGAAGATGTATAGGAAAACATGAAACTGTTCAAATGGTTCAAATGGCTCTGAGCACTACGGGACTTAACAGCTGTGGTCATCAGTCCCCTAGAACTTAGAACTACTTAAACCTAACTAACCTAAGGACATCACACACATCCATGCCCGAGGCAGGATTCGAACCTGCGATCGTAGCAGTTGCACGGTTCCGGACGGCGCGCATGAAACTGTACTGCTGTTAATATCTTCATTATCTGCAATACAGCTATATATAGGGGATGTGTCAAGTTCTATCTGTTAATATTGTTCATGTATGTTCTTAATGGTCTTTATTTAATGAATACTAACTCGCACGTATCGTGGAAATTAACGTGTAGGAGCGGTTTTTTTCCCCACCTCGTCTGAGCAAAATGTGATTTCTCTTGGCACATACTTTCCGCTACTTCTAGAAGAAGTAAGGGCAGCTGCTGACTCCACCGTCCCTACCTATATTAATTTAACGGATTGTGGCAGCTTCCCCGATAAACAGAGAAGCGCCCCAGCTGTTGGCGAAGCAACTTCCGCCTTCTGGCCTAGAACGCCTTCCCAACCAGACTGTGAGCTGACGTAGGACCCTTGAATAGCGGTACGCCCCATTTTAGCGTGACTGTATTTTATGGCAGAGTTCGTGACATTTCCAGGGCAGTGGATTGTTAATGGTTGTAGCCAATACTCCCTTGCAGAAGCGACGCGCTAATATCTGTAATTACCAATTTGATGCAGTGGAAAAGACGGTGTTACTGTGTTTTCTCACTCCGACTATTACACTGAAATTCTCACTTCGGATGTACATAAATAATATGTTGTTGACCTCAGTACGAAGCTGGCTACTGTACGGCAATAATACGTTCAGTTATTCTCTTTAAAGATACGATTGTGCGAAGTAGGTTTGCCATGATTTAAATTATTCTTCAAATACAGACCTATGTTCGTAAATAATGGAAAATCTGAAATACTTCGGGGAAATAATTAATTAAAACGGGTGTCAGGATAAAATTGCAATGTATTTAAAAAATTGTGTGTTTATTCTGTGTTTACAATAATTGCACAGAAATGTATGGCCACTTCTGAGAAAGGTTTTATCACGTAAATTGTGGAAATTTGTAACGCTGGGGCAACTTAATAGCAAATGCGTCATCAAGCAAAAGCTAAACAATTATAAAACAAGACATACGCAAAAAAAAATGATTCTAACTTTTCTTAACTGTACTGGAGGTAGTTTTGGAGTATAGGGTTTCGTGTAGATAATGCAATTACTCTGTCCAAGTATACACCGGACTGATAAGTTCTAGTGGGTAAAAAAAACTCTGCTAAGTTACAAGATATTGCTATTAAAAACAATGTAAGTGTAGTTCGATCGAGCAGAGGGCAAGTGCCATCCTACAATTACAAAGGTCCAGAATTCGATCCGTTGTCGGTCCTGCCACTGACAATCATTTATTAATGTGAGAAATACTAAGTACCGTGGTTTGAAATTCACGTTGACATGTGGGCCACTCTTACTGAACGTGCAAGTGGGTACAAAGGTCGAATTAAGACAGGAACGTACCACCTCCAGTAGGACTATCATGACGTCAGACCAACCTCCCAGTTGAGGACACCTTCACGTAGTTTTTTAAAGGTCGCAAGCAATTGTTAGCCAAATTTCCCACCTTAAAATAAACTGTTAACCATAGAGCAGGTAGCGGCACTGCTGCCGTGTGATGATTACTTGTAGCTAGAACATACCGACCTACCAAGCCTACACGTTGTACATGGTGAAAGAAGAAAGAAAGGTTGTAGTTGAGGTTAACATTTAGATAAATGGAAGCCTGTTGACTCAGTTGGAGAAGTATGTGTGAGGAAATCGGCTATAAGCTTTGGAAGAAACCATTATTTCCAACACATAACTTTATTTTAGGGGAAACCTCGAAAACGTAAATCGTGTGGAAGATAGATTCAAACCCTGTTTCCTAAGAATATAAGCACGTGACGTTAACTACATGGTGTATGTAAGGAAACATGTACTTGAAACTTGAAAAAGACTGTTAGACGCGTTTCATTTACACACGTACCACAGTTTTTGTAGACAAAAAACAAGAATGCCAGCAAGAGTATTCTCTTTTTGTAACTTTCTTTTTATTTCTTGCACACGCTACCGGACTGGTTCCTCCACGAGACATGATCGTCTTCCTCTTCCTATCTTGTGAAGACCTTGGACGTGATATTCTGACAGGTTGTTTGCATATTTATAAGACGTTATTGAAGGCGGTCGCACTCACCAGAAACCAGCCCTCGTTTATTCGATGAAGCTACGATATTCTTGATCGTTTCTTTTTTTAAAGTATTAGAAAACTATTGAGTGCGTTGCAATAACCGGTATTGCCAAATCCAGACATACTTCTGAACTGGGGACGCTACTGGGCGTACGCTGTATCTTGAAACTGGTATTAATTATAATCTGATTGCCAAATGACGTATACATAACATTTGGTTTTTGTACCAGCTCTGTTGGTGGACAGAAATCAAATGTTATTCTCGACTAATGTCTGAAGTAGTGTTAGAGGGAACTGATACCTTGAATCCATGAATCTTGCAGGGCTCTCCATAAATACGTAAGAGTACGAGGGGGTGAAGATCTCTTCGGAACAGCACGTTGCACGGCATCCCAGAAATGCTCAATAATGTTCATGTGTGGGGAGTTCGATGGCCAGCGGCTGTGTTTAAACTCAGGAGAGTGTTCCTGGAGCCACTCTGTAGCAATTCTAGATGCGTGGGGCGTCGCATTGTCCTGCTGGAATTGCCGAAGTCCGTCGAAATGCACAATGGACATGAATGAATGCAGGTGATCAGACAGGGTGCTTACGTACGTGTCATATGTCAGAGTCGTATCTAAACATATCAGGGGTCGCATATCACCCCAACTACACATGACCCACACCATTACAAACCCTCCACCAGTTTGAACAGTCCCCTGCTGACATGCGGGGTCCATCGATTAATGAGGTTGTGTCCATATCCTACACGTCCATCCGCTAGATATAATTTGAAACGAGAGTCGTCCGACCAGGCATCATGCTGCCAGTCATCAACAGTCCAATGTCGGTGTTGATGCGACCAGGCGAGGAGCAAAGCTTTGTGTCGTGCAGTCATCAACGGTACACGAGCGGGCCTTTGGCTCCGAAAGCCCATTCGACCATGTTTCGTGGAATGGTTCGCAGACTGGCACTTGCTGATAGCCCATCATTGAAATCTGCAGCAATTCTGTCACGCTGAACGAGTATCCTCAGTCGTCGTTAGTTTCGTTCTTGCAGGATCTTTTTCTGACCGCAGCGATGTCGGAGATTTGATATTTCACCGGCTTCCTGATATTCACGGTACAGTCTTGCTCAAAAGTATCCGAACGACCTGAATTGAATTTCGTCTGATTCGCATACAATCTTCATAACGCAGCTGTCTAGCAGGTCCTCTAATCGCTCCTCGGTACAGTCGTTTGACTATTGAAAATGGTTTCAACAAATCACCACTAGAAAACACTGCTCTGTATCGCAATAACTCAAGATGTAAATTAATACCACGATACTACAAATATCAGGGAACACCTCATCACAGTTAAGACTGTCCTTAAGGCTTGTAATCTCACATTCATTACAATAAATGTCATACCTGAAATGTTACCACTCTCGCTATTACGTCAGATAGGTAGTGCACGTAGTAAGTTCATCAAATTCATAATTTCCTCTTCAGAGTAAGATACCGTACTTTTTATCTAACACAAAATGACTTTAAAAATTTAAGTTATTCACGAGCTCCTAGTTGAGAATATGTATGAACTTCAAATGCTTATGGATTCAAACCCAGGTCATGCAGACTAAGCAAAGATTTCGTGACTGACGGAAACTAACAGTCATTCCTGACTAGGCATACAGAGAGTGATATACCTCGATTTTAGACAGTATCAGTTAGGAAATATCAACCTTAAATTACACAACGTAAACATTTTTAACGGACGCGAATTCCTACCCAGCATCTATTGTCCCTGTTAACGAACTACCAGAGATGTTAAATATTGCTTCTTCACAAGTAACTTACTTGAAATGCAGTGAGGTAAAGCTTTGTGTTGCACAGGGATTCGAACCCAGAACCCAATCGGATTGTTATCGAAGCACAATCAGCTGTGACATATCGGATTTTCTCGGCAGTAGCAAGATGTTTTAACTGAAATGACGAGACGAAACATTAATTTTTTCCTTCCCAGGACTCCAACCCGGCACCTATCGCTGTTATATTCTAGAGAAAACGAACGTGACATGTGAGCATGTTTGAACTAGAAATAATATGACGAAGAGCTCAGTGCTGACTGGTAATCGAACCCCACACATATCGTTGTTGACTACACACACAGAGACGTCAGCTACCGAATTTTTCTCCACCAGCAGCTCGGAATAACATCCTTGAACTTACAGTGATCTCGCAAATAGTTCTGTGTCTCACTGGGAGTCAAAAACGTCAGATATCGTTAGTGTTGACAACGAATGAAAATACATTAAAAAACAAAATTATTATCCACCAGCAGTTAGGTGTTCTCATGCTAGAGCTTGATAATACATAATGAAAACTTTAGTGCCGGGCCAGGATTCGAACCCATTCACGCGCAATATGTGGAGATGTTGAGGAATCTGCAGTTTTGAACAAACAAGAAATTGTAGTCGAGCTGTATTGTCACGAAGGGATCAAATTCCGCGTTAAGGGTGGCCTGAGTTGCATTCCCAGTTCAGAAACACATTTATCGACATACAGACGCTCAAATAAAAGATGGAATAAGTGTCCTGTGACCCTACAAAGCGTTTGTTTCGTCACTAGAACTAAATAATTAGTATATGAAAAGTAACTGGTGATAGAGGTTCTACATGTCGCCACTCCTGACTTTATTGTGGTTCAACCTAATGTCTACTTGGTAGAGAAGGAATATCATGTTTAATGCGAATTTCAGACCACAATTCCATTATACCTTCTTCACTTGGCGTAGCCAGAAGAGAATAGAATCTGTCTCTCCCTATCAAAAATGATCGGCAGAAGTTGAAATCGAACCCAGACCATGAGTATGGGAATCTATCAGCAATCCAACAGACTACCAAATCCTCTTCTCTGTGGCTCCTTTTGCTACTGTAACACCGTTGCCCCACACTGGATGGGAATTCTGACACACAGGCTCCCTGTAGTGGTTTGCAGCATGTTCAGTACGTTCATTTACTTGGTTGACGCCCGGGTCCCCGGGTTCGATTCCCGGCGGGGTCAGGGATTTTCTCTGCCTCGTGATGACTGGGTGTTGTGTGATGTCCATAGGTTAGTTGGGTTTCAGTAGTTCTAAGTTCTAGGGGACTGATGACCATAGATGTTGAGTCCCATAGTGCTCAGAGCCATTTACTTGGTTGACCGAATCGCCATGAGCTAGCTGCCTCGGCTACCCAGTCCATACATTCGACTCTATTTAGTAATCACCGAAATAAAATCACGTAACTGCCACCTACCCAGAACTGCCAACAGTGTAGCATGCAGAAATTTAAATAGAAAGTGTTCCTTTCCACTTGAGCTACTCTATTGCGCTATCTGTTTGTTGAAAACGTCGTGCAATGCAAAAGAAAAGCTGTAACTGTCTGTCTCACAGAAGCCTACATCCGGCCTTACGGATTATCTCACAACACTGTGGAATACGGAAGTTCTGGAAGAATTCTCATTGACTTCTGGAGCTGCTGTAGCTATGATTCAGCAAGTAGTGTAACGGTAATTGTGATGCACGGTAGACAAAACGTCGCGAGTTTAAATACATTCCCTGCTACGTTTTTTTTAAAACGCGATTCTGCTGTCTACTGAAGTTATCAATCTAATGGAACTTTGAACGAATTCCCTCACTTCTCAACCCAAAATAGTCGCATGTGGGAAAAAGGGCCAACTACTGCGACATTTTGTTCTTTTCAGGTTTAATAGACGGCCAGGCAGCAGATGAATCTCGAAACGTTTGTATTATGTATGGGGAGAGCGCATCGTGCCAAAATACGTCAGAAAAGTATTTTCTACATTAGCTGTCGTGTGGTAGTGGCATTTTATTCTTCTTCAAACCTTGTTTGACGGCTTTAACTCAGAACAAGTTTTCTACATGCATGTAATCAATAAACTGCATGTGCATTGTCAGACTGTTATAGATAACATCAGAGAATTCGCATACATCGTTGATGATTAATTTCTCTCTCATGTTAACTAATCCCGGACGGCGTGGCCGAGCGGGTCTAGGCGCTACAGTCTGGAACCGCGCGACCGCTACGGTCCCAGGTTCGAATCCTGCCTCGGGCATGCGTGTGTGTGATGTCCTTAGGTTAGTTAGGTTTAAGTAGTTCTAACTTCTAGGGGAGTGATGACCTCAGAAGTTAAGTCCCATAGTGCTCAGAGTCATTTGAACCATTTTTTGTTAACTAATGTTTTAACAACACTAAAAGAAACCGTACGAAAATTGTGCACTGTATTATAAGAAATGAAATAAAAGTACCCACGATAACCTTACGACGAAAGTCTGTTTTAATAAAGCTGAGTATCTGCACACAAGTGTGCCTCTATCGGACCGAATTATTAAAACACTAATCACTTAGATTTCGATTGGGTCTGTGCTTAATTGGTATGCTGTGTCATATTCAAGAGGTATGTAAATGTAGCATTTCATAAATAAACTTATGTATTCCTAGAAACCCAAAATTTGCTTGTCAGCAACGGAAAGAGGCATTATCTGTTGTGCAGCACTGTAAGTTTATCACCATTGCACTATGAGCCGAAAGTATTTTCTTGCGTTTTCCTTATCGATATTTGATCTGACTGCTTGTAGGTGTTTCACAGAAGGGATAAAAACGTTGCACTCAGCGAGACTGGAATTACGAACCAGAACCGTTGCTTTTGTTACAGGACAGCACGTTACATAATAACTCAGATTATTCAATGGAAATGACAGGAAAAATCAAGTGAACTGTGTGGCTTAATTCCGTGCACACCAGGAAGTAACTCGTCGATCACAGAGTCGCCAAACATACCTTGCCTTGTTGCCAATAGTGCAATGGTGATAAACTTACAATGCTGCACAAAGAACCCAAAATTAAAAATTATCTCTCTTCCGATGTCGTTAATAAAGCTTCGTTTAATTTGTCTCGTTCATTATCGCCAAAAGCCAGCAGAGTGAAAGCTGCCCCCCCTCCTCCTCCCCCCAAAAAAATAGGGGAGAGGGTGGAGGAGAGCAGGAGGCGGCGTACTACACCGCACGCGAACAGTTTACGTTAAATTCCAAACCTTTCTGGACTAATCTCATTGTTGTGGGATTGGGAAGTTACACTCAGCAGCTTCATCGATACGTTTTCAGGACATTAGCCTTTGTCGGCGTTGGCTTTAATCCAATCACTAAAGAGGGCAAAGTAAGAAGTTCTCGGCCAGAACAAATACTAATCAGGTATTACAAATTTCTGGTGCAGTACTTGTTGCGAATCATCGTAAGTCAGGTGCTAACTTGATACCCGCTCGGATACCCGCGCGTGTTAGCAAGCTGCTTTGGGTATTCTGGAGGACGCGCGGACCTTGGATCAAATTTGCATGGCGGATTAACGAGGCGCCTAGGTGTGGCTTTTAGGACGTTTTTCACGTTCGACTAGGTGCCCATGTCAGTTAACCGATTCGAACGTTCGCACGCTTTCACGCGAATAACAATTGATGCAAGTAATTGGGGTGCACAAATTCCAGAATGGGAGGTAAAGGGGTGTCGACAGGAAGGGCATCCGACAATCTTCTGTCATTAATAATGTCAATTGCGATAGTTATTGTGCCGACGCCATGTAGAAATGGAATAAAGGTAACAGGGGAAGGAGAAGAAGAAGAAAGGGAAGAGCTAACTTGTTTTATTTTTGGCGATTTGTAAAATACCCATGTGTAAGATATCACATCAACCCACACCGTGGGTTCGTCATCTAGATGTTAAGACAGCAAGATCCAGCGGATATGGGCCTGGAACTTAATGGTTGGTCTTTTCCTAATCGTGGGTTGTAGTCGGAGCCTACTAGGCTCCCTGAAGGACTAGTGGCTGTCCCGTCTTCTCCTGCACTTGTAGGAAATACCCTTGTAAAAAGTCCTGGCAGGAAGTAGCAGTCCCAGAGGAGTGCTGTTAGTAGAGGGAAAGGAATGACCAATGAGAGTGCCTGCATTCTGCTCCCGAGTTAGTGACTGAAAGGCCGGAATGTTTAAACGTGTGTGTGTGTGTGTGTGTGTGTGTGTGTGTGTGTGTGTGTGTGTGTGTGTGAATTCCTAAGGGACCAAACTGCTGAGGTCATCGGCCCCAGTGTTTAAACCCTTTCGGCCGTATTGTGCTGAAATCGCGTGCTATGATGCTGTTAGGTGGATTGTATAGCGATGTCAGTACATTCTAGGATCCATCGAACTTGACCCTTATAGCTGTGGCCTCTAACCTTTGAGCTCAGGGAGCTCTTTGTACATATTTTCTGTCTTTGTGTGTGGCGAACGCTGTTCCACCTGCTTCCCAGTCGCCCTGTCGGTCGGTACGACAGACGCAATAACCTGAACAGCGAAGTTGTGGTTTGAGATTGGTTTCGTTAACGAGAGCGATACGGACACTTCCACTCCGTGAACGCGACTGGTTCAGCATTGTTGGTGATAACGTCTGCGTTCAAGAACAAGATCTGTGTCAGTGATATGTTATTTGCGTGGCGGGCATGTGTAGTGTGATATCCATGAAAGCCGGCCGTGGTGACCGAGCGGTTCTAGGCGCTTCAGTCCGGAATCGCGCGACTGCTACTGTCGCAGGTTCGAATCCTGCCTCGGGCATGGACGTGCGTGATGTGCTTAGGTTGGTTAGGTTTAAGTAGTTCTAAGATGTTAAGTCCCATAGTGCTCAGAGCCATTTTTTTAACCATGGAAGAGTTTGAGGAGTGTGCTGAAGAAGTTTATTATGATAGCCCAGTGCTGGCCGGGTCAGCTGTAATGAGCTGTGTGCCAAGTGTGGTGACGAAGCCAAAGACCTTGATCATCTAAGTCAGCGTTTGGTTGGGGAATAGTGTTTCCATTATTCCTCCTGACGTCATGTTTTTGTTGGCCTGTGTGTTAGTGGATCTGTTATCGGCAACTTATTCTTTTGTTGGCATGGTGTATGGGTGGGCTTCTGTGTTGATTGTGCAGGTCCGTTATGGTGGCAGCTGTGCTGTGGTTCTGGTGGTGGGGGGGGGGGGGGGGGGGGTGTAGTGTGGGTCAGGGTTCAACTGTCCGAGCTGTGTGCCTGCATTTGGTTGACCTGTTTGCTGATGTGGCTGTTGTGGTGTAGAAGTTCCCCTTTTTTGTTGTTGGTATTCATTCTCCTTCTCTCAGGTTGTGGTTGCACTTGGATATGCGTGTCTGTTGTACTTTCCGTGCCTCTTGCAGTCCGCAATTTCAGGGAACAGAGTCGTGTTGTGCATTGGTTCTTGTGTTGTAAAGAACTGCAGTTGCGATGGCTTGTGTTGTCAGTGCGGACTGTCTGTCTGTTGCCGTGGGTGTTGGTTGTGAGTGTGCAAGGCGCTAAGCGTCCTCTGCCTCTTCTCGCCACTGGTAGTGCTACTGACTACGTCAGCGAATGAGACTCCGCTCCCCACTGGTCGTGGGAGAAGGTAGGATTTGGAGCTGTTATGGTGGTGATTGCTTTGTCGTCTTCGGCGTTTTTGCGCTTCGGTGCCTCCTTGTAGTTCGCCACAGGGGTTCACCGCAGTTGACGCTTTTGCGTTAGTCTGTTTCTGTGTGCAGTGTTGGGTCTGATGGCTCCAAGTGCATTTGCGGCAGCGGGTTGCCACGCCACATCTTGTGACAGCATTCGCAAACCGCTGGCAACGGTGGCATTGTTGTGGGACTCTGTGGGACTCGCGGTGGATTGTATAATTTCTACTTTCATATGAAGGAGGAACTTATAAACTTCAGCAGGTGGCGCGGTTTGGCTGTGTCAGCCAGCACTACCATGGACTTTTCTGTGTGTTCGGAATCCCGTCATGTGGCTCAGGCTTATGCATCCCCAGCCGAAGGTTAGTTAGGTGTTCGTGAGTCTATTCCCTTCATTACGTACCCCTGTTTTTTCTGTACGTGACGTGTTCGACTTTGCTTTCCGTGAGGAAGCGTAATGGGTTTGTGTACTCAGCCTTAGTAGATATATACAGTGTGCCAAGTTCCCCCGATACCTTTGAGTAGTATGTTGTTGGTTTGTATCTTTTCGAAAACGTTTTCTTTAGATGGCTTCGGTTCCTATGGTTGTGTATGATGACTCGTGGGAATCCAGTCGGTGTTGTTGGGATCTGCGTAGCTGCTACTGTGTTGTTGGTTGGAGCTGCTGCAGGGCGGTTTGTGTTGTCCCTCATGTGGATGTTGCTAATGATTGATGCAGCAGATGTTGGCAACAAGACTCCGATGTTGCCACGTTTCGTTCAGGATGACGAACTAAAATACTGGGCTGCCATAAAATTATTTGGTTTCAACGCTTTCTTGCCAAGAGAGGCGCATCAGAAGCTAGTGTAAGTTTATGACAGTTATACCTCATGAGTTTCAACATTTCAGAAATGGGTGACTGAACTGAAACGCGTCTGCTCTCTTCATAATGATCCACGTGAAGGACATCCCAATATTTCACAATAACTGGGGCCGCATGCATACCAGAAGAGCGTGCGAAACGTTTTACGAGGAGAATAAGCTATGGGAAAGGTTTCTTCTATATAAACTTCGTATTTGTCGAATACTGTCCAAAAGCAGTGCGACATCAATTCCTGAACAAAGTTCGATCAGTTTTAAAAAAGAATCCCAACAGATTTTTTCACAGATTTCTGAATGTGGATTACACATACTATTATTTCCCGCTATAAACGAAGCAGCAATCAAATTGTTAGGCGATAGGCGATTTCCTTGCACAAGAAAGGCCAAGTAGATCTTATCTTGTAGAAAAATTATAGCTTAGAACCAGTATTTTCTGGCATGCAAAAACAGTTATTACTGCAAAAAGAAATCTTGCTGCAGAAAGCAAGGGGTAAAACAGCAACTGGCGAATCGTAAGCACCTCTTTTGGCACCAACTGGATAAAATGAAACACGAAAAGATTCTCGTTTCCAAAATAAAGCAATGTGTGTTTCACGAGGGCTACGGACCTGCCCACAACGTTCATTTTGTATTGAGAAATTGTAGGATTTCGGGTACTGCTTGTACGTCGACTGTATCCACTAGATTTGGTATCTGTACCTACATTTGAAACAGTAGTCATGTGTGAGTGGAAAACATTTTGCGTCCAGTGATTAGGTTAATGATTCTGTAGATGAGTATTTTGCAGAACTACAAAAGTCTGACTTGATCGACCGTATCTGTGCACCTTAAAAATGTCTGTGCGCTCTGAAGCACATAAGAACCATGTAGAAAAATAAAGTGTATTTTCGACTGAAGAAACACAATATTTAACTGCAATCTTAGAAATGCTTTCAACGAGTCCGTTACGGTTTCGTATGGCACACAGAGACATGAAAGATACATTCTTATGAATAACAATTTAATGAAAGAATCCCACCCATGGTATCATAGTATAACAATTTTTCTCCTGGCAGAAATACTTTAAGCGAATGTCTTTTGTCTCAAGGGATTTTTAGTTTCTACGTTTTCATACAACAGGATGACGACAATGTGTGTCAAGTCAAAATCAAAAAACTAAGAGAAATTTCAATGTTAACTACCAGTGAGCAGATTATCACACTAGGGAGACATTTTATTGCGAAATAGTTATTTTTTTTATCAGCACTCGTATGCCTTCTGCGTTTGTATGAAAACGAAACTTCAAGTTCGATTGCTTCGTCACCTCATGACGAAAAGGTTCAAATGAAACGTGGAAACCCCGATGATGGGCCTTAAGCTCAAAACCTTTATAGGATATATCGATAAGCAGGCAGATGATGGATTTTTATTCATTATATATACGAATTTCATGTTTTATTCATATATTTTAACAAGGAAAAGTTAAGGGAGACGAAAATTTGTGATGAGTGCTGGAATTCGATAATAGAAAAAGAAAAGAATAAAACATAGCACGAGAACATGGACTAGGAGAAAAGGATGAAAGACGGTGCCACCTGGTAGAATTCTGCAGAGAGCATAAATTAATGATCGCTATCACTACGTTTAAATTCATGAAAGAAGGAAGAGACCTAGGAACACTGGGAGGCTTCAGACTGATTGTACAATGGTAATCCGTAGGGTTTGTAACCTGATTATAAACTAAAGATTTCCATGGGCAGATGTGGACACTGACCATTATTTAGCTGTCATGAATTGAAGATTAAAGTTGAAGAAATTGCGGAAACGTAGTAAATTAAGAAGATGGGACTCTGATAATCTGAAGGTATCAAAGGTTGATGAGGGTTTAAGTGGGAGTGTTAGGTAACGTTGGACTAAAACATGGGAATGGAATATACCACATGGGTCGTTTGAAAAGATCCAGAAACAGAATGGAAAGAAACGATTTCCTTCAGTGAACTTTGTTTTAGTTTTCAATGTTGTTTCCCTGTACATCAATGCACTTGATCCAGCGATGTTCCAGTGCCTTGATCCCATTTCGAAAATTAAATTTCTCCAGGCTTGCAAAATACTCAACAACATCAGCTGCCAGTTCTTCGATTGAAGGGTATCTCTGTCCATTGAAGAAAACTTTGAGTTTGAGGGAGAGATGGAGTGAAGCCAGACGAATAAGCTGGGTGTGACAACAATTCGTATTCGTATCTTGGTTCATGAATTTTTGCCATGGCAATGGCACTTGTTTGTGGACGCACATTGTCATAATGAAAGCTGACTTTAATCCTTGCCAAACTTGGCCTTTTTTCGCGTATCTTTTGCTATAGTTGTTCCAGGAGGCTAGCGTACTATTGTCCCCTAATTGCTTGAGCAGTGGGAAGATAATATACCAGCAGAGTCCCTTTCACACCCCGGAAAACTCCCGTCATGACCTTTCCCGCCAACCGTATTTCCTTTGCTTTCTTTTGTGGTAGTGAATCAACATGTTTCTACTGCTTTGACTGTTGTTCTGTCTCTCAGTAGAAGACCCAAAAATCGTCTGTGATCACAAACCGGCGCACAAAATCTTTCTGGTTGCGCTGAAAAAGGGTCAAACATTGTTTGGACATTTCCATTCTGATGGGTTTCTGATCCTGCGTTAAGAATCGCAGCAACCAAGTAGCAGATAATTTTCTTGTATTGAATTGCACTTTTAAAACGGGATACGCCCGTTCACATATCGCAACAACTTCAGCAATTTCTCGCACTTTCAGTCGGCGATCCTTGATGACTATTTAATGCGCTTTTGCGATAATTTCTGGGGTAATGGTATATCTTGGCCTACTACTACACGGATCATCAGCTAAGCTGTACCGACCAAATTCAAACTTTTTTGCCCACTTGACAAAGTTCAATATGAAGATGCGGAGTCCCTCAATGTGTTCTGAAAATCGGCGTGAATTTCCTGTGGCTTCATACTTTTCTTTACAAATTACTTAATCATTGCTCGAATGTCGTGTTTTTATTTTTTTACAAGCCACTACAAGGCAATGACAACAGAGAGGTCTGCACCACAGATCTCTACCCAACTCAGCCGGCTGGGGTGGCCGAGCGGTTCTAGGCGCTACAGTCTGGAACCGCGCGACCGCTACGGTCGCTGGTTCGAATCCTGCCACGGGCCTGGATGTGTGTGATGTCCTTAGGTTAGTTAGGTTTAATTAGTTCTAGGTTCTAGGGGACTGATGACCTCAGATGTTAAGTCCCATAGTGCTCAGAGCCATTTGAACCACATTGCAAGAAAACTACCAGAACTTTCTCTGACTGGGTGGCGACTTCACCATGACAATGCGTGACTTCACATCACAAATACAGTCATACAGTTTCTGGCTAAATTCATTACCTGTGTACCGCATCCGCCTTGTAGCCCCATCTTGCACAATCAATTTTTTTTATTCTCATCATTAAGACAAAGCTTCGAGGCATTCGATTTGAAGACTGAAGCACAGCTCCAAAAAAAGTGAGGCGATTCATAAAGAGCTGACGTTCAAGGAGTGGCAGAGACGCTACAAAAAGTGCATTAAAGTAGGAGGGAGGTACTTTGAAAAAGATTATGTAAACAACGAAAAAATCAGTCTCAGTCTTTGTTGATCAGCCCTCGTACAACCTGTACGGAAACCAGACTGCAGTTATGAGAGTCGAAAGTTGTGGCAGGGAAGCTGTAGTTGAGAAGCCTATCCTTGACGTTATTCAATCTGTACATTGAGCAACTGTGAAGGAAACCAAGGAGAAGTTTAAAAAGTTCGAAATAAGAAATAAAAACATTTAGGTTTGTCGATGACATTGTGTTCTTTACATATAGCAAGGGACTTGGAAGGACAGTTGAACGAATTGGATAGTATTTTGAACAGAGAACAGTTGAATATGACTGTTTTAAATGAGGCGATACTGAGCGAATTAGCTAAGGAAGTGAAACCCTAAAAGAAGTCTATGAGTTTCGCTATTTGGTCAATAAAATAACTGATGATAGCGAAAGTAGAGAGGATGTAAATTGCAGGCTGACAACAGCAAGAAAATCTTTTCTGAAAAAGAGTAGTTTGTTAACATTTTACATAAATTTAAATATTAGGAAGTCCTTTCTGAAGCGTAGCCTTTTATGTAAGTGAAATACGGATGGTAAACGGTTCAGAGAAGAAGAGAATAGAAGTTCCTGAAATGTGGCGCTAGAGAAAAATACTGAAGATTAGGTGGGCAGATCATGAAACTAATGAGAACGTACTGAACAGAATTGGGAGAAACGTTTGTGATGCAATCTTACAAGGCGAAGGGATCAGTTGGTAGGGCACAGTTCTGAGACATCAAGGGATCACCAATTTAATGTTGGAGGGAAGTGCGTGGAGTAAAAGTCGTAGAGAGAGAGAGAGAGAGAGAGAGAGAGAGAGATGGATCAGGAAGCAGATTCAGAAAGATGTAGGTTGCAGTAGTTAAGCACTGATGAAGAGGTTTGTGGAGGAGAGACTAACTTGGAGAGCTTCATTATTCCAGTCTCCGGACAGAACACATCATCATAATAAACAACAACAACAACGTCTGGTCCCTTCAATCCCACAAACCAACCAACCAACAACAACAAAAACAACATCTCTTCGGACTGAACACCTCAACACAACCACCACCACCACCACCACCAACAACAACAACAACAACTACTACTACTACTACTACTACTACTACTACTTTCTTCATCTCACAAGCACCTTCCATGTTTTGGGCCCTTCCAGAAAATTTTCGAGTTTTCGTGATTTTATGAAGTGAATGCAGGTGCTAAATAAGGGAGAATAATTTGTAGTCAAGACTACCTTTCTTTCTACCTCCCTCCCTCCTCCCCCCTCCCCTCCCCCGGAACATTCTCCTTTCCGCGTCATCTCCCATCCGTACTGTGTTGCACGATCGCGCTTCGAGTACGCATTTAATTTATGGCAGGTGCATTTATAGCAGTCTCACGCGGCGCGGCGGCGGCTGCGTAGTTTGTGGTCTGCAGAGGGCCGGGGGAGAGGGGACACTTTGTCGAGATGAGTCAAGTTCGTGCGTTCCCACGACCCAGCGTGCGCGGGAGGCGCGAGGGGAGCGAGTCTGCAGCAGGCGGCAGGCAGGCCCCGCCGTTGTTGTCGGCCGGAATGGCCTGGAGGAACTGCAGGCGAGTGTGAGTGACCTGGCGCGCCGCAGGAATGTGGAGGGACCGCTTCTGTCCGCCTGCAGCCACTGGCCTTGTCCGCGCGGCACGGCGCGCACGCGCGTGCGCACAGGGGAAGGGCTGCGGCGGCGGTCGCCCACACTCTGCCTGCCAACTCCGTCTGCACTGTACTGTCTACCTGAAGCTGTAATCTGCCTAAAGTACTCCACTCTCTTCTCTTCACACCTTCTCCTGCAAGGAGACACTTTTGTTATTGTTTGATCCTGCCGTAATCTTTGTTGCGACGACTGGAATGCGCTATTTCATAATTGTACACCGCTGGCCATTAAAATTGCAGCACGAGGAAGAATACTAGGAGGAGTACATTATTAAATTTATCTGTCTTGGGACATACAAAGTGCGAAATTTAGAAGACAGAGCACCCACCTCCAGCGGCAACAACGCCTGAGCATCGAGGCGAAGTCATATTGGATGGTAGATGCGGGTGCAGCGCCCATACTGCTTCAACTCGGTGCCAGAGTTAATCAGTCCTAGTGGCTGGCGATTGGTGGCGTTCCGGTCTGTGGACAAACCACGACCTGGCGTTTTCAATGGGTAAGACTTGTGGGGAACATGCTGGCCAGTGTAGCAGTCAAACACTCTCCGTATGAAGGTAGGTCAGGACAGCACGAGTAAGTGCAGTCCTGCGGTATCTTCTTGAAAGATAATATCACAGAAACCTCGAAGGTGGTTACACCCACCAATTTCAACATGACAGATGTAACAGATGCTTTCAAAATAACCAGCTGTGCGAACCAGAGATGATCGCGGGTTCTGGGTTCGTATGATGATGTCGAATGAATCTGGCATGTTAGTTCTCCTCGGAGCATCTTCACACGAATACGTTCACTTTAATGCCCTAAAGTCAACCAGGTCCCTTCTGAAAAGACATACCATCTCAGCATTCAATATGGTCGTTAACTGCACCACTGTTGACTCTCCTCCCTGTGAGCCACATCAAGGGAAGCCGTACTGGGAGCCCGTAGCTACAAACAAACCCAGCTCGCAGTATATGACGCTGCTGCAAGATCCTGCATCGGTGAGCGAACACTGTATTAGCTTTCTGAGGCGCTAGTCGTGTGGAGCGATTGAAATCTTGCGTGGTATTGAAAGTGATCCTCTTGAACCCGTTCTTTCCACATTCGTATGACAGTCGTCGGATACTGAGCAACGCTAGCAGCAATATCGCGGAATGATAAATCCCATCGTTGATGGACCATAATCCTGCCGCTGTCGGTTTTTGAAATGTGTTGACAGAACATTTCTTTCGCTTACACGAAGCGCAACACGATTTTCTCACCAACAACCAGCAGTCAAACGCAATTTCTGACCCACTACGTAATCTTCTTTCACGTAGTGTAGATGATGTCAATCGTGCTCTATACAGTTGCGCTGAAATGCTAATCAATCACATATCCAAGCAAGCTAATTTGACGTGGGTTGTATGCTGCCTTTAAGGTATTCAATTATGACGACCCAGAGGTCCTTCTTGCGTCGTTCTGTATCTCATGGTACAGAAAATCAGTCTGTCATTATGTACTTTACAAAAAATTTTCAGAGAATCTGCAAGTGCCAGAGGTTATTAAGCCAATGAGGAAATTTTTGGTTGACAGTCCTATTAAGTCCTCCCAGAGCGCATCTCTTATCATGACTGTTCGCATCTCTTATCATGACTGTTCCACGGAAGACTGTCTTGCATCTTTAAAACAAGTAGATTTATAATGGCTGAAGAACTATAGTTTGATCGTAAATTGTTTTAAATACGGTGAAGATAAGCATCTTATTGGAAACATAATCATATGTAGGTAATGAATCAGCTTTCCGCTCCACTCACAACGGTCGGATTGTTTGGGGCAATCTTGAGAATAGGTTCGGGGCCATCCGAAAACGTAATATTTTCTGTATCTCAATACAGAGCGAAATTCGTGGCCCTTACTTCTCTCATACGAGATCAGACAACTCATTAGTGAACCTCGTTGTGCTATAAAAGTTTTGAATTCACTAAGTTGTTATGACGATAAACGATACTAAATGTACTTCCAACAAAATGCTACAGTGCCGCTTGACCTTAAAAATGTCTTAATTTCCTCAGTGACTGATTTCAGAATTAGTGGCTAGATTGATATGAACCATTTGCATGGTCACGTCATTCACCACATGTGGAGTATGTTGAGTTTTGTTTCTGAAATTCATCATAGGTAGTTTTTACACAACCTTAACTGGCTGCACTTGCTTGGTTCGGAGCGTGAAGTTACGCCTGACATGCTGCGGCCGTTTGGAAAAAAGTAGAATTCAGTTGAGGTGTCTACAGAATCATCAATGCTGCAGCTTACACTGAGATTAAGTAAGACGAAAAGCGATTTTGGTTAAGAGTGGCTCGAGAGTGGCAGTTGTCACAACTAACTTAGGCCCCTACATTCATATGCATGCACACCCGTGTCCAAAATTAAAGCAACAAACTGAAATTCTGCAAGTTTGTGTTTATTTTGCCACGAAACAGTATCAACAGATGATAGTAAGGTGGAAACAGTGTAAAGAATATAGAACATAAATAACTGCTATTGCATAATGGTGGACGAAAATGGTCTCGTTTTTTTCCAACTTAACGGATTAGCATACACATTCCGAGAACTGGTTAATGTGCTTGGTATTGGGTGTGACCATCTCTGGCAGCAAAACAGGTCCGACAACAACGGGGCATCCAGTGAATGACGTCATCAGTCACAAGTTGAGACAATAACGCCCATTCTTCCTCTAGAGCTGCTCGCAAGTCTTGGAGAGTGGTTTGTGGATGCTGACGTGATGCAACCTGTCTCCCTAGTGCATTCCACACATGCTCTACGGGATTCAAATCGGGAGAGCGTGCAGGCCACTCCATGTCTGCAACATTTTACGTTTCCAAGAAAACTTCAGCCACGCGTTCTCTATGAGGTTCAGCATTATCGTCCATTAATACGAAGTGTGGGTCCGCATCACCTCGCGACAACCGCTGATGAGGTCCCAAGATCTCGTCACGATACCTAACAGCAGTTAAACCTTGCCGTTTCATCCGTTAAATTTCATGAAAAGGTGTTAGTGATCTACATGATCCCTGCCCTCACCACTAGGGGGGATCCTCCTGGATATCGGTCACTTTCCACAATGCTTGGGTCCAGAAATCATGTTCCACGTTCCTTCCAGATGCGAATGCTTGGAGAATCACTCTCCAGGCCAAATCGGGACTCATCTGTGAAAAGAACATAGCCGCACCGTTCGAAGTCTAGGTGATACGTTGACGACTCCACTCTAGACGTTCCCTTCTGTGAAGACGCATCAGAGGCACACATGCAGCAGATTTCCGACAGTACAGGCCACTCTGCCGAAGCTTTGTGTCACCGCTTGTCTCGATACAAGAAGTCCAGTGCCGTGCAGTACTAAGGCGGTACCGCCGTGCCTTTACAGCCAAATAACACTCCTCTCTTCCTGATACATAGTCGGCCCTGCCCTCGTCTTCGGTATACTGTTTCGGTGTCTATTAACTGTCGCCGCATTTGAGAAACAACAAAACGATTTACATTTAGCCATCAGACCAGAGCAGCTTCCGACTGTCCCGCGCGCCGGCCGAAGTGGCCGAGCGGTTCTAGGCGCTACAGTCTGGAACCGCGCGACCGCTACGGTCGCAGCTTCGAATCCTGCCTCGGGCATGGATGTGTGTGATGTCCTTAGGTTAGTTAGGTTTAAGTAGTTCTACGTTCAAGGGGACCTTAGAAGTTGAGTCCCAAAGTGCTCAGAGCCATTTGACTGTCCCGCTTCCATTCTTCTTATGGCCCTCCACCGCAGAGAGTCTGGCAGGCGTCTTGTTTGTGCAGTACCGCGCCGTCTGTGACTGTATACACAGTGATTGTGGATGTGGGACTACTCGGCGCACACACTGACCCATTTGATAGGTGGTGGTTCCCTGACGCCATCGTTGGCGTGGCTGTTGACCGGAGTGCTACCTTCCGTACGAACATGTCTGTAAGGACATCTGTTGACAGCTAATATGATTATTCCGTGATTTAGACATAAGACAGGGAAACAGCGGTTTGTTGCTTTAATTTTGGACACCAGTGTAGTAATCGTATGGAAGAAAGGAGGAAAGTGAAGTTTACGTTCATGTCGACGTCGACGTCCGTGAAGGAAGTTCAGCTGTCCACTCTTAAAGAATGCATATCGAATCATAGTGGTGTAACTACTAGGTGATGAGAACTGATGGAATGTGATGGCATGCAGCCGAATGCGAAACAGTCTGTCGTGGAGCTTATCGAAAAACTGGCTCTCCTTTAAGGTGTAGCTACAGATTGTGCGATAATATGTTTTTTAGGCACGGAAAAAATAAACATCCGGAGGCTGAATTAGTCCAGTGGTTCCAGGTGGTATGAATTTCAATGTCAAACACTTTTCAGGAGTATGAGTCTTATGCGCCGACTAGGAATCAGGCAAAATCACGTTATTTTGACCAGTTATTGGCCACCATATTTGCAGTTATCTTACTCTGGTTTTCCCACCCTTGCTTGTTGTGAGGTAAATATTCCCTGCTGCCCTTGCAAGGTCACGCACACGAGAAAGAATCGTAGGGGGCAGAGCACCTCCAACTCCTCGCAACATAGTAAATAACGTTTCAGCCAATTTACCATCCTGATTAACAGTCCACGTGATTCTATACGAATGCGTTAAAGCATTTATGTTACTTGATGTTGACACAACTCTCTTGATACCTCTAATTTCCAGGGTTCCTTTCAAACTCATTTTGTTCATCAAATTCCGATTGGTCGGATTTGAAAACAAATTTGTTACTGAACATTGGGATAAGTTTCTCTCACCTACAAATTTCAGACCGATTTCGCAGTTTGTTGCTCATCGTCAAGTTGACGCGTTGTTGAAACTTCGTTATCTTACGTTATCCAATTCTGTAGCACTGTTTGAAGCTATGCAACCATCCACTGCTTCCCTTGAAATCATTGTAATCTCTGCCGCGCGCAATTTGATGTGTATAACTTGGTAGGACTATCATGCACATCCTGTAAATTGTATCGAGCATGCGTGAAACGCGCAAACACCATTTTTTGTAACAAGTGCGCCTTGTCCTTTCTTAAATATACGTAATTTTTTTATGCGCTACACGGTCTTACTGCCGCGAGCTTACTCGAAATCTGTTCATAAGTGGTTTTTTTTACGATGCTGCCTATGATCTTCTATGTTCGTAATTATGTTTAGTACCTGCTCGTTGTGTAACGATTGTCCTTCACTACTTTTCACTGGAGACGGGATTTGTGGCTTCCTCCATGGTTCGACGGCTGTTTCAGTATCACTTTCATTTGTTAAGCACGACTCGTCGTCATTGTACTTCTCATATACCTTGTCCACAGAGTTGAGCGTATACGACAGCACACATTTCACTGATTCATTTAGCAGAAACGATAATATTTCATCTGCCACTTCTTTCTCACTCTGCGAAATTCCTCGGGTTCCTTTCTGACGAAATGTCAACTTCGACAACTGTTGTTGCAGATATAATGCAATGTTTGCTTTGTTTATCGTTGCCATTGCTCTGCTTTGTATCAGCACCACCCATATGGTAGCACTGTTGTAGGCTACTCGTCGTCTTAGCAGTTCAACTACGCTCCGTAGCCTAGTGTGCTCACCATTAGATACATCCAGTACTGCAGCCATTAGCAGCCAATACTGTGGTTGCATGTTAGACAATGTGGGCGTCGAATGCCGTAAACATCATTGGTATTTTCGATCAAGCACTCAAAGCGTTCCTTGGGAGTAACATAATTATCTCTCGCTTCAAGAATAAATATAGTTACACGCAACCCAGAGCTCATAGAAACAGTGTAAACATAGTTCCATCTTCAGATACCAAGCAACTACAACCCGCTAGAAGACAAAGAGAATCATTAACTCCACTCTTAATCGAATATTGAGAACAGAACGAACTTTTAAAAAGATTACCGATTAGAATCAAAGGTATATTAAAGCTAAAAGTATAAGTGAAGCCTCGGGGAAGGTAAAACACAGGCACTACTGTCCGCTGGGTACAAGGTTCACAGCAGCTTATTTTGCGGTGCCGCAATGGATGGTACTTTGGCGGGTAGAGATCTAGCGTTTATAGGAATATTTTAGTCGCAGGATCATCCCCCCTCCCCTTCTTTTTTAATTTTGTCCAACATGCTCATCATCTCGGGCACAGAGCGTCCGCAACTGTTATTGTCCGTCTGACTGCGTGGCAGCTCCATTTTCATAAAACAAATTTATTTTCGCGACCAGATTCGGCCCCTGGACTACTATCAAACAGTCAATCTATGACAACGGGAGTCGTGTTGTGAGTAAATCAGGGGTCAAGTCATGCTGTTTTGTTATATTTCCATATTGTCGTTAATGCGACAAAGTCATAAGTACGCTTATAAAATCTTCTTTGTTTATTTAGCCGTGGAAAGAGCCATTTGCGCCATGGGGTGCGAGAAGTTGTTAAGAAATTTGCTGCACGACGCTCCATTCGCTACGTCGTTTACTGAACCCCCCTCTGAATGGTGCTACAGTCTGGCACGCTGCAGCGTCTTCCGTGTAGCGAACTGACATGACTCAGTGATGAACTTCATGCGGAATCGTGTTTTCCTTGCTTCAGTGTATACACCATTCGTTTTAAATAATCAGCAGGTATGGTCTCTTAACTTAAGATCGAATACCAGGCGATAGAATCTCTTTTTCCTATCCATTTGCCAAAATTTGTAGGACTGACAGTTCCAGAAGACGACCTCGTCATGTTGAAACCATGTCCTCCGCGGGACAGTTGTGCCACATGTTTCAGCAATGGTGTGAGTGCATCTTAAAGATACAGAAAGTAGCGAGTTGTAGTTAAAAGACGCCATCGAAATGGAGGCGAGTTGGGTGATCACACAAGATTTCATGCTACATTTACAATCCACTGTCTCTGGGACATCGTAATATACTCAATGGGAATTTATCTATTGTCGGGGCAATCTTTGACTCAGTTGCTTTGGGACGGTGGTTCGTTGGAAAATATATTATGTACAAATGGGCAGCGAATTTCCATATTGCGGAAAATACATCGCCAAAGCGCTACCTGCAAGTCAAAATTGTGATTATAGAGCTTCTCGTGAAATTTCAGGTGGTGCAGGTGAAACTGTTGGAGGTGCAGCATCCTATAAACGAATGGCATTGGTCTCCTGTGCTGATGTTATACTAAATGTTCATCTGTACTCCTGGAGACACGTTGCGGTGTGTGGCAGAGGATCTTTCTCGTACCACCCCGTCTCCCTTATGCTATTCTTCACAGGAAGAATGACCTTCGAATGAGCTATATTTTTTTTTCTCCTCAATTTTTCCATCACTGTAATTCCTTGAGAAGAAGTAATATCCTACCCATCTCATTTAACGCCACCGCTCGGAATTTTATCAGTAAACCTCTTTGTGATGCGTATCATCTGTTATAGCCTCTCCAACATGAACGATCGCAGGCCGAGGGGAAGTGATCAGTAATAGGTAAAGCGACGGGTTCATAAGCTACCTTCTTCATGGGTGAATTATATTTAGGATTGTTCCAACGAATATTGGCCAGGAATATGCTTTTCCTGAAATCTGGTGTATGCACTTCAGGCTGTTCCGACCAAATACTCCCAGATATTTTACTGTTTTCTCTGATTCTAGTGATTTATCGCCAACAACTTAGTCCACCAGTAACACGTCTTTCCTCCTGGTTTTATGCGAAGTACGTTCCATTTAGTTACGATGAGGCGTCATCTACTAGTCCATGCACGAAGCGTCTTCCTTCTACAGGTGTTGCTGCATTTCGCTACAAATTTCTGGAAAATTTTCCTGCATACAGCAGCGTTATCTGGACAGTATCACCAATCTCCTGATTTATCAACCATGTAATTCCAAGAAGGCAGGAATTTAAGAAGATGGTATCTGGATAAACCGAAAGAACCAGAGGTTGTAGAGTGTTTCAGAGTGAGCATTAGGGAACGATTGACAAGAACAGAGAAAAGGAATACAATAGAAGAAGAATTACAGTAGTGTAATCGTACATTGGTGAATTCCTTCGCCTGTTCTTATGCGATATCTTAGACTTATTTACGTTCAGGGTCAGTTGCCATTCCCTGCATCAGCCATCGATGCTCTCCAGGTTTTCTTGCAATTCGCTACAGTAGTCTGACGTTTATACCGTCTTATAAACAACCGTATCGTCTACAGACAGCTCCATGGAGCTTCTGTTGTCATAAGCTTTAACGGCCCTGTCACATTTCCATTGCGATACTCCTAAAATTACCTTTACATGTATCGATTTTGTTCCGTTAAGAACAACTTGTTGGGTTCTGCCTGCAAGGAAGTCTTTAATCCAGTAACAAATCTGGTCCACTACTCGGTAAACTTGCATTTTGTTCATAATCACCATTAAAGAACTTTATGAAAGGCCTGCCAGAAGCCAAGGAACAAAGCACCAACCTCAATGCCAATGTATATAGCGTTCCGGATCGTGTGGGACGAACAAAGCGAGTTTAGTTTCGCAAGATCCCTGGTAGCTGCATTAATTGTGATTTTTGTAGAGGTGATTTTTGTTCCCTAAAAATATCATATTCGTCAGCAATAAACATATTCCATAATGCGACTGTTTCATCCTGTTACTTCCGCGATAAGCAAGCCATCTGAATGCCGGCCATTCTTTTATTAATACTATTAACGTATGACAACGATATTAAGACATTGAGGTGAAAAAACTCATTGGATACCTCCTAATATTGTGCTGGACATCTTTATGCCCAGTGTAGTGCAACAACTCGACGTGGGTTGGACTCAAACAAGCTGTTGGAAGTCCACTGCAGTAATACTGAGCCATGCTACCTCTATAGCCACCCATAATTTCGATAATGCCGATGCATGATTTTGTGCACCCTGTAAATGTTCGATGAGCTTCATCTCGGACAATCTGGATGGCTAAATTATTCGCTCGAATTATCCAGAATGTTCTTCAAACCAATCGCGAACTATTGTGGCCTGTTGATACATCGCATTTGTCATCCATACAAATTCCATCGTTGTTTGAGAACTTGAAGCTCATGAATGGCTGCAAATGGCCTCCAAACAGGCGAACATAACCATTTCCAGCTAATGATCGATTCAGGTGGACCAGAGGACCCAGTCCATTCCATGTAAACACAGTCCACGCCATTATGGAGCCACTACCAGTTTGTACAGTGCTTTGTTGACAACTTGGTCCATGGCTTCGTGGGTCTGAGCCACACTCGAACCCTACCATCAGCTCTCACCAACTAAAATCTGGACTCATTTGACCAGGCCACGATTTTACGGTCGTCTAAGATCCAAACGATATGGTCACGAGCCCAGGAGTGGCGCTGCAGGCGATGTCGTACTGTTAACAAAGAGATTCGCGTCGGTCGCCCGTTGCCATAGCCCATTAATGCGAAATTTCGCCGCACTGTCCTAACGGATACATTAGTCTAACGTACCACACTGGTTTCTGCGATTATTTCATGCACTGCTGCTTTTCTGTTAGCACTGACAACTCTTCGCAAACGCCTCTGCTCTCGGTCGTTAAGTAAAGGCTAGGACACTGCATTGTCCGTGGTAGAGGTAATGCCGGAATTTTGGTGTTCTCAGCACACGCTTGACGCAGTGGATCACGGGATATTGAAGTCCCTAACGATTTCCGAAATGATATTTCCCATGCGTCTAGCTCCAACCATCATTCCGCGTTCAAAGTCTGTTAATTCCAATCATGCGGGCATAACCTCGACGGAAACGTTTTCATATGAATCACCTGAGTACTAATGACAGCACCACCAGTGCACTGTCCCTATATACTTTGTGTACGCGATACAACCGCCATCTGTATATATGTATATTGCTATTGTATCACCTCAGTGTAGATGCTCGTCTACTGGAAATTCTGTGTGAAGCTTTTATTACCAAGGCTGTAGTCCTGTGAACTTTGCTTTTCATTTTAACAAGAGTTACTTCTCGTACACCAGTACCACGGTCTTGAGGAAGGGTGCTTACGACCACGCTACTCAGCGCCCACCAATTGTAAATCTATCCATCCGTCGTACAAAAGACTGAGGACAACCATATATGCTTATAATGACGTGTTTCTGTCCTAAGGCCGTTAATAAAAACGGGAATGACCTGATGAGTTTACCTGTCGCTAGGTACGGTACCCTTCGTTGCTCCAGCACCCAACGATACACAACTGATAGAAAGAGAACAAGTTCTTTTTGTGTCACCCCTGTAGAATCTCTCAGCTGTCTCTTCCGGCTCTTCTGTTCCGCAGTCACTTGTCTCAATATCTGCCATTTAGGCGTCGTCCGATATGTGCAAAGAGCAATCGTATTACGATCTTCTATGCTGAAACAATTTCGAAAGACTTAATTCAGTATTTCGTCCTTCTCGCTGACATCTATCACTTCGATGCTAGTATGACCACTGAGCGACTCAGTAAATGATTTTGGCCCGCTTACTGACTGTACATAAGACCAAAACTTCTTAGGGTTTTTACTCTCAACGGTTAACAAAATTTTTCTTTCACATTCATTGGACACTTCTATTGCTCACGTAATCCTATAGTTAAGTATTATTTAACGACCTTCTTCATAAAGATTTCTGTCGACAATAAACTTGACGTTGAGAATTGATAACTGGTGACAGCAGGGGGAAGAGGTGGGGGTGCAAGAGGGAGCTCATGTGCTATGAGTCCTGTAGTCTGTTTGCAATGAAACAAAAAAAATTTACTGTTGTCAATCACGTTACTTATTTCCACAACGCGTTTGGATGGTTTAAACCTGCATTTTCAGGTAGATATGTGTGGATTGATAGGAGATGTATGTGTCATGATACGATTTTCGAGTAACCTGTAGCACTGTCTAGCAAAAAAAAAAAGAAAACAGTTTCAGTATATTATTTATAGTTTTGAGGAAGTCTTTGACTGAAAGGATAAACGATAGACGTGGAAGTAAAATAAAAATACGTACAGTTGTCACAGGCTTTTTTTCCCCTGTAGTGTTCTTCTCTTCCTGTCGAATTATATCATGTACATCATCACACTTTGTAGACACTGAAGGGAAGAAAGATGGCGACTAGAATATAATAAATACAAAAGAATATACGACAAAATAATGCACTATTTCGTAACAAGTCGCAAAGCATTGTGTAGATTTTCGTGTGCCTATATGAATAAAATTGTAAGTTTAAATATCTGCGGTGGTCACAGATTCTTTTCTGTCAAGTTTACATAATTTAATACGTTGCAGGCATTTTAATAATCTGAATGACGTGTTAAAAAGGTAACATGTGACAACTGTCACTTCAGTGGCAAAATGTAAATATTAATATCGGTTTACTGATAATTACCATATTAATGCTCGCTGTCTCTCTCTCTCTCTCTCTCTCTCTCTCTCTCTGTGTGTGTGTGTGTGTGTGTGTGTGTGTGTGTGTGTGTGTGTGTGTGTGTGTGTGTGTGAGACTTCCTTCAATCTAATCTCAAGTGATCTACCCGTCCGACCCCTGTAGAAACAGTCACATTCACGGTCCAAAACATACAATTTTATATACATCCGTAAGGTGTAGTGAGTTTCTTGTGTTGACGCTATGAGGTAATTTCTGTCCACATTGTTGTCGGTGGTTACAGTTATGTACATGCCTTGGATTTTACAGACATACGCAGTCTGATGTGAAACATTACCCAGGAATGGAGTTGTGTGGAAAATTTTAGTCTGTTTTTCTTTCTTGTGCTGTGGTTGTTTCGCCATTGTTAAGTGTTTCATTTGTCAACTGTGCAGCTGCTCTGCAGGACTCGATTTGGTACAATGGGATTACTATTCTTATAGGTGCTAGTTACTTAAACGCTTTCTGTATGAACACTCATAACATAGACTAAAATCTCAATGTACGTGCAGTTGTCTCTCCCTCAATGGCTACGCAATTCCTGCATCTGCAAATCTATCGAGCTCACTGCTCTGCGTTCAAGGCTCATTAGAAGGGTAATGCAGCAGTCTCGGGTTTCAAGAATCTCGCACGCTTCGAGTTGGTCGCCTTCTGTTCGGCATCGTGACCATGCATGCACAAATAAGTTGAGCATGCAATCCACGGTGATGCATGCAATTCTGAAGTTTATCAGTGACATGCAGATGAAATCTTGTAATTAGGTGTTAACGTCTTATTCCGTAGTCCATGACTAACGTTAGAATGGTCCAAATGGTTACTTCGAACCACGGTGCAAAAACGGGGCCGAATATGTAATTACTGTGTTGACATGGAATATGTTTGAATAAAGGCGGTGCTACCACGTGGGTCGCAAATTTTCGCCAAAAATGTTTTCATAAGCACTTCCGTCCAGTTATTATGACCAAAATTAAAGGTTCTAACCCAAACCAGGTGAAACAGCCCGAAAGCATCCCACCACCTACCGATTTTACACTGCCTTCTCAACACAATAAGGTGATTTCTTTTTCCAAGCATCCGTCTAGTCAGCACAAGCGCGTCTAAGAACCACATTAAGTGCTGTGACTCATCACTTCATGGTATCTCCTTTCAGTACACGACAGGGTAATGACGACATTGCTTGCCCCGCTGTAAAAGACGTTGCGCTTTCTTTCGGTCAGTGGCTTCTCAGCTACTACCCTATCATTAAAAAAGTCCAACCGCCAGTAGAAGTATCATTCTGTCGCTGACCTCCGTACCGAAGCTGCAGTGGAAGTTTTCTGCAGTAACATACATAGACTGGTTCGTGCGGTACATTTTAGATGTCTTGAACCCTAAGACACTTTCTTAGGCGAACTCGTACGTAGGCAACGTTGTGTGCCCTTACAATATTTAATTCTCTCCGGTATCCGTTTTGATAAGTAACACATCTTATGTTTACAGATTGGGCCCACATCAGCGTTAAAGCATAGTCTGCATGTTTAGTGTGGTGTCCGAACATTTTTGACAATAAAATAATTACGGAGGAAGATAGGGGTCTAATGTCCCGTCGACAACGTGGTCATTAGACACTGTACACAAGCTGTGATAGGAGAAAGATGGGGGGGGGGGGGGGGAGGGAACCGGCAGTTCCCTCTTTAAGTGAACCATCCCGGCAGTTACCTTAAACGATGCAGAGAAACCCCAGAAAACCTGAACCACGATGGTCGGACGGAGATTTGAGCTCCCGTCCTTCTGAATACGAGTGCAGTGTCTTAGCACAGCGCTGCCTTGTTCGGTGGCCACACAGTGCAAGTCCGTTAGGTTGCCTAAATTCAGTGGGGAAACTAAAGGAGTGTCCAAATATCGCAGTTGAAATTACACGTTACTAGCGTTCGACAACTACGATAATAAATGATGTAGGGCTGAAATCTTCACTGTATAATGTACGTTGGGTGAAAACAAAATAATCCAGAAAGGAAGCCTTTAAATTAGTGAGCAAGTATTACACAAATACCGCACGACCGCTACGGTCGCAGGTTCGAATCCTGCCTCGGGCATGGATGTGTGTGATGTCCTTAGGTTAGTTAAGTTTAGGTGCTTCTAAGTTCTACGGGACTGATGACCTCAGATGTTGAGTCCCATAGTGCTCAGAGCCTTTACACAAATCATGAAAACAAATGTTGGAGATAACGTTATTCAAAATGCAAACGGAAGTAGTGTTACACTGTAAGAGAAGATGCAACAACGCCTAGTGAACTGTTCCTGTCGGGCGAGAGTAAGGCCCATTTTAACGTATAGCGGGTAGGTCGGGGAAGAATGCCAGTGTGCACTCGGTGTGCTTGCCGGGGGGGTCTCGTCCGTAATGTGGAGGAGGCCCTTCCGGCAGCTATTGAACGCACTGGGTGTGACCGGCTGCAGATAGTAGCACATGTCGGAACGAATGACGCCTGCCGCTTGGGTTCTGAGGCCATCCTTGGTTCCTTCCGGCGGCTGGCTGATTTGGTGAAGACAACCAGCATCGCACGCGGAGTGCAAGCTGAGCTTAATATCTGCAGCATAGTGCCCAGAGTCGATCGCGGTCCTCTGGTTTGGAGCCGTGTGGAGGGTCTAAACCAGAGGCTCAGACGACTCTGCGACTATAATGGTTGCAAATTCATCGACCTCCGTTATTGGGTGGAGAACTGTAGGGCCCCCCTAGACAGGTCAGGCGTGCACTACACACCGGAAGCAGCTACTAGGGTAGCAGAGTACGTGTGGCGTGCACACGGGGGTTTTTTAGGTTAGAGGGATCCCCCCTTGGGCGAAACGATAAAATACCTGACGGCTTACCAGAGAGGACATTATCATCGTTGATAAAGAACGTCCGTCCTCAGAGACCAAAAACAGGAAAAGTCAACGTAATATTGGTAAACTGCAGGAGTATCCAGGGCAAGGTTCCTGAATTAGTATCTCTTATTGAAGGAAATAGTGCGCATATAGTATTAGGAACGGAAAGTTGGTTAAAACCGGAAGTGAACAGTAACGAAATCCTAGACACAGAATGGAATATATACCGCAAGGATAGGATAAACGCCAATGGTGGAGGAGTATTTATAGCAGTAAAGAATTCAATAATATCCAGTGAAGTTATTAGCGAATGCGAATGTGAAATAATCTGGGTTAAGTATCAAAGGTGGGTCAGATATGATAGTCGGATGCTTCTATAGACCACCTGCATCAGCAACCGTAGTAGTTGAGCGCCTCAGAGAGAACCTGCAGAACGTCGTGAAGAAGTTTCGTGATCATACTATTGTAATAGGGGGAGACTTCAATCTACCAGGTATAGAATGGGATAGTCACACAATCAGAACTGGAGCCAGGGACAGAGACTCTTGTGACATTATCCTGACTGCCTTGTCCGAGAATTACTTCGAGCAGATAGTTAGAGAACCAACTCGTGAAGCTAACGTTTTAGACCTCATAGCAACAAATAGACCGGAACTTTTCGACTCCGTGAATGTAGAAGAGGGTATCAGTGATCATAAGTCAGTGGTTGCATCAATGACTACAAGTGTAATAAGAAATGCCAAGAAAGGAAGGAAAATATATTTGCTTAACAAGAGTGATAGGGCACAAATCGCAGAATATCTGAGTGACCACCATCAAACGTTCATTTCTGAGGAAGAGGATGTGGAACAAAAATGGAAAAAATTCAGAAACATCGTCCAGTACGCCTTAGATAAGTTCGTACCGACTAAGGTCCAAAGCGAGGGGAAAGATCCACCGTGGTATAACAATCATGTACGAAAGGTACTACGGAAACAAAGAAAGCTTCATCATAGGTTTAAGAGTAGTCGAATCATAGCTGATAAGGAAAAGCTGAACGAAGCGAAAAAGAGCGTAAAGAGAGCAATGAGAGAAGCATTCAGCGAATTCGAACATAAAACATTGGCAAACAATCTAAACAAGAACCCTAAAAAGTTTTGGTCATATGTAAAATCGGTAAGCGGATCTAAATCCCCTATTCAGTCACTCGTTGACCACGATGGCACCGAAACAGAGGACGACCGAAGAAAGGCAGAAATACTGAATTCAGTGTTCCGAAACTGTTTCACTGCGGAAAATCGTAACACGGTCCCTGACTTCAGCCGTCGCACGGACGCCAAAATGGAAAATATTGAAATAAACGATATCGGAATTGAAAAACAACTGCTATCACTTAGTAGCGGAAAAGCATCCGGACCAGACGAGATACCCTTAAGATTCTACAGTGATTATGCTAAAGAACTTGCCCCCTTTCTATCAGCAATTTATCGTAGATCGCTGGAAGAACGTAAAGTACCTAGCGACTGGAAGAAAGCGCAGGTCGTTCCCATTTTCAAGAAGGGTCATAAATCAGATGCGAATAATTATAGGCCTATTTCGCTTACGTCAATCTGTTGTAGAATAATGGAACATGTTTTGTGTTCTCGTATTATGACGTTCTTAGATAATACAAATCTCCTTCATCATAACCAACATGGATTCCGCAAACAGAGATCATGTGAAACTCAGCTCGCCCTATTTGCCCAAGAAATCCACAGTGCCGTAGACACTGGCGAGCAGATTGATGCCGTATTCCTGGACTTCAGGAAGGCATTTGATACGGTTCCGCACTTACGTTTAGTGAAAAAAATACGAGCTTACGGAATATCGGACCAGGTTTGTGATTGGATTCAGGATTTCCTAGAAGAAAGAACACAACATGTCATTCTTAACGGTTCAAAATCTGCAGATGTAGAGGTAATTTCGGGAATACCGCAAGGAAGCGTGATAGGACCTTTATTGTTTACAATATACATAAATGACTTAGTTGACAACATCGGTAGCTCCGTGAGGCTATTTGCAGAGGACACGGTTGTCTACAAGAAAGTAGCAACATCAGAAGACTCGTACGTACTCCAGGAAGACCTGCAGAGGATTAATGCATGGTGCGACAGCTGGCAGCTTTCCCTAAACGTAGATAAATGTAATATAATGCGCATACATAGGGGCAGAAATCCATTCCAGTACGATTATGCCATAGGTGGTAAATCATTGGAAGCGGTAACGACCGTAAAATACTTAGGAGTTACTATCCGGAGCGATCTGAAGTGGAATGATCACATAAAACAAATAGTGGGAAAAGCAGGCGCCAGGTTGAGATTCATAGGAAGAATTCTAAGAAAATGTGACTCATCGACGAAAGAAGTAGCTTACAAAACGCTTGTTCGTCCGATTCTTGAGTATTGCTCATCAGTATGGGACCCTTACCAGGTTGGATTAATAGAAGAGATAGACATGATCCAGCGAAAAGCAGCGCGATTCGTCATGGGGACATTTAGTCAGCGCGAGAGCGTTACGGAGATGCTGAACAAGCTCCAATGGCGGACACTTCAAGAAAGGCGTTACGCAATACGGAGAGGTTTATTATCGAAATTACGAGAGAGCACATTCCGGGAAGAGATGGGCAACATATTACTACCGCCCACATATATCTCGCGTAATGATCACAACGAAAAGATCCGAGAAATTAGAGCAAATACGGAGACTTACAAGCAGTCGTTCTTCCCACGCACAATTCGTGAATGGAACAGGGAAGGGGGGATCAGATAGTGGTACAATAAGTACCCTCCGCCACACACCGTAAGGTGGCTCGCGGAGTATAGATGTAGATGTAGATGTACGTAATGACTAACTTTTTGTATGAGTACGTTTTCTACAGATCAACATCCTACAAATACACAGTCTTCTTCCTCAGCAGATGATGTTTCGGAGAATATAAGCTTAACTGTCATTCCCCTGAAGCAATCTGTCACTTCTGATGTGAACTATCCGTATTTTAAAGAATTTCCACTGCACATATAAGATACATTTATCATTCACATAACATTCGACTAATTTTTTTCGCTTGCCATGTGGTTTGACAATCTGTGTCATATTTTGCAGAACGTTTCACGAAGTCGGTTTAGCGGTTCTCACGGCGGTTACGTCTGTCATTTCAGCAGGAATGTCCAAAAATAAAACTTTAAATCGTCTTAAAACGCAAGCGATGTCAAAGAATAATCTCTTTCGTTTCTTTCATTCGCAGTGTTTGACATGCGCGCGCTAATGGACGTGAATGGCTCTGTGTGTAGGGGCGATAAGCAAAGAAGAATGAGGCTCTCGCTTTCCTCTGGCGAGAAATTCCAACCTACTGAAGTGAAGAACCTCATAGTTTATTAAGGTCGGTTAGGCACTTCTTCATGTGATCCACGGATATCTCAAGCAATACATGTTGTTTTGTGTCACACTTCTCATGTCTCGGTTGAGCTAAAAGATTTCGTAGAAATGAAGTTTACTGTTATTCCATTTTATTGATGTCATTGTATTTGCATTATTCGCTCTGTAGTTCTGTTGTTTCCTCAGGGACGCTGTTGAAATGAAGAACAGTACAACTAGTCGAGATTAACCTCCGACAGTTTTGTTACGTTTGTCTTACGTCGATGTATCGTTTACATTAGAGTTTGGTCACTGATGTTATGCAGTGTCTCCAGCTAGTACCGATAACGCAGTTCCCATTTTGTATTTATCTTGAAATATTAAAGAAGGCAAAGAATACTAATAATGTGTTGATTGACCTCCAGACCTTACTGTTTCTTACAAAAGAAAATCAAACTTAGCACTTGTAAACGCTGGAGGCAGAAACGCTATATTTGCATGGGGACTGGCTAGAAGACAGTAAGGCCAGTGGTTAAAAGCACGCTACGGAGCCTGACAACGCTGTGCCTTCAACTGTTTCACACTAAAAAAAAGAGCGATCTGTTCTGTAGAGAATCATAGTGAAATGGTAAACTGTGTGTAAAATGGTTCAAATGGCTCTGAGCACTATGGGACTCAACTTCTGAGGTCATTAGTCCCCTAGAACTTAGAACTAGTTAAACCTAACTAACCTAAGGACATCACACATATCCATGCCCGAGGCAGGATTCGAACCTGCGACCGTAGCGCTCTCGCGGTTCCAGACTGCAGCGTCTAGAACCGCACGGCCACTTCGGCAGGCAAACTGTGTGTATATAGAGAATGTGCTCCCAACTTCTCGGATGGAAAAGAGCTATCTTAACAAGATTTGAAAATAGAGCATGTTCTCTAAGGTACGATACCATTGATGGCGAGAGAATCCATCAGTTTGCGCTCCCTACAACGTACTACTTTTAGTGTACCCCATTTAAATTGTGACTACGAAGCAATGTGGTGCAAATTTAAAAGTACTGTGAACTGACAATGGTAATTTAGCCAACACCTTATGTGTTTTTTTTTCTTTTCTTTTTTTGTCTTTCATATTCCTCGGGAATTAACTGCTACATGTTTTTGCACAACCTAATAGAAAAATCATTGCCACATTCGTTTCTGACTATTTTGAGCTGAAGACAAAGTGGTCCAGCGCGTCTGAACCAAAAAAAGGAAAACAACCATTATTCTGGTTTGCATTTAAAGAAGTAAGATTTCGCTTAAAGGCGCTGATAAAACTTCAGTTGAGCACCGTTCATTCGGACGTTTCGTTCGCCAACATTGCATCAAACAACTTGTCAGGAAGACAGTTCAACATAATTGCAAATGGACTTGGTACAAACTGGCAACATCTGTAATAACAGAAAATTAATGAAAAAGGATTTGCTGAAGCCTCGTAGGAACATCATCCTGATGAAGTTAATCAAGGGAAACTGCACACAGAAACGTCGTACTATCGTTTCGAAATTTGGGTAGTTGTTCCCAAAGACTGAATATTTCACGAGATCAAATGCTTGTGATATGAAAGTATCAAATGCACGTCGTAAAAGACACTTCTGGAAGAGGTTGCAGTTTACAGCTTGTTCTATAGACGATATAGCATATAACACACCGTTTAAAATGTAGGACAGAAACAGTATAAGATGATGAATGACTCAGTTGCAAAAATATTCGACAGGGATCTTGCACTGAAACATCACTGATTTTCTTAGCGATGAACAACCATACTAAATATACGAACCTCAAGGTGTACTAGAAAAGAACCATTGACTAATAGACTCGTCCGGTCAATAGTAACAGATCTTTTATCAGCAAACTTACCAGAAATAGTACTACCCGCAGTTCATATGTTATTAATATCTCAAATCCAAACAGCAAGAACAACTTACACATAACGCACAGGTACGAAATAAGCATGCTGATAGGATGATTACAGAAACATGAAATTCTAGCAGTGTTCGTACAATAGCAATAATCCTTTCGAGCGTAGGAATCCACACGCTGTATGAAGATCTTAGGAAAATGTGCATAGCATCAGAAGCAGTACGTATTTGCCGCTTCCATTAAATTCTACCGCTAGCATCCGGAAATTATAGTTTTCTGCTCGAGAATGAATAAGATTAAAATATAAAGAAAAATTCACACAAAAATTATACACGAATTAGAAATAAACGTAACCTTGAAAGCACTGACGAATTTTGTGAAAAAACTAGAGGGCGTAATTAGCAATCTCCCAGAGCGAAATACAGGCTAGTTGGTGATTTTAATGCCCAGTTAGGGAAGGAGCGTAAGTTAGATATTGTGGAAGAACACCCAGCCTACATATGGGCCAGCAGGAATGTAGAGCGTAGTGGTACTCTGTAAGACCTTAAAGCTAATACGCCGGCCGAAGTGGCCGTGCGGTTAAAGGCGCTGCAGTCTGGAACCGTAAGACCGCTACGGTCGCAGGTTCGAATCCTGCCTCGGGCATGGATGTTTGTGATGTCCTTAGGTTAGTTAGGTTAAACTAGTTCTAAGTTCTAGGGGACTAATGACCTCAGCAGTTGAGTCCCATAGTGCTCAGAGCCATTTGAACCATTTTTAAAGCTAATACCTAGGAAGCAAAAGACCTAGACATTTCCCAACCACCGCATGGGAGAATTCCAGATATAACGCGTAGCCATCTTAAGGAAATCCCATAGAGATATTCAGAATGCAAAAGTATTAAGAGGAGAAAAACAGATTCAGGCCACTACTCCTCCAAAATAAATATGAGATTTTTATCTAGGAACATTAAGAAAACCAACTCACTCAAGCTTACTAAGCTTGATTTTCAGAAACTTTTGACTTCTAAGCAGTTCAAAGAGAAGTTGGAAGCACTAGAATATAGCAACTGAGACTAAGTGAGGGACAACCTAGTGAAAGTTGCTACAATGACAGCTCCATTGCTAAAACATAGGAAACGTGCATGGTGGACAACAACCTGTGAAAAAGGGATGATGCGGAAACAGACATCATGGCTAAAGTGAAACTCGCCAGATACACATGGCTATAAGTAGTAGTTCATTGCGTAATATAAATTAGCTACCAAATCCATCGGACAAGTAAAATAACAGTTCGCAAAGGACCACTTAAGACAGCTGGTTGACGATTTCAAAAATAAGTGTTAGAAATTTCTACAGTGGTTAAAACGGAACCGCAGTCGATGTAACCCACCAAGCCTTCACTTCAGAGGAACAGTTACTTTGTGACTACCTCTTTAACTGTGAACCAGCTGATACATTCTTTGCTTATCAAAGAAAGAACCAAGCTCTCGACCATCGACCAAAGGAAAAGTGATAGAACATGTTACAATAGTAACTGATCTGTGGAAGCAGGCTGGAGACAGGACTATAAGCAAGACTGAAACATTACCTAGTGATTGGACTTTTACTTTGCTTCATCCCAAGAACAGGAAAGGCGACTTGACTTACATCAGTAATTATCGAGGGATCTCGCTGATACCTGCCACGTATCAGATTCTCTCCAAGGCCGTATTACACAGAACAGAATTACAACTAGACACACAACTAAGAGAATACAAGGGAGGATTCAAGAAAGGACGCTCTTTGTACTGAACAGGTAATCAACTTGAAATCAGGGCTAAAAGATGAGAAAATGGCTGATAATGAATACGTCGTCGTCTTTTAGAAGGCGTATGACTCAGATGACGGACCTTCTCTGATGAAGATCCCGCAGGAAGTAGAACTGGAAATTCATAAACTTACCCTGCAAACTGTAAACAACACCAGATCCCGAGTAATGTTCAAAGCAGTATTTTCAAGAGTTTTTAAATCAAGACAGGAGTAAGGCAGGGAGATGGTCTCTCCTCTCTCTTCTTTAATAGCGTACTGAAAAAGGTAAAAAGAGAATGGCGAAAGGAGTTAGCTAGACGGGAACTTCCAAATAGTTCCTCTATGGGGCAAAAGCTCAAAGGGCTGCATGTTGATTGCCTGACATTTGCTGACCACCTGGCACTTCTAATTCAATAGAAACATAAGTGAATCAGCTCAAAGTTGTCAGACAAGCAGCAAAGGTAAGGCGAAATGTGTCGCAAAGGTAAGGCGAAATGTGTCTCTTGAAAAACAAAATACATCTTAACCATCAATTTTTCTCCTGGCACACTGCAACTGGAGCAGGGAGAAAATAAGAAAACTAGCACCTGAAAGAATCCCTGGAACCCAATCTTTCCTAAAGAACAGCGTTACAAACTCTAGTAAACAATGTGGAAGTGCCACACCAGCTGATCAAGAGATCCTGTAACAAAAATCACTATCAGATTCTCATCTCAGAGTGGCCAGTACTCAACAGGAAGGGCCTCACAGACAAACTTGAAATCCAAGAGAGAACCATAATGAGGAAAATACTGGGACCAGTCAAGGAAGGTAACAAAAATGAAAGACAAAACGTCCAGGAGCTCTACAAATATAGTGAAAAAATTGCATACGTGACTAGGAAGAGACGTCTAGCTTGGTCTTTTATGGACATGTCTACAGGATGCATCCTAGCAGGCTGATCTGTCGGGTTCTCACATTTTGACAAAAGAGGAAGACCAAGCCACCACGGTTCATGGAAATGATAAAAGGCCAGCAGGAACTGGGAAATACAGAAAGACACTTAAAAGACCGGACATCTCTAAGGAAAATGCTTAAGCAAGTGATGCTCCAGGACAAACTACCAAGAAAGAAGGCAGGTGCCCTCTGGACAAAGAAGAGTAAGGAACAACACAGCCATAGGATTCTCAGCTATTGAGCGAACATCAAAAGACGCTCCAAATACAATACTCGAATGCCGTGGTTCCTAGTTGGTCTGTACAAAACAGCAGCAGCAACAACAACAACAACAACAACAAATGGATTAAAATGTAATATATTGATAAGATTAAAATATGAACATTGTAACTGGCACAACGAGGACAGTCAGGGAAGCGTTAAGAAGCCAAAAATTCATAGCAATTAAAAATATCGTAAATTATAGTAGTTAGCTGCTGCGAAAATCGCCACCACAAGAAGCAGCTTGTTAAATTGTGTCTTGCGTTTGTGAACAACTCGTGAATAATAATAATAATAATAATAATAATAATAATAATAATATGGTACAGTGGTTGTAAATATACAGTTCCATGTACATATCGACTGCAAAGGAAGCGGAAACGTCAAACCCTTGTGAAGCAAATCGCCAAACGGTGATATGTTGCTATGGCCAGCGTACTGAATTCAAGTGTTGGTATATCTCGATTTGCCTGCAGCAACCCGTCTCCCACGGCTGAAGTTCTCTTTCTTTGTGGTTAATCACAATTTACGGGACAGGAGCAAGCACCCATTATCCGTAGCACCAAGGCTGTTATTAACTTGCATACGTTGTGTCTCAGGTCCAATGGGATGCGAGTAGAGTATCGAGATTGGACGGCCATTATCTTCCACCACACACCGCCGTAGACGAGACGAGAATAACCATGCAATACTTTGTATAAAAAAAGACCAAGAATCGAGATATTCTTGGCACGGCAGACGACATTCGAGGATATCATCAAGGATAAGAAACGCACAAGAATCAAAACGTCTGTGGACATGAGACGAACTTTCGGGGTTGTATACAAAGACTGTACACTCTTTTACGTGTCAGAAAACTATCATGTAATGTCGTGAATGCATTATACGTCCTGGATGTTCAGAACATCTTAAATTAATTAATGTTACAACTTGAGATGCCGTCCTGTATAGTTATATTGTCACATCGCCAGCTTCACACTCAGTGCAAGAAAGTAGGAGAGATACTCCTAAAAATGCCTTTTCCGGATGAGTGTGGTAATTACTGATAAGTATTTTTGACAATACACTACTACTTATTTGTTAATTTTTACATCCATTATTACTCTGCTTGCGGTTACGGTGATGGGTTTTATTTCATATGTGACTCTTAAATCCTGAGCAGCATAGAATTATACAAGTCTTGATCAGTACTTTATAGAAGACTCTGGAACGAGCACCGTTTACCTTCTTACTGAAAAAAAGTATGACCAGTATGCTCACGTTCCCTTTTCCTGTTTATAATAAGCCAACATGTTCGCGATTGATATCTTTTGCCTCGATTTTGTCTGCAACATTAATCAAAATATAAGAGCTATTAGAGATAAAGTTAGTGAACTGCTTATAGATGATGATTCTGAAATTATAGGTATATCGGAGCACTATTTAAATAATTTGACAATTCCGAGGCAGAGACTTCCTTCACCGGGATACAGATCAGCTGGCTGTTTTTCAAGATGGGCCATCATGGAAAAAGTAGCTCACAATTGGTTCACATCTTACTTCAGCAACAGACAGCAAAAGGTCATTATTCACAGTGTTCAGAATGGCAGTGATATGAGGTCTGAGTGGGGTACAGTCAAGTGGAGGGTGCTCCAGGGATCAGTGTTTGGGCCACTCCTGTTCCGTATTTATATAAATGATACGCCCTCTAGTATTATGGGTATCTCTAAAATATTTCTGTTGCTGATGACACTAGCTTGGCAGTAAAGGATGTGCAGTTCATGCCATAAGCTCAAGACTTGTAGAAAATAAACCAATGTTAAATCACAGTCTCAGTTTTTACAGTTTCTAACACACAATTCAACAAAATTTGACGTTTTAATTTCACAGAATGGGCATATGATTAGTGAAACTGAGCAGTTTAAATTTCTAGGTGTTCCGATAGTAAACTGTCGTGGAAATCCGATGTTCAGGATCTTGTTCAAAGACTTAATGCTGCCATTTTTACTATTCGAACGGTATCTTAAGTGAGTCATCGTTCGACACGAAAATCAATCTACTTTGCTTATTTTCATTCGCTTAGGTCGTATGGTATTATATTTTGGGGTAACTCTCCCCATTCTAAAAGGATATTTTTGGCTCAGAAACGGGCGTGGTGTAAGTTCACGAACCTCTTGTCGACCCCTGTTCATGAGTCTGGGTATTTTGACATATATTCCTTACTGTCATTTGTTGTTAAAAATATTAATTTATTCCCAAGAATAAGCGACTTTCATTCAGTTAATACTTGGCAGAAATCAGGCCCTGCATTTGGATCGGACGTCCTTAACTCTTGTGCAGAGAGGTGAGTAGTATACTGCTGCATTCATTTTCAACAAGCTACCACTCGAGTTCAAAAATCTTAGCAGTAATCCACGAGCTTTCAAATCGAAACTGAAGAGTTTCCTTATAGGTCACTCCTATTCTGTCGAGGAGTTCCTTGAAAAATGAAACTGTGTTGTATTGTTGATTGCGTTTACTTAAACTTATGGACTGACTTTCTTCGGGTTCATAAACGTTTTATTTTTATCTGTTATTACTTTTATGTTTTAATTTCATGTACTGACACTTTTCATTACCTTGGAGAATTGCTCCTCAATTTGGTCCTATGGAACGTGACGCGTAAATAAAAATTTTAAAAAAAATCCTGCTTCACGTGTGCCATCTTTCACAGCGCGTCTCGAGTGAACGCCAGGTAACGCGCACAATTCAGAGAAAGTGGCAACGAATAAGGTTATATTGATTCACAAGCTGCTGTTTGTAGTGATGTGGGAAGCGTGCCGCATAGATTTTCATCGTTACAAGCATTGTGATTCTGACACTCGAAAAAAGTGTCTCATCTGTCTACTCCACAAACTATAGGAATTTCATACTGAAGTATTATATGAAATATGGTTGAGGTCAAAATCCTGTTCCGTCAGTATTCTCCACACTGTATGCTTCAAAGAACGCATTCTCAGGCCAAGATCAAAATTTGGCCAGCTCCCTGTTGCTTTAACATCCCGATTTCTCGCCAGTTTTTTTTATCCATGGCAATAAATTTCCTCTAGTTAGGTCATGCGTTCCACTGTCCGGAAACTGCGTCCTACTGCGCCAGTCATGAAATGCATGTCTGCAAGTTTCTTTAACGAGTAATGCTTCATCTTTGACAACCTGTAGTGAAGTGTAAGCAACGGTAAACTCCACTGTGGACACATCACGGACAATTGTATGTCTTAAAAAATCCAAAGTAGCGCCACCAAAGTCTATGCAGCAAGAAGATAATTCATATTAAAGACTAAGTTCACGAACATGTACTTCACGCGAATTGCTTATTCAAGATCTCGTAACCCGTGAAATATTCGTTGCAGACCATTGGTTCCTTATCTCAAAATATCTCGTTTAGAATCCTCAACAGCGTATAAATTTTTTAACGTAAATGTGTAACATATTCTGTATGTGGGGTGTTAAATTAAAGTTAGATGAAAGGTCGCTGTGTAGTTAGCGAATCAGGAATAAAGAATTTTTATTCATCATCGATCATTTTACAACGGAACAGCCTTCGTCATTGTAATATAATATATGATGTAGGAGTACATACCGGTGCGTAATAATAAAATAATTCAATTAATTATAGTAGCAATCTCTGCTCTGTTTCTTCTTTGTGGACAAAATATTTTCGATTTGTGGGGCGTGAATAAATAAGGTTTTTTTTATGGCATTACCTACGCGGGGAGTGAAAATTACTACTTGGGATAGTTACTTGGGTCGCTTGTCTGTTTGTTTTTATTTTCGCGTTTTGTTCCTAATAAGGTTTATTGTAATAACGTTTATTCTAATAATCGTAAATCAATTTCTTCTGTAATTAAAAACGTAAAATATTATCTTCGTGGATTTTTGGTAAGATTTTAACTGTATCTCATCTTATTTTTGTTGTCTAATCAGCGAATTTCGAAACTTAGCATTCTCCTCACAACAGGAGCTCGCAATTCGCATCATTTCACTCAAGACTAGAAGTGAATACAGTATTGCACCTGATGATGGAACCCCAGGGTCCGAAATGCAACGGTACTTAAACAAAGCACAAAAAATTTTTTTGACCGAAGGCGTTATTACTCATACTGTGAGGAACAGATAGCTGTCTTATTCGGTTGGTCTGCGGCACTGAAGTAGTCGATTCGATGTACGGCAGAAGAAATAAGAAGATATGCAGATAAGGCATTTACACGGCCGCCTGTGCAGAGGATTCAGTGTCTGCCGCGCAGCCGAGACAAGTGTATCCGCAGTCCGGCAGCAGAGGTAGCCGGCCGCAGGTAGCGGCAGTGAGCGATCGGCGGCGCGGGCTCGTGGGAACGGCAGAGCGCGCGCACTGCATCACATGGCGGCCGCCGCAGCGGCCCGCGGCGTTTCCGCTCAGCGGCCAGCGCGCAGCTAACGATGCGGCCGCGTGACTGGCCAGCCCCCAGGCCTGCCGAATAACTAATGGGCCGGCGCAACTTATCATCAAACCCCCACCCCCTCTGCATTATTATGACGGATCTCCAGAAAACAACCACCTCCTACTTCTGCGTTGTTCTCCAGGGGAGCTCGCACTGCGTGCCATAAATTGCCTTGAGAATGGCAAGGGAAAGAGTTGCTGTTATCAGCGTGGTATAGGACCACTCTTTATTGTGGCAGTATTTCATCCCTAGTTGGATAAAAGCCTGTTGCATCCTTCCCCACAAATAAAGATCTTTAGCTTTAAGCATCAACGTACGTAAACTCAGTCCCCAGTCGTCTGTCATCTTCCACTGAGGCGTGCCTTATCACACGACTTTCAGTAAGATGTTTCTGGAATGTACGAGGGGACACATTCGGTTGTAAAACTGCGGAATTAGTTGTGGGACATCGTGGAATATTCCCGCTTTCAGACCCTTTGTTTCATGAAGTTCCGATAGGTGGTGGTGCTATACGCAGCCTTTAGAATCACGTCGGAACGCGCATAAGGTACGTTCCAACCATAGAGCTGTCACTGAGTTTCTTTCGGAAAACCGGAGCATCACAGATATTCACAGGCGCTTGTTGAACGTCTACGGAGGCCTGGCAGTAAACAAAATGCGATGAGTCGTTATCGCAAGAAGGTAGCGCAAGCCTGCCCGATCTCAAGCGTGCCGGCCGGTCGCACACATCTGTGATTCCTGCAATGTCGGGACGTGCAGACATTCTTATTCAAGGCGATCGTCTGATCACAGTCATACACCTCGCTGCTCAACTGGACATCTCTGTTTGTAGTGCTAACACACTCGTTCACAAGTTGGAGTATTCAAAGATTTGTGCCTTCTGGGTTCCCCGCCGCATAACAGAAGGCCATAAAGAGCAACGGCCGGCCGGAGTGACCGTGCGGTTCTAGGCGCTTCAGTTTGGCACCGCGTGACCGCTACGGTCGCAGGTTCGAATCCTGCCTCGGGCATGAATGTGTGTGATGTCCTTAGGTTAGTTAGGTTTAAGTACTTCTAAGTTCTAGTGGACTGATGACCTCAGATGTTAAGTCCCACAGTGCTCAGAGCCATTTGAGCCAAAGAGCAACGAGGAACCGTCTGTGCGGAATGTCTTGCGCGTTACGAGATTGATCGTGACAATTTGTTGTCTAGCGCGTCGCAGGGGACGAAAGGTGTCTTCATCACTTCGAACCGGAAACAAAACGTCATCTAACCTACGGGAAGTTGATAAAAAGAGAGGGTGATATATGTGTGTGCGTGTGGAAAACCCCATCCCTCGAAAATTTATCTCCTTCATACCTCCTCTGTGTTACCACAGAGGAGGTACTAAGACTGCAGTACACGCGAGGTGCCTATTTGCTTCCACTGCCCTGAGTGCAATGCATAAGTTCTAATCAATGTTCACCAACCTACAATCTTCTATAGTTGTTGTCCCCTGCACAGAAAACAGCACGTAGGTTGTGAATCCGTTATCTCGAGACAGTAATAAACTCTTAGCGAGGAACTGATATTGTTTAAATAATTAAATCTTCAATTAGTTTGTTTGTACGGGATGCCACTCGCTTATTACTAGCAGAATATGAGTAACTGCACAATTATATTCCACTTTATGAATCACAAACAATTTCCAATATTCACACTTTCATAAAAGCAAAACAATGAACTGCGTGCTTGCGTAATTACTATCGAATTGTTCTTAGTTACACATCCAAATAACTAGAGTGTGCTGATTACGTCCTTAACGGGCACCAACCAAGGCAGACAACATGTCTGTCTTCCGAAACTGCCGAATGAGATCTGATCTTACAGCCGAACCACTTCGCCCGCCATCCAGCTTAGGTGTGATCCGAAGATCTCCGAAGTGAGTACTTCGTCTGCCTTCTCGTGTAGCAACAGTTTACTATCCTGCTGGTTATTAACACATTTGAAATAGTGGAATGATAGCCTGCCATTGCGAGATGCTTTTGTATGAAACGCAAGTTAATTCACTGTTTTGTTTTTCTAATATTAATACATGAAGTTTATCATATTGGTGCGCAACAACCGAACACAGCAGCCAATCGCGGAGAAGGAACACAGTTTAGACGGTCTTTCTCACGATACCCGTACCGAACAAACTGTCACCGGTACTTCACACCACGTTACGTCATCTTCCCACTGCTGTCTTCTCAGCAGCCCTCAGCAGAACTTCTCGCAGCTGAATATGATGGCTGTAAAGCAAGAAACCCCTATATCCCGGATCTCGCACCCTCCGACTTCCATCTGCTTGCCACAAAGAAGGATGCATTCCGCGGGAAGCGATCTGTTTGAATGGCGGGGCCGTTATTGATGCAACGAGACGTAGGCTCCGACGTCGACCAGCAGAGCGCCATCATGCGGGCTTACAGGCCTTCCCATTAAGGCCGTCGCATTGAATTTAGATTTATGTTGAAAAATACGGTTTTGTAGCCAGAAGCGCGGGGAATGACAAGGTGTATTGGAATCCTGAATAAAACCAACCTGCTTTCAGAACAAATAGGTATTACATTACTTATTGAACGCCTCTCGCGGGTAAGCCAGGAATGTTGTTCAATCAAATCAGGCGACGTCGAGGCATTTAGGCTAAAGAGACGCTATGAGGAACAGAACAGTCGTGGTATTAGTACAGAGAAATAACTGCCGATAACCAGACTAGAGAGGATATAATACACAAACTGACAACAGCAACAAATGCATTTCCTAAGGAGAGAAATTTGTTAGTATAAATTTGTGTTAGAAAGTCTTTCCTGAGGGTAATTGTCTGGAGTCTAGCCCTTTATGCAAGTGAAACGTGGACGCCTAAACAGTACACACAGGGAGAGAATAGAAGCTTTTGAAATGTGGTACTACAGAATAATGGTGAAATAAAGAGGTGCACAAGAATCGACCAGAATATTTTTTCGCCTTTCAGTATTTTTCATACAATTGGCTCCTTCAAAGTTTATAGTTGTCATGTTTTATACAATAAGAAATTAAATGTACTCAACCTAACACAGGAAGTAACTATCATATTTAGAAACTAAAAGATTTTCATTATCACTCAAGAGAAACTTGTAGTACAATTATTAGTTACTAGGAATTCTTGAGTTAAATAGAATTCATTCTTTTTGTTGTTGTTGTTGAGATCTTCAGTCCAGAGACTGGTTTGATGCAGCTCTCCATGCTACTCCATCCTGTGCAAGCTTCATCATCTCGAAGTGCCTACTGCAGCCTACATCCTTCTGAACCTGCTTAGTGTATTCATCTCTTGATCTCCCTCTACGATTTTTACCCTCCATGCTTCCCTCCAGTACTAGATTGGTGATCCCTTGATGCCACAAAACGTAACCCACCAACCGATCCCTACTTCTAGTCAAGTTGTGCCACATATTCCTCTTCTCCCCAATTCTATTCAGTACCTCCTCATTAGTTACGTGGCCTACCCATCTAATCTTCAGCATTCTTCTGTAGCACCACATTTCGAAAGCTACTATTCTCTTCTTGTCCAAATTATTTATCGTCCATGTTTCACTTCCATACAAGGCTACACTCCATACAATTACTTTCAGAAACGACTTCCTAACACTTGAATCTATACTCGATGTTAACAAATTTCTCCTCTTCAGAAACGCTTTCCTTGCCATTGCCAGTCTACATTTTATATCCTCTCTACTTCGACCATCATCAGTTATTTTGCTCCCCAAATAGCAAAACTCGTCTATTATTTTAAGTGTCTCATTTCCTAATCTAATTCCCTCACCATCGCCAGATTAAAATCGACTACATTCCATTATCCTCTTTTAGCGTGTGTTGATGTTCATCTTATATCCTTCTTTCAAGATACTGTCCATTCCGTTCAACTGCTCCTCCAGGTCCTTTGCTGTCTCCGACAGAATTACAATGTCATCGGTGAACCTCAAAGTTTTTATTTCTTCTCCATGGATTTTAATTCCTACTCTGAATTTTTCTTTTGTTTCCTTTACTGCTTGCCCAATATACAGATGAATAACATTGGGGATATGCTACAACCCTGTCTCACTTCCTTCCCAACCACTGCTTCCCTTTCATGCCCCTCGACTCGTATAACTGCCATCTGGTTCCTGTACAAATTGTAAATAGCCTTTCGCTCCCTGTATTTCACCCCTTCCACCTTCAGAATTTGAAAGAGTTTTCCAGTCAACATTGTCAAAAGCTTTCTGTAAGCCTACAAAAGCAGGTTTGTCTTTCATTAATCTATTTTCTAAGACAAGTCGTAGGGTCAGTATTGCGACCCGTGTTCCAACATTTCTACAGAATCCAAACTGATCTTCCCTGACGTCGGCTTCTACTAGTTTTTCAATTCGTCTGTAAAGATTTCGTGTCAGTATTTTGCAGCCGTGACTTATTAAACTGATAGTTCGGTAATTTTCACACCTGTCAACACGTGCTTTCCTTGGGATTGGAATTATTATATTCTTCTTGAAGTCTGAGGGTATTTCGCCTTGTCATACATCTTGCCCAACGTGATGGTAGAGTTTTGTCAGGGCTGGCTCTCCCAAGGCTGTCAGTAGTTCTAATGGAATGTTGTCTATTCCCGGGGCCTTGTTTCGTCTTAGATCTTTCAGTGCTTTGTCAAACTCTTCACGCAGTATCATATCTCTCATTTCATCTTCATCTACATCCTCTTCCATTTCCATAATATTGTCCGCAAGTACATCGCCCTTGTATAGACCCTCTATATACTCCTTCCACCTTTCTGCTTTCCCTTCTTTGCGTAGACTGGTTTACCATCTGAGCTCTTGATATTCATACAAGTGGTTCTCTTCTCTCCAAAGGTCTCTTTAATTTTCCTGTAGGCAGTATCTACCTCACCCCTAGTGAGATAAGCCTCTACATCCTTACATTTGTCCTCTAGCCATCCCTCCTTAGCCATTTAGCACTTCCTGTCGATCTCATTTTTGAGACGTTTGTATTCATTTTTGCCTGCTTCATTTACTGCATTTTTATATTTTCTCCTTTCATCAATTAAATTCAATATTTCTTCTGTTACCCAAGGATTTCTACTAACCCTCTTCTTTTTACCCACTTGATCCTCTGCTGCCTTCACTACTTCATCCCTCAGAGCTACCCATTCTTCTTCTACTGTATTTCTTTCCCCCATTCCTTTCAATTGTTCCCTTATGCTCTCCCTGAAACTCTGTACAACCTCTGGTTCTTTCAGTTTATCCAGGTCCCATCTCCTTAAATTCCCACCTTTTTGCAGTTTCTTCAGTTTTAATCTACAGTTCATAACCAATAGACTGTGGTCAGAGTCCACATCTGCCCCTGGAAATGTCTTAAAATTTAAAACCTGGTTCCTAAATCATTGTCTTACCGTTATATAATCGATCTGAAACCTTCCAGTGTCTCCAGGCCCCTTCCACGTCTACAACCTTCTTTCATGATTCTTGAACCAAGTGTTAGCTATGATTAAGTTATGGTATGTGGAAAAATCTGCCAGGCGGCTTCCTCTTTCATTCTTTACACCAATTCCGTATTCACCTACTACTTTTCCTTCTCTTCCTTTTACTACTATCGAATTCCATCCCCCCACGACTATTAAATTTTCGTCTCCCTTCACTATCTGAATAATTTCTTTTATCTCATCATATATTTCATCAATCGCAGAGTTAGTTGGCATATAAACATGTACTACTGTGGTAGGCGTGGGCTTGGTGTCTATCTTTGCTACAATAATGCATTCACTATGCTTCCGTAGTAGCTTACCCGCGCTCCGATTTTTTAATTCATTATTAAACCTACTCCTGCGTTACCCTATTTTATTGCGTGCTTATAACCCTCTATTCACCTGACCAGAAGTCTTGTTCCTCCTGCCACAGAACTTCACTAATTCCCAGTACACCTAGCGTTGAGCTATCCATTTCCCTTTTTAAATTTTCTAGCCTACCAGCCCGATTAAAGGATCTGACATTTCACGCTCCGATCGGTAGAAAGCCAGTGTTGTGTCTCCTGATAATGACGTCCTCCTGAGTAGTCCCCGCCCGGAGATCCGAATGAGGGACTATTTTACCTCCGGAATATTTTACCCAAGAGGACACCATCGTCATTTAAGCGTACAGTAAAGCTGCATGCCCTCGGGAAAAATTACGGCTCAGAATTTTTTCACTTTGATGTTTGTCCCATAGTTTCGAATTCAGATATGTCAACCTATGTTTCAACTGTTACGAGTAATTTCAACATCGCTTCATCGTTGTTGAATTAAACAGTCGACTCCTGAGCAACTAGAATTCGCCATCGGTTTTGTTCGGAATTCAACGAGTGTGGAACATACGAAAAATTTCATGGCATGAGGCAACTGGAATGCCATGTCATCAGCGACTTCTCCGAAGATGACTCTTTGATAGTCCATAATCATTCCTTTCACTTTCTTCCACTATTTCATAAGTTGGTGATGTACTGGGCATCATCTTCAACGTCTTCACGGCCTCCGAATCGCATATATCACTCATGAACCCTTGTTTTACTCATTTCATATTGGCTAAAAGCAATATTTAGCATGATAATCTAAAACTTTACTGTTTATGGCAAAATTTAATGCAAATTATTTGATCCATTTAAATAAAAAATTAATAACTGCCGATACTAATCAAGGCACATGTAAATTTTCGGACAAAATTCCCGTTAATTTTTTGAGCACACAAAGTGTAAAATATTTGTTTTTCGCTGAACATGGGCATCTGACCGACACCAACCATCTTGTTCGTCAATAAATTACCTTTTATTCAGCTTTAGCCAGTTTTTGAAGCGCAATGACGTTCTTCAAACGTTACCACCCATAATTAGATAAAATTTTCTGATATGGACTTCTTCATCACAATTCAGTGATTTAAAGATACCTACGACAGTAGAAGACCAGTTTAGTAGAACGAAGTCACTTTATTTAACTCCTATTCCAGTTACAAATTTTCGAATCTCATGAGTAACATACCTGATCCTATAGCGCTGGTCATGATGTTCCTTGTCGTATTATGATATTTAGGTTCGATTCTCTGTTTCTCACGGCTTACTAGCAGAGATTTTTGTCGATGCAGTGACAAAAGCTTTCTCAGACACTATAAATCCAGGCGCATTGTTAATTCAGTCTCAGTACTTGTTTCTATGATTCTGTAAACTATACATTATTGGCATAAAGTTGTGCTATCCACATGTAAAATCATCTTTTTGTGTGTCCTGATTAAAGCCCGACCTGCTTTGAGAATTACGTAAAGAACATAGCCGTGTAATGACCGTCACCTGCTTCGTCCTCGTAACGTGTAGTCTTTGAAAACTGCATCTTACTTTAATAAAAGTCTTAGCATACAATCCCTTCATTTTTTGTTTCGTAGTAGGTAAAACTGCCACTTTATAGTAACTGTCTGTAACTCTCTTTGGCATTAAACGGACAATTTCGACTATTGGTAAGCCCCACTCCTACGTTCCTTTGGTGTTTAGGCGATGTTTTTGAGCGTAAGGAAAGCAGTCGGTGGTACCAGCTGGTCAAATGGGGACGTATTCTGATTCCTTATGAAAACAAATGTATTGCATCCTTATGGGTATTGTATTTATGCGTGCATTTTACACTTTTTCGTATTGTTACGAGAACAAAGAAAAAAATTCTCAGCTTTGCAGAGCGGGACTGTATTTTTGGACAGGGATTTAGGAATTTCTACAGCTACATGTATACTCCGCAAGCTATCTTATGTTACGGTGGCGCAAAGTTGAGGGGAAAGGAGGAGACGGAAAATCTGAAAGGAGGTAAAAGGTAAACGAGCTGCCACTGTAACACATGTACTGCACTTTATTTTTTTCTTTTTAATTGGGCTGTTAAGGCCGGACTAAACGTTACTAAATCGTCTGTGGAGTTCATAATTTCCTCCACCGTTATCTCCGCTGCAACGACTGCAAAGACAAATTACGGTGCGTAGTATTAACATCTAGGTATTCGAGTTTTTCGGAAGGCTCTGAGCACTATGGGACTTAACATCTGAGGTCATCAGTCCCCTAGAACTTAGAACTACTTAAACCTAACTAACCTAAGGACATTACACACAGCCATGCCCGAGGCAGGATTCGAACCTGCGACCGTAGCGGTCGCGCGGTTCCAGACTAAAGCGCCTAGAACCGCTCGGCCGCACCGGCCGGCTTTTTCGGAAGAATATATATTTTTTCCTACTAGAAGTAAATGGAAAAGAGGGCACTAGGTAACCGTATCTTTGCTTTCTCATCAGCGAGCTTTCGAGTCACTAGAGGCTCGTTATCAGAGGTGGTTATTAAAAAAGTAATTATAAAGCCTCTGTAAGTACCTGCCGCACTTGTATGCTTTATATCGACATTTGTGACTAGCTTCACTCTTGCACATTCATTAATACTCCCTTCCCTACGTGCGTGTCTCGTCGAGGGCTAAGAGTGCTGTTCAGAAGCAATGAATGGCCTGAGGTATCAATCTAATGTGTTCGGATCCTTAATACTATGTTAAGATACTTTTCTCCGTGAAGCTGACTGATCTTAGCTATGAATCCATAACGATCTCAATATCGCGTATGTGATGATTAGAGACTTAGGATATGGTTTGTTTATAATATATCCATGTGGCAATCATGTCAGAATATTCAACGTGCTCACACCCGTTGGATAGTTTTTAGGTTGGTGCTATGGGAAGTTCCTTGTACGAGAACGCCGGGCAGTAACACGTTGTACAGAGTAGCGGATGGCGGAAATCGCTCCATGTACGGCCGAGTGGGAGGACTTTGCGGAAGATGGGCACCGGTTGGTCAGAGCCAATATTAGCGGCGACCGGTTCCAGGCACTGGGCAGTTTCGCCGTTGTTGCGTGCAGGTTCCTTTTTGCGGAGCTGACCCAGCAGAGGCTGATGACACCGCTACGGCGGCCAACGGTGGCGGAGTCGGGCCTCATTGGTATTGAGGGGACAGCTGGCGGCAGCGTCGGCGTTAGGGGCAGGGCAAGCGATGCACGGCTGCGACTTCCGGCGGCTGTGAGGAAGGTGTGGTGTGACGAGGGGAGGGGCATTGTCTCCGGCGGCAGACGCGGCCGCTTCCGGACCCTCGCCGGAAAGCGCCGCGCTGACTAACGCCAGGAGCCTCCGGAAGGTCGCAGGTGCCTGGAAGAAGGGGCGTTCTCTGTGGTCCACTGATGGGTCCTAACAACACAGGAAATGTCGAGAGATATGACTTACATTACATTGAGACACCGTCCAGAGTAAAGGCCGCCTCCCAACCACCACTCCTGCTCCTCATTTGTTGATGTTGCTGACGATGAGGCCTCTCGGAGAGTTAAACAAAGTACCAGGCATGAAATGTTTTCGCAGCTGCAGGTCTCTAGAAGAGCGTACCGTTCCAAAGGATTGGAAAAGGGCACAGGTCATCCCCGTTGTCAAGAAGGGACGTCGAACAGATGTGCAGAACTATAGTCGATCAGTTGTAGAATTTTGGAACACTTACTATGTTCGAGTATAATAACTTTTCTGGAGACTAGAAACCTACTCTGTAGGAATCAGCATGGGTTTCGAAAAAGACGATCGTGTGAAATCCAGCTCGCGCTATTTGTAGAGGCCATAGACAAGGGTTCCCAGGTAGATGCCATGTTTCCTGACTTCCGCAAGGCGTTCGATACAGCTACCCACAGTCGTTTAATGAACAAAGGAAGAGCATATGGACTATCAGACCAATTGTGTGACTGGATTGAAGAGTTCCTAGGTAACAGAACGCAGCATGTCATTCTCAATGGAGAGAAGTCTTCCGAAGTAAGAGTGATTTCAGGTGTGCCGCAGGGGAGTGTCATAGGACCGTTGCTATTCACAATATACATAAATGACCTTGTGAATGACATCGAAAGTTCACTGAGGCTTTTTGCGGATGATGCTGTGGTGTATCGAGAGGTTGTAACAATGGAAAATTGTACTGAAATGCAGGAGGATCTGCAGCGAATTGACGCATGGTGCAGGAAATGGCAATTGAATCTCAATGTAGACAAGTGTAATGTGCTGCGAATACATAGAAAGAAAGATCCCTTATCATTTAGCTACGATATAGCAGGTCAGAAACTGGAAGCAGTTAATTCCATAAATTATCTGGGAGTACGCATTAGGAGTGATTTAAAATGGAATTCGTTAGGGATCATTTAGTAATGGCGAAAGCGTTACCGAGATGATAGATAAACTCCAGTGGAAGACTCTGCAGGAGAGACGCTCAGTAACTCGGTACGGGCTTTTGTTGAAGTTTCGAGAACATACCTTCACCGAGGAGTCAAGCAGTACATTGCTCCCTCCTACGTATATCTCGCGAAGAGACCATGAGGATAAAATAATAGAGATTAGAGCCCACACAGAGGAATACCGACAATCTTTCTTTCCACGAACAATACGAGACTGGAATAGAAGGGAGAATCGATAGAGGTACTCAAAGAACCCTCCGCCATACACCGTCAGGTGGCTTGCGGAGTATGGATGTAGATGTATATGGACAAATATCAGCTTTATAATGGAATGACGGCAATGAAAATTTGTGCCGGACCAGACTCGAGCCCGGATTTCCCGCTTATCGCGAGCCGCCTTACCGTTAGGCTATCCAAAACTTCCACATGTCGTCAGCCATGTGTCAGCAACCTGCACCCGTACATTCATTATGTATATTCCCGTACAGGGGAGATATTTTAACTGAAAGTCGCTTGGCCTGTGTCAACGAATATGGTACAGTATTCCAGTGCCAATGTTGTTCAGAATTGCATCACATGTCAGAAGGAAGAGGCACTGTGGCGACTACAGCCGTTATGAAATAAATGAAACGTATTCGCAGTTGCGAATACGTACAACCATCAGCTGTCTAATAGAATGACGACAATGAAAATTTGTGCCGGACCGACATGTCCGAAGAAATATTGCATCGGAATTCTGAACAACAAAGGCACAGCAGTTTGTATTTATTCGCCGACACCAGGCAAGCGACTTTCAATTAAAAGTGTTCCCTGTACGGGAATATACATAATGAATGTACGAGTGCAGGTTGCAGACACACAGTTGACAAAATATTGAAGCTTGGGTCTGGCGGTGGTTGTGCTCGGATAGTCTGACGGTTATCCTCATTCTCATTTGCGAATTCATTTAATGCATTTCATAACTGTTGTAGTCTCTGCAGTTGCCTGTTCGTTCCGGCCTGAATGCGTGTCCGTAGGAACATTGCGTCGTAATTCTGAACAACACAGGCATTGCAATACTGTATATAATAGCAGACTGTTAGAGCGCTTATCAGAATGCCTCATAAGAATAATAGTAAGACTTCCAAAAATCTTTATTTGCTACTTCACTAATACGACAGGTGCGATAAGCAACCACATTACGAGAATTAAAACTCTCTAATCCCGCAGCAGCAGTAGCACTACTACCAGTTCTTACGACGACGACAGTAAACCAACCGTTATCATAACGAAATATCATTGTTTACCGTACTAAAGCTAAAATTACAGCCCAAAAATACTCGAGGGCCAGCAAGGATCGCAACTCCTTTCAGTTTATTCTTTGGGACACAGACTCCAGCGCCACTCTTCGTTTCTGTGTTTATATTTGGCTGCCGTTAGGTGCAGAAATATTGACTGAGTATATAAAAATCCGGTGTCTATGCGGGTATTGGCGGATGTTTCTGCGGATATCGGCAATAACAATTAGTTTATAGTTAGGGGTTAAGAGTATGAGCATTGTAAATATTATGATTTTCGTCTTTTTTGCATTACAAGAGACAAGCGATAAGCGATCTACAATAACGTGTTTATTATTATCCATTAGGGACAGAATGCCTCTCTATTGACTTGAATACACAGTGCACTGTGAATGTTAGATACGTTGTCGACATCTGCGACGGCTTAAGGTGGCAACATGGCCATCTTACCGAGTATCCAAGCCAGTAAGGTGACGTGGTAAGCGCACGGGACTCGCATTCGGAAGTGCAACAGTTCAAATCGACTTCCGACCATCCAGATTTAGATTTTCCATGATTTCCTAAATCACTTAGTGCAAATGCTGGAGTGGTTCCTTTGAAAGGGCACGGCCTATTACTTTTCCCGTCCTTTCCACATCGGAGTCTGTTCGGTTCGTTCGTTGCCGACGGGACAGTAAACTCTAATCCTGCTTCACGATTTTCCGAACAATTGCACATAAATTCTGCTTCAATTGTACCTGCAGCTGGCTTACGTCTGAGTCGTCAATGTTTACATTAGTAGAGGACACTTGTGTATTTACTGGAAGCCGCTAAAAAGCAAACCGAAGCCCGTTCTCCGTAAATTAGAATCTTCACTTTGTGCTCCGACTCATCTTTATCACATACGACATATATATCATCAGTGATCTTATTAATGTTTCACTTTAAAATATTTACAAGCACGCTGCGCGACACTTATTACATTGAGAAGGGTAGCACGCTAAAATGATTTAACATTATGGTGAGTTTACATGCATTTAATAAAGGAACTATGTGGGCTACATTTAACAGAGTGCAAATGTGATGACTTGTAACACAACTTGCTTTGACTTTGCCATTCTGCAGAAAAATACAGAAAATCTCTTTCAGTGATTATGACAGAAAGTTGTGAGATACGTACTATCCAGACATGGCACAAGCCTATCAGTGGAACTCCAGGGTAAAGTGGTTTACAAAATTTTAATATGTGAAGATGCAGACGTGGTTGCAGACACAGAAGTTGGGGATGCAGACAGCATTTTCTTATCCGTGAGGCCTCAGATAACTGGTATATTACATAATGGGACGGACAGAACAGACCTTGTGTTCTAAGACAATAGCTACACTGAAATCACCTATATTTATGATGGCACCCGGCACATTAAAGAAAAGGATGTGTGATCACCACGGACAGTAATGCATGCTCCGCAACATGCTCACATGCTCGCCACAAGGTCCATAAGGAGTTCTTGTGGTCGAATGTTCCATTCCTGCACCATCATGGTTGACAACTGCTGTATGTGGATGCATCGTACACATTGTATGGAGAAGCGGGCTACAGAGTGGTGGGACAACTGTCATCAGGCCCGCAACTGGTTGGGGGGGGGGGGGGGGGGGGGGGGAGGAGAGATAGCCGGGGTATCCGCCCCGGTCGGCAATTTCATGGAGCGCCAAATTCATATTCTTAAAGAAAAAAACCTTGTCTCACAAAGCACCTAGCACCCTGCGCATGAAGGTCTGTCGATTATTCATATTATTTTGAAACGCTTCTCTGTGGGCTTCGAACATTTTTGAACACATTCTAACGGATCATAAGGCCTACTGCACGTGATGTCTCTGCCAAGAGAATCCACCCCGCGCCTAGAAATAAAAAACTTTCTCGCAGAGAAAATTTGGGGGGGGGGGGGGGGCTATAAGAGCTGTGCCGAATAAACCCGAACGGGTGAACGCCAATCGCTGTTGTTTTAATGTGGTTGTACTGGTGTGTGAATGATCAGCGTTATTATAATTAGTAGCGAAATCCATAGATTCACATTACCAGAGTGGAAATAAACGACAAACAGGAACAACAGGTAAGAACGATTGCGTATTATCTTATCCCTGTGTCCTAGAAAATGAGATCTTGACTGAAAATCTTCGTCAGATCGCTACATTTCTAAGGGCCAATCCTACAGTCCCTCGTTAGCAGCAGCTTTAAGTTATCTTCTCGGAATAGCGCGGAAAACGCGTTATACGAACACATAATAACGCCTTACCGAAGAATAAACGAGGAACAACTAAACCGGTGATTCTAGGAGGGTTAGTGAAGTTAACGGAAGAACAAGTTTTAACAGAGGTAGGAACAGTTACAGAATTAGTGATGACAAGATTGTTTGTTAAGGGGAAGTGGAAGAAATGGGGACATAACACAAATTATATCAAAGAATATGACGATTCCAAATCTACATAAAAATTTCGTACACCACTTTTCGATCGATCTCATGCTTGAGAAACTGGAGCGTATGAATGGAATGTGGAACAATTTCCTAACATAAATCGTTTTGCTTATAGTAGGCCTAATTGGCAGTTTGTATTGGTATGTCATGGATCATATTCTACCGTGTTATTTATGTAAATGAGGTAAATAAAAATGACCATTTGTGCCAAAACAGCCTCGCGTATTTGGCGTTTGTTACAATTGCTGCAACATTAGAAAGGCGTATTTCATTTTATCTAGCAGACAGTGACAAAATAGTCGTAATCATATCGAGAAACCACGCCAGTCTCGTATACTATTTGTATTAACAGCTCTTTCAGTATTAGACAACGACGTTTTGATTTTTCATGTAGCAAAACCACTTTGACGAATTTTGATGACGTAATAGATTCTTTCGCAGAAAGGAAAGCACGCCGTGTAAAGCTGCAGAAAGATAAGAGGACAAAAAAATGCTGGGACCTAAGGATTGAAGAAACGTGTACTGTCTTGCTTGTCTCTTGTCTTTACTGCTTTTGTGTTCCTATATTTAATTTTATGTCACACAAAAGAGAAAATTATTAGCTAATAGGCAATAAAGAGTGCAAATTTTCTGAAGAGTTGTTATTCTCCCGGTCACAAATAATCCCACTCAGTATTAACTGTGAGTTCTTTTTTAAGGAGGGTGGAGTGTCTAACCGGCCGATTGGGGGCAGGAGATGGACCACAGGATATTTTGATTTCTGCTGTCCTCAATGTAGGTTTGATAGCTTCCATTACAAAATATAAACATTTGATTCCACATAGCAATATATAGTGATATACGACAGAAGAATGGTGCGTGAAGAGTCATGGAACTACACTTTGACACACTTAATACCAAATAACATGTCTTACATTTCCTCAAACATATATGTTTATAATACACACAATACGAACTCTTCATAACGATGTGCGCTATAAAATGAACATATTTTTGGAAAATCATTTTTTTTTAATTTTTGACGCCCTATCTCAAACGCTAGAAGGGATGGGGATGGGGAGGGTGGGCGCCACTATCCTGGTTTTGCCCCTGGTTCGGAAATATCTTATATCCGGGGCTGACTGTCATTGTAGGAAAGCTGGACAAGAGCAGAAATGTTTAGCGAGCAAGTTAACACAATAAACTGAAGACTTATGTAACTTGTACTTATCCAAGTGAATGAAGACTCGTTACAAATAACACAGCAAGAAACAGAGTCCAGCTGTATCAGTCAACAAGGATGAAGCATGAATGAAGGAGTCGTAGCATAGTGGCCCCAGGCATAAGTGAGCTGAGCGGCTGCCGTATATTATGGTGGAGAGGGCACTCAAAGGACAGAGGCTCTACTGGAGGTGTGACTCAGTGAACACATACTATTGGGTCCACCAGATCCTGGATGACCACTATCAGCGACAGATGGGAACTTGCCATTCTGTTACCAACCTTGATACACTTTGGGGTAGTATTGATACATGACAGCACACCCCTTCCACCCGAACTGCTTCACCACCATCATGTAGTGTAGATGAGTAAACAATGGTTGGGGGGGTGTAGGGGGGGGATACACTGGATGCAGGTGGTAACGAGGAAACAGGAGCCGAAATTGAGGCTGATGCTGAGCTCCCACCCACTCCCTGGCATACACCCCGAGCCTGCCCAGGAACACCAGCTGAAAAACAGGCCACATACCCACATCCAGAGGTGGAGCAGCAAAACAAAGACAGAGACATCTCAGTGACTGCAAAGGGACCTGAGGTGGCATGTGGGACAGTTGCCAGGAAGAGGCCAATGGCCCAGGGCCCATAAGAGCCGGGTGCAGCGAGGGCTGCAGCATCCAGGCAGGCACCAAATCAGAAAGAACCAAGCCTGTGGCAGGATCACGCAGTTCACAAGGATGAATTAGATTCTGATGGTGTTGCAGCAATCCTCTTACTCCTGCAGGAGAAACATAGAAGGTCCAATACATCGTACAATCCTCCCAGTGCCTCCGTCCACCATAAAATCGGTAAAAGAATGAGTTGTTAGTTAGATACTTTGCCTGTCTGGACGAAGTTGGCATCACCTGCCGGGGCAGGTGCAGCAGCATAAGCAAGGTGTGGAGGGGCCGTCCTTGTAGCAACTGCGCTGGCAATGGTCTGTCATGTAGGTGGGAGCAACAGGAAGACAAGAAGAGCAACAGAGCATGATCCCTTGTGTTGGAGACTTGAAGTTTGTCCATCTGTTGCTTAAATGTTTGGACAAACCATTCAGATTCGCCACTGGATTACAGATGGAATGGTGCTCTCATGATGTGGGTGATGCTGGAGCCAGGGCAAAACTTTTCAAATTTGGCGGCAACAGTTTGAGGTCTGTTGTCTGTCACAATCCCTTCAAACCACCCCTTCTCATTGTTAGATGTTGTGTATAACTTTGTACAGAATAGTAAGGAGAGTGAGCTACATAGTGGTGCAGCATCTATCATCGTAAGAGAGCTAAACAGGAGCAGAAAAGATTAATGAACAAGTCAACACAACGAACAGAAGATTTACTTAACTTTTATTTTTCCAAGTGAACAAAGACTCATTACAAATAATGCAGCAAGAAACACAGTCCAACTATCTCAGAGTCAACAAGGATGAAGCACAAACAAATGAGTCACAGTGTAGTGGCTCCGGGCGCAAGTGGGCTAAACAGCTGGTACCAGCCATCTTACGTTGCAGTGGCAGATGACGCTTGATGAACAGAGCTACTGGAGGTGTGCCTCAATGGGTGTGCACTGTTGAGACTGCCAGATCCCACATGACTGCTATTGGCATCAGATGAAAACTTGCTATTCCATTACCAAGATACGTGATACCACAGTGGACAAGCTGCAATTCATCTCTGAAGCATGTCCCACACTTACTCAATTAGACTTAAGTCAGATAAATAGGCAGACCATCCCATTTGCTGAATATCATCTCATTCCAAGAGCTCCTTCACCTGCAGTTTCCTATTCTATCATGCATTGCCATCCATAAAAATGAAATCGTGTACCCCTGAAAATGCACACTTGTGGAAGGAGTAAAGTGTCACTCTTTTAACACTGACCAATAAGTGTACTGTATTCAAATATTTGGAGGTCAGTTCACCTGTGCAACATTTTGCTTCCCCACACCACAATGCTTGGACCATCAAAACTATCATGTTTGACAATGTTCCATGGTACACTACATGTTCCCGCCTCTTGCCACATGGAGGTACATGCAGAATCACTGCTCAAACTGAATCTTCTCTCATCTGAGAAGAGCACACTACTCCACTCCTCACTGGCCCAATCTCTATATTCTTGGGACTATTGTAAACACTAGGCTGCCAATGTGTGGGTGTCAATGGAACACAACATACTGGTCGTCAGGTAGAGACTAGCCTCATACAGTCTTTGTGCCACTCTGGAAGGTGAGACTGCATCTTTTGCAGTTCTCTTAAATGTGGTTGCAATTGCACTAGCTGTTGAAATGGGCCTCTTCTTGCCTGTTGTTGAACATAAAGACACCTGCTGCTGTAGTTGACCATGGCTGACCACCACCTCTCCTTCAGAAGCAGTGCCTGTGGTTCAGAACATTCTCCATGAAAGTGAAACACTACTTTGAGAGATACCAAACTCCAAGGCTAAATTTCATGACACTTCATCCTTAATCCAGTTTCCTGATAGACTTCCATCACAGAAATATTGTGGGTCCTATTGCAGTGGCTGTGGGATGTAATGTTCCCCTTTGAAATATAGATGTTCATTCAGATTCAGATTTGTTGTTATCTTGAAACTCTGAATTGCTTCACCTGTAATTGAGTATTTTTCTTAGATTGTGCAGGTGCAGTTCGATTGATGTCATCCTCTCTGCAGTTGTGCCTCAGCTGGAAACTTAAGAGTCTTCAAGCAATTTCAAATGTATAGGAAGGAATACTCTATACTACTTCTTCTAATGAATAATTACACTGTATCCCAGCGTACAACATTAGAACAGGTGATTGTAGGAAACACTGTTTGTCCATTCAGTCTGGTATCCAAACATCAGACACTGACATTACATGAATGACAGATAGAGTATTTTTATGAACTTCTGTTGTTCACTGTGATGCCACCAGCACTGTCATGGCACAGTTATTCACTAGCACACCTAACAATTCCAAATGACACTGAATCATGAAACAAATGCAAAGCCCAACAGGTAATGCAATCACCACCCCACCTTGACAATTGCCATCCACCCATATCACATCACAAGTAAAAGCAAATGGCAAAAATCCTCCAAACAGTTTTCAGTTCTTAACTATTTAATAAATGGTTTCGACAACTGCCATCATATGTCGGCTAGGTAGACATAGTGTTACACAACACACTACTGGGGTAATATGATACTTCTCAAAGTTAACTGATAAAATGACAAGAAATGCAGTGCTCCTCAATGATTTCAGATAATGAACGATCTTGTGAAAAATTTAATATTGTAAATAAGACTGCTTAAACATTTCACAATTGTAGATGGAAACTGAATAATCGTGATGGTTTTTCCTTGTGTGCATCTGGTGGTTCTGTGTTGGCAAAGGTACCAGACAACTTTAAACTGAATAAATCAAAGAGGAAAATGTGCGTATACATCAATGTTGATTTTTTGCAAGCCAGTGTTAAGTGAGTGGTAGATAGTAATTTGTACAACTCCTGATTGTTCCCTTTCCTATTCCACACTGAAATGGAAGAAGTTAAAATTATTGCCTGTGTACCTCTGTTAAGTGTAAACACTTCTTATCGTGTTAACACATATATGTTTGTCCCCTATGCAGATTTATGATAGAGGCAGTAGAAGCACTTAAGAGTGTCTGCTTCCCTCCAAAAATTCCCATTTAAATTCATGGATCATTTCTGTAACACTAATGAGATAGGTTCTAAACTTATGCAAAACTGACAATGACTGTTTTAACCAGTGACTAAGTAAAATGGTTCTTTAATTAAATTTGTATATGTTATGTTTTCATATCATCATTTCATTATCTATCCTTTTGTATTCTGTTCCAGCCATCGGTGTGGCATAACAGATGAAGATCTGAATCGTCGGTGGAGTCATCCCAGTCAGCATTTACATCCCATCATATATCACACCAAGGTATTTATTTTTCATCATTTGTAATTTTGAGTCTGTCAGTTTTGAGCACATTGTTAGTATGCATTCATATTCTACAGTATAGGCGCAAGGTCTCCCAGACAAGGAACTATTCATTTATTGTAATTATATGGGGTGAATCAGAACTCCACCAACACATTTTCAGAGGTTTTTCAGGAATACTTTCTGGATATTTTGATATCAGGGACCCACTGTTTCTGGTGGCTTATTACACATTGATAATGTCATTTTGATTTATTCAGTTTGTTACCATTATCACCCTCATTCCTGTGAAAATACATTCGCATCAGTGAAAAAGAATCTTAACAACCAGTCGCCAAATGTACAACACATAACATGGAGTAATGCAACAACCCTCAGACAGGTGCAAAAAATTCTATGGTGTGGTTGTCATCACCGTGTGAACAGCTCGGCACAGCATCATTGTGCCATCTTCCCATGGCATTCAGTGAACTCATACATGAGGAGTATATAGGTCACATCTTCATCAGTAAACCTCTCTATACTGCTTTGTATCACTGTCAATGCAACACTTCACACTATCAAAGAAGCAAACCCAAGACAGAAGTGAGCGATACTGAATGCAAGCTTGAGTGCAAAGAGTAAAGTGGGCATTACTATTATCAGCAGCAAGTACTGTGAGTGAATGGAACAAGTTTGTATCCAAACAAAGCACACACAGCACATACCATCAACAAATGTGCTGTTGTGTTCTATTTTCAGGGCAATATAGATACGAAGGTAATTGGGGCAAGATAACAAACAAAATGCAATAACTTTGTAATGAGTCCCTGATACCAAAATACTCAGAAGGTATCCTTAAACAACCTATGAAAGTTTTTTGTAGAAATCCTCAATCAGAAGAGAGTCAACAGCAATAGCAGTGCATCAACAGTCAACATAAAACACCCAGAGTACTAATAAAAGTGAGCCATTAGCATTTCATCCTAAACCTGAAGGAAATAAACAAGAAAGAGTTTGCAAATCAAAGTTACAGCATTGTGTATGCTGAAAGAGAAAGAGGAAGAGAGAAGGGGCGAGAAGAGATGTTTATCAACAGGAGGGAAAAAAAATGAAGTACCAATCACGCACCAGCCTCAGATAATAATAACCAGTGCAAATACACCAAAAAAATAACACACTCAAAGGTAAATGATGTAGAGTAACAAAATTTTGCGAATGCATTTGTCTAGGTAATTTGTAAGTAATTAAATTGCAAGATCACTGGTTAATGTAAGTACAAGATAAGCCATTGCAAATGTAAATGCTGGTACATTAATAACTGGTGGAACAAACAGAATGTTGAATGCAAGCATTCAGATGTACATGCATTGTGTTGTACAGGTCCCAGATGTCAGGTTGTGGGATGGAGTTCTATGTCTGTTGCACTTGGTCATTCAATACGGGGATGGTTAATGCTGTCTGTGGATGATCTGGAGTTGTCATCCAAGGATGTCCTAAGTGTGCTTGATTGAAGACAAATCCGGTGATTGAGCAGGCGTGGCAATATGTTGACACTCTTAGGGAATATTGGGTTACAACAGCGGTGTATGGGTGAGAGTTATCTTGTTGAAAACCTCCCCCCGGAATGCAGTTCTGAATGGCAGCACAACAGGTCAAATCACCAGGCTGATGTAATAATTTGCAGTCAGGGTGCATGGGATGACCACGAGAGTGCTTCTGGTGTAGTACAAAATCACACCCCAATCCATAACTCCACGTATAGGTCCAGTGTTTCTAGCACACAGACAGGTTGGTTGCAAGCCCTCAGTGGCCTCATCCTAACTGACACACAGCCATCACTGGCTCCGAGGCAGAACCAGCTTTCAACAGAAAACACAACAGACCTCCACCCTCCTGGAGTAATGATTTCCCACAGCTTGTTGTGTCACTGTGGTGCCAACTGCTGCCTGCTACAGATGCAGTATGATGTGCCAGAGCCATACATCACACACAGTTGTCTTCCCTCTCAGTAATACCACATGACCATCTGGTGTCCGGTCTTATTGTGACCATACATTCTCATGACCAGCACTACCAGGTGACCAGCACTACCAGCAGTCATGTACAGTGGGTACATTCCCACAATGTCTTTCTGCAATACTGCAGAAGGAACATCCAGGTTCTCATAGCCCTATTACATGACCTCGTTCAAACTCAGTTAGATGTTGATAATGGAGTTTTTGTCACCTTAAAGACATTCTTGACTAACATCAACTCAGCACTTCCAATCTCAAAGGCAACTAACATTCAAAGCCATTACGGCATGTATTTAAAGCCAACCTGATACACATCCTCATAGTGCCGCTATTAGCACCACTCTTACATAAATGGTGCGAAATTATGTAGCTGTCATCTTTCAGATGTAGAAACATGCCTACCAATTATCGTTTGTGTCGCACAACTCCTCATTCCCCCCCCCCCCCCCCCCCCTGTTAGTTAGTTCATTCATTTGTAACTTGCTCCAGTGCTTCACCAAAGCACCTTTGTGCCATTAAGATTCCTGAGTCCTCTGTAAGTCTCTAGTATTCTATAGTAATGTGATATTAGGCTTGAGAAGTGTCCTCAGTATCTATAAGATACTTCACATTTTTCTACTTCCACATTCCTGCTATACTAGTTGTGAAATGCTTTGTGCTGTGTGGTAAATATGATAAACAAATAATTTACCTCTACTTTCTAATCAGCTCCTTGATGCTGTGCGAGGACAACTGTTGCTGTCAAAATTCTCCAGTTTTATCTCTCGTATCCACTAAATGTGTATCTTTCATCATATATGTTACATAAGCAGAGAGGGTAGAGTTTTGTTTATTGACTTCACAATGGAAACAAGGAAACAGAATTTTCTTTTTTTTTTTTTTTCATGCAGCACGGTGCTTTTGTTGTAGCATCTACCACTTGAATCAGCAAGAATTCTTGTCCCAGCTAGAAATAACGTGTTTGTGTGAGCTGTTTTTATCTCTCTCTCTCTCTCTCTCTCTCTCTCTCTCTCTCTCTCTCTCTCTCTCTCTGTGTGTGTGTGTGTGTGTGTGTGTGTGTGTGTGTGTGTGTGTGTGTGTGTTGTCTATTTCAGAAGAAGGCTTTCGTGCTGAAAGCTTACATGTTTAGTAGTCTTTTTGTTGTGTCTGCGACTCAACATCTCCGCTGTATCATGAGCAGCAATCTTTCCTTTTCATAATACTATCTAAAAGTAACAAAGATGTTTTAAAGTTGTTTCCATTTTGTTTGAAAGTAAACATAGAAATATGTAGAATATTCTTCAGCGTGTTAAAATTGCTGTAACAGGGTTGCTTTGTATTAAATACATTTACTTTACTTTTTCAAACATGTGTTTTTGCTTGGTTTAAAACTCTCGATGAAATTCTCTCTCTCAGTTCAAACTGATTCTGCTTCATTATATTACCTGCTCACCATTTTCTGGGTTAGTTTTCTTTACTACAGCTTTATAAAGTTTTAAGATTGCCGGAAAATTGCATCTACTTTTAAGTTCTTAAGAAAGGGGATCTTTTCGGTCAGTGAAACAACTTTAAGCACGTGTATGTTAGAAGCTGACATGGCAACATAATGACATGTGACATACTTACGTGACTTCAAAGTATGCCTGAAAAGTGGCCACACTTACTGTGTGTAATGCCCTCTGCTGGTGGCTTACAGAATATCAACAACAATCACACATAGTAGCATTATTATTTTATTATTTTTGTGTGAATATTACACAGTGCCTTATGAATAACAGGTATATAACATATAGACAAACAGGAATTATACAAACATGGTGAAATATGGATGTAAAGAGAAATTTAAAATTAAAAAAAATAAATACAAATATATCATAAATACAGGTTACAGTTTTCATTCAATTCAGTGCTGCAGGTATAAGGTCATGAATTTCTTGCAGCAACCCTTCAAAGCAAGTATTTGGGCATTTGAAGGGTATGTGGAAGATGGTTTGTTATTTGGCTTCATATATTCCACAAGGAGTTTTGGTGATTCCCCATCGAAACAGTGATTTTCTGCATATTTTATGTTCAGTACAGATTTTGTTGAGGTGGCACCCTATCTTTCCACTCTGGTCGAAATCATGACTTTGATTGTCATGTCTTTTATGAAGTTACAGTTTCTGGCTTCTTGTCTCCATTGTGATTACCAGGCCCATTCATAGTAAAGTTCAGTAGTTGTGTTACTGTTCTCACTGGGGAGTTTCTTGATTTCAGTCTTAATTTCATATGTTTGATGGTAAGCCGACTGAATTGGCATGAATATGCAATGGTAAGTTAGACAGAATTGGGATGAATATGCAATGCTGTCACATTAGAACATTTTTTGAAGTTGAGATTTTAGAGTAGTAAGGCTTCTGGTCTGGGGCAGTGCTGTGTTGCTCAGAGTGGGTAGCCACTGAGTGAGAGTTATTCTGATCATTTCCGTAACTTATCTCATTGCTTGGTTGAGTTAGATGTCAACAAGATTTCTGTGGTGCTACTGATCCAAACAGTTGCACAATACTCAACAGCAGAGAAAACCAAAGAAATGCTGCTGGTTCTCCATGTGTTGGCATCAGTTCCCCAAAACTTATTTGTCAATTTTTGGATTGTGTTGAGGTTTTTACTTAACCTGAAATGTTTCCAGATGATGTTTGCATGACATAGTTCAATCGAGCATTACTCCTAGATATTTAGGATATGGATTCTGTCAAAAGATGGTGCTTTCAGAATATATTGTCAGTTGAACATGAGCCTGTGAAGTAGTAAAAGATACATCTTGGCTACCCATACTGCTTGTGACGTCATCCAATAAGAAGTCTTGTGGTCATATCCCCCACTGCTGGACAAACACATTCTGGTCAGCAACGATTCATGATTGTGGCATTAGAGCTGCAGTTCTAGTGTGTGCCATGCATATTTAATCAGATGCAAGTCCAGAGTGTGAGCTTGCCTCCTCCAGACAAGTGATATTCTTATCCTTATCCAACAGACCAGTCTAGCATAGTTGGGCATTATCATCCATCAAATGGCAACCAGATCTGTTGTTGTTGTTGTTGTTGCGGTCTTCAGTCCCTAAAATGGGTGGATGCAGCTCTCCATACTAGTCTATCATGTGTAAATCTCTTCTCATCTCTTACTGCAACCTATATCAACTCTAATATGCTTCCTGCAGTCAAGCTTTGGTCTCCATCTACAATTTTTACTGCCTATGCTTCCATCAGTTACCAAATTAATTATTCTTTAACTACCAAGGATTTGAAACTTCCTGACAGATTAAAACTGTGTGCTGGGTCGAGACTCGAATTCGGGACCTTTGCCTTTCGCGGGCAAGTGCTCTACGAACTGAGCTACTCAAGCACAACTCACGACCCATCCTCACAACTTTAATTCTGCCAGTACCTTGTCTCCTACCTTCCAAACTTCACAGAAGCTTTTCTGTGAACCTTGCAGAACTAGCACTCCTGGAAGAAAGGATATTGTGGAGACATGGCTTAGCCACAGCCTGGAGGGTGTTTCCAGAATGAGATTTTCACTCTGCAGCAGAGTGTGCACTGATATGAAACTTCCTGACACATTAAAACTGTGTGCTGGACCGAGGCTCAAACTCGGGACCAATGCCTTTCGCGGGCAAGTGCTCTACCAACTGAGCTACCCAAGCACAAGTCCCGAGTTAGAGTCTCGGTCCGGCACACAGTTTTAATCTGTCAGGAAGTTTCATATCAGCACACACTCCGCTGCAGAGTGAAAATCTGATTCTGGAAACATCCCCCCATGCTGTGGCTAAGCCATGTCTCTGCAGTATCCTGTCTTCCAGGAGTGCTAGTTCTGCTAGGTTCACAGAAGAGCTACTGTGAAGTCTGGAAGGTAGGAGACGAGGTTCTGGTGGAATTAAAGTTGTGAGGACAGGTCTTGAGTCATGCCTTGGGTAGCTCAGTTGGTAGAGCACTCGCCCGCGAAAGGCAAAGGTCCCAAGTTCGAGTCTCAGTCTGGCACACAGTTTCAATCTGTCATCAGCGCACACTCCACTGCAGAGTGAAAATCTCATTCTGGAAACTAAGGATTTGTCTATGAACCCACCTCTTCTTCTAATTGAGTTACACCAGTTTCTCTCCAATTCAGTTCAGTATCTCTTCATTGGTTACCCAATAAACCCATCAAATACTAAGCATTCTTCTGTAGCACCACATTTGAAAAGCTATACTTATTTCTACTCTGTAGCGTTTATCAGTCACACTTCACTTCCATATAAGATTACTCTTCGTGCAAATATTTGTAGAAAAGAATTCCTAACACTTAGATTTTTATTTGATTTAATGTTTTTCTTGTTTTCAGAAAAGCTATTCTCACAACTGCCAGTTTGTGTGTATTCTCCTTACTTGCGTGACTGTCAATTGCTTTGGAACCACATAACAAAACACATTTACTATTTTTAGTGTCTCATTTCCCAATCTAATTCCCTCAGCATCACCAGAATTGATATTACATTGCTCCATCGCCTTTCTTTTACCTCTGTTGATGGTAATGAATAGCTTATAAATTATTTTCTAAGCACTCTCCAATCTGTTCTTAAGATTTTTAAGTCCTCAGATGTTTCCGACATAATTATAACCCTGTAGCAAATTTTAAAGTTTCTATTTCATCTCTTTGAACTTTAATTTCCATTCCGAGTCTCATGTAGTTTCCCTCACTACTTGCTCAGTGTATAGCTTGAATAACTCAGCCTCTCCCACCATCTTGTCAGCTGCTGCCTCTCTTCATGTCATTCACTTCTTACAACTGCAGTCTAGTTTCTGTACAAGTTGTATATTACCTTTCAACTTCTGCAGTTTGTCCATAATAACTTTAGAATTTCAGGGAGTATGTACCACTCATCACTTTGAAAAGTATTTCTAAATCTACAAGTTCAATAAACTTTCTATCCTCAAGCCATCCTCTAAGAAAGTCATATGGTTAGTATTGTGCCTTGCATGTTCTTACATTGCTCCATAACTAAGTTTTTTTTTTTTTTTTTTCTCCCCCATTTGGCTCCCAACAGCCATTACTCTTCTGTTGATAAATAATGTAAATGTTTTACAAATGTGATTTATTAAACTGAGGTTCTGTTAAACTCAGTACCATCAGTATATGCCATTTTTGTATTGAGACTGTTACATTTTTGCACAAGTCTGAGGGTATTTCACCTATAGCAGATCAGTATGCTCTATTGAACACAGGTGTGGATTTTATTGTAAGCTGTCATCCGAATAGACTGCATCTCTCATTGTACCTCTAGAAAAGACGTATTGTGACATACATGTTCTCAAAATAATGTTATTCTAGGTGAGAACTGCATCAATATTGTTAAAATGTGTTACTGGCAGCCACGATGAATAGTTGGTGAATATCACTCTGTAAGATGAACCATGACTCATCTGTTAACACTCCTTTTGGTCATTCAGATTTATATTTTCCATGGTTTTTCTAAATCAATGAAGCAAAATTCCAGGGTGGTTCCTCTGAAAGGGCATGGCCAATTTCCTTCCCTGGACTTTGGCTCAACCTCGAGTTACATCATTGATGATTGGATGTTAAGCTTTTTTACTGCCCCTCTTTCAATGGAATTCATTTACAATCTATTTTTGTACTGACTGAGTGTTCACTAGTGAGTGGACAAAACTATCTGAAGTGCACACATGCCTTTAAATTAAGGGTTTTAGATACACAAACAATATTACAGCGTAGTGACACTGTGCGCTTTGAAATATGTAGGGGTAACACAAAAACATTACTTACACAGCATGTCAGTATGCGGTCACTTAAAAGGAGCGATCCCCAGTGGTGGGATCAACTTTTTCAAACCATCTATCCATTGCTGTAGTTTAAGGTCCCAGGTATCACACCCTGCAGCCATGCAGTCTGATAGGCCCTCATTTGCAAGTAATCGATGGAACAAAAAAAAGTTTGGAGTTCTGCGTGATGTTCTATAGTTTTGAAAAAGAAATATTATACAGATGGTTGCTTAGTGTAACTGTTATAGTACAGATCTCATATACAGGAAGGTATGGGTTCAAATCTCATCAGGTGCTCTGAAGCTTTTTTTTTTTTATTTTTAAATCTTTAGCAAAATGACTCGATCATTATTTTTATTCAGTTAATCGGTTTAAATGTATTTTCTCATTTATATTTTGATGTCCCATCATTTTAATCACCATATTAACTTTTTCAGTTGGTATCACCTTTCCTTATTATTATTCTTTTTTCACTTAGGATCTTTGAAAATGTTATTGTAATTATTTCCACATATTAACATAGATTTAATTTCTTCCATTTCATCATCCTGTATTTTGACCCATGTTATTACATTTGTTACTTCTATTCCTCATTTTGTTTGAATTTTGTTTCACTTATAATCCATTCTTTGTTTGAAACTTCACCTGTGTTATTTTGTCAATAGTGCAGTAAGAATTTATGTTGCAAATGTTGGTATGATAAACCATCTAAAAAAATGTACATCTTGTGATGAAAATTACAATACTGACAGCATTGCACAATCACTATAAAGAGATTATTTTTTATTTTGTTTTTTAACTGATAGACAAGCACTTTCAAATGTTTAACTATTATGATAGATAAAGAAAAGTAATTAAATTATATATGCACAAAGATTCCAACTGAGAGGAAATGGTGGCAAGAAAAGATGGGAGCAATGAAAGAATTAATTTGGTGATTAAAATGGTGTGACAAAAGAATATGAATAAAAAATACATTTTTATCAATTAATTGAATAAAAATAGTAATCAAAGTTACCTCTGCATATGAGGCTTTTACTATAACTACTATGCTATGCCCCCGACCTGAATAACATTTCTTTTTTAAAACTGTAGAGAAGCACATGAAATTACAAAATTTTTTGTCTATTACTCGCAAAGGAGGGCCCACCTTGGTGAATGGGTGCAGTATATGACACCTGGGACCTTAACCTACAATACTGTATAGATATTTTCAAAAAGTCAGTCCTATCGCTGGGGACCTCTCCTCATTCATATGTCTACCACAGTCTATATCTGGGCAGCTGTAGAAGCTGTAATGGTTCTGACTACATGTTATGTGCACGTGGCATACAGCAGTAAAGTTGTAGGCATCTGGATGTTCAGAGAAAGGCAGATTAGGAGGTAGTCAAAGACAGTAAAGGCTGGGCAGGAAGTTGACTGTTGGCTTAACATCATTATTTGGCTGTGGTAAAGCTGTCGGGAGAGAAAAAGTGCAGTATGGGTAACATGACCATATGCTAGTACCTAATGCCAAGAGTTAGTATCTTGCCTTAAGTATCCAAATATGTCCAGTAACATGACTCCTTACTCAAGTAAATACCTCTTGACAGCATTTGAGTAAGACATCTCCCATAAGAGTATTTCCAACATTGCATACTAAGTGGCATGCCAGATGCAATCCCGTCATACAAAGCATTACATGACATGGAGAAAGTGGCATATTGATCACAGTGACTGGACTCAATAGCAGTAGGGTAGTTTCCTGTTCACAGATGTAAGTATAAAAAATGATTATTAATGAATTTCACTGAAAGAGAGGCAGTAATAAAAAAAAAAGGAAAAAATAAAATGCAAACAAATTGGAAGCTTTTAATCCACAAATTTTGACGTGTGAAGGAATTGTCATTTGTGAGTCATCAGCTCTGGCCTCTTGTAGTATCATGGAATCGATTCTTTTTAAAAGCATTTATAAATCCACAAATAAGCATCCTAAATATAAATGAAAATCATTAAAATTGCACATTTTTTTATTCATATAAGCACTTCCAACTTGTAGTACTACTTTGGTTGAAATATTATAGCAGTTGTGTACCATCAGAGTATATGATATGCATTTTTGTGCTCAATTTTCAGGGTCTACTGGAATACTGCACGAAGGTTTTAAAGAAGCCCCCGTACTTGTTCTGTGACTACCATGGTCACTCACGTCGCAAGAACGTCTTTTTGTATGGATGCTGTAATTCTGAAAGCTGGAATGAAGCAGACCGATCAGTTCCAGACAATCCAGTTGACTACCTCGTATGTAGATATCTCTCTCTCTCTCTCTCTCTCTCTCGCACAAAAAAAAAAAAAAAAAAAAAAAACCACACACACACACACACACACACACACACACACACACACACACACTCACACACACACACACTTGTACATCTGTTTACACTCTGTATAGAACAGGTGTTCTCACAAAAACATTTTAAGCATTCTGGTCAAACAGTCAATAAACTATTGATGGTAAACATACCCATACATGTTGATACTATGAAAATGTATTTTTTATTGTTCATAATGATAAAAATCAAATAACTTTAAATTGAAAGATAATTTTATCTATTGTCTCTACCATTCAGAAGGCTACTCTTAGCTTGCTATTAGAAAAGTTTTCATTGTCTCTAACTGCCCTTTGAAAGCTCACATCAGCTAATGCTTTTCACAGATATCTTCTAGTGGGTGAGACTACTCATCATGTACCTGTCTTTCATTCACTGGAACTCACCATTCATTCTGTATGCTCTTTTACGAAAACAAAGCAAAGTCACTTAGATGCAAGATTAAGGCCTTAAGGAATGTGCATTAAGAATTCTGCAATCAAACTGATAAAGTAAATTTATGGGGGGGAAGAAAGGGCAAAAGTGCTTCAACTCTGCTGTGACTTAAGGAAACAGCCAACATTCTTATTGTTGTGGAAGATAATAATTATGAATCATAAACACTGCCCTTTCATCTAGTCTCACTCAGTCGTGTGGTGTTCATTACAATATTATAAGAGTCAAGCAAGTTTATCAGTTACTGTTGGTTTTCTATCTTAAGCTTACTGCATTTAATTACCGAGAATTTTACACAAGATGCATTTTGTTTTTATTTAAAAAGCATCTTCTGTTGTTGTCGTTATGGAAATATGGATACATACACTATGTGAGCAAAAGTATCCATAATCCTGCCTGAAACTAACTTACAAGTTCTGAACTGCTCTTCAACAGTGGGAAGCAAGAAGCCACTTAAAACATATATGTAGGCCTGTGCTGTGATAGTGCCATGCCAAACAACAAGGGTGCAAGCCAACTCCATGAAAAACATGACCACACCATAACACCAACCCCTCCGAATTTTACTGTTGGCACTACACACGCTGGCAGATGATGTTCATCGGGCATTCGCTATACCTACACCCTGCCATCAGATCGCCACATTGTGTACTGTGATTTGTCACTCCACACAACGTTTCTCCACTGTTCAATCATCCAATGTTCATGCTCCTTACGCCAAGCAAGATGTCATGCGGCATTTACCGCCATGATGTGTGGCTTATGAGCAGCTGTTCGACCATGAAATCCAAGTTTTCTCACCTCCTGCCTAACTGTCATAGTACTTGCAGTGGATCCTGATGCAGTTTGGAATTCCTGTGTGATGGTCTGGATAGATGTCTGCCTATTACACATTACGACCCTCTTCAACTGTCGGTGGTCTCTGTCAGTCAACAGATGAGGTCGGCCTGTACGCTTTTGTGCTGTACGTGTCTCTTCACATTTCCACTTCGCTATCACATCAGAAACAGTGGACGTAGGGACGTTTAGGAGTGTGGAAATCTCGCATACAGAGGTATGACACAAGTAACACCCAATCACCTGACCACATTTGAAGTCCATGAGTTCCGCGGAGCACCCTGTTCTGCTCCCTCACAGTGTCTAATCACTACTGAGGCTGCTGATTTGGAGTACCTGGCAGTAGGTGGCAGCACAATGCACCTAATATGAAAAACGTATGTTTTTGGGGGTGTCGGGATACTTTTGACACATAGTGTATGTACGCACTGTGTATGTTCACACAGTGTATGTTTGTTCATTTCAGATAGGTTAAAAACAGTATTATGTATTCCTGTAAGCAATGCTACTCATGTAGGGAGGTTTTGTGACTTTATGAGCACAATGTGGCATCTTCTCTTATAACAAGGAGTACTGTATACGTAAAGGAGGAGGAAACATTATTCCTGCTTGTATTGTGAAGTTCTAGAGTGGTGTAATTTGCAGGCCCAATAAGTCCTCCATCAGATACTGACACATTAATTGACTTACTTTTTGCACCACAGAAATTTCCTCTTTAGTGACCAATGAATAAGGAAGTGCATTTCAGACTGCAGTTACCCCTGTACAGTGCTCCTTATTACATTAATACGACACAGGGGTGTGGATAGTCTTCATCAAAGACTGAAGAGCCACCAACTCCGGATCAGTCTTCACGACAAATTCTGCTGGAAAAATTTTGTCACTACTATTTTTTACACTGTACAGTCTTTTTCATGTTAAATGACGATTAAGGCAAAAGTGATAGAGAGAACTTGAAGTCCTGGGTACAGTGCATGCACAGGGTGAGCCAGAAGTCAAGATCAGAAATTTTTTATGTTATTGTATTGTATGAAGAAGCTACATGAAAGGCAAACAGGAGCATGAAATGATTTCATAGCTCTAGCAGAAATTGTATTTAACACTAAGATACAGGCAAGAATGGAATGACACAGAAACAAATGTTCATACATACTTCTTACACATTTTCAAACACACTCTTTATGATGACCATCATTCTTGATGTAGAGTTGGATTCAATGTCATGTGCATCTGCTCGCCTGGCACAGCATTTCTGGAGGGAACATTCTTGGAGTACGGGTAATCTCTTCTTTCAGTTCTTCAATGGAAGTCACACGAGTTGTGGAAATCTTTCCTTTTAAGAAGAACCACAGCCAATTATTGGACATTATTATGTTTGGGCTTCTAGGTGGCCATATAAGAAGCCCTCCATGTCCAATCCATAACAGAAGCTGGTTGTTCAACCAGTCTCAAACAGGAATCCAGTGGTGTGCATGTCAAGTTCAAGTAACAGGCAATGATATAAAATCTGGAGGTATGATTTCCCTTTTAAGGACACATTGAAGAAATATGGTCTGACAATATGGTCACTGTTAACACCAGCCCATAGCATAACATGTCTGCCCTGATAGCTGAGTGGTCAGCGTGACGGATTGCTGTCCTATGGGCCTGGGTTCGATTCCTGGTTGAGTCGGGGGATTTTCTTCACTCAGTCCCTGAGTGTTGTGTTGTCTTCATCATTATTTCATCCCCATCCAGCTCGCAGGTTGCCCAATGTGGTGTCGAATATAATAAGACCTGCACCAGGACCTGCCCCTCATTTCCATAGCATAACATGAGGAGGGTATTGGTTAATTTCTTCATAATAACGAGGGTTGTCTTACATTCAGATATAAACATATTGAGACTGGTAGCTAAGATACATGGCACATTCGTCTGTCATCACAATCTTATGACAAGCCACAAATGTTGGAAAAGTTGCATGTAACTGTTTGCACAAATCACATCATGTATTCATATCATGATCGCTTAATTCATTGATGTTGCCAAGTCAAAATGAACAGTATGCTTTGTGACAGGCCAGTTACATCAGCTGCCATACATTACTATACTCAGGGACAGCATTGTGTAGGATATTAGAATGGAAAGTTACATAGGCAGCTGAAATGAGTGAACACTGTCTGAATAAGTGGGATTTTTGTGTTATTATAGAAACTGAAAATTGTTGCAGAAACCCTAATGCATGTTATGGGACACCATTGCTGGTGAATGATTAGTGAACTGAGTAGCTGCTCAATAGCTGCAGGGATCCAACAGCCAGGCAAAAATAAGGGAACCGCCAGAGAATGCCCTGGTGCAAAAAATTATGAAAAATATTTTTGTAAACTGAGTAGCTGCTCAATAGTGGCAGGCAGCCAAGAGTTGGGTGAGATTAAGGCAGCCACAAAAGAATCTGCAGATGCAAAAAATTGTGAAAAATGTTTAAAAAAAAATCTGTTCTGGTCCAATTTGTATGTGACTTGGTGGTGAACTGTGCTGTGCCAAGCAGGATATACTGTTATTTTTGAATGTAACGATTGATTGTGGAGAGTAGCTAGAGATTTCAAATGGCACCTGACTGAATATACTAAGAGAAAATACAGTGGCATAGATTTTTATTTCTGCTGGAAGTGATTTTGTAGTTGGACTCTTGGGTGTTTTTTTCTGCTGAACTGTAGTGATACCATATGACCTGAATCAGAAGATTGCATTCATCAGAGTTAGTTTTGGATAGAGGATTGATAGTATATTTTGCAAATGACAGTTCATTTATTCTGTGCCAGTGAGTTGCTCTTAGAAAATTATGATTTGACTCAAGATTTGTAATACACATATTTGCCCTGGGCACCAAAATTCTTCCTTCAGTGATGCTTTGAGTTCTGGGAATGTTCATCTCTGCCAACTGCTTCCTTGTCGACTTTGATGGTGAACACAGCAATGGTGAACTTCGGTGTTCACTCACTTCATTATTGTTGTCATACTTCTTGGGTTTTCCTCTGTGCAGTTCGTCTGTCGCATAACCAGTTGCAAAGGCCTTCTTTCCAGTTTCCGAAGATTAGCCTTTCTTGGGGCTGCTTCCTTGAAGTGATTAAAATTTTTTTTCTCTTATTTCTTCATATGTCTAACCCATTATTTTAATGCACTCATGCTCTAAGAAAAAGATATTTTTCAGTGTGACTCTCCTTGTAACTGTGATTATAACACAAATGTTTACAACAGTATCGCCTTGATAACAAAAAAGAACATGATCACATGCCATATTTTTGTGGAGTGTCACCTGCATTGTTGTAATTCAAGTGACCTTCACCAGAAGATAGGGTTACTATGGGCAGGAAACATTACTTCTAACCTAGAATACATTTCCAGATCCATGTAACTTGAAACTATACGTTAAGTAACTGGAAAAGTTTTTGAATCTGTCTTCTGGCCCACTCCGTACAGACAGCTATAAGCATGCAGTATGCACATTATGGCTCATTCTCCTGAAGCCTGACACTGCAGACTATTTAAATCCATTTGTACCAGATGTTACAAAACTCGCGCACTTAGGAGGATCACTTGTGTATAAAGTTTCACAATAAACAAAAATAAATAAAAAAAGAATGCACTCAATTCTTTTACTCATAAAAACATATACCTCAATATTTTTCAAACCACCTTTAAATGTACTATCATTCATGAAGGTAATACTGACTACACATTCTCACTTGATACTTGTATTTTATTTCCTGCCAATCAGTCATTGACTGTCTTTAATGTTCCACAATATACAGCAAACTCCTGATTATCGTGGTTTGAACTGTACCCTTTTTAGATTATCCGTGCATAGTTTAGTGATTTTTGAAAGAAATACATTGTACCTAGAAAGAATATTTTAGTTTAGAGTACACTTTTGTGTATTGCACAGTAAATAGCAGTTTCCAGTAAAAATGTGTGTTTTGGATTATCTGCATTTTTTGTTTATCCGTACAGTCTTGGGTCCACATTGAAGTAGATAATGTGGAGCTTCATGTACATTCAAATTGGTAAAAGTGTGTGTCAGATATTAGTAAGTTCATATCATTCATTTTTTTCTCTCAGTTACATGTGAGCAGTAATATTCAGATTTAATTTATTAACATAAATCACACACCAATAAAAGAGGACAGTTTCCTAATTACTTATGTCAGCATTAAGTTTTTGTGTATCTGTTTGCAATATATAGATTTAACTGATACTTGGCTGACAATAATTAATTCTTATCGAATTTCAGTTGTGCCTTTGTTTGTGTGCAGCATGCTTTGTTGAGTAGTAATCATAGTAACTGGTTTGACAGTAAGTATAAATGGAAATCTCTTCTCCTTCCCAGATGCTCCCAAATTTAATGAAAGACTTGTCACCTGCATTTGCTCTGTCATTGTGCAGTTTTGCTGTTGAGAGGAACAGAGAATCAACTGCAAGGGTTACTGTCTGGAGGCAATTGGGCATTAAACGCAGTTACACAATGGAAAGTAGCTACTGTGGTTGTGATCAAGGAACATATATGGTCAGTACAAAACAACCAAATATCAATTCTAGTCTTAAGTGAAAACTGAATATTTGTCACATTCATGTCTGTGTGTTTGTTTACATATCCAAAGTTCTTTGCTTTTCGCTAACATTCTGCCATTTTGCATCTATGGGTGGTCGGTTATCAAGTGTAAAAAGTAATTAATACGGAATATTGTTCCACAAAACTTAAAGCAAACTGCTAGATGATGAAATAAATCTCGGGTGAACAGCCTGGTATGAGTGTGCATAGGACACAATATTTCGGCAATCGACCACGTTGCCATCATCAGGTGCGCACTCATACCAGGGTGTTCACCCGAGATTTATTTCGTCATAAAATATGCCTGGAGAAATTGAAGAATCACAAACTGCTGGATGTCTGTAACTTTCTGCCGTGATATTTCAGCATCTAATCTTCTGGTCCTCTTTGGTTGTATGCTGTTTACGCCATACTCAGATCCCCTGTTTAATGCATGGTGTACCCAGTTGTTGCTGTGCATGCTTTGCTTGAGCATGTACACTTTTGCTGCAAGTATCTGTGCAGCAGAAAGTGATGGCCCTGTTGAAAACTCTCCTCATCCATGACAGATCAACTGTGTTTATACAGCAAATTCACAGAATAGCTTCAGCTATGCAGAAAGCAAAGTTTTACTGACAGGATTCCACGCAGAATCCAATTGTAAATTGTTGTCCCGATTGATAAGAGCCTCAGACTCTTGTATTTCCACTGATTCAGATAATGGAGTTCCAGAAGTTTGAAGTATGGGCCACAATTTTTTTTGTATTATATTTCATCAAATGACCAGTAAAAATGCAGTGTTTTGCGATAACAGATCTGCTGGGTTGCAGGAGGTGAATATACCACTAGTGTTCCATATTCACTCCCAGCCAGTGCATATCATTTGCCCCTATATGATTTGCTGCACTTGCATGGTATCTTATAAACACATGCCTTGTGCAGCACTAAGTTCTCTTTGACCAATATCAGAAGTGCCAATATTTTTGATGGAGGAAGAATGATCACTTTAACTATTTTTGGAAGTACTTGCATATTTTTCCAGTAACATTTCCCATACATGGCAGATAGGCTGTCATCTTGAAGACCTCATCCTCTTCTTTGCTCTGTTATTTATATGTTTGTAGTGCTACAGTATTAAGCTGTTGCTTGGTTTCACAATCTGTGTTTTGTTTTTCCCCTCAACATGAAATCCATCACCTCTGTCCTGTTGCTCAAACATATTCCATCTCATAAGTACTCCTGTTCTGAAGGGAAAATCTACAAACAAATCTACAGAAGACTCTCAAATTTGCCCTTAGACCACCTGAAAGAATTTTTCCTATTAAATCCCAGGTCTGTTTCTTAAATCTTCATAATGTAAATGTATGACAAGCCTAACACCTAGTCCCAGATCTGCTTTCTTTTTCAGCTCAGTGAGCAGCCTTTTAGGATGTTGATCTGTGTGTCATCTGTGATGAGCTACCAATGACAGACAGAAACCAGCAGCAAGAAATTTAACTAGTGTGTTAACTCAATCACACTTTATTATAATAGGGACAAGTAAATAAAATGTATTCTGTGAACATAAACATATCTTTAACATGCATATTAGGACAAAAATGTACAGTTCTGCTGCTCTTCCGAATCTTCTCCACCGTGGTCTATTTCCAATGGTATAACCAACTGCACAGGCATCCACAAGAGGCTCAATAGATGCCTGAAACCCCCCTCCTGCCGTCCCCCCTCTATTCTCCTCTGAAATAGGAGTAAAGAGTTTTTATTCACTATAGAATTTTATGATAAGTTTAGTGTGCCATCTATGAACTTTAGTTCGTGTGCATTACAGATGGCAGTTATTGCAGAAACAATCAATTTTTAGTTATATCGGGGTTTTTTTTTAACACCATTTTTAACTAGAGTGTTAAAACTGCTTAGATTAACCAGTTTCTGAAAATAACTGATTTTCGGTTTTTATTTTTTTTGTTTCCTGTAATAAACGTAGAAAGCAAACAAAATATAAAATTTATTAATTCTCTCAGTTTCAAGGTACATGCAAACAAAATATTAAGTGAAATAGGCAAATAATATAAACTTAGTCTGTCCACTATTTGGTGCTTTTCTCAGAAAGTGATAAGTGGCTGACTACCACAGAAAATCACCAGTATTCTCCTGTTGTTTCTAATTTTTTCAAACTTCTCAAAAATCATGTTGTAATTGAGATTTATACCACTATTTGGACATTACGAATAGTCAGTGTTAAAGGGTGCAAACTGAGGTTGAAGAACTCTATTTTTCATTATAATTTATCTGCTTTCAAGGGCTACAAACAGATAAAGGCATGTTATGTAGACACAGGCAGTAGATCAGCAGCTTTTTATTTTTATTGTAACTAAGTTTTTGCCTTATATTATATCAGAAGTTTATTGTGACTTCTCCCATTTTTAATCTTCTAAAACAAATGGAGCATTGTACTTCATTAATACCACACTTCATTAAATTCCTCCAGATTAGTGATGGTGCCATTCTGTAGTACATCTAATGTCCAATGACAACAGTGAGAAACTGTCATATAGACCAGATGAGGCAAGTCTTCCACTTCGCATGACACACATACCACCTAATAGACCACGCCACATAGTAACAAGTACCAATTCCTACGCCATGTGCTTGTTACTTGTTTCTGTCAGCATTTTTATTAAAATTGCACTGATTGCTTTTTCCCATTTTCTATAATGATCCAATATTTCAAAGCAGTGCAAATTTTATGAATAAAATTACTACTCCTTTAAAAAAGGTTCCTTTGAAAACTGCTGCTATGGCTAATTGATATTTCATTTTTTTTACCCAGTTGTTGTTATAACCGAGATCATACAAATACAAAAAAATAACTGTTATTCAAAACTAAAATACCAGTATTGGTTTTAACCAGTATGTTGTTCCCATCCCTGCTGTGCATACTGCAGTGGCAATGCCATCTTTTCCAAGGAGACATGGTCTTGCTCAAAAATAAAACATGCATGGATGAACCATACTACTTGCCTGCCCAAGAGCCATCCCAGAAGTGCTGGTGATGCTCCCCTTTACTTGTCTGCCATGTTGATGTGTCTGAGAGAGGAGCAACGTGACACACAAAGGAACTGTGGATGGATTGTGCACACACTGCAAATGCAATAAGACATCTGACCGCTGCATCCATCAGATGCACACTCCAAGAAATACCCAAGTGCTTACACCCATAAGTGTCTGCAGTGGGGAAGTGTGGAAGAGGAGGTCTTCTACTATAAGACAATAACATTCTTCATTAGATGTCTTGGCATACTGCAGGTGACCTCCCAAATGCAATAAACCATCATCTAAATAGGGATTGAAAGCTGTGATCATATTTTGAGCATTTGTTCCCCAGAAAAGAATTCCATAGCTAAAAACTAAGTCTACATATGAATAGTCTGTAACTAAAAGACACTATCTGTTACATAATGATGAGAGGACTTTTAGGGCTGACTGTATAATCATCACTGAAAGAACGTCAATTTTTACATTAGTTCAGAAATCGAACTCTGTTCTGGGCCCAGCCCTTTTGTACAACACTAAAAATAGATCTACCAAAGGAGCTTCAGTGTTAATCAAGTTAGCACAAATGCTAACACTATACACTCTGAATAAGCATAGCATCTGATATTCCTGATATATTTAACAGAAATCACCTTTATGATTCCTAAATGTGTCTGCACTTTTGCCACCAGGTGGTCGATGGGGTTATGGGTACAGTCAGTAGTGCATAAAACAGTAGGAAAACACATAATTTGATAAAAATCATGCTAGGTTTTCCTCACATCGTTTTCTTCCATCGGCATTTTGATGAATTCTTTCTTCGGTGAGCCAGTGCAGACCAATACCTTGTAGACAGCTCTGAAAGTTGTTGCTACATCTGTTTTAAAGAAATTGCCAACCACCATCGGAAAGATTCCTGCAGCAGAAGATCCTAATGTTAAAAGTAGCATGGGCACTTGAGTCAGTCACTGGTTTCTCGTGGTTAGTTTCAGCAAATCCTTTCTCAACTTTAGTTCTAACTGCTGCATAACATTTAGTCCAAGCAAAACCTCAGCTTAAAAGATTTAACATTTTAGGGCCATTACATGCTGGTTTCCAAGTATCTGTGTTCATACCACTTTCAATCAATATTTAGTCCAATAACTTTTGTGTTTGTTGTGCAGCCTATTAATGGTATCATTTTCTCCTCTTCAAACTTGAATTCACACTATTTGTCTTCTTTATGATCACTCTAATGTTCTTACATATGGACCAGTTGCAGACTTCCTTTAGGGTATCATTTGTTTCATATACAGAGTGTTCCTTTGTTTTCTCAGTGACTATAATATGCTGCCATCATCAAAAAGAATTTTTCACTATGACTGATGCTGTTGAGCAAATGTATTAAAAGAAAAGCAGCACAAATGGTGACATGTTTGTTTGACCCATGGGAGAATCAGAAAATGTTGGAAAACATAGACTTGCAAGTGCTTTGTGATAGTTGCCAACCATCCTGCAAGCCTACTACCGCTATCTACAAGGGTGTGCTGAAATGTAATGCCTCCAGATTTTTTGTGTGAAAACTCTTAAAACTTTTTGGACAAAACAAACATTATCACTATTCTACATCTTTATTCTTCATGTCTACACATTCATTTCTCAACATTGTCATCCTGGCAAAGAACGCTTTTCTCCCAAAGAGAGACCAGTTTGTTGATACCATCACTGTGGAATGTTTGATTTTCTTGATGGAGCCACACCCTCACATCTGCTCACACTGCTTCACCACTATCGGAGTTAAGGCCTCAAAGGTGTTGTTTAACTTTTGGAAACAGATGAAACTCAGTTGGCACTGTATGGAGAGTGATCAATGACTGTGAAACCAAGACACCCGATAGTTAAAGATATCATCATAGCACTCGTATGTAATCTGGCATTGTCATGCTGAAGGAGAAGCTGCTCCATGTGTGAACAAACTGTCCAAAATTGAAACGTGACTATAGCATACTTTTCTCACACACTGACATAGTAATGTTACACACCGCCATGTTAAATGCTACAATTTGGAGCCCTCTACCAGCAGGGAGTTGGAAATGTATAGACATGAAAAATAAAGATGTAGAATGTTAATAATAACTGTTTTATTCAAAAAGCTGTAAGAGTTTTCTCATAAAAATTCGGTAGCATTACTTTTCAGCACACCTTTGTACAAAGTTTTAAGAACCATTACTAAGTGGGAAATCTAGGAATACATTACTGCCTTCCACATATCACTCCCATCAAAAACATGAAGAAAAGCTTACATTAATTACAGTTAATCCAGACATATTTAAGTGGTCATCTGTCCTGCACACCACATGCAAATAGAATGGGAAGAAACCCTAACATATGGTATAATGGGAATTACTTTCTGTCATGCACTACACAGTGGTTTTCAGAGTGTGGTTGGGACATGATTAGTACACGAATAAAAAATTTTACACCAAGTGCAGGACTCTGGTGTCATCTGTGATTCAGCTCTTTGGGGACGATTCTTTGCATAGAGGATAATATAATAGTAGGGTGCAGGGATCAGTTTTGACTGCAACCTGAATTGTATAGTTGAGGCTAATACCAGGCACATTGACATTTCGCACTAGTGTGAACAGCATTCTTTGCACTCTTTGAGCGGTATGCTAAGCCCTGGGTGAATTGTTTAGTGGACTGTGTTAATTTAGAGCTTTCTGTATCACTCAGGATACAAAGGCATTAACACATGGGTGTGATTGGTGCATTACCTCTAGCTTCAGTACATGATATGTATCATGGTTGAATTATAATGGTTCTGATAAGAGGATACTGGCATGACTAATTACTAAAAGTTTTCAGTCTGACCAAAGCAGTGTCTATACTAACCTTGTGTTTTGCAGTGCATTCCCTAATCCTCTGTACTGTAAATTCCTCTAAAGAGCCTCAGCTCTTCCACCAAAATATCAAGTGCCTCAGTAATGAAAAAGGTGAACTTTAGTATCCACACAGATGGAATGTCAGCAAATGTATTTTGCATACCAGAACATGACATGGAATTCATTGAAACTGAACAAATACTTTTGGATGGATACTATTGCATAACAAATTAAGAAGAAACTGGAATGGCTATACATGCGAGAAATGGAGTGAAGTACAAGCCCTTCAACAGAAATGTTGTGTTGAAAAGCTTTCTTGAATGCTGTGCCACAATAGTGGGCCAGGAAACACACGAGCCAGTTGTTCTGACATCTTACAGATCACCAACAGGAAATGTCTCATGCTTCATAGAGCAGACAGTTTTAACCAGATTTTTCAGCCTTAACTGGTGATTTTTTGGTACTTATTTGGATTATTTGCTGTACTAGACTTCCATATGAGGATTACAGAACATAGTGCAACACCCAAAGGCAATTTTGTTTTACACCCAACTACTCTCTGTGGTTGACTCTAACCGAAGGGTTAGGTAAGTTACAGTATTGCAGCTTACTTTTGCAGCAATATCATGGGAAAAGAAGGAGCTGTTGTGTGGATTAAGACAGAACATAAGTTCAAAAACATTGAGACAAGTAGATTTTGTAGTGATCAGTACACGGAAGTGTGTGCTTGTGAATTTATGCTGAAAAACAGTTCACTTTTAATTGTAACTGTATATAGATCAACACTGGAAAATTTTGTACTATTTATGAGGAATATAGATTCCTTACTGTGCTATCTGTCAAACAGCAGCAAGCAGTTAATGGTTAATGCTGACTTCAGTGTAGGTTTTCTAAGGGATTCTAATAGGAAAAATGAGAGCTGGAAATCTTATTCGGACCCTACAATTTGATCTCAGTAGTAACTTTCCAGCACAGATGGATAAAGACAGTAGAACCCTAATTCATAATGTTTTCTTTGATGAAGTTCAGAGCAAGAATATACCTGTTTATCCAGTGACAAATGCACTCTTTGATCATGATGCTCATTAGTTAGGATAAATAACAGCACGCCTTACAATTTGATACTCCTCAGTGGAAATCAGTTAGAATAATCAATGACTCTAGGACAACTGTTTTTAAGAACAGCTTACAGGAGATGACATAGGATGTAATTTATAATGAATCAAATGCTAACATGAAATTTAAGCAATTCCATGATAAATTCATATCATTATTTGAGAACAGCTTTCTGCATAAGCTAATCAGAATGGACACTAAACAGCCATGTAAAAAAACGTGGCTCTCTAGAGGGATTAAAGTATCTTGTAGAAGCAAAAAGGGAAATGTATCTTTTGGCAAGAACAAGAAAGGGTCCTGCAGTAGTTGCACACTACAAAAACTACTCAAAATTGCTAATAAATGTTATTAAAAGTCAAGGAATGTGCACATAATGTCAGAAATCAATACTTCTGACAACAAACTTTAGGCTATATGGAATGTAGTGAAACGAGAGACAGGACAACCAGCCATAGAAATAGAACAAGACAACATCACTAATGAAATGAATGGAAGGGCTGTAAATCATGATTCACAGGTAGCAAATGCATTAAATAATTATTTATTAAATATAGTACAAAGCAGAGGGACAAACAGTTCAAGAGCAAAATCGCAGCAGTATTTTGAAAATGTATCTTTCATAGAGTTCAGTCATATGAATGTATCGCTACTTCTCCTTCTGAAATTAAGAAAATCATACATACTCTCAAAAATAAAATCTCATCTGGTTGTGATGGTGTTTCCAATAGAGTATTAAAAATTTGTTCCCCTGTAATAAGCCAAGTCTTATCTGAAATACTTAATGCATCACTAACTCAAGGCAATATGCCGTTGTTAAACCCCTCTTTTAGAAAGGTGATAAGAGAGATGTCGATAACTGCTGACATCATTCTCCAGAATTTTTGAGATGATGGTATATTCTAGAGTAATATCTCAGCACAGTTTGGGTTTCAGAAGGTTTGTTCTACTGAGAATACCATTTACATGTCCACTCAGCAGATTTTACAAGCATTAAAAGTATAATAGAGCTGGTTGGTATTTACTGTGACCTCTCTAAGGCATTTGACTGTGTGAATCACCGTATTCTCCTAGATAAATTAAAGTTTTATAGGACTGATGGTGTAGCCAACCAATGGATAATGTTAAAGAAAGTTTTACTTAGTAATTCAAACAATATAGTCCAGGGACATAATTCTGACTGGGCAGAAATCAATGGGGTTCCCCAAGGTTCAGTCTTAGATCCTCTATTGTTCCTCATTAATTCCTCATTATTTCTTTTTGCAGATGACACTAGTATTGTAATCAATCCAAATATAGATACAGAAACAGAAGAAATGGTAAATGAAGTTCTTGTTAGTAACATTGAGTGGATTACTGTGAATAGACTCACCCTCAGTTTTTAAAAGACACAGCATATTCCATTGTGCACATCTAGAGGTACTACACCAATAATAAATATAATGCACACTGAGGAAATAATAAATAGGGTGGAAACCTCAAAATTCTTGGGGTCTGTATGGATGGGAAAAACATGCTTTGCAACTCCTAAAACCACATAGCTCAGCCACTTTTGCATGTAGAATCACTGTAAATCTTGGGGAGAGACACATCAGTAAACTGACATATTTTCATTCAGTAATGTCCAATGGAATAATGTTCTGGGATAACTAATCTTTAACAACAAAAGTCTTCATTGCACAAGAATGTGCTTTAAGAATAATGTGTAGTGCTCACTCACAATCATCTTGCAGACATCTCTCAAAGGATGTGGGGCACTCTGACTATGGCTGCAACTATATTTATTCCCTCACGAAGTTTGTTGTAAATAATCCAATACAGTTCAAAAGGAATGATGAGGTACATAATTACAGTGCCAGAAGCAAAAATAACATTTATTACTCCATATTAAGGTTGTTTTTGGCACCAAAATGGGTGCATAACGCTGCAACAAAAATTTTTGATCATTTACCGAGTGATATAAAATGTCTGGCAAAAAGCAAAGTAAAATTTGATAACAAACTGAGTAAGTTTCTCCTTTACAACTCCTATTCCATAGAAGAATTTCTATTACTGTAATGTGTAGTAGGTTGTGGGTGGGAATTACTAACTGTAATCTTTTTTTTTTTTCTTTTTATATAGTTACAAACTTTAGAAGTGTTCAGAATGTAACTTTATATACAAATTAATTTGCAATGTGAATGTAAAATGACTCGTCCTACATAATTATGATCTATTGTGCAAAATGATCCATGGAATATGTAACAAACTAACCAACCAACTAATGTAAAGCCACTAATCAATGGTTTCCAAAATGCATAGATGAATAGATGTCTTTCACTGTTCTGATATCTCTTACTGCAAACACAATGTCAGTGGTGTACAACAAATGCTTGTTCTTTCTAGGGTTATCACCTTGACATTCTTCACCTAAAAGAAATTGGTGCCAACTTTTGTGAGGCATTGGCTTGCTTGAAAGAAGAATCACAGTGGCAGACAGAACTCCTTGAAACTAATAAGCAAGGTGGCAGGTAACAAAATTTTATAACATACAGTCCAAAAAAGTTTATTTAAATAATGGAAAATCCAGAATGGAATGTAACAATATAATGAAAACAATAGGGACTACTCACCATATGTAGGAAATGCTGAGTCACAGAAAGGCACAAGACAAAGACTGTTGGAAAATTATCTTTCAGCCAACAAGACCTTTGTCGAAAACAGACAACATACACATACACACACACTCGTGCAAACACAACTCACACACACATGATAACTGTCTCTGGCAGCTGGAGCCAGACTGGCTCCAGCTACCAGAGACTATGGTTGTGTGTGCATGAGTTGCATTTGTGTGTGTGTGTGTGTGTGTGTGTGTGTGTGTGTGTGTGTGTGTGTGTGTGTGTGATGTCTATTTTTTACAAAGGCCTTGTTGGCTGAAAGCTAACTTTCTGACAGTTCTTTTGTTGTGCCTTTCTGCAACTCAGCATCTCTGTTATATGGTGAGTAGCAACTAGCCTTTTCATTAAAAAAATATATTTCTCTTTTGTAATATTATTTCAGTTTAGCTACACTCTTATCTTTTTATCATTGCTTAATTTTTAATGCAAACAAACACAGTGAATTGGAGATTTGGAAAATATTACTATGTACAAGCTTCACTATTGTAAAGAAGTTTTAGAATATACATATTATCTCAAGTATGGCTTTTATATTTTGATAAGCAACTAAATAAAAGCAAAACAGGTCAAAAATTCAAATGTGATAAAATAATAAACTGACAGAAAAGATATGTATCATTCACTCCTCAGAGAACTGAGAAGGCCAAGTTAGGAAATGTTCCAAAGGAAGTGCACGTCACTCAGACCCCAACATGAGAGGGACCCACCTGCTTTGGGGACAGGGAGGCAAAGAGGCATTCTTCAGGAGGCAAAATATATATGTTCTGTGTGGCATTTGGAATTAGTAACTCCTCTTTTGGGAAGGAGAGAGGGATAGGTTGAGAAGGTTAGCAAATGCCTCTTTGCTTCGCCTCATCCTCAAAACAGGTGAGGTCCCTCCCATTCTGAGGTCTGAGTGATCTACTTTCCATGTTAACCTTCCCAACCTAGCTTCCTCTCTTCCCCAAAGGAGGAACTACTAGTTATGACTGCCACATAGTACAGATATTTCACCTCCTGTAGGTTATTACTGACCAGGAATTATGTCACATAATTTTCCTTTCAGTATTATTCACTCCTGTAGTCATAAATCATCATGTCTGTAAATGTCATGAAGAAATTAATCATTGTTACACTGCCGTCTCCTAACTCTGGTCCCAAGATGTGGAATTGTTTGCAAGTAATGCATTGCAACATTTACAGTTAGGACAAAATATACATTCTTAACAGTCTTACAAAAACATTGGTGAGACAGATACAGAACTAGGCTCACGTATGCAGTAAAAATGAAGTCTGAGAACAAGACTGCTACACTTTTTACTTACTTACACGTTACTTAAACAACACACAACTGTCTACTACTTTCAGTTCATCAGATAACCACAGTATCTGGATGTTTCTGGTCTTCTTCCAGTGGTAGTAACAAAAAGTAGACTTTAGTTTTTTAAAAAAGAGAAAAAACTCTTCCTCTTCTTACAAATCATGACTCTCAGATGTACAAGTCATTTTTTCATTCACACATGACGATTTGCCACTCCCATCCTGATGGAGAGCTCCAGAGACATGGGATAAGTCAAGTTATGCAACAGGCAGAAGTAGCTGCTGTGGGCTGCTTCTGTAAAGAGTGCTATTAACAAATTATAGCTAGCACTGACTTGCTCAAAGTGATAATTATGATAATTATCTCCAGGTTATGAGAAAAACAGCTGCTTTGATCAAAAGCCACTGCTCTTCCTCCTGTAATATTCAGCAGCTGTTTTTATCTAACACTTTAAAAAAAATCAGTTAACCTTTTCACAGGTCACAAACTGATCGCAGTATACTAGCATAATCACTTATCAGAGGTGTTGATAATGTTTGTTCTGTATAATGGACACTTTGTATACTGTTTATATACATACCAGAAGCCGCTTTTAGTATATCTAGTTGAACATGTTTCTGTAGGAAGTTCTTGGAATTGCAATAATTTCTATTACACACTATAGGACATGGGAAATTTTGACTTGAAATATGTTATCATGTTTATTTCTACATCACCTACAGCAAGAAGCATTTGCTGGCAACTACAGATTTCATTAGTTGGTTCAGCAGTTCTGTGGTACTTTCTTCCCAACTGAAATTATAATCAAATCATAATCCCAAGAACTTGACACTTTCAGCTTCTCCTATGTCCAAGTTTTCATATTTTATTCACATGTTGAGTACAAACGTCTTAAAAGTTCTCAACAGCATACACTGAACTTTCTTTTCTTCTTAATTTTAATTTCTCTGATTTAGTTAGATATGATGTCAGTGAAAATTTTGTTAATGGTTCTTTTTAAAACTACAAAGTCACTATTTAGTACATTGTTTACATCATATGCAAAGGAAACAAATTTAATATATGCAAGGAAAAATACAGACTTACGTTGAAACCTTATGGGACACCATATGTGACTACTTCCCAGTTGGATTATTCAGTACAGAATGCTTTCCTATTGGCCCCTGTGATTCATATTTGAGGGACATGGCATGAACCATTTCAAAGAAGTTAGGGATCAGTGGGCTGCAGAGCTGCAGCGTTGTGGAAATACTGCTGTATGGTTCATACATCCTCAATCACCTCAACACCAACTACAAATTTCAAGAGTGGCTGAAAAAATCACTCACACTTCTTGCTTGAACCACTAAGCAAATATGTGGCCTAAAACAATACCATATAAAGAAAGCCTACACAAAACTAAAAAGATCATAATATTTCCAGGATTTGTAAAAGTACATTTTGAAATGCTATCTCACCAGCAGGATGTCATTCCCTTAATAAAGGCTAATTCTGAAACAGTGCTACGGAACACTGAGTGGTTCATGCATATTGTCAAAGTTTATTGATTCCTGATGGCATACTGACTAATGAGTAAACCAGTCTTTCTGTAACTGACAACAACAGTGATCAAAATGAGCTTACTGCAGATAAGGGTGATGTTTGACACAGAAGCAAATCATCAATAAAATTTTAACAAAACCAGCCACTTCATGTACAGGCGGTGCTGTGGTTACTATGCAGGATTACATGTTAGTATGGCAGTTAACTAAGCATCTACCTGAACGAATGGCCACTGCCATGATGTAGATGACTACAAATTTAGCATTGTATCACTTTATCCTTTCAAATGTCAGTCTCTCTCTCTCTCTCTCTCTCTCTCTCTCTCCCCCTCCTCTCCCTTCTCTCTCTTCATATCTTATGCTATGCTTTTCAATTTTGTGGTAAGTTTGGTACTTAAATTAGAGCTATTCGTCTCCCCAACCTCTCCTACTCAGTACTCGCTACTGCTTTCCATGCTTTGCATAAATATTTTTTTTCCAACCTTAAATTTCTGTTATCAAAATATTATAATTACTCTTGTATGTAGTCTTAAGGTAATTCCATTTTTAACTAATCATCTTTTATATTCTTCTACATGTGGAACTCACTGAGGTGATACTATTTTATATTTGGGATATGGATATTCTGACTCACATTTCCACCAACCTATTATAGAATTTTCTGTGTCTGTCTGCACCAGTGTAAATAAGTTAAATTAATTTTTTCCACCCCATAAAGTTAACATTTAAGTCCAACATTTCACAACTTTGGGTATTGTGAGGTGTAAGCTGTTTTATATCTCGGCAGCCCAAAAAAGTTTGAGACTGGATTAATAAAAAATATGGAGAAACACTGAAATGGTTTTAATCCTTCAAGCGTTCTACATAGTCTCATCCCATTGAGTACAACACACAGAACATTTGTCAAACCATATGAAACTGTCAAAAAAATGCTTCTTTGGGATATTGTTAGTTGTGCAGCACATTGTCTTGAATGTTGGTTATGTTGCCAAAGTATTGACCCTTCATGTGAATATTGCTCTGTCTTTTATGGTAGGTTCGTACTGATAACACAAAGTCGTGTCATCCATGATGATTTTTTCCAGAAAAGAATTGTCTGTAGTTTACATTTCAGTCAAGTCATGCCAGGTGTCCATGTGTTGTTGTTGTTTATATTGGGAGACAAGACATGCTGGACAAGCTATGCACTCAGTTTTGTATTCTTTAAAATATTCTGGAGAATATCTTGAACACCCGATAGAGAGATCTTGCTCCATTGCAATTTGTGGCACAATAATACTGACACAGTACAGTCACACGTCCACCACTTAACAATGCCTGCCCACAACTGATAGGTGGAATGCACCATCTCTTGTTTATAATTGTTAGTTGAAGCTGCAACTGTAGTTTCTGCATCGACTTCCCTTATATGTCAGGAATAAAATCAGTCTCAGAATGTTTTGCACGGATGGTGTATGAAGACTGACTCAACCACCAGTGGCACTACTGCCCATTTCAGCTTTAGTAGTCTGGATACTGACTCCTGCTTACAGCATATCCATGTCCCCTCATTCCCATTTTACTGTTAACTTCCCAAGTATATGATAGCATATGCAGCTCGGCTTGCACTATGTGATGGGATGTGGGAAATATTTCTGCATTATCCGCTTATGGATCTTCGTGTACATTTCATCACAACTATATAGAAGGAGCATACATGAGTTCAGATCCAGTAGTATGAAGTAAAACAATCCAACTACTAGTTATTCAAGATGATAGGAAGACAATAAGTGTGAATGGAAAACAAAAAATGTGTCTTTACTTTACGACAACTCTCAGTGCCACCTACAGGTGATGAGATGCAGAGACTACATTCTTCTAAGGACACACAGTGAATTACATAGAAATACCATAATGAAAAGATAAAACAATTGAAGATTGTGAGAAAGTGCTACTCCACTTTATTGCTGAAGAATAATTACTATCAATTTGTACAGCTTAGTATTATCTGAATGTATGCTGTAAGTAGAACCCTGTTGGTATTGTGAAAGATGAACACCAGCCATTTCCACATTCTAACTGGTAATCCATTTTGAAAAAAAATTTGATGCCAGAGCTGTCTCTCTTCTCGGCTAGCTTACTCGTGTTGCAACCTGATACCAACATATTTCGGAACTAATAATTCATTTACACAACATCAGTTTTAACATAAATGTTTTAAGGTCCTACTGAACAGCTTTATATGTTATTTTTGTTACCTGTATTACTATGGCATGTATTTTTTGATATGCCAACTTTCAGAACTGTGCTTGTAAATATTTAATAATATAGTTATAATAGAGGGAAACATTCCACGTAGGAAATATATATCTAAAAACAAAGATGATGTGACTTACCAAATGAAAGTGCTGGCAGGTCGACAGACACACAAACAAACACAAACATACACACAAAATTCAAGCGTTCGCAACAAACTGTTGCCTCATCAGGAAAGAGGGAAGGAGAGGGAAAGACGAAAGGATGTGGGTTTTAAGGGAGAGGGTAAGGAGTCATTCCAATCCCGGCATTGGAATGACTCCTTACCCTCTCCCTTAAAACCCACATCCTTTCGTCTTTCCCTCTCCTTCCCTCTTTCCTGATGAGGCAACAGTTTGTTGCGAAAGCTTGAATTTTGTGTGTATGTTTGTGTTTGTTTGTGTGTCTGTTGACCTGCCAGCACTTTCATTTGGTAAGTCACATCATCTTCGTTTTTAGATATAAATATTTAATAAGGATGAGAAACATGATACAGTAATTACTGTAGTTGTTACACACTTCGCAAATGATGCCTTTAGTCTGTTCAGGTTTTTCCAATGCTACTGGGAGAAACTTTCAATAATGGTGGAGATAAACAAATACAGCAAAATAAGATGTAAAATGTTGGTGGCTATGGTCCCACCCATCAAAAAAAAAAAAAAAAAAAAAAAAAAAAGTAAATAAATAAATAAAAATTAGCCTGCCAGGATGTGGTCATACTATCCAGACAATCATTTTTAAACTGCCCTGAAATTTGTCAGTTGTTTCAAACTACATTATCTCAGGCAAAGACAGAGCTACAATACATTCAAGTGCAGCTGCTCTAACAACACTTTATAATGTCACAGAACTTTTTCGAATATGTGGTGATGAGGTGCAGCAATCAGTGATAGTATGGAAGAACAAATGGTCATGGTTGCAAAACTGGATTTTTTATTCTATTTATCCTCCAGTGACACTTTTTACCTTATATAAGACATCTTCAGATTGGCCTATGAGAAAAAATACAACCTCTCGTATAAATGGCATCACCTCAATTTAGCAAAATTGGTCTAGCAGGAAAAAATAAAATAACTTACTGGCAAAATATTGTGTTATGCTCATAGGATGCCATGCATTCAAATGTCCCAGCAGGAACTGCCTTGATCAGAATTTCAAAAAACATGGTGTACTGCCCTATAAAATATATCAGAATATGGCCAGTAAAATGTTCGAAAACCAGTAAACAGTCTAATGCACTAAAAGCCCAAAACACACTCAAACAAAATTTAAAACTAGCTATATAAAAAGCTAACTTACTGATACATGGAACTACACCTTTCATAATATTGCTAGTTTAAACAGTAATACTTTTGTTACTTCTTTACCTGAGACTCTGCATATCAAAATTATTACAATGTTTTGCCTTTATAATTCTGTACAGCACATTTCAAATGTGACTTCATCATTTATAAAATTAAAACCATCTCTTACTTTAAATGTTAAAGAATTTTTAATTGGTATCAGGGAACCCCCATGGATTTTGCTACTTTTACAAAAGCTACTGGCTACAACATAGTTCTTTAATTTGTTAAGGATTTTGATGCAGTCTTTTGTTAGCCAATGTTCACTTAGGCAAAGGACTGATATATTTCTCCCTCCTGCCAAGAAAATTTGTAGATAATCAATTTTTCTTCTCTGCCATTCATATGTTTCAATGTAAGCTATTTTTGTTTAAATGCATCAAATATGTGCTTTCACTGTTACCTATTGTCTTAATAATGGATTTTCTAACAGATTTTTATCTTTTATTCTTTTAGGCAGCTTGTTAACTCCATACTCACATCTAGTTACCCTTATTGTCTTCTATAATTCTGCACATGTCAGTAAACATATGCCTGGCCCACTGAGCAATTAGTTCTCTTGGTTCCTTCATGTAGGTTTTATTCATTTGCACCGCAGTAGTATATAATTAACTTGTACCATTTTTGATTGTTTAAAAATTCATTTATTCTTGTTTATTATGACCCATCTGCGTAAAAAAATTTTACCTGTAAGATCATTTACATGGATTTACTGTTTGTTATGAGGTAAGACCTTTACATGGATTTACTGTTTGTTATGTTTCTCTTTGTGATTATATGTGGAAACCTAATAGCTATTTCAGCTCTTCATCTACATTCACCATCTGCTGTGAGCTGTGTATACTAGCCTATACTTCTATACCCAATATTATGTGCACAGCTGGGAGCATGAGCAACTGCAGCTCCTACATACTTACTGTCTGACACATCTATGGAGGCTTGATCCCATTTTAGTGGATGTGGATGGTGCCGCATATCTGATGAGATAATCAGCTACCTATGTACATGGATATACCTACTTCTTGTGAAATTAAGGCAGTTATTTGCTTTTGATAACTTCTTGATTATTCTTGAGGAGGTGTTTTGTAGGACACCATGTGAGGCCTTTGTAAGAAAAAAAATGACAAGTTTAACTACCTGCTGGGGCTTTCATGTGCTTTAGGTGCATTTTCCCATGTACTTAACATCTTCTATATCTTATTTTATTTGTGTTTTGGGCTTTTTGTGCATTAGACCGTTTATAAGCTCGTGAACATTTTATTGGCCATACTCCAATATATTTTACTCTTTATCTCGTAGGACACTGCACAATGTGTTTTTTTTTTTTTTTTTTTTTTTTCAAATTCTGACCACTGCGGTTTACCAGTAAGTTGTTTTATTTTTTTCTTGCTAGTACAATTTTGGTAAATTGGGGTTATGCCATTTATATGAAAGGTTGTATTTTTCACGTACGTTAATCTGAAGATGCCTTTTGTAATGTGAAATGCTTCATTGGAGGATAAATAAAATTTTAAAAAATCCTGTTTTGGAACCAAGACTGTTCTTCTGTACTTTATAATGTATCCCCCTCGGCATGATTACAAATTGTTCAGTCACACAAAACACCAAAATAAAGATATTATTTCCGGATGCATATGTGGCTTTGTGATTGTGAAATGTCACTAGTATAAGTGTCATTTTAGGGGTACTTACATTTATTTTTAATTTTGATATTATTCCCCATTTCTAAGTCCATTTTGCAATATGATATTCAATACTTATCTCGGTAAATAACTGGTGATTTGTGATATTGGACACTTGTTAAAAAATTTAAATATCACTTGGGTAAAATGAATATTTGTTCTGGAGTTAAGCTTAGGTCATCAACATATCTAAATAATTCTAATTTGAACAATGGAAACTCAAGGTAAGAATATACCACAATGTAGGAAAAGATGGGTTGTTACTTACCATAAAGAAGACACGTTAAGTTGCAGACAGGCACAATTAAAAGACACTTACATGAACCTTTCAGCCGCAGGCTTCATCAGCGAAAGAGAAACGCACACCATTCATACATGTTTGCTTATGTGTGTGTATGAATGGTGAGTGTTTCTGTTTTTCTGATGAAGGCTGTGGCTGAAAGCTTCATGTAAGTGTCCTTTAATTGTGCCTGGCTGCAAATTAACATGTCTTCTTCACACTAAATAACAGTCTATCTTTTCCTACATTATTGTTAACTCTAATTTGCATGCTCGGTAGCACCAAGATAAAAGTGAGTTGGATTTCACAATGTTGACTCAACGTTACAACTTAACACTACAGAAATATGTTCTAATTAGTCTAAGAATTTCTCTTGCACAGTCTTTCCAACTCCAGTTAACAGAAATGGAAGAAGATGTGAGCCTGTTGGATATTCATTCACTATACTGATCCAAAATTTTATTTGTTGACCTCTCATTAATTGTGGGATTGAGATTGACATTAGCCCTACATGATGATTTCAGTTGCCCCAAGTCTGGTAAGACAAGGGTCACATTATGTTCATCTTGCTGCAATGACAAATAATTAGCCACAATGTGATGCCTGAAGTTAGCTGGACTCAATGTATGAAATATCCCTGGGTGGTAGGTTTGCAGCAGCTGTTCTCAGGGTGTATTATAACATTACATTCAGTTGATTTTTCCGGTGTTGATGTTTATTGGGCATTCTGTTACATACTATTCCTTCATAGTCGAGTATTCTCGATTTTTTACTCATCAGTAAAAAAATCAATTGAATGAACTTAAACTGTGACCTTTGCGTCATTGTTACTGTTTAGAGTGCCTCTCTTGTGCATTAAACAACATTCACTAATCATAACCATAGAGATCAAGATGGTTAAATCCCCTTTGAAAGAACTGTACATCATCCCAGTAGTGGCAGAGATAACTGTACACTCAAGGACCATCTTCTAATTAAGTACATCTAATGAAATAGGTGGCCTAGCAGTAAGAACCATTAGAAGACTCCATCTTCAGAAAATTCTGTAACACTGTTTTTGTCAATAGTTATTACAGTTCAGTTTCTTGTTTCTTCTTTGAAGGGGAGTTTTATCAGTTACAAAAATTGTACTCTCACAAGATTGTTGAATTGGTATTGGATATACTACAACTTGTTATAACCATGTTAGTAGAACTGTCTGACAAGTTATCTTGAAAGAACATAAACAGTCTGGATAAAAGTAATGAATTTTACTGCAATAGAGCCCATTCACCTATTATATCAATGTGCTGAACAATCGTGTGCTTTAAGGAATTTATAGATTCAATTTTGGAGCATTATTTGGCTAGAAGCCTTATTTTCAATAAATTAATTGAAATTTCATTAAAATGTATATAGAAGACTGTCATAGGTGATGAACTGCACTATAAGCACTAATAAAGTAGGAAAAAACACTGTAGATAGAAATCTGTTCTGAGATACTTTTGCATGCATTTCTTTTGTAGTTCACAATTATGACTTCAATAAACTGAATAACTCTTTTCTTTCTATTCAAGCCAATTCTAAGCTTTATTACTTTATATTCAGTAGTTATATATTCAGTAGTTATATATTCAACACTTACATATTCTGTATTGTCTGATGTTATAATTGTTTTTCTGCCTGTGTCTATTGTTTGATATATATCTCTTGTTTTTGTTGATAGCAGTACCTGTAAGATTACCCCTCATAGCCCCCATTCTATAACCAACTCCCCAGAAACAAGAAACACACAAGAAAGTTTGAAGGCAAGTATTGCATGATGCTGTGGCATGCCTTGTTTGGACTTCACAACCATAAATATGTACAGCATTGTTTCAGTAGAATCCTCCACATGCCATACTAGTTACCAGTATTAAAAAGTTATGGAGTTTCATTTTTCCAAGCAGACAGATCTAATACAAAAAATGGTACTCTGGCAGCTACAAGCTCTTCACTTTATTAAAAAATGAGCAGGGTGGTAGAGAAAAGATAAAGAAAGATACAACATGTAATATCAAACAATGTAAAATCCAGAATGGAATGTAACAATACGAGAGAAGGAAAGTTGCTATTCACCATATAGCGGAGATGCTGAGCTGCGATAGGCATAATAAAAAGATTCACACAATCATAGCTTTCGGCCATTAGGGCCTTTGTCAGCAGTAGACACACATACACACACACACGCGCACACACACACTCACGCAAGAGCAACTTTCACACACATCTGCAGTCTCAGAGAGCTGAAACTGGTAGCTGGTTTAGTTTCAGCTCTCTGAGACTGCAGATGTGTGTGAAAGTTGCTCTTGCGTGAGTGTGTGTGTGCGCGTGTTTGTATGTGTGTCTACTGCTGACAAAGGCCTTAATGGCCGAAAGCTATGATTGCGTGAATCTTTTTATTGTGCCTATCATGGCTCAGCATCTCCACAACATGTAATGTGTATCAACTTCATACTTCCTGAAGGGCATGAAGAAAAAAAAAATCTTCCTGATTATGGGAGTCAAAAATTAATAAAGAAGCAAAAGAAAAAGTTAAAAATTGATAACTTCAAAAATATTGCCAGTAACCTTATGTGAATTCATGTAAATGGACCAAAAGACAAGGTATGCCTATTAATACTGTGAGAGTTGTTGCCATAACAATTATTTTTTGGTTGACAGATAGGACTTGAGTTGTCCCAAAACTTCTCCCCGTTGTTATTTCATGCGCAAATTTTTAGTTTCATAATATATTTATAAACTATAAACTAAGCTGAAAACATTTTTATCTAAGATACAGCATACTTGCATTAATGGAAAATTTAACTCACATGAAACATAAATATTAAAAGCAAATAGTTGTCTCTTAGCAGTCACTATTGATTTTTTTTTTTTCCCCCCTCTGAGTTATGAGAGTGAAA